>NC_058506.1:6831483-8157317 GCF_020382885.2 Scatophagus argus | reverse complement strand
TGACTGAAATATTGGACAGAATGAAATTTTGACCTTGTGATGTATCTAGTGTAGGGGTGGGCAATTATTTTTTCCATGGGGTCACAAGAAAAACAGAAAACACTGTGAAGGGCCGGACCAAAAGACTGAACTTAATTCTGCATATTACTAATTGTATTTCTTTATAAAAAGCAGTAAATAGCATTGTTTTGACAGACTGATAAGAGTATGTTTTAGTTAGGCAATAAAAAAGTGAGGTTGCCTTGCAAAAATGTAATTTACTCATTCAAATTTCCCAAAACAATGGTACACAAAACATGAACATTTGCATGCGTTTCAAAAGTCCGACACACAGCTGTGTCGCGAACATCACAGCTCTTGTCCAAAGCCAAGGAGAAAAAGTCAAAACTTGCCACTTCACATTGCAGCTGAAGCTCCAGATTCCCCGCAATGTCCTCGACCCTTCTCGTCACGGTTCGCCTGGACAGTGGGACATGTTCAAATGCTTCTTTTTTTTCCAGGGTATATTAGTGCTGCAGAGTCCACCAAGCACTCTTTGACAAACTCTCCGTCCGAGAATAGCTTACTGATTTTAGCGATTTTGTGGGATATAACAAATCTGGTCTTGGTTGCTGCATCCTGGATGCGTGAAGCTTGGTAAAAAAGCCTTGCTGCTCTTGCAGCTTAGCTAGCAAAGCTTCCGATGTCCGCGCCCTTTCAGCATCAGTCAAGTTTTTATAGTTCTCCACGTGTTTCGTCTGGTAATGCCGACTCAAATTGTAGTCTTTAAACACGGCAATCTGCTCCCCGCAAACCAAACACACGGCTTTACTTCTAACTTCAGTAAATAAATACTTAGCAGTCCAATTTTTGCTAAAAACCCTGCACTCGGCATCTACCTTTCCTTTTGTTTTGTTTTTTTTAGCGTGATCGGACATTTCTGAGGGCTAACGACGTCTTCTGACAACGATCCAATCATGTGCACGTCTTAAGCCTACGTATCGTGTCAGTGAATAAAGTCAACTTCAAAATAAAAGCAATGCACTTTTATGCATATGTGAAATCAGAAAACATGTTTATTTGATCGTTTCCAAATAACCTTACACGGGCTGGTCAGAGTAAACCAAAGGGCCGTAAAATGCCCAGGTCTGATCTAGTGAAAAGTCAGGGGATTGCTGAAGTCTTTAGAATGCATCTTTTAGGGAACAAGAGTATCTGCAGCATTATAAAATTATCCACTTGTTAAGAACCACAAGTTCAGCACAAGCTGTTTCATCACTAAGTTCAGAGGGATTGATCCTCTGGGGAACATGCAAACGACCAAGCAGTCTTGATATACATATGCTGTTATTACGTGTCACTGAAATGGTTATGGTTATGCACTGAACTGCCATCATCCATCAGTACAGCTGTCCATATATTCAGCCACAGTGTATCCCTGGTTCTACTCTGTCTAGTCACAAACACCAGTTACTTACACTCTATACATGTAATCCCATAAGGCCGATCATTCATTTGCTGTTTACTTGCAGTCCTCCGTGACCACTCTTCTTGACACTTGTTCATGAGTGAGAGGAAGATGAAGCGAGCTGCAAAGATTGGAAATCCATATGTGCAGACAGACACAGGTCACAGCAGCTCCTCAGCCCTGCAATAAAGAGAACGTGATTTATTGAATTATTGAAATCAGACATGACATAAGGCCAGCTGTATTGATGGTAGTGCAGCTCAAAACATATAAAACCAACACAGGATGAGACAGTGTGGCCAGTGGTGCATCCACATGGTAGCAACAGCAGGGCCTCCAGTTTTGCCTAAAGACTGTGGCAAGTGCAGCTGGCGCGCTGATGATGTTTTTTTAGTCATCAGTAATATTTTCTCTGAAAACTGCTGCATATTGTTTGCTGCTAGGTGGAATTAAGCTTTGTGTGCTGGTGGGCTGCTGTGGAGGGGGGGTGGGGGGGTGGGCATTTTTGTGTGATATGGGCCATTGACTGCTTTTCCATAGCTCAGGAACAATAATGAGATTTTTTTTTTTTTTTCAGAATATCAGTGCCGCCATTCAGCGCACTGATTGTGTTTATGAAATTGTGCATACATCTCTCAATGCTGGAGCAGGGGAAGGGAAAGCTATTTTCAAAACATTAGCAAATTGTTTTCTGTTCTTGTGCAGAGATTGATAAGAGTATGTGTTGTCTAAACACACAGACACATACACACACAATCAGGGGGGGAAAAAGCATAAAAAAGCAAGCTAGAGGCTTGGAATTGCCTATTGCTCTTCCCATCCACCAAAAAGGGAAAAAAAATAAACCTACTTAAAAAACATAAAGTATATCACCTTTCTTTCATACCGCCATTAGAATGTAACTACAGTTTATTCAATTGTTTCATAGCACAGGTTTAGTGTATTTCTGCTATAAAAATATCAAATTTACTACAGTTCAGCTTATGTGATTGCTGTTTATTACTCTTCGGTGTACATCGTGCACTTGATGTATTATTGCATTACTGTGCTGATTGTCAAATTTTCCAGATGAGATATGAAAATGACATTGAGCTTGACCTTGCCGTTGAGCTCTTTGGTATATTTCTCATGAGGAGATATCGTGTCAAATTTCTCCACACAAATCACCTTTTATCTGGTAAAAGCGTCTGAATGGCCGTGTTAACCAGCGGACATGTTTATGCTCCTTCCCATGCATGGCAGGTCACAGTGCTGCTCGCAGTGACTTTACAGTCAGCCAAACTGGTTGTCTGAGCTTTTCACCGCCTTGGAAAAGCACGGTGATGTTTGTATCATAATGGCAATACTTTGTGGATGGGTTTTTTGATGATAGCATATCACATCTGGATTACACTGCGCTGTGATGTGGCTCTCGCCTGACATCAGCGGCGTATTCTGGGCCCCTCTGAGGCCATTTCTCTGACATGGTTTTTAAATTTATCGCAAATCCTACAAATCCAGTATGAAAGCTGCTAAACGCATCCTCTCAAAGAAGACTGCGAATAATACTGTGAGTCTGCACAGATTTTTTTTTTTTTATTTTTAAGGCTAGTTAATTAACTGCAGGGCTTTCATTCTAGGGGAGGCAATGCAAGGGAGTGTATTGTAGTGAAAAATAATCAGCATGAGGATGTTTTACAATGGAAAACATTTTGATGTAAAATGTCAGAAGGTGTTAGTGACACACACTCTAACTGTTCTGCTAAAAACAATATTAGATTTAGTGGGCCTCTTGACCTGTTGGTAATAAACAGTCCAACACCTACACACATACACATTCATCTCTCATTACTGTAATTGCTGTCATATTAGTTGTGGAATGCCTTGGCACAGAGAGGACTGGAGATGCACTGCACTCACTGGGAGGTATATTTTCTCCAAACTAGAGACTGCTGGCTGTAAAATGCCTGTTAAAGTCGAAGATTTGCAGCACCAAGTCAAGAAATCATTAATCCTTTGTTAATGATCCCATTGACACTAATACACCCCCACCCGCTACTCCCACCCCTCGCTTTTACTTTGTATTTTTTTTTTTGCTCTGTCCTCCAGTAATAATTGACACTCGTGCTTCTAGAGTCTGTTGCTCACTAGTTTGCTCTAAGGGAGCTATTGATTCTGGAGCATCAGATCCATGAAGACAATGATGATGAACAATGACCAGACAGCTGCATCCTCTGTGATCTGGGCCAAAACTGATGGCCTTTGTAAGCATGTAATGCCTCATCTGGTGGATAATAGGAGCGAAAAGAGGGACATAATATGTGAATTTTCTGAGTCAGTTAGCTCATGGCCTCGTCTGCTTTTCATGCTGTTGGCTAAGTCTAAATACTGAGGCTATAATTACTTTGATTTTAGAAAATTCTATTTCATTTCCATGATAAGCATGGTATTAAATTTGTGTGTGACAGTACCTAAAATGAACTACCTTTTATATAAGCAGGAAAACATGAATACTGGTCACATGGAACAGAAAGTCGCAAATCTTCAGACTTGACATAATATCATATTTATTTATGTTAGGGGAATAAGGAAACATGTCTAAGTAATGAAAATACATTAATCTCATTTGATGGAGTTTTGAAAAGAAAAGTAATTGCATTATAAAATACCTTTAAGTAATGAAAAACAATGTAGACTGGTTATATTAATATCATCTCAGACTAACTAATTTAATCTACAGGATGTAAACAGTTTTTAGATCAATTCGTTCAGCTGGAGTTGTCAATGGGACTATGTTGCTGATTATGAAATTTGAGCTTTTTATTTTTTTAATGTCATCCCAGACACATTTAGGTTTATCTCAAAGTGTCTGTCAGATTGACGCACACTCGCTCCTCTTACAATAATGAAAAGGTCATATGAGCTCAAGAACCGCTTCCAAAATTCGAAGTGAAGATAAGGACACAACGAAGCTCACTGTTGAAAGGAACTCGATAGACTGACACAGCACGCTCTTGTTTGTTTCTTATCTCCACCTTCTCAAAAACAATTCGGGGACCAGTTCCACATACGAAGCTGTCTGCGTTCTTGGCTGCAGACTATTTGCCATTCCCAGAAGGTCATTTGGTTAATGCACATTTGAGTTTTCATGGACTCTTAACTAGTTTTTAATCAGCAATTATTAGTGAATTGGAAGGCTGTGCAGGCGCATGACTCTCTGCCGGCGGGAGAGTGCCCATCAATGTCACGTCAATTTCCATGCCAAAGGCTACATTAGGCCTGCAGTCTGGGAGGAAACAGCCACCTGAGTGCCTCATCTCCCCATCCACAGCAGTCTTCCCATCAACTATTGACTCTATTACACAGCTCTGTCAAAAAAATTTTCCGCTTCAAAAGAGGAGCAACCATTACATGGCTGTGCTGGGAGATAATTTAGTGATGCACATAAAATTAAGTGCATATCCATTGAACATTGCTCATTATTGCTCTTGAATTCCTACAATGCCAGGTTTGTTTGAGGGTCCTGGATGCTTCCCAACCTTTCATTCCATTCCCATTTTCAAGGTATTAACACAGCTGGATTATTGAGGCTGATCTACTATATAAATAGCTGTCATTTTCATCTATATCTAACCTACCGGTAATTGGCAATTAAACATGCAGGCATCTCAGACTAACTCTTAATTACCGTTAATAAATGCTGAGGGGCCCTGAGGTGTCCTTGCAAGCTGAGGATGGGGGCTGCGAGTCTCCTGCAGAACCACAGCACCGCATGAATATGCATGGCAGCCAGGTATTCTTCAGCTCTCTCCTCTGCTTTTCAGGCCGACGCACACAGAGGGGGCAGCAGAGCGCCTCTTGAAACACCACCTCTTCATTACACCTCCACAGCGGCCGCAGCGTTGTCACCATGCTGCATGCTCGCAGTGGCATCTCTGCACACCGCGGCATGTTTGTGTTCGCCAGGAGCTGTCACAATCAGCCTGTTAGCACTGGCCCATGGGAAATTTACACAGAGCTGCTGGTATGAGGTGAGGCCATCACATGAGCTGGTGACATGCTGCCTGACGGGCTCATATTTGGTAGAATCTGTGTGTGTGTGACTGTATGTATGCTGCCAGTCAGTTGGGGAACAACCTCAATGGTTTTGGTTAAATACCAAATGAAGTAAACTTGAAATTATTGAGATGAAAAGGAAGAAAAATGCAAGGAATAGGTTTTGATGCTTTGAGAAATGTTACTGATCTTCACACACAACTTTGATTGATCAATCATACCGTACAGGCCTTGTAAGTGAGATAAGATAAAAGTGATATATTTCTATGGTGAGGCCCTGCTGCTCAGATATTACTTGTAATATTTTTTACTTTAAAACAAACTTTGGTTCCACAGATTAATAACAGCTTCCCTTTCTCTGCTGTGAGCTGACATTTAGCTCCCATAATGACTACTGATTGTCTTGCAGTGTTCCACCAAAGACCTGAATCCTTGTATTTAAGGGCCGATGAGTGTTGAGCTCGCTGATCGTAATGGCACTTTTAATTAGCACTTAATTAAAAGCAGGTGGACTGGAAAGGTCAACCAGTTAGGCCTCTAAGTTAAAAACACAGACAGTACGAACTCCAACCGTTTGATGAATTTGTCTGCTAATTACAGTGACCATGATGTGGACCAGACTCCAGTCAGATGCGCTGTAGGAACATCGGAAAATCATGAAGCCACAGACATTTCTCAATCAATTTGAACATATTTTCTCCTTTAAAAAAATGTTTTCTTATAAATATGCTCACTGTAATCTTACTGGTCTTCTAGATTGTTTGACATTTATTGAATTGAAATAAAACAAAAACTGTATTTTCTAAATAAAAAAAAACAAAACAAACTCATTGAACCAAAAACCGCAGGAAGACTGGGTATCCAAAGTGTCTGACCGCCATGATACATGCTGTATTTCATCTGCTCTTTCATCACATTTGTATGTACATGCACATACCTTATAACTGGGCACACTGGTCTGACAGAGAAACAATAGTCCAAACTGTCAACTGGATAATCATTATATCCATTACACAAAGACACAATGCAAGCATGGCTGGGCTGCAGTGTTATCTAAACTTCTAGTCCCTCGGCTCTGAAAAACAGAGCAGGGTAACAGTATTGATCTCAGTCAGAATTATAGATCACCTTGTCTAAATGAGTGATGAAGCTGTTCGACTGTTGGACTCACCTGACAGGCACCTGCATGGAAAAAAAAAAGAAAAATCCTGATCCCTGAATCTCAATGCAACAGCAACATTATGTTTAACAATCAGGATGTATCACAGTAAACACAGACAGGAAGATACGTTGGATCTGCAGGAGAACACTCATTACATTATTATTATTACTGTTTTACTTAGCTGCGTCTGTGTTTGCCAGAACAAGAGTCACTTCTTTTGAGATTTCACTCTTTAGGTTCATCTCGCAATCAGATTTTTGTTCTTTCACCTGAAAGGAAATTCTGCAGCACTTGAAACACACGAAAGGTACACCTCAACACTTTGTGTGTGTGTGTGTGTGTGTGTGTTGCACAGCTCTGAAAAGGCCTGTCATGCAGCAGCAGCCTGTTTGCTCATCTACTCATCAGATCCTCAGCCGTTTATACGCTGAGCCTCAGCTAATATTGATGCTCTCCATGTGATACAGCTGATGAAAAATAAAGCGCCGGTGGACGCCGCGCTGCATCCTCCCCAGCGCTGCGAGACGCCACTGAGGGGCAGCAGAATTACACGCCAGCTCTTGTTTGTCCAACGCTTCCCTCAAATGCATTTTAGTGCTCAGACTCAATTAGTCCTGCTGACTTATGAGTGACCTCAAAGGATCACAGGGCAGATATGTTGAGAGTGTGGTTGAGTGAAAATGTGGAATAAAAATAAATAAATAAAAACAACAAATTCGGTTGTTTGTAATAAACAGTCTAGTGTCAGTATCCAGTCATGGGATGTCAGCAGATGCTATGGAGAGTGAATGTCTCTTCGATGTGATGGTTCACTATTGAAATGTTGAGATAAACATGTCGGCTCTTTCCTCATCTTTAGCAAATGTGTTATGACAAATAAAAATACAATGAAACAGTGAAAACAAGTAATATAACAATTCAGTTTATTTTATTTATTTTCCAGACAGACACATCAATTTCTGGACCACAGTAGAGGATGGAAACCTTTCACAGACATTTTTTTGTCAATATTATTATTTGAAAATACAAATATAAAATTAGACTTTCCACATTTGATATGTGAGAGACCCCCATCCATTATTATTATCATTATTATTATTCTTATTATTTTTAGTATATTTTACAACAGGGCTTAAGCAAGCCATATGATAACCTGAAAGATGCTTTCAGATGTCAGTCAAGTCTGTCTGTCTCTCGCCATAAAAAGTCGGTTAACATAAAAAAAAAGGGGCAAGTGTTAGGAATGGGCAGACAGCAGTGAAGAGAGCTCTGTGCTCAGCCTGCAGAAACATGGAAGCACAGCAGAGCCTCACACTGCCGTCCATGCACTCTGAAGAGCTTCCAGGCTCCCCTCTAGGCCACGCGGTCTGCTCCAAACTCGACAACACGCCAGGGGTGAACTCTTGTGTTGGTGAACATAAGCTAATAATGACGGTACGACCGTAACATGGGAGTGAGCTGCGTGAGGAATATTCTGTATACAGCTGAGGTCTCCAGTCTAACTTTGTTCAGTTCAAATGGGTGGAAATTGCAAGTATATATTCATCTATACACATATATATATATTGCAACTGTATATTTAGAAATGAGCATGGGGTGAGATGGCAATGGTTTGGACTGAAGGGGAAATTCACCCTAAAACACGACAGTGTGGCTGAGCTTGAGTTATTTCTGTCACCTTGAGGAGTTCAGACTACGTTTGTGAACATGAAGTGATCTTTGTCATATCCTGAAACAAGAGAGCCGACACTCTCAATGGCGGAGTTAGTGAGAGTCACTTTGTGGACTGGGAGACTAACTTTGTGGTCACTGTGACAGTATCCGGTATCTCTCTGAGATAAGGGCACATTGTCTGGTTTAAAACCATTAGCACCACTATGAATAAGCCTCTTTTGGGTATAAATGCTCAAGAACGTTCAATGAGCCTTCAAAGTCAGTCTAATTAATTAGAAATGGAGCAGAGGCTGAAACAGTCCTTGTCTGATGTCCCAGGTTCTTGGGCGACGGTTGTTCATATTCATAAAACAGATTTGAATCCCAGATGACAGAAATCTCACAAGTGCTTGTGGTTTCAGGGTGCGATTTTCCCAGAACGGATGGGATAAATTGTTTGGCCATTGCCTAGCACTTGCCTCAAGATTCAAGTTTAAATGGATACGGTAGTACACTACAAATGTCAACACCTTCCAGGTTGACTTTTTTTCTTTTTTGATTATTTTTTTTTCTTAAACCAAGATCCCTCCCCTCTCCCCAAATGGATAAGCTAGTCTACTAAGATGTGAAACATTCATCAGCTGTAAACTGCTGTCAGTTTGAGATAAAATGAAATTACAGCAACAGAGCCATGCTACCTTAAAGTCCAAGCTACAGGATCACAAAACAACAGAAGAGTCGGTTCTTATTTTGGGAAAATGAGTCATTTCAGGTTGTATTCTTTCAGTTTAATTCAAGTCTAAGCCACCAGGCACTGTAACAGTGAAACAAACAAAACATTTTATACTTGTTGCACTGTTTTTCAGATGAAATGGCAGTGAAATTGGAATCAGCTACAACTCCTAATGAGCTTCTTGTATTTGGTTTGAAGTATAGTTTGTTATTTTTAAATACTGAGATAAACTTAAGGGACGATGCTGCAAATGAACTGGAGGAACGTGCTCAGAATAAACCAAAACTAGTTGGTACAGTCAAATGACTCAAATGTTTCCTGTTATATGTAGTGTTTTCCTACTGGTGAGACATTTCGACATGAAAATGTGCAAATGATGTGAACATAAGCATTAATACTTGTTATTTTTGAAATAAATGGCTTTTAGCTTTCCTTTGTTTTTCTATAATTTAGGGGCGAAAGCATTTTTTAATGTGCTACCTAACGCATCAATTACTTCATTATTCTACAGTTGTCTTTCAGGGTAATTTGTTTATTTTCAAATCATACCCTGTACTGTATACTTGTTTGTCTATCAGCGTCACTAACAAAGCTGCCATTACTGTACATACTGTCTGTGCTCTGACAGCCAGACGCGAAGAATCAATAGACATTAATGTTGTTTATTAATCTAACAGATTCAATTTTAAGACCCCATGAGGTGAAATAAATGAAATAACTGATATAAAACCTAAATTATGTTTTATTCAAATTATACTCAAAAAATAACTCAATCTGTGACTGGAGTGTGCACACAGCTTGAGCTGCTAAATTGAATTGGCTTGTTTATAATAGGTTTGTTTTTGCTTGAAACACAGCTGCCTGTGTAAATCCAGCAGGTCTGAATCGTGGACATGCTTTGACATGGTGTTTTGAGCATTTCAATTCAAGCTTTAATACAATCTATTGCTGCTCCCATTTAGCTTTGCAATGAATCTCAGATTTAGGGTGCTGCTCCAACATCAATAGGTGAATTTAACCAGCTAATAATCAACCTTGATTCACAACTCATTCTTCAACACTTGCTAATATTCCTCTGGAGGTTTTCTGTTTAGTTGAGTCTTTTGCAGTTTTTTTTATTTTATTTCTACAGTAACGCCTGGATAATGTCAGTATGTGTTAACAACACTGATAACGGATTGAAATGAAAATTAATTCCCAGAACGCTAAAGTTATTGGAATTACTGACGCAAGATTTGAGAGAGATAAGAGATCAAAAACAGTATTATCTAAAAACAACTGGGAAATTTCCAAAGTGTACAAACATTGAAAGATATAACAGGTTGTTTTAACAGCACTGTGACTGATAATATGACTCTTCTGGTAATCATTGGTATGTTTCTTAAAAAAATATGAAATATTTTTTCACATAAAATCTTTTTCCATGATTATAGCTTGTGTCCCCTATTAAAAAATAATCAAAAACACGTTTTGCATATCTAGCATTAGCATTTAAGGTAGTATGGCACACCCCTTTTAAAACATTCAAGGGTGGGGATCCAAATAATGCCTTGTGAACAATTCCATCTTACAGCAACTGTTTCTCTATTGTTCATCCATGAGAGCTTTGGTTAGCTGAAACCATGTGAGAGTGGCAAAACCAAACCAAAAAGAAAACATACAGGGAATAAATTACAATGAACCTCTATCAAAATAATTGTCTGCAAATCTCAGAATAACATGATCATTTAGAGAAAGGTCTATCTTGACTGGTCCTAAATCCACTATTCACTACAAGTATTATATTAATGAGTCCTATATAACATCTACTTTGTAAGTACAGGAGATAGAAAAAGAGCGCGAGAGGGAGAGGGATAAATATGAGAGAAAGGAGAGGTAGAGCAAAGGGAGAACAACAAAGACCACTACACTGGTATCAAAGACAGCACTCTGTTTACAAGTTAACTGTGATTTCTTTACACACTAATGAAATACATGAATGATCAACAAAAGAAGTAGGATCTCTGAGGATGGGGAATGGAAAGAGAGAAAGCAATGGATGCACAGTACATTTTAATAGTATATTACAATTATTAATATATAAACCACAAAGTATCAATAAAACTCTGATTAAACTTGAAATCAGCAAAGAAGCATCTTTCTTTTTTTTTTATAGTTTTGTATTTCTTATTTTCTTTTACATTTGAACATTACAAGGGTTTTTTTTTCTTTAACTCTTTAAATTATTACTTGATCACACCTCCATGTCAGTTACTTTAGAAGTATCCAGCATATTTCTTTACCTGGTTGTTTTGAAACAAAAGAACTGAGACAAGAAGTGGGTAAAATGAAAACAACAAAATACACCTGCTGCAGGTAAAGTAGTTCAGAATACACACCATTCAGTCCATCAGTGACTTTAAGAAGCGGTCTGCACTCTGGAGCATATTATCATTAAATGTTTGTCATGAGTAAAATCATTAACCACGCATACTGTGTAAAACCTGGTGCAGCCACAGATAGTGAATAATTCAGTGTCATATTTCGACCCTGTTTAAGTTTCTTTTGATGAGACATGGGTCTAATATATAAAGAAATCCAAGTGCACACTGCAACATGTCAGTTACTATTTCCCAAGCTGTTAACTCACCTCAAAACTTTTGAAATGCTTTGTCTAGCCGAGAATATGTTTACCCAAAAATCCTTCATACTATCCCAAAGCACAGGGCCGTTTTTAAAAAGCCAACATATACATGTGCAAATAGGAAAATGGCCTGTACTTTACTACTCACAGTGCAATGATTACTCGCTTTATTACCTGTCAGTGTTATCAGTTATTTTGCCACTAGAATAAATTAAACCTGCCAATGATTCCACGATAGAACTCACAAAGGCTGAGGTATGGTATCAAAATGTTTACTTTCCTAATTCATTCAAAAAGAACTGATTCAGAGAACAAGCATCACATAAAGGCTCGAGCACAGAGCCCAGATATTATTGTGTTCCAAAAATGAATCAGGAACAAGCAGGATGAAACGAACAATAACATACAGCTAACAAGTTCCTCTCAGGAGTATAAAAGTGTCAGGATGCACAGAGCACTGTAAAATGCCTGGTTCAAGTTCTAATCTTCACATCTAAGTACAGTGTGCTTTGGATTAAATCGTCTTTTTTTTTTTTCTCTCTCTCTCTCTCTCTCTCTCTTTGAAATGATACTGATGTCTTAACAGTTAGACAAAAGATACCAACCAGGCTGTTTTTTTCTTTTTTTTTTTTATCTCTTAAAACTGTGTTGACTTTACTCACCGTTTGTAAATTTGCTGGTATGACACTTGTAAAATTATTCAGCTTCAGTATTTACAGAGCAAGTGTGTTCTGTTTGTCTCTGGGGTCATTATACCGTCTTCCAGCAGAAAAAAGTATAATAATAACTGTTTACAGCTTTTTCTTCTATTCACACGCTATAACATGTTCTTTTGACACACCATCACAAAAATATGCTATTCTCTCACTGAGTTGGTTATATGCAGTGACTGGAATAATATGTACAGCTACATTTCTTTTTCTCAAGTTTGAATTCACAATGTAGTTATATGAAATTTGTTATAGCATATATATATATTTCTAAACAACAAAAACAACACTTATAAAAAAGGACCATAAAAATATTGGAGTCCTCTTTGTATTGCCCAAAAATAGGTAATTATGGTTAACAATGAGACATCACAAGAAATAAAACAGCTACTAAGGTTTATTACTTAGATACCCTCTTTAAATTTTCCTTAAAATTTTTTTTTTCCTCTTAGTCTCTCCACACTGAACTCCTTCTTCTTCTTCTTCTTCTTCTTCTTCTTCTTCTTCTTCTTCCCCCCCACCCCCCGAAAAGACTGGAACATCCAATTGTTTCTCCTTTACACTAACCAATACAAAGATGAAGACGTGACTTGCAGATATTCTTGGCTATGACCCCCATACGTCAAATTTCAAATCAAAATCCATTTACACAAATATACTGTAAGATAAAATAAGATGACAAAAAATTAAGGTTAAACTAAAAAGACTTCCTAAAAACTAATCAAAACAAAAGCTAACAGAGGAAGGAAATAGGTGAGTGAAATCGACGTGAAACATCATACCAAACCAGGTTGTAAAGTTATAGGAGGTTTGGATTATAGTACAGCAGTTGTTATTTTTCTGAGATGACTGACGTTTTCTTTTCTTCTTCATATGGTTCCGACTTTCGCTCTTTTTGCCCTGGTGATGCTGTAGTGCTTGAAGTTGGATAGCATCACCTGCACACAAAGCCAATTAGAAACTTCGTCCTGTCTTTCTTGGGCCACCAGATATACTCTGCTGGGTGATAAAGGGAAACAAAGGATGGCAACAGCATTAGAAACCATTCATATAATTGGCATTAATCCTGACCGTACAAACTGTACTCTAAAAAATTTGTAGTGACATTTAATGGCAAAAATCTGCGGACATTAATATGACCTCCAGTTGAAATATTTTGGACGCCTGCTGAGGCTTAGTAACACGTAACAAATGTGACAGCAATTATCATTAAGTGCAGCAGGTCAAAACTCGCTGCAGGCATAACATCAATACACACAATTAAAGAACTGCCTGTTTAACAACTTGGCGCATGTCTGCTCACACTTTTTAAAAATCTATACTTCTCAGTTACACCACTAGTTAATCACGTTCACAAATGTTCGACGCACATCACACATCACAGCTACAAAAACACAGCTGGAAGCGGACAAAAAGCTCGAGACATTAAGAAAGGGTTTTACATTGTACATATGAAGGACGGAGTTAGCAATAAAGATGAATTACAGCAACAAAATAAACATGATGAAACTGAAATATTTGGCACCTCATAGACAATTACTGTTTGGGAAATATTTAATGACTGAAGGCTGGTGACTTGTTAGTCAAAGGTTTGGATTTGAGGTTATTTCAGTCTTAGCAATAGAAAACATTGCTGATAGTTCTGTCCTTGGATAAGCTCGTATAATCAAGTCAATCACACCATAAGCTCGGATGTGACATACTGTGAAATATGCGTAAGGATGTTTTAGGATGGAAACATTTCAAAATGTTGAATAGAAAAAGAAAAAATGCAGAACTGATGTTTGTTTGTGTGTGTGTGACTGTTCCTTTACTCAGTCACACAAACAAAATGATCATGACTTGAATTTGTTTAAATTACAGACGATCTGTCAAATCTGTCAGGACATAAACCTGTCGTCACACTCACACACACACACTTCACTTACAGCTCTGTCATTTAAAGGGAGGTGAATAAACAACAAATGATGTGATGAACATGTATTAGAGAGAGAGACTGATAGAAATGCACAGTAAATAAAATGCAATACCTCTGATGAGATGGCAACCGGCCACCTGTTCAATGGTATCCATTTGTAAAAGCTGTCGCAATCAACGGGCCCTAAAAGTGTACAGTTAGTGCTGTTGTCAGTATGCATTTCAAGGAGAGAAAAGTGAGTATCATATCAACTGTTTTTCAGCATGATTGTGAACTTTTTCATTCAGTTTGATCATGTTCAGCAGCAGAGCAGGACACTAAACTGTCACATTATACAGCTTTGTTGTACATTCTTGCAGTGGAAAAATCACTTAACGGTAAAAGATGTTAACAAGAGTTAGATATGCTACATAAAGTGAACGATCTCAAAGTGTCATCAATCAAAAGGTTCCAACAACCTGAGAGAAAAATAAGGAGGAGATAATAACACATATGATCCCATGCCAACACATCACAAGTGATTTCATCTGAAAGCATGCAGAGAAGTGGATCATGAACGCTCCTCAGTAAGGTCAGTGTGGTTTTCAGTATTGAATGGTTTTCATTATGTGGCTCAGTTATCAGGATATTGTGAATATTGCTGCTGACAGGTCTGAAGAAATCCTTCAATTCACACACAACAGTGAAAAGAGAAGCACTTTCAGCAGCGATTATCTGTCTTTATCACTCCAATCAGCTAATTGCACTCTAATTGTCTCGCATAAAAAACAGCTAAGTTCATTACTGCTTCTTCACACTGGCTGTTTTGATATTGGCTAAAGGGATTAATAAAATCACTGGAGTGTAAGATCGAGGGACAAATCAGTGACTCTGAAGTCATCCATGAGGTTGTGACATATGACGATCTTAATGTGTGTTCGGTTTCAACAGCATTCTCGAGGGGGAAAAAATAAAAAAAACAATTCTAAAGCACATTTTAGTTCTGAATCATTTCCTATTTTAATGTTCTGAATAGAGAGATCATCTTGCCGAGAGCAGAAAGTCACAGGGCTGCTGCATCACCTCTCTGCTTTATTGCACTCGGTTTGATTCACTGGGTAATTCTGAAGTGGTGATTTAGTGCGCAGCATCACAGGCACAATTTGACATTCTGTAAGAGAATCACAAAACCTTGCCTGGATTATAAGGGTAAGACACAGCGCATTTTTCACTCATCTGCTTTATTTATTAGCCATTTTAACCAGTTTTATGGCTGTATGATGAAAAGACGAAATGTTTGAGCATTTGTTGCATCGAAAGAACTTGTTTTAACATTTTCTAACTGAACGCTAAACTGTGGTTGCAAACTGTTGCAACAAATGGAAAATAATGGAAACAAATCGCCTCATTTCCATCTGTAAACTATCTGCTGGTAAATCTGCTTTGAAAATGAGCCAGCCTGGTCTTTCATAACAAATATTTTGCTTCCTACGCTGAGACCAACAGATTATGGCAGATAGCCAGTGGACCTAAAACAATTAATAAGAGAGGCTTTGCTTAGAAAGCAAAAAGCCAATAAAATGCATTTTTCGGTTAAGCTCTGTTTTTGTTTGGATATCATAAACCAATTACGCATACTTACTAACATTAAAATGAGCTATTTTAACCTCTCATGAGCTATTTGCACATTTGCTCCCAGTGACACAACGGCATATCGGCAACATTACTGCTGTAGTCTCACATTAACCTTATACTTGCTAAACCATAACACTTAGCCCTATTGATTCAGTGTGCTCCACAAAGTGATAAATCCCCTGTAATGTTTCCCCTGTACCAGACAGAATGATAAATATGTCTTAAATTTTACTTAAAAAAACAAACAAAAACAAATAACTACAAGATTACATAAAACACCCCAAATTAATCTTCCTCACACTTCCTGGTTACTGTATGATATTCAAATTGCTGATGTGGACCACTAAGTTTGGGAAGAGTGTCTTCACCCGGTGTCTTCACCCCCAGTGCTTGCTCGCAGTACTAATGGGCTTGTTGTTATTCCACCTCGGTTAAGCCATGCATTAATTAGCGTCTTTCAGAAAGCAGGTGTTATTTTCATAACCTATACTGTGTCACTCAGTTCAGTCATGTAAAACAGTACAAACATGCCCCAACAAGTCTGGCAGTGAGTCTACAAGCTCAGCCCTGATGCACCTTGCTAGGGGCAATAAAATTCAGATGATAAAATTTTAGATTAATTATTCAGTGAGGTCCAAGGTAGACAAACACTCAAGCAAAGTAAACAAATAGCTGATCATGTCTCCTTTTGGGGAGTTTGAACCATTTCCCTTCATAAACGTAAGATAAGCTAAGAAAGCCAAATTGTATTTGACTGGATATAGACATTAACATTTGAAAGTCTGGGTTATACACCATGAAGTCTTTTCCTGCTCTTAGACGGATGCTTAATGAGGTAGCTTCATTATTGCAGCTTGGTCGAAGTTACTGCTTTTATTGGCTTTAAGATGATCTCTGCAAGACTTGGGGTTGTAATAAAAAGGAAACCTTTTATGTAAATTATATTGGCTAATTTTTATGAAGTGCCATGTGCTCTTGTTCGGCTATGTCTTCATTGTCAAGAACGCTGCGGCTGAGATCCTCCAAGCATTTTCGCAGTGGCTTCTTTTTGACTACAGTGAAAGCAAGAAGCAGGATTACAAACAGGTGGCTGCACGTCACCTAAACTGACACAGGCCGAGACAGACATCTGAACACGGGCAGCGGGCGCAGTCCGACTGAGAACACCTCTTTGTTACTGTCGCCTCTCCGAGCCCTGCTAATCTTACGCTTATGAGTTGACATGGCAACTGGCAGCCAACCGATCAGCAAGAGGAAAAAGTTCCACAGCACCTGGCTGAGCAACTACACCTAGACAAGGACACTGGCAGAGACGAAACCTGCTTGGAAGCATTGTCCTAGTGACGGAGCAAGCCCAAGCTCTGGGACAGATGGGTTTCTAAAAATAAAGGAAATTTGTTCTGGGAAGGTGACACAGCGAGGTGATTTGTGCAACAGCTAAGGGGAATAAACATTTGCATTTGACACAGATAACTTTCAGAGCTAAGACAGGGCTTACCCTGATGTACAAAATGCTTATTGAACCTCTGAACTGCGACAGCGGAGACCTGTCTGCAAAGAAATAATCTTATCTAGCAGCAGTGAAATATCCTATAATTAGAAAGCTCTTTTCATTATGAGAAAAATCAAGTGTTTTACAGAACATCACAATCATATGTGCATTGGCTTAGTGTCTGATTTTAGTCATGCTATTCTGAAACAGAGGAGGCTACTGAGCTCAAGGTGCAGTCAGACATGACAGAAAGTCTGTGTTAGTGTACTCACGGTGATGCTGGGGCCAAACCCAGAGCCAGGCTGAGGGCTAGTAGCACTGATGTAGTTGCCCACAGCCGAATCCTGGCTGCTGGGTGCGTACAGGTCAGCCACAGGCCCTGGACTGTTAGCACCAGGGAAACCTCCGGGCCTTGACGGGTTGGTGCCTGCATAGAAACACAGCGGGGAGCAGAGCAGCTCAGAATCACCCAACAACGATCAGTGCGCTTCTTAAGGGACACATTTAAATAGAAAAAGAACACATTACTGGATTCATACATTGGTCTCGAAGGACTTGCTCATGGGTCATTTTGTTACAGATACTTACTGCTTATGAAAGGACATGTTAAATTTTGTTTGGTGTCAACTGACAAAATGGGGGAGGATTTAGGTTTAAATGACCAAAATTAAGGGTGAATCCAGTATGATATTCTAAATATAATCTACATGCTGTGTGTATTATGCATAGGAGTAACATTCACTTTGTATAATCATGCACAACACAAAACAAGCACATTTCTAGAAATACTTCCACCATGCTAATAAATTAGTAAGGTTGCAGTGTAAATGTTGCCATGCATAATGTGAAGGAGTACTTGTAAAACAACATCGGCTGTTGAGTAAGAAGAGTAACACAGGATTACCACAGCGGGGATTTTAAATTTCACTTGAGCAGATTGCACCCCGACTTTATGCTTTCCTAATGACCTAATGATTCAACAACGCCAGCAAAAACCTACTAAAAATATTCCTGATACTTTCGGCTGCATGTTTCAGCTTTTTCAGGAGGAACATCAGGCATAAAACAAAATACGTATGTGAGACAAGAGGAGGCGGCATAAGGGGGAAATATAAAAGCTTGATCCGAGTTCATCTGCAGGTCCAAACTAAGGGGGAGATAAAAAAGAAATACTGTACATGACTTACCACCTTTGCCCTGTGAGTAAGAGCTACTCAGACTAATAAAATGTCTTTTGAAAATCCAGATGCCTGCTAAAGGCCAACAACACTGGCAATACAGAGGAAAAAAATAGTCGGGGAGAAAGAAAAATGCAGTGATCTCTTAACAGCAATCTCCTCTGCTGTCAGCTTCACATAACCCTCTGTCTCACCCTTATTCAAAGACAGACTGTGAAAAAAGCTGTACAACTGCATTAAAAAGAAAAATCTTCCAACCACAGAAAATGCTCCATCTTGTGTATATATGAGCTCAGGAACCCTGCGACGCCTGAGAGGGAGTCTTTGTAGTACATGTAAAGAAATACAGAGTGTGACTACAATACATCCAATGTGTTTCTGCAGACGCACACACTACACAAATTTTATCATTGTCACCATGTTTAACATGTCACTATGAAGCTGTATCAGACATGCCAGGTCCACTGGAAGCACCTAAGAACATACTTTAGATATCCGTGTATAGCACTCTAGAAAAATGAAGCCATCTCACTAAACTCACATCTCGTGGAGTTGACGCTGCTGTTTAACTAGAAGGACTTTAAATAGTGAGCAGCTAGTGCTCTTATCTTGCCTGCACAGCCCCCAGTAGGCTGGCTTATTATATAATTAAGGATATTTTCAGTTGAAATGGCAACACTCATTTCCTACGTCTGGTGAGTTTTATTAGAGAGTGGCTCACCCCTCTCCCTGTGAGGCCCCCCCCCCATTTAAATGCACGGGATGCAGTGATTCTGCACATTTAGCTTTGGGAGCAAAACAATCCCAAGTGCATTGTGGGTCAGATTGTTGTTTAGAATTAGGTCCACTGCAACACAAAGACTGGTGTGTTACTATTCATTTTTTAATAAGGAATGATAGTGCTAAGTCTGTCTAGTGCTTTTGGCACAGATTCATTTGACTGAAAGGACAAAGACTGGAGAGACAGAATCGTTTGATACCAGCAGTGACTTCTGTGTTAAAGTATTATGAAATAAAACTGGAAGACCTGAACTAAAGAGTCTAATATGCAACACTATACAGAACACTGTGCACTATGTTGCCTGTCTATATTTGCTTCACTTTAACTCACTTATATGTGGTATTGCAGTACAGCTGTAGGCACTGTGCACAAGAAAAGCATTTATCAATGAGATTTGCCATCAAACTGTATTTCCAAACGATTCTATTCTCCTTTTCAGGTTAGGAATCTGTGTGCTGCTATCTTCACGTGTGGACTGGGCATTTTGTGCGGAGATGAGTTAGCAACAGGATAAATAACAAATGGGTAATTGTCATACGGCTCCTAATAAACACGAAAACCGATTATGCTTTCCGATAAACATTAATTTCTGCTCTTTTCTGTTTAAAACAAACATCCAAGTAAACAGCACCACTTTGATTCTATTTACTGCAATGTGCTATAATGTAATTTTCTTATCATTAAGCTCAAGTTTGGCTACAATATAGTCTACTTCACAGACAACAAATGCATAAACTGTGTTAAGACTTGTGTAAACTTGTGTTACAATGTAATCGAGCTATGTTGACTCACTCAGGATTTGAATGTGTCCTCTCAGGTGAGACAAAAGACAACCATGCATCAACAGAATCCAACAGAGTCACTTCCAGCAGCTACTGCTGAAAACTGAGGACATTTGACTTGAAACACACTCTTACTACTCTTCAGCTATAATGTATACTACACTAACATGCTGCCACCCGTTCTCAAAATCAACAACAATTGGCATTGCTATTTGCAGTGATGAAGTCTTCCTCTTGTCATGCAGCCGTATATGAAATAACACTTCACTATAAACTCTGTCTGTAATGCAACCAGGACAAAAATACTAAAACAGCAGGCCTACAAGAAACCCTTCAAAACTCCATCTGCGTCACTGTTTCCTTGCAGCATGTCTGAGTTTTTTGCTAAAGTTTATACAGACAGTCTGTAGTAAATGCCAACATCTGCCTGGGGCAGCTGGCCAACACTTAAACCATTAGAGGGAGATTTGGCCCCACACTTCCACAAAAGGGTGAGAGGACAGCCCCTTTTACTTTAATATTTTTTTGCTGCTATTATTGTGAAGTTGGAGACACAATAGAGAAGGCACAAGATTGAAGACTATTGCAGGATTAAACAGGTCTCCAGAGGCAGGGAACCTAACTGCTGAGTGTAGGTCAACTTCTCCCATACTGTATGAACGCACGCCACTAAACTACACCTCCTTTACTTACAACCAGTTCAGATGAAGTAAACATTGGTGGTACGTCATGTCAGTGTAAACATGATCATGAGCATATTATCATCAGAACAAAAAAAAGAAACAAGACAAACAAACACTGCAGGATTCAAAAAATGTTAACTCTCACAACTACTGTCTGCTCTCAAAGAAATTGCGTGAATTTACAACCATTTTTATGCATCGCATGCAGATACTGAAATGCCAATGTGCAGTATATTGTATTTTACTTGTCTGTGGAATCTCATCCCTGGCTTTTGAAAGCTATGATTACATAAGGTGAGGGAACATCAGAAAAAGCACACAACATTAAAATGTGCTTGTGGTTTAGAGTAATGGCTGTATTATGCAAAAATGTTGTCCTTTAAGTATTGAACATTGCAGAGCACTTCTACTGATTTCCCAGACTCTCACACATTAATCATTCTTACACTTAAAATACTTAAAGGGCTGGACTAAAAAAATGACAATCACTCTTACATTTAACTCGTTCCTTTGCTGTTCAAAATTCACATGAGCTTGAGCTCTGTTAGAGAGGCCAGCGTACTCTCCGACATCATCAGTAGTTATTTTGTTCACATGCAAATGAAGGATTACATTCTGTATGTGTTGGCCCCTTATGTGCAAGCAGGGGCTTGAACACAGCTTCACAAAGAAACAGAAAATCTACATTAAAAATTGAAAAAAGGAGGAAGAACATGCAATGCTATTTGGTCAGCAAGACTTTTTTTTGTGTATATATATATATATATATTTCTTTTAAAAGGGGAGATTTTTTCTTTTCTTAACAAAAGCAGGAGAAAACAAACAAGGAAAAAAAAAAAGATTAGATCATCTGCATGGAATAATGTCATGAATCAAACTGAAAACTCCAAAACGTGGATGAGATAGATGCGCATATACAAACCTGGGTTCTTAAATTGATCCGGGCTGTGTAGGTGCTGGAGGGGGGAGTTGCAGGCGGAGGTGGCATGCTCACTGTGCAGCATCTGAGCCGCTTGGGGCCCCAGGGAGCCATAGTCAGCAAAGGAGCAGGGCCCCCCCCTCTGGTCACTGGGCGCAGAGTAAAACCCATAATCGGGGAGGCCTGGGAGATACAGTATAGGGTGGGGAGGGGGAGGGGAGGGGACTCCATCATTGTGGAAATCAACTTTTTCATTGTCAAAGTCAATGTCCAGATTGTTGAGCAGAGTTTGGTGTTGTCTTACACCATTTTTTAGGTTATATCCATGTGTTTTGTCTGCTTTAATTGGCCCTCCCTGCCCTCCCTCCCCAGCAGCTCCTGCCATGTGGCCAGGCCCCTTGGCATATGGTCTGAGTTTGATATTTTCAGCTCTATCTTATACATTAGCTGTACAATCATTGATACATACTGTCTCTCCCCGAAAGAACACAATCAACACCTCGTGAATAAACATAATGCCTCGACTTGATTCAAAAGGACCAGGAAGAATATATAAAAAATACAAAATATACAGTAAGGCCACAACTGATATTTTGGCTTATGCATAATTGGCCTGTGTCCTCCATGAGATAAAACTGAAGAATCATTAAAACACAGGTCAATACATTTCTCATTTCAAACCGACAATTCTTTGCTGACATACCTGAAGGAAGCTTTTGTCATTTAAATGAAAAGAAAGAGAGAGCATACCAATCAATAATTAATTTAAAGCCTCTTTTTTTGACCAATAGCAACAGATGATAAGGTTTTTATGAGACATGAGATACAGAGACATTTGTGTTTATTGATGACAGGCATTCTGAAGTGCTCTCAGTACTCTGAGCACGTCTCACGTTGGCCTCTTCCAATGATTCTCTCTTTGACACAGATGGTGGATTATCAACAAAATGTCTTTCAGCAATAAGTCGTGCTGACATTTATTGCTTGTCCTCTTAATCTGAGACAAGCTGCTCATATAAAGAGTGCAATTAAAAGAAACTGCTTCTTCTCACACCTCTTTGATAACAGAGTTAATCTACTCAGGAGGGACTGAGATTGGTGACATCGGCTTTTTCATGCTGGGTTTCCCCTGCTGTGTGTTTGTTTTTTTTTTATTTGGGTCCTGGAGCGAATAGCCATTCAAAGCCACTTCACCTCTACCCATTCAGACTGAGACAGTCCACTTCTGCCAAATGGAATGTAAGCACCAGCCATGTTTCTCCCCGCCAATGCTTTTTAGCACTCTGATCTCACCACTTGTGGGCTGTCTGCCCACTCATCAAATTATAGGCTCCAAATACAGCAGGCTTCCCACGTACGTCACATAATGCCTGACACATTGAACAAAGCTCAAGAACCAATCATTCCATTTACTTCACTTAGACAAATGTCACTGAAAATTGATTGGCCTTGCTAATGAGGAAAACTGGATCAATGGAATAATTATAATGGGGGGAAAAACATTTGACAATAGCACAAACCATGTTATTGGGAATTCATAAAGAATTCTAATATGTCACCAGTTTAGAACAGTGTGGTGAATGGAACCAAACAGGGCATTACTTTTCATTTTGAAATACTTTCACTATGCTTCATTAGTGAACATATTTGAAAAATTATCTTTCATGTAATATAAAAAATAACTGACCATGAAACATGTTCTGTCATCTTGGTAAAAGTCAAGTGAGGGAGTGAGATTACAAGCAAACATGGATAAAACGGATGAGTTTACTCATCAAAGAATATTGGTGTCAGACAATTATTATTAATGACATTTTCATCACAACCAAGATCACACCGAAACAAGAGTATTATGGGTATTAAATCCAAATATTGTTAGCAGCAGATCATTGAAGAGGGTTTTGCTTCAAAATTGGACAGGAATTTATTATGTTATTTTAATTTGAGAAAAGGTTAACTGTGAGAAACAGAAAACACGTGAAGCTGGTCTGACACTTCTTTAATATTGTACAATGTATTAACTCACTATTTATAAATTCGTTTTTCTGCTCAGACAGAACCATCAAATTCCATCCATTAGTTACAAGATCCCAAGGACAATTAACACCAAACTTACGTAATTCATACTTTAAATGTAACAACTACCACTTATCAGACAGTACTAGGCGTTGGCGAGGGATGACATGCAGTAAAAGAAAAGAAAAAAAAAGAATAAAAAGAATCCAAAAAACTGTATGGTAAGTAAAGTCAATGGATCTTCCTAGATTACAGCATATCATCAAATTGTATATGAAGCCTTTATGTACCTGAACTGCAGAAGGTACCAGATACTCATATGAAGCAGGCATGAATTAGAGGCAGGCCTGTGTTTCCTCTCTTTGACAAATATATTTGGTCATATTTTAGTAAGAACTCTTATTTTGATTCACTTCCATTTACTGCTTTACACTTAACATTTCTTGTATGTGTTTCAAATTAAAAGCCTTCTCCTATGTCAGTGGACAGAAAACCTTCATTTCTGAACAGTACTATACTACTATACTATACACAATACTACAAAATAGAGTTTGGCTGACACATTCATATTGGACAATAATACTTCAGCTGAAGAATGCAGAAAAACAAGAGGTTGATAATACCACTATCATTTCATAATGTGACAGCTACTTAGACTTTATCCACCCTTGGTTTTCCCCCGGACATGAACTGGGACCATCCCTGATTTATCCGTGTCGACCACGTCCCTGGCCATTATTTGAGACGTGGTTTTTTATTTGACCGTGTACAACATTCAAACTTCATGCCACTGCATGGTCTGCAGGTGTAGCAGCCTCAGGTAAGTAACTAGCTTTGTTTGCCTGCAGCTTGACAAAAGTACGACTCAGACTCTCACAAACATACAGATACACACTCTCAAAGCCATATATTTTCATCAGTGGCTATCTGATTTGTTATGCAGGATGAGACTGGGCAGAGTGTGCCCACAGCTGCATTAGTATCACCGATCATATCACTGTGCCTCAGACCTCACCACTATTAATATTCACACAATCTATCCAGAACAATGGGCCTTTCTTGGACTCCTTTTTTTTCCACTGGCCACTAATTGGATGTAATTACTCATCTACAAAACAAATGAGCGTGCTGAGGTTGCCTTGGAGACTAGATCAGGGGACCCAGCAGTGCGAATCATTCGCAGGGCTTCATTTATACTGGTAATTATCTCCCCTACCCCCACCCTTTTTCCCTTCTGCCCTCAGTGACCAAAGCTGGCTGCGAGGCGATGGAGAGGGGAGTGTCTTGCAGTCATCTGTTACTGACATCATCGGGGTGGCTCTCTCTAAGTGGATAAATGCCCTGCTCTCGTTGCCACTTTGCCAGGTGACTGCCTTTAAGGAGGAATCACAAACCTTGAAAGTACTGCTGCTCTTTTTCTCACTAGTTGGAAAATAAAACTAATCACGCTGATGATAAAATATAGCGTCATGCTCCCTGGCCTGCTGGGACTTTGGACTGTGAAAAATATTGTCATGAGTTTGCCAGTGTTTTTCACCAAGTTTGTGATTATCCCTTTTTCACATCCAACAAAAAGTCAACATATTAACACATTCACATGTTCAGGCACAACGCGTGACTCCCCAGCGTAACTCCAACCTGTATTGGAACCTGCTATTACCTTCCCACTGATTAAAAGGTCTCTTACAGGAACAACAATTAAACCTGTATATGCAACATGTTTTGATACTATAAAAGATTTGTTGAAAATCAATAATGTTTGCAAACATCAGTTAAAAATGTTGACTTTTCATTAATAAGCTGACCCTGTTAATAGACATAAATATAGTGTTATTTCTGCATCCTCTAAACAGGGGACTGTGGGAATTGGGGTATACAAGTATCTATTACCAAAAGTTATTTTCATTGCTGCAAGGAATAATTTTTCATGCAGTCACTCCTCCATTTCCCTCGTGGCGCCAGTGAGATTCCTTGGTGGCCATCAAACCACATCACTCTACAGAAGACGTCAATAAACCTGACATGCTGCTTCTCAAATTAGCTTTGAATTTTAGAGCTACCATAATTAGCTTTTCCATTTTCACCAATGTCATTTAAAAATAGCGTGAAAGAAACTAACAGCTCTTTTGCTGTCTAGCCTTGCTTTCACTTTCCATTTGAAATAATCTTTTCTGAATGAATGGCTGAGTAATTAACAGCACTAGACACCCTTTTCAGAGAGCACAGACATTTCATAAATAATACATATTTAATGTCTTGTCATTTTGTGTTCAGAGAAGCTTGGCTAATTAATTTTAACAGATGATTTCTTCTTGCATTTACTCACCCATACTCAGGCCTCTGTTTTTTTTTACTTTTCATTTTATGCCTGCTTTTCCCTTTTCTTGCTATTCTTTCCAGTAATGGACAAACTCAACAGAGCTACTGATTTACATTTACCTGCATCCATGGTTGGGGAATGATTGTGGAAATTCACAGAAGAAGAGAAAATGTGAACGATGAAACGTGGGTAAAACAATGTGCAACAGTGAACTAAATCAGTGCACACTCATTTGATTTTAATGCAGATTTGAACCTGTGTGGGATCTGGCCTGGTTGGGACTGACAAAGGGCACTCAGCTATCTACAGTCGGCACAGATTATCCTATCGTGAGCAGCTTCAGAGATGACAGCCCTGGCCTTTTGGCTGAACACATTTTTTCAAACATGTCTGGTCAGGCTTATGTGGTCTGAAGAGATCTAAGACTCACTATGACTGAAATCTGAGAGTGACATTGGCTACTACACCGAATGGTCATTTAGATATAGAGGGAAGGAAAATATGAATTTGAATATGAAAAATATGAGCAATTTGCAGAATGTTAATAGATTTCTAAATCTTCATGCATCTTACAAAATTTAATTTGGATGCATTTATCTCAAAATGTTTATAATGTCCTCGTGTATTTCAATAGGTAAGCAGGAAATTATGCAATTTACTTTGCAATAAGTAAAATTAAAGTCTCACTAAAAATTTAACAATGCCATTGTCTACGGAAAAATTTCACTTCAAAATAAATAATGCAAATCAAACAGAAAATTCTGCTCTGATTGGAAGGATACAACACATGCTGCATTTCATAACTGAATTTACAGGATAGACAACAAAATACCTCACTCCCAATAAGGCTTCAGTAAGTTTTCTTTGGAGAATGTGTTACGTATTCAGCCCCTGGAGGGCAGAGTGGTGATGTCCCTAAAGGCCTGTGCCTGTAACCTCGGAGCATCTGCTACCCACAGCTGTGAGAGCCACTGCTTCATGGTGGAGGCGCAAAGGGACACTTTGCCCTCCCCAATGTGTCACATCTATCCTTGGGCCATGAACAAAAACCCAAGCAGGATGGGCTTGGCATGCCTGCTCATGTTATTTTGCACCAAATACATGTAAAGCGCCTCTGGCCTCGGAGCTGAGCTCTGCAGATTAGCATCTGGGACAAATGGACCTGAGCTCACCAAGAGCCAGATTGATTAAGACCAGTGCACACAGCCAATCCCGGTCTCCTCTCGGGCAATGCTGAAGATCAGAGAGCTTTTTGGAAGGAAACTGATAATGATCTTCATTTGGAAATGTCTGTCACACGACTTTCCTTCTTTTCATTGGTGAAGAGACAAGAGATGGGGGAAGAAGTGGGATGATTAATTGAGAGAAAAGACCAAAAAGAATGACAAGTAATTGAGGGGAGGAATGGGTTTTAAAATGTGAAGACCGTTCTGAGTCCCAATAAAACTGGCAAGGACACCTCTGCAATTTATATTGCAGTCCAATTTCTGCACAACGCTGACCACAGCCAACTCTATTTCAGTTTTGAACACCTGAGTCAAGTCAGACATACAGTACATAGCAAGTACCCAGGCCTCTAAAAGCAGCTGAATGGGGCTTTGTGCACACCCCAGGTACAGCCAAGATCTGAGACTGACATTTGAGCTTTCCAGAAAGCTCAGAGGGACTCAGGAAAACATTCAACCAGAATAGAATGGGACCTGTGAAGTTCCCTGGACTGTCAGAACCATCTGCATCACTTGCATTTTTCTGTTTGTAACTGACAATGCTATAGCACAGCAGATTTAAGATAAGATTACTTTAAGATGAAGTAATTTGAATGATGACTGGCCTTCTTTTAAAGAATGCTTCATTTAGTCACATCAGCTGCTCTTCAGAATGATTTTTCAGTATACATATCAATAAACACGTTGTTGTTGACATAAATGTCTGATATTTGCATTCATTTCATTGATCAATTACATCTCTATATAAGTTGGAGTGCCAACTGTGGCTGATTTATACTGGTTTATCCTTCACATCGACAGCAGAGGTGGATTACACTTGTCTAAAATGAAGAACAGGTGCTGGTATATGCATTAACCATCTCCAAATTAGCAATTTCCTCCTTCCTGCTTTACTTTGCAGATGTTCAGATAATCCAGTAGCACCCAGGAGTATCTGACATCAAACCTGTGCAACCAGCTTAGAAAGTCCAGTATGGGCCAGGACCTCTCTACCTTCAGGCGATGGTAAACTGTGCAGGAGTCAGATCTCTCTGATCTGCTTCTCGCCTGGAGCCACAGTCTCTCAAATGTCCTAAAAACACGCATCAAAACTAGCTCTTGTTCTTGCTCTTCAGTGATACAACATGCTCCTGGTACAGATCAAGGTGCAAAATACCTCACCATCTTCAAATACAGACCGAAGATCCAACTCTTCAAAAAAGCATCCGGACTGACACCACCTCAGATTCAACTAAATGAAACATGTTGCCTTGCCTGTCCTAAAAGTAACCAAAACTTTTCAAATGTGATAATTAGTACTTTTTAAACGGGAATCTTGTCTAGAGTCACAAGTTTTCAAATTTAAACATGCATTATCTTACAGTAAAGGAACTAGAAAAGTATAATAAATTCTTGTGAAGTATTTCAATGCAAATTTACCAAAAACTACTAGATTGCAAGAGAATCAAACTGTAAGATCCTCTTCTGGTAGGTCAAGGAAATCTCTGACGTACATGTAGGTACGCAATATCTAGGCAAAGTTAGAAAGAAGGTGCAGAGTCATCCTTAGTAACTTTTCTTGTTACTGTACACAACTCTGTCTGCACCTAGGGTATAGTCTGCTGCAAGTGGCAGACCACTGTGAGAAGTCCAAAATACACCTTGTCATCAGCAGCGCTCTGTCATAGAGAGGGAAGTCAGCATGCTGTCATTTTGTCTGTTGAGCTTTGGGAGTGTGGGGAAAGTGCCCTCTGTCAGAGATGGAAAATGTCTTCCTCGATCTCACCACACTCTGAGTGTATCACTGACAAACAAGGCTCGCAGCCTGCACCAAGTCAACAGCTACACCTAAGAAGATTTTCTTTCTAGGAACATGAATCTAAATAATTAATGTGGCTCAAGTGTCAAACCATAATTTTGGATGTTTAAGAATTTATTTGATTTGTACTTCTTCTTCTTCTTTTTACATTTAACTTCTGCGGTTTCAAGTGCCAATTTAGGTGACACCCCACTACTCCTGAATCCCTCCTGTTGGGTCAAAGGAGAACTGCACAATATGTGGTGCTCTATGGGGACTGTAGGTGGAGTCAAAGCACAAAGAATCCACACTTAAATCATACATAAGGCTTTTAAATTTTTTTTTTCTTTTACAACAAAGACCCTCGTCTTCACTTAACATAGAGAATTCATAAATATATATATAAAATATATTAACCACTAGAATTGCTATTTCAGAGTGGATTTTGGCCTGAGTGTGCTACATATTAAATCAGAAGACAGGACAGAGATGCAGAAACATCCCCAGACATTACTCAGAAAGGGAGGTCAAGCCTAAACAATCTGTGTCCAATCTGTCATTTGTATGTGTCTGTATTGAGGAAAGATGCCACCAAATGTATTAATCCATGTGGGGTGTTATTAGCACCATTTCAAACACTTTGCAAATCATCAACAAATCATTTTTCACAAAACCACAGACCACAGAACCAAAGACTGCACTTGTATCATCAAGAAGCATCGGTGAAGTCTTGCTTTAGAGAACAGGAGCGTTAATAAGTGCAAAGAATCAAAAAGAACACAACTGATTTAAATCACATTCGTATTCCAGGTTTTCTTGCTGCTGTTGTGATAATATTTTTGATTTAAATACTGTCATTTACTGTCAAAGCGTGGAGATTTCATGCTTTGTTCGAAGGATATTTTCCTTGAAACTGCCTCAAGGCTGTTTAAGTACTCTAAAACAGGTCCATGATGTCACTGTTTAACACTCTAACCCTCCACCCTCCCGGCCTCCCCTCACCCCGTGGTCATAGTCATTTGCTTGTCTCCCTTCCATTTGCAGCTGTCAGAATTAAACTGTACATAATGGTTGTCATCACGTCTACTGCTTCCTGGTTGCTGCTAACCCCAAATCAACATTCCTGCTTCTTAGTGATGTTCATTGCGACTGTTGGGCAAATTGTTTGTTTTGAAAATGCAAAATCAAATAGCCCGATGTGCAAGAAAGAGCATCTGATTGGCTTCCAGTGTTCCCTGTGTTGATTTGAATTACGTGCAAATGAGGACAGGTGGGTGAGTTTGTCTGTCTCTATGTGTGTGCAGATGTACGTAGTATGCATTCACCACAGCCGCCTGTGTGTTCACGTGCAAGTGTGTACGTCTTCAGGTATCACAGCACGTGACATAAAACAGCCACCGTCGACTGACTTTACATCTGTGAGTCACTGCACAAACCAGACAACATCAGAGTTACAATTAAAACAGATTTTCACCAACAAGCTTTTAATAGTATGTTTGATTAGGAAAGACAGTTTTCCCTAAGCCTGGAGGCTGTGTGTTCAGTCAGGGGAGCTATTATCGACAGCTACTGAAAGATCTACAGTTGTAGGGGAGGAAAAAGCCGGATGTCTAAATGAAGCCAACAAGTCAATCAATGCTGTGTTTAAGACTTGCATCCTGTTTTGGAACAAATCTCTCGGCAGATATTCTGCTGTATGTGAATAAGGTGCGTACTGTAATAATGATTTAACGGAACATATTGAATGTTGACATCCTACAAGTCATCTTACAAGCTAACACTGAAGCACCGTTCTTTCTATTTAAAATTTTTAACATTTGTCTTCACTCATACACTGTAACATACAAGTACAGCAGTAGAATAAGCTTTAATTGGCAAGACATGGCAAGGGCGCCCAAGATTCTAAATTGATCAGGTAATATCAGATAGATAGAAAAGCACACAATAAAGTAGAGTGGTAGAAATGAAGAAAACATGACTTCAGCATAAACTGCTACTTAGGACTCACTTATTACTCAAAAGTCCACTTCTTTCCCTAAAACACAACAATTAGATAGTTTTTTCTTTTTGTTAGTTTAACATGGATGGTGATCAGAATATTTTATATCAAACAAAAAGACAACAAATGCCAGAATAAATGTACTATCAAGTTTCACATCTATCCACATTTTATTTTATTATAGTATATTATTTACCAAAACTTCTGATAGCAGGAGTTTTCAAGGAAAAATTTCTTTATTGTTTTCCATAATCTAAGGGTCATATTATGTGTAACCATATCTAATTCTTCCCCCGGAGTCTTTGTGCTTTCTCGTGTCTCAGGTTCCTGTGGATCGTGTCTGCACCTACTGCTGTGGTCCTGCTTGACACCGACGACTGTTATTACCATCTGTTAAATTTCTGCATTATTATTATTATTATTATTATTACTACTATTACTACTACTTCTATCAAAATCATTATTGCTAATACTGTCATTGCCATTCCAATACTCTGTTGTTATCACTGCTGTTATGCATCTCTGTCTACGTACCCCACCACTCTCTCGCTCTCTCTCTCTCTCTCACACACACACACACACACACAGCCCAACCAGTCAAGGCAGATGGCTGCCCGCACTGAGTCAGGGTCTGCTCCAAGGTTTCTGCCTTCTTAAAGGAAGTTTTTCCTTGCCACTGTCGCCAAATGCTTGGTCATGGGGGTTTAGTTGGGGTCTCTCTAGAAATCTAATTAAAGAGTTTGGTCTACACCTGCTGGAAAGTGTCAGAGAGAACTGTTGTTGTTATTTGGCGCTATATTAATAAATTGATTTTAACTGAATTGAATCATTTAATATAAAGAACCCTCAAAGGATGCATGTACAGGTTTATATTCCCATTTAAGAATAAACTTCCATGTGGGAGGATTTTTACTGTCCAAAAAGTAAACTGAGCACAGTATAAGATGGACTTGCTGTGGTTCAGAAGTATCATGTTTTTGGGATTCAGAAGGGCTGGAATATGTTGACAAATGTCTTTATGGTTGGAACTGAAAGTGTTCATTCATTCATTTATCAAATAAAAGGATAAAAGGATAGCCTTTTATTTGTGTTTATTCAAAATAAGTCAAGATTTGTTCTTTGTGACAAGTTGAGGTAACAGAACTACATGAAAGCATTTAAATAAAAAGTGCCTGAGATGACTGCCCCGTACTGACAGAATCAAACTGAATTTGATTTGATGGTAGTGCAGTTTCTTGAGGGTCAGTGTTGCATAGTCTCCCACAAATTATAATCACTTAGACAGATAAGTAGCCTACTCTTTTGCAGCATTTTAATAAAGTCTAAGACAAGTTGTAGTGGTAACACTGCAGGATAAGCTGCAGGCTAGTCAGACACAAAGCAGACGCACGTGAACACAGTTAATGTCGGCAGAGAGAGTTAACTGAATACGTTGTAACAAAAGTTAGTATAAAGTGATCCTAACTGGCTGAGAACTTATTACAATCTACACAAGATAAATACATGTCTGTGTGTTGTCAGCACAATTTGATTCAGTTTGTCAAAGTCGCGGCGCTATTAGCATGCTAAGGCGCTGACTGCAAGTAGTGCCTTAGCATGCTAGGCGTATTAGCATAGCGTTCCTTGTGCTACCAGACCATGTTACTGTGTACTGGTAGTGTGTTTGTTGTTGTTAGCTTAGTTGTTAGGAGTATGGTTTGTTTCCTGTTTGTTAACGTTATAACTTCTGAATTTTTTGCTTCCATCCAGAGCACCGCGTTGGACTGGAGCATCCAGTCTGAAATCCACCCACAGCCTTAATCCATCTTTCCTCATCTGTTCTCCATCTTTCTCTTGCTCATGCTTCATGAAACATCCCATGGACTTGTGATTACAAACTGCATGTGTGTTTTATTTTCATAGCTTGCCCTAGCAGGTGAAGCAGCCATTTGATTTAGGTCAATAGCTCCTGAGTCATGACTCAGGTCTCATTCATTTTATTTTTAGTTGAAGAACAATATATGTAACAATATAATTTATTTTATTTTATTTTAGTTTTAGTCTAGTCTAGTTTTAGTGAGTTTTATATATTGTTTTCTTGTTAATTTTTAAGTCATCTCCATGATAAGCAGTGACGCCTTGTGTTTTTTATGCTTGGAGCATTTAAATCTCACAAATGTCCTGTATATGTTTTCAACTTATTAACCTTATCAACAATGACCGATCAGTTGATCAGTTCCCAGTTAGTCTGCAAGTAGCAGGTTCTCCTCATTCCTTATGTCGATCACCCTACTTTAAATAAGGCTTAACTAGCTTGCCATAAACACATTTCTACAATGCTACATTATAGAAATATACAGCATATCATCTGTGACTGTAGATTTGAATGTTTAACTGTAAAAAAAAAAAAAAATCTTGGCTACATGACTCAAAACTAAATGAATGAAGCATCACGTGAAATCAGTCACATTACATCTCTTGAATGAATATTTGTGTTTTTATAAAAAGACATGAAAAAGTGTAGTCTATTTGTGTTTCATATATAGTGAACAGCAAAGATTTCTATACAAGGAGACCGCAAAAAGTTCGATGAGCAGGATCATTAAGGAAATCTCAATACTGACTGGTCTTTATAATGTGGCTAGTGTGTGCTGCAGTCTCCTCAGCCTGCACACTCAGTCTCAATATATCCCTTTACACTTTTAGAACTTTTGAAGCCTGTCAAAGACTGTTTGTGAGACTTAAACACCTTGTTCATTAGCCTGGGCTGACATGGCATGTACAAGGTTCTTTTCGCTGTGTACTCCAATATATGTATTGATACTGCATGGTTCAGTATGAGTAGTATAGTGTGGAGCTTAAAGTTTTTCTTTTAATGGGACCTTAAACATTGTGCGCCTTTTTGGAGGTTTGTTACCCTGGAAATTGAATATTGGCACCCTCAGTATGTGCATCAGCGCTGTGTAGTGTCTGTATGTACAGCCGAGTTCAGTATGTTTCAGAATGAGTGCTGTGTAGGAGCTGTGAAGGTTTTTTAGTAAGCTGTATTATCTAACTAAATGACTAAAATTGAAACGTTTGTGGTGGGCATGACAGGTATTTTTCTTTTACTTCCTCTGAAGTTGTTTATCTCTGATTTGGTACCATGTTTACATGTTTAGTGAATAATGATAACATTTTCTCTGCTGTGTTACAGAAACTTAGTGATTAAACATAAATGTTCCAATATTAATATTATCATATTGAATTTTTAATATAATTACACAAAAAGTGATTTGTGTTAAAGGTAAGTTTGTACATTTGAGGCACACAACAATACAGTTTTTTAAAATGTTAAAAATTACACTTGGTTCAACTCAGCTTTAACAGCAGTTCCCAAAGTAATTTTTCTCAGTTTTAATCAAATCAGATATAATACATGTGCTGACTTAAATATACCTGGTTAGTTTTTTCCATGTTGGCTATACGTTTTAGTTTCACAGTTAACTGTACATTTTTAGGTTTTCAAAAGTCAAAATAGTATAAAGGTTCACTAAAATTAAAAAAAAACAACTATTTTTGGAGTCTAATCAAAGTAACTGTTTTTACAGTGTAAGCACGTACAGAGATCTCTGATAAAATCTCTACTGTATGTGTGTATGATGCGGTAAGTCTAAACTCAAATTGTCGCCGAGTGTGTGCATGTGGGCTCGAGGGACTATGTCTATGGGGAGAAGCAGAGCAGGAGAAGTTGGAGAGAGCAGCAGCCACACAGAACATGGACAGAGCGTTTACCTGGCCCTGTGCTCTGTGGGTACGCCAAGTAGCCGCCTCTTCCACGGGCCCCCCTACCTGAGCCTCGCGCTGCTGCTACTGCCGCTGCTGCCACCGGTCCGTATGCTGTCGCTGGGAAGCCTGCAGGCACACACACACACACACACACATCACTTCTTGCACGTGGATGAGTACACCCAAGAGCTACAAGAGAATGTTGATTCCAGCACTGAGCTATGGGATAAAACCACAGCTGTCAGAGACAGGGGCTCATGTCACGGCAACATCTATCAGCAAACTCTTACTGAAACCACTGTGATATTCAAACTCTGCAGGTCGACTGATCCGCACACAGAAAGAGAAAGTTAGTCAACAGCAACTCACCGAAAGTTTGAATAAAATAAAAACAACAGACAGGAAGTGTAACTTCAACAAACTAGCCATTATCACCATTATTATCAAATTATATTAAAACCATAGAATGACAACACTAGTTTATGATTATATAATTTAGACTTCAATAAACCTAAGTAAGTAAATTTAAGTAAATTAATTAATATTCTAAAAACATTCCTTTTTTACAGAAAATGTCTGCCTGAATGAAAAGGTACACTTCATATTCATTTAGAAAACTGAGCAAACTGAATTTTGCAATTCACCAAGTCCCTGATTATATTAGTGGAAGCATTTGACTCTGGGGGGTGTTTATGTCACATGCTTTGGATGAAAGATTACAGCCAGTTCTGAGCTGCGTAGACATGGGCATAATAGCCCTACCTCTGGGGACTACCCCTGCATTTTGTTCGGGAGGGCTCCCAATTACTGTGACTTTCTATGGAATCAGAACCAGCCAGTGTAAAGCGAGAGGCAATGCAGTCCACAGCTTGCTTTTTTTTTGTTGTTGGACCGGAAGATAGGCAGCAGAAAAATAGTTCCCACAATCATATGGAGACATCTGTTGGATGTTCTGTCGTTCAGAAGAGACTTCAATCTGTTTGCTTTTGTAAAGACTAAGCAATTCTCCTGTGCTTGTTTCTTCTTATCTGAACATTCATAGTACTCCAACGCAGAGGTTTTTGAAGCTTTAAAAGTATATATGTATGTATAAGTATTCACGGACACCAAATAAATTATCACTTTATTATATTCTAACAAGGCTTTAATACCATGCAACTATAAATCCACTTCTTTAAGGTCTGATTATCCCAACAAATATCAGTCTAATAATCAGTCTGTAATTAAGCCAAAAGCAGTATCTGTGAATTGTAATTACATTGTTGGACTTAATGAACACAGTAGCTAGAGGTGGCTGAAAGAGGCTAGTCCATGCCCAGGGCCTGGGCTCCTCTCTCAGCACAGGAATGGCATGTCATTAGCGGTGATGAGATTCCTCACTCTGGGCTCAACACCGTCTATGCCTAATCAGCCTCCTAAAATTATCTCCACAGGAAATGCTTTCCTCACTAGTGGAAAAAAACCCCTCTAAATTCCCTCAAATGTGAGTTTTTCTTGATTTCATTTTTTTTTCACTGTATGTGTGTGCATGTGTGTGTTTCTTCTATGTTTTGGCCATATTCTGGAGACTGTGGTTTAGACATTACAAAATGGCACAGGACACCTTAGAGGATTATTTTTTGAATGCTGTGGAGGTGAGAGGAGCACTAGCGGGTGACCTATTTTCCGAGTCTGCCTTGTACTGCTATTCCACGAAGAGGGGGCTCACACAAAAGACTGATGAGAGGGAGGGGAGGAGGAGGGGTGGAGGAGTGGGGTGAGAGGGCAGGGTCAGATGAGCCGCTGCCAAAGAGAAAAACACATAGCTTTTCATCAGCCGGCTGAGAAGGAGGTAATTCGCAACTCTGTCGACACAATACTACCATGAATGTGCGTGTTAGGTGTGAGGCACCATCATGCTGTGACTGGCAGGCAGGTGAAGAAGAGAAAGAAATGCCACCCCCCCCCCCGATCTAACAGCTCAGGATAGAATAAGGGACTCAGGAGGCATGGTGACAGGGGAAAAAGAATACAAAAAAAGGGCGACAAAAAGGCAACTAAAATCAGGCGCACTTATGCCGCTGCAGCTGCACGGCACCAGGAACTGATTTCAACAGCTCAAATGATATTCTCCGCCTCTTTTCACAAAAACACAAATCAACTCTGATACTATGCTAATGATGGCCATGCACCCCTGCATTTCCACTTACAGTGTCCCCATGTCTGCTGTGCGGAACAGCGTTTCATACGGCGCTCTCCACCTCTTTTCCCCCCTGTCTGTCTCTCTCACTCCCACCGTTCCTAAGTGCTGAATCTATCTTCCCCTTGCTGCCATTGTCATGACACCCCCAATAGACCCACTGGCTTGGAAGTTAGTTGCGGGCAAAGTTGTGGTGAGAGATTAACTTTGCAGGATTAGGTGGGTTAATTAATAGATGGCTGCTGCTCATTGTTTTGTGCTCACGCTGTAAGAAGCCACCCAAGAGAAGCGCTGCAGCATTAAATCAATTTCATGGCCCTTTTATTACTGAGGAGATAAAGCCAATATTTAGCTTTCAATTCTTCACAATTATTGGGCCCCTGCTTTGCCACTTGAGTGGCTGCGCTTGGCTGGGGACAAGGACACATCTGTTTATGAGCTGTGGAGGCCCGGGGGCCTTGGTGTCCGGACTCCGGGGAACTGTCCTCAGCTTTCTCTCCTCAAGCCTGTGGCACAGAAATTCAACCCTTTTCACAAGTACACACAGAAAGGAAGAGAGATTAGACCTCAACGAAGACGAGGACTGTCAAACATTTAACCATCTTTCCAAGTCATAGAACACTACATTTCCTCAACACAAATGTTAACAAAATTATTACTATTCAGCACAAGGATAGCTGCAAATAGAAATTTCCCAGTCTGCGGTTATTCTATGTAGGAACTCTCTATGGACCCTTCAAAACTTTACTTTATGTCATTATGGCACTGATATTAACTTCTTCTATCCATCTGACTCCACTGTTTACAAATACTTCCAACAAAAGTAACCTGCCAAACAGAATAATATGTCCAATTCACGGATTTGTCAGTTCTGTGCTGAGGAGGCACAATGTGTGTCTAAAGCTCTATTTTCATGACAGTGCATAGCACATACCGGCGCTTTATGCCTGTAAAGTGGCATTTTTCTTGGGTGCACACTCGTTCTTTTCAACCTGCACCTGTATTTTGTGAGTCTCTGTGAACTTGACTGTACTGAAGTAGGAGGAGAGACACAGTAGGGGCAATGTCATAGTGATCAAACAGCACAGTGCAATTTTTGTGTCAAGGTTTCCTGGGATTTTTGCTCGCACTGACTGCCTGAACAGACCAGGTCAAAAGCTTTGTTTTCTCCATTACAGAACAGTCAAAGCAGTTTGCTGAATATTGAACTGCTTTTAAAGTAGAGAAAAGAAGCCGATGAGCTCGGTCACATTAATTATAGCCCCCATCATAACCACCAATGACATATTCCTCCTGATGTCACCATGTTTTCAAGCAGTTGCAAAGCACAATTTTAACAACAAAATGAACAAATGCTGGTGGCCAAGTCATGAAATACTCATGTAGGACCCCACATTGCCTGCATTTGCACTCTGTGTCAGTTACCCCTCAGAACTTTTTTAAGTTACTTTATTAAACTTGTGTGCTTCATCTACTATAGATGTTCAATAAAGCCCAGTGACCCCTACAAATTGACCTATATCCTTTTCTTTATTATCTTTGCACACTGTGATCTTAACTTGTGTTAATAAACCCATAGATCTCCTTCACATTGCCTTTGATTTTTCTTCTTATGCACTATTTCTGATACGTTTTAGAAGATCGTTTTTGGCATACTGCCTTCCAAGCCACAGACTAACTTTCTGATCCTATTACTCAGAAAACGTCACCATGAAAAGTTGTTGCATTATGCATCAATAAGGTCCTATTTATGTCCTACCAGCCTGAGAACAGCTTGACTGATGTTAATGTGATCTGTACTGTTCTTTGGCCCAAAACTGCCAGCAGCAGCACCCCTCCAACCGCCCTCCACTGTCATTGACAAAGGAGCTCCATCAGTCACAGAGCACTCCACTCATTTCTGCTATAAGAGGACTGTCAACTGTCTAATGCACAGGAGGAGCCCTGGGACAGCTGAGATTCTATGGAGTCCCTATAGATAAAGTAGCCTATGTCCATATTTTAATATCTCTCTGAAACTGACTGAAAACTAATAGGGCCCAGCATGTACTAATACTACCAAATGAGTGGGAAAAAAAGCAAACACATTACCAGACATCCAGGCATTCCTGTTAAACTCAGTATTGGAATGCAGTGAACAATGGTTATCTTAGTGGCTAACAGAGTTTTCATGCTATGCTGGTTAACACAGTAGCTTGGGTTTGGAAAAGCCAAAGCCTTCCAGGCTGCAGCTCGTCAATACTGAGGGCAGACAGAAGGAGTGAGACAGATGAACAGCACAGAGCAGAGATGAGTGAGACAGATAAACAGAGGAGGAGAGCAGCCACATCGGCGGAAGAGGAAGACAAAGAGGAGAAAGGACAAAGAGAATGGGAAACTGATGGAGAAATAAGGCCAGGGTGTTAGTGTGTCTAATTCATTCTCATGAAGTTATGCATTTTAGACAAGAAAGGTACGTCAAGAAATGAATTAGAATCTACTCACTTAAAATATAATAGCACCTATAATAAAGTGCAATCCTTCTACGCCACTAAATCAATGAAAAGTGTTATGGTACTGTTACAAAAAACATTATGTTAAGCTGTAGAAAGTAATCTAAATATCAAGCATTAGATAGATAAATAAATACAAAATACATGCGCATTAAAACTAAGGCTAGTAAGTTATTTTACAAGCAATCAATAAATTAAATGCTGTGTCAAGTAAAAAATGTAATAAGCCCATGCAATCATTTCAATCAATGAAATGTTTACCTACTACATATATACCTGTCTACATGCATGCACTCTGTCCGTGCATGACATTAGTCTTCCACTAAGCTAGACGCACCATATTTTTTGTGAGATATTAGCAAGGACAAGAATGGCAGAAAAAAAAAACTGCAGTGATGAATCATATTTAAAGAAATTATTCAATTACTTCATTTTGTAAAGTAATTTGCAAAGCATCTCTTACAGCTGTCACAGTGATAATGTAACTGTGAAGCAAGGAATCGCTGTCTGTCTTTCTGTATGACACTAAGGACAAGCCAGCGGAAACAGGTCTGTTGACAAGTCATAGCAGAGGCAGTGAAGCACACTGCCGCCCTCTCACAGGAGGAGGGAATCGTTCTGTCAAAGACGGAAAACTGACTCCACTTCGCTTTTTGCTTCATCAATAACCTTTGATATGATATAGAGAAACACACAGAGACAAATAAACAAAACAAAAGGAGAAAAAAATATATCAAAGTTACAAAAGAGACAGCCACCTAGCAAAACATCTTTTCATCTCCAGACTGACAAGTGTCCCATTGTTGTCATCCTTCAGCGCTACTTTGTTGTTGCTGAAAGCATCTCTGGGTTGTTGTTATCAAAGGCATAAATCACAGAGCTGGAGAGAGCCAGGTGGCTTTCATATGAACTGCTGCACACATGCTCATGTCTCACCTCTCCTCTTATCAGCGAAGACCTACAGTACACACAGAGGTTTCCCCTCATGTAAAATACAGACCGGTGTCTGGGAATGAGCCAGAGAGAGAGAGAGAGAGAGAGAGGGAGAGAGAGAGAGAGGGAGAGAGAGAGAGAGAGAGAGAGAGAGAGAGAGAAAGCATTTACATGCACACCAATAATTCAATTATAACCAGACTAATGCAATACGCATATTATTGCAACTCTCATGTAAACACCTTAACCGGGTTATCTTACTCACATTAAGGTTCTAATCAGAGTAAGCATAACTTGATTAACAGAGCTGGGTTGCTTGTCAATCATTCAAATTAATCTTGCCATGTGTATGTCTGGTTTCTCCCAGCACTTGGATTCTGTGCACGCGCCACAAAGGTCACACAGCAAACAGGATGCTGAGCATGTTTGAAAAAGATTGGCTATAATAGAGATGGGGGCAAAAATTAATTATTAAAAAATAAAAATAAAAGTTATCAGTAATAAGGCAACTCAGGTGCTTACATGAAGATGTTTTAAATTCAACCACAGCAATATCACTTCTATTGCAGAGAGAGGGACAGTGCGTAGTGTGTATAAACAGACAGTGTAAGTGCTGCAGATGAACATTAATAAAAGATATGAATGCAAATCTGCAGTATTACACTTGTGCTACAAACTGTTATGATGGACTCCGTAATGCTTGGAAGGTAAAAATAAACAAATAAATAAATAACTAAATAAAAATCATAGCTGCTTTGGAAACTGCCAATGACTTCTGCTACAACGATGAAACATTTTTACAAACTGAAAATATCACTAAAACATGCCTCGTGCCGTCATGAAGCAGAAATACAGGAAAGAGTCCTCCGCAGATACATCTTCACTTCAATATGAAATCCCAGTATTATGAGATAATGTTGGAAATGTTGGACAAACATGTTAGACATTCCCTCGAGTCTTTATGTCATAATACTGCTGCAAGTGCTCTAAATACAGTACAGGGCAGACATATCGACTCTATAACACCAAGACCCCGAACCCCTATACAGTATGATAAGGATAGTCAATTTTCTGGTGCTCTCTGATATGATCGTACATGACTTCACCAGTGTAAGTGTGTGTGGGTCTGTGTTTACGTGTTTCTGTGTGTGTCCCCTTTCCTAAGCTGTGGCTCTTTCGTTTGCCAAAGGTAATGGTTTTTTCTATGTAATGAAAGCATTTGGCACACTGATCCTTTGCCATTAAGACTTTGTGGCTTCTTATTGGGGAGCTAAAAAGTCAATTGCAGAAGTGGAGTGAGCCCAGAGCCGAGTAAAGCCTGGCTTTATGGTAGTAATTGCGAGACGAATCTTACTCCTTTGAACAAAATGATGAGGCCAGGAAGGAGATATATTTGGTAAAAATTAAACTGTGTAACCTTTCAGAAGCACAAAACAAAACAAAAATCCATCATCCATCATGTTGCAGGAGGACTGTTCTGTGCCTTAATACCTGGGACTCACTTCGTCCATGAGCAGCACCTATGCATTGTAAAACATCTAGCTTTTCAGTTAGGTGCCCATGTTAATAGGTTAGAGCAGCCACATGGCCTATTTTTTCCACATCACACATGCGGTTCTCAGCAAAAACAGACAGTAAAAATTATTTGCTGATAGATGTAGCGACCCGATATTAGTTCTTCACTGCAGCCGCAATGTCTGTAACTGCAGAATGTGTCACAGTGATGAAAAAAATATAAAGCATCAGGTGGTATTTTTCACATCAATTCACATCAAAAGATACAAAAGACAGGGCTAGCAGTAGCACTGAGGTAACTGTCTATTCCGAGGCTCCTGCTAAGCAACTGCTAACTGAAATTAAACTGGTTCAAACTCCTACATCACCAAACCCTATATGCCCGCTGAGGAGAGGGTCTTGTAAAGCCAGCACACAGCAGATGGTTAATGCAGCGTGATTCGTGTGGAGAAATCCACACACAGGTCAGAGCTGAGGTGAGGCTAAGCTACAGATGAGTCTCACTGGAAATAGTATGGATTGAGTGATTTGTTCCAGGACACTTCAGCAGGGTGGATTCTTGCTGGTGAGGTGGCTTCTCTCAGAACCCTTCAACTGAAGAGCAGTCTCCATAATTACTATGTTGTCTGTCAAAACTGGCACAATATTACATGATGTATGGAAGTCTACAGTATATATGATTTAGCCCTAAATAAATCAATCATAAATTAGACAAAAATACATTTGTTAAAATTTCACTCAAAATACCCTCAACTTGAAAATAACTCCAGCCTCTGAAACTACAAACTCTGCACACACATTACACAGCTGTACACTGAATGTGAGTGACTGTGATGTTGTGATGTGGTGAACTGAGCTCAGGAAAAGCTCAGTGTCTTTTACTTAAGTTCTCAGTGACAAGAGTGCCGTTTCTTTGTAGCTGAAGTGCATGGGAGCATAGCATCAAAGAGGACAAACTAGGCTCTTTATTGAAGTGTAGCCGCACTTTCGACCTCTTCTTTGTGCTCCTTCCCATGCACTTCAGTAAAAAGGAAATGGCACCTATGCTGCAGAATTGATCTAAACACATTCTGCTTGCACACAAGCACACAAAAATGGAAGAACGGGGAGTGAAACAATAAAATGTGGGGCAAAATACATTTCAAAAAAGAGAGGAGAAATCTGCCAGAACAGATAAGGCAAAAACATTAAAATGCATTTGGTCTCTAGAAGCAGTCACACTGATTTGTGGATAGGACAGGGTCTTGGTTCACAACCCTAACATGCAAGGCAGTTCATGATGGTGACTTAAATAGAGAGAGACAGACAGACAGGGAGGACACAGATGTCTGACCTTGCAGTGGTGCTTATGTAATGGTCTGCTTCAGTGCATTTAACTGCAGTGCTCCTTTCCAACCTGGGATCAGCAAAGGCAACATGTCTCTGCAGTCCAATCTCCTCTGACATCAGTTCTGACACTCAGAGAGTATGAAAAGGTCCTGGGAGCTTCGAGTGAATCAGTTGTTATGGCCCTGCCTGTGTGGTCCCCAAAGAGCCAATCATACTAATTAAACTGGACTACTTAAGCCTCCTCTCATTAGTGTCCAAGTAAACAGCCCTAATTTTTTATGCATTTTAATGTCCATCTCCCAGTTCTGAGGGTGGCAGTGGAGGGGACAGATGAATGACGAAGGGGCGTAATTTCAGGTTTTCTCAAATGACAGTGAGTGAATTAAGTGTCATTCCACCATTCAAGTTAAATATATGTTTGTGGATTTACACTAATCAGTGCAAACTTGCTTTTGCAGGAATTACTTATTTAGAGTTAAAAAAAAAGATCTGATGTATTAATGCTAGTAATGATAATAAGAAAAAGCAGCTTTGCAGAATTTCATGAGCATGATTTCATAGCCATGCAAAACACTTGGAGACATTATATTTTAGTCAGCTCTATGCACTGCAGTTACACAACCTAACACTGCTCCAGATACCAGGGGCAAGTGGGGTAAAAATGTGGCATGACACAAAAATAGCACTGCAACATTGGCTTCCACTTGATTACTGGGGCTGTGAGTAATGTTCCTACATAGAGTAGAGGTATGCACAGGGCTGTGTGCTAAGCATATGACTACATGCATATGTATTTATATATGTATGCATGTGTACATGCTCTAGGGAAAGAGCGGATTGGAGCAACTGGAGGGCTATTAGCAGAGTCAGCAGGAGGCAGGGATAGGAGGACAGAGGGAAAGGAGGGGGCAGCTGTGTAAAGACCTAGCAAGTACCCAACTAGCTGGGCCTGGAGCTCTCGAACAGTGGGTGGCATCAAAACAACAGGCAGTAGGCACCGAGCTTGGTCTCACAGACGCACACATATTGTACTCCTCTGCCTCCTTCCATGTCTGTGCCGCTTTTCTGTTCTCCTGCTGGTCTCCAGCAGTGTCCAAAGGTGGCAGCCATGTATGAGGCAGGCCAGCTAAAGTTTCATTTCTAAACCAGCAGCTCAACAGCTGAGACATAATGAGCTTTAGCGTTGCCACTCTGCCTCTTACAGCAGCTCATCTTCCCCACCACAGGAACCTAGACTGTGGGTCTCCGTGGCAGACTGTTTGCCTGCTTCAGTGTGTGAGGATGTGTCTGCTGTCCTAGGGTGAGTTAAGACCCGGGCAAATGAGGTGAGCCATCTCTTCCACTTTCAGGAAATAGCCAGCCTTTCAGCGTTGCCTGTGTCAGACTGCAAAAGCCCTTTTTGCAGAGACAGGTGCTCACACACCCAAGGAGGCACATGTGCATGTACACGTGACCTGACTTGGGTGCATGTGAGCAGACAGACAAAATACGCTCACGTGCACCTCCAAAAACACATAGGTGAAGCGTTGCTACACCTGTTGAATCCATCCGGTGTCTCAACTACTCTGCTAGCCTACAGTGTTCATGCACATAAAACAGATTTGAGGGCTGACAATAGAGAGCACAGCTGATCTGAGAGCAGTCTAACTCTATGACTACACACACAGAGCTAGATAGGGCACGACATACAGTGCTGTCCACTGACGTCAGAGCAGCACACTCACTACTGTCACTGGGAACAGAGTCATGGCCTGGGCAGCTCAGTGAGTCTGCATGTGTGTGTGTGTGTGTGTGTGTGTGCGTGTGTGTGTGTGTGTGCGCATGTGTGTGTGTGCAGTCAGCATTACTGTGGAGACAGTGAGTCAGAGAGGCAGACAGGAAGGCAGAGAGAGGCCCCTGGTAAAGTCCCTCCACCTCCTTTTGCCTTCTTACATAGCCTTGAAGAGCCTTTGATTGTGTCAGTTTTATGCTTCTGTGTGTGTGTGTCCATGTCCAAGGGTGTGAGAGAAAGATGCGTTATGCGTGGCCATTCAAGTGTGTGAGGTCACAATGCTCCTCGTCAGGCTCTATTTTAAGGCCTGCGACTCATGGAGTGCCCCGGCCTCCACAGACCCATTGGGCTAATGATCAGCCTTGGCAATTAAAGCCAATCTGTGAGTCAGTGTGGCATCAGGAGGGCCATCTGCTTCCAGCCCTGTAGCACTCACTCTGGCCTGTGGGACCACTTGCTGGGGTCACAGCTCACCCAGCTTGTAGAGAGATGGTCACAGGATCTAAGGAACAATCTGCTGTGTAACTCTAGTTCAACAGAAACCTCTTTTACTCATAGCACTGCTGCATGTGCCACCGCGGCGTCTCATGAGTGCAGTAAAAACACAAACAGTGGGATCTGTCTTATGGAGGACAATGTTGCATGCACCCATGACACAGGTAAGCTCCTCATCAGCCTCAGGCCAGTGATTTTTTTCCACCTGTTCCAGCACTGTGGCCAAGAAGAGGGGAACTTATTGTACTGAAAGGGGAAATATAAGATGTGTTTGAATACTTGAGTGCTCGTCAGATGTGCTGATAATGACTGCACATGGTGTCCCAAACTACGTCATCATCTACATAGGAAGTAATGAACTATAGCCAGCAAAAAGACTTTCATTGGACAGAAAGTTTGAAAAGGCATCTTCCACACTTTAAATTAGAGGACGCTGACACGATGGTATCTCCTCTAACACAGTAGTGGAGCAATGCCAGTTTGCATATCTGCACCTGGAGTCAATGGTGCTGAAATGAAACTGGAGCAGAGTTCTTGGAAGTCAGACTCCAGCTGGATGTAAAACATCTTTAGTTCGTCTTTGATTCCAACACTGTGCAGAACTGAAGAGACTTTTATGAGCCTGAGGGCTATCACTATGAAGAGGAGCTACAGGAAGTGTTGAGTTAGCTTCAAGATGCTAAGACAGGAAAAGGCTCCTTCCTTATTTTGCCTTGCTGTCAGCAGAGTGTTGTCCTTAGCAACCGGACACATCACCACACAGCCAACATACCGCTTCGTCCTTGAAAACCAACCTACCTGAAGCTACCTCTGCTTCAGAAGTTCAAAGCTTTATGAAGTCCATGTCAACACCTTTCCATCTTCCAACAGCTGCTTAACCCTGGGAGGCTAACTGGAGTTTCAGGCCAATGCCCTGGTGTGACCTCTGGTGAATTTATCATATGCTTGGTTGGCTCTGCCCCAGTTTATAGGTGCATGCAACTCTCAGGAGCAGTCAACATCATAGCAATTGCACAGCAGCTTTCTTCTCCTATGTGCCACTTGCTGAGAGAGCAGCTGCTCCACGTACCTTTATATTCTTATCCTACAGGGAGAAGGGGTCAAGACGTCAGGAGCCTTCTTTTCCCTGTTACTTACAGTTGCACTTTCTATAGGCATAACCCCAACCTACACAGCAGCTGTCACTCTGCGTCCTGTATTTAAGTGGGTCAATCCATACTGTACGTGTCGACAGTTAAAAGTTTTTCTTTGACTTAATACTAGTGCAATGCCTGTTCAGAACAGGATGTTTGCTTGGTCTCAGGTATTGCTGCTTGCAGCTTTCTCGAGAACTGCTCACCCAAAATACATCACTACTATGACACCGACTATGTAGGTTTATCAACACACTAACATTAAAACTCAAATTGAGGCCTCATTAGGCATAACCAGTACCATGTGGAGTAAAGGGTTTACACGGCTCTGGGCATGTAGAGAAAGGGTGTAGTGTAGGGACGCACCTAAGGATTAGTCTAATTACAATCAATAAAACAATTATTTAGAAATTTAATAATTGTTTTATTGATTAGTTTATTAATCCTGTGGTTCTAAATTAGTTCAGAAATTACACCAAACCAAGTGAATTTACTCTCTGAGTCCATCTCTGTGTGCATCTCATTCACTAAGTTGAGTCGAGCCCTTAACCCCGCCCTTGCTGCTGTACAGAGTGCTGTTCACTTGGTTATTCAAATTTTATTAACGTGTCCAAATTGCACCAAGTGTGACACTGCAAGTCTGTGGGTCCCCAGCACAAGTAGAGTGGATGGATGGTTCTCGAGATATTTGGAGGACGTACAGAGAAGGCACATACAGACACACAGCTTTATAATTAAACGGATTAATCAATTCGCAAATTGACTTTAATCAGTTAAAAATATTTTAACAGCTTCATGTTTTCTCCTGATCAGTGTTTCTTTTTTTTTTACGTAGTTTGTCTGGGTTTCCTGACATCTGACACAGCCCTTGTTTATGGGACCCAAACATGTTGACTTGTTTACTTCCATGTGCCTTTGAATCATACATCAATATACAAACTGCATTTCAGCCAAACGTACGATATCATAAACGAGTAGGGGGTCAAGCAACTTGAACGAGGACAGCTCAAATGGACAGAAATGTGGACCGTTATGGCAGCCAAACTCGTCATCCTCTGTGCATGGGAAGCCGAACAGGCCGCCCTGCAGGTTTTCATATTCATTATCAAGAGAAGCTGTGGAATCCAAGACCGCCTACTGGATTGAGTCCTGTTTACATCCACACTGAAAGAAATCTACTTCGCACTGATTTAAGGCTGTTGAAATGTCAGTTTCTGTCACTTAGATAGGGCGGCATGTGTTGTTGTGTCCGGGGCATGGTCAGCTGGTGGAGTTGGAGCTGCAGAAAGATGGAGGCTACCGCAGTGCTATCCCACGCATCATATCTGCCGGGGAAACAGATCTGACACAGATGAAACGTGTGACAAGAAAACGATATGGCAACAAGACAAGAAAAACAGATGGAAAAACCAATCCACAAGCTACAACAAACTTACAATAAATACCACACACAACACTATTAAAATGTGCTGTGGGAATCAAGATGCAGAATTTTATTTATGTTTTTTTTTAGAAACACCCCGAATAGTTTATCTCTCTGTTAAGGTAACGGGTAACCCAAAATTACCCACCCCTTTGTCCTCATTGCACCCTTGCTACACTTACTGCTGCCCTATCCCCTCCTTAATCATCCTTTCCCTCCATTCTTTTACCACTTAAGAGGCTGACTCACTGGACTTGAATTGCTGTTTGTCTGTCATGACATCTGGAGTAGCTACATGACTGAGTGTTATGTCTTTCTCTCACTCACTCTGCGTCGCTCCCCTGATGGGACCCCACTAACATCTTCATCCCTGGTTTTTCAGTGTAGCATAATGACCTCCTAGTAGCAGCCCTAATGGAGCCATAATGGTCATTTATGCCAGGGGAGGCACTAAGGGCACAGCAGTGGAGGCAAAGAGTCGCACAGGAAGACGGGAGAGCGGAAAGAAGCTTCAGGTTAAGTCCCTCCACCTCTTCGCTTCGTATGCAGCTCCTGAATCTCACTCTGTGTACGAATACAGCTTGTCTCTCTGTGTGTGGGTTTAGCTGATAAAAGACTGGTTAACAACAGACAGTACAATACGAATGTATGAGGTGTGTATCCCTGCTTTTGATGTTAAGTTCTACATCTTTTTCACATGCATAATGCACACACGCACACATTTCATTTGATTCAGTTACATTTTGGCTCATACAGAAAAGCTTCACATTTATGCACACAATGAAGCACACAACCATTCTTCAACCCTTTTCATGTTTCTTCTTCTATATTTGCTGCCACCACTGGCTGAAACAATACTCTACATAAACTACAGTGCATAAGCTTAATCTGCACTTATTGCTAAAAACTCTTTCCCATCTAGCCATTTGCATTTTAATATGCACGGTAAAAGCAAGGACCTGTCACTATCTACAGTCTTAGCCTGGAGTAATCTTAATGATAAATAAATAAAAGACAACAGTTCGATGTACTGTAAGGCTGTGATCAAATAAGATACTTCTTCGAATATGGCTTTCGACGCCTTAAAGCGCCTCCAAACTAGACACATCATGCTTTAAATGTGGCACATCTTGCAATGTTCCCCTGGGCGCCACAAGTTGAATAATACAATAGCACATTTATCAGCTAGCTAATGCTAATTAGACTGTTGCATAGAAACGAGAATAATGTACAGCAATGTTCCTGGTGCCTTGTCAGCGCCTGCTTCCTCTGCTTCTAGTACGACTCATGGCTGCTTTTTGGGTTTAAGAAGGGAAAAAACTAGCATCCCATCTAAGCCATTAGCTCTAAAAACATAAAGAAGAAATACAATTATCCCACTGTGGGTGTGATCTCATCATGTAACAATAACGCATCAGATAGATTGGACAAAAAACAAAACAAACAAACAAACAAAACAAACAAAAAAACCCCTGCATGAATTCATGGAGAGCGTGAAATGAGTGTAGCTTCTCTCAATTTGGCTGGAATTGTGCCTCAGCAGTGCTTTAATCCACCTGGAATTTAAGAGGTAAATTTACAAGTTGCAGGAACAGAAAACAGGACAGACACATTTTCTTAGTTCTGTTACCACAGCATGAGAATCCTAATTTCAACAAAACTTTTCCTCTTTTGGAGCTATCTGAAAATCAGCACTGTCCACACACTTTATAACTGCAGTATCTAGGGAACGGTGGGCTCTTTAATGTCTGACAGACCCAAAAAAGAGGTTTTTGTTTCTTGTCTTAATTCAAAGATACTTTCAATTTTAGTTTGCCCTTTGCAGCTTGAGAAATGTTTGCTCTCAAGCCTGATAAGTCAGGTTCTCTAATGCTGATGTGTGCTGTATTTTCATACTTTGATTTTTGCCCCAGCTGCCATCAAAGTTGAGCTGTGCACGACGTTTACAGTGAATGTTACTTTCAACGTTTCTTTGGGCTAACGCAGACGTTTCCCAGAAGCAGTCGCAATTCTGTCAGCATACATGTTTATTTATTTATTTTTTTTACATGCCTTTCTGAAATGAATATCATATTATTCGCTATTTCATTTGTGGTTAGAAGGATTTAGGAGGAACGTCTGTTTATGCGTTTGATTGAAGAATGAATCTGTCAGTTTAAATTGGATAAACGTCACATTAACAACAAGCCCTCGCTGAGACGCATAATGATCCTACAGCTGTGCGTTCATAGGCAGCTGTGTGTGGGTTCAAAAGCCGAAAATAAACTGCAGCTACATGATGACTGACATGTCGACTACCCACCTTGGCTCAGTCTAAGTGATACTGATACCTACATTCCTTGATATGTACCATCCTGACATCGCTGTAAAGCTATCTGACAGTGTTATACAGGATACCTGCCAATTGTGTCACCTCAAAAGAACAACATATTTATTACTGCATCCAGCTGATGATAGTAACAGCTGTTAAAGAGCTGGCTGGTCCAAACTGCAAGCCAAGATGTTTTCTCAGTTAACTCTAGTGGTATCTACTCCCCAGCTCAACATATTGAAACGTGTGAAGGAAGGGAGTGAAGCTCCTCAAAATTTCTTTAAAACTCTTCACATTGAAGTCTGTGGATTATCAGCAATGGGGATGCTAATTTCCAAAGACGTGTTTTTTTTTTTTCATGGAACTTTTCAATGTTGTTAGCGTAATACAAAATTCAAATGACAGCCACTGCACTGGTGTGGGAGCACAAAACTCAGAGAACAATATTTCAAAACCTCGGCAAATAAAACCAAAGAGAGATGCAAGGCTTAACACCGGAAGATGCGCAGTGAGTGGAAGAATATGCTCAACAGTAATTTGGGCAAATCTACCCTTTAAATAGCTTGCTAGTGCAAGATGGGTTTTGCATGTTCCATGTTTTCAGTACGTTAACTTCAATTATGGAAATATGACAATCAGACTGATTAACACCACTCTCAGAAACAGGGGTTATCACAGTCCCAAACATCAAATTTGTTTCCTTTCTGTCTTTTTTTTAACATAGAAAAAAAACAAATAGACAAATATGATGCTCAATTCAAAGTGAGGTTACTTCAGGGACTGAAAACGCACACACATTCGGCTACAACTGATTATTTTTCTCTGGAAATCACATGATGACACGCTGGACTGGAATGATTTGTAGGTAAAGGCAGTTACAATCTCAGCACAAGTCCAGGGGTCTCCAGCTTAAACAGTGGGGATGTTTACATCCACACAGGAAACAGCAACATGTCAACACTCACATGTCAAACTGCATGCATACATTTCACTCCTCTCTGCTTTCATTTGACACTGAAAACACCACTGCTTGCCATCAACATTTTGTATGTGCAGTAGAACATTTTTTTTTTTGTCACAATGTGATGAGGAAGAGATGACTGTCACACAACCTTCTGTGTCATTGTGCCTCTCAGGCAAGACTAACCCTACTAACAAGCAAGTCTAAAGCGGAGGAAAATCTGTGACTTAAACATAGTGAACAATCAAGTAATTGCATCCAGTACTGAAAATAAAGAGTTGTTGTTCTGGGGATGGTGCTAATCATTCCTAACACCTTCTTACCATTTGTAATTCTGAGTCAATGGTAAACACTGCCGTCCTCTTGATTGAGTCCAAGTTTAGTTCAAGCATTATGCTGAAAAGATGCTTCCACAAAGTAAACAGTGTGTGATTACTGCAGTGCATAAAACAGAGCTTGGAATTTTCAAACTGAGCAAAAATCAGAGTAGGCGTCTTTATCAAACACTTCAGCACTCTGTTGTCAGTATGAATGCACTCTGTAATGGCTCAACAAGGGATAAACATGCTAAAAATATGTGCAAAGATCAGCTCGATGCACTTGTCTGCCCAACAAGTGCAACAGAAAATGTGTCGAGTTGATATCTCAAGAGGAATGTAAATTAATCCTTAAACAGCCTTATGGTTTCAAACTTGCAGCTGAAATTCCAATACTCAAATTTTCCATGAAACAGTATTTATAATGCAAAACACAAACGCTGTTCTGCATTGAAATGTACCCTAAGGCCTTTTCTTTATTACAAAAAAGAAAAAAAAAAGGCTTTATTTTTAATCCATGATTCCGTGTTTCTTATTGAATTGAATTCTGTGCAGGTTAGTACCATTTTCTACCAGTTGGCATTTTTTGACATTGTGAAATCTGCATGAATACAGTCTTATTATTACATCAGCAACTGAATTACTGCTCCCTGCAGTTAGCAGATGTCTCACGCATTGCCACCTTCATGGCTGTGGCATGTACTGTATGTGTGTTTTATTTTCCAAAAATCACAGCATGAAGTGCATGAAATTACTTTTTACAGTACTCAGCTAATATATATGACTACTGCTAGCTGTGTCAGAGGAACATCTGTTAATGGTGGTTACTGTTCTCCTCTAGGCCAAAAATAATTTCACAGTAACCATTAGATTAAACACAACTAAAGACGACTGTCTGAGTTGGTCCTCTGGGGAAATGCTCAGATACATGATCGCTTACATGGGCACGTTTTCGACAGATAGGGGATGATGTGATTTACTTAATATGTGAAGGTCTCTAAATGCATTAAATAGTAATGATATCAATGCTATGATGGAATAATTCTGTAAGCAAGTCACGGAATACAAATACAGACACACAGAAACATGCTCTATGTGATCAATATCAAACGCGCTTTGTGATCAATGTAGGAATTAATTGGGAGTGTCACAAAGACCAGAGTGCCGTGTTGTCAGATACTGTTTAATAGCTGCTGAGCTGAAGACTGACAGTCTAACTGGCTGCACTGAATACGGTCTTTTTTATTAAAACTCAGGTTGTGTATATTTCACTTCTCTTTCAGGTTGTGTTTTCGACGCTTGAACTCTGTTTCAGGTGCAGGGATGTCAGCTGTGGTTTCTCTTTTTCTGTGTATGTCTTATTGGGTTTTCGTACTTAATTCAGTGTTTCATCACTGATCAATGTTTTATCACTGTTTTATCTTGACAACTGGACAATTGCCTAACCACTTTTTTCCTGTTAACAGTGGACCCCTGAGGTTTACTGGGTGTAAAAAAGCCTTGAAATGCTGCCCACAATTTACGCCTCTTGGATTCAGCCTGCTCGGCCCCAGCTCCGTTTATTTATAGGAGTGTTACAGCGAGGTTGTGTACAGTGGGAGAAAAGCTTTTGATCTTAAATTGAGGATGCTTTCCACATCTTAGTAAGGAAGGACACTAGTCAATATTTGGCCTGAGGTTATTTAATTTGGACAAAGAGTTTGATTCATACATTAAAAATTCCAATTACCCTGTCAAGAGTTGAGCAAGCCCAGAGGAGGCTGTTTTAATCATACAGCTTTATCAAACTCTTTAAATTGAGTTTAACATGGACAGGATCATACATTCTGCCGTGGGGAAGGTGATATCCCTTAATTTGTCCTAAACAGTAAACATTTTAAAAATCCATGTTTAACTAGACTTACTTACACAGAAAAAATAGTGATAGCTCCTTTGCTCTGCTTTGTCTCTTCTCTCTCTTTTTGGAAGGGAATAAAAGCCTCCTTAAAAGTTCATAAACTTTTAAGAGCATGAGGAGTGGATAAATACTCATTTTTTGCAATTCTAAATGTCTTCTCAGAAGTGTTCTAAGCACAAAAACTCTGGACACTGCTCATCTTCTCTTCATATCAACCAACGATTGAAAGAAAAGGTCATTATACTTCTAAATTATGCCCTTTTTCCCAACAAACAGATAAAAATTGTTTAATTCCAACAGTTATATGCTTCACCCACATTAATGATTAGATGCCATTCCCTTTCTTCTGTCAAATATGTTGTGGTCAAGTATAAATCTAGAATATGTCTGATCTGCAGGTGGTCACAGCTGGACCTCCTGTCTTACCATTCCTGAATCTATTTCGCAAAGATATTACAGAGATCTGAGGTGCTGTCAGATATTTCCCATTCCTTCTTATCAGTGGAAGGAATGATGTCTGGCATGGCAAACAAAGTATGTATAAAGTCCCTAAATAAAGCATGAAATTGACGGGATGCCTGTCTAAGTGAGGCACCACAGAGTCTCTGGCTCCCTTGCCGCAGACAGGTACAGCTGCTCACCTCCAGACTGCACGCCTCCCATTTGGACTCCCATTAAAGTGCCCGGCGCTCTGAGTCAACACTTTTAATGCAGAAAATGACTTCATTCATTTTCCATTATGAGAACCAAGTTTTAAAATCTGCCTACACAAAGAGCTGCTTATTTTTCTGCTTCTCCACAGAAGAATTTGCATACATTGGGCCACGGAAGACGTAGAACTTCTCCCATTTTACACATTTGGTCATGGTAGTGTTCAAGTAAGGGATAAAAAAGAAGTAAGCAATTTACTTCACTATACGTCAGCTTTCAAAATCTACTTCAGAAACCCAGACACGTAACATACTTGTAACCCCGCAGATTATTTGGTGACTGACTTGTATGCTGATGAGCCTTTGTGTATGTGCATGTATGTCGGTATGCGCCACAGAGTGCATAACAGAAATCAGCTGCAACACTGATATTTGGACAAAGACTTTAACTCACCAGGGAACTGGTAGCTGTAGCTGGGTGCGAATCCAGTGTATCCGCGGCCATATGTTGCCACAATATTAGGGTAACCTAGGAGAGAGATTAAAAGGACATGAGAAGCACAAACACACACAGACAAACACTGAGATGTGGCTACTCATACATCCACTTTAAGAGGGAAATTAATCTCAAAAGGCTGGATTTAAAACTCCTGGGGATCCTGGTATTCTCCTTAATTAATACCACAAAAAAACATACACTATAAAAATGCACATTATGTGTGACACTGAAATAATTAGAATAAGTATTACATTTGGAACAAAACTTCACATATACAAAGTGTTGTGCGTCTTCAGTTATGATGAATACTTTGTTTGAAAAAAACTGCAATAAACAAGAAGTTATTTACCTTTAAGCGTCAAGGCCAATAAAGAGGTGGCATGTATTTATAGCTCATGATGCTGATGGTGAATTGTAAACTGAAAAACATTTGCTGTGTGTGCAGTCTGACGACAAGCACCACCCTCAATCAATGGTCAACTGTCGCAATTACATTAACCTCCAATCTCGATCACGCCACTCTTGCTGATTGAAATGTTTTTGTGACCTACAAGAATAATGACCATAATTATAAAAATAGGACCCAGAATGTAAAAGAATTTCTCTCTCAACGGAGGCAGGCCTGCTGATTTAAAATGTGAGTGTTACATAGCTGCGGATATTTTACACAATCTTTCTTTAAAGTCAGCAAGTTGGCCTGCTTCCTGCTACCCTGTTTCATTGTTTTTCAACACATTTAACATATACAGCTCAGAGCTCAGAGCATTTTCCTAAACTGAATCCTCCAATTAGGTTTGGGTATCAAGAACGGGTACGTTTTGGTGGCTAAAGAGTTGGAACCATAAGCACTAATAAGCTCCTGAACAAAATAGCACTCCCCTTGTTTTTTAACTGCCTGATTCATTTTCATTTTTTATTCAACCATAGGTTCTTTGGCGTTTTTATAGCTTGGCGTAATGACACTTTATAGCAGGGGCCTTGAAATGATGCTGACATGTTTATGAGCTGCCCATCTTTAGTATCACAGAAAGCTTCTTGTCTTAACAGGGCTGGGTGCAGTTTGTTGAAAAAAATGTGAGTAAGGAAGTAATAAGCAGTCGTCATGGCTTTTATTTGTGTGTGTTGCTGTGTTGCTTTACTGGTGGAAACAAAGATTAACCAGTAATTTTAAGGTGCCTTTTAATCTGTAGTAGTTAGCTTAAGAATTAGCAGGGCGAATTTCTTGTATGTGAGGTGCTGTATACGCACAGTTTATGACCAGTTACACCATCATTTTAATAGCATAGTCTACACACAGTGGAAGAACATACATCTGTGATAAAGCAGGACTAAAAACCCTGGGTTTGGTTAGTCAGGGCTACTTCTAATTCTATTAGGGTAAAATCTAACCACAGCTACTGCATTATAAAACTTGCCAAATATGGCAAATGTCAGTACAAACTGTCATCTGTAAACCAAAGTCAAAGTCTGTGGGAGGGTACAGATTGGTTCAGAAGCTCTATGGTCCCTGGGTGAGTTGCAATGAGGCCCAAAGAGGACTTAGTGTCATTAGAAAAATTTAAGAGCAGCAGATGTATTGTTCATCTGCTGTCATGATTCTTATTACACAGACCACAGACCCACCAGTTAATGAGCAGGACAGTTTTCAGACAGAAGCAGCTGTGGGCAACATATTGAGAAGTGGGGTGTGAAAGAGGGCAGGCAGCAAGGAAGTGGAATACAGACAAAACAAGATGGTTTGAGCTGAGTGGGTGGTCGAGCAAGTGAGCCTGTAAAAATTTGAGCACCATCAAAGGTAATATAAACATAATTAACCCTCTAATTATGGTATATGTCTCAGTCTTTATCTGTTTCCCTCGAGCTATTATCACCTTCAACCATAAGTCTGGACTAAATTACCTAATAAGAGGAAGTCCTTTAGGCCAGGAATGAATCACTGCAGCTAACCTTGATAACTCACTTCTCTGCGTGTAAGCTACACCTCAGAAACTGACCTCGGAAACCTCTATCAGGCTTTTGTGTCCTCGGTTCTCGTTAGATATGTACCGGCCTGATAAACTGGCTGCAGTCACGTTACCACCAGAATGTCTAGATTGTAAGTTTTGCACTACAAATTACTGTACTGACACTGCAGACTAAAGATATTACAGTAAATATAACTAGATGAGGTATCTCTAAACACGAACTACTAGTATCATCTGTATTACATACATTGTATGGACGTGCAGTTCTGCCAAAGTGAAGAGGTATAAATGCACAATTTGTATGTGCATGCATACTTATGTGAGTATGTGCGTGAGTGTATGTAGGCTACGTGTGTGCGTGTGTGTGTGTGTAAATGTGTGAGCATGTGTGTGGATGCTCTGTTCTGTATGCCTCAGAGCCTGTGCCAGCTGGAATCAGAAAGGTTGACCTTGGTCATAAATATCTAATCAGTGTTTGCTGTCCATGAAAAAGTTCAATTTATTCCTGACCCAATGGGAAAATGCCTCTCCCAGACCCTTTCCCCTTCACTCACAGACAAAAAGAAATGCAACTCAGAGAGGCGGTGAGGGGGACCTTAACCTGGTGTGGATAAAGTAGGATGGAGGCTACGGCAAAAAAAAAAAAAAAGAAGAAAAGAAAGAAAAATCCTCATCAACTGCTGATGAGAAGTCATCACCAGGAAGCTACAGATGGATAGCTTTCACAAAACCCCTCATTGTTTGTTTGGTCTGAAAAGAACTGCGATATGATACAATGAAAAGCTATCATGAACCGCAAAATATTGGATATTATGTGTTTGATACTGTCTTACTGTCAAACAGAATAAATGCCAAACTGAAATTGCTGGCTTAGATACCGTAGCTCCTCATACTCCCTTATTTCAACATTTTCTGAAATGGCAAAACCATTTTCCTAGTCTGATGTACTGCATTACAATGGGTTTCACATTACCAAATGAAGAATTTGCCGCCAGATGTGTGCACTGAGTGTCTATGGAGAGAGCTATACGGAGGCATATGAAAGTGTCAGGAAAGTGGATTAAGATACATGCTAAGTTAATCTACTATCTTGTAAAATTCTTAGTATGTGCATATCTACAAGTACTGCAAGAGAGTGGGAGGAAAGAAGAAAGAGAGGAGAAAGGAAGAGAGGGCCCACTGTCTAACATTTCACTAAATGAAGCCTGCCTTTGTGTCTGGCCTGGTGGCAGCCTCTTAGTGCTCTTATTTGCCTTATTAATATGCATGCTAATGTACCTATTTTATGGCTCAACAGTTCTGATTCACTTTAAAATCAATTATCCATCTGGTACACCCATACCTCGCACAGGCTCAAATGTGTATTAATTTCAGCAAACATACATCGGGCACAACACAATAAAGATAAATGCCTCGATTAGAGGCAGTAAACAAAGGAGCTAGGGATGGCTTTAATGAGATTTGGCACAAAAGGAGCTTACACTTTCTTAAATAATGAGCCTTGGGTCCCTTTTTCCAAATGCAAATTATATAAAGGAATGTTTCGCTGTCCTTGTTCCAATTTCATTTAGATAAGAATGTCTCCAAACAAGTTGGCTGTTAATATTCTCACATGAGCACATCACTGCCTTTCTGCTTGCCATCTCCAGGGGAGGCGAAGAGTGCTGTCCTCTTCACAGGCACATTAGTCTGTAATAAGTTCTGAAAAGTTCACTGTGCTTGTTAAATACTTCTCACAGATGAGATGCAACTGAACGACTTAGATTGAGCTGACAGAAGCACTTGGCCAGTCTCATCATCACCACAAACAACTGTATAATCAGTCTTGTGGCAGAAAGGCATAACAGTGAAATAACTCTGACAGCTCACGCACCGTTGTATAGATAGACGGACAGATGAATAGACTGATAGATACTCTACATAATTAGTTTACTGTGCTTTAATGTTTATTAGTTCCACATCTCAGTTGGTTAAATTCCTGCCCACATTGTCAAAGAAAATACAAAACAAGGCAGAGCTAAACATGACTTGCTATCGACTTTCAAAGCATTACGTTACCTGGTGCAGATAAAAATGCATGACTGTCGCTCTGTCTGCACCTGCTACTACAGGGAGGAGGAGGAGGAGGGGCTACTCGCATGGCAAAACGAGTCTCTTACAATCAGCTGCATGTCCCTTTTGCTTTTGAAGTAAAAAATAAATCTTTTATGTGAGGGCAAATCCATTTGGTTGGGTCACACATACAAATTATATGCATAGGAAATGTGAACGACAGACAGAGAGAGAGAGAGAGAGAGAGACAGACAGAGAGAGAGGGGGAGACAGAGGGTGAGTAAGGAGGCAGGAAGGGAGCGCATGCAATAGTGTTAAATAAAAAGGGCCACAGGCATGGGCTGGATGGTAATGAAGAGGGGTGGGCCAGCAGCTGAGGTCCCTGTAGATGAGATCTCTCCCTGACATGTGTGTCCCCTTCATTACCCATTAAGGGGGGGCACAGTGATGAATCCTTAATATGACATTACACCAATTTTCCTCTTCATTTAGCCTGATAATGTGCTGGTCTGCTCCTATATGCCCAGGGGCTGCCTGTACCAGACTCAACCAGAAATAGACCATAGTGGCCAACAGTGGCACACCTTGAAGCAGCCTAATTAGGGGCAGCGCCCACCTAATGGGGCTATCTAGACCAGAGTTTGCATAAGTTGATTTTTTTGTAAAGGCAGAATTTGATGTCAGCATGGCGCACATATCCATCCAAAAAATAAAGCTATATTTTATGTTTTTATTTGCAACCTGGTAAAAACAATGTGTCACTTTAAAAATGAATTTTATACCTTGAGTGACCTTTCAAGCTCAAATACTATGTACAGGATTTACATAGATCACTTGCTTGGGTATTTGAACATGTGGGTGTGTGCGTGTGTGTTACAGTGCGAGTGGATGTACGTGTGACTCACTCAGCATGCCCATCCCCAACATGAAGGCATCCATGGTGTAGGGCAGACCCCTGGCTCGCCCTCGTGTACCTGGTGGGAACATCACCTCCTTGGGCTGGGCCTTCTTACATTCTACCTATGTAGACAGACAAACACACACATATGCAATACATACACACACACACACACACACACACACACAAACACACACAGAGACAAGCCATTAGACTGTGTAGGGTACACAACCAGACAGATCTGACAGGGCTGTCTCCGCTCTTTAAGGTGGTTTTCTATTTGACTTGCACAGCGCTAGATGTTTTCCATAGAGAAAAACAAGACTGACTCAATCTGAGCACCTCACATTTTAGAGGAAAGTCTCTAAGGAAAACTTACAATCATGCTCCTCCTGCATTAAAGCAAAGGTTGTTGCTCCAGTGAGCATGTGCCCAATGCCTCAGGGAAATACAAGCTTAATTCTTTCCAAGAGTTTCTGAGACATCAAGGTAGGAGAAGCTCTGTTCTGCAATGCCATTACCACAGTCCCGCTGCGTGGCAGTATGTCGAGCTTCTTTGTGAAAAGCAGCTCTTTGCTTTTTCCAAACACTGAATAATCTCAAAAGCAATAAGCTCTCTAGACAAAATTTCTACTCGCTCACTGCTGTCTGTTCCATTTAACTAGAGGTCTTGCCAGGGCAGTGTGTTTAAAATCTAATGCTGGGTGTTTTAGAAGTGACTCTGGTTGTTTTTTGTACCTGTGGTTCTACTTGTGCATTGTGTGTTTGTGTATGTCTGCTGGGCTGAAGTCCCTGGTGCCACAAAGTCAAATCCCACCTGCAGCACTCATCTCTCTCCTGCATTTCTCTCTCTCACTCCGCTTCTCACACATACAGGTTTGTTCATTTTCCATCTTGCAAAACTGACATCTCCTCCTCCTACATAACACATATCAAATGAGGGATGTGACAGGGGCCGATGAGGAGAAGGAGGAAGATGAGAGCCCTATTTACCACGTATCTATTCTATCTTGCCGAATTATAGAGAAGCGCGATCTGCTGACAAGGGTGGCATGGTCTTGTGTCTGTTGGTTGTTCTTTGGTAGGCTGACTCTGTTCACCATGCTGCACAATCTATTTGCTCCGCTGCCTGCTTGGCATCAGCCTGTCCATCTGTTTGTCTGTTTGCCTCCTGGCTCTCGCCTGCTTCTCCCTACTGCCTCCACTTAAGCAGGGCTTTCTCGGCTGCTGCGATTCACATGTCATCCTGGCCTGCTGCACAAGACAGGATACTGCGCCAGTGCTGTGTACACCTCAACCAAGGTACAGCCCAGCATCCATACAAATAGGCTTGCAACTCTGACAGGCATTACTATTCACACACAAACTCATACATGCGTTCACACATGCACAGTGGCAGACTCGACAGGCTACTGCAAGGTGCCAAACCAAAATAAAACTTCACTTCCATATGAAGGTGCTGTGTTAAATGAATAGTGTAACAAACTCTGTATATCCGGCAGAGAGGTAGAAATGTGAGGAGGAAACATTAATGAAAAAGGTTTTTATCATAGAGGAAAAGTTGCTGCGTTGCAGAGCTGTGATTTGTTGCTGTTAGCAGGCCTTTCATTCGAAGCAGACCAACTAAAGTACACAGTTCCCTCAGCCACTTTGTAGCTGTCACAGCTACTCTGCCCTCCTTGCTCGCCTGGAACACTTGACATTGTGTTGAAGAGAGCACAGCAGCTCTTATCGTCAGGGAATGACCCCCAGCGTGGAAGTAGGAACCTGGGTGGGACAAATTGGCCTGTAAGAAATATCAGTTCATGTGCACATGTTCACACGGCGGGATGACAAAAACAACTGAGTTCTGCCCATACTGGAGACGTGATAGTGTCGTCCGGTAGCCCCAGCCACGTCCAGCGAGTTGGACGCTCAGTTGCTTGCTGGGAGTAAGACAGACCTGGGTGTGAGTCATGCCTACATGCTCTCAGATGTGGGTCTTTGATATTCAGAGAGAGGGCTTCTTGTCATGGATTTAAAACCAGCCAGGAGCCAGGATCTGTGCTGGTGTGAGTGTGTGGGTGTTCACCTGCTTCAAACACACAAGAGTGTGTGAGGGAGGAAGGCAGGCACTTTCAAGAGTGAACTGAAGTCAAAGAGAGGAGAACAGAGAGAACGGCAAGACAATTCAGAGCCTGACAATGAAGCACTGAAAAGGGTAAACAGTTGTCAATGCACAGATTCAAATTCACACACCGAATTTTTTTTGTGTGAGAAAATACTAAATTATTGTCCTGGTTTACAGCTGGTGTAATGTGTCTATGAATTACATTCATTTCCTGGAGGCTTAACCACCATCTAACCATAACAATAAATATCACTTGCCGATTCCAAACCCTCACTTAACCTAATCCTAACCTCAGCCTAACCTTAAAGCAAGTCTACACCCTAATATTTAATGATTTACGTTGTGGGGACTTGTATTTTGTCCTCATAAGTAAGACTATAAGACCATAAGTCCTCACAATGTGACTGTGTTAACAGATTTTTGTCTCCACAACTATTGGAATACGGGTCCACACACACACACAGAGTTGAACTGACTTCCTGACAACTTATGTTTGTTTATACCTAAACTTGCTTTAAATATACATCGAGATATTTCCTCCTGCCCCACTGCACTGATAAACTGCAACTGACAGATCTTCTTAGTAAAATATTTAAGATACTGTTTGGACTGTTAAAATAGATCTGAAAACTCTTTGCTGCACGTTATAGTGATTAGAGCAGTCATTCTGACTCCAGCATGCTGCATACAGCTGTTTAAAAATGTGGGGCTTGGATCTCGTCCAAGCCCCCGCATCCTGCAGCCCGGTTTGTTGGGAGTAAAACACTGTGAGGAGACAGATGTTGACATATAGTAACCAGTGGATATTCATGTCTGGGAGGTCCAGCACGGCAAAATAAACTGGAATCATCACCTTGTGGTTGTTTGCCACTGTGCAGCTGTCAAATTATAGTTGACATCCATGTCTGTCCAGACTCATGTCACACATTTAGTAAAGACTTCAATAACATTTAATACAATTCATTAAGGCATTAATGCTATTTATCCCTGTACTGAGTCCAGTGAATAATTTCCAAACATGCTGTCTTCATTTAATGACTATTTTTTACAGAGTACAACAGAGGACTGACAGAGAGCTTCACCACAAGGTGCAACAACAATCACCTGAAGCTCAACATCAGCAAAACCAGAGAGTTTGCGGTGGACCACTGCTGTATGTCTATTAATGTGTAAATTCATTGAGAGACACAAAAAGACGTACAAAATGCAAATTCCATGCATTTGTTCATATGCTTGGCCAATAAAGCTGCTTAAGCGGAACATACAGAAGCCACACACACCTTCGATCCATTAGTGTCACCAATTCGGTATGTGACCACATGTGAAATGTGGTCACAATCTGCCCTTTCGTGTTATCTCGAGTTATGGTGGTGAACAAACATCAAAAAAATGTTTTTGCAAAACATTATGATGTCAAAGTGAAGTCGATCTTTGACCTTTTGGATATAAAATGTAACCAATTCATCATTTCATCATTCCATCCCCATTAGGCATGAGTGCATTCATTCTCGAGTTAGAGCAAAAAAACCTGTTCTGAGAGGTCACAGCGACCTTGAACCAATCAGTTCATTTTTGAGTAAAAGTGGATGTTTGTGCAAAATTTTTAGGAAAAATTCAGGGTAAGAGAAATGAACAATATAATAAATAGGTGATACATTTCATATCAGTTCAATCATCAGAACTCAAATATATCAGTGTGATCTTATTTTGTTCTGTTGCTGTCTTCTTCCACTTATGAAATCAGAATGTGCGCCTTTTTGAGGTTCCTGTTCTTTCAAAAACATCTCCATTTATAACAAAGCTTGATATTGAAATTGTAAACTGCACATACTGTATGCACACAAACATGCTACAACATGCACTTGTAGGACCTCACAAGCACTACTTTATCAGTGTAGGAACACAGGCCACTGATGAGGAGTAAAACAAACCCGGTGATACAGAGCGGAGAGACGCTGCAGTTATGACCTTTTCAGTGCATCTCCTATACATATTAACCTTGTAGGTGTAATGGGAGGGTGTGGGCGGGATGGACTGGCAATGGCTGTCCTTCAGGGACGAGTGTTGTGGGTGGGTGTGTGTGTGTGTGTTTGAGAGTGTGTAGAGGGGGAGGTGTACAGCTACTATTAGCGACACTAGTGAATGGATTCCATCAGCAGACTGGCAGACTGAATAAAGGAAACAGTGTGATTCATTTACTCCAGCTCCCCCTCCCAGCTGAACAGTCAAAACACATAGTCTGAATAGTTAGGAAATGTCACGGCTCTGACTGCACAATATCAGGCATGGTGGTGTGAGGTTATTCACTTCAGAAAAAGGCTTCTCACAACCATGTAACAAGTGGTTCATTTCAAGAACAGAACTCACTGACTGACTGATAACCAGGTAAAACACTCTTGACAGATCAATCCTTTAGCAGTGTCATATGTGAGAAAGCCAAGCTACTAAGTCAAGCTACTAATGAACAGTCTTTGAATTTTGAGAAGTTTCTACAGACATTTTGATACTGTTTTCTCCTTTGAAAGCCTGTCACAACAGAAATCCATAGTAATTTCTGTAAATCCAAGAAGACCAGGGGCCATGTTCACTTACCATTAGGAGTCCTGTTATATGGTGCCAGAAGGTCCTGGCAAACAGTTTCCACTGAACTGAGCTCTTCGTCAAGGTGCTGAGAGGTGTTTTTACTGAGGAACTGACAGAACTCCTGAGCTAAGGGAAGAAGTGAGGTTGACCCCGTTGCTATGGAACATCATGTTGCATGGATGATCTTACAATGTCTACAGTGACGGGTCTGATCGGTTACCAGAGTGTGTCAGTGAATTAGTATTTGTTATCACACAGAAGCACTACAAATAAATTGAGGGAGAGAGACAGACACACTGGTACGCGTCTTTCCACATTTTAAAAGGTTTACACACTTTGATTAATTTCATACATGAAACAAAACAAAATATTCACCTGTTAATCAGTAGGTGATGTGTTATTCTTTCTTTGTTGTACATGTAACTATAATTTAACCTGAAAATCCAGGGATGGTCATGAAACCAGCTATTGATTTAACTTTGATAGCAATTCTTCGTTGAGGTACACTTAATATACTGTATTATATTTTGGTTTCATTGGTAATTCTGGCAAACAGATGTATGAAGTTCATCAGCAATGTAAACACGTTTTTTTTTCATCATCTCCTGTGTTGTTGGTTGCTTTTTGGTGAGCCAAAACCATAAACTTGCTGTCGTCAAAACATGCTTTTTGAAAAAGTTATTCGTCCTTGTATTATTCCAAAACATAGAGATTTAGGAGTACTCTTACGTAAGTAACCTCTCTCAGACTTAGAACCAATTTTAGAGTAAAAATGCTTCTATCCTAAAAATCCTAAAGTTAGGACTTATCCTCTTATTTTTAGGAGCTACTTTTAATCTTAGTTTAGTGAGTGTGGCACCAGGATCTCTGTTCTCCATTATATAAGGTATTTTTAGCAGACCTTCCACTCTGAACCGCTTGTGTCCATAAAAAAAAGGCAGCAACCGAGGTAAGGGTAAATGAGTAATAATGGGAAGACGTTTTGGATAGAGCAAACTGATGCCTTCAATGGCCAGCAATCTTACAGGAGCATTATGTCTCTCTGCATGGTTATGTAAAAGCTAAAGAATATGAGGTAATTTTAAGAACCAGATGCTCCCTGTGGTGCCAAAACTGTTCCCTTGGCAAGTTTCTACATTCCAAGATAATATCATCCCTGAACACACTGAGAGACACATTACATTATTCGAGAAGTAGCGCCACGATCATCAGGTTGATGTCAAATGACTTCCATCACTTCCTCAATCAGCAGATCTGAACATCATTGAGCTCTTTTATGGAACATCATGGAGTGCAGAGTGCGAAGTGGATTTCCAGCTCCTTCATCCCTCAAAGCTTTCCTTCTTCAATGAAGGGTAAACATCCAATTACTTACAGTCCTGAACTTGTAAGGCAGCACTCCATAAGGGACTGAAAGTCCTCCAAAGGGTGGTCCTACTTCCTTATTAGGCGCTTGATGTTCAAACACTGTTAAAGATTTCCACTCTTTAAATAAAATATTTTCAAAGACATTTTCAACAACCCAGAAACTTTAAGTTTCTCTCTTTAGAAATCTCCTCTAAAAATATGATACCTACTTTAGTAAGGCTGTAACCAAGTGCGTCCAGGGGTGATGTATGTAATATCAGACCTAAGCACTACACACACCCACGCATAGTAACTTCACAGGCTCTAGTTTGAAGGCTGTAAATTTTAATGTTCATCAGCCCTGCAACTGCTTAATTTCCAGGTTTAACACACAACAGCAGAACTGGTACAGCTGGTGGCCACAAATGCAGAAGGTGGGTTTAATTAAAAGTGATTATGTTTGGTTAGCTGATCACAAAGAACCCACTGTTTTTAAATATAAACTTACAGGCTACAAGCTACTGACAATATGAACCTTTATCACAGCTGAATGTATAACATCTGCACGTTGATTAAATTATGTTAAACTAAGCACACTGCTCCTGGAAAATGCTTATGAACTGTCCAGGATCATCTGAAAAATACTGTGTGTAAATGTCTCTTGTAAACATCAGTTGGCATTATGATTGAACTCTTAAAAGAACTTAATTTACTTCCACTAAGGAGTAACCTGTTAATAATCTGACTTGCCCTGTCTTGCTAACTAAAGATGACAACATATTGTTTACCCCCAACATATTTCACATCAGGTACAGTTTTTACCTCCAAAATTTAGTGTGGACTTAAATTCTTAACTCTCGATCTGTTATTATATTGCAGATTTGTGAAGGCTGCGTAAAATCTTTGTCATGCAGGAGAATATAAATGAAAGGTTATTACTTTCAGAATATTTTAAGGTAACACTGCATTAAAAAAAAAAAAAAAAGATTTTTAAAGATTTCATAATTTCAAGCTCCATACAATATTCCTATTCCTGAGTAATCCTTAATTAAGGTATCTTTCATGTATTCTAAACGATTTTGTTGTTCATCCATCCATCCATCCATTTTCTATACCGCTTATCCGTCAGGGAAGGTGGAGCCTATCCCAGCTGACTACGGGCGAGAGGCGGGGTACACCCTGAACTGGTCGCCAGTCAATCGCAGGGCCAACACACAAAGACAAACAACCACACACTCTCACATTCACACCTAGGGGCAATTTAGAGTAGCCAGTTAACCTAATGTGCATGTTTTTGGTATTGTGGGAGGAAGCCGGAGAACCCGGAGAAAACCCACGCAGGCACAGGGAGAACATGCAAACTAGGCACAGAAGGGCCCAGACCGGGATTCGAACCTGGGACCCTCTTGCTATGAGGCGACAGTGACAGTGCTAACCACTGCACCACCGTGCCGCCCTATATATATATGTATATACCATATTTAATTCAAAATGCAAACTCAAAAAGATCTCTGTTAAAAATTTTTAAATGCATTTGTCAGGTTCCAGCACAGGTCAACAGAGGGGACGTGGACCAAACTAAAACTCAAATTACATGTCCAATACATTTTTCCCATAGATGGTTTCCGTCCTTTTAGCTAGTTCTTGTCATGCTGAGGTATGTTCATTATTTGTTACTTTTTCTGATAAGTTTGGTTTTAATCATATATTTGATACTATAAGAACAGGGGTTGACAGCTGACTACTACGAGTGATTGGGTCAGACAGGTCTATGGGCGAGAACCAAATACTGCAGCACCACCACCTGATCTCTACTGTGCAGACTCTAACTCCAAGAGACATCTCGAGTGCAAGATGGCAGGACTCATGTCCTAGATATTTTGGCTTCCATCTTCATATATGCCAATGGTGCTAATAGGTTTTTCAAATGTCTTTTGTAAAGAAACTGTTCAAAGGTAAATCTGAACCCTTTTTAAGATTTACTAGTGACATTATTGGTTGAAATTACACATTAAATTTGAGATAATTTTTTTTTAAAAAAGTGTTCATCCTGCTCCATTGAAATATAGCAATATAAGGAAGCTACTGTAAGAAAATTCTGCATCTACAATAATGTACGGGTTGCATGATGCTATTTTTCTTACTCAGTTCTGCTTATATAGATACAATGTGCAGAGTACATCTGTATCTTTATATTAAGTCTGATGAAGAAAGACAGAGCCTATTCCTCTCCTCAGCGCAGTAATTGGCTGGTCATGTCAGGAAGACACAGTGAGAAATTGACAACTAACAGAAAATTCCTCCCTCCTGTTGTGATCATTCGCTCCTGTTGAATATTAAAAATGACACATTAAAGAACATTACCTTGAAGCACTTGACTAGAACCAATGTGAGTCCATTTTAATGGCATACTGCTCGCTCATCACAGCCAATACTTGATAGGTATTATTATGAATTAGCTGCGCATGCATAACGGCAGGATGGGGAGTGATAGAAGGACCCCTTGTCTTAGAAAATGGAATTCACAACCTTTCCTTGGCTGTATTATGGTGCTGTCTTACTGCAGGGTGATACAGACATTCATATATGAGTTAACCAGAGGGTGTGATAAACTGTCAAGCCATCTTCTGCTTATTGATTTTTTTTTTTTTTTTTTTTTTTACAAATATTTACTTGTTTTAATACTAGAGTAGCCATAGCTAAAGGATGTTTCCAGAGTCCATGGAACCCTGCACAAGACAATCCATACTTTTTTTTTTCAAAAATCACATCCTGCGTTTGCTAAAGCAAGTCAGTCTCAGTTGGTGGGGCAGGTCGAGCACTCCTTGCTAAGCAGCACCTTATCTTTAATTATGTATAAGGCACAACTCACAGTGACAGAGAGGAGGTGCTCCTGAGAGTGACGCCTCGGTGGCACATGAACACAAGGTGATTGACCAAGTCACTACAAGGTCCAGTCACTAACATCTGAGTGGGCACTGACCCACTACACTGCCAGAGCCTTTGAGAGACTGGGGAAGGAGAAGGTGGGGTGCCCTGTACATCCACAACCCTCCCAAGTGGGGTGGAATTTCTGTCTGCATCAATTATTCAAGAACCATCTTAGATAACACTCGCAGGGCGGATGGATGAGGTCTATTTCTGTATAGTACTTCATAAAGATGAAGACAGGAGGCATTTTTTATTTCCTGTGCTGGTGCTTCAGACACCAAATAACCAGTACTCTCCTCTGTGCGACTAAGGTGGAGACTGAAGTGTCTTTGAAAAATGGTCTTAACGCACTCCACATTCTTTGCTCTTTGCCAACATTCCAAGATGTCAGCACTTTGTAGAAGATCTGAGGGACACATTTTTTCCTGCATCCTCGGAAATTTAATGTACAGCAGGTGTTGCCAACAGGGACCCTTACAAAGGTGACAAAAGCCTCTGAAAACTGTCCCTTCTCGGCACCTTCACCTCGTGCCCCCTTAATAATCCTCATCTTTTGTCAAGATTTCTGGAGCTCCAGCTCTATATTCTTTTATGGGTAAACAGACACAGGCGAGGAATACTGTTTTTGCAGTTATCTGCAATTCTCTGGGCACACCCTGTGAAGTACATGTCACAGTGCACTACAGAGCAACACATCACATTTGCGTGTGGTCACAACTGCAAGAAACTTGAAATCTACAGCCAAAAGGGCTCGACTCTCATTTTCTACTTTACAGAGGACTTCAGTAACAAGCATTTACTCAGCACTGACAATAACAGCAACTGTTATGACTGTGACACATCTTCAAGTCAGATGTAAACACTGACTGTCAGATGATGCCTTAGAGAGCTTTGATGTTGTTGGCAAAATATAAGAGCAGAGGATGAAAAACAAACATAGTGTAATGTGTCCTTCAGTCTTTCTAAAGATTTATCACTAGTCAATCTCTTCCTAATGATAATCATAATATTCACAGTTGCAATACATGAATGATGAGCACAATGCAACTAAAGAGAATGGCTGGAAGGCAAGTCGTGTTATTTATCTTGAACAAGGTCTAAAGGTTTAAACTAACTGTATCTGCTGGTGGAACGGACATGTCTGTGACACCCTGGGCTGCAACTGTAATATTATTTGACATACAAAGATTCCACCTGAGCGGATGTTTAGATCATCTGGACTAATTAAGGTGGACCGACTGCAGACACAACTCACTTTTGACCATGTCACCTGTAAATTCCATGTTCTCACTTCTCAAATACAACCAGTTACTTGACAACAACCATTTGTCAGGATTTTGGGGAAGACTGTTCCAGACCAGCAAACTCAAAGAAAGTTTTCGAGTACGACCTTAAACATTTCAGCTCATGTCACCAAAAACTGAATCTCTTATTGGTTCTTTTTCATTACTAAATAATTGCTATAAAAAAATTCATAACAGTATTAATTTAGGTTTGTATTTTAGCCTAAATGTTTTTGTTTTTTGCAACTGTAACATTTCCAGCACGACAGCCAAGTCAGTATATGAGCTAAATAATATCACAATGGAAACCATTCTAAAGTTTCAATAAAATAAATAATCCTGACCTCATCAAACTGAGTGAAGTTTAGAAAGAATGAAGAACACATACAACAGTCAGTATCAGTCATTCAACCTGTCATATGTACTTCGTCTGTCTGCAAGCAGGTAGAGAAAGGAGGGGATGGTTCTAGAATTTGCCAAATGTTAAGATATGTGGCAAACTAAACAGAAAAGACCAGGTAATGCCAGGGGCTTATCAAAACTACTGTCTTTAATAATTTAGCCCAGATGCCTGGCCTTTGTCCATTGTTAATTGTTCTTGTATTTGAATGTTTGCATAAAAGTGTAAAAAATTGTGATAAGACACACATGGCAGTAATACAGTCTGGCAAACAAGTGGCTGAGAAAGGGACAAAATAATCCATGCAGAGCTGCACCCGCATGGACCTTTTACTGCACTCTACTGTACACCCTATTACCTTTTAAATTATGTGGATCAGCACAAGCTTTCCAGGTGATTTCTTTATAGTGTGCTGTACTGATATATGAGTGTTGTCTTTAATGATTAGAGCAGCTGCGTTCAGTAATTTTAAATGTTTCCATGTGCACAGTAATGTCAAAGCAGCAAATATTATACATATATATATAGGACATTTAAGCGGCAAAACTAGAAGCTGTAGTTATGAATTTGACAGAACAGAGAAAACTCTGCAGAGGAAAGAGCAGCTTATGAAATAAATAATTTTTTTAGACAGCGCTGACAGAGGTCAGGATTTATCAGGAGAACGACTGCTTTTCTACTCCAAACTATTTTGCTATTTTGCATCACCAGTTTATTGCATAGCGGCAAATTGCACCAGCATACATACAAATTTGTACCTGCCAAGCAAAATTTGAACAGGTTGGTACATCTGCTATTTCATGTGCCTCTTGCCACTGGTAACACACATTTTCTCTTGGCTAAGGCATACTGAATGTTTCTGGTAATACAACAAGAATGAGTTAGCCCTTCCTTTAAGTGCCACTTTTAAGACCTGTCTGGCATTATTAGTCTCATCTAATTCATGTTCCCTAATGAGAGCTGTGAGTTGCACTTATTGACAAAACAACCATGTTATTGTGAATTTACTTTCATTCTCTTTTTTTTTTTTTGGTTGATTTCTGATTCAAAAACCTTATTTAATTAAATATTGTGAAAACAATCAACATAAACTGTTTAAAGAAAATTACTGTAAAAAATAATGATTATAACACTCTTAATTAGCAATGTCTACAATACAATTATTACCTAATTAGAACTTACAAATCTTTCAAACTGGTTGTGAATTGACTTAAATGAGCTTCATTGTTCTGCATAGTGAAAGTAGGAGAAGGACACAGAAAATAATAATGTTGCAAATATACTCTAGAGATCTGATGTCAGATTTGTTGAGTAACAAATGTCTTATTAACTATTTTTGTGACAGAAGTTGTGCAGAAATAGGTCATAAATAGGTTTTGAAATCAAGAATTGACAGCACTGGCAGCCATTGTTATGTGTTGTGTGCATAAATAGATGCTCTGGTGTGTGCATTCATGCTTCATGTTGATGTGTGATGCTTGTGTGTTCACAGAGTGTTATGCCTGCATGTCAAAGGATCTGAGACATTTGATTGTGACAGAATATCTTCCATACACATACAGTTATTTCTGTCACATCAATTTTTTTTTTTTTTGGGTGCAGTCCTGAGTGTTGGCTGTGATGCCATGCACACACACGGAGGGACGTGTACTGGGGTCATATGTGACCTGGGCTGGTCCCTGGTGAGCATGGTTCTACTACGCTGGTCCTGTCAGTCAGACAGCCAGTCAGTCAGCCAGCCACTTTCAGGAAAAGACTTGGGGAGTGAAGACACACAGTGAGAGAAGGAGCCCGACTGAACAGCAGTAAGACAAGTATTCCCTCCAGTCAATCACAGTCCATAGAAACGCTCAAATGATGCAGGATCTCTCAAGAGGCTTGCAGGGTGGAACTGGGTGAAGGAGGACCTAATGTCACAGTCCCCACGCTGTAGTTGGTTCCTGTCAATTATCATAAGTGACATGACGACTCTGAAAACTAAACTCTGTTGAGTGTTCTGAAATGACCGTATTACCGGTGTAAATAAAAAAAGCATCACTGCAGGTCTGTGGAAGGTGTTAATCCCTGACTAATGAACTCTGCCTCTGCCAGTAGCTTCCCTGTTGCATCCCTGGACATCTCCACCTGTGTGTGTGTGTGTGTGTGTGTGTGTGAGAGAGAGGGGGTTCAGAAAGAGAGGGACAGGCTCCACTCTCCCGTCCCTCAGCCTGACAGGCAGAACTCAGCCACACAATTTCACGGTTTGTGGGCAGTACACACCACTGCTTTTCCCATCCCTGAGACCCAGAGACCCACAGTGTGTGTGTGTGTGTGTGTGTCTGCGTGTGCTAGCCCGTGCATATGAACATGAACACACGCACACACACACACACGCACGCACACACATATATACAGACAGACATACACACATACCTCCTCCGCTCTGCTATTAATACTAGGGGAAAGTAGAAATCAAATATTAATCCTTCAACACCCACCTGGAATTGAAAAAAAATGAGTGGACTTACCATTTTGTTATTGATTTCATGAAAATGAATTTCACAGACTTTCTCTACGATGTCTTCACTCTCAAAAGTTATGAAACCAAATCCTATGCAGAGAGAAACAGAGAAGGGAGGGGGGAGGGAGAGAATGAGTTAGTGGAGAGCCTTGACAAAACTCCAGTGACTAAAAGAAAATGCACCACAAGATGGAATATTATCAGCAGCCATATCTAGAAACTATGTGAGTACATCTGTGGAGACTGGCTTGGGCATGGAAAAGAACAAGTCAAGAACAAGACAGACATTGTCCTCTTTAAATCAGGAATATGATGAAATCTGCCACATTATTAAGGGCACTCGAGGACCTCTTCTACAAAGAGAAGACGGAAAAACAGCACAAAGCTCATTTAATGAGATTCAGGGAGCTAGGGCCCAGCATCTGAATTTCATTAAATGCATTTTGTGTTCTTTTTATTGAAATCTCACTGTATAACAAGCCCTCGTTTTTATGTTAATGTCGGCCTTAGAATGAATGCATCGTTGACAGTGGGATTTTCATGCCATATTTATAGGATAAAAGCTTAACCCCTCTTTTAACACAAAGACTGAGAGACAAGATGGTTTCAGACTTTTGAACACAAGTGGATTGCAATGCTCTCCTCTGTGTTTTGATGGCGATGCACAAAGCAATCTAGCTTCTGTATAGCCGGGGTTGAAAGGAATACTGATATTCTATTACTTTTGCAAAAGAGGAAACTGCACAAAAGAGAAACAGTTAGTGAATAAAGCAGCAAGTGGGACTGAAAGGAGATGTGTTTCTTTTCAAAACGGCAAACACCCGACGATGAAGTAAAATCACCTCAGATTGAGCTTAAACAGCTGTCACTACAGACAACACACCATCTGACAGTGCCACAGCTTTATTGCCACAGAATGTCAGATGATACAGTAAAAACAGTCACCTACTGAATGTGAAAAACGACTGATACGCTAACAGGACACAAGAGTCCAAATATTACTTGTTGACTGAACTGAAGAATGCAGTACATTGTCCTATTCATACGAGTTAACACAAATCCATATGGTCAGGCATCAGCTCACAATCATCATCCATTTCACAGGACAAATTTCAAGGTCAAAGACTCCTGGGGAAGCTGCACATGTGCATGTAAACACATACTCTCATGTACTGCATACTGGGGTCTAAACACACACAAAAAAATGTGTGAACAGTGCAGTAACTGAACCATTCATACCAGGACTGGAATTAACAACTATTTTCATTACAGATTCAGCTGATTATTTTCTCAGTCGATAAACTGTTTGGTTGTTACAAAGAACAGAAAACGAGGGAAAGATGCCCATCAAAGAGCTAAATGTGTTTTTTGAAATGTCTCGTTTTGTCCAACCAATAATCAAAAACCCCAAAGTGTTCAGTTCACGATGACATTACAGAAAAAAACAGGAAATCTAAGATGCTGGAGAAGATGAAACCAAAGAATGTTTGGTGTTTTGACTTGAAAAATGCATAATTCTAATGGTTTAAAACCACTAATTTTGTGTTGATGAGTGATTGACTCATTTATTGGCCAACTGTTGCAGCTCTAATTTATACTGAGGAAGTTACTCCTTGAGTATTGCAGGCTATGTGATGAATCAATGAGCAGGACTACTAAATGGCTGTATTGGATTCTCAGGATTTTCAAATCAATGTGATTAAATACTTTCATTTTTCAGGTATTTAATTCACTCAATAAGCTGATTCCCATTTGGTCAGTTTTCATATAAACAGTTAACCACACTGATCATATCATACTAATATCACAGTATTAGATTACATACCGTATATCACATAAACCTTTGCATATATTGCAGCCACCCCTACTGTATGCATGCCGTTCGGGAAATATTTAGCTGCTCAAGTGTCTCCAGATTCACACCCATTCAGAAGTGGCAAAATGAGGTGTACTATAATACATTAGCTTCCTGAGCAGCTTATTCTATTAATTCATCAGATTTTCCAGAGAAAGACACATTTCTTTGTTCAGAGCTGCTGCTTACAAGCCAGCCTGTCACAAACACTGGCATTTATAGTTCTGTCATAAAGTCTTTATCTCTCACTCGCATTTTTCTTTTCTGCTCCTCCTCCATCTCCTCCACCATAAATAACAAACCCCTCTTCTGCTGCTGACACAAGCTAGAACATATCCAAACAGCCAGGGTTGTGAACCCAATGTGTGAACTGATTAAACATGGACATCATCTAATCTGACGAGATCTTATGAGACAGAATATCAATTTCCACCGAGACATCTCAACACTGGCTTGGTGGCGACACAGGTGTGAGGTGGGGGGAGACAGGGGAGCTGCTGATGACGACAGGCAGAACTGGGGTGGGGAGCTGCACCCTCTTCCCCTGCTCACCCCACCTTCATGCCAGCGCAAGGAGCACTTTTGACAACCAACAAATCAACCGCCAGGAGTAATTTGTCATGGAGAAGTGTTGGTAGAGGGAGTGTGGTATGAAGGGGCTGGGGTGGAGAGACAGACAGAAAAAGTGACAAGGAAGGAGGTTAACACACATGGCCCCTGTCGCCACACTCCTTCCTGCTGCTACAGGCAGCTCCTCCATCAAGTGACAGGACATTTTCCACTGCACCATTATATCCACCAGGGTCAGGGCCAAGCCACGCCACTACTGATACCACCAGCAGGGCCCTTCCATGACTGGGTCTGTTTGAATGAACAAAAAAGACATTTTGCTGTAGTGTAAACTACATCTGGAACATGCTCTGTACTTACGAACACACACAAATCCCCCCACACAACAAACATACCTATTCTTCTCTCTCCTTGGCTTAGCACACACCTTCTTGTTCAGTCCCCTCTGGACTGTCTGAACCTCTGGCCCCACCATTACAGCACAGTCCTTTGCTCTACTATCCTATTTTCCAGACCTTACAGACAATTACAGGCCACAAAATAGCACCAACAGAAGCATTCCTCTCTCCTATCCTCCTTCTGCAGGGTGTCAGCAGAGCGAGATTGTCCTCATGGATGCTGGCCCTCCTCTTCCAACTATCCACACATGGCAGGAGGCTGACCTCCACGAGACTATTAAAGACTGTCAGCACCGGCAGACACAAGGAGAGAGGTGTCAACACACTCACACTGAAGAACCTTCCCACAGCTTAAACAATACCCTGTAAATGGAAACACATGGATGTCTGCTCGGACGGCTGATAATAGGTGTTGTGTGGCTACTGGCTGAGGCCTCTTGGCTGCACTTTCTCACACTTATTAGCGAGAACTGGGCTTGGCCTCATCTCATCGCTACCCAGAATCGGCAGGGAGCCTACTTTCACGGCCTTTTACCAGCTTCATCATACTCGGTCTTTATTTCACACTCATTCCAGGTTTCTCCGCTTCTGTTGCTTTCATGCTTTTCACCCCACCCCCACCCTTTCGACCACCACAGCCCCCACTCACACCCAAAAAAAAAAAAAAAGCTGATTCTGCCAGAAGCAGATAATGGAAAACTTGCAAACTGATGCTGCAAAGTTGACTTTGACTTGAAAAGTGGTGTCACAGCTTTTAAATTAGGAGCGGTTTGAAGCCTAACAGGGTTCTCAAATGCATTAACCACCAATGCAAAGCATGTTTAAACTCTTCTCTCAAATTTTCCTTTTGATGCCTGAGATGACTTGCATATGCACAATTAAAAACCAAAAAAAAAAAAAAAAAAAAAACACATTATCATTGGGTTACATATTTCTTACTGGCCTCTCCTTTCAGAGGTGCTTATTTGTCAAAAAATATGAGCTAGTGGAAGTAGAAGTGGAAGAGGAGTGTCATTATCTGCTGTGCATTTAGTCCATCAAGATCTGCTAAGCTTGTAAGAGCATAAACATGCGGCAGAGTTAAGGGTGAAGTAAATTTATAGCTGCTACATGTAGGAGACCTATCCTAGCTCCCTAATGACTGCAGCTAAATATACTGCAATAAGTACATGAAAGCCAAGGTAAAGCACATATGTATTAGCAGTGATATAGTAAGCCCTGGCGCTCATTACCCAATCCTTTCTAGGTCACTGTAAAACATGAACAGAATCAAAAGACAGGGAACATTTTTTAAAAAGGAAGCATCTTAGTTATTTGTATTTATTAGTTTGTCTGTGTGTGTCGAGTAACAATTTTATTTCAGCACAAAATACCTCATCTATCCTAGCACACACAGTAGTAACTGTAATGCTAGTTTTGGACAATAAAGAAATGTGGATCATTATTTTAGTTACCACAGACTCTTGAATATCCAAAACCCATATCTTTTCTAATGCTTTGATAAAACGGGCTGCATACAGCATGTAATGAGAGCAACCTGCTGCTAAGCAGCTGACTACCAGTCCAGTTGACATAGAGCGAACAAGTGGGGCACCTGGAGGAAGTCTCAGACCTGAGACCTACACAAACAAGGAGTTTAATGATACATTCTAAATACATAAACAGCTTTGCAGCTATAAGAGCTTCCATTCTTTTGGGAAGGCTTTCCACACTATTTTGGAGTGTTTCTCTGGTGTTTTTTGCCCTTTCATGCAGTAGAGCATTTATGAGGTCACGCACTGATGTTGGACCAAAAGGCCTGGCTCTCAGTCTCTGTTCCAGTTCATCCTAAAGGTGTTTGATGGGGTTGAGGTCAGGGCTCTGTGCGGGCCAGTCAAGTTGGCTTTATGGACTTTGCTTTGTGCACTGGAGCACAGTCATGCTGGAATAGAAAAGAGACTTCTCCAAACTGTTGCTATAAAGTTGGCTGCATAGCTTTGTCCAAAATGTCTTGGTATGCCAAAGCATTAAGATTTCCCTTCACTGGAAGTAACGGACCCAGCACAACCCCTGAAAAACAGCTCTATGCTAATACCTTTGTCTCCATAGTATATACATATATACTGTAAAGGTATGCTTAACTACTGGGTTGTAGGTGTAACCCACATGCAGCTACATCTGCTCCAGCTTTCTCTGAGTGAATTGTTTATCCTGCCCTAAATATACGTGATCAAACTTTTACCTCTCCAATCAGTAATAAATCTACATGGAGCTCCCGCATTGCCTGTCTGTCTGTCTGTCCCAGCCTCCAAGTCACATCTTCTTGTAATGCAGCAAAGCAGACAGAGGCAGTCCAAACACCCACAGCACAGTTAGAGGCCTTTGATCACTATTTCTGTCTGTTATTACTGGTGATCCAGAGCTCCGGGCATTAATCCCCTGTTTAATACAGTTAATGTTATGAACTCTCTAACAGAACAGGGCACATATAGCTGAGAGTAGAGAAGAGAGAGAGAACAAATTTGAAAAAATACTGTCACTAGAAATGGCTAAGTTTTCACTGAGCCTGGAAACACTGAAAGTTCTCTGGTGCATTAGATTTGTAAATCAAACTTCCAGTAAAAAACATGGTTGACAGTTAAAAGCAAAGCAAAGTTTGAAAATGTTTGAAATTCGTCTCAAATTCAGTTTGGGTGAAAAATTCTTTAATAATCAACCCAGGGAAGGAAGAATAATTCAAAATAATTGTCGGCTAGAAAGACAGATCATATGAAACAAAAGAAGAAAAAATGGAAGGTGGGGAAGGAAGACGTCTCCTCAGCACTTGGAGCAGAAATAACAGAGCTGTCAGCTGAGGTCCGTGGGCCAGAGAGGAGGTACAGTGGTCCATCACAGGTTTATAGTAACAAGGGTGTTTTTTGGTTTAGCACATGTTTGCACATGTAGATCTTCTAATGTTGTTACAATGTTTTAATCAGTCTTCTACAAATGCAAGCACAGACAGATTAAGTACGACGGTCTGTATTGGATGAGTACATACTCAAGGATCAACCTGCCAGTCCTCATAGCTCCGTAAATGCAGGTTCCTTTTGATAACCAGGTTTGACGCTGGGTAAACAAAAATGCAGGTAAAAATAAAGATGGACAATAAAAAATGAATTCCTGAAACGTACAATACGGTGAGTCATGGCCAATGTTTTAGAGAAGACAACATTCAGAGAATGAGACCTCTTGTTGCGTTGTTGGTTTAGCTGTAAGATAACAACATAATAGTTCTTTTTTGGCTTTTCTTTACAAATAGTAATGCATGTGTATACAGCAGCCCACCACTTCAATGTGCAAAGTACTGGTAATGGGTGAATGTGCAAAGCATCAGTAATAAGTGAGGGAAAAAATTAAAGACTCTTGAAATATCTCGTCTCTTACTGCTCACAGGAAATCCAACCATTTTTTGATTTCAACATAGATAAATAAAATACAGATTCAATAAAATAAAATAAAAAAATACACACCAGTTTTATCACTCTGATCTTTGGTATTTATATGGCCTTGGGCATGTCATACAGACTGAAGTGTTTCCTGAATGAGAGGACCACCTGGGTATACGGAGGGCATTGTATCTGGCTAAATTAGAATCAGTGAAAGACCCAGGCATGATGGTCTGATTCCCCAAACAAATAAAACAATTATCCTCAAAAGAAATACATACAAACAAACTTGCTCTCTTATTTAAAATTCCAGTTAATTCACAGTAAATTAATTTTTGTCAGAATTTAACTTTGTTTTCTTATTGTAAATATTGTAATTCCAATTCTAATTATATGTTTATATTTTGTATTTGCACCTTAGTCCTTTTATGTGTAAACATATGGCAGTGAAACTGATTCTGATTATGGCTCCCTAAAAACGTGTGTTTTAAGAAGAGACTCCCCCCCCCCAAGCTTGTCACTTGTATGACAGAATTCTCCCGGGAAGCAACAGTACAAAGCACGGGTTAAGGCCACATTGAATAAGGTTAATAAACACTACATTGTGTGTTTTATTTACTGGAAGATAAGTGTATGACTCATCTACTGACTCCTTGTAACCCTTAACATTAATGAAAATGGGCCATCGGCTTGGCTAGTGGTGTCTCAGCACTGTACTGTTCCAGTCAGAGTGCTCAACACGTTACTGTTGTAAAAAGGACTTCCTCTGACCTGAAGTGCATAAGTCCAGCATGTTGGGCAGAATATACTTGGTTTGGGATCTGAGGTCAAGCTCACAAAATGACGAATAAATAAATAAATAAATAAATAATACAAATACAATAAAACACAGGATATGGAAGACAAGAAAAAAAAAAACATCAGGGAACAACACAAAATAGTTCTTTTAACATACCATGGCAATACTTGCATTTACCCTCCTACTGTGAGAACAGGATGAGGGACTTGAAAAACTGTACAGATGGATGTACTATATGCTTTTACTAAATGATTACAGCAACATAAAATATGCCTGCTTTCTCTGCATTTTGCAACTGGGCTCAGCATGCATGCTGGGGAAACTAGTTTGTCTGCGCCTCTATGTAGGTCAGCTTTCCGAGTTGGCCATCAATTTCCACTGTCCTACTTTAAGAGACATCCCATCTCCATACAAACACACACAAACATGAACACACACATTTAGAACATTTGCATTACATATGATGGCCGTAACCTGGACTCGTCATTGATCATATTACTGCTCCAATCGCAGACCATTGCTTACATCATTTGTAACCATGGTTTCAAGAAATCTTGGTTGACACAAATTAGGGTTGTCAATACATGCCCAACTGGAGTGTAGTCAATGGGAAAAAGGCATCTGAATAGTAACACACTGTGTGTGTGTAACTGTGAAATGAATGCAGCTCTCTCCACCTCTTTAGTATACTTTCAAACCATATACCCATGAGTGTGAAGTTCTTTCTTCCTATATGATCACAAGGCTGCTCAAGCTCAATGAAGGCAATTATCCAAGAAAAAGGTCACTAAAAATGGCTTTACTTACTCCCACCCAGACAGCAGACTAAAGGGCCATAAAGAGCTAAAAAGAGCACTTGATGGAAGAAGTCAACAAAACAAACAAAAGCCAACACAAAAATTCAAACAAATAAGATGAAAGTGGTTACGATCCTGCTCCAAGCAACTTGAGAAGATTTGGACTGTCAGGAAGGAAAACTACTGACTTGAAATAACTCATCATGGTCATCATGATATGCTATTGCTCTGTTGATGGATATAAATTCACTTTCAGAAATATCTGATGTAGCTTATGACTTTCACTGAAGATGTGTTTCACATGAGAAAATTGAGTAACATTTTATATTTACATTTGCAAAACAAAAAACCAGTTGCACAGATTATAATGATGAAAGGATTTTGACTCTCATCACAACTGCTTTCAAGATAATTGCAAAAACTTAAACTTAATTAACTTAGTGTTACCTTGTACGATGTACGTGCTGCATAAACAGAAACATGCTGCATATACAGAAATGTGCTGCAAATAAGGAAACAAATGCAAAAAGAAAACGCCGCATATCCATACAACGGAAGAGCTCCAGGGCTCTAGGGGCAGTGCTGAGCTTCCACCCGAGAGACAGACAACAGATGTATAAACGTGTGGAGCAGATGAGTACATGAGAAGAGGAAAGTTATATTGCTCGACACGGTTATACATCCGTTGTCTGTCTCTTGGGTGGAAGCTCAGCACTGCCCCTAGAGTATTATATTATAGTATTATAGTATTATATAGAGTATTTCTGTATTTGCACCGTGTTTGTACTTGTTGGCCACCGTAACCTTGAGGTCAATAAGTGTCATTACATGTGCTTAAGTAGTTTTGGTGTTTTTACAGTTTTGCATGAACACTTTCAGCACAGAAAAAATTTAAAACTGAACTTAAGAACAGATGTTTGGAAATTCAAAACAATGTGAAATATCAAAATTCCAGAGAGGTTCAAATAGGCAATGTACCTATACAGACGCTGTAATGATTCAGAATCTGTGGGAGCAGCAAAGAAACACTTTTGGACAGAATATCAGACGATCTATAAAGGTGCAATGGGTCTCGCTGAACCCACAGAACCCAGGAAACTAACATGAGCCAGTCAAAAGTTATAGGCCAAAATGTGAAGTTTGTTGTTATAACGCCACCACTGGCCAATCAGTATGTATCGTTTTGACAGCACAAATGGAGAAATTCATAAACTATTTCAACTCTGGCTATAGTCTACAGGGAATTTCAGAACAGAGCAAAAAAAAAAAAAAGACTGCAATTTACATATTTAAATAGATTGTAATATCATTTTGGGCCAGATCACACACCCCTGCTTGTAGAATTGTAGATGTGTAGGCAACAAAGAATTCGCAGAAATAAAAAAAAGCACAGTAAAACAACAAACATGTTCCCACAAGGCAAACTGCAAGGTGAAGTAACTGATCAGAGCAGAGGAAACGTTGTGGGGACGATTAACTCTTTTACCCAAAGGTGGGCTGCCAGAGAGCCGGGCATGTTCACAAGTGCTTATCTGTGTCATCAGATGGGAGAAAATCATCCTGCAGGTCAAACCTGACAAAGACCTTTTGTCCATTTGTAAAGCAGCTGCAGCTCAGGACTTGACCTGAGGACTGAACAGCCTCCTTAAAAAGGTGCCAGTGTCTCTATGGAGCAAAAAATGAAGCTGATGAAAAAGACTTTTCACCAGCTTCATCATCACCCCATGTGTAGTATATTTTTCTGATTATTATTCTCCTTGTGCTTGCTCTACTGTCTAAAAATGCAGGGGTAGAAATGGTCATAAAATACTTGGATCTTTTACCTAAATATGAATATCAGTGCACAATGATTAAATATTAATCAAATTAAAATAATATATTTAACTAAAAATATATTTAATTATATTTAAAAGTATCAGTACAACAATGCACAATAAATTCCACTAAGAGGACAGATAAAGGCTAAAAGCTAAGCTAAACTTCAGACATGTCACAGTGGATATGGAAAATTTCCTGTATTTTCTATATTGTGTATTTATTACAATTAAGCAATTCATAAATAAAAGGCTGGCTGTTGGCCTGGGACAAATAAGACAACTAAGTAAACAGTTACTGAATAAGTCCTAACGTCAGCCTTCACAAAACATAGGAGTAAAATATTTCCCAGTGTATTAGTAAATGTATAAAGTTTAAGTATAACAGAAAATAATAAGCTCTTGCTCATCAATAAGCACCACTTAGCACACAAAAGTATTCCCTGATCTGGATTAGGCATTGTCGGCCATTTGCTGAGCCAAATTCATCATGCACCATCGTGATTGGCACAGTTGTTTAAAATCATTAAACGAGTGGCATCAGTGGTTGAGAGGTTAATGATTAGTCACGATATATTCAGTTACATATTCCACTTCATCCAAACAAGATAGTGAAGTGCACATTTAGCAGCAAAATGCACTGAGTTACATCCTCATTGTCCTTGCGCACATGACCTAGCACTTTGCCATGGTGATTGTGCCGTGAAACTGGAGCTCTATATGGGTTTTTTACGCTTGTGAAAACACATTCATGCGTTTCATGTCACCCAAAAATGTCAAGTCCCGGAGATTTAGAATCTGACAGCGGTGCTGGAATCTCGAAACATGTTGGCAATGCAGACCCTAATGCTGACACTTAACCAGGACAAATGCAGTGACTGTTTGTGCAGTTTGTGACAAGGTCATGAGAATACTTGGGCTGGTTCCCAATAAGCTTAGTCCATTTGGGAAAGGAAAAACTGTCCTTTCATTCTCTATATCTGCAGCTGTCGTTGGCTTTCCACTTTTAATATCTTTTGACGAACCTTCTCTTGGCACTTGGTGTGTGGATGATGACTGAGCTAGCTGCTCCTGGTGGATCCACCCTACAGCACTAACATCACTGTCCAGTAACTTTCAAAAAACACAAAAGTGCACTGAAACACTCAATTACATTAAAACATGTAAAACCTTCATACGCATACATTGGGTTAATGATCAATTAACAACGTCCAAATTTTTGGACCCAATACAAAACAGACTCATGGAAAATTTCTTCAAACCAAGCACGCATAAAAACAAAAGAGACCCGAGGACAGTTAGACCCAAACCCGAAACAGAGCCGAGGATAATTAGGCCTGATTTAAAATATGGTTTACCCAAACAAACCGAATACAGAGATAGCACAACACTGGCAGCACGATGATGTACCAGCAATTAATGAGCGGCTGCGATATAAAAAAGCAGCAATAAATGTATGTGAAATAAAATAAGACCAGAGTAGACCAAATATAATTTAGAAATGGGTGGACAGTACATGCTGGTAGGAGTATATGGTCAGTTATTATTTTTGTTTTCTGAGCAAATTAGAAATATCCCTCTCTCATCTATCTTTATCACTGAGGACTCACTGAAATTTAGTTTGACAGTGTTGTTTAAAAAAAAAGGTCATTGTGAACCTAACCTAATCGATGAAGGGACCTCTATCCATGATAAGGTGATGGAAAAATTAATGCTCTCTCTTCTGGGGTAATCCAATTCTGATGGCTAATATCCATAGCACAAACACACATTCCCACACACACACAGAAACTGAGACAACGGCCATGTGTGCAAAAGAGACACAACCTCTGAGAGAGGGCCAGAGCTTCTATGCTTCAGGTACTCTTATCCCACCATCTCTTCATGATGCCACTGCACTTGCCTGAAGACATATTGTATCTGCGAGGGCCAAGACAGCACCTCGTATACTGAATACACAGTGTAAGTAGCTACAGATGAAGAGGCCAGAGACAAATACAAGCAAGGGTAAGATAGCAAGCCAGCAAGACAAGTGGTTCGAATATGATTTACAGAACTCTGCAAAAACCAACCTGAAGATAATTGCTCACACTGATAGAATTTCTTAAGTACAAATGGAGTATCAGTGTAATGAGATCCAACGGTTTGAACCACAAGAGGATTCTCCTTTCAAGAATGTCAGACTCTTTTGTGCCAAGCAATAGGCCGAGCCTAATAGATGTCTCAATTTCTATCACATACAGTAACAACCAATGCGGGGAGGAGGCGGTGGGACGTGCGGGCAGGAGCCTTTCCAAAAGGCTTTGAGAAGGCGTGATGAATTTCTTTTGAGGTTTGAAGCAACGTGGGACTTGAAATGAATGAAACAGATATGCACCTTTTGTGTTTTCTGACCTATTGATATAGATATCAATTTCATTAAACTTGATTAGCATTTCTCATTCCTGACAAAAGCAGAGAGTCAGAAAGGGGGAATAGTGAGTCGCAAGTGTGTGTGGAGACAAAGAAAAGCAGATCACTCAGAAGTTTGTACGTGAAGAACAGCTTTTGGTCTGAAGAGAAAACCTGGCAGGATGCTGTGGTTGCCAACAACTCCCACCAGAACCTCTACGTGGGAATTCACTCAGGGACTAAAAGCATTTAATCAAAATAATCCTCTGCAAACAACAAGGCTTTAAAGCAGTGAATTACGTGCAAGGAGGTTGCAAAGTAAAATTGATTTAAGTGAATTAGGCCTCTCATTGCCTGCATGGCCAGATTGTTATCAATATTTAAGCATGGGGTATATTTAAAGGCGTGACACAGTAGCAGTTCATCTGAAATGAAGAACACTGATGATGCCACTTTGCAGAAGCCCATTACCATTTAGTAGAGATTGCTTTCACTGAGTGAGCCAAATGCTTAGAGGCGGAACTGCCACTTGTGTTTACTTTACAGATGCTGTTATGGTGTTACGGTAAGGAAGAGTACTGTTCTCAAAGAAAGCCTTTCCCATTCTCCACGTGTGCACTCACAAAACACACACACACACACACGCACGCACACACATACACACAGGAGCTCAAATCATGACATCATGGACTCATCAGGCGATTCATGATGATGTCATTCTGATACTATTGACCCTTGTAATCAACCCAGGCTTCGCTGCTTCATGAAAACTCCTCTTTCATCAAACGTCTCTCTCTCTCTCGCTCTCTCTCTCTCTCTCTCTCACACACACACACACACACACACACACTTGCGCATGCTGGCACAAAATTAGAGCTCTGGGGTGCTCAAAGTAAAGCAGCATAGTTCAATTGCAGACAGAGTCTGTTCACAACATCCAGGCTTCATTTAATTGCTTACTTGCACTATAATTGGGTATATAATCAAACGATAAACTGAACACAGTGCAGCTTCTTCATAACTTCAGAATATCCTTTCATCAGTGCCTATGGGCAGTGATTAGCATAGATGAGAAAGCTCGATGGATGGTCATAACTGCTGCTTATTTATGTCTTTGTTGAAGTTATTCTTCTCATTGATTTATGTTTATCTTTTATGTTAGCTCTACCAAAGAAACACCTGGGGAAGGGTTAACAAAGGTCTTGGTCTCATATTAGCATAGATTCATAAGGACAATATTAAGAAGTCATAACATCTACTGTCTCTCAAAGCTCTGGTAAGCGTGTGGAGACGTTCTACATGCAGATGAGGCAGACCGCTCAGCCCTCAGATGAGGTTTACAAGACCTGGACCACCCAGACTGCAGCCTCCGTGCTTCGGCTCTGCTGCTGCACACAGGGCAATACAGTCACGGCTGCTGTCATTTAAGCAGCCACTGAAACTATCACACTGCTAGCTGGTTTTCATCATTGTTATGTTAGTTTATTGAAGTAAACACACTACTGTTAGTTTAAAACTCATTTACATTCATATTTTCATATTCAGCTTTTACCATAACAGAACAAAGTCCCTGCATGCCTTACATTTGCTTTGTCTACATGTAGTATGTATGGATGTAAATAGTCCCTGCCTCTACGTCCACTCACCCCTGCTTCGACTCTCCCCACACAAACCTAACCTCAACATTTCTCCTTTTGCAAGTTTGGGAACGGAAAACAGAACATGTATCTGCCATCATATTGAAAACAGTGAATTTTAAGTTTTAAAAAAAAGTATAAAGGACTACTGTCAGACAGATACAGACAACAAAAGTGCAGACCAAATAACTGGTAACGACGCAGGAGCTCAATATAAATGCCATAAAACATTTTCACCGTAGGTGTGGTACATTATTGTCAAAAACATTTCCACACTAACACACTTAAGGCCTTGGTCAACCACACACATGTTAAGCCACACTCTGACTCCACTTATGGAACTGAAAAGACTTTACATTTCTGTTTAGTTTCTCTCTTCCCCTCCCTGAAATTTCCTTTTAACTCAGCCTATTTGCAAAATGGGAGCTCATTTCAATCTCAAAGCTGACATCTGTGGAAGCAATGCAAGCTCTAAATGAGTGGATTTTATCCTGTGCAACAAGGCTAGAGCACAGGAAGTATTCACGCGAGAAGCAGGGAGCGAGGGAGCAAGCTAAACAAGACAGAAGGGGGAGAAGGGGGGATGAGCAAAAAGGCAACAAAAAAGAGAAAAAAGAAAGAAAGGATTTTGTGACCTCAGTTTCCATTTTTCCATCTGCAGCAGTGCAGCTCTTAGCTCATCCAGGAGTAAAGAGGAGAGAAGAGGCAAAGGAGAGAAGAACAGCTTTACCAGATAGAACTTAGACATGTTTATTCATGCAGTGAAACAGCTGAGGTATTGGAGAGAGCTTCAAAGCAGAGGATGGCTGCACGTCCTGCATGGCCTTCTCCTCTGGCTAGGCTTTCTGTATTTGGCCTTTGAGTAAGGGGCTGATCAATCCCCCACATGCTGCCAGGCTCTGGATGCCCCCACCCCCACCCCCCATTACCAAGAGGCTGCTCTTTGAACAAATCCTGCCAGGGGTCACTCTCCCTGTGCTTCATCATCTTAAAGGTCAGACACAACAAATGGCATGGAAGACAGTTCTGTCCCTGACCGTAAACCCATAGCTGACCACGAAGACTGTCTGCAATCAGGACAGCATGCGGACTGGGCCGTCATGGTCAGACCATACTCCATCCAAAATCCAAAAGTTGTATACATTTTAGAAAAAAAAGAAGGTAAAAGAAAATGCAAATGAGTGTGTGAGTCGATCAACCAGTGATATGCAAATATACTCAAGAGGGCGTAAAAAGATCACCATACTATCCAAACAAAAGCTGGTATTTAAATAATATCCGGTTCTCATATGATAGCCTGGAGTGCAGTCAGCGCAAACAGTCCAGTGATAAAAAAGAAAGAAAACAAAACCACTTGCACTGGGTTACTGACTGTCACGGTAACATTTCAGCAATATTTCTTTGAGAACAATGACATAGTCACGCCATTTGTGGCTGGGAGCGTCTCTATTTAACAGAAACATTGACCAGACTCTCTAATTAACGTTGAGTGACTTGGCTCGATGTTAAACCACTGTCGAAAAAATCCAACACTCCCTGCAGCTGCTTCACAGTAAAAGCTTCTATGGAAGCTTAGTAAAGCAGGTTTGCATTAACAGCAAACATCAGCAACTGCAATTTAACACAGTGAAGAGAGCAGACCAGACAACAGAGAGGCCTCTTTGTAAATTTTTTGTAAAAAAAAAAAAAAAAAAAAAAAACTTAGAAAGCATGGGAAATGAGAAATAAATGCCTGTCTCCTCTAATAATAGCCTGTCCTCTCTGCAGTTGAGCTCAATCAGCCACCATTTGAACATTTATGATACATAATTAAAGGAGGGCCGGTCACTGTTTTGTAACTCTGGTGCATCATGGCTTTTTATTGCAGCTTCCCACCTAAAATGAAATGTTTTATAAATTAATTTCTCTCCTCTGTCCACACACACACACACACACACACACACACACACACACACACACACACACACACACTACAGAGGGTTTTCAGCTTAGGGGAATTCAAATGAAAAGCTGCAAATGTAAATCTCTTAATATTATTATTTAAGAAAAAACGGTTTTCAGTCATTACTGTGTACTTTGAAAAAATGTTATGATATATCCTGATATTTATAGGCAAAATAATTTCTGGTATCATTATTTGGTATTTCTGCATAAATTCTGAATAACAAATACAACACCAAAGGATAAAATAATGTACAGGACAGAATATGCATAAAGACAGACCACTGACATTATAAGACATTTGGCTCAATGCACCCACATGCATTATGCACTAATAAAATACTCAAAGAAACTTAACAAAATTTGCACAAAGAAAGCATGCTGTGCACCTTCTTGCACCTGCAGCTTTTCAGTTAAGTCTCTTTACTTAAAATAACAGCTTTTCAATTTGATGAAATGATTGTGCACACCTGATCTCTGCCCCTCAAAGCAGAGATCAGGTGTGCACCGAACCATTTACATACTTAAGCCATGAAGTTGTTCCCTTGAAAAACAAGATGCACCAAATGGGCCTTCAATGTGGTTAAAAAAAAAAGCCTGAAATCTGTGAAAGTGAATTCTTGTGATATTCCTAACTTTGGGGTAAGAGGCTGATATACAATATACAATATTATTATAAGATACCCCTTTGTTACAGATACAGTATGTTAGTACAGGAGCACATATTGTTTAGCTCTGGATGAGCTTGAAAACAAACTGGGCGAAAATGCATCATCAAATGTGTGCACAGTATATCACTGCACAGTATATCAAGTTCAGTCAGGTCACCAAACTCTATACACTTAAATAACAGAAGAATTAGTTTTCTTACCTTTAACATTCAAAGAGATGTCACTCAATGACATGTACAAATGCCCACGCTGAGAAGAGGTCTCATGAGCCAAAATAACTGAAAAGCCCAGTGTGGGCGTAGCAGGAGCGTGTAGGGACTTAAAGGGTCCTGCACACTCATACAGGTGTTTGAAGTTATTCTGGCTGATTAGTCCTCTGATAAGGCTGAAGATATGTAGAGCTGTGCCGGGAATTATGGGAGGTCACGTATTCCTTGCACGCATAAGAAACCTAATGTGTATGTTGGAGTAACAGGTGCAATATAACTATCAGGATGGTTAGTCAGTCAATCACGGTCCACAGCATCCACAGCAGATATTTGAACTTGTCATAACAAAATGAGCCCAGGTGTAAGAAATAACATCAAGCATGGCACACTTCCATTGAAGTGTCTCAATAAACCATGCATGGGGGCCAGCGTCTGTAACACCAAGACCCTGGATCTGGGACACATAATTGGAATGCAGCCATTGTTAATGTTATTAATTACACTCTTGCTTTTCGTGCAGTGTGTCAGAATGTTTGCTGTGAAAAAGATCTATAGAGAGTATGCATTTATGTCACTTTTCCAAGTGATGCCAACCCCCGCACCTTAAGTGAGCAGGCACATAAATCAGCAGGTGGCTGCTAAGTCTGATGTCACACGAAAAACAAATATTTTGAAAAGGCAAGGGCCACTGGATAGTTAGAAATATTGCAAACAAAACTCTACCATCTCAGCAGTGTTTACAGTGTTTTGTTAACCTGATTCTGGGTTATGGAGCCCAAAACTAAGCACAATCAAGCATACAGCAGGCAGACACTAGAATACCTTTCTTACTGATGCAAGAAAGGAGAAGATGCACAGCTTATGAATATATTGCTGCTTCACTGCTACAAAGATCCACGATGTGATCATAAAAAGACACACTTTGTGTAGTGTAAAATACCATAAAATCCTCTCTTTTATCAGCTGCCAAGGATGAAAATCCATTGGCAGTGTGCTGTGTGAGCTTTGACAAGTTTGGCCATCTAGAAGAGATGTGTGGTGATTATCTGGATAGGGCTACTCTGTCTGTCTGGCTGCCCCAATAAAGTCACGATGCCAGAATAGGTCTGAAATGGCCTTTAAAACTGACTTTTGCCACACAGTAGTGACATTAGACAACTCCTAGCACACAGTCCATAAATTATTTTAACCATCCTTGTAAAAAAACAGCCTGGGTTTTCACATTTTCAAGTCAGATGCAAAACTACAATAATCTTGATGGGGGTGGCGGTGGCATGTGTTTGTGTTTCTGTGGGAGCGTGTGCCTGCGAAATGGGCATGCATACAAGTGAACGAGACATATCGAGATATGTAATATGACATAATGTCTCCCCTGCTCGAACCCCCAGCTGCTCGCCCACATGCCACAGATCCTGCACCACGTCTAAACAGATGCTCTATCAATAATGCTTGCTTCAGCGCCACACACCTCCTTGGTGGCCAAATTGGGAAGAGGAGAGCGGATGAGTGAGCGAAAGAGAGGGAGGGTATGAGTGAATGAGTCTGTTTGGAGGGAGGACAAGAGGGAAGGAGAATGGGCAAGAGCCCAGAAGCTAGAGTGACTACTGGGAGATAGATTGGCCACGCCAGAAGAAGCCAAAGGACCAGTGAACCTGGGGATGAAGTGTCCTCCTTGTCCCATCTGCTCCAAAGAAGGCCAGGAGAAAGACAATTCTGCATCATTTGGGCCTACTTGTTCAGTTCTAATCTAATATTGTGATCCTGCCTCACTGTGAACAGGGATCCTCAAGCACATAGATGGAAAGGATAAACTCAGGTACACAGAAAGACGAAAAAGAGATAGATCGTCCCGCCATCCATTCACTAATCCAGATATTATGCCATATCCTGTGTTTTAGCATAAAAATATTACAAGCAAAACCTTGAGTGGTATCAAGTGGAGAGGATTCAGATTCGGCTCTGTACAGCTCTAGTGCTGGAGTCCATTACTCGCATTCACGCTGAGATGGTAGCTGTAGCTATCTGATAAAATGACTGTTCTCTCTCTCTCTCTCTCTACATACGCTCACATGAACACGCACCTTCATCTTCACAGCCTTTTCTCTACAGTGTGCTTTTCACAGAGTATGTTTCGTACTTCACTGCTGTGAACACCACTTCACACTGTAGTTCAAGCTACCGGGTCAGTGAGTTAACTTTCTTCTGACCTCTAAAAAGTTAAGACAACGTGTGGTGGTCAGCAGTCTCGTGCAGCTGTTCAGTTTCCAGCAAGACAAACAAGCAAGAAAAACATTTGTTGATTTATTTCTTTTTTGGGGGGTTGCTTTGATATTGCCTTTGATAATGTTGTATTGCCTTCTTTATAGCGAAAAAAGAGAGACCGAAGGCTTGAAAGACTGCAATCAACTCTTCATCAATAAACTGATTAGTTTTTCACTTGCTAGCGGATCTATTCATGTTCGTGAAATAAAACTGTATTGATAGGAAAACAAGAAAGCAATTCAATCTAATTGTTTGGGTTTCGATAACTCTCCCCAACCAACAAGCGTGAATAACACAAGAACAGTATCACACAAGCAGATGGAAGGGCAAACAGCTATAATGAATTTTTTTTCCTCACTCGTGAAAAAAGCACATGTTCCTGAATGAATTCCGTAGGTATGAAAAATTGCAACATCATTTCGAACAACATTTTAACATACCCATCAGGCATCTGCGCTTGTGTGTGTGTGTGTGTGTGTGGGTGTGCGCTGCATCACCAAAACTGTCCCACATTAGGTGTCCACGTTACTTCTTGCATGAGCAACAAAACACATCAATGCTCCTTCTGCAGCACCCTGTTGTCATCATCCATCATAATCTAGCCCTGCCTTCCACTGGCTGTCAAAACTGCTCTGGACAATTCACTTAGACAGTGTCAGCCGAACTGTAATATTTTACCAGCCGCTATAATGAGGACTGGCCTCCAGACCCACGGAAACAAACACATGGCTCCCTCGTTCTCGCCTTGGTGGTTGTATCCATGACTTTGCCACAGTTATTCCAATTTTCCTGTTGCTGGAGGCAATACTACTATCCTAGTATGGTCAGCCTTTGCCAGCTGAGAACCCAACCTGTCAGCCCACGCAATATTGTCCTTTGTCTGAGCCCTAACATTACCTCTACTGCTACTGTGAGCTTTCATGAGGAAAGAATAATCCTTCTGTGGAGTTATCGCTAGCTTTCATTAGATAGCTTACACATGAAGTTTCAAAAGTATGATGACTTTTGGGTAGTAATTCATTTTATGTTTAGATTCTAATTCATTGAGTATTATCATTATTCGATTATATTATTATCATTATTATTATTATTGAGGGCAGCACTGTGATGCAGCGCTGTTAGCAATGTTGCCTCACAGTAAGAGGGTTCCAGGTTTGAATCCCGGTCTGGGCCCTTCTGTGTGGAGTGTGCCTGTGCCTGTGAGGGGTACTCTGGCTTCCTCCCACAATCCTAAAAACATGCACATTAAGTTAACTGGCCACTCTACATTGTCCCTAGGACTGTGTCTGTCTGTCTTTGTGTGCCAGCCTTGTGATTGACTGGCGACCAGTCCAGGGTGAACCCCGTAGTCAGCTGGGATGGGCTCCAGTTCCCCTGTGCCCATGATGGATAAAGTGGGTATGGTGAATGGATGATTATTTTAAGACATGGTAAGAATTCACGAAAAATTTCCATTGCAAGTGCCCAAAGCCAAACTTTATACCAAGTTATGTGTTTTGTATGAGTAAGAGAAGTCCAAAATACAAAACTATTCAAGGTAAACAAGGAAAAATGCAGCAAAATCTTACATTTGTGAAGCACACATTTGGCAGTTTTCTGAAAATGAAAAACAATGAAGCAATTATTGAAGTAGTTTTTCATTTTCTGTCAACTGACAAATTAGCATTGTTTTGCTCCTCCACTCAAGTCATGTTAACCTTCCAAAATAAATCTAAACCTAATCTAACATGATAATTTACCGTATAATAAGTTAATAACACTGCTGTATCTGTTCTGGCAGCTAAGTAAGTTCTCCCATTACCGCATATGTGGGAGTGTTGGTGTGTGTTTGTCAGCAAGTCTGTGTGTCCTCAGTAAGTGCCACATCAACAACATTAACTTAGAGGACAAAGGAGGGCACAGAAACACACCGAGCCACACACGTCAAGACAGTAACAGAAAATAGATGGGAGTAGCAACACACACTATTTTAATTATCCTCTTGTCTAACCTGCCCTCCAATTACAAATAGGGATGTATAATAATCCATCTATTGATGCATGAAAGACAGGACAATAACACAGAAGCTAAACACAAGCAGGATGAGAAGTGGTTTGAAAAATGAGCTCAGCGAGGCTCAAGCTGAGGTTAAACTAACTAAAATGGACTATCAGTATCAGTGTTCAAAAACACTAAGATGCGCCTTAATACTTTGGTGTGTTGTCGCATTTCGGTACGGACTAGGAAACAGTCGAGAGGCAGTGTTTATCACGATCAGAGGCTTTGAGATAAAATACATGATTACATTTATGATAGCACAGTTAAACGATAAAGACAGTGCAGTGTGTGTGCTGTATTCCACTGAGGGATGGGCATAATGAATATGCTCTGGCTAATTTATGCTGGCTAATTTATCTACATTTGGTAAATCTCTTTAAGATTGATTTTCTCCGCAAATACAAACTCAGCTCAACATTAAGTAAACATCAGTGAGGAGGTTTGCTTTTACATCTCGCTACTTTAAATTCAATGTTCTGTGACAGTTCTTCTTCAGTATGGTGTGTCATTTCAGACTTTATATGTGAGAATTAACGGGCTGTGCTGCTGACACCTGCCATTTGTCTTCCTCCTGCTCGTGAGAATGCTTCTTTAACCGGAGTGCCAGATGATTTTGTGTTTTATTAGAAGTGGCACTATGAAAGATGCCCATATAAAAGGAATGAAAAAACTGCCACATACTAAATCTCAGTGGTAAAAAAAGGGGCACTAAATATCCAATTTTGCATTTAGGGCTATAGGCTACTACACACACACACAGCCATCTTATTTGCCTGCCCACACCTGAGTTTTGTTGGTCTGTAACATGCTTTTGTTCAGGTGTCTTGGACACTTCTCTTTTCACGTCATTGTTGCTTGTCTGTACCAATCCTATTCCCTGTACATACAACACCACGGCCGTGATAACAGCTCACAGAAAGCAAAAGTGCAGCACGAAAGCATGCTCTTAGTGCAAAAAGTGAGTGATGGCGAGCTAGCAACACGTAATATTCACCGGTCAGACAAGCTCCAGAGGCACCAAGGACAATTCTAGGCTGTCTGCAGCAATGGATACATCTGTCTGCCCTCTGCTGCTGTTAGAATTATTGGTTTGCATTGTTTGTTCAGATACATGGATTCATGCCTATGCATGTTCTTCCATCATTACAGTCTTTTATTCCTGGCTCTTACTAGTTTCTCTGCAGGCTTACCTGCTGCATGTCCACGTGTCTATTTAAATCATCAATAAAATACGACTGATAACCATTCTGTGTGAACACAGTTTCTGTATGATGACACCAGGACTTTAAATATATGCTGTTATGTTGATATGATGCTTGCTTTATCGCGTTAACATCTCAGGCTCGGTCTCGAATACTGGCGTTAAAGCAGATCCAGTATTGAGCAAAACATGACCGGGTCACATTGAATACAGCCTCTTTGTCAATGCCATCATAAAATTAGGGGATTTCCACTATCAGTTACATTCAGTCAAGAAAGGCTGTCAAGTCAGTATTTAGTATCACAGTAATCCCTGGTCTAATGTGACCTAGAGTGCTTTTATTGATATTAGCAAATACCCTGAGTTGAGGTATTTGGTTAAGCAACAGGAAAGAAAAAGTTCAATTGGTGCATCCTTACTCCCATCCTGCCTTTCCTTAACCAGATCTACCCTCTTTAACATCACATTAACAATTTTGTGTAGTCAAATGCAGCCTCTGACTGCAGATATGATCCACCACAAAGACTAAGTGATTATATTTAATCACCATCTCTTGACTGCTTAACTATTCCCCTCTTGTGTCAGTCGATACGCGAATTCACACACACCCATCCACATGCGCATGCAAAAAATAGAGTGTTTGGGGCAGAAGAGGATGCACGACTTAGTGGTCCTTTCTCCATTCCTGCGGGCAGTAAAACAGGCTGCATGGCAGCCCTGTCTCCCAAGACAAGTTAATAAGATGAAGCAGTCCCCGGGGGCAACAGCCTGCGAGCATTATCACTTTGAAGGCAGCCAGAAAAACTGACACATACTAGGAAAGAACTCCCAAAAAGAAGCTATTAATTACCCCCTCTCACTAGCCACTGCTGCAGAAAAAGTTAATTTGACGATTTGGAAGACAGGAATTATTTCGAAATAGGGGATTTTCCCTCCCACTTGGTTCAATGAATCTTCTGCAATTATTATTTTTTTGTGATATGCTATTCACACATACAATATTCTGTTTTTCCACAATCTCTCCCCTCGCTCCTTCTCACACATGTATGACGAAGCAACCTTCTAAAGTGTGAAGCCACAGTGAGGTGTGGGGCAATACGGCACGTAGCAGCACATGTGAACCGTCCAAAGATTACTTCTACACACATGTGGTGTGATGAATAAATCATGCTGCATAAAAACCAAGGGAAGACAAGTTCCTCTCCTGAGTGCCCATATTCACTTTGTGGTGCTCGACTCAAACACAAGTATCTCCCTGCCATCTAAATGAGCCATACACGGTGCGCTAAAGCAAACAGGAGCAAAACTGTCACCTCACTGAAGAAACACTGATCATTATACAACGTGTTCCCTTTTATTTCAGCCATTGTAATTAAGATAATTGAGTAGTGGGGTGGGCAGGTGCTCCCATCAACAATTTTTTTCACCAATTAGCACTACAATAATATTGCCCTGGATATTGCAGATGATATTATTAGCATTTTGATGGAACACAAGTGCCTGCATGTCTGCACGCCAGAGAACTGTTCTCAAGTGGAATCTTTTCACTGAGATTCACATGGGAAGAGTCACTTCTGGTTTGACAAAAACAGGCTCAGGAACAGAGAAAGAGGGAGCACGATGCTGCATAAAGTGTTCTGCAGAGACATGTTAAAGATTCAGGCAAAGTTTTTTTGGATCCACATTGGATACCTATGGAAGTCATGTAAGGCAAGCTAGACAAAACAAAAAACAAACAAACAAAAAAAAACAGGTCAACAACATTTTTCTAGTTCTTTTACACCTGTGAAAACAGGTAAAGTTTTGGCACACCAAAATAAATAAAATAAAATAAAATAAAAGTTTATAATAAAATTAAATAATAAAGTTTTGCCAGAATTATTTTCCAAGTTATTTTTTTCATCCGTCAAAAAAACAAGTTTTGGCTGGTAGAACTTTTTTTGGCAGGATAATTTTTCTGTGCGTTTGGTTTTGTAATTCTCATTTCAAACACAAGAGTCTGAAGTGCACCACTACCCCACATTAAATAGGAGTAAAATCATTCACATTTTCTTAAAGATGAGGTTCTCCATGCACAAGATATACATAGAAAAAAGTACGGGGACATACCTCTCTATTATTGCATTCAGGTGTGGTATGGGGCTCTTCTTCAGAGGTTGGGCTCAGCCCCTTACTTCCATTGAAGGGAAATCTTAATGCTTCAGCATAACAAGACATTTTGGACAATGTTATGCTGTCAACTTTGTGGCAACAATTTGGGGAAGACCCTTTTCTATTCCAGCATGACTGTGCTCCAGTGCACAAAGCAAAGCTCCATAAAGACATGGTTGAATGAGTTTGGTGTGGAAGAACTTGACTGGCTCACAAAGAGTCCTGACCTCAACCCCATCCAACAACTATGGGATGAACTGGAACAGAGACTGAGAGACAGACCTTTTGGTCCAGCATCAGTGCCAGACCTCACTATTGCTCTACTACAGGAATGGGCAAAAAAATCCGACAGAAACACTAAATGGTATGGAAACCTTCCAAGAAGAAGCTGTTGACCAACTCCATATTAATGTCTGTGTCTTGTGTATGTGCAAGTACGTGTTGGTGTAAGGGTGGGGTTATACAATACTTTTGTCTATATAATGCATATATGTGTATTAGCAAGCTACACAACATTACTGTCATGTCTATCTTGATAGCCAGAAATGTGCTTGTTACTGATCTGCTACTAGCGTTAGCTAAATTGCCATTAGTCTGCTATCTAGCAAGTGAGTAAAAAAACAAAACAATAAGAAAGCTATCCATGACTAACCCACCACTACAATATGGTTAAGTGGACTCTACAGCTACTGGAAAATGAAGGGACATTCAACAAGAGAAAACACAAAAAGAAATTCACTTGCCAAAACCGATCACCAGAATTTCGTTTTGGTGCTGAGTGGTTAACCAGAATCTATTATTTCAACCTCCTCTCCCAAAAGGAATACTGGTCAACTAAACATAAATACATTTGGACTACTTAAAATTTGACAAATGTATTTTAACATCAGGGGTAAGACCTGTGTGTTCTCATACAGCCAACTCGTCTGTTGTCAGAGGCCTAACAAATTGGTTCTCCAACCACTTGGGAGCATGTGTGCAGCGTGTGATGGTTTACCCTGCCCAGAAGAATCAGAATCAAATTTGAAGCACTGAATTTCTGTGATACATCTTACCAATTTTCTCTAAAGCATCCACGCTACATCTGAGCGTCTCTGTGTGACAAGGATTATCTCACAAATACCCGAGGGAAAAGATAACCGACAATTGCTTTGGGTTAAAATGACTTTTTTATTTCTGAGCTTGCTGGCGATGCAAAGTGAATGTAGATGCTAATTTGCAATCTTGACCAGTGATATCTAAACTCCAGGACGAAAAAAACATACATACTGATTACAGGTGTGCAATTTCATAAAATTATTTACTTGTGTTTAATCATTTATGTAACACACCTACAGCTGAAACAATACCTCAATAAATATACGCTGTTGTTTTTGTCTCGTTGTGGTTTGTTTGTAGCTCATCCTCTTACCTTTTTCCGCCTTGTGTTTCAGTGTCATGACTCTTGTGCACGTCAGGTGTCATAATAACACACACAATTCATCACCTTTGTAAATTTGATGTGTTAATTCTACTTCAGCGGTGCTTTATTTTCCATGATCATGAATCCCTTGAAAGAGATGAGGCAAAAATGCAAAGGCATGGAAATGTACACAAAAATAGTCTCTTTAGAGCATCATCAAGGACACACAAAGTCAAATGCACACCAACCGTATGCCACAGACAGGCAGGCTTGCACACATGTAAGTAATGTTTGCACATACTTGTGGAGACTGTACTCTCCTATCTGACTTCTTTGGTGTCATTATCAACACTATGGTATGTCAAAAATATTCTCGCCAATTGTGGCATTTCACGATTGCACTGTATTAACTGTGTGTGACAGAGAGAAAAAGAGGAAGAAGGAGAGAAATGGAACAGGGGAGTGTCAGAGACAAAGACAGAGAGACAGACACAGAGAGGGAGACTGAGACAGAGAGATCAGAGAGCTGGGGACAGAAGAACAGCCAACGATAAATGAATTCCCAAGAGAAAAGGAGGGACACGGAGAAATTACAGAACAAAAGGAGAAGACAGAAATGACATTTCTTAAGGGACTGCTGTGTGGCATTTGTAGGAAGAAAAATGAAATGTGAGGACCAGGGAGAGATGGAAGGCGGGAGAGGGCATGGGGAGAATGGAATGAGTAAGAGCAAGAAACAAAAGAGAAAGTGTGTGAGAGGTAAGACTAATTTATGAGAAATGAGGCAGGAGTCGGTGAGGCTGGCTGGCTGCTGTCTGATGGATTGGGTGGGGGTGGAGGTGGGAGGGTGGGACTGGGATTTGCAGGTTGGTGGACAGAGAAGAACCTGTGATATGGATCCTTTGAGTTGGCATTTCAAAAAAAAAAAAGAAAAGAAAAGAAAAGAAAAGAAAGAAAAAGTGAACTCTCCAGAAATGGGAGATGAAAATAAAACAAAAAACATCATTTCTCTTTGGAGGAGAATTTCCCTGGCAGGTAGGTAGAGCAGAGAGAGGCAAAGGTGAGAAAGAGATTGGATAGGAAACAAAGGGGGAGAAGCACAAGGGAATGAGCAAAAGGAAAAAAAAAAAAAAAAAACGTGTGAAGTGACAGAGGCGAGAAAGCGAGGAAAAGATGACGGAGATAAAGTGAGATAAGAGACAGCTGCCTTTGATGCAACTGCTCTTCAACTGTGGCAGTTTGGAAAAAGGGGTGCGCACGTGCGGTCGTATGAATAAACGTGTATGCGCATGCACGTGCACACGTGCGTGCAACCCTCTGAGCGTATGCAAGTATCTGTTATAATAAAGTTCACATAAGCGTGAAAGGCGGGATTGATGATAAGGCAGCTGCTCATTTGTAGTGTGTAAGAAGTTAGTTCCCACGTGCTCCAAGTGCACAAACACAGCAAGACACGATCGCTCACACACACAGGCAGACAGAAAAACCGCCTCTGGAGGTATCGTGAAAGACTCAGCGCCTACAAAGCATTCAAGACTCTCCTTGAGACAGAATCCCCTCCCAAAGCTTGCTGACAGAGGAGCGCAGTGAACCTCCTCTTTCAAACAGCACCCTGTCTTTATTCGCCTTAGTCTTACAGCATGCCCGTACTGTATCAAAACCAGGACACATGCTTCTGTGTGAAGTGCCATCAACGTACACGCCGACGCACGCCTTCTCCTCCTCACGCGCCCTCGCACTCTCTTCATGGTTCTCTTTCTATCTTTGCTCACGCACACAACTTTGAGAGAACAGAGCGGGGGAGCAGAGAGGGGCTGGCAGCGGCGATGAAAGACAGTGATGAAGGCGCGGTGGTAAAATACACTGTAGACGTCATCTATCTACTGATGGAGACACCAAATCACTCAGACGCAGAGAACACATCACAGAGACACACTGTCTTTTAAGTTCAGTCTGTCTAAGCAGCAGCCCAGTATAGATCAGGACTGAAAGCGCGCAGCCACACGAGCATGTGGTTCCTACATGAATGAACACACACAAACACACAGTAACCCCTTTCTCTCCACGTCTCTCCAATTACACTGCCGATTCCATGGAGGCCAAACCCAAACAAAGGCGACTGAGTACAAGGCTTATTAATCATAGCATCATCCCACATGCATTCCTTTGTAACCTCATGAACTACTGATGGGCTGCCATGTCAAGGGTCTCTTACAGCTGTGGGGTTTTTCCTGAGGAAAGCTGCATTAGCCAAAAAAATAAGCCTAATGATGTCAGATGTCAGCCCTGACCCCAGTAATTTCACAAATTCAGATTTATTGCAGATCATTATGCACCTCGCCCGTGCGTATCCACCGTGATGTGGTGTCTGCATGTTTGTTGGCGTATAAAAATGTGTGTAATGGACAATGTCGTATAAAGCCTGTGGCTGGCTAAGGGCTTGTTCTCAGTGGGACTCTGCAGTGGGGCAAGGCACGTAATACTGAGAAAGGGCCCCCAGGCAGCCACCCATTTTATATGGTATTGTACTTCGTACACACACACACTCTATCTTGCATGAATAAAAACACACAGCACACCTACACAGAAGCACACAGTTAAACACAAAAAGACCGACTTGGAACCTGTCAAGTGAGAACAAACTGATGACAAGACGGCGACAGATGGATTCACTGAGGAGAGACGAGCTACGCATTCAACTCAATTAGCAACGTGCTGCTGCATGACGCCGATGGGATATGGAATCTTACCATGACTGGCAACCTGTCAATCGAGCAACAGAGCCGCAAAAACAAGCATCACGCAAGACGCAATGAATTAAATTTAATAAACCAATAAATAAATTTGTTTATGAATAAATGGTATAAACCCATGGAGTGGCAGCTCTGCATCAAAAAACAGGGCATAATGTGACCGGGGAGCCTAAATATCCCCAGGCGCACGCACACAAAGAAGAAACTGGCAGCAGGGAAAGAAAAGGAGGAGCAGGCAGTGGGAAGAGACAGAAAGGAGAGAAGAGAAAGAACAATGGCTGCTCCCCTCTTTCTCACTCTCTCTTTACGAGCTCTGTTCATACATTATCCTGCCATGGTACCTAATGAGCCAGGCATCTCCACCCTGACACTTACGCTTGGCTAGGCAACCCTTATTACAGTGTGGAGGCACACTCACTCACACACACACAACACTGATCATCACAGGTCATCACAGCAGCTGTGTGCCGGTGATGTAAAGGAGATTGCCATATTCAAATGCATCTTTATTGTCAGTGGTGAAGAAATGGCAACATAATGGTTTGAGCGTGTTTGTACGTCAGTTTCAAACATGTCAAGTTCCTGGTTTCTTACAAATACATGAAGCAGCCTGAAGCCTGCTGGTGAATATGAGGACAGACACCATGTGCCCCCTCTGAGTCACTGGTTATTACCAATACTTCATTGTTCATGACGGCAGACAAAATTGCTCTTTTCGCTGCTTTTTGATGTCTGCGCTTAAAAAAAAAAAAGAAAAGAAAAAAAAAAGGACAAAAGCAAGTCTATCTTGTCTGGCAACATACAAGTAAGTGCCAGGATGTACCCTGCAGTGCTATGATTGTTTTGGCTGCTTCTGTATAAAAAGCTGTTCCACTTCAAAAGAGCCTCCTACAAATGTTCAAGTGGTAAACCAGCACAGCTGTGGGAGGCCAATCAGCTGCAAGTACAGTAGGGGCAACATGGTAAAAGTTGGTCAAATAAACATCAAACGTCACAACTGCATGCTGGAATAGTGTGAAGGCTGGTGGACTGCTTTGAAATGTGGGGATGACTGGCATGTTAAACACTTTAAATGATAAAAACACTCAGTTTGGTCCTCTAAGCACAAAGAATAAGAACAAAAAAAATACATATATGAAAGAAATCAGAGATTTTTCTTTTCCCCTTTAATCTAAGATTAGATGTCTGGACTGGAGGTGATGTAATCTAATTCAGGTCGCAATCTTTCTGTGAGAAGTGATAGCTGCGGCTCATGCGGCTGATTGTGATTTTCAGCCGTGTAGGCTGGTGCATTCTGACCACCATTATACTTAAGAGGCACAAGAAAAGCACTAACTTCAAAGCATTTGTGCTGAGAACTGATAGTAAGTTTTATGTTGTCCTCTTATTGGGACCTGACGGCATATACTGAAGCTGTGCTGAAGCTCTTTCCCTGAAAAATGAAAAATATACGAGGAGACATACAGTACCATTCAACAAAACTTGTTCATTTCACGTTTTATTTATGTGATGTGCCTCTAAAGCATATGAACCATAAACTATCCATTTTTACACAGCGCTGAGGAATATTTTGGGATGTTATATTTCTGTATATCAACCTCAAGCAGTTAAAAATATGTAGATATAAATGCACCCATAAACTGTGAGCTACTTTGTTCCACTTGATGAATTTTATAATGGAAGAAATATAACATAGCATTTTCTTCTCACATAAATAAAAGGAACCATCTTTTGCTTATTGAATATCAAGTCATTTTGCAATAACAGTTGCATCAGAAATCATTTTTTGAAAATCTTTCAGAGTGATTTACCATTCAAAGGAGGACAAGTATGTAGAGCACAGATGCTTGTGCATTGCATTTTTGGGCAAGAAGGCTATCAGAAACATGCCCATGTGATCAGCATGCTTGAAAAATGTTACAAAGACAAGAAGTGACATATTTTACTAACGCTGCACAAAAGACACTTAGCTAATTCCCTCATGTGCTGTGCTCAGCTGTAAGACGCCTGGGTAGGCACCAACCAGGCTGTAAATACAGGGGACAATGCAGAGGGAAGCTTCCACTTCCCCTGTCTGTCACCGTTACGGTCCCATGCACATCAGATGTAAAAACAACATTCCTGAACATCATGCTGTACCTTTGTTTTTAAATGTATTGACTCTGACACTTTGTAATAGACACATAAAATCCAGATTAAGTTCGGTTTGTCCATGCAGAATGCGATTTCCAACTTATGCGTCAATGGATGCCACACGCCGACAACGTGAGTGAGTGTCTTACGTTGTGTATCCGTGCATATTTGTGTGTCAGTTTTCCAGGTCACCGTGGCTGCAATCTCACAGGAGGTTTAACCTTGGTAAATCCACTATTAGGTCTTCTGAGAATGATGATGTGAGCAGTAGATACTCCCCGATGGTTTCACTTTCTAACAGCATCCAGCAGGTCACAAATAGAGAAGCTGTGGGGGTATTACAAGGTCAGAGGTTGGCTAACTCTCAATATGATGACAATTCCACGCTGGCATTTTCATTTCCTGAAGAGACTGATTCCCTGTGGCAGCTGAGGCCAAAGATGTTTGCTTATTTTTGTTCAAATAAGTTCTTCTCTGCTTTTAAGAGAGAATATATGGCGCGAATATGCACTGTGGCCTCGCTGTCTGTCTCTCCATTCACATATACTGCATATCCAAGGAAAATTCTAATCAATCTGGCTTTCCAATGCCTGCACATGCATGAAATCAGACCGTGCCTATCATACACAAATGTGCCTTTCTGCACAGTTTTTTTTTTTTTTTTTTTGTCCCTTTCATTTTGTCCTTCAAACGCCTTCAGAGGTGCGGCCGGGCAGCCAACCAGTGGGAGTAGCTGATGTTTTTAATGGCACATGGTTTGTCTCCTGGTGGTGAGATAAACATGGGGAAGAGATTAAAACCCCAGGCTTTCTTCCACAATCTCTCGCCTTCATCCTCCTTCGCCTTGCAATGGTCATGCAGGGCCAGCACAGCAGACTCTAATTCAAAACCAAACCCATCCGGTCTATGAGGCATAGTAGAGACTCTAAACACACACACACACACACACTACTAAAGCAACATTGATACAGGGGCAGATGTCAGCAGTGGGCAGGAGAAAACAGACAGGTGACAAGGAGAGGAGGACTCTGTACCCTTTAATCACCTACCTGTCAAGTATGTCTCATTGGGCTCATTGCAGAATACTAGCGGGAATGTACACACCTACTACTGTAACGCCGGTGTTGATTTGAAGGTGAGTTGGGTCACCGGTGTCAGGACGTGGATCACAACAAACACCCTGAGGAACGAGGAGGCAGGGCCAGAGGCCAGGCTCCCAACTTCATGCTGTGCCTCCCCAGTGAGGCACGAGTTGCCAGCTTGCCTTGGAGCTGATGAGCTGGAGCAGTTATTAAGAGTGGCTAAACACATCATTTCCTTTGTCACTGTGATTAGGCCAAGGCGAGGGGCCCTCAGGTGGAGGTAGACCTGGAGTGTGTGATTAGCTCTGCCATTTAAATGACATTCTCACTAATCGCTAATATCAGGTCTGTCAAGGTGAGGGAACGTGATGAGGAATGCGTGAGCTCATGTTGGAAGGCTGAAATGATGCAAGGAAAAGTGCAGGGATATCTGATCCCACTTGATGCAAACGCTGTGTCAATCAGTTAAGTCAGGCACATCGCTTGATTTGTTTTACGCTGCTGCTTTACTGCTGATCAGTGCTGCTGTACAGTAGTCGCAGGGCACAGAGGAGCTAAGATCTGTAAACACTACAACTCCTGTGGAACCTTAAGGGATTCAGTTGTTTAAAAAGGGATTGGCAGTGGAGGATATTAACCATCAAAGAAGACCTGGGCCTTGTAAAAGAGCTGCTGGAAAGACATTGTTATTTGAGTTCTGTCCAAATAGGTTTTATTCTCTTGTAAAAACAGCACCGGTCATTTAATGCCAGAGCTATTTGGATGAGAAATTAAGGAATTGGATAAGTTTTCTTCTTTCTCTTGGTGGAAATTTATCTCTCAAGTCGCGCCATCTTTAAAACTCAAATGACCCTGCTCCCTCTCTTGCCTGAACAAAAGAAGGCATTATCAAACCACACTCTCAGCAGCGCTAGATCCATTTGGTAAACAGCCTGTGTCCTACAGTAGTAATCAGAGGGTATTTTTGAGGGATTTGCAGGCTGGCCAGGAGGCATCCGCTGGAGTGATCTCTAATTGCTAGAAGCGGAGGCCTAGACTGCCTGGCGCTCTTTTGAAGCCATCGGCAGCAGCTTCCAGCCAGAGGAGCCAGCAGGGGGAGGCTTCCCACTGAGGCGCTCTCCTTTTTCTTTATTTCCTCCCCCTTTTCTCCCTCACCATGCCTTCATTCTACTTTTCCTGCTTTTCTTGTGCTCAGACCCCCTTCTTTCCATCTTCTTCTTTTCTTTCCCATTTCTCCTCTAACTGTACTTGTTTCCTTTCCCCACTCCCCCTTTTACCCTCCTCTCCCACTCAGTCAATGAGCCAGCAATCACTTTGCAGACAGACATCCTCTGCTCAGTCGGCCATGTTCAATCCCTAGCACCGGTGGCTGATGAGGCATTGTGGTGACGTCAAATACCGGTGCTTTTCAGGGAGCAACAGTTAACCTGTGGAGGCGCAGCTCTGCTTCCCAGGTTACAGGACTCATACTGGCAGTCTTTGTATAAAATAATGAATGTAATATGCCAAAGAGATGAAAGATAATGAGGCCAATTATTTTTTTCTTCTCACCCAGTGAGGCGGGAGAGGCGAATTTATGTCAAATAGTTGGTGTATAATGACACCTAATACCACTCAAGCCTTTGTTACTGTAGGAGCTTGTGTATCCTGGAGCAAAGACTTTTGCTCTATAAAGCATAGTTCTGAAATTGTCACACACACACACACACACACACACACACACAAAACACAAAACACAAAACACAAAACACAAAATAATAACTGTTAGAAAGTTGGACTTTGTTGCATATTCTTAAGCTTGGGCATATTGTCCACATTGCTTGTGCAGGGGCTGTAAAATTCACCTTTGAAATGAACAAAGACACACAAATGGAAGAAAAAAAAACCAAAACAACTGCATGCAGTCATCCACACACATGCAGTCTCACAGATACACAAGCAGTTTTGGGGTGTTTGGAAGGCAGCTCGCTCAGTGTGACATTGACTCCTCGGTGCCAATTCCACACTGGGAGATGCACTTGCTAGCTTTGCTGCCAATCCAGGTAAAGAGATTACAGACACACACAATGCAGTCTTCTGTTTGTCTGCCAAGAAGAAAACCAGCCCTTTAAGCCCACAGAAAAAAAAGGAGCTATACACAAATTCACACTGCCTTGGCCCTGTCCTCATTCAAAACCATGAATCCCCTTCTTCTCCAGGAACATGGCTTCTCATATGTGCCCCGCTCAGTTGCTCGCTCATACAAAGCAACCCCGTGACACAAACAGTTCAGCCTCCACTTCTTATCCCCGTCCCCAACACTGTTGCACATTACTAATACTTGCATCATTCAAATAAAGAAGGAATTTCACTTATAATCAGTCACACAGTCATTATAAAGCTACACTAATGGGTGCCGTCTGGTTACAAACTATTGTAAAAGAATAGGAAAAAAAAAAAAAATTACATTAGGGTTTCATCATCTTTCTCAATGGTGTAATTAAAAAGGTGAGAGAGCGTGTGTGTCGCCCAGAACAGACACAAGAGTCACCTTTAATATTTGAACTCACAGTAACTAAAAACTTGTTCAAAACCAAAATCTTGGATGAAAGCTGCAGGGCTTAGGGTGATGCAGCAGAGATTTTTTTCCAGAACGTGAATCAAACAACCACTGTGGCATGCAGTTTTGACCCAATTAATCAGCTACTTATCATTGTATGACTGTAATTTAGCATTGGGACTGCAATGCACTAATTTGCATTGTATATACTTATCTTCCTTGGATTCGTGTGGATTAGACGTGATGCTGAGAAGCTACTCGTGAACAATCAAATCAGAGTGCATATCCATACTATATATATTTCCCCTTGAAAAGGTCCTGCATGGAATGTGTGCATTGAATTATGCTACAGAGGGAAGCGTTGATGAAGAGGGTGGCAAACGTGGTGAAAAAGGAGGGCTCATTACGGCTCATTAAAGTAACATTTAATTAGGGATGAGTAGTAAGAAAGAATCATCCATCATCTACTGTACCTTTTTACTTACAACTGAAAACCCCAATGTGGATACTGATAGTTGCCACTCTTTCATCACAGCCTCCAACTCCTCCTCCAAGAGATGCCATTTCTCTCACCTCTCTCAACTCTCCAATTGTGTTTGACAGTAAAATCACATCTTAGATCATAGATAAAATGTCAGCCTGCGGGATGGGAAGTAGGCAACGGATGACAGAATGATTTTGAGTCAGGGCTATTCCAAAAGCTTTTATTTCCCACCCGTATACCTCGCCCTGTCATCCAGAGGGTGGAATGTGAAGTCATGTTGAGGGTGGTGGGAATGACGACTGATGTGCAGTGTGTGACTGCTGTGCTCATGGCTTTGACTTCAGAACACAGCTTTAGCGTTTTTTGGACCTCCTGCACTGCTGAATAAACCATCCAGAAATTAAAGAAAAAAAAAAAAAAGAAAATACATGTGAAATACACATTTCTGATTTTTCTCTTTTCTGTCACAAAATGAGTGTCAGGAGAAGAAGGGAAGGTTGAGGGGAGGTGGGGTGGTGGGGACACTGCAGTGAAGCATGGAACAATAGGCGCCCTCTGGCATCAACCTCTGGACAGCCCAAGCTGCTCACCAAAGACACTGAACTCACCCACAATGAACTGCTGCAGTGGGAAGGCAGGCTTTAGAGAGTTCAATTTCCAACACAATTGGCCGTATTCTACTCCTTTAAATGCCAAGGAGATGGTGTGCAGCGTGTGCCTTTGTGAGGAGCTTTGCTTACACCGAGTGTCCTCTAGCAGGAGAGACAGAGAGAGAAAGACGAAGGAAATGGAGAGATGGCGAAGACAGGCAGGGGAGGGGAGATGGCGTGGGGACAGAAATAGTGAGAAAAGAAAAAGAAGAAAGAATCAGACTGAATGACTGGGAGAGATAGAGAGTAAAAAAAAAAAGAGAAAGTACAGAGGAAACGAGAAGGGTAGAGAATGTCTCCTCTGGCTGTCGTTTCGCCAGCCTCGCAGGGACCGTCTGAAGGACAATGCTGCTACTAGTGGAGTGTGACGTTTGTCCTCTATCCAATTCAACACAGCCCCAAAGAAAACACACTTACAATCAAGTGTCGATCATGCATCTCACACACAATAACCTCCCCCAAACAAAATACAATGCATTATACTAATATACAATGCAGCCTCTGCCTTAAAAAAAGCTTAATGTGAAAAATAAAAAGGCACTGAAATGAGGTGAGGTGAAGTCATAGTGTGTCACAGCAGGCCTAACAAGAGCTCATGTTGTGCTGCTGTGAATTTTACCTTTGATACCCACCAATTTCTTCTTGGAAGGAATAATTTTACACACCTCTGTAATATACTGTAAGTACGCCGGCTCTTCTCTACAGTGTATTTAATTTGCTTGTAGAAACAAAAGTATTATTTTTACCCCACACACGCTCAAGTAAATATAAAGATGCTTACTGACTTCGGGGACATTTGCTTCCTTTCTCCTTGTTTTGTCTCAGCAGAAAATAGCTACTAACATCACCCTCTTTTATTTATTTATATTTTTTTTAATAAAAGACTTTTAGGCTGCTGTTGTGCTTTAGGGTTTGGGTCTGAGCAGATTTTTAGTTTGGTTGTGATGCGTTTCTAAGTCAGACATCACACTTGTAAAGTACAGTGCGTCTGTATTGCAAGTATGACAGCATTAAAGATTAAAAAGAAAAAAAGAGAAATGGCATTAGTTGTAAGAAAAATGCTCTTTCCCGCTTTACAAGTGAACTGTTATTTTCACGGCGTGCAATTGTGGAATAGGCATCATGGTTTAAGAAGAACTGAATTGTGTAACACTCGGACTGTTAAATAAAGAATGTGTTATTTTTATCTATTGGAGTGCTGCAGAAAAATCTGGAATTATTTTTTCATGATTCAATCTGTAAGATAAAAATGAACACAGGTGGGAAATTGATTTGGACTGCAGGCTGCCAGATGCTCATCATTGGATCTGTAGGCAGTGGTAAAGTGGGGCCAGGCACTGGTTTCACTGATAATATATTCAATGTCCTTTCCTTTGTGGTCACGGGGCAGCTGAGCCATTAATATTACACAATCACACCAATGGATCCGATGAATTATTCAGATTTTCTTATGGGCCTGTAATATTCTATGCAATTCATCCGGAAGACCTGTTGTGATTTTAAGATGAAAGCAGCAAATATGCACTGTTTCAAATTCCGACTGGAACAAAGTATCAAAACGCTAGTTAGGAGAAAGAGCGACTGCAGGAAGCACTGCACCTGCCTCCTGCCTCAGTGTCACACTCAATATAAATACGTCCGCTGTCATCAGAAAAATTGCCAAGGAGGCTGTTTCTCCATCATTGTCTTCATTTGAAGGGCATTTTGCTGCCCAAAGGCAAATGCCTAACGCACTCCCTGAGCGTGGCGCCCATCCCCTCTCACAGAGGACTGGCTGTGCAGCAGACAGGAGGGAGAGGGAGAGAGAGAGAGAGAGGAAAAAGCCTTCGTCTCAAAGCAGACCTCACACTGGGTTCTGTCACTACAGATCAAAATCCCCTCAAAGCCATAGATCACTTCCACTATAGTTCACATGTTCCACACTTAGAAACTGTTTACCAGACTCAAAGAGTTCGTCTGCACAAAGTACACACACACAAACAGATACAGAGAGAGTTTGCACAGAAAAAAAAAAAAAAAAGACAATACAGCTTTCGATCCAACCCAACTGCACTTAAACATTTATACAGTTTGAGAGGATGAGTCGCTCACTGCAAGCAGACGTTTACTATATGGCAAAACAGTGCTCAGCCCAGTTCAGTGAGGCGGTGTGATGCCGGCTTTGCCTACAAGTGAGCTGACTGGTGTGACAAACAGAGAAGTGTCTGCTCCTTTTTCTCGCAGAACTACCTGTCACTGCCTGTCGACGACTCACGCACACAACGCTACATGCACGCACATGCACAGCCGGGGCACATTCTGTCTCCTAAAAGTTCCTTTAACGTACCTACGTGAGGATTCATAGCCAATAACAGCCACTGCACGGGGCTCCGGGTGAGGTGACAGCCCCGTGTGTGTGCTTGCTGGCAGTCAAGTCGGGCCCACAAGAGCGCGGCTGGGCTTAAATGCACAACACCGCATTGTGGTGCAGGGAGGAAACCTGTCTTTGGAAAGTCCTCTGCATGAGAGAGAAATGTCCCCTCATCTAAGATAAGGAGCTGATGAGAGATAGCGATAAAGTCAGTGCTTCTCCTGGGCCTTATCTGATGCTGTTATCTGACTGCACAGCACCCACCATCTCACAATCTTTACACCCTTTAAGCACCTCTCTGAAACACTCACACCAGCATCATTACACACACACACACACACACACACACACCATTCAATGCTCAAACATTCCAAACACCGTACCAGCTTATTGATTACTTTGACACGCTCCCATTGTTGAACAGACGCTACACCTAATATCATGCAAGATTGGAACTGTTCTGTGTTATCTCATGGGGAAAGAACATAAAATGACTATTTTCTCACCTTTCAGAAAGACTACAAAAAAAATGGGAGGAAAGAGAGCAGACGCTGTGCACTTACCTCTATGTCTGTTAGTAGTCTTATCAAACATAAGCATGGCATCATCAACCTGGAAGACACAAGAAAAGTACTGAAATTAGCTTAATCTTCTTGGCAAATACGTCACGTCACCCTCTCCCCCCTGAATCACATCTCACTCTACTCACTGTAATTACTCTTAAAATATATATTCTCACTGCTTTACACTCATTTCTTTCTAAGCACCTCTCTCCTACATAATAATTCTGCGGTCAAAAGATTATTGTCAGGTTACCACTTCCTTTTGTGTCTGTAGCTTGCAATTTTCAATGATGTAAGAATTTGGATAAGATGTGGCAAAGATGTGAGTGAAAAGTGGCAGCAGGAGTGAAAATTAACGATAATGACAAGCGGTAAAAAAAAAAAAATACGGAGAAATGTGCGGACAATATGTTTATTTTGATGAACACCAATGTCCGGTCTTGTGGAGGGTGACAGATAGACACATTACGCTAAGCGAGTGTGAGACAAATGGGATCCTTCCTCATCTCACAGCCGCAGCGGCAGCAGCATCCACCATAATATCATCCCTCATCATGTCCAATAAAGCCACACACAGACAGACAGCATTTTTTCTTCACACATCCCTGAGAAACGGATCTCTAGACGCAGTCTGCTTTCTGAACAAATGCTTAAAAAACAGAGTGAGGCATGCTCATTTAGTATGTGATTTTGTCTTGGGAGAAACATAAAAAAAATAATAATAAAAAAGAGGGTTAGAGAGCAGCAGCAGCCAAACAAAAGAGGGAAGACTCGGCACCACTCCCTCCCTGGTTATGGTCTCTAGGTAAGTGTAACAGTGTACCGGGGAGGATCGGTGCTGTGCAGGGGGAAATATGTGCGCACAAGCGTGCGTCTGTGTTTTTCATGGTAGGGTGACAAAGCTTTGGGAGGAGATGGGAAGAGACAAGAAAAGGGGTTTCACTCAAGCCGAACTGTCTGATTGGATAAAGAGAAGTGCCTGGCAGCCTGGCAGACCAGCACTGGCACACTGTTCATGCCACCCTCTTGCCACACATTTGGCACACAAGACGTTGGCACAGCTTGTAGGACCCGGTTACTCACTGTACGGCTCACAGGCCACATGCGGCTCACAGGCACTTTTTTGCACCTCCCAAAAAAACTTCCAAATTGCAAAAATATAATACGGCCTACAACCCTCGATCCCCAAAAAGTTGGGACATCTGCAAATGAACTGTGTTTACCAACAATGGTTTTATGAAGTGTTCCCAAGCTCATATGGTAACATCCTTTTTACAGTCCCGTGTTTCGCCGTGGTGAACCTCGCCACATCCCTGCTTGTGAACACCTGTTACCAATGAGTCTGTCTACCTGTGGAATGCTCCAAACAAGCGAAATCAGGTGAGCTGTATGCAACTTTTATTATCCCAACTCATTTGCAACATTATGCTGGCATCAAATTGAAAATAAGCACATATTTACAAAAATCAATGAAGTTGGTTTGGAAAAACATTCACTTTATTATCATTGTATTGTTTTAAAAAAAAGATAAATGTGAAAAGGATGAGCAAATGATCAGATTCTCTTTACGTTTAGAAAGCATTCCAACGTTTTTGCAATCGAGGTTGTACATACATTTAACACATTTCACCCATTTCACACTGGGTGACACAGAGGGAGTGGGCGAGGAAACAGAGCCTTCAGACGCATGCATGTAAGGCTTATAAAGTCCTGCTCTGAGCGGAAGATTAAATCCAAATCAACTGTTAATTGTGCATATAACCACTACTGTGGAACTATAGCTTTCATTTCTGTCCAACCACTAACAAAGTCATTAAGTGTTTCCTCTGTTGACACAACGCACCAACACAAGAACTGCGGCAAAAAATAATGATGTTTGCCGTGTCTATGAACAATGTGATGTGGTGGGAAAACAAAGAAAAGTAGTGTACAAATACACAGCTGCCAAGCAATATCACCTGCAGCGACAGTTTTATAAACACACATTTATAATGTCACGTAAGCTAACCTGTGTCTCATGCCAGGCGATCTAATGAAAACCACATTAAAGTGAGACGTAGAGGGATAACTGGAATTTGTAGTGCACTGTGTTGTGATTTCATTGCCTGAGTTTGAAGAACACAGAGTTACTTCGAGATTGTTTTTTTTTTTTCTGCTGTGCAATAACTTTATTGTCACATAAAGTACCTGAGCAGATAAATGTGCCGTGCTGGAATCAAATGTGAGAAAACTTTTCAAATCTTTGTTTTGTTTTTTGTTTTTCTTTCTTCCTGAAATTCTGCTCAGAACACCAGAAACTGTTTATAATGTCTCCACGTCTGACAGTGTGAAAGCTCCACCGCAGAGCAAAGATTAAATGGCATGTTTACCAAATACGGTAAACGTTTAACTTGACAAGCAGAGTTGACAGCCTGTGATCATTTACATGGGAGACAGAAATTTATAGCTTTTGACCTCATCATCTAATATCAATAATAGTGAAACAGGACCAGCAGAGGAAGTGTAGACAAAATGGCTACTAGAGAATTTTGTGTTTTTCCATCAAACACAACTATTATGACTCATCAGAAACTAAAACGATACCCATGAGTGCCTGCAAATGTAATGGACACAATATAACACTATTTAGGACTTTTGTATTGATTTAGTTTGATTTGTAAGGTAATTTATTAACTAACTACTATAATTTAATTGAATTTGTTAATGTTGTAAAGGAGAACAAGTCAGCGCTTGATACTGACATAAAATCTGAATGCCTTGAAATATAAAAATGGCCCCACAGCATCATCGGCCATCAAGCTCCCTGAGGCCTTCGTGCAACATGGCATTCAAATATCTGTACTCTGAAACTGATGGTATTGCTGCTGTAAAGCCATTTACAGACAGACAGCAGAAAGACTGTTACTTTGTAAAATGAAGTGAGGTCTATTAAAGGAAGTGTATTGTATAAATGTGTGAACTGTGTTGTTGTGACATTATTAGAGGAGGGCCATCCTGTCAGTGAGATCCATACAAAAAAAGAACACAGATTCACAGTGAAGCACTGATGGGCACTTTAACAAAGAATGCGCACATCATGTGAGAGTCACACTCCAGCAGGTCATACAATACAGTCTGCCCTCTCTCTCACTCTCAGTCTCTCCTTCTCTCTCTCTGCCACTTGCAGAGTCTATAGAACCATCTCCCGTGCTTCAGGGCTTTTCAATGTAGTTATTCAAGCAGAACACAACTGTGTGCCTCCATCTGATAGAAGGTTAAGGACCTCTTCACTGCTCACAAAAAAGCCCGCCACACAGAGGTGAGGCCAGGCTCACCTCAGGGAAGAAATCTTTCTCTGTCCTCCTCCTCCTTCTCTTTCACTCTTCCTTTTCTCCTGGCTCAGTGAAAAGAAAGGTTCAAAGGATAATGGCTGTCTTATCACTATGTAAAAGGGGAATGGGAACTCCAGTGAAGTGCCTGGCCTTTTGTGACAATGAAGAAAAGAGCAAAAGTCTGTTTCACTGTGGTATATGCACTGGAACAGTCCATGACCACTTAAAAGAAGAAGATGACTGGAAGACAGTTGGGGAGGGGGGAGGAAGACGTCCGGGCAGCTCTGTAACTATAATCCCCATCCCAAAAAAGTTGGGATGCTCTGTAACACATCCATTCTACTGAATGGAGTAACACAGAGTTTTGTATAGTATACGCTCATCCTGAATTTGACGCCAGCAACATGTTTCAAAGATAGAAGCAACAAAAGACTGGGAAAGTTGTGGACTCAGTAAAAACAATTTGGAACAAATACCACCAGGTAACATTTCAGCTGGTAACTGGTATGCTCTTATTATTTTTTTAATATCTCACTCTTCTACAAGGTGCAAAAAGTCTAAAACTTTTTTTTAAAAAATGCATTTAGTAATTTTGCAGAACTCTTTTATGCCAAACGCACTCACGAAATTAAATGACAGGCAATTTTCCACGTTTAAATGTGTACTAATGCTCGCTGGAAAAGTGCGGTCCTAATGTCATGACGGTAGCAATGGCAGCAGCAGTAATAGTAGTAACAGTGGCAGCTGCAGTACCAATTTAAACTCCTCTGTACTGGCAGGTAGTGAATGTGTGGAAGTGGGTGGGCTGGGAAGGGAGTGAAAGAGTCTGAGAAGAATGAGTAAGTTTTAGACATGCTATTACTTCAGGTTGTCTTTGAATACACATATTTCCGTTTGGTTGTAAAGGTATCAATTCATGCTAATAAACCTTACATTAGAGAGAGTGATGGCTTTAGCTCTTGAGTAGCTGTCTCTATAAAAGGTACTATTTTTGATAAATTAGGAGAGTTCCTGCAGTATGTAATGCAGCTTTGGAAGGATTACAGACTGCACTCAATTTTGCAAACTGGGAGTTTTTGTTATTTTCTTTTCTAAAAGAAAGATAACAGTGATTGATCTCAGTCCTGGTTTTCCTCGTGTTTGTTTGTGAAATACAACATCAGCTCCACTTGAAGTAATAGACCTAAGTTATTGAACTGTTAAAAATATTAAAAAAGATATAACAATTAATTTGATTTGAAACCATTTTTAAATGGCGACGTGTCCCAACAGATGACTCATTGAATATATATAAGGCTGTTTGTGGTGTACATGATGACTACATTTGAAAGAAGTGGAGCTGGGTGGCCTATGTCAGATAACTCTGAAAAATCCTGTAACAGTGCATAAACCTCAGCATATTGGATGTCCCTGTCTGATCTCATTCTGCTGCAAGGTACACGTTCCTGGAATTAGGAGTGCAAACTTGATCAGAACTAGGAAACGTGAGCTTCACAAGTGATGTAGATAGATTCAAGTGCAGGAAAACTACATGTGGTCAGTCAACTTAGGAGCGACGCTCCACGTCACTCAAAAAAACCCTGACTAACCCTGTTCCTGTCATATTGCAAGGGACCTGACTTCACATCAGGTGCAAGCTCCCTGTCTGTATCAATCCATATGTTTGAACAACCTCAAAAAAGTACATGATGGTTCAAAAAAAAGGTTGTTGAATGATGAATTATGTATCAAAGGACAAAGGCATCAATAAAGGCTAATGTGCTCTGTTTTTGGACAGGAAAACAGCAGAGGTGCCAGGTGACAGGGAGAGATTTAAGAGCTCTGGAAATGAATTATGACAGCGATTTAGAGGTGTCAAATGCACATTTACATTCCGCTCACGGCTGAAGGCTACCAAAGGAGCTTTCCAGCAATTTGGGGGTGACACTGATATAGATCATATCTGATACCAAAAGAACGGTGACCACAGCCACAGACAGTGACCTGGGACCCATCTTTGTTGAGGATCTGGACTCTGTTTTAGTGCTGTCATTCGGTGGGGCTATGTGCTGCTTGTATTGGATGCACAGAGGTTTATATCTTACCTTCATCCATTACATTTGCTGTGAACCTCACTTTTACTTAAGTGGAAAGAATTACACTGTGCTTGTGGTTACGAGGCAATTTTGGTGTCAGTTTTGGTGTTAAGGATTACTGGGATTTGTGCTCACACTGCCAACACTAAGGCACGGTCTGTGCTATTTGCATGGCTTTACCAGGTGATGCTCAAAAGAGCAGATCATTTGGAAAAGCTTACAAACTACTTTTGTCAGTATGTGACTACTTCAGCTTAAACAAATTCTGGTATTAATACCTTGAGTAGAAAAATAACTTGATAACTCTGGTGCTGTATGAATTGCTTTAATCTAAAATGCAGCTATGCAAAATGACAGGAACTGCAGGGGTGTCAAGGGTCAAGCATTAACTGATTAATTGACAATTTTACCAGTCAAAAATACAAAACGTAAAAGATGAAGGACAGTTTGACGGTTTGCAATGTAAACAGCGGTTTAAGCATAGTACCTGGTCGTGTCAGTAAGTGGTGCCTCTGTCTGTTTATAGGAATTGAATTAAAGGTGTGCACACGGATCACCAGTATGAGATGAAATACTGAAAGCTAGCTAGTAACCAGTTAGTGCTTTACTCCTTCAATATGAGTGGTTTGTTGGCTGTCTGGTCTAGTTAGTCCAGCTAGCCTAGTCTGGTCCTGAGTTTTAACAGCTTTAACCCCCTTAGCAGCTAAATGACAGTGTTAATATTGTACTTTGTAACAATATTAACAAAGTCAGGTCAGCATTGTTTACTCTTTTTCATATTCTGAACTCCTCTGATCACTTGCTGAATAGCGACAAAGAAGGAAGAGGCTTAGTCCAACTGAAATGACAACATCATAATAACTCAGTTTAGCTCAGATTTTCTATTGCATAACTGGTGTATATGTATAACATTAACTTCAATCAGTGCATAGAAAGAGTCACACTTATCAAGGTTCAACATTCAAACTTGGTCAAACTAAAAATAAAGCAGAACAGCTCATTGTCGACTCGTTCTCCTTTCAAAATGTGACTTCAATATGATATACAAAACCAATAACTGGACATATGGAAGCTGTCTGCAGCCATTGCTTGGGGAATCCTGCTAAATGAAGGAGCTCCAGTCAGAAGCAGTATCAGCCGACGGGATCACAGATCAACTATATTTGTTAGCTATTAGTGGCATAATAAAATTGGTGACTGATCAATCGGAGCGTCCTTACTGCCAAATATGTGAATGGATCGACATAAAGAAAATGACCAAAAGTAGGACAGCAGTCTTTAGTTTGAAAAAAACAAAAACAAACAAACAAAAGTTCAAACACCTCAATAGTGGCAGATGAATCTAACAAATGTGAATTTCTGCTGTTTCAACTCAAACCTCAAGAGACAGAATGAAAACAGCTGAACCACTTTTTACCACTTCCATCCTGATACACCTAAAAGTAAAAAAAAAAAATGACATTGTTTAAAGAGCCACGTTCTTCGCAAACATACATTTTCCTTAACTGACTCTGAGCAAGAGGATGAATCCCTGCAGGGGCAGCAGTCTGGAGCTGAACCTGAGCCACAGCTTCACAATGAATAGGGTAAAGGGGGTAAATAAAAAAAATCCCTACAACAATCGATGAAGTATCAAATTATCATTATTATCATTACCAGTATGACAGATATAGGTCATGGCCAAGGAGAAAACTCAGCTGGCGCGGCCCCTTCATCAACACTCCCACTGCAGTGTAAAGCATCTAATATTCTATTACAATGATGGCAATTAACAGAGAAATGATAGCGACCCAGTGACAATGGACAAATTTGTGACAACCCTTCCAATTGTTCTTTTGTAGAGGAAATCTATATCATTGTCTGGGAACGTTGAGCTGCAATGTGCTACGTCCACGCTTGAGCGCTTTTACAAGTGGTGGTTTAACGAGGAGCAGAGGGCAAAATTTTAACTCCCTATAAGCTCTTGCAATTACACAAGGGGGCAAAAGGGACACTGTTCTTAAGCGGACGAGATTTTTTTTTTTTTTTTTTTTTCAGATCCACAGCAGAGGCCAAGACAGCTATATTTAATCTGGAACAAAACCCGTCTCTTTCCCAAAAGGAATATTCCTTATTATAATGGATGAGTGGCAACCCTCAGCAGAAATGATAAAAATGCACGGCTAGAGTGCAACCATCTCTCTCTCTCATACACATACACACACACACACACACACACACACAGAAAAAACACAGTGATGTAGGGGGAAGAGGTGCTTATCTGCTGTCTGCTCTGTCTTACCCATTTCTCTTTATATATATATATATATATATATATATATAATTTTTTTTTTACAGTAAATGTGTCTGTTTTATAGTTTTTTCTTGCAAAAATTGGATTCTTCAACAGGTCTGTAACTATTATTTTTATACAGAGAGAGGAAACAAGGCAAGTAACACAAGATTTTAATTTTTTTTTTTTTTTTTTTATGGATGATCAAACCTTTGAGGAATGACAGAAAGTCTTGACGTAGTCATATAGCACTGTATATGTTTACACTGTGAATGAAGCCCACTGTATGGTAACACGAATATAATGAGCTTTGAGGGTTCACGTTCAAAATTCATCTATTTTTTATACCTAATTACCGAAAAATGAGAGTGACAGAAAAACGTGATTCAAGTGTTTTTCAGCAGTCATCTGACAGAAATTCTCATGTATGTAATTATTAATGATATACACCATGGGCTGAATGTCAACACTTATTCCAGTAACTTTCCTTCATGTTGACATTAACAAAATGGCTTGAGAGGAACACTTGAGGAAGACAATTCCTCAAATCTGTCAGGATTACATATTTATGAGGTCCCCTGCTCAGCATCCAAGGAGGTCGCTATGGTGATACAAACTGATGTATATTCTAACAATGAACTTTGTGTGTCAGAGAATGCCTCGGAGCATTGTTGAAATGGTTAGTACAGATCCAACCACTGCGCTCTGTGCAGCTCAGATCAGCAAATACACAATTAAAAAGGCAGTCATGCTGAGGCCACTCTAATCAATGTACTGTTACAAAGAAATGTAATGAAAGGATGATGGAGTGATGCCTTCAGGAGGCTGCTATGTTGTTAGGGCAGAATGCAATGCTGTTGTGGCAAAACAATATTTTATTAGCACATCTCTAGCCCTGCCCATCCCATTCTCAAAACAAAAAAAGCAGTTAAAAAATGAATCATATTTTCACACCCTTTTCTTGTAAACAACCCAATCTTATCTCCGCTGTACTCTTAAGTAATGCCAATTATGCATCCTACAAATGTAATACTGTCACCCAGGGAGTCTTGTTTACCTTACCGATTTCTTACTTTGAGGTAAGATTATAACAAGGTAGATTCTGTCTGGTTTCATTCTCCAAATCAGCCATCTGTGTTACACAGCAAATTGAATAATTGTATATAAAAAAACCTCTCATATGGCATTAAAGCCATCTCAGGACAGCTTTCAACTAGGCTCGGATGTGATGTATTGCTCGTTTAAATCTATGACTTTGACCTTTTTACACAAAACAGAAAAGCATTTATAAGGTTCTTCCTTCCTGTATGAATGGGACTTCAGTATGTTGTGGGGTCTGGCCTTGTGTTTGGCCTCAGAGAGTCATGTCCACACAGTTGAGCTCAGTATGCTTGAGGAAGTAGGCCTTGGCCTCGTCCATCAATCCGCCTGTCTTCCTTTGCCAAGCTGCAGGGAACTACCCATTATGGAGTCATTTTATTAATAGGGCCCCTTTCCTCTCCGCCACACTCTTGCAGAGTGCCTCCTCATTCTGTCAGAATGGAGTATGCCTGCAAGCCACCTCCATGAAACTGCTGCACCGAGGCCCTCCTCATTCTCCCATGTGAAAGCTCAGGCTGGGAAATATTGTGCTTTCAAGCTAAAATAGTATTTGGAGAGGTGAGCAATCCCTAAGCCCTAGAGCAAACAGTTTAACATTGAGGACTTATTTAAAATGATGTCCTTCCTCGTAGAAAGCCAATCAGATTTCTGTTTTAGTAGGCGCATGCACACTTACACAAATGCACACACCCACGGAAGAGGTTTTACATCATCCACCCTTTCTTCCCTCCACCGTAATGTAAATATAGCTGCAAGCAGCATTGACTGGAGGACAGAAAAAGGTCAGAGGATACTATAAAGTGTTTGGGCAGACTGTGTGAACACATGGCGCAGAGGTTGAAAGGGATGGCTGGGAAGAGGTTTGTTTAAACGGGCAAATCAGTTGAATGTGTGAGGAAGTTGCAGAGGAAGAAAAGGATTACACTGAAACAGCCAACATGGCGGTCAGGTACACAACTTCTTATTGGAAACGTTGCCCTTACAGTAAGGTCATTAATTTCTAGTAATTCCCTGATGGATTTTAAAATCTGGCTGGCATTATTTCAGTCTTAAAACTTTCTGCAAGAACCTCCTTATATACATATCCCAATCATTTTGGAGCATAAAGCAGGCCAGTTAAAATCTATTCTAAACTGTTTGCACACAGAATCAAAACCAGCTCGCTCACTGTACTCACTGTGCTACCTGCCCCTCACTGGCTAACTCAGTTCTCAAAAAGTACTCATTACTTTCCAACTTTTAACTCTTTTCAAAATCCACATGCAGAAAATAAGTGTAGTGGGTGAGCCAGTTATATGCCTCAGTGATTCACAGAAAAACTGCCTCAAAACGTTTTTGCCTTGTTCGCCGGCTCACTCATCCATCCATCTATCCATCTTATAGTCTTCACTTAATTGTCTGCAGGGTGGCAGGTGAAAAGAATATCAATAAGAAAGCAATACCAGACCACATATTAAAACTAGTTCACTAAGCTCGCTATTTTTCTCTGTGATTTCAGTATTTACTATTAATTAATTACCAATATTAATGGTTCTTACACTTTACCAATTCTAATAATTATTCTATTATTCTGCACTGTTACTCATAATAATCAAGTCTTTCGCATTCAAAAATACGCACTCACACATTACTAGTCTACTTGTAAGATAGGGTCTTAAGTGCATGCTGTTTTCAATTTGATTATGCAATGTAAGAAATATACTGGTGACATTGATAGCTCCATCACACCCAGTAATTCTAAAGAGATCCCTGCTAATAATCCAGCATGTGCCGAGGCAATGAGGAAACCCGCACAGCTTCAGCAAACACGGAATATTTCAGTCACACAGCGGCAGGGGTGAACAAGCATGTTCAGATTCAATCAGCTTATTAATGAAATGACAATACACAGACGTGTCTGTGAAATACTGGCTTACCTGCAGTTTTTCTTCTTCACAGTGTCAAGAAGTGACTAGCTAGAAGTGAGCCTAGGCTGAACGAGAGCATACCATTCTCTGTGACAGCATTAGTGTCTTTGCTCTTTTTCACCTGTGAATCTAAGAAATGGCCTTGAATTGAAGAGGTCCATCTCAGCTCTCTTTGTTAGCGCTGAGACTACTCAGGGATGCAGAGGGCTCCCACTGCACCTTTGCGACTGCCAGTGCTTTTACTAAATGACACAGCTCGCGATGCCTTTGAATAACCAACTACAAAATAAAATCTAATACCAGAGTTTCTGTATTCATGAATCTGTGAAAGCGCTCAATGACAGTATGCTCTCCTGTTAACAGGTTCGACGAGCATAAATCTCTCTTAGGAGGCAAGGTGTGTATTATGTACTTTGATATCAATGGGTGAACAAGAGGGATGAAATGAGCTGCTAGCTTGAGTTGAATAGCATTCATTTTGCTCACAATGGCCACCATCCCTAATACCTGCAGTGTTTTACTTAGATTAGGCTTAAGCTTTTTTTTTTAAAGGGCATTTTAATAATTTGACATTTCTTCCCAGAATGGGAGAGAATGAGCACTGATAAAAACTTTTTTTTTTTTCCTCCTTTTCATGCAAAACACTTTCATCTGTCATTTGGTGATAGCCCGTCTCTCTTTGTCAGCATAAATACGGGAGACCCTATTTGAATATGGTTACACATCCCTCTATTTATTAAAGCTTGGATTAACATGACAGGAAGTTTTGTCTGGGGGCTCTTTAAGATGGCTCACAGAGGCAATCTGGTGACAGTAATAGGATCCAGCTAATATACTTGACTGATGCTCCTTTCCCAGTGTTATAAAGCAGAACAATCCGAGTGGGGTTCTGGGAGTGAATACATTGTGTTTTGTAAGAGTGTGTGTGTGTGTGTGTGTGTGTGTATGTGTGAATGTCTAGAGGGACGAGGGTGTGCTAATCAGCCAGAATACCATCACTTAGCAAATATAAGGGCTGAAGAAATAAAAATACTAAAGGTCACAGAGCAATTCCATCAGGACAACTATGCTACAATTAACTGAATAGACAAAGGCTCTGACATTAGTGAGAGCTATAAAAATCTTTTACTCCACTGTGAGATTGTAGAGGTTTGCAAAAGGTTGGCTTTAAGAAATAAACAGAAAGTCTTTCATTACCGCCTTTTCCTCCCCAGTGAAGTCCTTCTTGAGCTGTTTTTATATTTTCCTTTGCTCTGATGTAAAGCGTTCAGAGATTGCTGATCCATCTATGTGTATGTGTTGTCTGTGTATTCAGGACATTTTAAGCATTTTTACTCGTTTAGTTTTTGTTTGTCTGAGTAAGAATCTGATTGCAAAACCTACAACAAATCTATAAGAAGAAAATACATTACAAAAACTAAGAAAGGTGAAACAATTTTTCTTTTCACATTTAAGAAATATCTGACAGTCACAAGTTGCTTTAAGATTAAAAACTTTTTTTAAAAACAAAAGTCCCTATTGTACTAACAGTGCGTCTTTGTTATTGTGATTTATGTCTTTTCGCTGGCAGGCAGACTTCATTGTAATCCATATTTTTGTCCTGATGTTTTTCTGTGGTGAGATCTATCGCTGTCAATATCGCTGTGGGACTTGCTTATAGATATTTCCATATGCCTGAGAGTTGCTATGGATGGACAAGGCATGTGTGTGTGTGTGTGTGTGTGTGTGTGTGTGTAAGCTGGGTTAGCAGATCAAACACACATCTGTTTGTGAGATAGAGAGGAAACTGCGCTTCTCCCCAAACCTCTCAATACTAATTAACGATCCACTGATAGTGGCCAAATGCCAACTGTCATTAGCACCCAACACAACACAAGTACACATATGTAGATGCGCGCACACTCGAACACAGATGCTATGCGGTCACCCACACAAGACCACCATAAGCCATCTGTAGATAAGACACAAACACAATGCTCTCTACTTCCACTCACTGCTCCCTAAGAACCTCCAGCAAGGCAAAACTGAGTTAAAAATCACCCTGTGTGAAGTCACATGGAAAAATGACATTAGTCACAACATAGTCAACTTATTGTATATCCATGTAAGAGCAGATAGCAAGTTATGTGTGTTAAACAGACTGCCGGCACTTACACCGTATGCTTAAAGACATGAATGACAACTTCAGTTCTCCAGTAGCTATGGACCTTTGACTTCTTCACTGATAGTGCCATTTGCGTGCTCTCAAGCAGTGTGCTCGGTAAAAGCATCTGACAGCTATCTTTGATTTTATTTAGCAAGGATTTCAGCTATGCCTGTATCTAAAAGGATATGCCACCCACTCTCTCTGTCTCTTGTGCGCTTTCCCTGTGCCTCTATCTGTCACTCTCTGCCTTGGTGACAGGGTCAGATAGAGAGAGCAAAGTGGTGAGAGGTGTGACACTGTGAGCAGATGAGGGTCTCCCCGTGTGGAGGCCCCCAGCACGACACCCATCACAGCTATCCAGACAGCCGCCAGTTGGTCCGAATAATGCCACCCACACAGGCTCCAGCAGGGAGTCTGGAAGCCACATGGAGGCCAGATTCTACCGGACCACCAGGGAAAGATTGATATTTCAATCCTGCTACTGGTAATCGAACTGAACAGTCATTAACGTCCATTGAAAACAAGACATTCAAGGATCATACAGGGCACATACCACACTGGCAATCACATTCTCTCACATCTTATATTTTTCCAGCTGTTGTTCTGTCTTTAACAGATACCTACGCCTGCAAATGACAACAGCTAGGGGAAGAAGCGTCAACCTAAAACTCTTCCTTGCAAACCAGAGTGGAGCCTTGTCTTGTCTCGTCTCTCCTCTCTCCTTGCGCTGCCTGCCTGCTGCCATCTCACGACAGCATCTCCCCATCTCTCACAGCCCTCTGATCTCTGTGTCAACAGGCGACGCCAGCAGCTCACACTAACTCAGCATGCATCAGCCCATCTGCAAGGCAAACCGTCTACAAATGCATTTAGCGTAGACTTTTGGTACGATTAAGGGCACAGTTAGCGAATAATGTAAATAACGTGCTGATGTCTTAACACCTGGCAAGGTACCACTTGAAAGGTGCCTTCCCAGGCAATAGACAGCTAGTGAACCCTGTTGCAGATATTCTTCACAAGGCCGGAAATTTACGAGCTGCAGGTAGGAGATCAAAGCCGCTCGTGATAGATTCTGCAAACACAAATATTTATTCAACTCATCAAGAACTGTCGCAATGTTTTCTCAGTGGCCTGCTATCTTGGTGTGTGCCTATACTGACGGGGTTTATTAGTTGTCAGTTGACCAGGTTGGAGGCCGTGCAGTGGTCCAAACTCATACAGAGGTTGTGATGACGGGATCCGACGCACTCTGTGGTTACTCAGAGGAATTCAAATGCCAATCCCCCTGCCCAGCGCCATCTCCTCTCTCTCTCTCTCTCCCTCTCGTTTGCCATTTCCCCCTCTCTCTCTCCCCTCCCCTCTCCCCCAGTGTTTGTCAGGGTTGGTGATTAGCTGTCACCCTCTGTAGAAGCAGATAACACCCCACACAGCCTGTTTCCCCTCTGGGAGCACGCACACACGTAAAACAGAAAAACGCACAAACAAATACACAAGTGTGCACACATGCATGCATACTAAAGACACTCAAAAACTCTGAAAAACAAAATGGCAGAGTTCACTGCATTTTTGACTGGAGCCACACTTATCTGTATAAGCTACTTTGCGTATCATTTAGATTGAATCATATTCATCATTTGCAATTGTTATCAAATTCTGGTTCCCATTCCTTTGTTTTTAGGCAGGAATAAACAGCTTTTTTGTCACAACTTGTAATGTGGTTGTTGTGAATGATTTCCTGGTGAAAAGACAAAATTTAAACATTCTCTAGCTTGTCATGGACGAGAAGAAAGGTCTCTCTTTTACCCCTAAACTAAGTTAGACGCACTAGCGTTAGCTGATTTTGAGGCAGAATGACTTGCCATTCTTTCACCAGGGTGCAGTTCAACAAGCTTCTTCCCATGCAGGAAATAATTTTGACTCAGTGATTTCCTTTCACTCTATTACTAGAGCTGTTTGTGAAGCCAGGGTCCAACTTATAATTTCCGCACACACATGACCGTGAAGAACCTTGTGACGTACCTTTTGGTCTACATCCAGCTCTTTAGCCACTCTACTGAGCTCGTACTTCAGGCCACATTACTTTAACTTTTATGCACTTCTTTGACACATGCATGAGGGGAAACAGGAGTCCAGTTTTCCTAAGGTAACTTGAGTTTGTATAAAAGTTAAACCGGTTCCAAATGCCAAATGGCTCTCAATACCGAACTCTGTTACACAGTTCATATTTTTAATTGTCAAATTGAGCAACTGTGAGAAATATACAAAAACACCATGTGTGAGGGAGGACACCTGAAAGATAAAATATGCCCCTCACTCTGTACACCTTTAATTATTGCATTTTCATTACACTCTGATGTACTTGTGTCAGAGTGTACTTTGACTAAAAGCTAAAAGCCAAGTGGCTCATTAGCAGCTCTCACGAATCCTTCCAATTTCAGCCAACAGAGCGATCTCTCTGCGATTGAGACTGATTCATTACTTTAATTCCAGGGATACAAACAAAGACATGGGCTATTCTAAAAGTTTGTTGTGGCAGTCAATAAGTGTATTAGGATGTTCTCCACCTTCAAGTTATTACACCTACAACAGCTTTCAGCCTTACTGTCCACTGGTGTACACTTTCTCTTGTGCACCGGGACAGATCCCCACTGCTCTCATGTAATGCAAATACATCCAACACAAGCTTTTCAGGCAGAAACACAAAGAAATGACCTGCATATCTGAAATGAACAAAGCACTGAAATAACATGAAGAAAAAAAAAAAGTCCTTCCTTAAATGCTTTGAGTGCACTTTTAAAAACACAAACTGCTTCCTCATGAATCTCATTCCCATAACTTCACCTCACAAATAAGTCGCTTGAATTTTTTGAGGAATCATCAAAAGTGACAGCGTAACCAGAACACGTGAGAGGTGCTAAAAAAAAAAAAAAAAAATCAAGCACATCAGAAATGTGCTGACTCTGACAGACACTTATGCATCTTGTATTTACAAACGGATAGAACTTGGATGACTAAGGCTTACTATTTTTGAACCGAACATGAAGAAGCAGACATTATTACTCCAGGTAACTTGTGCCCTTTCCATCTTTGACGACAGGTGCTGCATTAGTTGGACAAGTGAGTGGGGTTGGATGTTGTGAGAATTTCAGTTTTATTTCTTGTTGTTCTTTCCCTTAATGGAAATGAACAGATGCATCATAGACACATGTGGAGAGTGACATTCAAAAACAGTAAACTAACTAGCTAAAAATGCTAAATCTTCTTGTCAGCATTTGTACACAAGTGGAAGAGAACACGCATGAGAATACTCGAGGGTTCAGCACACTTGAAGAAAATTAGTGTGTGTCCTCCAATCATGTTCAAAGACAAAAGTTTAAAAAAAGCTGCACTTAAATATTGAATACTTTTATAGTCTACTACTGGCCGCATCACACTGCCCACTGTACTTTCAGAGCAACCTCATTTATCTCAAATAATAGTACAATCATACAAAATCATACAATCATACAATAAGCAATTTTTTTACACTGATGTCCTTACTAAAATGCAACAAAGGGTATTTCAGGAAATACACAGAAAAGATATAAAAAGAGATGCTGCCGGGAAGCAAAAAGATGATAAGGTTTTTTTTTTTTGTTTTTTTTTCTTTTTTTTCAGTGAACCTGTAAACAAGCAACAACAGTCAGGGGGTACAAAGTGCAGCCAATGTCTAAAAAGAACCTGTTCAGATCTGCATTGACTTCCTAAGGTCCAAAATGAGCCTCAGGTCTCTCAAGAATTTGATATCTTTCCAAACGATCGGCTGTACTTCCTGGTTATGTTAATGCAACGGAGCTTCAAACTGATGCAAGCACAACTTGCTGTCCTTGATCCATTCAAAAGCCTTCTGATGACTACTACTATCTACTGAACCCAGCAGTATGCTTTTCATTATTTAATAAAAAAAAAAACACCAAAGCAAAAATAACCTTGGCACATACTGTGATTAGGCATGTCATATTTGATTTGTTTGATCAAGAGGCTGGCAAGGTGGCGTCCATGTCCAGTTCACAGTCTAGCTTTCCATTTCCAATAAACAATATCACAGGTTTAACTTGAAACGACTACAGCTGAATAGGATCATCTCGCTCTGTTCTCCTCGTATCGTCTACGCTGTCACAATCCAAAAAAAGGATTGAAATGTAGCAGATAAATATATGGCATGGCTTTATCTGCTGCCCCTAAGCAGCTTTACTCAAAGGAAAGCTCAAACAATGTTGGCTAATCGTAACATTTTAAAAGTCAACGTGTCATCTTCAAACTGCCAAGAACAAGAGGTGATTTCTTACGAGATGACAACCCTGTTATGGGAGCACAAAAGAAATGTAGGGTAACAGGGGAGCAAAGGGCTGAAGCAGTGATGAAACACAGAGAGGGAGAGAGCACGGAGCACTCAGAGCACAATAAAGACAGCAAGACAAATACAGACAAAGAAAGACGTATGAGATCGTGCCCCTGCCTCTGTGTACATATGGCGAAACGTGCTGGAGCAGAGAAAGACCAACACATTGAGACAAGCCCCTTTGCTCAGGCTTCCTTTTAAGAGTGATTTGGCAGCTCGGCCTTATGTCTGCTGGCAGGCTGCAACGTATGCCCCCAATCATCTGCTGATTGCTGAATTACTGCATGGCTTTTTCTTTTTATTTCCCTTTAACTCTACTGGATGATTTGCTGAGGGACCTGGAACACGGACAGGACAGGACAGGACAGAAACAAACTGACCACTGACATACAGCTGGCTCATTTAACAGGCAGGTATTTAGCTTTATGGGCACAGCTAATCAAACTCAAACACATAAACAATACAGTTATTTTCTCATTAAAGCACTATCATGTATTGTTTTCATGATAACATTTCACAGTAATCAGCGTGGTCTCGACATTAATTATGCCCTGAAGAGACACCTGGGTTTGCTGCATTCCTGCGCTTGTGGTCAGGCACTGCTCCTTCTCGGCATCTCTGGGAGGTGATGAATTTTCCATATTAGGCAACTACGTCAATGAAATTACTTTACCGTCAGCAGGCTATATTTATAGTAGATGCACTGTACAGCAGAAGCAGCTCTGCAGGAGTGTCTCCACCAGTCTGCCAGAAAACAGCAACATGTATTATCATTGCCAGCTCTTTTCAGTTTTGAATAAGCAGGCCATTTCATGGTTTTCTTTGCATAATTGCATACTTAACTTGCTCTAGCCACATGATAAAAACAGCAGATTTTTTTTTTGATTGGATCCCTGTAAACAAAATATGCTTTCTTTCCATTATATACTTAAAATAAGTTGCCTTCCGAGGGCACCTTCTATCAACAGTTCACCTAAACAATGTGTAACTAAGGAATACAGACTGTAGGGACAGGAATGAAGTGTGACTGTGACCAGACAGGAAAATAATCTACGTAATCCAGATCGAAGCCCTAAAGGCTTTTATAGATCGACAGCATAGATTTTCTCTCTGTCTCCATTTCTACCTGGCTTAGGTTTAATTCAACTCAATTAAATCAACCCGTGAGCCCAGGAGTTCGCAGAGAACGTAATCATTCATCTTTGTGGCGAGCCACTTCACCTGAGCCAAAAAAAAAGAAGAAAAAAAACAAAATACAGCCCCTACCCTGCTCTTTCTCCATAGACACCATTAGGCCACTCAATATAGTTCCAGCCATGCCAGCTCTATTATAATTACAGCAGTTGACATCTAACAAACAGCTCTTTATGGATGTCCTGGCCTCACTATTACTTTAACAAGTCTGGTCATTTTGTTGTTGATGTCAGCTGGTGTCTGTTGTTTGTGTATGTGTGTGTGTGCGAGTGTGTGTAAATTTTACTGTTTTCCCTTTCCACCCATAAATTAGATGGTTAGGTAGCTTTTACATTTAGAAGAAAAAAAAAAGATATGCTTATCTTTCAACATTCAACGTGAAAGTGGGGGAAAAAAGTTATCCCTGATACAGAAACACACCTTGAGGTAAATCTCTTATCTGCACTGCACACCACAGCTTTAATGTAAGATAATCGACACAACAATCAACAAAACCAAAACAGCTATAAGGGACTGTCCTTGAGTGACTGGCGGTGACTACCACAGAAACCTCTCCCCCATCATGACTATATCAGGCAGCTGCATACACAGACACCCATTCAACAGATACATATTTCATGAGCTATGGTAAACACACTGCTCTCACCAGCGCCAGAAACTAGCATTGAATAATACATTCACGACGGATCGGCTAATGAATTGAGAGCCCGCCTGAGTGAAGAGAAGAAAGCAAATAACCAATACTCAAAGTAGAAATAGAATTAATGAGCGGTTGTGAATGCTCAAACACTCGGTTGTGAATGCTGCTCAAAAAGCGGGACCGTTTCTGTCCTCCACCTAACCTTTGTCTCTGGTCAAAGTTCCACATTAATGAATGCAGGAGAGCTTTCATAGTCTTCTTTATGAATGTGGATTTCACAGATGTGTAAATGATGCTACGTGAGATGCTGCGACTGAAGCTTTGATCTGCTATTCCACAAGCCAGGTTCTACAACAAAAGGTGAGGAAATCCAGAGCTCAGACAACCCTTGTGTAATCTAGTAGAACCACTCTGTATGTCTGATCCTTCTCCGCTCTGCTGGCCATTTCAGCAATCAGTCTAGCTGCCCACACTTGGATGTGCCCCGCTGGCAAGAACACAGACCACAGCTGGAACTTCTTCTTCCAGAACATACGGCTTAACATACTTAGAACTAAGATGACTGAGTGAAGTGTTTTGTATTTTTTCTCTTTTAAAACTGCATTGGCGCAGTCTGGATGAAAAATAAACAAATAAATAAAAAAAAATCGCTTGTAAATCAAAGAAAAACACCAAAAATACTGTAAAAACTTAAATGATTCCTAAACTCTACGGTAAAAGCTATTATGCAAATACAGCGTCAAAACAACAGGAGGAAACAATCAACAGAACAAATTCTGTGTTTATGGTGTAATTCAATTATTATTCTAACTGAAGCTGATATTTACCTGTAGGCTGTTTTGTCCAACACACTACACTTGGACGAAATTAACTGGATCCCAGAGCAGAACATTTTGCAAGGTACAAAATACCCCCACCCCCCTCGCCAAAAAAAATAATAAAAAAAATAAAGCAAAAAAGGGTGAAGAATCAGCACCCAACTGGGATTGCGTGTTCTCAACATGGGGCCCAATGATGCCTTTGTGCCTGTGAGGGGAGCCCCGGGAAGCTACTTTAACAGTGAGAGAATGTGTGTTATTCTTTACAAATGTCTCATCTTCTTCTCTGCTGTCACAGGTAGAAAATTATGTTTTTTTCTTTTTTCATATTTTTGCTTGTTTTTGACAGCAGAAGTAGACATAAACTGTGGGAAGACACAACGTTTACAAATGCAATAATGCCCAAGGGAAATGCCCACCATTATTCCTAATAATATGCCATTAATACTGAGAAAATATATGATGTGACATCATACTCAGCTTTTTGGATTATCTTAGAAAACATCCCAGTCATATATTTTTAAGTTGAAACGCTTACCCACACAGTGCTCCACTGCTCCTCTCTATCCGCTTCCACAGAAGCATGAAAGAGAGCCAAAGGTGCTGCTCCAAATGCATCTGAGCTAACCTAACCCCTCTGACAGATCCTCCACACCACAGTGAGAAAGAGGGCAGAGAGAAGTGTTTTGGGAACTGAACAATTTCATAGGTCTACACCCACCCTCGTCAAGACAACTATAACCCTATGGAGAGAGGGGTATAGACGCGAGGTGAGAGGTGGAGGCCACATGTCCATCAGGTGCACAAACACCTTCATTATGATGGGAGGAAATTAACACCTACAAGTGTACAGTGCTGTGTCTCTGGGAAAAGCAGGGCCAGTTCAGACGAAAGAACAAGAGCTCTGGTCAGCAAGCAGACCAATAGGGTGGCAAGTCTCTGTAGGTGTCTGACGAAATTAATTAGGAGAGTGAAAGAAAAATGTCTGTCAGATCACAGATCACGCTGTGCAAAATACCTTCCCCTGCTGTGATCAATTGATTGCCATTAAATGTTCCAGCTGCCACTCCATAAAATATTAATATTTAAAATCTGACAGCTATATAGTGAAGTTCCTTTTCTTCCCACCTAAATAACAGCCTCCTGTAAGTACATCACTAAGCACAAGAATCAAATACATTTACAGTAAGCGAGAAAAGGCCAGGTTTCGGGTTGTACGCTGCAGTCTCACCCTTTTCACGTCTCTCTTGAGCCTGCTTCATTTTAGCCCCCACTGCACCAGAATCCATGACAGCTAATTCTATCACTCCAGTTCGAGAGACACTCATCCCAATAGGCACTGGGGAGGAAAGGAGGGGTGGGCTTCAGCAATCATTCACTGGTCACTAAGCATATAGTAGTATTTAGACAGCTTTAGCATAATGCCACAGCTTAATGCGTGTTGGCTAATTTGCCAACAGGCTTGATGTGAACAATCTCTCTGCATGTTCTGGTTGGGCGCATGGCCTGATGGGATGGCACACTATTAGCCCAGTCAGACTGCAGGGCCCCGCTGTTAACATTACAATGTGTAGTGGAGCATAACAAAGTGAAGGAGGGCTTCGTCTTGCCATGTTTGTGCGCTCTCACAGCACGCTCTGGTCAATGTGATGATAACACATATACAAAGCAATCAATATTAGTAAAAAAAAAAAAAATTGTCTGCAATTAGACCTATGGGGTATTAGTATTTTCATAACACCCCTAATATATATTCACATTCTCTATCAGAGTTGGTAATCACTTGTCTCAAACAGTTTAATTACAGCTTGGCAATGACTACTTAACGTGATTAGATGTTATACCTTATTGTTGCGTGTGGCGTATTACATCAATTATATTAAGAGTTATTATTGTCATGAGGGTGCAGTGCTTGCATGTGATACAGGATGCAGTGAGGGCTGAGTGACAGGGACTTCTTAAAGGCTTAATTTTACAAATAAAGTAATCAATATAAGCTACTGCACATCACGTCTCACCACACAGTGAGCTGTAAGGTCTTTTGCATAATTGCAATAAAAAAGTGTATTGGCCTGACTGATTGAATTCAGTCTTGGTAATTGCAGCATAAACAATGTAGTTGACTGTCACAGCTCCTGTGCCACTATGCTGTCAACAATCCAGATATTTTTCTAGTGTCTACTAGCATATCATGCAGATCCACAGCCTGCCGTGTAATGAGTATAATTACATGGTGCGCATGTGTTACCTGTGGGGTAACACATACACACATACACTCACACACATGTGGAACACAGCACATATTTTTTCCATCCCTATGACCTGTCACTCAAAATCAGCCACGATGGAAAAAGACGCACAGCTTCTCCATGCCTCCCTGTCTCCACAATCCACAGGAAATTCTCCCCTCTTCCTCCCCCCAGAAAGAAAAAAAAGTTAAAAAAAAAGAAAAAAAAAGAACAACATTAAACCTACATCATTTCTAATAGCCACCTAAATCCCTGTTGATGTGGCTGTCCATCAATTTGACCACCCATATTCTCAGCCCAGCCCCCCACCCTTTGATCGACATTTACTCCGGAGCTACCCGCCAGGCGCTTTCCTCCATTCTCAATCTTTCTTTCTCGCCCCAGTTACTCTTCCTCTCTACCAGGAGAACCTCCGCATGCTTCCAGGCAAAGTCAATGTCTATCTCTTGTCTCCCTTGTGCTGCCCATATCCAGTACACCGCTCCCATTCCTCACTGTTGTGTTTCGCACACATCTAAGGCATATCCGAGTTGTAAATAGAGTGGAGCTTAAATGACAACAGCCTTGCTTTTCTAGGGATTTAGGGAGCAAAAAGGAGCTGATTTGTTCGAAAGACTGCTGGCGAAGATAAAATGTTAGGCTTTGGATCTAAATTCCACATGAATGCCTTTCCCTTTAGTGTGCATTATGATGGCAATGGACCATATCATAGTATTTGTTTTGCTTTAGAGCTGTCCCCTGTGATTTATGTTCCCCGAGTGCAAATATCTCATGTCACTATACAAGCAATGTTTCTGTCATGGAGAACGCAGGGGGTATTCAGGGGCTGAATATGAGAGGTTTGTGTATGCGTGTGTCTGTGTGTGCATGTGTGGGTTGGTGGTGAGGCGCTTGTGGCAGTGCCAGTGTGTGACTGCTGGCCCCCCTGGCTAGGGAGCTGCGCCTGGAAAGGTTACCCAGCAGAGTGGCTTTTGTATGGTAATGTGACCTCCAGCTCCCTAAGGAGTCCCAACACCTGCCCAGCACCCCCCACCAGTCTCACATCCCCAACATGTTAACTGTTTTCCCTGATAGGAACATAACTGCTGCTCTGCCATCACTTTGTTAGGTTATTTTTTTATTGGATATTTACAATATGGCAATGGATATAACAGCAACACAATCAATGTTCAATGTCAATGCAGACACAGGTAGTTTGCTATTATTAAGTCATATATTAAGTTGCCGTAACGCCATAATTATATTATTAACGTCTGCAGAATAGTTACCACCAGCTTGGTTTGGACACAATAGCTGAGAAAAACCGAGTAAAAATACGCATCCAGACAACCCCCTCCCCCCACACTCCTAAACCTACAGACAACTGACTGAGCATAGAGAGAGGGGCTCTAAAGCAATTATAGCAAATTAAATGAATGCCCCCAAGTTAAATAGTGTTAATAGTGTTCAGGGAGACAAATTTGAGATGCAACTCACAGTGTGATGGCAAGATCCACTTGGATTGCTGAGTAGCAAACAGTAGCTTTAATTATATTCAAACCCTTTTAACAGAGAATCAATTCATAGCATGCTGTGGCAGGTTGTTGTCGTTGCAAGTGGACTGAAAAGCAGTACGCATCAGACTCATTTCTTGTGACACCAAAGTTAGTTTGTCTGATGTTATAGTGAATAAACTCAGAGTGTGAATAGGTGATACCCGAGAACTGTTTTGTTCCAGATATAATGGAAAACAAAGAAACAACTGGCAAATAGTGACACCTTCAGACATCTGCTCCATGATTCGAGGTGACAGTGATGAAAATGAAGAATAACATACGCTGTCTGGCATGAGATGATAAAAAGATATCATCCAAAAGATGAAACCTTGCACACAGGTTCTACTGCATGTACAAAGCATGTCTATATTTCGTAATGTATTCATTGAAAATGTCATATTATGGCTCATTGCTCAACACGGTGTTTTAAACCAAAAGCAGAAATGCATTCAGAATACTGACTATGCTGTACGCTCCTCACTCACACACCCACTGTGGTTCATACCCTCCCTCTAAGACCAGTAGATCCTAACAAAAGTCCACTCTATCCTTGCATTCAAGGTCTCAGAGCTGCTACCCACAGGCTGGAGCCTACAGTTACGTAAGCTGCCCGACCACCAACCTCTGCCTAAGGCAGCCCACCCACTGAACTCATTTCTCCATCGTTGGCCAGCTGAGCAGCATCACTAACCCCCTCCCGTCTCATGCACTCACGCTGGACTCATACATGCATAAGCTTTGCGCTGGCAATGGTTTTCCCCTCACTAAATGCATACTTAGGTATTGTCATTAAGTTATGACTTGAAGTCACATCTATATGTGTCATGTAAAAACCCATTCCCCTACCACACTTTGTCTATTTATTTATCCATTAAAAAACTTAATTATGAATGAATGTCACATTGAATAATTCATGTGCACCCCAGTGCTGCGAATAAATAGCTAGCGCACCTTTGCTTCCTGCCCTTCAGTGTTCCTTCAACCCTTTTAGTAGCACCATGCACTACTCTATGTTATTGGTCTTTCTCCCTCTCTGGAGGGTTCTTGCGCACTTACTCCTTATTAAAATCCCTGTGGCATGTAAACACACACACACAGTGACATGTGCGCACACGTTCACACACAGCCACACGCGCATGGGCCAAGGCCCGTCTGCTGGTACAAACCATTTATTAAAGCTCCTGTGAAGGTCCTGGCAGTCAGCCAGAGGGAGACATGACTTTGGATCCCATTCATGTCCACATCAGCAGAGTAAAATGTTTCTAGGTGTTGATCCATGACAGCCATTATTGCTGCAATTCAGTTTTATCACTGTCAAATTCTACAAAAGGGAAAATAAGCCCTTTTTCTGCACTTTAACAGATTGTCAATACAGTTCAACCAATCCAAAGCTGCTGAGGGAGTTTATTTGCCTCTAAAGACATGTTTTGAATAGGGAGGGGAGAAAACGCCTAATCTTATCTCTAAAGGACCACAACCTCCCTGAAATCACTTTTGAATACACAATGTTTGGAAGAATGCTGGAAAAAAAAGTTTTCCAAAATAAAATAATAATAATAAAAAAAACATTAAATAAATACAGGGGTGTTGACATGCTGCCAGTAGGTTAGGACAATGTTATCAAGTCTATTAAGAGAATCTAATCGTATAAATGATAACACATGGCTAAAGAACTTGTCTTTATTCAAAGCTTAGAAGAGTTAATGTGTTGACTGAACCAACCAAGAGAGTGAAAAGAAACAAAGCACAGCGAAAGCGAGACAGATTATGTAACGCAGTAATGTTGACAGGCAAGCGACTCCTGGACCGAATTATGGCTGGGCAATAATTAGTATTCATATTACCATTTATCAACCAGTGGGATTGTATTGTGTTGATAGGATTTTACAATATGATACAATCTTGAGTCAAACTGTGTTGTGAGACTCACTACTGTATTAAAGAGCATGTTTTAATATTTCATATGGAACCAATGTAATTATGTATATCTACTGTACATATCAAAATGATCTTAATAATGTAATATTGATTAAACCATATCAGCCTTAAAGTCAACACTACTCTTTCTTTAGTTTACACTAAAAATGAATGCTGATGAAAGCTGAGCCTGAGCTGAGTCACTAATCTGCATTATTCAGGTGTTCAAACCAACATAAAAATGGATCTGGACTGCCCAGTCTTCTGCACATATAACACCACACACACATAATACCAGATGCCAGTGTTTCCAAGAATTACTTGGTGCATCTAAAACCAATACATACACAGCACACACACCAAACAACAACATATCCTCACACCAAAATAACCACAATAAGAAAAAAAGAGGCCCAAAAAGCTACAGCAAACACTTTGAAGCAGTCCCACCAAACTGACCACCTCCAGTTCATTTGGCTCTCTGCACTCTGGAAAGATACAACCTTTCTCATTGCCCACATGGCATGCAGAAAAAGTGCAAAGTGGTTTCAAGTCTGTTGTGTCATCACCATACATTATTACCACGGGTGGCATGAGATAACATCGTCAATTTATTCTTCATTCACTTACAGGCACATATCGTATTTAACTCAAAATCGCAGAGAGTGATTGTGCAGCCCAGGGGTGCCGTAATCATTAAGGGGCATGAAACTATACAATCCTAATTTACAACTTCTTCATCACCTCTATTCTGTGTAGAGGGAATGATCTACAACAAGGTGGTCTGTTTCAGCGGTCGGAGGAGGTCTAATGCATTTGGTAGAGGCTGATAACAGTGCTTCACTTTCACACAGAGCACTCAGAGGGAATTACAGTACAGGGCTGCAGAGAGGAGAATGCCTGAGTGCTTTAGTTAAAACCAGGGGTAAATGCTATCTCGTGCTTACATACTCTGTGATCCATGCGCACTGAGGCTGCCTGATCGTTTCAAAGCTCGGCCCATTTACATTTTCACTTGACACGGTCACTCATACTGTATATTCTACTTTACAGAAATCGATTGCACAGCCAAAGGCCTCTCCTTTTCTACAGAGCACTGGTCTCTAGCCAAGCCTTACCTGGATTGAGAGATAGGAGGATGAAAGGATCGGGTGCACAGAGACCATAGCCGTGGGGGAGAGACTTTTAGAGAGGGGTTGAACATGTTCACGTAAATGCTTTACAGAAGACGGGTAAGGAGCCTCTCTGGGGAGGAGCAAGGTGCCAAATAATGTGTGAGCATCCATTAGCTTTTCGGTAACCGCTGCCTGCCATCTCTGATGCTGTATGAGCCCTCAATGACTAATCTATCAGCTGAGCATAAGGGGCCCGCCACACTGCTCTTACTGACTTAACTCTCTCTCTCTCTCTCTCTCTCTCTCGCCCCAGCTGAGACATGTCTGATTTCTCCTCATTAGGAGTGCTGTTCTTTTAACATGCCTACCCAGCAAGTCCAACACTAGACCCACAAAGGACACCCTGACCAGTCACCCTGTCACTTTCTTGCCCGGTAACTACTTCCACGCCGGAGAAGAGAAACTAAGGCAGCGCTTCCTTGCTTCAGCGTGGCGCAGCCTCGGCCAACACTGTTCATCACCCTCACAGTGAAGGCTAAATATGAACACACATATGAATATATGAATAAATGAACAAGTGGTTATTGTTATTCACCTGCACGCGCTTTGCCGAGCCTGCAAAGTCTTTTGTTTGGAGTCTGTAGTTCTGCTGAGCATGGGTTTTCTGACAGAATGTCTGAAGTAGGGCAGAGGGGAGTGGGAGCACAGGTGTTACTGAGTGGCTCTTTTACTGAGAAAGAATGACCTGTGTCTGCAAATGCCCCCTCTGTCTGTCTTCGGAGCTTCCTGCTATGCCCCTGTGCCCTCTTTCTTCAGTGGCTACCATGCTGGCATAAAGACCTGCCATTTGCCCAGATGGCGGACAGCAGGGGTCCCCTCCCTTCCACACACACACTTTGTGTGTCAGTGAAGTGCTGCCCCCCTGAGCGTGTCTGAGACGCAGCTTTGGCCCATATGCCCGACTGAAAAGAATGACGAGAGCAGAGAGATGGGCATCTGTACTGCCCTAAACAACAAAGGTAAACAGACATATAAAAACATCTGACCTTCTGGCAGCCTTCTTATTGTAGCCTTGTCTTTCTTACTTTATCTCAAAACAAATGTCATCTTCTTTTAAAGACACACTTCAGCATAAATCTTCAGGATAAACATCCATCCAAACACCACTGATTGGTCTAACGCTATCGTGGTGATACTTTAATGGTATGAGGGATCATAAACACACCACAGGGTTTCTCACTTTTGCCCAATCAGCCACGTCCTTCACTATAAGCCACCCCCTCCTCCGGCTTTGGAAAGTATCCGTGAGCATCGCGGATTAGTCAGAGTGCACATGGCAATAGGTTGTCTATTATTCCAATTAAATTGTTAGGAGAGAGCTTTGGAGAGAAACTGGCTGCACCTTTGCCTCCTCTTTTGGTCTGTTGATTTCTGTTTGTTGTTTCAGTATTCAAACACGTGCATGTATACAAGGCATGCACAAACACAAATATAGGACATCCAATCCATTCTTTTAAAATTTCATTAATTCAGATTGTAGTTTCTTTTGCAAGGATTTACTTTTGCCAATACTAATATCAAGATACAGCATAACCTCCCCCCCCCCCAAAAAAAAAAAAAAACTAATGAAAGTGAATCTCATACAGTTGAGTGAGACTGGGTAGGTAGAGCTGCTCAGTTATGACAAAAATTACAAGCACAATTGTTTTGGTCAATACTGAGATCACAGTTATTTAACACAACTTTGGAAACAAGTTGAATTCATTCATTTTAATAAAAATGTCTTTAACATTTGATTTTTCTTGAACTTTAAATGTAACTTATGAAAAATAAGAAGATGCCTAAATAATCATTCAGTAACTTGCTGGAGAAAAAACACATTCAATTCGCATTCAATCCCATTCCTTTGTAAATATGGACTGAATACATTACATACATCTACACATCTCTTTTTTACCACCATGTAGCTTAGGTAGGAGTGCTGTCTGTTGAATATGGGATGGAAGCCGTTAAAAGTGGCTTTGTGCCTACTGCTACACATCGGGCTCTTCAAGTTCATAATGTCATACTGACACCAGGAGACAGGTAGTGCCAGGGGTGATGCCCAGGAGTGAGGGGAAGGTCAGCAAAGCTTCACAACCAAACTGGTGTCGATGCCACAGCATGTATGGCTCAAGTGTTTGGCAGTGCATCTTAACAACAAAATGTGACATTTTTAGAAGCTGTCAAACTGCAGTCTAAAAAGCGGTCTTGACTGGGGACTGCGCCAGAGCACCGCTGCAGGGCTTTCAATCTGGCCGTAATGGGAAAGATGGAAGAAGATAAGATTCCAATTCAGCCATTTCTGCACGGCCCAATGTGATCACACTGCAATCCGACAGGGCATTTGGCGAGTCGAGAGAATTCTTAAAAAGACAGAATATCTTCAAGTATGGCTTGGTACTCACACAAATTCCATCACTGCTCCTAACTATTGAGCTCACTGAAAGTAAGTAACATAATCTGCTAGTGTTACAGATTCTGTCCTCTATCACCAATCATACTGACTAGATGACTATAAGACTGCATGGACTATTAGACCTCGGCTGTTACCTTGATGTCTCTGACAATTGTGACAATTGAAATATTACTTTTGAAAATAGTTTTTGGCATCACTTTCTTATTTCCACAAGTAAATCTTTAGTTTTGTAGCTATGTTATGTCTTGAGGAGTCAGTGCAATGTGATTCTTGCTACCAACAACAAATGTGAGTTCAAACATTAGACGGCAATTACACTGACAGAGTAAACCATTTCTTAACACACACGGTACTTTAGATGTTCTTCTTTCTGATGAAACCTTTGTAACTTAACTCTTATGTTAAATACTTCAAGCCTTCTGTTATCAACTTAATTTATTCACTCTGTCCTGTTTGTGATCCCACCCTGCCAGTGCTGCTAGCTAACCAGAGGAGTGTTGCCAAGTCACTGTGGTACTGTTGTTTACACATTAATGTATTCTCATTAATGTTGTTTTTCGAAATGTGCACACCTGTGGAGAAATAAATTCAATTGCACAAGAGCAGCACACTCTATGGACCAAGCAACATGCAGCTCAATTTAAAACAGACAATCATTTATCCAGAGAGACCAGTGGGCATTATAACCCTAATCATATGAACACAGGCAATGCTCTGAGGTTTAGGTACCACAGTCTGGTAACTGCAGCTTCTACAGTGACATCACCACACACGCAACATGGAAATGAACATGTCCCTAAAGAGTTTGTAGCTACATGAGTAAACATACATGACCAAGGTGGTGTAGTGTGTGGTGCATAAAGATAAATTCTAGTTACACTGTTCAGATACAGAAACACTGCTGCTTGGCATGACTTGAAGCAACAATGCTGAACACAAAGAGTGCAAAGATATGAGAGCCATTTCAGATTTTTTTTAATTAGCCACTCAAAGAATAGGCAATTACGTATATTTGTTGTCTTTGTACTAGTAATACAAAAAAAAAGAACAAAAAAAAACAAAAAAAAAAACACTTTATACTGGCGCTCTGCCAAACCACACCAACAGGATATCATGCCTCTCAACTCCCCATGCACACATGCACGCTGTCTACACCCCCATCAACTATTTCTAATTAATCTTCAGGATTCATTTTGCCGCCCTGGCTTGTCTTTATAAACGGGTACAGAGAATGGGCCTCAAATACAAAGAAAAAAAAAAGAGAGGGGAAAAAAGATTTCTTGTTTCTTATAGCCAATCTAAATTCTCACATTTTTCTAACAAAAAGCTCACGAGTTGCTGAAACAATGCTGTCTTATCTGCAGGAATTGGGTGAAACTTCCACTCCGTCTCTCTTTTATTAGGCCATATTCAACCTGTCGCAACTGAGAACACAGCCTGCAAAGCTGCATTGTGCTGCGAACAGATAGTGCTACTGGTTGCGGCTGGTTTCGGACTCAACCCCTTTTACCTTTACCCATCAAGTCTAATTTACAAAACACCAATGAAGCATTGTTTCATCAATTATTGTGACATTTCTGCATTGGTGCTGATCTGGTCAGTGTAAGTAAACCAGTTAAGGTGTCCAATCAAAAAATGTAGACATCAGAGCAAAAGAGTGATGTGCACAGTCCAAATATTTAGCAAAGAGTGAAGAAAAGGTGAGAAAAGGAAAAAGGAAGAGAGGATAAAGAGCTATTTGTATGTGGTAGAAGCCTTTTGTCGACAGTCAGCATCAAAGGACTTCTTCAGTGTCCTCTCAGCCCCTGTCAAATTGTCATCGAACCTTCCTGAAAATCAAAGACTCCTTCCACACACTCGCTGTGACATCAACTCCCTCTCTTTGTCTCTCTCTCTCTCTCAATAACATAGACACACATGCACATTTCATCTTGAAAGAAAAAAAATCCTTCCTGCTATTTGGGAGCTCTCCAAAGACATGCCACTGAACAAACTGAGCTACATTCAGCCTCCCGCACATCTCCTCTCTGAAAGACTTTATTCTCTGTTAATGCTATGGGGAAAAGTAGAGGGGCAACATGCTGAGAGAGACCTGAAAAAGAAGAATGATAAGAACATGATTGTAAAAAATGATCCCAGTGATCCCATTACCGAGCTATTTAGGTGTGGCAATCTAATTTAGGCTCCCAACATAAACCAGGACCGAGATGTCCACACTGACTGGGACTACTTACAATATGTAGCTCGCAGTCTCATTTTCCTCTAACGACTGCGCCACCGGTGGTTAAGTAATGACGAAGGCAGAGTTTGAAATGAGAGCTCAAAGAAGGGAAATGCATGTTCCTCTAATCTCTTTCAGATAGGGCTGGAAAAAGCCCGCTCAGTGTTGCATTTGGCTGCTTTGTGTTTTGAGTGAAGGATCAGACTGGAACTTCTGACAGTAGAAATATGCTGCCTTTTGAAGTGAAGAGTGTTTTGAACAAAAAAAAAAAAAAAAAAAGAAGAAAACATCAACAAGCTTAAACTTTGCAAACAGATTTGTGTCTGAAAGGTTGCATACCCTTAATTTGGTGAATTTCTGGAGAGAGTGAAAACTATTCAAAACCTCCACTTGTTTTGATACTTCTTTGAATACAATGGAGAGTTGCACTCAGGGGTGCAGTGATACACAGGATGTGCGGACTGAAGGCGGAAAGTTATTAACGGGTGTGAAGCTAATGTGTGAGATCCTATTTTTGTGACTTTTCTCCACAAAGTGCAGTCGATTGTGCCAGGTGTATGACGTAAAACTGTGGACAGGCTACGTTTGGTACCTTGGTGACCAGAGGCACAAAGTGCACCAGTAGCGCAATGGAAAGTGGCAGGGATTAAGAGGAATGACGTGTCAGTGGTGAAGGTACAGGCTGAGATCAATAAACAAGTTTCTCTAATTGGTTTATTGAGAGGAGTCTACTGTAGAAGTCAGGCAAGGTGCAAATATTTTTAGGCACTGAATGCCTGGGTACAACATTTTCCGTGCATAATGATGAACACCTATGTTTTTAATCAGACAATTATGTGCAGATTTATTGTGTTGAATGAGTGCAGTTGAATTAGCGGAGATGTTACTTTGCCACACACACAAGTGTTTTTCAAGTGATGGCTAAGGCTGCAGATTTTGACTGCGGTCACAATAACGTGATCAATGCATTGATCTTTTAAATCTATTTACGTCACTGTACAAACCTGCAACTCAGAACAACGGGCTCTGTTTAAAAGACAGAGGTATTTATTCAATTAATTTCTGAGAATTATAGATTTTTTTCTAATTTTTTCTTTTCTTTTTGTTTGCTAAAAAACTTTTTCCCTGTCCTGTCGCTATCAAATTTAGTCAAAACAAATACAGCCTTGACTTTGAAATGCTACAATGTGTATTATTATTAGATGCAGCTACAGATTTTTCTCTATTTAAGTAGAAAAAAAAAAAAAAAAAGCTGTGCCTTCATAGAAAGTATTTGTAAAGACAAAAAAAAAAAAAAAAAAACAGCTCCAGGTGCTACAAGATGGAAGAGGCTACAACAACATCCGAACCTCTGTGTTTTGGGTGAGGACATGAAGGCAGCACCAGTGCATTTAGCATGTGGAGAGACTAAAGACAAGCAACAAGTATGTGAGTGACATGTTGCCAGCTAAACCTTTAAAAAAGATACTAAGACTGAAAGCAGTGTTCATACGATCTAATTAACTTCAGCTGGTTTAAAGATTTAGTCATTCAGGGGGAATACTTCTTACTTGGAAGCATCCTACAAGCCACTGTGTTTAGAACCTGGTCCAGAGTTAGAGTATGAATGTAAAAAATTATGAATATTAATTAGGTTGCACTTAAGCAAAAAACAAAACAAAACAAAAACTAAAAAACTGCCTCCCAACAACGCAAACCTACTTCAGCATATAACCTGTATCAATATCTGGATGTGGTTCTCCAAATATATTTTCACTAAGGAATACTTTATTGTGATAAATCAAAAGGAACAAATCTGAATTTAATGAAATATTCAATCAACCTTAAACCGCTAAAATGCCAGCTTAATATGTCACTGAGGAGAGGAAATAGCAATGATGCATTCTGAGGCTCAACTCAGTGTGCTTCCCTGTGCTTCATGCCTCAGCAAAGACATTTAACGCACAGGAACCATGAACAGGACCTTTAACTTAAAGCCGTCGCAAGGTTCATAGGCAGTCTTCAGCATTACACTAAAATTCCGATGTGCAATATGACCTTTGATGCATCTCTGTCATGTTTTGTGCATTTGTGCACATTTGTGAGAGTTGCTCTAACAACCATGGATGAAATCTGATATTTTCATCCATGGGATGGGATGACTTGGACGCTAGAATGCATAAGTCAGGTATTCTGGGAGAGCTGCTTCTGAGGTCATCAAATATGACACACTCGCTTAAGGCGACTGCACCCACTCTTTCAAGTAAAGATGGAGAGGAGACAACATACTGCGCCTGTCTTCCAGTCAGGCAATATCTGACAGCCCTCCTTTAGCAGTCTCCTTTTTCTCTTACACCCTCGTACACAAGCATATAAATATACAATGGGAACCGTTACGATCCCACACAGACGCAAACATCAGTGCATGCACTCACTCTGTCAGTCTGTTTCAGAAGTGAAATTATTCCGTCTCTCAGGGGTCCTGTTAAGCTCTTACAAAGCCTCAGTGCGTACAGCAGGTAGATTGATTGTGACTTATTAACTGTGAGTGAGCCTAACAGAGTGCATTAAAACAAAAGGAAATGTGATATCCCCACCCATCAAGTGCTTGTTAGAGCTTTAATCAAAGCCCGTCCAAATCTGCATACGGAGTCCTGGTAATGAATTCCAAATGGCGTCTTTAAAAACAAGAAGAGACCACACCGCAGAGCCTTATTACACAAGAGGACCCAGAAGATATTTTACAAAGATCGCGAACAGTAGAACGAGAAACTGTGCTCAATAATTATGCCTCTGGCTTTCATTGTCATCAAAATTATATTTCTCGAAGGACTGTGGCACACGAGAAGAATCGCTCAGTGTCTTAACTCCCTTCCTAAATGAGTCCTACGATTATCATGATCACAAACAAAAACAACTCTAATTCATACTCAAGTGGCAAAACAGCAGCCGACCTCATTTGATCGAGCCAGTGGTCAGGCTGTTAAACAGCAGCAATCCAGCCGGCAATGAGCGGCGGTATTGGTAGCAGCACGTCTATTTTAGCTGTGTGAATATGACTGAGGAGTGTAAATCACAGTCATCATATAATCTGCTCTGTTCAGGCACAGAGGAGCATGGTGGGAGATGACCGTTCCACATGTTGGCCCCAGTGGGAAGCAAAGTGTCAGAAAGACAAAAGTGACAATGAACCAGGCAGGTCATTTTTAAAACCCCACAGAATACAATTTAATCGAGGGCTGCACATTCAATACTGTAACACTGTAATAGAAGAATTTAAGCTTCCACAGTTAAAATTAAAGCTCTGCATTTAAGATGCTTACTCTAGTAACATCTGGCAATCCCTCACAGGTATGCTATCTTAGTAATCAGAAGTGTTTTTCTCAAGGGCATGATGAGCAAATTATTTTTATGCAGTTGGTTGCAATGGCTGCATCACAATTTGAAAATATACTGTGCACAGTTTGTATTATTCAGAGCAGTATCAGGTAAGAAATGTTTCTGATATAATGTTTCATTGCTATGAGCACCATTAACAAAATTCCATTTACCTCCACTGAAGGGAGCAGAATTTTACACCAAAATTAGTGCATACATTTTCACAGGTAAACCCGCTAAAAGTCGATAAACGACTGCTTTCTCATTGCCAGTAGACACGTTTACTTTTCTGATTTTTTTTCCTGGTGTGTCACGTTCAACACCGAGAACGCAATAGAAAACACTGAAACATGTTCTGAGAAAGTCTTAATCTATAATATTCTGAATTGGACCCGTCGTTTTTGTGGGGGAGGGAACTGATGATCAGAGTAGCTAAAGAGTGAGCCATCTCACTTCCTTGTCATCTCTGCAGAGAGCTGCACATTCCCTGACATGGACAGTGACAATGCTACAGTGGTTGCTTTTTTGTCCTTTACTTCCCCGTCAAACTCACCATAGACCGAACAAGCTGTGAGTGCTGTTTGACCGGAGATGGATGGAAAACTATTTACGCGCCAAAGTCCTTAACTTCAATCAATGTCATAGCATCCCGGAAAAGTGGGGAAAATTAGCGTGTCCCCGCAGAAGTCATGCTTCCATCACTGCTGATCAGAGCTGGAGTCGATAAATACTCCTGCCTACTGCAGAGTCATTTGACACCGATTGAACGCTGATTGTACCTGTTGGACACAGGAAAAACCAAAAGCTATCTGCATGACTAGATTTGACCAGGGGCAAATGAGAAACTTTTCTTTTTCTTTGTAATATGGGTGAACTGATCCTTCAGTTCAGTGATTTAGCTATACTCCGCGCTAAAATTCATATACATGAAGCAAGTTAAAGAGTAGATAGGGAAGGCTGATGAGCAAACATAAGAAAGGGGAAAAATAACAGGAACAAGCACAGCTATTCACAACAAAGTTAATCAGGCTTGCCTGAAAACAACTGAAGCTTCAGTGGATGTCTAATTGGATTAAACCAAAACAGAGGATGTGTTTTGTGTGCTGATGGTGTGATGGCTTGACCTCTAATGGCCGTCCCCTTTTTTTTTTTTAATTTCTTCAGATCAGCAATCAGACTAAGACTAATGACTAGTGGCACATCTGACACATGGTGGCCAGGCACTTTTCTAGAGATTGACTTGTAAGTTAAAACAGGGAGAGAATTGGTCAAGGTCATTTCAGAGAGACGAAGCAGCTCCAGCAGCGTAAAACTCACACAAATCACAGACTGTCTGGCTTGCCGCTCTCTCCTCCGGGGGACATTTAACCCACTCCTAAAGTGACCTTTCCAGGAAAGAAGTGCAGTCACTTCAGAGGTTTATGTGGCAACATACCTGCCAGGACAGCTGATGACACATTTCGAACAGGATGTGAAAGCACCTTGGCACTGTTGAAGAGAAAGTCAAGAGGAGGATGGATGGCTTACAGCCCTGTTAGGCTCCTGTTAATCTCATCTACACCTATACCCAGACCATCTCTACTGTAAATTAGCATCCTGCCGCAGGCCTATTAAGGTCTAATCAAATGTTAAAATCTGTTACATAAAGTTAACACTGGAGGACCTAACTAGATGTAACCAGTGAGGGAAATTTACTGCATTTTTTTAAAGCGTCAAAATTGCATTAGAAACAAGTTGACGGGAAAGACGCCATCTCTACAGAAGAAGGCATACCTCCCCTCTGTGTCAATCAGAGGCAAATACATACTTTGTTTTGAGTGCCAATTATAGTACAAGACCAGACTGAATTTTTGTGAACGTGGTGGCAAGATGCAGAATGTCGCCATGTTGATTGAAACTATCCGAGCAAATGGACAGAAACTGATCCACAGTCCTGTTATCATGGGGTCATAACTGGGGCTGCCATGATTATTCTCTTCAAACTACTGCGTCTCTCATCCCACTCTTCTTACAAACACATTACTGTCAAATGGACTGAGCTCACACGACCTCTGTTAAAAATGCCTCTATATTTACTGTGAGCGTTTCAGGATCAACTAAATGTGTGTGTGTGTGTGTGTTGGGGGGGCTGTGTGTGTTTGTAGGTCAGTGTTTTAAGCACTGCCTATCATCTGAGAGGCTGTGAGCCATCAATGACTAATGTGTCAGTCTGTCACAGACAAGGACCTACCATATGGCACCAGTGCCCACCCCCTTCGATTTAAACTAATGGGTGGACTGGGAGAAACAGCACAGCTAACTAACCACGCTTCCTAAACTGAAGCGTCTTCACTAAGGATGCAAATGTCATGCAGTTTCCTTTATCTATCACTGGCCATATTAGTTAATTAATAATTAACTATGAAAAAGTGAAAAAAAAATAAATAAATAAAAATCCAAGCTTCTCATCAAGGAAAATTTTAAACAATTGAGATAAGATAATTTTGCAAAATAAGGTATTTGATGCATTTATTGAATAAACACCAATAAGTTAATGTGATACATTGATAATATATTCCTTATAAGATCCACTAACATATTCTGTAGTCTACATAAGTGCATCCTATGAGCTTGGCGATGCACTGTGCCAATTAGAGCAGGCTCAGACTGTTGGGGGCGGCCCAGAGGCAGAGCAGAGCTGCGGCCACCTTTCCCAGGAAGCCCTCCAATTACCACCCAGCAGGTTCAGTGTCTGATGGACTCATGAGGACACATGACGCTCATGAGGAACCTCATAGATCTGAAGCACTCTATCTGTCTTTCTGGCAGTCTTGTGTCTCTGCCCCTCCCCTCAGTGCCTGTGTGAGATTTAATTAAATATTTTTCCATCACCTCTTTTTATCTCCCTTCCTCAATTTGTTTCCTCTAAATTGAAAGTAATTCCAAAGATATCGACCAAGTGAAATTGAGGAAAAAGAGACTTTTTTCACTGTGGCACGTTCCTACCCGGCATCTTTGTATGAGAGTCAGAGGCAGCTGATGTGACCTAACCTTGCCACCACATGGTGACTACTGTGCAAACCCTACTTGCATTCCTGCTGATGACCATGACAGTCCATCCGCGTCTCACCCTGGTAGGAGCCACCACAGTGCTTTTTTGTTTTCCCCGGTTAAATCTCCTCAAAGTCACTTTCAAAGTCTGTATTTAATAATCAGCTAGTAAAGAGATGTGTCGGGGTCTAGCTAATGCCGTAATATAGCTATCAGTGACACATTAGCTCACTGTTGCCTCAAAATACATCATTTACATTATGTGGAAGCCCGGGCTGTGGGAGAGTGATGTCACTGTCTGTCTGATAAATAAGAAAGTTTCTGTAGCAGAGATGTAATAAGTGCTTTCTGATAAACATTTCATATTAAACACTTTTTGGTATTGAGGAACAATGTGATTTTTGAGTTATGATTCAAAGCGGGCAGCCATGGCCTAGAGGTTGGAGAAGCGGCTTGTGATCGGAGGGTCACCGGTTCGATTCCCCCCCCGAATGCGAAAAAAAAAAAGCCCATTAGCCGGCTGATGTGCCCTTGAGCAAGGCACTTAACCCCCCAATAAGCTCCCCGGGTGCTTGATGCTGCCCACTGCTCCTGTGTGTTTCACTGCATGTAATTTGCCGGGTGTTGCAACTAAGGATGGGTCAAATGCAGAAGATGAATTCAGTGTGTGTTTGTAAAAATATATATACTGTCAATAAAGCTGATTCTTCTTCTTCTTCTACAAAATTTACAGTGTGAAAGCAAAGTCAAAAAAAAAAAAAAAAAAAAAAGTAAAAGCTGTACCATCACATTTCTATTAACTGACCCACAACACCAAGCTAATGTTGGTGCATTACAACCAGCATGAAAAATTCGGTCTTACTGAAGGCAGTGAATTTTTTGTCATATTATGAATAAATCTGAAAAGAAATTATTTTCAAACGACATTTACATTTGGCTTGACCTCTCATGTGTTTAATGATGCTTATAGCCACATTTTTGGCATTTTGTATTGATCAACACGTTCTCACTCCCATTTCATCTACAGCAACTTCATCAGTGGCCCTGAGCCTCAAACCATGATGCTCTTCTTACCGCTTCAGTGTCACTTTTTCACCTGCGGGGCTCCACTGTCAAGTTAGAAACAATAAATATACAACATCTATACCTTCAAAACAAAGCTTACTGAGAAACATTTCACATAACGTGGCATGTTAAAACCATGATAAATGTTGTGTAATGGTGGCAGTTTGGTTGGGTTAAATCATAATAAATACCGGTTAGGGTCAGGAAGAAATCACGCTTTTGGTTAAAATAAGTGCATTAAGTGAAATAAATAAGTTCATGTCATACATTATGCAATTTACCTTATGGTCTTGTCCTAGATAATGTAACCTAAGCTCAAAACAGAGCAACTGCGATTTGATTACTGCAGGAGAATCCAACCACCCCAGCCACCTCACGACTCTTTCCTCACCCTTTTCTTACTCGCCTCCTACTAAACAGGCACCTTCAGAAATGACCCTGCATGGCATCATATTTTGAAACAAAAGGCCACTGAGCAGACTGTCGTATCTGATGCGCTGGAGGTGAGAATGGGCTGACACTGACACATGCTTAGCTCACATTTAGTGATCACTAAAAGAAAATGCAAAGAAAATTTCTGATGGTATGGGGTTGGAACCAGCTCAAATTCAGAACCAATTGTTGACAGCAAACCATACTGCTGTGTGTGTCATCAGAGTTTATTTGAACACGTTTTTCCCCTTTGTGCCTTCTCCACACCTTCTAAAAGATTAGCAGTGACGTTGGAAACTGTGTCCAATGCACTCACCAGGACTTCCCTTTCACAGTGGAACCTGCGACTCATGAAGCTGTTCCATTGGCAAAGCCTTGGCTCCATTCAAACCTTGCCGAAGCAAGTGTGTCAGCCATGCAAAATGGAGAACAGATGTGGTATATGGGCAGAGTAATACAGTCTTAGGCTGCCTGCACTGCACCTGATGATATGGAGCCAATAGGGGCATTTGTCAAATGCAATCAGGTGTGATGGAAGGAAGAGATAGAGTGGGGAGATAGAGAAAGAGGGAGGGATGGGGGGGGCTGAACAGCTTGAGCCCTGCCAAACTCTCTTCAGAGCATCAGCTGCAAGGGGACAAAGGGCAAAACATGTGCCTCCGCCCCTCCATGAGGATGTCTCAGCTCTGAGAGTATCACTTTACAACAAACCTTAATCACACATGAGACAATTTCTAAATCAGACCACTCTGCTTTTCCATGGGGATATTTAAACTGTGGATGATTTACAGTGCAAACGGAAATGCTAGACTCAAAAAACTCACAAATTTTCTAAAATGCCATGAGGTCAGATTTTAATCAAAGCTAAGAGACACTCAGCTCTTCATTTCTGTGTGAACTATGGAGCTATCTCTATTCTACTGCTCTTTTCTAAGCCTATAAAAAGGCCCACAAGGTCACAATAAAGGCCAGTCCAGTCCCCTGAGTAGGGCACTTGAATGGAAAGTCTGAATCTGATTTACACTTTGGCCACATGTACAAGCTGCCAATGACTGGGCAGCCAGCCAGACAGAGTCGGAGAGTGGAGGAGTGTGTCTGTGAGGTATTAATGAATGCCGGTCCTATCTTTGAATGAACAAAAATTGTTTATTATATGTTGACACAACCATATTAACATCACAGAGTAATAATATATTCTACAAGGTGTGCAAAGAAAAAGCTTGACTTTGGAAACCAAGTCAGCCTAAACTCGCTAGAATTTTGATCAGTGTCAGTGATGCATGTTGCACTTCTTAAACTCCATTCATACTGACAAGTTTACCTCCTTTGTGTAAATGGCAGATTGCATCTCTTTTGCATGTGTTTTATCCGCAAACCAGATGGCAATGTGGCAATTTAGTTAAATGATTCCTAATTAAAAGAGGAACGCTACTGGTGGAAAATTTGCACTAAACCAAATCTTTTTTTTTTTCTTTCATTTTTTCACTTTGCAAAAGCAAAACATTAAACCAAAGCATGAGACATAATTCTGATATACGTGCCATTCTGCTAATTCAAATCTGTTGCGCCATAGGTCGGAACTCATGCTGTGTAAATACCATTCACTCTCTGGAGCACATTAACTGTCATCACACGTTCATCGGCATTTATCTTTTAGAGTACTTACTGCCAAAGAGAAGAAAGACATTTGCCAAAGATAGAAGCAAAAGGTTGGAGTCATACAGATGTAATGTGCCACAGACAAACCCATAATCTGGCTACCTGGTATCAAGGTGAAGACATTACTGTTAATACTGAACATTCCCGAATCCCTACATTAAACATTCAGAGGATATAACACAATATTGTGAGTACACATTAAAAAAAGACTTTGATGCTTTAATTTGCCATTATATGAGTCTATCATAGATCAAAAGAGATCGTCGTCTATCACAAATAGATTTCTGAAGATATTTCTGAGGTAATTCAGAAACGCTGTCTCCATGCCCCACAACAGTGACGTAATGTTTTGTGTGTGTATATATACACACACACGCGCACACACACACACACACACACACATCTCAGAGTTCATCTACAGGCTGTCACAAGACTCAGTAAGACTGATCATAATGTAGTAGCAGATATATGACACAACATGCTGTGTGGATGCAGTAAATGTAGCCATCTCCAGTGTAGCATGCATGTTCAGGGCATGACTGCTCAAACATGGGAGTTTTAGGTGTGTGCAAACACTCACTGGCATCACCTGCACTAGCACACAGCTGTGGCTTGGTTGGCTGGATGAAGAAAAGCAGGGCACACTGCCATGTTTGGACTATACATAGGGAGCAGCTATTCAGCTATTCATTAAATGACTGACGTGCTGTAGCAGTGCTCCTGAGACTGGAACACACACACAGACACACACTTACAAACTTTAAATGGGCAAAGCATAGCAGTAAAGAAATTGGATAAAAGCTTTGTATATCTACATTAAGACACAGTGGCTGTAAAACGGATGGCTTCCTTTGTTAACTTCTTTATATTTCATTTAATTCCATATTTTATCTGAAGGTGGACATAATATACCTTAGGTTCTCAAATACTGCATTCACTTTGCGAGCCCGGCTGTAGCAGGTGGCTAAATAAAAGAAAACAGTGTGTCTTTTTAAATTTGTCTGTCTGTGCCTGTTTAGATGTACTAAGGCTTCAGCATGTCACTTCCATTCACATACTATTCCTGCATTTAACAGGATTAGAGCCAAAGTAGGCACAGAATAAGCAGATGGTCAAAATGACAATAACTTCCTGAGTCTGTTTTGTCAAGGCACAGCATACTCAAGTGCATACACACACAAAAATACATGCACACAACCCTCTGCCAGCCTCCCAGTATCAAACATTTGTCTCTCCACTCAAAACATCATAAAGATGTAGATTTTTTTAGTTACTTAGAACATTACAGGTATATTTCTATTTCAGCATAAGGTCACCAGGCATCAATATCAAGGGCAGGTTAATATTTCATACAGCTGTAACAACAGAGCAAATGAGCAGCTCTTACATCAGGGTTTTGTGCGACACAAGTGGCAAAGGCTGGAGAACAGGTGGCAGTTTGTGTGCGCACGTTTAGAGTGTCGCGCACTTCAGTGAAATAACCATGATTTCACTTTTGAAATGGGACAGAACAGGACAAACGGGCACAAAGGCTGATGCAAAAATGAAGACAAGAATGAAGGATAAAAATTTTACATGACTAAGACTCTTACAGGTGGAGCATATAATGTGGAAGCTATTTGAAATAAAACTAGGAATTTTCCATAAAAATATTCCTATAAAACAGAAGAAGCACTAAAGCCTAGGAAAGGAGGGGTTGATTTGGAGCCAATGAGTCACATGACATGGAAGTTAATGAGAAATCTGCCATTCATCCATCCATCCATTTTCTATACCGCTTATCCGTCAGGGTCGCGGGGGAGCTGGAGCCTATCCCAGCTGACTACGGGCGAGAGGCGGGGTACACCCTGGACTGGTCGCCAGTCAATCGCAGGACCAACACACAAAGACAGACAACCACACACTCTCACACTCACACCTAGGGGCAATTTAGAGTAGCTAATCAACCTAATGTGCATGTTTTTTGGTATTGTGGGAGGAAGCCGGAGAACCCGGAGAAAACCCACGCAGGCACAGGGAGAACATGCAAACTCCACAAAGAAGGGCCCAGACTGGGATTCGAACCTGGAACCCTCTTACTGTGAGGCGACAGTGCTAACCACTGCACCACCGTGCCGCCCATCTGCCATTCATTTCTAATCAAATATTCAGAAAAATAAATGATCAAAATAAATAATGTGTGTGCAAAAATGAGAACAATTAATTAGTTAATTTCTTAAATCATAACATTCACTAAAATGGTTAGGTCAACATGAAACACACATTGAAATTCATTGATTACCTTGATCTTTCAGGAACTGTGAGTGTGTCATTTCCCGTTGCCTCCGCACTCAAAGGCCACAGGTATTGTGCACTTGCTTGGTAAAAGTACATCAAAGCAGTCGATGATAAAAGGCGCAATAGTTTAGGTGTTTTAAAAAGAAGCTTTTGCATTCTTGTCGGAAGCAAATAATACAAAAGCAGCACGCTTTTCAGTTACAGACAGGCACAGAGAACCCTGTGTTTCCTGTTAGTTTCAGTTCTTTCATTGAAGGCAACTTTTTACACGCGTATTTCCTCTCATCCACACGGTCAGTTGGCAGCCGAAAGACCTGCAAGCAGACGATTCAACGCAATCAACTCATCACTTGAGCAAGATACCACCTGTCTACTTTATGCTCACCTCCTATCAAATTCAAATCAAATCAAATTCTAAGCTGCTTCAAATGTAATTCTGGCTTTTCTCTCAACATGGTCCCAGCAGCTAACACAAACCACTTACACTCTGACACTCATTTTTTTCTTGCTAAGGTGTAAAGATGTGCTGCCAAGTCAAACCAAAAAATGCGGTTTTCCTCTGTTCCACCACAGAGGAACTGAAAAAGAAAACCACAGACAAGTTCGCAAAATGTTAAGTGACACTAATGTGGTCAAGCTGATTCAATGAATTTATAAAATAGAATTTCTGCCAGCACGATACTCACACCAGTTGGTCGGTATGTCAGAGAGGGAACATTAATATATTCCTGTCTATCATAAACACATTCAATACAGCTGGCCTCACCTGAACCACTAGAGGGAGAAATAGGCTGTGATTTACCTAGAAAGAGGTATATAATATATGCGAGGAGGTTAATTTTTCAAATCAGAATTTAAATGTATATTCAGTCTTGTATTGACACACATCTTTCCAGCCTACATAATTTTATATTAGCGGGTAATTCGTCTTTAAAAGGGATGAGTGCGTCTTGGTGGCTTTTACAATGTGTGTTCAGCTGGAAGAGACTGATGCTGGGCTGGCAGTGGGCTTATCAAAAACAAGTTGAGGCAACCCTCCAGGAGGCAAGACAGAGAGGACGATAAAATCCATGCTTCTGCTCAACTAACCATCAAACCTAATTACCTGTGGATAGGACTTATGGGCCACATGTTGGGTTCAAAGTTTCCTGATCAGGAAGTGACTGAGCTTTATTGTGTGTGTGTGTGTGTGTGTGTGTACGTGAAACTGGTCAATGTGTCCGTGACAAAAAGATTAAGCTGAGAGACAAGACTTGGTGCCAGATCTTGGCTCTGTGCCATTAGTTCAATCAAGCAGATTTATTTAGCTTTTAGACAATTCGACCAGAACCCTGAGGATACCACTTCAGAAAATAAGGCAAAGATTATTCATGGAAAGGCAGCTAAGACAGGGATCTGTTGTCGCTCCCTAGCATTGTATGCACGTCCGGTCAATCGCCATTTTCTTCTTTCCTAAGGGGTAAGCACGGCGTTCACAAACACACACATACAGCACTAATTCAAATGCAGGGGTCAGCAGAGGGAAGGAAAACATGGTGAAATTCACTTAAACATATAGTACAAATAAAAGATGAGTCACTCTAATCTGAATTGTAATCTCACCCCACAACACAAACTGAGTGGATTCTGTTTGAACAACCAGCAAAAATGTCTCAGGTAGCTACTGATCACCTCCGTTCACTACTGGAGATTTACTGATGAGTGCCGCTGACCTTACACCGCATTCATCTTATCTTCCAATCTCCTGCATGATTTTACACTCCACCTGTTTACATTTCCTTTACGATACACAGTGTGTGTACAAACATACACTTCAAAACAACAGAAGACAAAATAAGAAGGATGGCTTTAACTTGTTTAAATTTAACATTTATACCAGCATCTACCTTATCTTCATCTCCATCATTACACTTCTCTTCCCCTTCCTGTGCTGAAACACATGCCGGGTTATTTACACACAAACGGCTTCACAACTCCACCATCCACTATTGATTAAAGCTGATTTGCTGATACAAGGTGTGACAGAATAAACAAAAAATCCACTCCTCTCTGGATTTTCATCTACACGGCTCTTGTCAGGGATTTAAGGTTTAACGTGGTTTAGTATGGTTAAATAAAAATCGTATTACTGTTGTATGGTTCTCTTTTTTTTTTCAGTTACAAAGTGTCCAGTTCCCACTAGTTGACATATTTCACTGCAAGTGAAATGCCTGGGATATCTAAAAGCGAACAAAAGCTCCCCTGTATTTGCTGTTGCATCTTCTCAAGTTAAAGTCAGCTTTTGCTAATATCAGAATTTGAAATATGCTTCCCTCAATCATCATAAAAAGGCTTTAGGAATAAACAGCAAAGGAGCTGTTACTTCACTGCCACTTTAGCCATTCAAAAGTGGAGGGGTAATTGTTAAAACAGTTTATGTTCGACAACCACTCCAATGAAGACAACTGAAGTAACTTCAGTGGTCCCTGCCTTATTCATCGACCACTACTACATTGACATTTTTGGTTTTGGATTAAATATCTTGGCAACCAATGACAAGTATGGCACATAATTTGGCATCAGTATTGCTCTCAGATGATTCATCCACAAGCAGCATGTTAGCACCGTGAACATGTTAGCGCACTGACATTAGCATTCAGCTCAAAGCACCATTGTGCCAAGGCAAGTCCTCACAGGGCTGTGAGCGTGGCTGTCGTCTCTTCGTCTTGTTTTAACCGTACAGAAAAAAAGCTGCCAAAACGAGCACAAAATGAAACAGCGAGAGAGAGGAAGAAGAGCCAACTACGTTTATGACAAAAAAAAGCTGTTGAAGGCACTAGAACAGGTCAGAAAATAAACTGGGAACACTGCATTTACAACTTTTGCTGAAACAACATTTTTCTTTGCAATTACCCCATTTTGTTTGGCCTACTTACTCTGCCTGAGCAAAATATTACTGCACGTAATGAGTCTGTCACTGTCGATGTTGGATTTTACACTCAAAATAAAACCTAACAAGAAATGTCTGTATGTTAAAAATAGTAGATGACTTTAAGGGTAGTTCCTTCATTTTTAAATCTGGGCCCTATATTTACATATTTTAGTGTGCAAATGATTCATACTCGCCAAATGTTTGGAATTGGTCCAGCATATCACATCAGCTGGTAGCCGCAACGCGACTTCTGGTTAAACAAAAAGGATTTTACTCCTATCTCTGTAGGGAGTGTTTCTGTAAAGCTGTCAGACATTTAGAGCACTAAAATAGCGGTTTTAGTAGACAGAACTTTGATGGTCAGACATTGGAGCTGCTTTGGTGCTGCCAGATGGAGAAATCCACTGGACCAATTCCAAAACTTTTGGTAAATATGTATCATTTACACAGCAAAATATGTAAATAGAATTTAAAAAATACCAGAATTTCTCTTCAAATTTTGTTGATCTAACATTTTAACAGACCTGAGAATATCCAGAGGCACACAGACGCACACAGGAGTGAGGACTAAGTGTTTCAGATAAGTGAAAACCTTTGAGACTTCATTAGCCCTTCACAGCACATTGTGTGCATTTCCATGTAAGAACATTTACCCTGTGATTTCAAGAAGGCGATGTGTGGGAGGTACTCTTAGCATGAGCAGGAGCTGCCGGTGGACCTGGTCACACTGCAGTAGGTGGCTGAAGAAGCACAGGCAATGGGCTACTTTAAGTCACTTTTCAACACTTAAACTGCATTCCCATAGTGATATACACGCTAACAAAAGACATGCTGTCAGTGTCATCATCGCAAACAATGACGGCAAAGTATGCCACTGTGACTGCTTATTTTTTCCAAGATCCAATTCACACTGGACAGATACATAAAGAGGATATTATGAAATCTGACTGCTGCTTTATGGGACCATGGAAAGACTTAATTCTGAAATCAACATTCAGTTGCACTTGTTTTTATTTTTAGATGTTCATCGAGTCAGCAAGTTGATCGCCTTTCTTTCTTTCTCTCGAGATATGTTTATGGCTTCGTTTTGCAAAATCCAATACTAGATATGGCAAAGGTTGTAAACATTTGGAGAAAAAAAAGGAATATTGAATTTTCTGTTTACCACATACCTCTAAAAATGTGAATAAAGCTTCAGAGCTGCAGTTTAAATATGAGCGTTCAATTGCTATCACCTTGCTATGCAGGCATTTGGGATAAATCCATCCAGAGGACTGAACAAACACCTTTAGCAAATGCCTCAAGATCCACAAAACCCAGCATATCAGCTCAAATGCAAGGGGAGCATTGTGCAGTGTCATCATCTGAGCTGTACTGTGTCAACTGCCTGTTCACCAGGTGACGCTGAGTCGTGGGTCATGCTCACTGGTTTCTGGAGCTCTACACTGAGGGGACGTGGAGCACTGACAACCCTCTGTTAAGATCTGATGAGTATGAAAAGGGTTATTTGGGTTGAAAAGCAGTTTTTGCATCCTCTTAACAGCCCATCACTGGAGAGCTGAATTTTGACACCATCATTTTGTTTCTCATTTAGCTGTGACATGCAGGGCCATAAGGTCCGTCACTCAGAGGCCCAGATCGGTTTCTGTGGACCTCGACTCAAATGTGCCTGTCTCTGCTACTCTTAAAACATGCATTTGAGCCACAGTGAGGAAAAGCATTCCACCTATTCATCCATCCAGCTCCTGAAAAATACAAACTTAAATACAAACTATATTCATTTTAAAGTGGTAAAGAAGTTACCCTGCAACGGCCAAGCTACTGTTTCAGTGAGGTTTCACACAAACCAGTTGGTCTAGCTGTCAATTAACAGACCATCAGCCTTGGTGCTTATGAGCAAAATGAGCTATCATGCAAAGTTGTTACTCCTCCTTCCATGTCTTTATGGCAGAGTTTTATTGTTTCTCATTCCCATCTTTCCTCAATGGGCGAGAGGCTGTAAAGAGCTCAGTAGTAGTTTACTACTTTGGTAAAGTACTAATATTCTGGTTACTGACTCTTCAGATATATTATTGACAGTTTTACTGAAGTAAAACCTGAGCAAAAGTAAAAGTATTGAGGCTGTTGTACCACAACATGTTCCGTCATTTACATCAAAACCTCATGAATATCACAGATAAGTTGGATTACTGTTATACATTTGACATTATCAGAATTTTAATAAAATGCATTTTCTTTAAAAACTTCCATAGGCAAACCTAAAATGGACATACACAGTGTATATATAATCTTCAATGAAGATACAGTATTAAAGTCAAACATTCCTTCTTTCATTTTGTGCCAAATATCCATAACTGATATGTGATTTTGAGAGCCACATAAATGGAATACATTTGAAGAGAACTGACATCCCATAAATTTAAAAAAAGGTAACAGGTTCTTTAATATACACTATAAAGACAAAAATATTGGGACACACCTCTTTATTATTGAATTCAGGTGTGGTATGGGGCTGTTGGGTGAGGCCCCTTACTTCCAGTGAAGGGAAATTTTAATGCTTCAGGGACAATGCCATGCTGTCAACTTTGTGGCAACAGTTTGGTGAAGGCCCTTTTCTATTCCAGCATGACTGTGTCCCAGTGCACAAAGCAAAGTCCATAAAGACATGGTTGCATGAGCTTGGTGTGGAACAACTTAACTGGCTCACACAGATTCCTGACCTCAACCCCATCCAACACCTTTGGGATGAACTGGAGCAGAGATTGCAAGCCAGGCCTTTTGGACCAACATCAGTGCCTGACCTCACAAATGCTCTACTGTATGAAAGGGAAAAAAATCCAAAGAAACACTCCAAAATCTTGTGGAAAGCCTTCCCATAAAAGTGGAAGCTGTTACAGCTACAAAGGGCAGACCAACTCTACTCTCAACTGTCCCAATTCTTTTGTCTATATAGTGCAAATTAAGATTATGTACTGTCACTAAGGAAGCTAACGTCAGCATAAATTGAGGTTGAACACTGAATATTTGAATTAGCTTATACCACGCTTGTGTGTCTTGGACAGGTGTACAAGTATCCCAACACACAGTCCTACCAACACAGCTGGTGGTAATGCAATTAAGTACAATGAACATGTAAAAAGAGGGGACAAAACTGAAAGCAAATAAAAATGGATTTGAATAATGCTGGATTTAATTTACTTACAAAAAACAAAACAAAACAGATTTTGCAAATGTTTCATGAGGACAGAAGTGCATTTTTTGTAAGACCTTTTTGTAGCACATTTGTAAGACCTCAAGGATATGCACAGTGTGATTTATTTACATTGAATGTAAACATAACTTCTACTTGTTTACAAGAAAGCTCTGGAGGGCCCCTTTAATTTCATTCACTCACATAAATCTAGAATTATCTCTATAATTTGAGCCATTTTAGGCACAAATCCACCACAACAAAATGTGCTAACATGCCGTTTGCCTGGACCTCCCTTGCATTAATGTTCTGCCAGGCCTCCCACCCTTTTTTCCTACCCCCAATCCTTTATTCCGTGCCAATATTTAGAACATACATGCAACATATATATATATATATATATATCCCAATACATATTTTCCATCCATCTGGGAAATAAATCTCTGAATCGTCTTTGAATCTCGATTCCTACAGACATTTTTCTCCCACATGGGATTCCCTAAGGACTAAATTGCAGTTTGCAAGGCTGAGGTGGAGGTGTGGAGGTGGAGGCGTCCACCTCCACACCAGTCTGATGGTGAGACTTCTGCAAATTACTCATGACACTTCCTCTGATGACATTTTTCAACCTCCTCCCTGTTGAATGGCATCTCCACCCCCTCCCGTACCATCCATCCACCACTACCAACACCCTACCCCAACACACACATTAATTCCCCCTTCTATTCATGTCACAATAGCACAGCATAGATTGCTGCCTCCTGCCTTCACCTGATTGACCCTTTGAGCAGGTGCTGGATCTGATCCAATCACAGTCAATCTTCTTTTAACATTTCATTCTTTAAGCAGAACAGGGGCTCAAAATTCCATCATTCAATGACCCGATCACTCGCCGATAACACAATCAAGCCAATCCCAGCTTATCCCGAGGGAGCCATTTCAAGAGGGACAGCTGGGAGATGAGACTACAGACCTACAGAAAGGTGTCAATCTCCCCTGATCCACAGCTCCCTTTGTGAGCCGCCTATACTGCGCAGCATCTAGTTGTTGAAGGAGACGGTCTGATAGGCATTTCTAAGGATCAGCAATAGTCAAAAATCTATTTAATCTTTTGTTAAAGGTCTGATCCTTTAAGTAAAAATTCAGCAACCCGCAGCAACGACACTTGTATTAACACACACACACACACACAAACACACACACACACACATTCGCTCTCTCATACAAAGACAGACACCCACACACAAAAAATATGAATAGTACAACTCAATTCTTCAGCGGCCGTTTAAAAGCTACTCTATTGGAAATGTTGCTGGGCCACTGGGCAAATAAAGGTCAAGGGGGATATGAAATAGTTTGTCTAACTGGCCCTTTCCCCCTGTGTGTCCCTGCAGCACCACAGCCGTATCCACATTCATAGCCAATTCATTTATATTGCTCTGCCCTTCTCACTGCTAGTCTCAGTCACTAACTACAAGTGACTGCAATGAGATTGAAGCCTCTGGCTAAATTTCCACTGCAAGGCACATGCTCCATCATTGCTGCTCTGATCACTCCTTATAATCACTGGAACCAGACTATATCCTCAACTGATTGGCTGAGTCGCAGCAGAGAGGAAACAATCACAGAATGTCAGCGGATGATGGACACCCAAACATCGGCATAGCGGTGGTCACTGTGAGCTGCCATGTAAATGGCATGCAAATGTGCACCTGCACTAGCTGAGGAAGTGGAATGAAGGACTGTGGCCTTTTGATTAGGTTCCTTTCGCTGATATAAAGTGTATTTTTCCTGCATTAATCACAAATGTTTGCTATTTCAGCCAACGAACATGAAGCAAACGTGTATTTTCCATTGGCTTTCATCAGAGCTCTCATCACTTCAGTACAAGTCCAAAGTGCATTTAATGTGCACCTTCACAGTTTCCAGTTTAAGCTCAGAGTATGCATTGTTCCTGTATTAGCTTAACTGCACTGTCATCCAGGTAAAATTTAATTCTGCAATCAAACAGATAATGATGATTTGCAATCTCTGCAGTGATTTAAATGCACCTTGCATGGGTTTCTTCAAAGAAATATTACTACCTTAGAAGAAAAAAAAGCACAAATCTGAGAAGCATGCCTTCACTGATACAGTTGCTGAAAGCTGAAAACCTCTGGTGTTGTTAAGGGCCAAAGCACTTGGGCAGGTATGCAAAATGAATTCACACACTCTCCCCTGATGGTCACACAGCTATTTTTCTGCCATTTTCAAAATCTAAGGGCACACAAAATGTCAGCCGTAGTATTAGATTACCAAAGCCCCGGAAAGAATTTCATCCACTAACTAAGGAATCTTTTTCTGATGCCATTGTAATTTCCTCTCATCTGCTTCCTCTCAGTTAAAGTATGTGAGAAGTATGCAGATGCTTGCCTAGCCAGAGGAGAAACACACCAGGGACAGCATGCTGATACTGTGGGCTGTTCTCTCTGAGCTGTGACAGTGATCTTTACAACATCGCACTCTTATCAGTATCTTTCCACTGTCCTCCAACAGGTGTCATCACTCTTTTTTTTAAAACTTCAAGAACATTGTCTCATCTTAGAACTTAAGGCTTTGCTTTTCTTGTCTAACTAAGTAGTGACCTAGTAGTGTGTCCACCTTTATCCCTTCTGAGCCCAGTGGCAGTGAACTGGTTAAGCTCCTCCTCCTCCTCCCATTCAGCTCCACCTCCAGGATCTGGCTCTAGACCAGTGGAGCATGAGAACCGGGACAGACTGGACATAAAGGGACGATTGTGGCAGCCCAGTGACATGGAAGCAAGTAGCTCTGATTAAACTAAAAGTCAGCTTCGGGCTTGCACAGGAAAGCCCAGCCAAATGGACAGGAGAACAGAAACTCCTGCAGAGTCAGTGAGCAGGGGTTGTTTCAGCTGAGCCAAATAAGGGCACTATGAGATGCACTCAAAGCCGATTACAATAAACCAATGAGGAAGCATTAGCCACCACAGCTAATTATGCCTTTAACTGTGGTGAGAGCTCTTTTCATGCCTGGGCAGGGCTCCGCTGGTACGTCACTTCCAAATTTATAAGGTGTCATCACACCCTCTCCCATCTTTAATCAACTGCTTGCCTCAGTGGAACATTTTGGGGTGGTGGGTGTTTTGTAAACAGGTGTTTGATTTATTGGAAAATAAGAGGGCACTGCATGCCAGCATGCAGAAAAAAATACAATGACATGGATCACATTATGTATGATCACAAAGTACTGCTGTGGCCTGCTCAATAAGTCTATTTTACCTTATTAAAACATTACCCTATATGAAAACTGTATTACTGAAGTCTCTTTGTGCAGGTATATGTACAAAAGTAATACTTCACAAGATACGGGATCCCTACAAGCACATCTATTGCTCTTTAGCTGCCCCTGACCTTTGACCAAGCACAGTCTCAGAAAGAGTCAAAAAATATAAGGACTTTATGCATAATAATAATATATTGTCTTTTCATTGCCGTCACCTCTGTAGGCTGATATTTGGGGGATGTGTCTGCTTGTTATGCAGCCTAAACATGGAGGCAAAAATTGAGGAATGTAAATGCATTAAAAATACTTCCAAATGATTATGTCTACTGCAAACATAACAACATTACGAGATATAAATAGGAACAAAATGTCAGTTGCAGAGCCCTAAGTATGAGGGGGAAAAAACAAAAAAAACAAAAATGTGATCTCTAAAGGCTAACACTGTCTGTTCTTACAAGTTTAAGTCTGCACAGTAGCACAAACTGCCCACTGCTTCATTTGACTTTATTGCAAGACAGAAACAGCAGCAGCCTCCAGTTAAGAGTCTTTGAATATAAAGGGAGGGCTGGCAGTGTTGATAAGATTGTCTCATCTGGCTTGCAGGTCTAAGGTGCAGTGTGCTGCCTGAGAGGAAAAAAGAGGGAGGGCAGGATGTGGCTACTATTACGCAGGTAATGGGATCCATCTGAGATGCATTAGAATCAGCCAAACAGAACCACACGTCAGCTCTGTTCAAATGACTGTCACAATCACTTCAAATGCACACCTTCAGCGTGCACTGTAGGCGACAAAAAAAAGAAAAAAAAAGGAAAGGGGTGGGGGGGGGCTCCAGCAGTGGAGGAGCTCCTCTGAAGTCGTGCCAAGCTCGGGCATGTGCGTTTTCCTAATGGTGACGGCTGGGAGAGTGGCATTGAGACTGATGTGCATGAGAGCTGTCAGCCTCTCCCCATAACAAATGCCACCTCTCCCCCTGACAGAATGGAGACAGAAGGGAGGGAGTGAGGCGGGAGGGGGGGGAGGTGTGGAGGTTACAGACAGAACCTGTGACCCAATTGTGGCCACACCAGCTGTTTCCCCTCCACTGCCTCCCAACCACTGCCATCTCTGTAGACCACATCCTGCTAATTGGCCTATGCTGCCTTGAGCACGCACGCACGCACGCACGCATGCACGCACACGCACACGCACACACACACACACAGAGCAAAAACAGAAAAATGCACACAAATACAGTGATTGCTAAATAATATCACTGAAATGGCTTGTTCCCAGTGAGGAAGAACATTTGCCAGTGCCTTAAGCTGTAGTTACATGATGATTGATAAGTGCTTCAAAACATACTTCCCAGAAATAAAAATGACTAGTTGCTCTGCGACCATGCTGGCTAATGTCCCCCTTGACATGCACATAGGCAGACAGAAAGACAGAGTGATGACTGACTGACAGACTGACACACATACTGCCACCGAGATTCTATGGAGGGGAAACTGAATTAATTGGCTTTCTTTTCTGTGGATAAGTCCTCAGAGTTGTGTGTATGTGGCGATAATGGTAGGTTGCAGTGACAGGCAGGTTATTTAATAAATCCTGGGATGTGTAAGGCAGAAAGGAAGAACACACACAAAACAGAGAGAGAACGATACCTCTTTTTGCTCTCTATCTTGTCTGTCATAGCCCACAATAACTACTTTGATTTCCTTATTTCTAAAGACACTCAGACCTGCTCATACACACACACATACACCCCTAATCATGGCACCCACATAAAAACACTTAATCGCTGACACACTCACGCATGGCAAGAGCAGTACTGCAGACACATCCAAGCATGCACAAGTAGGCTATAAAAGCACACACAGAAACATGCACAAGATCTTGCTCAATCAGTCTGATTTGTTTGTTTCCTCCTAAGCATTTGAGGATTCCTCAAGGAGGAAAAAACTTTGTATAATCAAGTCAATTATGTCATTCAATCAAGTCGAAAATCATTTCGAGCCCTTTCTCAGATCCATTGATTGCAAAGTCGTGCTGAATATTTGCTTGCTGCGTTCTATTGTGCAAATAAGCCATCTTTATTTGGAACGGCAGACCAGGCCATGGTGAGGTCTTCAATACCACTTCCACAGACAAAGAGCAAAACAAAGTCCTTCACCTTGCTCGCTTTCAGTCAAGAAAATAAGACAGGGCTTTATAGGAGAGGCCTGGTTGCATATTGTCTCTGAGCAAAAAATAACAGTTTTTCTATTAATCTATAACAGCTCTTTTGTCTCCTTCAGGACATGGTACATTATGTGCCCATGGAAAATCCATCCTCAGTGAGACTGTTTAAACTCAAGGTCAAGTGCTGATGTTACAGGAACTGCATCAGCTGAAGGTGACCTTGACTGATGTGGAATATGACATGAGGGAAATGGATCTCCGCACAGTGTGGGGAAATTATCTGTGAAAATGCTGCAACTGTATCAAAGCCTGTTTGCGTGTGCACACGCCAAAGTGTAAGTGTGCATGTGTGTGCGTGCGTGCACAGTATGCATGCCCTTGTATGATTCGGTATGCATATATGCCTCACTCAGCTGGGGGTATTGGTCATGAGAACAGCTTGCAGAAACTGCTGCAGCAGACAGGAACCAACAGCTGAATATGAGCCTCTGCTGAATAAACTGGGTGCGTTTTCTTTCAGACCACATTGGATTAGTGTTGCCACAACATCAAAACTCCAACTTCAGTTCCCATAATGCTATATATATATATATATATACATATGTTTCTAATGTCATACTGCTATAGATAAGAAAAAAGGATGTTTCTTGTTGACTTATTTCTTTATTTTTTGCAGCAGCGTTTGGTCATGACAGCTGGTTGCCACTGCTTATTTGCCCTGTAAGCAAAATGCATGCTGTTGACCAGGCATGTTGGGCTGTGTGAAGCTGCTGCCATATCTTCAATTGTTTGTTTGTCACAATAGAGGTTTATTTGTCTTACTGTCAGGAAAGGAGCCAAAGCGACACCGCTGGCATCTTTTAAACCTTAAATTCCTGATTATTGTAAAGATTAGAGTGCTGACACACTTGGAGCGGCAGGGGACAGTGTACAGCGATTGTGACCTCTGTTGTTAATAAATCTAATGACCAAATTAACATCTTTCAGGTGATCTTAATGATGATGAATTGCAATCTGCAATGGAATCGATGGGAGATGAAATTTTGGTTATTGTGACAACACCAAGCAGGGTAATGATAAAAAACAGTCTTACCTTCCCAAACTGTTCAAAATACTGCTTCACATCTTCCACTACTGTATTGGCTGACAAGCCACCCACAAATATTTTCTTTGTTCTTGTGACCATCTGGAAGGAAAAGGGCGAGAGGAGAAGATTAGTGATGAGGCTTCAAATGCATTGCACGACACCTTTAATGAGGCTTCAAACACACTGAGTGAGCAGCACCTGTGATGGCGAGGAGTGAGGACACATTGTCGCTTAACAGGAATAAACAGATTCACACAATTAAGTTTCAAAAACACTTAAGTATTATAGCAAGGTCACAAAGGCTGAAGGTTTTGGCAGGGGAAAAAAACAAACACTTGGCTAAGAACAGCAGCTCTGTGAATTTCCCTCACAATGACATTACAAATTGAATCTCTAATCAAAACAGACTGTCACAGAATTAAAGACCTCCATTACATACATAAAAGTTTCTGTTTATCTTTGCAAAACTTAAAAAGAAACAACAGAAATAATTTATGGACTTTCAAAAAAACAATTAATGAGTGTTGGAAGATGGAATCAGAGTGCATTAAAGCCTCATTTAGTTTCAAACGGCAAGAATATTAAGGATTATTACCCACGGCATCAAAAAGGGCACGAACATCTGCCGCGGAAAGTACATGCTAAATTTAGGTGAACAATTTCTCAGGGAAACACAGTAACAATTCAACATCAGTGTCAGGGTAAAATCTGTGAGGGACTGTTTCTTTTTTGCACATGATTAAAAATGAACGTTTGAACTTCTGAACTGAACTGGTATTTTTTTTCACCAACATTTAACAACAGGCTTAGTCTTCACATAAGCTCAGACCTCTGAAACACTGGTCAGCATCAGTGCTGATATTCCTTGCTGACATACAACAACTAACAGTCAACTTGTAAATGTGACATGTATTACCACCTGGTTTGATTTGAGACCAATTAAACATTGCTGAAAAGCCTGTTTTTAGATGTTGGCATTGTATCCTCTTTTTAATCCAATGCAAAGGACCACAATACTGACGCTCGAGCACTTCATGTCTCCAAGGCACCTGTGGTGTTATTATGATTATTGCTTTGATCTGACTTTACATTGAGACAGGCTGCTTGAACACTAAGCACAGCCTGCTTCAGCCGACCTCTGGTAATAGAGGTGATGGTTCCCCAAATGATTTAGCATGTTTGATGTGGACACAACGTCCCCAAGCTTGAGGCGGTAGACACAGTTTGAATCTGATCCACTGCCCTTTGTCTAGTTATTCGAAAACAATAAGAGACAGGATGACTGAAGACCTCAACGACTGCAACGATAAACTACTTCTAACAAACTGACTTGTTTTGCTTGCGCCTGTTTGGCTTGTACTGTAGATTATAGTGATTCCAAAAACACATCTTCCCATGTATAATCCTCACTGTCTCTTATAGAGTACTACATTTACACTGCAGAAGAAGAATTTATTGATATAATGTGGTATATAATGATTTTTGATGCACTGCTCTGTAATCTTACTGGCAAACACAAAAAAATGGAGCAGAAAAGGCAGCAGCCCTGATCTCCCTCAGCTCGCAAAAAATCAAACAGAAATAAATGACAGGGGCAGGATAAACATACTTCAGAGATGCACAGCAAACTATCAAGAAGCTTGATAGAGTCTACCTTGATCAAAATGCTGACCAAAACACTTTCGATTTATGAAAGAGGCTTAACGCTGAGAAAAAGAAGCAACATTCAGCTAGAGCTGAAGTAACCATCTGTCAAGTGCTTTCCAGGTGCACACAGTCTCACAGGCACATAGCCTGCACATATGCACACAGCCTCCCACACATGAGGCCTCTCTTATTACAGCTCGTTTGTTTTATTTTTTTATTTTGCTTCTGTGATTTTGCTTCTGTTTTCCTTATTATCTTATATTGTTTTACCACAAAATTCAATTAAGCCATCTTTTGTAAAAAGGGAAAAAAAATTAAGGAGAACAGAAGCTTTTATGAATAAAAAAAAAAAAAAGCAATGCAATTCAGTGGTTCACATATAATCTCCTTTATAACTCCAATTTAAAAGTGAAAAAGAGAAAAGAGTTCTGCGAAGGGCTTGTGTTTCAGGGCTGTAGGTGCTGGCAACTGCAAAATGAAACTCCAGTGTTCTGTTTTCAGTGTGTGGTTAAGACCACACACTGAAAAATCTAATCAAAGGTGTTTTATTACGCTGACAAGAGCATCGCGTGCTGCTCAGAATCATGGAAATGGCTTAAATATGCAAACACAAATTGTGTAGAAATTGACAATAGACATAAACATGTTAGGATGATAACTGTTATATGATAACGAGGTGAATTCACACGCATTACCAAACTAATGTTAGCACGGAATGAGGAATTGACATGTAATGAGGTAAGGGTCTAAGAAAGAACTAAGTTGTCTCCATTTTTTATTCATCCAACAACTTAATTTCCTGCTACGTAATGATCACTGCAGGCTCTCAGTGAAGCGTATGGTGATAGTGTTGTTTTTTTTCTTTCCTACTTTGCCAGGTTTGACTGATGGATATGTAAAATATCAGCTGGCTGGCTTAGGGTTACACGCTGGCCAGGACACAGCAGCCTCATCACCCTCCTCCTCCTCCTCCTCCTCTCCCTCCTCCTCCTCCTCCTTCCAACATCATGCCTCAGGCCTCAGAGGTTATCAGCTTTGGATGCTGCCTCCGGCAACCCCAAGCCAGACAGCTGCTGATAAACTGGCTGTGCGAGTATTTATCAACATCACTCACTTTTATCATTGCCAATCTAGGTAAAAAAAAAAAAAATAATAAATAAATAAACAAGTCAATGTTCATCTCTGCTTGCCTCTCTACATCAGCTGTTTGTCCTGCTTCCCTTCTGGGCCACCCATTCCCCCCTCAAGTTTTCAGCCTTGTCTTTGTACTTTGACATGTCTGCCCAGTAGCTGATGGGATTGGTGAGGCCTGGAACAGCAGAATTACTTTCTCTATTTTTGCTCTCCATGGTGACAAGAGACATGAAGCCTCATAGCTTTATTGTGTCCCTGCATGTGCATGGCTACACCATTTAGTGATGTTTGAGATACTACTGTGGGAGCAAGAGGTTATCCATGACTGCTCCATCCTTCCTGATGTTTGATGCATTATACCTAACATGGAAAATACATCAGTTATTTCCTTACTACTTGAAGAAGTGCTGTTATTTGTGTCTATGCAGAGTAATAACACTAAGATGACTGGATGAAATTACTTTGGAGTTGCATTTATTTTGACACAGATCACTTTACATTTTACAGAATGTATCTTCTTTTTAACCACACACTACTCTATAATAAGCACTTGGGAAAAGAAAATTCGCCTTCACTACATTTACAGCAACATTAGTTCTGATCATTTGGGCCTGGCTGGTGTAGTATTTTAAAAGTCTTTTCTCGACAACATTTCAATTCAAGCTGACAGATTTAAAAATGGACCACTCTTCAACCCAGTTTTTCCTTTAACCCAATTTTTCAAACATTCAGTTATTTTTGCACATCCCGAAGAGACAGTAAGGAGAGTTATGAGTGTGCATGGTGAAGTGCGTGTCTGCCTACACGGGTGTGTTTCTAATATCTTGAGTGCGTGAGGCTGTGCGTGCCGAAGGGCTGCAACAATTACTGCCCTAGTGCATTACCATGGTAATAGAAGGCAATGCCACAGATACATACAGAGAGGCAGGCAAGAATGTAAAAAGCTTGGGGCGCACTCTTAAAGACACCCGTTAGCAGTTTTTAACTATGACAGACAGAACAAAATGATAAACTATATGCGTCTGTAAATAGCATGAACTTTTCTATAAGGTCATCAAGAAAAAACCACAGAAGCTATCTCATGATGTCTGTCACTTAAATAGTGAAGGCTAGCTCGAAACCATTTTAATACTTCCAGGACCATCTCGATTTTTGCAAAAATCACGACTCAAAGCGTCAACATCCATCTTTTTTAAGAGCTCGCACTCTCCATTTAGATTGTAACTTCAGTGAATCACACTCTCTTTGTTAGCAAATTGAAAGTTCATGGCCAAAAATAGCTATTCTGTCGACTTGAAATCACGAGCAAACACTGTTACATAGTCCACATTGCAGAGTTGGCGCTGCTGCTTTAACAATGTGTCAACTATTGTCGGTCAACGGGAAAAAGAACACACAATTCAGATAACGGAAACGCTCTCCAGAGGGTGCTTAAAACGGACTCCTTTGTCCATACACCTCAACAACAATATCCTACTCCTCGCCTGCAGCACACACATAATCAGGCACTCTTGGCACTTTGTGACATCACAGTGAGTAGCCAGGAAAGCTGTGGAGGCCAACATAGAGGGATCACTAACCTGACATCTAGTAAATCCCTGAGCTATTCAAATTATTCATATCCATCACAGAAAAATTATACAAGCATATCGTGTAAAAAGCCTTTTATTCTTTTCATCAGGTGGACAAAAGCAGGATTTACTCTCTCTGTTCTTACACCCCGCAGTGCCAGAATGTCACAAGGCTGCCTTTACATGTGCCTGAGTGGGATGCCACAGTGCAGGCAATTGTACCTGACACGTCGCAGCCTCATTAAGATGTTAAGTTTGAGGTACGCTCAGTCTAATGCCAGAGTCTTAACTTGAATATTCAGATTGTTCCTTGATGAATTTTGGGCTGCAGCAATCTGCCTAATCATTGTGCTATGGTTTGCAGGGGGGGAGGGAAACATTTCCAAAAGGAACACCAGTCACAACTGAGTCAGCTTTTAGGGACAAAAATCTGACCTTGTCACAAGTGATATTCACCTTTTTTCATTGGTAAACTTAAACTGCGTCGCCAAGAAACTTTTAGCAAACCTTCATAGGCAGAGGCACGTCAAACAAGTCAAAAACAACAACAAAACAAATCAATGTGCAACACATACTGGCAGCTTGGCTACTTTAACACAACCCCATCTGACTCACAAAGCAAAACAAAGGCTTTTTTTTTAAAGGCTATGCCAGGCAGATAATTACCTAAGTCACTCAAGAAGACCCAGCTGGTTCACTTAGATGACTCTGATCTATTGACTGATTTGCGTGGGCGTGTGTGTGTGTGTGGTATGTGGAGGTGCATACTGTCTTTCCTCTTTCCCTCACTAAGTGTAAACAATGCACCTCACTGCAAATCCTTTATACGATTGTGCTCCTGTGCTCCTATAGCATGTGCTGTAGAAGTGGAGGGCTGCTGTGACTGCTGAGGAAGTTGAAAAAGATAAGCCACCAGCTAATATTGCAGCATACAATATCATTATTATTTGTGGAAATTTTAGTACTTCTACCTGTGGCAGCAAACACCAATTCAAAGAGCTTCTGTATTGCTCCTACAAAAAGCTATTAGTGTTTTGAACATGCGTGCACAACTCAGACTGAAAAGACAAAGCGTGAATGTTATTAACTCTCCAAGTAGGATATGAGATGAAATGAATATAGTGTGAAACAATATAAAAAAAAGAAGAGAAAGGAAGCAGGGACAGGACACAAAAACAATGTGTAACATATTTATGCAAATCTTGAGATTTTTACACAAACACTGAGGTGTTTGCTTCAAGTATGCTGTCCTTTAAATTCCATCCATAGAGGCATTGCAGCGCCAGAGAGAAACATGTACTGGTTTGACTGGAAAAGAAGTAAGCTGAAAGCCAACAAAAACATTCATTCTCACATTAAAGATCTACATTTGTTTTGATTTAGACGTCGTCACATTTCTCGTGCCAACTTTTCATCACAAAGCTTGCCTGTCCTTTGGCTCTTCAGATTGAATTTTTTCACACATTAACATAGTCATAATTGAATAAAAAAAAATTAAAAACATTTATCCAATGAATAAATTACTACTTACAAACATCCTCACTATCATTGGGATATTTATTACTTCTGCAAGTGGGCTATGTTTTCATTTGCTGCTTACTATCATACTTGTCTGATTGTCATGAAACTCAATGTAAGAGTATGACATGGGCCAAGTCATTTTGAAGCGGATCTGAATCGTGGGCCAGATACGAAAATTATTTTTTTTACTTTTGTTAACACTGTAGGAGAGCACCCTGGATGAATAAATGCAATGCATCTTAAAACCCAGTAGATGTTTTCAATGCACATAAAGCTAACCAAGAAATAACTGATTATAACTAAGTATTATTAGTATTATTATACTGTGAATTGACTGATTGTAACAAATAATGCCTAACAGGTAGAGAGAAGACGACAGACATCTTATAGGCTACACCACTGTACAGGGATTACTGTGGGATCGCTGTCACACTTTTTAATTGACTCAATGAAGCGAAACAGTAGTTTTAATAGCTTTTGAACATATTAATCACAAACCATTGTTACACTGTCAAGCATATGTGTTACCATGATTACCATATGATTTGCATAAACATATACAGATCAATTATAAGATTGCTTCCTGAGCAGATTCTTTGAACAGCAAAGGGATTTATTAGTAGTTCAGACTTTGAAATCAGAAATGCAAAAATCACATATTTACGATCACAAATCCTTTAGCTGGTCCACAAACGCTGTACTGCATGAATTGGCAAAAATTCTCACAAAACATGTCATTAAAGTCTCTGTAATGGTCAGGTGGCCCAATGCTTTTGTCTATATATTGTATGTAACAAATTAGCAATGACTAAATGATCCTGTCTTATTTTCCGAGTCGATATAATAATTTTACAGTTTTATCCAGACATACATAGTGATTGCACTTGTAGATCTGCAAATCATAGAAGAGTGGACTATTAACCTTGGCAGAGGTCTGAGCTCTCCAAGTGCCCTTCTAGTTAAGCCTGTTGCAAATTACTGTCAGGGGAGAAAAATTCAGCATCTCCTCAATTTTTTAATTTTGCAGGGTATTAACTACGACTGCAGATGTCAGTGAGCCCAGCCTCAGTTCATCTGCATTTGCATAAAGTGCAGCAAAGTAAGATTTGATGCCGAACTGTTTTGACATGTGTTGCGCATGTCGGGAAAGCAGCGGAGCACAAAACTAAAGGTTTCCGTTGCCAAAGTGGGGATACTGATTTAAGAGAAGACAATGCAAGTCTGTACCTCACTGCAATCCGACAAAAAAAGAAGGTGAGCATACATTAATTGCTAAATGTCAACATAAACGTCATACAACGAGTTCTGAAAAATTCATGTAGGAGCTTTATGGTCAAATTTTTGAACATAATACTTACTAGCTGCTTCAATGGTATAGCATTAGACTGTATGCTGTGAGCCTATTAAAGTCAGTAAAAACCCACATTCATGCAGAGGGCCACAGAAGGCAGCAGATTTTCCCAGCTTAAAAGTTTCAGACGCAAATTTGTTTTGCCACCGCACATTTGACTGTTTAGCACCATAAACCCAGCAAATCCAGTGAATATCGGCCTATAGTATTCAGAAAATCAAAGACTGAATTCAACTGTAATCTTAAAAGATCAACAAAAACTGAATGTACAGTTGTAACTAAAAGCTAGGAGCTCCTGACTTTGGTTGTGTGTTCACGTCTCAAACGTCCAGCAGTCCTGGGTTGGTAGCATGTTAGTCCCAGTTGCTAGACAGGCTATTTCTTTGGTATTTTGCATTGCATTTTCCACAGGAAAAAAATATGCATTTATATTTTACATTCCATAACACACTATACAAACAAAAGTACTGTGACATCTGACCATTTCACCAACAGGGACTTTAAGGACATCACATTCTAAACACATAGACAGCTTTGCTGCTTCTACAAGGTGTTGGGAGTGCTTCTGTAGGAATTTGTGCCCATTCATGCAGTAGAGCATTTGTGAGGTCAGGCACTGATGTTGGACCAAAAGGCCTAGCTCGCAATCTCCATTCCAGGTCACCACAAAGGTGTTCAGTGGGGTTGAGGTCAGGGCTCTGTGTGGGCCAGTCAAGTTCTTCCACACCAAACTCACCCAACCATGTCTTTATGGACTTTGCTTCGTGCACTGGGGCTCAGTCATGCTGCAATAGAAAAGGGCCTTCACCAAACTGTTGCCACAAAGTTGGAAGCATAGCATTGTCCAAAATATCTTGATATGCTGAAGCAGTAAGATTTCCCTTCACTGGAAGTAAGGGGCCGAGCCCAACCCCTGAAGAACGGTGCCACAAAGGGGTATGTCTGGAAACTTTTTTCTATATCATGCATGTGTTACACTCACATATGTACTTACATTATAAAATAACATTTAAATAAGAGTAAGGCTTTCACTTCAATGTCACTCACACTGCTCGTATCTCGATTCTTTTTTTAAACTCTCATCAGAGCTTCCAAACCGTTTGATTCAGTCAAACTCCCGATTAACTGATTGTTCCTGACTGCAAATTTGTTATGAGTGGATCTTTCAGTTACCATCTTCCTCTTCCACACACACACACACACACACACACACACACACACACACACACACACACCACTCCAAGACAGTTCTTAGGCAGGTCGCTGAGATCACACATCCAGCTATGATTACAAGGTGTAAGCCTTTATCATGGCCCCCACCTCTCACACATACAGGCTCACAAACAGCTGTAAACACAGAGCCCCAGACAGGAAGGAAGCAGACAGGGGATTTCGATGTCATTTCTCATACCTAAAAATAATGGGACAGATAGAAAAAAGCCATTGCACTTTGTTGTATAAGCCACAATTGTTATCGTTCTAGCAAGGGGATATAATTACTGGCATTCAGATCCCGTCTGTGGCCTCGTTCATAAGCAACCAGAAAGCACCAGAGAGCATCTGTCAATGCAATGTAGTATGATCAAAGGCGTAGACGTTGTGCAGGCAAGATGTGCACACGCTCGCGACACACACACATACACAGAAAACATGGCCAGTCCAGGTAAACACTGCCTCTGCTCATTTGCATCACTAGAGCTGACTCACAAAGAGAGAACACAGCCAATAAACAACAAACAACAGCACAATCACTTTTGCTTTGGAGGACGTTCTGCACAAGATAGAAAACAGAAGGGGAGCGCAAGAGAGTAAAGTAGGATTAAATCATCAGTGAGAGAAAGAGAGAAAGCTGAGCGATTAGCAGCTGTGGCTTCTTTGTCTGGCTACAAGTTAAGGGTGAGGGGCACTGGCTGGGCCACTTCCACTCCCCTACACGCCCTTTTAAAAAGTGGTCCAATCTCAGCTCTAGTGTGCATAAATAGATCTGTAATTGCTTATTACAATTAGGGCAAAGGAGATGAGAGAAGGAAAGATGCTTAGTGCAAATGTGGAGTGACAGGCCCAAGCACCCAGACCCAGGATTACAGTAGCCATTTGCACACAGACAGAAAATGAACGCGATACAGGAGAGACAAAGAGGGAGAAAGGGAGAGGGAGACAGGAAGAAGGAGTTGGGGGTGGGGAAGGGCTGTCAAGCACAGGGCAGAAGCTAATGACAACTCTGGCTTCAACTTGCACAGACGTCTTTGAAGCCTGGCTCTGATCAGAGCTGTGATTGCCACCGCTGCAGGGCCACCACTCCTATATTAACCTACACTAACAGCTATTCAGTGAAAGTCACAGGCCCTTTCAAAACCTGACTTGTGCTGGAGGTGGCCATCTGTGGAATGGCCCTGTGAGAAGGCCAAGACGTGAGCACGGGCCACACGTGTAAGAGATACTGTTTGCATATGGCCTTGCTATAACAGTGACAGTCAGGCTGAACATAGGGCCGGTTAGAGCTGATTAGCTGCACTTCCCTCCTCAACCCACTACAGTTATGAAGATTGATAGAAGCAGCTTAGAGCTGATTATAGGCCCCAAGAGATGCATGGGCCCATACCCAAACAGCACATTCACACTGCATTCACAATGAGCGCAGCATGCGATCGCTAGGCACAGGCCGGGCATTAACCAAACGTTACAGCAATAAGAGGCAAATAAGAGAAATGGACAATGCCAGAAGTGCTCTTAAGAGGTTTTCCGTAATATGAATATTATGCTAATTAGATGCTTGCTTGTGGCTAAATCTGGGACAATTGAGCTAGCGCGTTATGAACATTTAACAAATTTCCTAGACAATATATTGCAAACATGACGGGATATCTAAAACTCACTCCAGGGTTATGAGAAACAGCATGCCTTCATGTGGCTGTGGAGGTCTATTTAGCATGCAGAACACTGAAATTAATCTCATTTTGACATGAGCTAGTCGTGCTTTGAAATACATTTCAAAAATAGTGAAAACAGAGTCTGGGAACCAGATGGATTTGTAAGCTCATGTTTCATTTGCTCTAGCAGATACGTTTGGACCCCCTCAGATTTCCCTCTCTCCTAATTTGCAACGAGCCAATCACTACTGCTTATCTATTATGTGGCAGGATTGATAAGATGACAGAGAAGTCCCACTGGTCCAGATTTGAAAAGTCACATGTCACAAGTTTCGTTGTTCTGACTGGCTTTAGGTCTAATCAGTTGTGTCCAGTCTGCAGGTCCGTCCAGGTTCGTGAAACTCAGATCAAACTGTCAAAATAGGAAGATCAAGTGCGAGACAAGATTCTGTTACCACACTGTCTACTTCTCACCTAGAATGTTTTCAGACACATATTTTAGCGTACCGTTTAAAAAAGGCTTTGTCCAGGCTGCCATTTTTTCCTGTATGAAAATGGACCTAACAACGCATGTGTTACTCGCTTTGTTGCTCGGGCTAATTGAAATACTCCAAATGTACAGGTCATTCCATTTTCTCATGAAAATCACAGTCCAAAAGTTTCATAAACAAAATGTTTGTTTTCTTCTCATGTAAAGGCACGTTGTAGAGTTTCTGACCACGGACACTGCTATGAAGCAATATTTCTATGTGAAGGTTCCATTCACTTGCAGGACACGCAACAAAGAGTCCAGCTGCCAGTTTCACTATAGTCCTCTGGTCAGTGAACAGTTGGCAGCAATAGGTGATAAAATATGTTTAAAGATCAAGGTTGCCAAGGTTTTATGGGGAAGGAAAGGCATACAACACATTAGACAAAAGTCACTAATGCAAACCTCCATATTATCTTTAACATTTTCATTTTCATGTTATAATTAATTTTTTAAATCAGAAATTTAAACAACTGTGCATCGACAAACATCTATGGACTGAACATGGGGAAAACATGTGGACCTCACTGAACTAATCCTGTGGACCTTTTAAACCCTCAGCAGAGGTTCTGAGCAGTTCTCAAGTTAAGGTCGTCTGACTGACATAGTTTGATCCTCCCGTTAGTCCACTGTGGCACATAAAGGAGACAGAGTCAGGACCCTGCAGTCCTTCCTAAAAGCTATATTTGGGACAGGGCTCTGATCTTTACACTGTAGTTCCTCTCGGTCTACTCTGGGTCTCTGCTGCCCTCTCTCTGTCTCTGAACTTGCACCAAGTTGAGGGTCCCCCAGCTTTGGTGTGTCTTTGTCTGTATATTTATATGAAGTAATTTAGTTTGTATAGTTTCACATAGTACGTCAGTGGTCTGCACAGACCTTCCAAGCTTTCCAAGGAGAAACTCAAGTAAATAAAAAAGAATAACTAAAAACAAAAATAAAAATCATAAACATAACAAAAATTTAAATAAATCTCTGGAGAGGATCTAAATCCAGTAAAACAATTCAACAAATGGCTAGATTTACAGAGTACATTACAAATTCACCTTGACACAATTTTTTAGAAAATTATCAACATCATATCAACATATCAACATCGAACGTTCTCGTTCAAAAGATCCAAATTTGAAAACTTACAAACTGTTATTATCTTAAAGCTGCATTTGACAGAGAACAACACTAAGTACTAGAAAATATTACAAACGACACAGCATGCAAAAAAAAAAAAAAAAAAAAAAAAAAACAGAAACAATTTCTCTGAAGTAAATATTACCTCCTGCCTCATCTGTGTGAGTGGCAGCCTTTTCAATAAGTTAATGTTCTCTTGTATGACCCTTGACACTGATACCAAATGTTAATTTTTGTAACAAGACCCCTGTCTTATACTGACAGTAAGCACCAGAGGGGAAAACAAATGGGATTTTAACTTCCAATTACAATAATGGCATTTGATGACAGGCCCCCCAACAACACACCTTAGCCCTTACAACCCACGCCCCCACCCCCCTTCAGGCAAACATGCACAAATATTGTAGGAAAACAATGAAGCTAATCATCCTCGAACTTTAATCCCTGGAAATGTGGTCATATGAGTGACGCGATAAGAAAACTAGAAAGACACAAACTTGAGAAGGAGAGGCAGCATAAAAGCAGGAATATCTATGTTCTTTCTCAGCTCTAAAACTCTTATCCAACCCTGACATGTACTCCAACACAGTTTTCCTCTCTAATCCTTTCATTATCATCAATCTGCAGTGCCAAACCAATCAATTATTCCCATTCTGTTGCTGATTTATTTCTTAAACAGCAAGTAAAAGCAAAATTGTTTATCAAGATTTTGTCAAATCTTACACTCATTGTTGTGCTTACTGAAAGTATAAGAAGTAAACTATTAGTCGGAGGTAAACAAGATTTCCCTGCTTGTTTCTAAATCGTAAATCCTGATTTTTGTTCCAATGGGTTTGCACTACATATTTAAACCTCATGACCACTGGGGAAAGCGTGATGAATATTCAACACTTCAGTGGAATGAATGACACTTCAGTAGGTGAGTAAGTAGTTCTTTGATTTGTTAACAACAACTACGTGCAGGACGAATGAAGTCCTTCCCTTTGCGTTGATTAAATCTAGCATCTATGTAACACTGGTACAATACAGCTAAGTATGCTTTCCATTCAATTTTCACTCACATGCGTTCTGGTCCTTCTTTTAATGTACAACACTGAAGGCCATGCAGTGGTTGGTTACATGAAACAAATCATCGGAGAGATGAGAGTGCAAATAATTACATCCGGAGGACACATTAATGAAATGCAACACACGTCTCCTTGAAATCTTAACACCAAAAACTTTTCTCTCAACTATCACTGAATTTCTTCAGGACTTTGAAAGTGAAAATCTTTGGTTTTTGCACTGTTGGTCAAACAAAACAAGAAACTTCAATATGTCATCTTGAGCTTTGGAAATTTATGAGCCACATTTTTCTCAATTGTCTATCATTTTTGAGGCAAGATTAATTGATTGATCATGAAAATAGCTGGCAGAATTATCAGTTATGTAAATAATCGTTTGTTGCAGGCCTAATTAATTATATAATCATGTAAACAGTTTACGTAGACTTTCATTCACACTGGCAGGGGCAGCATTGTTGTCTAAATATAAACCCAGACACATATGACTAAGTGAATGCAACCTTGTTAATCATTTATAAGTAAAACAAACTCCAGGCAACTGCCAAGATGATGGAAATGCAATTCATTGTAGTACAGAATTAATTATGTGGATCATTGTGTTCCTAAAATAAACTCTAAGTGTGCATCATTATGCATGGCTACCAAGGTCATCAGGCACTCAGTATCATCACAAACATGAATTAAACTTGCCGTTAGCGACATCTTTGTTGTTATACATTTATGCCTTTAACCTCTAACCTCAAGAACAAGAATTTCTTGTGTTCCTGATGGACAAGGAAAACAGTTCAGACTCTCCTCCCCATTAAAAAAGTAACCACGCCATGGTGTGGTCTGCACTTTGTTTCAAACGCAGCACAGTGATGTGCTGTGCCTAAGGTCACTTTAATCTGCTGAATTTTCGGGGCAATCGCGGCTGGTAATTCTTTTGTATTTATTGGCCACAGGGGCTATTTGTTTACATGCAAACTGAATCATGTACAGTTATTTCATAAGGTTTATTTATTTTTTTATGCATACTTAAAAATCTGGAAAATCCCACATCCTCTCTGATTTCCTTTCTAAATATTTACACAGTTCATATTTGATATATCTTTGACACAGAGAACTATGAACCCCAATCAAAGGACATGAACACAGGCAGAAACACACAGCCCCTGACAAAGAAAATAAACTGACATGATTAAATAAGAACTTACAGCCTATTGCAGCATGCAGCATCTCCTCAATTCTGGATACCATGTACAGTCACATTTTGTGCACACTGTATGCTATTGCCTAATTACATTTTTGGCAAAAGAACACACATATAAATACAAACCAACCAACACAAATTAATGCGGGTCATATGCACTTCATATATATTGACAATTATGTTTAAACAAAGACAATAATGAATAAACAGAGAAACTATGTGGAAAAAAACAAAAAATAAGACAAGCAGTCAGTAAATACCATTAATGCCATCACAAATTAATAACCATTATAACGCTTAAAAACAGGAGATCAACGTTCTATGTTTAAAAAATACACGTCCTTTATTTACAGGCTTGTAGTCTGGCAGCTGCCTTAAACTAATTGTGTCTCATTGTGCTCCGTCACTGCATTTTTGACAGTGATTTTAGTCACCTCAGACAATGGTCGTGGTCCACTTAATTGATGTAATTAATGTTCATCATGGTGAGTGTTTGCTGAACGACTTCTAAACCCAGAGCCTCTCGGCTCCTCTCAGGAGGAGAATTGGGCGAGCATGAAGCACTTGAGTTTTTTGTCATGCTTCACAGGAACCTAGAAATGAGTGGAATAATTCTCAGCTCTTAAGCATGCTCAGAAGAGCTCAGCAGCAGCACCAAACTAAGTCATTCTCGGTGGCGTGGATAGCTCCCAGGCAATCCCGACTAGGTGACGTCCAGTTACCTGGGCACACATCCACTCACCCCACAATACACCATCATTTAGTGGCAGGTGATGCATGGAGGAGCAAGCACAATGATCCTGAATAGATGTCATGTAAAGGGGACTGTTTACACTCTGTCGCACTGGGGCTGTGCCTTGTACTGTCCTTGATGCACCTTGGTAGTGCTGTCTGGAGGTGACGGGAGTAAAGCAGAAGAGCAGGAGATACAGAAAATCCAGGAGAAAGAGAAGGGAGTAAAATCTTACTTTGTGTGGCAGAAGATATTTTCTTCTCTCATCTCTGGAATTATATAAACTGCTTGTGGCTACTGGAGGCCTCAGCTGTGGTGAAAATAGGCCCCAACTGCCTCACTCCCTTACAATCTACTCCACATCTCCAAATCTTCCATCACTGCCCTGAGCAGTGGCAGAAACAAACAAAATCCTCCTCCTCTCCTCTCTTTGTCTGTGTTTCATTTCCTCTGAGGAAGAGGGCTCTCTTAAAATATTCAGCCACTTTAAAGTGGCATGTCACACAATGACCAGACTATTTTCTTTGATGAGCTCTAGTCCTAATCCTTCAATGATACATCTTCTTCCAACTCCATCACTCGAGTGAGGTACCCTACAGAATAGTTATTGGTTAAAAAATCTGTGGGGAAAAAAAAAGGGAATTGCTGGGTTTCCAAGCAGCTCTTACACATCAGGCGTAAAAATGGAGATGTGTGACACTATGGTCAAATGGATTTCTGCACACAGTCCACACACACCCTTAACATGCTGCTGGGCAACAATCTCAGCCCCCAGCCTTGGCTCAGCCCACCTGCCCCACCTACAGTGTAATTCACTCTCCAGCTAAAGCCGGGTAGTAGGCCTGACCCCCACAGCTCTGGCCGTCACTTACTGCTGACCTCCAGCAAGGTGCCAATGAAACATGTCCATTGAGTGGTGAGCAGAACAAACTGCCTCACCTGGCTCCTGCTGACAGCTCAGCATTTTAAAGAACAGTAACAGATCAACACAGGTTCACAGCTGCAGAGCCAGGCCACCTTGCCTCTGGCCGTAGAAAAGCACTGCAGCAAATGACTGCACTGAGAAGACAAGGGCGGTTAATTTTGAGGCTTCATGGATATTAAAACCAGTCAAAATGCCAAATTACAGATGAAGTGATGAAGAAAATTAGAGAAAATGTTTATTAATAGTGCAAATATGGTGACTGGAAAAAAGGTTTGAACCCGTCATGCTCAGGCCTAATTCTTTATGACATCTTGTGTAAGAGATACTGCCCAGAAAACCGTATTTGAAAGAAATAATTCGACTTGAACTCTCTCATGGCTGTGTACGCTACACCCTCTGCAAATGTTGCGCAGTCAGCATGTGTGTAGCATTTAGTGGCGTGATTTTTCTTCACCAGTCGCTCTCTCTTTAGTTCTAAGCCTGTTACACATATGTACTAATGTCAAGAAAATGTTCAGCATTAACAACCTTTTGGTTAAGAGCGTCCATCCATCCATTTTCTATACTGCTCATCCGTCAGGGGAGGTGGAGCCTATCCCAGCTGACTACGGGCGAGAGGCGGGGTACACCCTGGACTGGTCACCAGTCAATTGCAGGGCCAACACACAAAGGCAAACAACCACACACTCTCACACTCACACCTAGGGGCAATTTAGAGTATCCAATGTGCATGTTTTTGCTATTGTGGGAGGAAGCCGGAGTACCCGGAGAAAACCCACGCAGGCACAGGGAGAACATGCAAACTCCACATAGAAGGGCCCAGACCGAGATTCGAACCTGGAACCCTCTTGCTATGAGGCGACAGTGCTAACTACTGCACCACCGTGCCGCCCCGTTAAGAGCGTCATCCAAGTAATAAAAATTCTCATTTTGTTATAATAAAAATGTTTTATTACATTTTTTAAACATTTTGTGAAAAAAAAGAAAAAAGGAAAGAAGCAAAAAAAAGCAAAAAACCAAAAAAAGAAGCAAACATTATATAATCATATGAACCACAGGCTTTGTATTCAAGAAGACATAATTAAATGTGATATACAAAAAAATATGGATTTGTAGGTGAAAATCAAAGGTACTTTCACGAGTGATTTCATAAAAGACGTTTTTTTTTTTAGAAAATAATAAGGCTACAGATAAGAATAGGATTTTTTTTTTTTTTTTTTGAAAAAGTAAAAACGTGTTTTAGTTGTTGTGAGAGCAAGGTATTCTGTGCTTCAGTCATTAAAATGACAGCAGCTACAGAGCATTTTTTCAACAGAGCTAAGGTTCAGTAATATTTAAACAAGTCAGAATAAAGGCCCAATTTTACCGGGTCATAAAAGCTTATTAGAGCTTTAGCACAGCGTCGCGCTGATCTTTCACTCTTCCTACCTTTACTTGTCCAATTCAGTAAGAAAAATTAGCCTTTTTGTCCTGCAAATATTTTGACCTTTATAAAATGGAGCCAGTGCAACTGCAGTACTTCCAAAGATCCAGCTATTCTTATTTCTGAATACACTGTTTCTTTGTCACCTCATTCTCTCCTGGTCTGTGCTCTGTCAGCTGTGCTGTCCACCGTCATTTACATAAATGCACGTGACTGAACAAAATACGGAGACTGGAGGACCCAGGCAGACTAATAACAGTCTACTCTGCATCTGACAGGCCACTCTCCGTCAGGCAAACCTCCAGCTGTAGACTAGTGTCTGACTCGGCTTGTACCCACAAAACAGCAACACCAACGTCAACAATTCAGAGCGTGAGAAATAGGAGGCGCGGGGAGAGTGTGTCAGATTAGAGTTCATTGCATGAGTCTCACGCTCACGGCAGGAGATTTGGCCTAGGGCCATGTTACAGATTTGGGGGAGTTCCAGGTGTATCCAGCTTATCAATCCTGCTTCATGAGTCAGGCCTCTGCTCTTCCCTCACAGCGAGCAAAACAAATTCAAATACGACCACAGTTAACGGACACTCGACACAAGCAGCACTGCACACAAGCTAAAAATGGAAACTGGCTTGTAAATGTAATATATTAGCTGTCCAGCAGGTAGTGAGAATGGACAAGACTATTTACACTGGAGTTCAAAGGAACGTCAGTGTTTTTAGACTCTCATTAAAACTAAGAGAATCAGTGATTTGATATGTTGCATATTTATTCATCAACTGGTCGTGTCAAAAACATCAACCTGAGGTTCTCTGCATAAAAAGACATGAAACATTTCTCTAAATAAAATTAAAATTTATTAAAATTTATAAAGAATAAATTTACAAAGAAAAAACTGGTTCTCAAGAGGCTCTTTCACAATGTCAAAATGGCTCATTTATATCATTTCATTTCCAAGGGCGTCTATTTAATGAATTTAATTTCCTTGTGAATAAGAAATGTGATGATACAATGTAAGTATGAAATCCATGACAGATTTATTACATTTCTATCAGGTAACAGTGGCAGGAGATGTATGCTGTTCTGAATATTTTCATATTTAACAGAATTTCTTATACGTTACAATAAAAATGGTAAATCAACACATTATACAACACATACATACAAGCATTTTTTTCCTTCCCTTTTTTTGGGTATGTTTTTGTTTTTTGTTCTCCCATCTGACATCATATCATAGCCTAGAGGCAAGTTAATTTTATCACAGTATTTTGACCTATACCTTGTCTATAAAGACACTTGGATGTGAACTTGACTACTTTCTACTACTAAGAAATGAAAAAAATCAAAAAATCTTAAAAGTTAAATAAAAGTTTAGACAAGTACCCTTTTAAAGAAATTTGCAGATGACGCCATTTCTAATAATGTAACTTCTTTAACTTTGTCTCACGATATCACACTATTCCATTGATCAACAGGTGGCAATAACACACCAAAAAATGCTGCTAAAAAGCAGGGAAGAAGAAGAAGAACAAGAAGAAGAAGAAGAAGAGGAAGAAGACCCTAGATTTCAAGCCAGTCAGCGTCAGCGTGGATGTGGACAATGCTGGATTTAAAATACTAAAATACGAAATCAGTAGGCCTATTTGGCACAGAATGTTTATATAACATGAAAAAACTCCACTAGGCACCTTTAATCCACTCTTGTTTTGAACATGTGCATTGTGACTCAGAGGATAATCACACTTTTCTGTTTCTGAGACATACAAAGGGCAACCTCAAGCTAATATAAAGCTGGGAACAAATTCATTCTTAATATAGATTCTTCACTGCTAACCATTTGTTATTCTTTAATTAATTGGATAGTAAACCTGAAGCTAACAATAATTGTCAACGGCTTCACCCTGGGCTAAGGTTTGCCTTAGGCTTAGTTTTAGGTATGTGAGAAGAGGCCACAGTAACACAGCATTTTGTCTAAAGCCTATGTTTTGCTCTGGGCTTTATATGTGTAATGTGAAAATGGCTTATTCTGATTGTAATGCAAGGTAGTGAGTTAATCATGTCAGCTGCATGTCTCAGAGCCATAACGCACGGCTCAAACCTATCTTACATATGGTTCAACTTAAGCCTCCGTCATTTCTATTCGCAGCACAGAGTCTTGAGTTTGCTACATAATAATTACAGGAGAGTCAAAAGCTTTATAAATTTGAGGCAGCATATGAGAAAGATCTGGTAAGCTTCCAGTATCCCCCTTGTCGCAGGGCATGTGCCAGCTCATCATGCACTAATACAACGCATCATGCCTGTGTATGGTACAAACACACAGATACAAACGGCCCCGCACAACAGCCATTTCTTGTCTGTCTGTGCAGTAGCCAACCGTAGGCAGCACGGAGCTGCAGAAAACAGGCTTAGACACACAGTTCTACATGAAAACCCTTCTTTTCCATGAGCTGATCCTTCTTTGTTCTGCATAAATGCCAATTACATAATTCTCTCTGGCATGCAAATCAGATTAGATGAGGCCACGGCAGATCACCTATACCGCTCGGTCTGCTTCCAAATCCACAAGAATACAACATTTAAGGACACAACATTTCAATGCATTTAACAAATTAATCAGCTTTTTTGCTTTACAAGATGCAACAGGCTAAATAGCATTTGAAAATAAAAAATTCAGTTGTATCACTAACAACTATCACAATCCAGCACACGACACAACTTTTAATGCATGCTGGTATTTAAATAAATAAAACACCATTTGGAATTTTGATAGTGAAATATCAAGGGTATTATCAAATGTTAGAGATGTCCAGGAGTATACATGACATACTGTATCAGGGGAATATTTGTATGCTGAGAATAGACACTGACATTCAGCTTGTGGGCACTGATACCCAGAATCACGAAGGGAAAGGGAACCAATGCAAATTAGCAAATCGAAGGAAAGTGACACTTTGCTGTTGGCAGTAGAAAGTCATCAGTAAAATGCTGCAGCAGTGCACAGTGCACTCAAGAAAGGCAAAAAAGGCTTCCCGCCACGCTTTTCCGTGTGCATGTGTGCCAGGGCACATGTGTGTGCTTCCCTGTGTGCACTTGGGTACTTGTCTGTGTTTGTTTCAGCCCAGGGAACTAAAGAGCAGAACAAAGCACAAGACCCTACCCAATGTGAACTTTGAGGATGAGGGGACAGCTGGTGGAGGAGAGGGAAAAAAAGAAAGAGACAGAAACGGAAAGCAGAAAAAAAAGGAGGTTGTGACTGCAATGCATTACTCATGATTTTGGAGGGAGCGTGTGTCACAAAGCTCTACTATATGAGACATAACACGCTAGGAATGCAGTTTTTTTATTTATGTATGCACGTATGTACTGTACAATGTGAGTCATAAGAAACAACGGGAAAGAGCACCTACTCACCAGGTGTGTGTGAAAGGAAAAAAAAAAAAAAAACATTGAGGAGCATCAAACACTGACACAGAATAATGCTTCCAATCAGAATTTAGAAACATGAGATACATTTCTTTTTACATATTAAAGCATACAGGCACATGTTGGTGACTCTGAGCACATAAGCACAGGCCAGGCAGCAACACATGTACGTAACAGTTAGCATTAATGGATGCCACCCCTGTCCCACATTCCTCCAGGCTCTCTTTTGTTAATGGTATTATGAAGCACACAAGACCAGTGACATTAACTTGATATTCAGCTTCCATCTTAACACATGAGAATTCTAAAGATATGTAGAGAAAGGAAGTGACTGTGAATGGTTCCCTGAATTAACTTTCATTTTTTCTTTATGTAAAAATTGAACCACAAAATACCATAGAAAGCCTGTTTCCTTTAGACAACAAGATTTTGCATGACATTTCATCCTTTTTGTCCGATTTTGGCAAATCTTTGTGAGTGCTTAAAATGTATTTATAAATGAGGCCACATTGCAAGTCCAATGACATTCAGTTTGTCTCCTTGGGCATCCAGAGACACACAACTATATATTGACAAATCCCACCAGTTGTGAGCACATGTGGAGTGCACACACAAGGTAAACATTCTTAACGCAGCAGCCAGCGGACATACGGAAAAACAACAGCACACGGCACAATAATAGGTCTGATGCCTCTGTCCCCCCCTGTGCTAAACTATCAAACAGAGCAATGCGTCCCTGCTGTAGGCTTGGCCTCTAGGTTCTGGGGACTGATGTAGACAGATACAGATCTATGACCTGCAGTATCAGGACCTAATTGATGCAGGTCTAGCATGCAGGAAAAATCGACATGACAGGCATCAGCCACGTGTGACAAGCTTTATCGGTTTGTCTGGGTCTCCTGGCTAGGAGGGGTTAAAGGGATGTCAACACGAATGCATCACGCACAGCTCATTTTTGTCATTTTCTTTGTTTAACAGTGTATGAAATTGTCGTGAAGCGTTTTCTGTTTATGGAGCCGGAGGAAGGCGGAGCTTGTCAAAATGACACTACAGATTGTGGTACCAAATCCTGCTTGAATAGCAAAGCCCCAGCAGTGTGAATTTGAAAAGCCTGCTTGGAATACCCCCACAGATCAGCGATGAAATGTGTTAAAAATTTGCGAGAAACATCTGAAACACAGATGTCTGGCGGATGTTTCCCATAACACTTCCTCCTCCTCTGACATGGTGAGCTGTCTCTCTCCTATTCATATGCTAATGCACAATCAGACTGTCCAATCCGGAAGCATTTCCAACCACATTTTTTTTTTCCCAAGCAATCAATTTACCTTGGAGAGAGATAAAAGCTTAAAGAGTCACATAAGAGGCGAGCTGGAGCAAATGGTGATATGAACTGAAAAAAAAGGAAAGGGGAAAAAAAAAACTACCAAGACGGGAAAGAGGCAGTTGGGGAATAGCTGGATAATGTAGGTATAAACAGACAAGTCTGTGCCTAGGAAGGCTCGACTGAAGCTCATTCTCATCTAAGCTGAGTTTCCCCCCACTGCAGGAGGGACTTCCAACACCTTCAGCTGCAATATAAATGTTAATAGAGTTCAGGAAAAGAAAACGAGGCGTAAACAAACAAATGTGGTATTCCATGCTTTGGGGCAGCGGGAGGGCCCTGCCATTGAGCAGTATGTCTGTGCATGTTTGTATGTGTGCACGTTTGCGTATGCAAGTGCTACGCGAATGAAGAGAGAAGAGGAAATAAAGATGGGGCTTCTCACATACTCAGTGCGAGCCAGGCTGTAGTGGACCTCCAGCAGTGGAGGCCCCCCGAAACCCTTCCTAAAAACTCCAGAGAGACTCTGCTGTAAGACAGCAAGATCATTTTCTACATCCTAAAACAAAACAAACAAACAAAAAAAAAAGACTGCTTTGAGGTTGAGAGCTGTTCCAAATGGAAATCCACTGTCGCTACTGCAACCAGAAATTACACACACAAAGCATCCAAAACCAAAACAAAAGAGGGTCTCGTTTTAAATTAAGTGCTCTCTAAAATATCAAAGTATATCAAAGATACAGGATTTCTGTTTCACACGAGACTCGTCTCTGTGCCACTGACTTCTGGAGCTTTAACAGTCCTTTACAGTACACAAAAGCAGGACAGTGAAAAAGAGAGGGAGATGAAGGATAGGTGGGTGGTAAACGCTCACATCCTCATTCTAAGCACACAGGCAGCCACAACTCTCCGTTCTGACTTGTTCAAAGGGTTGGCAACCTTCAGACCAATTAGACATCACAGGGCAGTCTGCACAGCACCCAGCTCTCATATAAACGGCTCTCCATGAATTTTTAATCAGCTATAATTTAAGGATTTAAATAAAGATCAAATTCTTCCGGCTGCACTGCAAAGAGGTGTCTGCCTGTGAGTGTGTGTGTGTGTGTGTGTGTCTGCATTTTTATGCAATCAAATGGAAGTGAGTTTGCATGAATGTGTTCGTCTGTTTCCTTCACCATTCCCACCACCACAGCTCCTCCACCATCCTTAATGTTCCCCACCCCTCCCACCCCCCTCTCGCTCCCTCTCACCCAATCCCACCTGCCAGTGTTATGAGCAGAAGCCCGGCAGGTTGTCTAACCCAGAGCAGAAAATTTCCTGACTGACTGGTTGACTGGTTGACTGGTTGGCTGGCTGAGTGGCAGCATGTGAAGCGCAGGAGACAGATCTGCAGGGAATCACTGACAGATGTAATTAATGAGGTCATACTTGGAGTTGGCAGTCCCCTTCATATCCAATTCCTGCCGATCACAACCGAACACACCTGCAGCTCCAACAGCAAGGGAAAAAAAAATACCCCTTTATGGTGTGTGGGGAACGGAGACTCATTTTTAGAACACACTGTCTCTTATGAATCTCAGATAAGACTTTACATGGCACAAATCCCCAGACTATCTAAACTGCAGTGACACGGAGAAAAATGTAAGAGTGGCTGAACTTTTTCTTTTGTAGATATTTCTATTAAAGAAAAATTTGAAAGGACAAATATTTTTGTACTGTAATCGTAAGCTCGAGACAAGCATGAAAAAATTTTTTACCTCATAATAATAATTGGAGATTGTATAAGTTTGTTTTCTATATCCTGTTTTTTCCTGTTTGTCTTATCATTTTTTATCTTCTTCCTTATTCTGATGCTTTAATTGTCTGAGGTGCTAAAATTAGACAGTGGTGATATCAATTGTGGTAATGTAGTATACTGTCTACTATTTGTTTATTAGGAATGCACACTTTTGAGGTCCAAAGTCCTATTTTCTGTTTTGTTCTTGTGCTTTTCTTTTGAATTTGGTAACAAGTGACTCAGCTGCTCCCCAGTTGCACATAATGAGAGGCCATGAATTGAGGGTATAGCAGCACTGCAATCCATCAGCACAACTGTGACAAAACTGTGACACATCAGGTTTTTATTTCTCATGACAATCATTACACTTAGCTTTTCTACTTCTGAAGTTAAACAACAAAATAAAATAAAATTTTGGCCTGGTGCAATTTGAGATGGTAGATGATAGGCAAGTCAATGGGTTGTCCACAACATTTCACAAGTAAAGCCTTGTTCAGAAATGAACCGTCACTGTAAAGAGTGCTTTTAATTTGAAACGATGCAGGAAGTGTTCAGTTTCCATTAACAGTTTATTGCAGTATCTTTAACAGGGCAGAGCACAAGCAGATCTTAACATTAGACAGCATAATCTGCACCAGCTGCTGTACCAGGCTTACCTGTGGACATTGATCAGTGTAGTAAAACAGCACTGTTTATGCAACTCTCAACTTCAGTACCTCACAATAAAACAGCAGCACCACGTGGCATCGAGCTAATCGGCTATCCCAGCTAAACCCTCCTACCTGCTAACTAGCCTCATCAACTAACCCTGACAAATGCTGGCTCGGTTGATTCACATTAATGTAAACTGGCTCAAGCTTGTACACAAGGACTGGACAAACTGGAACCCAAACCAGTTTGGCAAAGCATTCATCAGAAATACCAACTGAAATAAAAATAAATAATGGCCTACTTCACATATTTTTACAGCAACATAAATGACTATGACATTTAATAATATTTCACATAAATAATATCACATGAAACAGTAATAGAAACACAGATCCAAAAAAAAATACATACACACTCTGGTACTAGTGCATCTCACACACACACACGCACGCTACATGCAACCAGTTGTCATATAGTTAATTATGCTGAATGTCATCGTGTATTCCTTCATTTCCAACCACACCACATTATAGCGTCGCCTGGCCTGGTTTCCAACTTTGTGGTGGTGAGTGTTTATTACCTGTAAACAGCAGGAGAACAGGCTTTGTCACGTTTCACTGGGGCTCCCTCACTCATCACTAATATACCAAAATATGTATTCAGGTCAAAGATTTCAGACCTTCCCTGGAGACCCTGTCAGTCTTCAGTCTTCCTTAGTGCAAACATGCAAACAAACACATGTACTAAATGGCACATGTTGCCTAGCAAATACTGTATACTCAAAGGAGAACAGAGAAATACATGCACATACAGCACACAACACACAGCTACGGTCGTGGTCTGCACGAGCGCGTGTGTGTGCATTTACGTGCACACTTACATTTCCCCCTCTCTTTGCACACGAGGCTGACCAGTCACTACAGCTTCACTGGAACACTTACCAACCCTGAGAACAAAGGAGAGCCTTGGCAATGCTCTTGTTTTCCATCACCTCTTCAGTCTTGCATAAATAACTCTTAATAAATAGCATCATCATGTCAGAGAGCTCTCAGCTGCATGGCCTCCCCTGCAGCTCCAACCTATTTTTTTCTCCACTCTGCACTTTTATCCTCACTTGTTTTGCATTTTTGCCTCGCTTGGCATTAAGGGATACAAAATATTTGGAATCGAGGATTCTGGTGACTCTGAGATGCAATTCCCTGGGATGGTTTGGGTACATTCACCCCTTTGATGGGACTGGCAAGCTGTGGTGAATTTAAAACCACTCTGACTGACCACTTTTGCCCTACAGCGAGGCATTACCAACCTGATTAGAGTGGTCTATTTTAGGATGGTGACAACCTCATCTACAAGGCACAGTCAATCACTGAATAGCTGAAGGAGCAAGAAAACAGCACTCTGTAATGAGCACCTCGGTTGACATGTCTGAACTCAAATAAATGCTTATTACAGCAGATTTGTAAATGACTGTGTATGTAACATTCTAGTTTGTAGTCATTTTTTTAAACTTCACATGTATTTCAGATAATTATCGTTTGTTATTTATTTTTCAATTGTTCACTCGAAAGTGTGTTTTTCTTTTTCTTCTTACAGTTGGAAGCTTCACTGTGCAGAACGATGTATGTGGAGAGTCCACATGCACGATTTGTGACATCATCAGTAGTTTGAAAGCCTGTCCTGATCCAATATTCATTATACACAACTGTGATGTTTAAACCTGAAGTCCCCAGTGCAGATAAACTAAGAAATGGCTATTGGGTGAAGTAGGAGATGTTGGAAGTGAAAAATAATTACATATTCATGGAATCTGGAATTTTAAATGAGGGAGACAGAGTAGATAATTGAACGTTCTTTTTTTGTGTGGAAAAATCACGAGAGACACAAATTATTATTCAAGGTTGGGGTATTTTATATAGGTCTGGAGGGTGTCTTTAACTACCTTAACATTGTCATATCAGCAGCTGTTAAGTTCTGATTGTCACTAGTCTGAAATCAAATGATCCACAGCCTAAGCTTTTGTTATACCAGCATCACTACCAGTACCTCACACTGCTTTATGTGAAATGATTTTCTTCCTTTGCTATTATTCTGTTTCAATAACTGTGGTAATTGTGAGTGTGTTTCTAAGCATTAGAGTATCAAAAGTCCTCAGGTGTTATAGCTTGTTTGGGCCCTTTTGGTGCGTAGCAGAGTGCAGCGCTCCAAGCAAAATGGCAGCGCTGCAGGAAAGCTCTACAGTGAAGTAATTAAGTAACAGTATTTGAAAATAATTACTGCTAATTGTTAAAACTAACCAGAATTCTCATCTAAAAGGACTTAGGTAGGTCGACCCTGTTCAATACCACTTATTTTGTCTTCTCTCCTTACATTTCCTCCTCCCAGTCTTTTTGATGATGAAACACTCACCAGGCACAGTAACACATTTCAAATGTTATCATTGTTTTAACAAAGCTTCGGCCTCGCATTCATGTTTCCTGCGTTTTTTGTTTTTTTTAACTTTCCTTTTTCACACTCCACCTCAAAGAGCAGTGTCATGTTTTATCTGACCATCTCACACAGAGCCTAGAGAGCCTATCTCTTTTATCTGACCACCTCTATCTACCTCTCTTTTTCTCTGTCTTTTTTTGCAACAAAACACACACACACACACACACACACACACACACACACACACACGTGCTGCCGGGGGGTGTAGGATTCTACAAAAAAAAGGTTATTTCTCCCTAATAGCCAAAGGAGAGCTTGCCATCTCTTTTGGTGGAAATAAGGTTATTAATAAGGTTATGGTGCCCTTCTAGGCAAAGGCTGCCTTGAGATGTCATGGCAACAGCCTTTGGAGAAAAAAAATTTAATCAATCAGCACTTAGTGTAGATGAGATCGAATGACAACAGAAAGGACTATACAAAGACTTTAAATAATGACATGGCTGAAATGGTGGAGACAACCTTAGCTTCACCTGCACAGGCACTCAGCTCCCTCCCTCCAGGCTTTCCCTTTTCTCTTCTACCCTTATATAGAGCTATTTCTTTCACTGAGAAAGACACTGGTTAAGCCCTCTTGACTATACCAGAGTTATTTATAGACAGAGAGGTTCCACAACAGATAGCCGTTGTCCAAAGTAGGAAGAGGAAGGATGATAACCGGTCATTTAAACCCAAAGTGGCAGTACAACTTGCACTACAAGACAACAGACAGACTTTGTGTCTAAACCCCCTTGTTCACAAGATCCCTCAATGTTGCAAAATAGACAATGAGGCTATATTAAGTGCTCGACAAAGGGGTTTCTACGGTACGACGAATCCCACAGGGTCTCTTAGAGTTGGAGTCTGTTAAGGATTCTGTCCATTGGTCTGTGATGAATGACGGGGTACCCAGCGTACTTTAGCAATGATAGCTTATAGCTCCATTAGCCTGTAACTACAGAGAAAGGGTCAGAGAAAATGGTGAACTCCCTGGCAACATACAGAGCATGGGCTAGCTGCAGTGGCCAGGAAGATTCATTAATCTAAGATGATGAGTCTTGGTATGTGTAATTAGGCCTCCTGACACAGAGAGCCTCACAAGAGTTGTTTTGAAGCCCTTTATGGCAAAAGGAATATCCCCTGATGTGTTAGCAGTGAATAGCTTCACAACAAATGGAGCAATGGAGCCGTGATATCATTGTTTACAAGCATGTCTCTTTATTTTCCTTAGGTGCCGCACTGGCTCTGTGGGAGTTAATCATTCATAGGTTGCGGGTGGCTTTAAGACACAAATGCAAGTCTTGCTGGCACCAGAGCTACCAGCATCACCCACACCTTCTATATATAACTCTTTTTCCATGGCTAGGCCATTTGTGGAGCAGAGTTCACAAGGACACTTGCCAGAGGAGATTTCGACTTTAACATTGTTAGCCAGACTGAAGGAAAGATTTAAGTCAACACACTCTTTTATAAAAACAACTTCCATCAACACTTTATAGATTTTAGTGGCCACATGACCAGAGTCAGTAGAGTTTGCTACAGGGACAAATAGGATGCCTACAAATACCAACGTAGGCTGTCTGTTAATCTACATGCAAAAAGAGTTCATAGGAAGGAAGTTCTACCAAAAAGTTTAAGAAAGCAAACTGTAACTTCTAACGTAGTTAAAAGGTACATCGAGTGATATTTGACCACCAGGAGGCAAAAAGATAGCAACACAGCACTGAATTATTAGAGACACTGGGCCGAACAGCAAACAATTCCTCACTTAAATATCCAGCAATTACAGAGCAACACAATTATCTGATTGGAATGCCTTTTTCTGCCGTCTGATAAATGTGTCACGCAGACTGTAAGTAGGAGAGTCCAATCTTTGTTTTTTTGCTTGGACTCTCTACTCCAGTGCTTCACATCTGAAATGAATGATGACATGCAGACTAAAGAGAGTATGTACCCCATAACATGAGCATGGGATGCCACTGAGGGAATGCAACTGAACACGTTTACTTAAGTAATGTAATTAAGTACTATTTTGAGTTATTTATTTATTGCCATAATTGGAAAAATGCTGACTATTAGGGCGATTGGTTGTACCGTGACTGGTACCCACCGTAGTACAGAGCAGGGACAAAGTCACTGCTTTGCATTTAAGTCCAATGTCAAGACAGGGAAGTCTCAAGTCAAATTTCAAGTTCTAAACTTCACGTTCTGAGTCATAAACAAGTCTTAATGTGTTCCTGACCAAATGTAATAGCATTTTAATAACAGAGCTACTTTCCATTTGAGCATCTTTAATGTCAAACAAAGTTGGAAGTTGTTGCATCTCTGCAATTTCGAACTGCATTTTTTTGCATACTGCAATTTTTTTGTTTGTTGAAATGGTGCACTTGAATGCACCTTGAAGCCCCTGCTGGCACCCACCTATTTCGTCATGCAAAATGATATAGATTTCAGAGTTCATGAGGTGTACCTGAAGGCACCATGAAGTCCATGTCTCCGTGTGTGTATCAAACACATACACAGACAGACAGCAGAGGCAGTGCACCCGTACATGACAACATATAGTAAAGACAGTAGAGAGTCTCAGTATAGATTTTCCTTACAGGATCATTTTGATACAAACATTTACCTCTGCAATAGTATACAGTATTTCCAAATACATATACTGTATATTTAGTTTTACTTATACTTATGATACATAAATGCATTCAATATATATTCAATTAATTTTTAGCATCTTTATTTTTTATCTTTACTTCTACTCAAGTATGACTGTGGGGCATTTTCAACAACACTACACAGAAGGGCATTTATAATTATGCTGGCTGTTCAACAATATTATTCTCTCGAGGTCAAAAATCCACAAAATAATAAAATAGTATTAAATAAATGCCTTTCTGAGTGGAACACAAAATCACGTTCCGCAAGATGTTGACTGTTCAACTACAATCCCTACATACAGACATCTGTAGCTGAAATGCAATGCAAGTCAAAGCATCACTGACTCCAGTTTAAAGCAAAACATGATGTTCAGCTTTGTACTGTGAAGCGCTGACATTTAGACAAATGTTCCTGCTCGTGTCCCTTCTGTGTTATGTTGCAGTGATTATTGTTACTGATAACTGACTTAAATAAAACAACTCCCGCACCAGAAAGAACATCTTACACTGAACAATACAAGAGAAACAAATGTACCATTACACCTTAACAGTGATAAGCTGCGATGCATTTAGAAATGAAAACTTTCGCCCTTTAGGTGTTGTTGTTGCTGTTGACAAGAGCAAGGCCTTTGATTATGTTTCCATAAAATAAAGTGTTATTATCAGTGTGCACCCTTTTTTATAAAAATGACTGATTAATCTGAAAGCATCAATAAATATGCAAGCTTGCTGGTGTCACATAAGAGCTGCTCTCCCAGCTTTCTTAATAACCACCAGCAGCCATGCCCCGTGTAACACAACTACTGGGTAGCCACGGCCGAGTGCACCAACTGGGGAGCCATTCCTTAAAGAACAATTAACAGGGCCATTTAAAAAAATCACCCAGCCCACACACTCAATTAACACAACCCACTTTTGCACTTTCCCCTCTATTGTGTCCTAGAATAGCCCAGTTGAATTGGCACGATTAAGCTATGCTGGTGATGACTGCAACGTGGTGGGCCCTTGTGCGATTCCTGTAGCAGCCACCCTGTCTGTTTGTTTGTAGCTTTAAGGAAAAGATTTAACAGCTTTAGGGATCACCTATCAAATGTGTTTCTTTTAAGGGTCTAAACGAGATGTAATTACTGCCTGCTTTTTTGTTCCGGGATAAGATGGGCTAAATAGAACTGGTTTACAAATGAAGTTGAACGGAACAGAAAGAATGAAGTTGGCAGATAAGAGAGCAGCTCTTGTCCAAATATGTATTTGTAGAAAAAAAGAACAGTCTGGTTTTGCGCTTGCTTCAGTTGCCCTTGATGCTGGGTGACTTGAAAGCTTTGAATCAATATTTATGATCATCAAAAAATCATCTAAAAAATCCTGTGCTGACTAATAAAATGTTGGCTGTCCTATACTGTATATCATTAAATACTGTCAGAATTGAATGGCCATCAGTTCAATGTACAGTGAATCTACGACAAAAATGCTTCCCCAGTACTCTGTAAAATGCAAACACAATGTCCTAAAAATAACCCTTATCTTGCAGCAGTCATTATCATTGGGAACACTTCACAAAACAGCAGCCCCAGTGGTGTGTAAATAAACAGTGAAAAGCGGAGGAAGAGGAAAAAGATAACATACGGCAGGAATTCTATCAAGAGGCAGGGTGGGATGACTCATGAAAATAAGTGACTTTGAGTTTATGTGGGGAAGGACAATAAGGAGCTTTGAAGCTCTGAGATTACAGAGAGGTGGCGGATGGAGCAAACCAGGGAGGCTGGGTCTTACGGCTGCACTGTAGCACATTCTGTGCACCGGCTCTGGTACTCACTCTTCTGGAAATACATGTAGGGCACGGCTTCATCAACCCCCTGGAGGGATGCAGCCATTACATTAACACAGCTCACCTAGCGGGCAGAGGGACAGGCTAGTGTCTTTGTTGCAGTGCAAGTTCATCATTGTCCCAAGCCAATACCCTCCGTCCATTGGCCATTTGTCATCATAAGATGACTGGATATGTTCCTCTTTAAATTACATCATCAGATAAAATGAAGTCACTGTAATTGCCACAACTTTTTTTTTTTTAAGTGTGGGATGTAATTAAGCATACTTCAAAAGGACATACACTTGAACCTATAGCTGTTCATTAACAGTTCACTTATATGGATATTCAAAAGAACACTGGGAACAATTGAGATCACGGCATAAACAGTCGATGGTTTGTAATAGATCAGTATATCTGGTTTCTAAGCGCGGCACGAGTTTACAGATTACCATGCATGATTGCATATTTGTAGAAGGAACCTCCGACAATGTTATCAGATGCATGAGTGTTTAAAGCTTCATATGATCCATAATAGTTAGGGCTGCCAAAATTAGTCCATCTATAGATTAGTTGATTGAGTTGCCAACTATTTTGATAATTAACTGTTCCAGTCATTTTTCAAGCACAATGTGAAAATATTGCTTTTTCCAGCTTCTAAAATATAAAGATTTGCTGCTTTTCTTTGTTATACATGACAGTAAATGAAGAGTCTTGGGGTTTTGGCCTGTTGGTTGGACAAAAGAAGAAATCTGACACTCCGAAAACTCGGAAAACTACACAAAATTTTTTCCCACAATTTTTTGACATTTGATAGACTAAACAAGTAGTCATTAAGATAAGCTATAGTTTTATCAACTCACATCGGACCTTCAGTGTCTTTAAAGGGAAGCGATAAATCCTTTTGTCTGTTTAAAGTTAGTGATACAGATAAAATATGGTCACAGATGGCCGTCTGAACACAGTGCACAAAATCTGGTTTGGTTACAACAGTCAACCTATTTCACAGTGCACCATGTACTGTTGTTATTAGGCTTTAACCCTATAATCCTGCAAGGCTGTATTACTACAGCACAAGTATGGTTGCACAAATGTAACCCTAGTTCTAAGACAGCAGGCCACTAGCCTCTTAAAGGGACCAGAAACAAGCTGAATGACAAGCTAAATGGCCCTACCACATAAAACCATCATACCATCCATACCATGCTGCACTCCTTTTCATGCTTTTCATACTCCTGCTGTGTTGGTATTGCTGGTATTTTTGACTGCTAGTATGAAACAAGTAAGTGGCATATCAACCTCCACCTGCATTGCATGTAAATGCCATTCTCCACCCATAATCATTACTATACAAACTACTCGAGAAACCAAAAGTACATAAATGTCTTTTCAGAGTGAAGGAATGTGCAATCAAAGAGATCTCATTTTCAGAGTAATCTGCAACACATCCTACCAACCACTCATTAGAGCTCTTCAACTCCTGTTGTGGCTATGCGATAGGAATTTCTAAGTTCACTGCAGCCAAAAAAACCCTCAAAATTATCATGCAGACAGATTATATGTTTGCAGTACAAGAAATCTGCATCAATCCTATTTATATCCCACCTACCATCAAGGAATGAGACCATACGTGATTGAAGGTGATTGCTGGCTTATTTTTCAAGTCCAATCAACAGTTAAGTGTTAAAACTTGGCTGGCCGTTTGGACTATGTTTAGCATCTTAAAAATTACCCTGAGATTCCGATTATGTTTTATGTGTAGCAACCTGTGAACACACTTGTTTGAAGTCTAACAGTTCAGATAACAGTTATCACTTTCACAAAGGTGCACAGTCACATATGAACACACACATAAAATCAAAGCCAAGTATAAGAGTTTAAACTGTACTCTTACGCTGAGTGTGAGGACTGCACCAGCAGGGTCAGCACTGAGTGCTCATGAGAAGGGCAGGAGGGGAACTCTAGACCACGGGTTCAAATAACAAACTCACACTGCAGGTGGTGTTCAGCTGCAGTGCACCCCTAGGCTCTCTACAGCATGCATGAGGGCATCTGTCATGTAAATGGATCAACTAATGACATGGAAAGAGACTCTCGCACAGAGAAGACCAGATTGAGATGGCAGGTTGAGAGCTGTTTTATAAAAGAGATGAGTTTAAATCTGGGGTTGAAACATCAAACATAGCTCCGTAAAGATGTACAATTTTCAAGTGTTAGGTCACAAAATTATTATTGCTTGGCTGATGTTGTCTGTGTCAATATAAAATAAGTCCTGAGCAGCGAAGCAAGAAACTGAGTCATAAAGTCTGTTCTCTGTGGTATTACTGGGTATCATATCATCATCTGACATCACTTGGATGCCGAGATTTTGCCTCACTGAACGGGGAAAAACAGGTGAGTCTTGGGAGTTCAACAAATCAAACTCAATAAACATAGCCCTTTGGTAATTTTGCTGGTGACACAAAAGTGTAAGAAAGAGGCTGTATCAGAGTAATTGGTTCACGGCACCGAAATGACTAGCTGACACTTAAAAAATAGGATTTTACAAACAAACAAAAGATTATTTTCATATAGAGAAATAAAACTGGACAAAGTGTTGAACATTTATCATGGATAATAAGAAGAAAAGGAACTTCAAAGCAATTTTATTTCTCCCTAGTGGGAAACTGTGCCCTCCATGTGTGATAAAACAGGATACTGCAGATAATACAATAAAAAAGCACTTTACATTCACCGTCACTCATACTCAAATGTCACCCAAACGCTCCTTACCGCACGTCCTGCACATGCATTTTGACATACATCCAGACGAATATGCACTTTCCACATGTAGCCTGAATTTCAAAATTAAAAAAAAAAAAAATCAAATCAAAAAGTCCTATTAAATATACATAAATGCTATAGGAATAAAGGGAACTTACAACAGAAACAAAGGAATTTGAAGAAACATGAAATTGTGAATACAGTTACAGCGGTAACCAAAGTCCAGAGAGAAAAAAAGCTATTATCTGCAGTATACTTAATTATATAACCTGAACTGCTCACTACGCTCAACCTATAACAAAGTAGTGCTGACAGGCTAACACAACAAACACAGTGGTATTGGGCTCTGGAGATACTCAGTGGGAATTTTTATGTCCGATTTGAAACAATAGGAACCAGATTGAAAATCGGTAAAATAGGCCTTTAAGTACTGTTGGACCATTCATTTACTTCCTCATTCTAGTTTCAAATTAGGGTGTTAAACAGGTTTGGGACAAAAAATCAATACAGTGTTATATTACAATATCACAACATTTCCTCTTACCTAATGTTATCGATGCACTTTCACCAAGTGCCAATTTTTTTTTTAAAATCAAACTAAGAGTAATGTAAATGGATTTTTTCCACATTGATCCTGCTATTATTTTGACTTACAGCATCACTACCTCATGACTCCTTGTGATGTTCATCAGATTGAAGATGATATAATGACATAAAGCTCGCACCTAAGGAAAAAAAAAACTGAATATGGCCAAAAAAAAACTCTCAGCAGACAACATTCAAGACAACAGTTGTCTTGAATGTTGGTTCAAAGCCTGAGGTCATTTTCTTTTCGACTATAGGTATGCGCAGACAAGAAAACACTAAAAACCCTTCAGTTCCAACAGTCTTAAACCTGTTCATACAAACAAAACTTCCTAAGCCAGGATTTAGGCCTTGTTGTGCCATACTGATTAAATTGTGAGGTCAGACTTTCAGGATTTGCTGGCTCAGCAGATGCAAGGGTTTGTGCCAAAACTTGGCATTTCTTATCTCTGAGGGGTTTTTTTGCCCCACAATTAAGTTGCAGACCAGTCAAGGCTTCCAAGTCTGGAAATCTAATGTTTTTGACCATTATCTATAGCTCATCTCTAATGTGTACAACAGAGGAAAAACGAAAACCGCTAAGGTCTGTCATATTGCATGAAAGGCTTTTCATTTTCAAGGTCTATTAAATCTAATAAACCAAGAAATAAATAATAAATAAATAAAATAGCAATTTCCTGGAGAAACAGCTATGGATATATATTAAAAGAAAACTGATATCATCTTGACAGGCAAATTTCCTCTCCAATAAGTCAACCATATTCAAAACGAGGCATCTCCATACAAAAAAGTTGCAAAATTATGAAAGATTTTAAATCCTTGAATCACCTGGCTCAATGTGCAGAGAAACCCATCAGGTAAGTTTGTCACTTACACCGTGATCAAACACATTTGGTCTAAACACGCCTCTTACTTAACCAAAAGCAGGTTTTATTAGGATTGTCTATCAACACAGTAAAACCGAAACAAACATTAGTCCCTTTATCACATACGTCAGACATTATACTGCAAGAATCAGCTAGAGTTTTGCATTTGGCTTTTCTGATTACAGCAGTTAACATATGCATTTATTTTCTCAGCAGTCACATACTGTTTGGTGTATTTGCTAACTACATGTGAATTGCCCTCAGAGCTATAGGTTGCCCTGCACGTGGTCTGGTCTGCTTGTGTAACTTAGCAGAAACACTCCAAGTGAGCTAATAATTTTGCTCTTGTTTATATTCAAACAATGTGAAGAGCTGCAGCCAGACAGACTGGCTCAGTAAACAAAGACAACAGCACATTTTCTCATTACCAGGGTGCGTGAGGGAGGCCAAGGCACAGAAATTAGTGAACAAAACTGCAAGGGAAGCAAACCTACCAGGTCATCTGCGGTGTTTGGCACCCACTGATTTTAATTTCAATATTACCGTACAAACAACGAGAGTGGAGTGGATTATATGATAAACACGCACTTCATCCTCCCCACCAGCCACGGATAGCAGCGCATGTTAGTGACAGAGCAGCTTACCTTTGAACATAATTCTTTAGTCCATTCTAGGGAAGCAGAAGTACTGGTATAAGAATAAACCCATAGTCTATTATTTGCCAATTGTTAGAGGAAGGGCAATACACAAGGCCTTGAGAAAGAAAACGGCAATCCCCATGGTGACACCTGCTTCACCTCACCAACCCAAGGGAAATCCACAAACCTTTCTTTAGATGTCGTCAAAACACAATTCGAAACCACAGTTTCAATATCTGTTCTCACTGTGTGGAAGCACGCACTCCACACAAACACAAATTCTTTGTTTTACCCAGCCGCCTTGCATTAATTACGATAACTTTCATAAGCATGTAAGGTATCGTCATACCTTGAAATAATTTACAGACACTAAGAAACACAAAGTCGCTTTCCATGTTTAACACATTGCCGTGCATTAATAACATAAGGTATCTCCACACTTTCTGCCCTCTGATCAACCACTCTTAGGGAACACATCTACCATTTCACATAACGCTCTGTTTTCACTGAATACTGTGTCTAATGTGCTGCCAAGCGTCCCAGCATAGCAGTGTTGTATATACAGTAAGACTATACCTGCCTGGGGTTAACTGCTTAGCACTGCACAAGGAGTTTGGGAATAGCTTGTACTCCTCTAAGATCATGCTCAGAGCAAGCAACGAGATTCCACTTTTCACCCCTCGCTGTTTCAATATCACCCCTTAGATACAAAAGCAAATAAGCTTCTTGGGTCTGCTCTGCTATGGTGGGTAGATTTTTGTTTTTAAACAGCCAAACTGAGTGAAAAGAGAATGCTGCAGCTTTCAAACAATAATTGTCTCAGCTATTAATACAGAGCAACAGCATCTGGTATTGTTTGTTTTCATTTTCAACCCAAGTTTAATTTTATGAATATCAAAAGCTCAGAGAATCTGCTTGATATCACAAATAACTTGACAGATGAGCGAAGCCCTAATGGAAAGTTAAACATAGCCAATGATGAATCCTTGTTGTGCGGTTACACACTTGTTGGGAACAATATGGCACAATTTTCAAAATCTCAGTTGCCATTTTGTCATTGTGCCATTAACAGTTTTCCTTTCAACACATGTCACAGTGTTTGAGAGGAGCCAGTTTAAAGTCATATCAGATCTTCTTAGATAAGCCAAGCTGACATTTATCCCCATCACATATCACACTATAAACTACAGCTGAGTGAAAGTGCGGTGTGCAGCGCACACTGCTATTACACAGGCAGACACCCACCGCATCATTTATCCTGCCCATAAATCAGCCCTCTGCTCTACTGCACTACCTGCTTCTCTTGTCCCAGCAGATCTCACTGACGTATCATTATATCTCATATACCTCCACTAAAATAACCTCTACTGAGCCTAAGAGCTCAGGATGTGTGAAAAGGAGAAACTGTACCCTCTCTCCAGCTGTCTGCTCACATGATGCTTTGCATTAGAGCATCAATTAGGCTAGTGATGTATACTTGTTGTTTTACTACCTACTATTTTATCTCTGTCTCAAAGTTTCAGTGACTAATGTTTGGGGTGCGCACCATCTCTTCATAGAAAGTCTAATCTTGTGTCTGTGATATATCACTGCAGGTGAGAGTCTCCACAAAATAAGAACATTCTGCAATAATGAGGATAATTGAAGGGCTGAGCTGACACTCAGTCCTACAACAAGGTCCAGATTGTCTGCATCCCTGAAGCTCAATCCCACAACCAAACAACCCACTAATGTCCCTTCTTCTTACGTATATATATAAATATATATATATATATATATATATGTACTTCCAGGGACCATCCTCTCTGATCCAAGCTTGGCTGCAATGAGTAGATCTCATCTCCTGTGGCACACAATGGGGACCAGAGCAAAAATAGTGACCCATGCCTTTAATGAATCTAGTATTAATAAATTTCTTGGCAATTTAAATATTATCGAGAAATAACAACAAACAACTTTGAATCAAGATAAATAAATTGAAATAAACACAATGTATTTCCTTTATATAGCAAGTGTACTTTGTTAGTGTTTATATACAACTGTAATAATTTAAAACACTGTTTACTGTGTGTGCAGTATAATTAAACATATGTTGTAGTATTTTCTCAGATTTGCAACATATTCCGTTGAATTTCTTTTTTTTTTTTTTAATTCCCCAGACATGAAGAGAGGAAGAGCCACGAGGCCCAATGGACATGTAAAGAAGAGGGAGAGAGACTTTGACTTTGAGTTTTTATGACCAACGGACTGGAAAGCAAGGACACAGGGCATCATTAAAATGTACAGAAATGAGCGAATGCCTTATCCGCTGATTGGAGACGACAGTAAAGATGAGAAGCGGCAAGGGTTAACTCAGGATTAGAGATGCCGCTCATCAGGCTAGCAGGGGGGCTGAGTACTGCCTGGGACCCCTATCAGTGGGGGCTGAATCAAGGCTCTGTGGAGAAAGGCAGCAAAGCACTGCAGCACCACTCAGGCCTGTCTAGAGCGGACTCGCTGTGTACCCCTTCACTTAGCCAGCACTCAACTTCTGATTCAAGTGACAATGCCACAGAGAGAGAGAGAGAGAGAGACAGAGAGAGATGAAGCAGTAGAGATGGTAAGAGGCTGTCAGCACTACAGTGCGGGAGAGAGAAAACAGACATTTTTAGTAGAGGTGAGAAAAAAAGAAAACAAGGACCAATTTATTTTCCAAACTGTGAAAGCTAAAATGAAGAAAATCTGGAGCTAACACCTACGTATGGCTAAAAGTTGAAGAAAACTCAAATATTTAACTTAAATTCAGCATAAAACTAACACTTTTTATTTCTACTGAACTCTAGACTACATATGCACTTTTCTCCCCTTGACTGCCCATGCTTTCCCCCCCATTATTTCTTCACTCTCCCTCGCTCGGTGTTTCTTCCTGTCTCCACTTTGAAGAGCAGCGGCGTGTTTGTTTGAGAGGCTCTTGCATCACACCTGTTTGTTTAAGCTGCAAATGACGCTAGAGACAAAGCGTGCCTGTCTCTGTAGGCTGCCCAGATATAGCCTGTGGTTGCCAACAACACAGGACTCCCTCTACCTCTCACCCTTTTCTTCATTCTCGCTCACCCTCTCTGTCTCTTTCTCTCCCACTCTCCAAAAGGGGAAATGCAGAACACTGAGCCTCGGTAATAATTCCAACAAGCAAAGCAGAGCACTAAATACTCCCAGAGCACCTCAGCTTAGTCCCATGGATAATTTGAGGTAAAAACACTAAGTGCAGATGCACTCTGGCTTACTTTACTTCGACTTATCACCTCAATAATACCAGCAGTTTATCGTGAGCAGGAGACCAGTGAAACAAATCAAGGCGATTACTTTTAGGTGTGTATTATCTTCTATAAATAAAGTATAGGCTAAAAGCCAACAGAAACTGGATCATAGTGCATAGCAATAATCCACTGTGAAAAATCTTGACCTCCAGCCATTTAGAATCACCTGCACTCCAGTCTTACGCAGCAAATTCAGATCCATACATACAATATGATAAGCAACTGAGATGTGGAATTTATTTCCCACAGCATTATCAAAGAAAATGCCTTGCACTTCTGATTTTACACACACAATAGGTTACGGATCAAAGCCCTGCTATCAGCAGTCAACATTATTCTCTCAAACAGACCTGAGAGGAATCCCTACGTAACCTCTGTGCATGTAATTTTTTTTCCCACATGCATCAAGCATAAACAAAATTTAGACTTGCTTACAGGAGCAAGCACACATAACGAAAGCTGCAGGACTTGAACACACTAAGGGCAAAGGCTACTTTTTTATTTGCCCTGTGGAACAGCTGGGTGGGCAAAAGGGAAGGTCAAGGGTTACGGACATAAATACACTATCAAGGTTAATATCCCCGCTTGTTTTGGCCCCTAAAATGGCCTGACAAGCCGTCTCTTTATTGACAGAAAGAGAAAAGCCAAAGCAGTGGTGGGTTGCAATATTATTAATGGGTTTGTTATTCAATTATTTAGGCTAATCTTTAAAATCTGTTATTAAACTATGTATCACACTAATTGTTTAGGAACGGGATCAGGTTTGGAAAGGTGACAGAAATGTCTATCTCTCTTTTTCTTTGCTTTTTCTTTGGTTCTTTTTCTGTCTGTCTTTCTTTCTGTTGATGTGTGTGCCCCTCAGCTTTGTGTCTACCTGACAAGACTGGAATTGAAGTCAGATGTGCGACCCCGGGGCCTCTCTTTCTTCATTGCTCGCGTAAAATTTTCTCCAAACATTTTGTCATTTGCTTCCACTGACGGACAAATTCACATTGAAAAGTGTGTGTGTGTGTGTGTGTGTGTGTGTGTGTGTGTGTATGTGTGTGTATGGGTGGGGATGGGGAGTGGGGGGGTGGTGTCTCTTTTATTCATTTAGTGCAGGGCTGACCTACACTTTGAAGCAGTAAATACCAGTCCTCACTCAACAACTACAGCCTAAATTCAGATTTGATTTCAGCAAGTGTTGGAAGTGTGATAGCTCATGGTAAATAACATATTTGCTCTCCTCACATTAATATTCAGCTACAACATTTGCTCTTATACTAGACGCCAACACAAGTGTAAATAAACCATTTGCAGCTTAAACATTTTTAACATGCAACTGTTCCCTTGCCGCTTGACATTTTGTGACTCTGCAGGTCGATACATTAAAACAGCACATTAGAAAAATCCATCTCAGGGCTGAAAAAAGGAAGGAGCAACTAAAGTTTAATACCACACAAAAATGGTGGAATCCATTTTTATTAAGCTGGGTATTTGTGTTTTAATAACTGCTTCTAGTAAAGGAAACTCATTACACTGAAAGCAAACTACACACAAACCTGCTCTCTACTATTCCTCTCACCATTTCCACATGTGCCTTCATAAATCAGTCAACAACTACTCCCGGGTGCCTTCTCACCATCCCTCCAGCTCTCCTCTTTATGCTCTCCCCATGACTTCCAGATGTCCATCTGTCCTTTCAGACATGAGGTTTCATTATTGAAACTCACATTAAATTGACAAAACAACAATGTGCATTTATACTGAAAGAGGTCTGTTTGAATGGCACAATCCTCTCTACATTGCTAAATCAGGTCAATATGACGTTAATAGACTCAATCTCTTCCAACCTTCAAGCAGGAAAAGGCATTCTGGTGAGAGTTTTGTATGGGGTTTCCATTGCTCCAATCTTGTTATCACCTCAGGCACAAGCTGGAAAGACAGGTAGAAGGCCCCAGCTCTGACCACCACCTGCAGCCCACAGACCAGACCTCCTCCAGCCCCACCACCTCATCCTCAAAGCTGTGGTGAAAGACTTTTGACCACTTCTTCTCTTGTTCTTCCTCTTCTCCTCATATGACAAAAATCCCGCTCCATCTGTGAGCCTGAGGGAGAGGATACCTGCGACCAAAAACCAGTAACATGGCAACCAATTCAAAAGGCCCTCATGGCTGTTGTACAGCAGGGCGCTGGCATTTACTTCCCCCATCCGCTCCCTGTTTCATCCTCGAGGCCCCTAGCCCCACCCAGAAACCTAAAAGAAATTCACCTTCCTTGCTTTCTCAGCTGCCTCCCTCTTCCCGAGTTGGGAAAACAATATTCCACAAAAGAGAGCAAGCGAACTTCCTGTCCTTTTGTCCGTTACGCAGGCCAAAGGAGCTGTTTATTGCACTCCACTGTGTGATTCCAGGGTCTACACACATGGATTCTTTCTGATGGAGGAAAAAGTAAAGCCCTATTTGCACAGTATTATCACTTACAATAAGCATACAAATGTGCAGTGAGAAAATAAGACGTTGCCATTCAGGGATTCCTCTTATAAAAAAGAAGTGAAAATATATATGTTTGTAAAGTTTAGATCTGGGTCATGGGGGATGTTTCATTCTCTTTCCACAAGGCCTATTTTCACAAACAGTCGAAGCAGAAAGCACTGTGTCAGAGCCGGTCTCTGACCAGCTCCTTGTTGCTTCACAGTATGAGGGCAAGATTTCTTCGGAGGTTTTAAAAGGGTCACATTCTGACTAAAGATGTTTCTAAGATGTTCTACTTTGTTTATTGTTGTATGCATGATTTTATCTCATTTTCAGGAAACAATTTTGTTTGTGCATCATTCTTTTGCATCTGAACATACCGTACTATATAACTATACATCCCCTGCAGTGTTAACACCAAGTCACCAGTCTTTTACTCCTAATGTCTTGCCTTTACTGTCATTTCCATTCAAAAAACAAATCTGTCAATGTATATGAAACATGTCATTATTTAGACAAATGACAGTGACAAACTACATAAGAAAATTATAAACATAATATTGAAAGGGGTTCAGGCAGGTTGAAATTTCTGGGGTTTTTTTCCATAGAGGCAAACCTATTGGTTACATCTTAGTCTCTAAAATGAACAGCTACTTTTCTTTGCTACATTTTCCTCCTCTCCCTTAAAGTGACAGACAGTTGCCACGCTGTGCTGTTTTCAATACATGACACCACCGATGAGCACGGCTAATCAAAAAGACATTGTCAATCAAAAGCAAAATATCAAAGTGAATGGGCCAGTTTTTTTCCTCTAAAGGGCATTTGCTGATAACAGCAATGTAGCATTTAATTGTTCTCGTTGTTTCAAAGTAGCACATTTTGAGAGTTTGGGGTAGTTTTTAATACTGGTCTATAATTAAAAATAATAGTTTTAATTATTTTCTTTAGCTTATGTAAAATATTTACTTCACAGAGGTTGTGTCTTCATTGTTCTGTGTAAGATACAGCAAATATTTGTGGCTAAAAATCATGTCATTCCTAAGTGTGTGCACTTCTGCAGTGTAATTTTGAGCTCTAAAATCGTGCCTAAATATTATATGTGAAAACTCAATGCTTTATAGAAGCTACACTGACCACTTGCATGTGGACAATGAAGTCCAGCTACACAATTTATCAAGCTCTGAGGTCAGATGAACTGTCAACTATGGAAGTCTGTCACTGTGGACATTTTCTGAATAATGAGAAATATGGACTATGCCTGTGAATTCTAATGATTTTGTAAAGCTCATTAGGTATTTATAATGTTATATGAAGCTGCATTTGACACAAAGACAACTACATAATGGTGCAAACTCTTGCAATTACTCTGCTAAACTGCCTCTCCGACCCCAACCACCCGTGCCCACATAACAAAGACCAATTTAACCCAGAGATTTAAAAACCAAATTACCTCAACATGAAAGATAATCAGGATGATTCACTTTAAGGAATTTTTACATTAAGACTTGGAAAAAGTCCCTAGCAACAGTTTTACACAGATCTTTAATGAGTTTTTTTTTATTATTATTATTTTATTTTCTTACCATTTTTTGCATTGTGTGAGCTTGAAGGGGACTAAATTACAACACATTAATATCAATGAACTGCATGATTATCAAGTATGAAAATACAAGACTGTGATATATGATTATCTATGTTTAATTAGTACAAGACAGGGTGGGAACAATGCAAATCAAAGACAACAGCATCTTGCTGCCATTAAAAAGCATGGGCTGCACTAAAATCGTACATCGTCTTAATTTACATATTCAATGCAATCAGTGATGATGATGACACATCAGAGCCTTAGTGTTAACACACCTGTTGCAGTATACAGTCATCCAATGTACATGTCTTTACACACTGATGATTTATACTTTTCCCGCTTACAGGGGATGCCTCCACCGCACAATGTAACACAATATCTTCAGCGACACAGAAGTGTTGTGCTTATAATCTCGCTTAGGGAGGTGCTAACCTCACCATCTTGTCGAGTTCTCCGTGACAGAGGGAGAAAGAGTCGCCCAGAGTGAAGGAGCCACTGGCAAGCTCATCGATCAAAGACCGGGAAATGTCAGACGCCAAGTACGAAGCAGAGTTTTTATGCAAGCCCCACGTTTGCTAAAGCTACACCTCACAGGCAATTATTATCATGAATACGAATTCGCTGTCTCCATCGTGCAATTAAAGAACAGAGTCAGTCTATTGGCTGCAGACATGTGCCACTTATTTCAAATACATTTTTTAAATACCATGATGCCTTCAATTTTTTTAAATTTTTTTTTTTACATATGCTGAACTTCAGGTTACAAGCAAAATGATTTTTCTGTTTAGTTTTTATTCATAATAGACATTCAGTTATGTATGTATGCATATTACTGCCACTAGCATTTTGTAATCTTGCACTGTAAAAATTAAGAAAAACTTAATGAAGTGGTGCATTATTTGCAGGAGGCTGGAATACTGCCCAATATATATTTCCGCAAAAAAAATAAATAAATAAAATAAACCAATACAGATTCAGTTGACAGCAAAATCAGTCAACAACATAAATCCACTTCCCTGCAGATGCTTGCTTGCTTATGAGAATTGATTGCCCTCTATATGTTGTCAGCTGGCAAACTCCACCAAAGTCAAATCTGAAACATTATTGCAAAAGACTATAGCAAAATGACCCATTTCTGACTGAAATATTTCTGTCGACTCTTGGATAATATCCAAGGGAAAAAGGCAGTGGAGCACACTTTTTGTTATTTACAGCCAGTCAAAAAGACTCAGAGCTTTTTTCACCAACATTCATCACTCTGTTTGAACAATAAATGGCTGCAAATCAATCAGTGCGCTACAGTCCCTTTTTCTTCCTTGGAAAAGTCGTCGAACTGAGAAGCATCTGATTCAGCTGCACGCTGGTGTAAGATCCAGGGAGAACACTGTTAAACAACTAATAAGATAACCAAATTTAGATTGCATGTTTGGCATAAGGATCTCAGTGGAAGGCTGATTATCTCATTGAACAGCACCTATATAATCAGGATGTCTTTTGCACCGTGATTTTGTAAAAGCCAACAGCTGAACGAAAGGTGTAAAAGCAGGATTTGCAAGTTAGCCTGACTCTGTAACTGCAAAAAAAAAAAAGAAAAAAGTGAAAAGATTTCCCTACATCCTACTGATAGACATTTCAATCTATGCAACAAAACTTGAATGTGGGATTTAGAAATACCACGTTGAGACCAGATGTTGTCGACTGCTGATAATAAGCAAAATTACACTGTAATCAGCAGAGACTTTTTGAAGTCATCTGGTTAATGTGTTTTCCTGTGAAATATCTGCCTGGCCTTACTTTCTCAGGGGCTGACACTGTTTACCAAAAGGCACCTTAAATGTTCCAGAATCTAGCAAATAATTGCATTGTGAATCCAAATGGCAAACTAATTACTTTCTCCCTCTCTGAAAAATGTACAGTACAGTGTGGCTGAGGGCCACTGCAGGATGCCACTTTACCACGCAGGGAGGAAATATTCCACCCTTCATTATCAACATAAACCATAGAGGACAGGCCATAGAGGACAGGATAAAGGAGAAGTATAACTGGCAACAGGCAGATAAAGTTATAAAAGCAGTCACAATGAGAGAGAAAAAGACGAGAGCTTCAAGCCATCACCTTGCTTCTTGAGACTCCACAGTGAGGAATGTGTGTATTGTTCAGCTAACTGATCCATCAGTGAATTGTTTAGAACAAAGCCCTGAAACTGCGCTCTTAACAAACTATTCTGATGTTAACATGAGCTCAACAAAATACACTAACACATCAGTATATAACATGTATATATATATATATATATCTTGTTCATTATAATAATATGAATATGAAGACATTTACATACAGTTTACAGTCACATATCTGGATTTCAATTCATATTCACTTCTAGTAACGAGACAAACAACATATGATATTGTGACGTGCTCCATCCTCTCCTGTGGTATCTTTTCATAACACACGTATTCTTCCCTTTCAGACTCATGAACAGTTCAGTTACTGACTCTGAACCGTCTGGAAAGCTGTTCCTCTTTCTGTCTATGTCCAGGTGCAATTTTAGCTTTTTCTTGCTAATGTGTTAGCCTGTGGCTAACAGGTTTCTTCACAAAAGTGAGATGAGTCAAGCTTGTAAGGTGCCACTGAAACCACTCCAGGGTGGACACATAATTTCTGTCAGTGGGTGCCATATTGCAATCAAACAATATTAGGTCTAACAAAGAATTTGGGAAATAAGGGGAGTGTAATGAAGGCTGCACTCGCTGACAGCATGATCGCAGCTGTAATTTAAATGGCTATTCTATTAGAACCTCAACAAGGCCCTAATTTTATGAAGCGCAACCCCACTGAGCTGAATGATGTAATTCGAATATGCCGTCAGTTTAAATGTGGCCTTCTGGGACCAGAATGTGGTCACTGACATTTAATTGGAGGACAGAAAAAGTAATGGCAGCAAATAAGAGACAAAAGGGAGAGGGGAATTTCCATGACGGCCTCACGTTTTTCAGAGAGATAAATAAAAGATGATAAACATGGATTAGAGAGGCCATTTTGTCTGCACTCCTCTCTTTTTAGTCCTGGTGTCTTTGAGAAATATGTCTCTAAATTTAGCATCAGATTTATCAAGCCAAGGCAATCCAGGGAAAAGGGGGACTTGGGAATAGAGAGAGCAAAAGAAAGAGACAGGGTTGAAAGGTATCTAAAAGACAGGTGCAGCAGACAAAAAGATTGAGGGTGGTGGAAGGAGAGGGGGGAGGGCATTGTCTGTGAGATCCTGTCCATCACCTGCCACTTTTAGAATGAAAATACATCTCCGCTAATATCCGCCCCACACACACACATTTAGACGCGCACACACCGGCAAGACACATGAGGAGAAAGAGATGTGAATTTCAATTAAGCAGGTAAGGAAATTAAACTAGTGTTACAGTTATAAAGTCAACCAAGCAGATAAAGACTCCAATACTGAAAAGAGGGTGGACAGATGAGACAGATGGATAGAAAGACAAACTCATCCACACACACATATGCACAGACAAATAGCTATGTCCAGCAGAAAGCGAGACAGAACATAAAATGAAGGTCAAAAGAGGTCAGGTTAGAGCTCCTCTACTCTTAATTTTCTGAATTTCCACTTCCTGTCTAATACCTGTCCACCTTGTGGAGTGAAACGAGAGCCTCATTAAGTGGCACTACATATAATTACAATAATGTTAATGAATTCTTTGCCACTATTTACTTTTAATGCATTCACAGAAGGTGGTGTTTGCTGTTTTTAATCACCAATGGAGGTCCTGTCTCCTTTATGCAAATGAAGTGCTTCAGACAACGTGACTTGCCTCTTATGAACAAACTTAGAACCTGAGAATTCAGCCACGGGTTAACCTCTTGGTTGAATTATCTTCAGACATACACTGCTTTACAGAGGACAGCTGAGGTTAAAAGACTGGCCACCATGTTTGTCTCATTTGAAAATTGTAGCCAACACAATTCGTTTTACTGACTATCTGCTGCCATTCAAACACTAACTGCGGGTCAACTTTTAGTAGCGGAAAACTGCATCAAATATAAAGCGGTTTTACTGCTCTGGCGAGTCTCTCCTTCCTGCTCTTCGATGCTGTCTTCCATTTGCAATGAATGGAATCTTGTCATTCACCGCCCTGTTTTACTGGTGAGAGTAAATCCAGCCTCTTTCCTTTCCTTTCCTTTCCTTTCCCCTGGTGTCAAATGGTCTCTGTGAAATTGTGCTTGTTTGGAAGCAAGATTTACATGGGATGCAAATAGTCTACCCCACAGCAGCACTGTATACACCTGACTGCCAGGTCTCACACAAGGACTTTCTGTGGTGTGCACACAGTAAAAAGCTCTGCCACATTGCATCAGTGTAAATCAGTCACTGTCGCAGCAGTTACAGCTTAATGTTTCTGAAGTTGAAGAATTGTTTGGCTGACGATGACTGCACGTGGTGCATGCTGACACAAATATTCATACAAATTCAATACTCATTCCATGGAAGCAGTCCAAATGAATACTAAACACCTTGTCAAGTGAGATTCATCTGAGGTTGGTGTTTATTCATTTACCAATATACATCTGCTCAACATTACATGGGAGATTAACTAGTTCCATATGAAGGATTTATCTGAGTAGAGTCATCATGCACCTGTATTCCCTAATGACGTATGTAAGGGCTTCCCCTCTTAGTCAATTAGTTAACTAAGTGGTTGTTACAGCCTCATTCCACTGAGGTATTTTTATTCACCTTTTAAAAAAAATAAAAATAAAAAAAATAATTTCTCTATGTTGAGAAAGTACTAAAAAATCTCTCTAGAGTCTCTCTGAGGATATTCATTTCACAGATTATTTAATTGTGCGTAATCAATCAAACAATTAATGCAAGAGACTATTATCAATTCATTTGAGTCTTTCCATATTTCATACAGCGCATATATGGATTACTATGTTGTAAATGCCTGTATTCATTTGACAAAAGTTAATGAGGAAAGAAGGTGAAAATAATTTGGAGCAATATAAATGCAAAGCGAACAGAAGGTCAAAGTTGGACTAATTAAAAGTGCTATAAAATTGTCTCGTGCTATAAAAGTGCTGCATGTAGCTATCAATTAGAAATCACAAAATGGTCTTAGGCAGTAGCAGCGAGGAAATGAATCTGTCAACACTTTTCATTATTGTATGATAACACGAGAGAAAATGAAGTCACAAAATAACTGTTACAAGCTGGACTTGACCTGCTTATGCATTACCTCTGTTTGATTATTCCACATTCTCCGCCAGTCTGCAGTCGCAACACAGAAAGGAGGGTTTTTTTTCTTTCTTTTGTGGGGTTGTTTTTGCATTTTCCCGACAGAGTGTCACAAGGGGTCTTCTTTTAATGAATCGAGGTGAAAGCACAGACAGTGGTGTAAATTCATGGCACTACCACATCTGCCATGTGCGAGAACACCTTTTCGGTAATTTTGCGACCAAAGATGCTGGTGGCACACCTGCAGTGCAGTCACCAAAAGAGGTTGGATTAGAAGGAATAAATTACCAGTAAATGTGGCGGGGGTCGGTGTCAATCACAGTCAATTACATTAGGTTCTCTCATTCCCTTTGAAAGTGATGAGCTCCCCGCCATGTGGTACAGACAGTTTAACCACAAATGAAAGTCCAAACTAGTTGTCCTATAAAACCTTGGGAAAACGGTCTATAAGGTGCCCATCTGCATGTGGCATCAAGACATATCTTGCCACTTATGGGATAATGGGATATCATATGCCAAGACATATGATATCCCTTTTAAAGTTAAATTAATTTTACTGCAAACATTGAAATATCACAATTGACACCATAAATCAAATCTGTGAAAAGCCGAGCTTGACACTGACATTAACTCTGAGCACTTTTTGAGAATGGATAATGTGTAGTAATTACTTCAGTTATGCGTTTCCTTCAATTAAATAGAGAGCACTGACGTCCTATCTAAAACTGTAGTAAACATATCCTTTTGTTATTAAAAAAAAAACACAGTGGCTAGTTTTTATCATCAGTGGAGTGGGTGGTGTAGTCACTGAAGGAAACTGAGTTGTATGAGAAGGTCACTGACTCAAAAAGACACACAACTGCATCAACAACTGATGTAAGTGTGGAAATTATGGATGTTATTGTTTGGTATTCTGTGGAGATAATTGGCACTGTGGCACATTTAGCGCAAACAGTATCTAGTCAAGGGTTTACCCCTATTGTTAGGAAAATGTATAAAGACATGTTGCCTGTGTATAATAAGAACTGTTATTACACTAATTAAACATCAATTACATGCCTGTTGTGCACTTAGTCCTGTTGGTTTTCTCACTGAAGCACAAGGTAGCTCTATGCTGTTTAATTTTCAACATCAGAAGTGAAACAACCACAAAAATGTTGTGGTTGTTTTGTTACAAGGTCCATTCTGTTATTTGTAGCCAAAGCACTCAAATATAACAAGTCATATTTGTGACTTGTAAGCTTGGAGCATACTGTATAGGCTGCACTTGAAAACAAAATCACTCTGGAGACAGTTTCATGAAGCATGAAAGGATTCACTTTGGCTATTACATCTGGCTGTAAAAATCAGTATTTGAAAATTATTCATCTATATACAATAACACCCATAATTTAGTGACAAGTCAAAATGGCTCATATAATGAGACAAAAAATGATGGTTTGTCATAATGTGGCTCTCCGTCATTTTGCATTTGATGTGTGATCATCATGCTCTCAGGCTGTGCAGCCATGGTGGAGATTTGGTGCATCATTCTTGTGCAAACTCACCGTTAAATGACTCACATTTCTTGATACAAACACCTTATTTATTCACATTACATATATCAGTAATTTAGCTGTGATATATGTATCTTCTCACTGCTGCCAGATTGTGTTTACATCTGAATTCGTTTCTGAGTTGAATTGAGTGCAAAATCTAATCTCTAGGGCACGCACATAAACAGACAAATACAAATTATGGAGAGCCTACATGCACACACAACACAAATTTATCCAGATGATAAAATATGATGTGGCTGACATTGCCTCCAATGAAAAATTATTGGCATGAGCCAACATGTCAGCAGTATAATCATGAATGATGTGCGGAAGAGAAAGGTCACAGCTGAGGACCGAGGCATTATGTAGAGGAACAGCTAAGCTCTTTAGAGCCCAGACTTAGATGCAATTCAGTACTGAAGACTTGGTGTCTTACACATCCACGCATTTATTCGTTTTTTTTTTTTTCCTTTTTCTTTATTTTTTGTTAAATCAGACAATGTGACATGTTGCAACAGTTGCAACCTGTCATCATGTAAAAATAAATATGGGATTTCAGCTCAGAAGAGCTGATAACAAAGAGTCACCAATTTTATTCCATCTCCATTTAGGTTGAAAAATTGTACATTATTATGGAAGTGAATGACAGACCTCCCTGTATATGACTTCAGAGAAAATGCAGGTGAGGGTCTCGGCTATAAATGTGGAGCAGCGTGCGTGCCTGTCTGTCTGTACCTCTGCATGTCCTTCTGCCATGCTTTGTTGGAGCTCAACACTGAGATTCTATCTTGTTCTTCCTTTTAGTTCCTTTTACTAACAATACCATGTAGGTTTTGTGCCACTGGGGCCATTTGGGAGCTGTTAAGCAGTGCCTGGGCAAAGTACATGCATAACAGTTTCCTTTCAGTGAGTCTCACATCAGGGTAAAATCACAGAAATACAGCATGAGGACAAATTTGGACTGAACCTGTGATTCTTATCACAAGAAATAAGGTCACATGCATTAAGTGCCACATCATCAGAACTTTGCATCTGCTAGATTGTTTTATATTAATGCTCTTGAAACACTCTCCTGTCAACCTTTTTATCTCTTATCTCATCTGTTGAAGTGAAGAAATACCCATAATTTTGGCATACTTTAATTAAACAACAAGGAATCAATGGTCTAAATGCTTTTAGCTAATTACATAATATTTATACACCAGAGTGACAACCGATACACCACAGTCACCTTCTAGTTAAGATATTTTGGGGTGCAACACAAAAGAAACGCATCACGCAGCTGCTCAGAATGACAAGTAAAATAACAGTGTAAGTTCTGAAATATGTAATTACAGCATAGAATATATTTCCGTTTGCTGCTTGTTATTTTTGTCTATCCAGTCATGTTTGGTTATTAATAGGGTGTTGCGCTATAAACTATACGAGGACAGTGACTAAGCCAAGCATTAGACCGGTTGGTGACCATGACTGTAGCCCTTTAAAAGTGACACGAGCACAATAAGTACAACAAAGCAGTCATATGAGCCAAACACTGGGCAGATACATTGTTCATTGAATTAAAAGGATATAATGTTGCAACTAGAGTACTTCAAGGCCCCATTATGGACATAGTGACATGTTGCAAACAAGCAGTTGAGCCAGAAAAAGGCAGCAAAAGCTACTGGCCATCACCATCACTATTAATCACACCACCAGCAACGGCACAACTAACAACCTGACAGGCTTGTCTTGCTAAAGGAATATCAGTCTTAATCTGAGAGGCTGGTGCCCTAGAAAAAAAAAAGAAAAAAAAAAAAGGGGGGGGGGGCAGCACATAAAAACGACAGAGCATGAACTGTCACACAACGTCAAAGTGAGAAGGAGCAATCTGGCCTGCGAGATTCCAATATCTTACTCTACAATGACAACTGGATCCAATCATGGCAGAACACTTCAGTAAGCCGGGAAGGCAATTGTCCAATCAGACAGACACGCCCAACACGAAATGACTTTAGCTTTACAATCACAAATATACTGTACATACCTCAATCTTGAGTGAAAGATACCTTCTAAACAATGGATGGATTTACAAAAATACAATATATTTAACCACATGGGCAAAAAAACAAAAAACAGACACTGACAAAGCTCTCAAACATGTTACTAGCAGTGACTGTATGTTTTCTAAGTGAACATATAGTGTTTGGAGCTTTTATTTTGCTTAACTAAGGACAATTTCATACACACATCATATATTTCTGCACTCTTTTCTACAGTACAAAAACATATAATGTTGTACGTAGCCTGCAAGAAAATGACAATAATCATTCACACACCGAGTGAAATGTATATCGTACAATTCTTCTATGACCTTTTCTTTTTTAAGAGATGCTAGTATTGTATATATAGCTGTAAGACTGGTAATAATTGCACACATCTTGACACACCTGAGCCTCTATTGCTACAGACACCATATTTCACTGTCTGTTGTACAAATCCCAGACTGCATGCAAGTAGAAACACGGGGTGAAGGTGGTGGGGAGCAATGACAATTCACAAATGGACAGCAAGGTGACGTGTCTGACAACACAATGGAAGATCTGGACATCCCTTTAAAAAATACATACATACATATATGCATATGTGTGTGTGTGTGTGTATATATATATATATATATATATACCATATTTAATTCAAAATGCAAACTCAAAAAGATCTCTGTTAAAAATTTAGAAATGCATTTGTCATCGGCCTCTTTAGCTGCCCAATGCCACTCCCTGAAGTGATGACTTTCAAATTAAGGGCGGCGGCGAAAGCAGAACGAAAGCGACGAATTCGATGGGCGGCGACGAAAGCAGACTGAAAAAGATGCTTGTATCATGAAAAGTCCTAACACGATTGGCTAATCAACCTGTCACATACTCACAGCGCACTAATACAGAACAGTGTTACAGCTGGGGAGGGCCCAAGGTCAGAGTCACTCTTGGTTTGTGAGAGGTCAAAACCACTTAGACTGTCAGGGACTGTCACTGTTCTGAGAGACCAGTAGAAACCAAACACTAATATTTTATCAGTAGTCAATCTTTTTTTTTTCTTTTTTAGCTTACAGCGACTACGGGAACACACAACATATTCAAATATTGGTTGTAATTTACTACTAATGTATTTGAGGACAAAACATGAGCACGCCATTTGTACTGTGAATACAAACACCTTTTCCTGGGTGCTTTCTAAATACCTGCTGTTTCCCAGCGACTGAACAGAAAGTCACAAAACAGCTGCTGTAACAAATATCATATCTAAATGGATAACATTTGATTTTATTTTTTTTATTCTTCCAAAAATAAGACAGATATAACACAATCCAGGGATGGGATCCAGGGATGCATTTGCTCTGGTCTAGCTACAACACATTAAACATGTGTTTTTGTGCATGTGTGCTTGTGTTGTTTGTATCTCTGTGAGCACATGTGTGTGCACAGAGGCTTTGATAAGAGGTCTTGAGAGGTATAGTGGAGGACCATGCTCTCCTCTCCTCTCCTCTCTATCCTGGCTAGCAGGCTGTCCTCATTACTGTCAGTCAGCATCAGGTTTAGCAGTGCCAGGCTCCTGCACAGCCCTCTGTCCTCTCTGCCCTGCCAGCACTAGCCTGCCTGACTGCTGCCATTGGTAAGCATTGTAAGAACCCCTCAATCCCCTAGAAAACCTAATTACTCTCCACCCGCAACCAAGGAGACCGGAGCCGAGAAAGAGGGAGGCCGAGGAAAGAATCGCACGCATGTACACTCCATTTATAAGCACTCCGACAATTATTCAAACAAAAGAAATGTGTGTTCATGTTATGTCTGCAGTAAAAAAAAAAAAAAAAAAAAAAACATAATTACACTTGTATACATTTTCACATCACTTATCGCTGCACTGATGCATAAACATTGGAGGAAAGCATGAAAAAAAGGGACACAAGATACATTTAGACAGTGTGAAACACACACACACACACAAATAAATAAATAAATAAAGCTACACGCCCGAATCAAACTGAGCATCGCTTTGACTACCCGTTAACTGGGTCACTCAGTTGGTGATTGTGTCTGACCACCAAACAAACAGTCATTCATATGTCTGTGCTCTGGCCCCGTTTTCATCTGGAGCAGTTCCACAGAGGCCACTGAAAGCAAAGGAGCTGACGGGTCAGGGATTTAAACCCATCTTCAGCTTCGGCACAGTAACCATTACCGCGGGTGGGTGGAAGAGGGGGGCAACTCCTTGTGTCATCCTCCATCTAAAGGAGGGTTTATTTATGTTGGCTGCACATGTGTTTTTTCCAAGGGTGAGAGGAGAGTGACAGCGAAGAATTCCCATCAACTCGCTTGTCACTTTTCCGTCGTCTTCCATCTGACTCTCGGATTCAGTGAAACGTCAGTGCATTTAGTAGTGTCAGTTGTAAAAACCCATTCCAAAAGTGCATTTATTTTGAGAAACACAGCAAATATCTTTTCAGTTGGGAACCTTGGTCGCTCACCGGGACAAGGCCTGTGCCATATGCCTTGAAATGCGACATCAGGTGAGGATAATAGCCTGCACAAGACAGCATTCCTTTTCTTTGTTCCACTCGGTGTGCTATCTGCACAGCAGAAATGTGTTGAAATAACAATGTCTAATAAGAAATAATCTTCCTTCACGTAATAAATATTTGGGAGGGCTCATTGTCATAAACTGTAAAGCTGAACAAAGATGGTGATACGGCATTCTGTTCTACATTAAAGACTTTTGTCCTTGAATATTCTTTCAGACTCATGCAGCTGTGCAGATCTGAGTTGGAACGGGGAAGCTGGTGCTTTTAATAAACTCACAGGGACATTCAAAGGGGCTGGCAGCTACAGAGGTTTCATTTTCCCAGCAGTGAGCTGTGTCATTTAAAATAAGGATCATTTTGAGAAGGGGAATATCATAATGCTAAATCTAGATCAAATAACTGAGCAAGGTGTAAGACTGGATTTACAAGACCCTGTAATCCTAAAAGATGAAAAAGAAACACAGAAAAGAGCAGAGAGAGGGAAAGAAAGAGCAATGGAGTGAAAGATAAAGTGAAGGAGAACAATGAAAGAAGAAAAGTTTGTTTTGAATTCATGTATAAAACCACACACCTGTGTCTCTTTAAAGGGTTAGTTCTGAAGTTATTTAATTAGGTTGTATGAAGTACTTATCGATAGCACTGACTGTAAAATAAAGATGGATGACATGACAGCTCCCCATAAGTGTAGCAAGCACATTTCAATTGCCCCCTGGTGGCTGGCTGCAGTGTAGGTCATAAATCCCTCCCACTCCATGTTAGCAGATGTGACATGGGCCAAACTAAAGACTCCAAGTACACATCAAATAAATTTTTCCCCAAAGATGGTTTCTGTCATTTTAGGTCAAGAGTTCATTTTCTGATAAATTTGGATTTAGTAACTCCAATGTTCTGCAAAGCAAAATTACTGTTTTTAATCACAAGAGTCTGGGGGCTTTAGATGCATATGACAGCTTCAGTTTCCTGGCGGAAAGTACTGTCAGCAGGGCACTCCTCTTGCTGCTCCACACAGCGAGCATGTTGACTGCCATCTAGGTTGGCCAGCAATACATTAACGATGCAAATGTACATCATACAAACCCACTTCAAAAAAACCTAACTATGTCTTTAATACAATATGTGTACATGTTGTCGTGTGTGAGTGTGTGTTTCTGACACACAGCACAAAAGGCACAGGGGATGAAAATGTGTGTTTATTTCATGCTATATTATTATCAGACGTCATTAAAACTAAAGAGCCACAATGCACCTGAGAGTCTTTTCTACAGGTAAGAAAATACAGCACACACAGTCCCCGAGAGATGTGTGAGGGAAGAAGACATGTGGAGGTGGTGGGGGCACTGGTCAATTTGTCATTCACAGAGAGAGAAAGAGAGAGAGGGGGGAGAGATAAAGAAAGAGGCAAAGTGAGAAAGAGAAAGTGACAAGCAAAGACAGAGAGTGAGACAAAGAGAGACGCTAAGAGAAAGAGAGGGCTCCAGCTGCAAGAGATAAGCAAACACTAACAGCAGGCCATGGACAGGCAAGCCACAGTCGCAGCTGTCATAGGTTGGAGTAAAATTCAGTTGCTTTGATGGTACTTTTGACTGATAGCCCAGAATTACTTCAACCAGTGTACCATCACAGTTCGCCTTACTCCTCACTGACATTAACGTGAGCAGTTTAAAACGGCATGTTTCGGGGAAAGGAAACTGTCATCGCAAACAAAATAAACAGAATATCTGCAAGTGTTGTCGCAGCTGCTTCTGTGCAGCAAACATCTATTTTGTCTTCCCACTGCAGCCCAAAGACTACCTGAGACACAGTGACAATCTAGGCTTACATGGCAGACCACTTTATGGAGGTGTAAAGAAAGGGTTACGCCCATTGCTCTGTAAATGGTTGGTGTTCCTTCCTTTCATTTCGATAACAAGCCATCAGAACTCATCTCCCACTGAAGTGGCCACAGTCCCAATGGCAATTAAAATCATGCTGGGACATGCCATGCTTGTGTGCGACTCCACTGTGGGAAACAAAAGCAGTGGCAGCAGCGGTAATGACGGCAACAGTTGAGTGGTAAATCTCGAGCAATGTCGGCGGAAACCGTCGCTTTGATTTCTCCAGGAAACTGAGAGCAGCCCTCGTTTACATCTTTCAGTGTGAACCTTACTGGAAAATATCAAACAAGGAGATGGCAAGAATCAGCATCACCTCATCTCTGTCTTCTTTAGCAATTCACGTACACAGCCACAATACTAAAAAAGCATGCACGATTTTTTCAAGAATATTCAGTATCTCAATGAGCTCCTAATTAGATAAGAAAAGAAAAATCAAGGATTGGGATTGGGAAAACATGCTTGGGTAAATGTGAAAACTAGAACATTCTTCTGTGATACAGAGTTTGGTTTAAGTAGGATAGGTTAAAATTTTTGACTGCTGTCTCCTCATATTAACTTCAGCTGAACTTCAGAATGAGGACAGCAGATTTTGCCCCATATTTCTTATAGTGTAGCTGGGTTAAGGAGGACTGCCTTTTATTGACAGTATGGACAGGGGAAATTACAGTAGTAACCAATAATCAATATCTAACCAATATTTATCAACATATATATAAAACACACCAGTATGGTATCAAGATAGACTTGAAGTTTTAAAATAGCTATAACCAAGGATGGCACTGAATTTTTGTTACTGATAAAATGGACCAAGAAGGACTTGCTGTGAAACTAAATGTTGAGATGCTGAAACATTTATGTTGAAATCCCTGCTTTCTAAAGCTACTTTGGGCTGCCTATTTAATACAGCCACAGCTGACCCCAGCCAGGCTGAGCAGGCTGGGAGGAGACAAGCCATAAATAAATGTGCATACAGCACTTTGCATCACATCGTAGTTGTTTAATCCTTTCATACTCATCTGTCAATCATCTGCAGATGAAACCTAATCCCTGAATATTTGTGGGCTAGTGTGCATTGATACCTTTGACATAACTTGTAAGCACAGCTTCTATTTTTAAAATGTCCTCTTTTAAGTCTTATGATAAGCTTTCGTTGTGTGACGTGATTCACTCGTAACGTGTGCGCCGTTTTGCATTTCTTTAGCACGTTTCCTCTGATTGACAGGTCCTGTGGTTATCTTCCATTTGTGCCCTTTACCAATACTCTTGCCCGAATGGTCACAAAAAACATAAAATGCAAATGCAAGGGGCAAAGCAGAGGCAATCTGCGCTCTGTGACTGATCTGTCATACCACAATATGTATAGGTTTCACTTTAAAATTCTCCAGAAATGTGCGTATAAATCTTTCAATCAAGTCAACTTTGTTTACGTCAATAAAGCCTCATGATCATTTGTCACAAAACTCCTTCCTGTCTGTCTCTAACTGTCTCTTTAGCATGGAACTGTCCATGTTTTGGGGCAGTGTCAGTTATGCCTGCTGATACAAGTTGTTTTTCCTGTGATCCTGTCATCCCGGTGCAAACACCTTCAGTTGTTTACAGTGAAATGTCCTCTGTGTTCACCTTCACTTCCTGTCTGTAGCGTAGCATTACTCTACGTGCTGTACATACTGTATAGTTTTACCATACTGCAGCATTCAGCAGTGGGAGGTCATTGGCAGGGTTACATCTGAGGTCATTGTTAGCCGTGAGAAAATTAACGCTGATTGCTCTCGTCACGATTTGCCCGTGCCACCGAGGCACCTGCCAAAGCGAGCTTCTTTAAACAAGAACAAGGTCTATTCAACAGCTGCATAAGCAGCCAGGCAGGCAGACAGTGGAGGAGAAAGAGGGACAAAAGAAAGCAAATGCAAAACAGAGAGGACTTTCTAAATGGGAACCTCAGAATGGAACTTCTTTTAAAGGTCTTAAATCAATTGAACAGAAAGTACAAACCCATGCAATGTTAATCTATCTGGCTTAATCCCATTGCTTTAAGATCCTTTATAATCCACATTCAATACGACCATTTTTCTTCTCTAACAAGCTTGCCCTATAGCCATTTTATAAATCATTGGTACAAGGCTTTTGCAGTGCCACGGATTCTGTTATGGTGTCACTATTTCACTGAGATATGAATCATGCAAGGTAGAATGACAAATATGTTTAAGACCTGTAGAACAGCTCAAAATATTGTATTCCCTTTTCTGAGTCATTGCTAAGAAAAAAAAATAACAGTTTAAACAAAGATTAACAATAAACACACCAGCAAGAGGAGTTTCTCGCTCACTTAAAAATTGAAAGAATCATCATCTGGGCTGTTTTACTGCACCTTCGACTTTCATGACCAAGGCTCAGAACAGAAGAAGTTAAAGTAATATACTTGCTATGTTAGAAGAGCGGTGAAACACTGGTAGTTTCTCAACCATATGCCAATATCCTTAAGACACCATGTGCTCTGGCTTTGAAAGCCTGTTCTGCCAATTCTTCATTTGAAACCTGACCAACTCTTTAACAATGCCTCTCTCTGATCCAGTGGGAAGGAGAAAATCTATTATCGATCTCCACCTGGTTTAGGTGGAAAAAGCCCTGATAGCAATGCTGAATAGCGCTACACTGTACTGTGTTACAGCCTGCACATTAAAGCTGGGGGGTGGTGTGAGAGGGCATGTCAACAAAGCCCTTGACTACACCACAGCACCATCTGCACAAGCTGAATATTTAATTGTCGATAGAACTGCTCGAGACCGGTAATCAAGAGAAGGAAAAGATAATACGCATTATGAGGAGCTCATACGACAGTTCCTGCATGATTGGAGTTGGGCTCTTTTTTTTTCAATCACCCGTTCTTTCAATGCTAATTGTGACTATTTCTCATTGCACCACAATTAAAGATATTTCTGAATCACTCATGTCATTCAATCTCATTCAACAGCGAATGCTACAGAACACAACTCGATAGATTTATAATTCAGCCAGTAAATGTAATTCATCACTGCCAGTGACAAGTCACTAATCATTTCTTGCAAATTCAGTCATGCTAATACTGGGCTATTCACTTCAAAATAAAACTGTTGCCCTTTTACATAAATGCGCACCTTCAAAAACAGGATCTTGATTCCACTTTCCAATTCTCAAAGTTTTTTTCTTTTACACACAGAAAAAAAAACTCAAACCAATAGGAAATGTTCTCTGCCAATACATTAGAGGCTGTTTCCTGTCAGACACAACCCCATCGAGCCAACAGATGACTTACCAAAGCAAGATGGTTTCACAACTTACATTCTGCTGCATTAAACAGACAATAAAGCTTGATTTTGTACTACTGCAGAATATAAGTGACACCCCTGCCGCAATGGCATCATATTGTAATAATAAGCTGAAAAGTGATGAAATACAATAATAATCAACCACTGACATAGACATAAAACAGTGAGGTAATGCAAAAAGAGTAACCTCAATCAGGCTGAAAATTCAGCATAAAAAAAACAAAATTGAAAGGATCTAAAATGTCTACTGTGTCCATCTTTAAGCTTTGGTGAAACAGCATAGACAAGGTGAGAACAATAGAGCCAGAATAGGGATTTCTCCACAATAACAGACAGACAACCACTGCCTCTTTGTATCTGCTCCGTGAGCACACAAAATTAGGTAAGCTAGTGACATGGGACATAATCATTTTCTTTGAGCAGGGTTAGTGACCAATTTATTCTTACCTTAGGCTGGGCGCGACGGGGAAAGGCAACCTTAGGATCAATCTGAGAATGAGAAAAGAATAGGAAGACTGCTGTTATCAGAGAAGCTGTGATATTTTAAGGCAATGAACAGCTATAGAAAAATATTTCTAAAACTCTCGTCCACAAAGGGAACCAGAGTAAAAGCATTCACATCGTCACATTTGAAATCCTATGTAGTCAGGAATAAATGCTAGTTTCTTAATAGCAGTAATACACGTTCAAAACTTAATGTATTCAAATCTGATATTTTCAGCTCACAGTGATAACAACTTACTGGAGCCATTAAGATTTACAAAAGCTGCCTGTGGTGATACAGTCTGCTTTAGAATATGAGAAGCATTTTCAGAAACTAAAGCTGCATTCGAGAGCCGTCAAAATTATTGCAATTACAAATTAAGTGCACATGAATGACCCAACAAAAGTGATAAGAAAAACAGAGAAAGGAGGGGTTTTTTTTATTTATAACAGAATGGGTCTGCAAGAATTAGGCATTACTATTGTCAAATCTGACGTCATTGTATTCCCTCTGTCCCCAGGTTAGGCTAAGTTACAGTATTTTGACCAAGACAAGGCCAGGTCATGGTCACGTTAGCCAACAACCTGTGTTCATGGAACGCACATTTTCTTGTAAGAACGTACACCAGATCTGGTAACTTCTAAGCAAATAAAATAACAGATGAAAAAAATGTGATATACCATATGTAGTCATGATGCATTTGAACACTACTACATCAATTCCTAACTCAGTACATGTTCTCACTGACCAAATCATTTGTAAACTACCATTTAATGCTTCATGGAATGACAGAATTTATTAATCCCCATTCTAAAACAACCGACTGCTTAAATTTACCGTTGGCCTGTTACCTCGCATGGTACCATTACTCATAATACTGACGCAGGGATTTGGCTCATTTGGCTGCTGCGATTACAAGTTCAGTAAGTCTGTCAGGATAGTCAGTGCAGAGACAACACTTCAAGAATTAAAAACACTTCAAGAATTTATATGTTGAGCGGCAACTAATGGCTAAACACAGTTAGTTATTATGAGGATTTGAAGACAGCAGGCCAATATCACTGACCTTATTACTTACTGTAACAGATTTCTTACAATTGATGGAGCTCAGTGACACATTCTAGGCACAGTGTTCACTGCATTGGGAAATGTACTTAAGGAAACCACATATTAACAACTGCTACAGTGTGAATTAATGTCCACAACAAAATATGGATCTACCAAATTATCTGCCAGTGCTGTCAACTATATATACATATATAACTGCATTAAAAAAAAAAAAAGCTGGTGTAGAGGCCATTCTGCTGGTCATGGTCGCAGAGGAAGCTTGCTTTTATTTTCGGCAGGAATGACTGATTGAATATGACAGGGAGAAAATGAGAGTCTGAGGCCGGTGACGCCTCCAGATATTGCCAAATAACCAGGAGGATGCGTCAGATCAGCCTGTTTCTCCATCTTGTGCTTGTTATCTCATTAGCTTCATTTTCCTCGTTAATTTCACTGGTATGAAGGTATGTGGTGGGGGTCTCATCAACCTTGCACTTAGAATGAGGAGGAACCATCTCAAACAGCAACATTATCCTAATTTTGTCCTTGCTTTGATACCGATGAATTTCATATAATAATACTTGTTTGTGTCCTTTTCCGAGTTGTGCCATATTTTGCTGTGCTGCAATATTTACAATCACAGTACCAATTCTATGCATTCAAGTTATTCCTTCAGCACAGATGGACATTTTCAAGAAAAAGATATCTCTTCCTGCTGCGAAAAACAATGGAAAGAAAATGAATCAAGGAGCATGAGAACAAAACACACCATCTGCACAGATCAATTAAGCCAATGAGAATGACTACGTTTTAATGTGTTTGAAGGGAAACCATGATGCGCAATGCCATTGTCATCTTTTCTGTCAGTCTCAGTTATTACTGTTATCTTTCTAAATCAGGTCAAAATGAGAAATGAATTCAATAACACCTGGGTATGGCAACCTTGCTTGTAATGAATTTCATTTAAAGATTTGTTTTAGCACTTAGCCCCAGGCATAACCAATTCAAACTCAATTATTTTGTGCACCCTATTTGAGCAAAGACAACACATTATGCTTTGAATACCAAAGTCTTACACTTGGTAATGTATCTTAGCTTATAAGTCTATACAATACATTTCATCTTACTGCATAAACTAATTGTCTGTCCTGCTGAGAATTCCTATTCACTCTGAAGTTTCAACATGCCCAAGAGAGCACTTTAACATAGCAGCACTGGAGGTCATATGGCTTTCTGTCAGTTTAAAATATTACAATTATCAAAAAAAGACCATTATATGCTCAGAACTGTGTTAAAACTGAGGCTATGATACTGCAGATTGTTCAAAACACACTCAGAGAAACGCAACCAAATTAGGCAATGAGGACTTATGAACCAATCCTTCAGAGAAATGCTGCAGCAGCACCTTTTTAGGTCACAACTTATGATGAATGACTCCTTTGAGAAATCTGAAATTATGAGGAAGGTAGACGTAGCAATTGTTTCCCTTCAGGTTTACACATTCATTAGCATGTGATTTTAATGCTGAAACTGCCTTCATACTTAAGACCAGCAGCTAAAATATGCATCACCCTTTGCACTGGGTAACCATACCACTGAACCAGAGATTATACTGTCTCGGTTTCACCTGATACTTCCTTCCTGAAACATTTTCATTATATAACACACACACACACACACACACACACGTACATGTACCACCAGGTTTGGGATCAGTGAACTGAACCTGGGTAATGCACTTGTTCCAGTAATTCCTCACACAGCACTTGCAAATGTTATTTCACTCAAGTCTGTTTTCATCTATTAGTACCTTAAAAACACCAATTAGTGATTTACATTGCGTGTTTTGGTCCATCTTGTATTTGAGGAAGTACATTTCTTAATGGGTTGCATGGGTGAAAAAAAAAACCCCTCTTGTCCTTACCGCGCTGTTGCTTTCACTGTAATTTTTTTGTATTCTCCATCTACATCAGATGAATGCAACATGTTAAGGCATACTCTCTGTGGTTTGTAGAAATGGATTCTGCAAACAAATCACAAGCTGATGTACAAGCTTGGGAGCATGTGTAACAAAAAAGCACATTAGAACACTTCAGCAATAAATGATTCCTGTAACGTACTGACTATCAGAAATTGAATACTCATAACTGAAGCGAGACCTCCCACCCAGCGGGTACTGTATGTTTATCATCTAATAGTAAAAAGTACTTTATTAACCCCCTCTAGGAAATTTCTTTATCATGGAAACATCACAAGCAGTGGAAACAAACTCAAGAACAGAAAAATATTCTGAAACCTGATTTGGAGCTGAATGAACAATCTGCTTGGAACAGAAATGTGCTCCACCTTTGAACACTATGTTTTGTTGGTTGTCAGATTAGCTGCACAAATGAGAAAAGCCAATACTATTAAGCATAAAAAGACTTGGACTTTACCTTTACCTGTTTACTAGTTTCATACTGTGGAAGTGTACAAGTATGAAGGTCACTTGGTCTGTGAAATTTATTAAAGAGCATAGTAATATATATTACTTTGATTGGCTTGACTGATACAACATAGAAAATCTACTTATGATGCATATTGTAGCTATCTTGTGACTGTAATTAATCATATAAAGTAGACATGAAAAGACATTTAACATTAGAAACACTAAAGAAAATCCAGACATGCTCTTTTTATGCACATGTAATCTGTGCTGCTTTTTGATGTTACACAAATCTTTCTGTAAACCCCAGCAGCAGGCCAAACAGCCAGCAACTCATTTAAGTCCATTTAGCTAGTTATTTTTTTTAATTCATTTCTCACACCTATATATATATATAAATAGTCCTGATTTTAACAAGTTGCAGCTTGTCATGCGTGTATATTTTACAACCAGTAGCCTCTGCTTCAAAACAATATGAACATGATGATAGAGAAACATCTGCACCTGTCTGTATAAGTCCTAGCTCCTCATGCTCTATATGAACGTGTGTGTGTATGTGTGTATGTGTGTGTGTGTGTGTCTGTGTGTGAGAAGTTGCCTCCTGCCGAGTTGAGAGCGGAAGGTCCGCTTCAGTGTTTGACAAATATTAGCAAAATAACTGATGACAAAACACATTAAGAATTGCATTGATTACACAGACAGGAAACATTCTCACTAGGCTAGCTACTTCGGAAAACACCGGAAAACCCCAGCTGCAGCAACATTAAAAACTCCCCTTAATTTAGAAAAGTTAAATTTTCTATATACAGCACACAGAAAGAATTGTAAGACACAATTCTAAGACGCATTACAAACGCACTAAAACAGGCAATGTTGTCAAAGTAACTAGCCTCTGAGATATGATAGTTAGAATTCACTGTAAAGCCTAATTCACCTTTACTACAATTTTTACAATTGGGTAGGCAAACTCCTAAAAATATCCAATAATTAAGATCAGAGTAGAGAACAGTGGAATTAGAATGTGTCAGAGGCCACCAAATTTTACAGCCCAATTTTTTTCCCCAACAACAATCAACATCAGTCTGTTGATTAAATTTAGAGTTCAGTCTAAATAAAATGTGTTCAAATGACAACTGCAATCAAAATGTATCAATAAAAAAAAACAATGAGTTTACCTATTTTTCCATTTGAGTCGCACAAAATCATAATTTTAACCTTGCCATACGAATTCAAATATGATTATGTTCTCTGCAGGAAAATGAAAAAGTTCTACCTTATACAGCGTCTGTTTTCTACAACCAAGTGTAGGAGGTGCTGTTTTAGTTACATCACTGTAACCATCTAATGGCACCTGTTATGTACAACTGACTGGCAGCCTCTAATGTGATGTCATTTTCAAGCAGCCCTGCAATTAATGTACATGAGTGTTTTGCAATGTTGGTATCTCAGATAAATCTAGCCGAGGTGACCCGGTTCAGTTCACGAGGTGTACAAGGGCACAACTGGTGACATGTTCAAAATGCACTACCGGTGAGGTATCTCGCACAGCTGCAACCTGTGTCAAGAGCTTTATCCTCACTGTAAAGCAAAACTGGCCTCTCAGCTGACGCATTTTGAGTGTTTGCTCACCTTATTCCCTCTTTACATCACCCTAACTAGACTGTTGATAATTAATAGTTCAATACATCTTTGCTATATGATGAAACATGATTTCAGAGAACAAAACTGGATTTCCTCAAGACATCATACAAGCTGATATGTCAACGTAATAAATGAGAACAGAACCGCCCCCCTACCCCCCACCCCCCCATCTTTTATCTTCCACAGCCTTTTACTACAGGGTCTCTGAGGGCTGCTTCTGCATGCGACTGTGGGAGATCAGGGCAGAGAAACAGCATATATCTTAAGTTCACATCTTACAAAAGGATTTCGTATATTAATGCGGCTCCTGGGTAAACTCTCTCCCTCTCTCTTAAGACATATCTACACGAACATGATGATGGGGTGTTTAAACTAAAAGGAAAAAAAAAACTTATCAAAGCTTGCAGCTTCTCCCAACCCGTGAGCAGGTACACAGGTGTGAGTGTGTGATACCAACGGAATAGACGAGAAATTAAAACATAAATGTTTCATATCTGTGCTGTCCATCTTTAGTGATTTTCATGGTGGAATAACATCACAAGAAAGCAGTTTGTTATGCTCCTAAAGTCAATGAGAATTTTACCAATGTCATGCTCAAGAAGCAAATTAGCCATGTTTTAATTTCCTTAAAAATATCCTACACCATCACGAGAGTAATCCAGATACTCTGGTGTTATGCAGGATATTACATTACTGCATCGACAAACATCTGATGTTCAGTATGTACCAGCAAAAGACAGTTACAGCATGAACTAATAACGCCTTCAGCCATAATTAACTGCAGAAGGCAGAGCACCTGCTATCCTTAAAACAGAAGCAAGTCAGAGTTCAGCTCAGCGATTTCACTCTACTTCCAAATCTTTTCTGATGAGTATGATTTAGATCGGCACAGAACAGCTGCTCATCCACGCTTTTTCTCCTCCTTGGTTGTTTCCTGCCTCACCTAAGACACTGAAAGAGTACATATATGTTGACCTGGGGTCATTTAATAAAGGACAGAATTAACCCAAGACCACATAAAATGTGTTATCTTATAGGAAAACTGATACATTAAGACTGAAATAATATTTATGCTGTGAAACTATAACGAATGGTATCACACGCTCTTCGGTGGGTCCACATAGCCCAAATGTTTATTCAATTTTTATTTTTAACATAACTTCCTTACATAAAACAATAAAAAAGCAAACCTAGACTCAATCTACTGCCTTGTTAAGCTCTCAACTGTTACCTCTCAAATGCAAAATCATGTACTGTGATGTCCCCTGTTCATACCAGCCTGCCTTGAAACATTTCAGGAACAGATGCTAGGAGTTGCATACTGCTAAACTGAACAAAGCATCATGAAAAATGGTAAATATGTTCTGAATTACCAGCATGTGTGTTTCGAAGCCCCAGGCTGTGCTTCCCCATATGTCTCATTCACATTCATCCTAGTCTGGGTGTTTTCATAACCGGACAAAAAGCAGAGCACAAAGTAAAAATAAATAAATAAATAAGAAGAGGAGCAGGACTGTATACGTATCTTCGCTCAATGTGGAATTTTTCTGGGAAGTTACATTTATTCTATAGCTTTGTTTCTATACAACCACAGGGGGATGTTGTGTTAAGGTGATCCTTCCTACATTTTTTTATGAATTATCACGGTAATCAAAGTAAGAAATTCTCAATTGTATTTGCCTTTAAATTAATATTACTTAAAAATAATTACTATATTTTGCATTTGTCAGAATATCAAAGCTACATTGATTCTATTCACACAACCAACTACATCTCTAAAATAAGATGAGGTGAACAAATAAACAAGTGGAAAAATGTAAATTAGATATGATTTCCACTTTCCCTGTACGGATAATATGACTCAACTTGTTCACAGTCACAGCACCTCCAGCCACTCACTCCGTTCAAGGTTACTAGGGACAAAAACACTGCTAAGGATTCATTCAAGCACTGCAAAAGTAGGAGGCTTCTATCAAACCAACATCTGCAAACACATCAAGAACCATCCACATTTGCTGGACCGATTCGTTCTTTCCATTACTGCTGAGCAACTTTATAAGAGATATGACAGATCCAAATGCGATGTGATCTTGATAGTGTGAACGTTAAGATATACAACAACACAGCAAATACGGCCCAGTAACTAACAGTGAGGAAAATAGCACAGACAGCTGCCTTAGGTTTCGAATCTTCTATTGCCCGCTGACAGCACATTAGCAGCTAGGACATATCAATTTCTGAATGTATTTCAGTCAACACAGTCTTTAGTATGTCAATTACACTCATTTCATTACAATGACCAGCAAAAAAAAAAAAAAAAAGAAAAGAAAGAAAAAGGAAAAGAAAAAAGTTATTCCTATAACTACAGGGCAATCAGGGCATCAGTAACTTTCATGTATTTCAGGTTTGGTGATATGGAGACCAAATACACAAATACAAAGCAAAAAATGTCATACAGGAATGCAAATCTGATTTGACTGCAGGACTTTTTTAAATACAAACTATGTAAAAGTCTAAGACTGATAATGGCCATTAAGGACTACTTATTTGGGACAGCCTGTAGTCCTAAAGGTTTGAGAAGCTGGCCATGTAATCACCGCGTCCCCTGGCCTCTCTCCCCACTCATTTCCTGTCAGCTCTCGACTGCATGCCATCTAATAAAGGCCCAAAACAATACCTTAAACATTTCTGAAAGGGAATCCACTCCTAAAACACATGGATTTTTTTTTTTTTTAGGAAAGATCACATCTGATAGGTAGTACAAATATAAGAAAAAAGTAAAGCTTTCACAACAAGCCCTGAGTGACTTGCCAATTAGGTAAAGACAGATGTGGAGTGAGTTTAGACAACTTTACAGTGCCTGTGCACTAAAGCTACAATTCAGAGAAAATGATTATTGGACGTCAGACCTTAAAATGTCAGTGTTTAGCTCTCAAGGTAAGCTGCTGTCAAGTCTGAGGAGTATGACATAAGTCTGCCAAATATGACCTACAGCCAACAATAACTGTGATATAATAAAATTGTTTACGCGCATAACTCTAGCTTCAGTATCTTTCTTACATGGACATAAAACAGAGACTGCTCCTGATCAAAAATGGTAATTTTACATTATTTTGCATACCACTTAATATGCTTCAGAGGAGCAAGAAAAACCTGTTTTTAACTTCAGCATCAGTACATAAGAAAATAGGCCAATGATGTTCTATATAGTCTACAGGCAAAAGTTTGATTGCTTTACTACTTACTACAAAAAAAAAAAAATAGTCATGGAAAAAAAATATTTTGCAATCAAGGAGACAGTTGCAACAGTCGAGCAGCAGTGGTTTAAGCCTGTGGTATGAGCAAGAGGTCATCAAGTTAAATCCAGTTAATATCTTAATGAAATGAAAAAGTGTACAAAGAATGTAACCCTCTCCTGCTGCCACTACTCTTAAAGTGCTGTCAGGCAAGGCACTGAACCAACAACTGCTCCATTTATCAGGCACCAGTAAAAGACTGGAGCAGTACAGGCCAGCTCCCAGGTGTAAGGACATTTTTATGTGCAAACCTCCCTCATACGTGTGTGTGTGTGTGTGTGTGTGTGTGTGTATATATATATATATATATATATACACTGTCAAGCTGTCACAAAGCTGTTCATTTAAAATGTCAAGCTTGGATGTTATCAAACCGCTCTAGATTCTGCATCAAAGAATGTTTGTATCTTCACCCCTTCAAGCAGTCCATTCACCTGCGTCTGTGTGTCCTGTCCACAGATGTTTGCAAGTTCTGCAAAGCCATACTCACTGGTCATTTTATCAACTAGAACCATGCCTTCCCTCTATATACATTTATTCACAACAGAGGCACATGCCTTAATCTCTATTATTCTCTATTAACACAATAAATGAGCTGATGGAGCACATACATAGTAATGAGCAACCAGACGGGAAAGGTCTGATCTTACAACCACATGCCCACCATCTTTTTGCCCCTTGAAACATTCTGATTTAATGTTATCTAAAAGTTTTCTAACGTATGTGTCTTTTTTATAATGGTAAATAGCTGTTTTTTAGACCAACAGAAATACTAAACCTATAAACCCATTTGAAGAAGTCAAGCCTCCATCACTGAGCTGCTCTGAAAACTTGCCACAAAGCTCAGAGCTCCATAACAACACCAAAAAGTAACAACATTACCACAAACTTTGCAGTTAAAGGAACCGAAGGGAATGTAAAGTAAGGTCCACTCCCCAACAAAAAGCACATCATTCTCTCAGCTCTGTGCCAATCACAACTGAGCTCAGAATATGATTCCAGGGAAAAACAAATCTTAAATTTACATTACATGCTATATCCTACATAGATTTGGAGATTATATACTGCCACCTGAGGAACAAATTATTTGTCTTTCCCAATCCTGAAAAATATACTTTCATCAAGAGTTGCCTTCAGCTGAGATAGCACACGTGCACGCACGCACACACACACCCAGACACACACATTATGTTTCCTCAGCAAGCACTATTCCATTTCCAAAACTACGTTAGCATATCTGGATATTACCACCCACTAAGGAGAAATCCCAGACATATATAATTTCATCTGAACCCTGTCTAATCCATCACTACAGACATATCTCAAAAATAACTAGCATCTTTAATTATTCATTTACTGACATATTTTAATCAGGCAAGTAGAATCCACAATAGTTCAAAGTTTTTCATAAACGAGTGCTTGGGTACGTGTGTGTGTGTGTGTGTGTGGGACTGTGAATCAGATGCCTTATTAACGCAAGACAATTCAGATTCTTACAAACTAAACATGCATTTACAATGGCCATTGATTGCTGCTATACAGCTACATTTATGTAATCAAATTACAACACTACAGCAACAAATTAGTTTGAATAACATTTTGTTTGAAAAGTTGACTAATTCCATTTTAGCTAACTCACAAATAAATCTGACATTGAGCAATTTTTTTTTTGTTTGTTTGTTTTTGGGAGGGGGGGGTTCAAACCTGTTTTTCACACTTACAGTATCAGTGCATCGGGAGTGATACAATGCGATATCTGCTGGGTCAAACAATAGCGAGGCAGCAGGCCTGAGACAGCACGCCCTTCAGTGAAACATGAGATATGTGCACAGTGCACATGTGGCTGCAGCGAAGAGGGGGGCGTGTCCACCCCATTCATCCACAGAAGTGAAAGTGAACACATAACATTCACCCTCCAGTTGTGTTTTATTGCTAAGCTTAGTACTAAAGGGCCCGTCACACACTTAGCCTATATACATGACCTTGATCCACATAGCCTGTTAACCTGAGAGGTGTTTCCCCACAAGGCCTCAGGCCGTAGAAAAAGTCACATAGTTGTGATAGGGCAGAACAGTGCACACACAAAACAAGAAATAAATACTGTTGATAAAATTAACTCACCGTCTTTGAGTCTAATTCATGGTGTTGTTGAGCTAAGACTTTATCTACACTGGCAGCATCTGTAAACGTAACAAACCCAAACCCTCTGCAAAAAAAGACAAAAACAAAAACAATATTAAAATCCAGACATACAAATCCAAAAATTACAATACATTTGGTTTCTTGTAAATACAAATGACTAAAAAAAAATAAAAAATTCTGAATTGTCAGGACAAACTGCATAACACTAGGCATAATATTCCTGTGACCTTATTATTGCTACAGTATTTCTCTGTAAATGTGTTTATAATCCACATTATGGACGTCCTGGAGCAGATTTGAAACAGAAACTGAGGACACCGCTGATCTTTATTTGGTATGTTACAATATGAGACGACATTACACCAACATTGTGGTGCAGTCACAAAGTCAATGTCAAATTGCATTCGGCTGCAGCTTTACAGCAGTGAGCATTTAAGCTTATCTGGCTTGCTGTGAAACCACACGCAGGCGCGCGCACACAGGGACACACACGAACACATGCGCGCGCGGACACAGAAACACACATACACGCTGGATTAATACTAAACACGGTCAAAGTAAGCGATATCGCTACATGCACTGGGAAGGAAAAGTAGAAAAGCCCTGTATTTACCTTGAGCGTTTTGTCGTGGGGTCTCTCATCACCATACATTCTCTTATTTCTCCGAATTTACTAAAATAGTCTCTAAGGCTGTCTGTGAATAGAGAAAATATGTCGGGTCATTTGACAGAAACATATGGGCATGCTGTTGTCACTGTATTTCAAAAAATACCCCGCGATGCGCATAGGGGTCGAATAGAGGACTTCAGATGGACGGAGATCAAAAATAACATCGTGCGCACACACTAGTGAGATATCCCATACAGTACACTACTGCACAGTGCACATTCGCAGATACGCCGCCAGCAGCTACAACGAGCACTCAGTCACAGCGACAAAACAACAAGAAATACTGAGATACGCTGTAAAAGCGAATAACATTCTCACCTGGTGAGGTTTGCCAGCTGAGGCCACCGATAAACATTTTACTGTAAGGGGAAAACACAACAGAAGTGAGTCCAGATGTCAGTTCGGCCATTTTGACGACTAACTACTTCTAAAAGCGACCTTAAAGGATAAAGGAAGACTATGAAAACACATTCGCGCTTAGTAATTATAGTCTATCTACATGAAAGGGGGAGGCCACTCTCGCTACAAAGCTCAGGTCTTCAAAACTGCATCTGGAAACAGACCCGTGCACGGTTTAAGTGCGTACTGTGGGGACGAATCCAGCACGGCAGTCGAAGTCCTCTCCAAGATGTTGTAACACGAAAAAAAATCGTACCTTAGGATTAAATTTAGAAAGATTCTTACCCCGGGTCATGTTGTGAATCATTTAGGCTTCCGGATGTGGCTTGACTCCCGTCTCCTTCCATATCTATTTCAAACTATAGGCTGGGACTACAGTCACAGTGACAGACACACACAGATACGGCAGGAGATATGCAAAGCCCCGCTATGAGAATATTACTGAGCCGGGAATGAAAGCGTCACACGTGGGATCAGCTCAGCCCCCTGCTCCCTCCTCCCTCTCTCAGCATGCTCTACCTTGGCCCACAGGGGGCGGAGCCTGCCTCTGTCACCTAACCAATCCAATTGACGTCAATTCAAGCAATCTGCAAACCAATCCTCCGATTTGTCATTTAATTAAGCAATAAGCCACTAGAGGTGAAAGTGGCTTATTGCTCTTCTAAATCAGTGGACACATACAACTGTTAAAAAAAAAAAAAAAAACTTTGGCAAAGAATTGTTATGCTACATTAGCAATGTTTACATATTATTATTCAGCGGAAAAGTACATTTTACAAAGAAGCAGCGCGATCATTTTTTGTTCTTTGTTATTCTTCCGCCATGCAATATAGTCCCTCCAAAAAAAACTGTAAGTGGGGCAACTCCTTCGTGTGCTGATATTTAAATAATCAGGACTGTTCTGGGTGACAAGTGTTTTATCGAGAAATAAGCAGACTTTTATTCAATGAAAAGTTGCATACAATGTGAGGCAAAGTGTAAAATAGATATTTTGCAGCACCAGTCAAGTGGCACCATGGTTAAGAAATGCATGCTAATGTGTTCATAAGTGTTGTTAATACAACAAAACAGTTACTGAATATTTCATACCTAAAAACACAGAGTCATTTTTAAATCTTAGTTAAAAATATCATTGCAAATTGATACATATGTTTTGCCAATAAGATGTGATATTTGGTTCGCTTATTTAAATTTGTCATGTCTCACTCCCCTGCATTTAATGGACCTCCCAGTTTTAAACACAACCAATACAGTCATGCTATTGTACCAACAATGCAATTCTGTATTTCTATTGCATTGAAACACTGTTACACTGAAAATTTTCAAATAAAGCTCAGATTACACAGAAGATCTGATCTTGAAACTAAACGGTGCCCAATTTAGGCTATGAGGCGAGCCAATTATTAGAGAAAGCCCCCTGAGTCATAAAATCTTTGATCACTTAGGTTCAAATACCGCTGGAAAGGTCCCAGCTCAAGATACCGAATGTCTGTGGCTGACCCTGAGGTCTGACCTTTAGCTGCTATATTCATTATGAAAGCCAAACAAAGTATTTTCCTATGGGGGATCAATAAAGCATGGTATTCACACATACTGTGAAGTAATAAGAGATCTTCTCATGTAGATGACCTGTAATGAGCTACCAGCTCTGCCCTCTGAACAATGTATGCGTAGATAAGCTGACTCTGCCCTCTCATAACCCTGAAGAAGAAGAAGAAGCAGGATAAGAAATGGATGTATAAATGAACATGCACGACACTCTGCTGTGGGAAAAAAAAATACTTTATCTGAACAGTATGCAATCAATAGAACATGAGTCACTCATGTACAAATTCTATTTTAAATTATGTATTATACATTAATTGTTCATTTGCATCCATGCCAGACTACAGCTCACACAGCTCAGACAATAAATTCCACATAAATGCAGTTTTCATTCATTTTTGCATAAGAATACTTACAATAAATTGCATGAAATGTGACTTGATCTTATTTCATTATTCCAGTTCAGTGAAGGTTTTTTTGAATAGGCCTCTCTGAGATGACTGTTCAGAGCACTACCACAGGGAGTTTCTTATCTGGCCAGGCAGCATGTTTTTGAAACAGTGACTTAGATAAAACCAAAATAACAACATTTTTGACAGTTTAACTGCAAAAGTCTGTCATTAGTTAGGGGACGCTCCACATTGCAGCTGTCTGTATCTCTGAAACAAAGGTAAAGAAGCAATTTTTGGCAATTCCTCGTAGCACAGGCATGTCAAAGAAAATGGAAATATGACACCATGTTTGAAAAGCTATTACTTACTCTACCTTCTATCCACTATAGTTCTGTCCCATGCCATTTGGTGATACATTAAAGATTATTTTAGTGTTGCATTTTCTGTAAGTTGTCAAATGTGTGGCAGAGTCCTACAGCATATGCCTAATATGTGAATGCAATAAAATTGTATCCACTCATGCAGCTGCAGAGAGCAAAGAGTGAGGGAGGATATAAATTGAAGCAGAATATGAGCTCTGAGGAACAACAGGCTTGAAAGCTCATCACAAGGTGTGCAAAAAAAAATCACAGTGGATTTAACACATGAAGAGCAACTTCTGTTTTATGCTCAAATAAAAACACTTGGGTCCCAGGATTCATGGTGCGGGTTGTGAATTATTCTGCTTTTTGAACATTGTTATCATGGCCTTTCTGTTCATTGTTGTGATACCATGACGACAGCAAAAGGAAACACGACAGAAAAGGTGCATGAGGTGTGACGTTTTATGATATCTGATCAAGAGTTGTGAACCCTGATTTGAACCCCAACCAAGCTGGTGCTAAACAGACACGGCTTTTTCGATTTAAAATCTAAGATCGGTCCTACAGCCGACTAGCATGTCATATTTTAGCAACATCTTTAATATCTTACAACACTAGTTCAAGGTTTGGGTCTCTATTTCTTTTTTACAGTGATTGGAGGAGAAGCATGTATAGATTTCTAAACTGAGCAGTGTTCTCCTTTAATCTGAGTAGCCAATAGAGCCTGATGAAAATGCCTAAAATGTTTATCCTTTTTTAAGCAACTTTAGGTGCTCTGACAGCTCTGCTTGTGGGGCAGTTGAGCGTGTAGTAGTGACTGAGGAGGAAAGAGAAGGGTCGTATTTTACTACAAATTATGTATGAACACATATGCTCAAATGTGATTCTGATCACACAGTAACACCATCATGGCTTGCGAGCGTTTGTCAAGGTGACGGATGCTGAGGACATATTGATTAATGATGAGATGAAGAATTTCAAGAAACTGTGCTGAATTCTAATTCACTATTTATTTCAGATTCAAGGAAAATGCAAAGATTTGTGAAATCATATAGTGGTGTCAAGAGCTTGTATTCAGTTCTAAAAGATGAACCTTCTTCTCAGTGGCTTCTCAATAGAGAGGAACCCGGAAAGCAAGAAAAAAGCTTGCAACCAACTGAGCCTTTGCATGAAAACTGGAGGATTTGGGGGGAATGAGAAAGAAGTAAAATTGATAGCGTGTGAAAGAGCTGAAGGGAAAAAGAAAGTGAGAGAAGCAACAGACTCACTGACAGTGTCATGAGATGCTGTTTTGAGAAGAGGCATCCTGTTTCCTGTTGCAGTAATCACTTTACACCCTCAGAAGCTTCACTTGACCTTGGAAAAATTGTTATTGGATCATTTCAACCCATTTTTGCCACACAGATTCTGATGTACTTTGTGTGTATGAAACACAAAATATTTTGTCAATGTTTATATGTCTGGAGACATAAATACCAGTGATGATAGGTGACCTCTAACACCTGAACATATTTAAAGTGAAACTTGAAGTCTGCAGGGATTTAACATTTGTATACATCATTTGCATAATCACCATGTGTCTTAAGCATGCAGTGACATGTGAAAGAATCCAGTATATATTAATCCAACACAAAGAGAGAGCTCAGAGTAAATACCTCCATGAATTTGTTACGGATGTTATTCAAACACTCTTGAGATGTTAATTTTCTCCTTCAGATTTTGTGAATGATTTCTTATTGATCGCTGTGGACTGAGTGATTGCCTGCTTTGCTCAGGAGGGCCTATTATGGCCAGATTCAGAATTCAGAGGAAAGCTGTGGAGAAAGCTGCAGATGTGAACAAATTGTCTCCCTCTAGTGTCCTCTCCTTTCTGCTCCTTCTTCTTTGCTGAGCTAAAGCACCTCTCAGACAGCAGGGAGAGGGCCAAACTGAAACATGCATAATTGACAGTCCTATTTCAGGAATTAGCCACCCACCAAACTGCAGCCTACCTGCTCTTTCATCTTGTCTGGAATAACTTAGCATCTTATAAAAGCCTATTTCAGCCATATAGGATTATTTAATTGCAAAACGATGAATTTAATAAATAAAAATTCTCTTCCCATCGTTGATTTGTGGTTGTGTAAAGACCCTGTTGACTGATTGTGATGTGTGAGGATTACTGGGGATGTGCACAAATGTCACCACATAGAGAAACTGTTTGAAGTCACATCAGTTGGAATGATGTTCTGGTGATGAGTGATTTCTCTCCCTCCATTATGCTTGTGCAGATGAGTTAATTAAGCTGTGCCAGAGGCTACACACCAGCATTCCAGGTAGATGAGACACCGTGATATTCAGACATCCATATTATTAAAAAATTAAACTGTAATATTGACTTTGGAGTTATCTGAAATGCATATGGATCCTCCATGCTTCAAGATTACTCTTGCAATTTTTCAAAATATGCAGTAATCCCCTGCCCAAAAGCACCAGGAGGTACACCAAAGCACCACAGACTCCTCAGAGTTTTACAAAATATGCAAACTATGCAAAGTAAATCCCAAAATGCTGCATGAACAGAACACTTTAACTACATTTATTTCTGTTTTGTACAACAAGTCAGCTGATCTGCGTTATTGACCTCACTATTAAGAGACCACTTGCATGTGGGCCTCTTTAGACCAATCAGGCTCCGACATAAGTGGATGGTGACGACATCGTTTACCTGCTCCACTGGGCTGGGAGATAAGCTCATGCTCCTGCTGCTCACTGGAATGTTCTGGCTGCTGTTTGTACGACTCCAGAGAGAGCTGTGTGTTACAGATGATGACGAGTGGCATTAAAGCACCACGAGGAGCCATCTTATCACCTGTACAGTCAGCAGTGTAGAGAGAGATGTGCACGTCGGCCTTTCGGGGAGCTTTGTCAAGACAGACTGATACACAGACTGAATGTGAAGCTGCCCCTGTCATGTAAGTTATATATATATATATATATATATATATATATATATATATATATATATTATGTTTTATTATCTTGAAAGAGAGCTTGAATTTGCACTTTCAATGCAAACCCCCCCCCCCCCATTCTTTGTCAAAGTACATTAAAGGCCATTTTGTTGAAATCCTGCTCAGGACAGCTGTGCACCATGCTCTCTGGCTTATCATGCAAATTTCCAGTGAGATTTCCTCTCTATTACAGAGATAAGACACACTCATGCGGGCACGCAGCTGCATTTCTTGTTGCAAAGGGGACAAACTGACGCACAATAAGCCTGCAGATTACGAGCCTGAAGAACTTTAATACCTACTTTAAGTCACTGTCCCTGAGTTTGTTTATGACTGCATGTGCTATACTTCAGATATATTTTTACATTTTCCGGAGGCTAAGAATGGCAAAATAAGCAGGCCTTTCTGGACACAACAGCTAAGTGCTGCTTTCTGTCTTCTGGATCATTCTTTGTTTTTTCCTCTCTCCTTTCCTTTTTACTTTTTTTTCCCCCTCTGTAACTGGCTGCCACCATATATTCTCTCGGTTGCCAACCACTTCCTATTTTGCAACCACTGACCTTAACACTGACCTTGCCTCGTCTGTGCCATGGAGACAAGAGCGAGAGATACCATATCCTCGACTTCCCCACACTATGCTGTAGGGTAGAATTTTGCTTGTCTCATCAGTCTTCTGGCTGCTGGAGTACACCTTGTTATTTCTTCCAGATTCCTACATGTTTCGTTTTTCAGCTGATCAGTGCCCAGACTGGAAAACATTGCTCTTGGCTCAAGGAGAAGGTGAGCCATGGCACACAGATAATGGGCTTTACATTAGGTGTACATTAAGCCTAGAGGTTGCAGCTTGCCTACGGTAATTGTTACGATTTTCCAGTCTCATGTCAGGAAGAGGGTTCACTTGAGTGCCATGGGGTGTATCCTTCATCCTTTGCTCTCAGCTTTTTTGTTCTCTTATTTTGCGTTTGAGAATGACATTTTGGAAGAGGAATATCATTTTAAAGTTAGCCCCAAATGTCTGCTTACTGTTTTTAGTATATTTAATTTCAAATCTGGACATTAGCTGGATGTTTGGTGTGTTGAGTTATTCAACTGAAACATCCATCCATTTTCTTTACCGCTCATCCGTCAGGGTCACGGAGGGGGCTGGAGCCTATCCCAGCTGACTACGGGCGAGAGGCGGGATTCACCCTGGACTGGTCTCCAGTCAATCGCAGGGCTGACACACAAAGACAGACAACCACACACTCACGCACCCACACATTTACACCTAGGGGCAATGTAGAGTAGCCAATTAACCTAATGGGCATTTTGGGTCAACTCAAACAGATGTAAAAAAAACACCTTTTATAAGCAGGAGTGAGATTTTTTTTCAAGGACTCTCTCTCTGAAATATCTCAAATGGATAAACATCCATTTCCGTCTCTCCACCACAAGAGGGCACTTTGAGCCCATGGAAATCATGAGATGAACTGATGTCATTTGTGCTTATGTATTTTTGACTGTGTGTGTATTCATGGAGGTGGTTCGAAGTGACAAGTCTCTTGTGTTCCTTTCGGGCGTGGCGAGACTAAAATCACACCCAGGTTCGCCACCTACAGCGACCTTCTGGCCTCTCCTACTGAAGGGAAAGATTGTGTGACGTGCACAGGCTGCTGTGAGGGGAAGAGCGAAAATGCTGGGCTGTTTTCCGGACTCCCTGTTATTTCTGTGTACAGTCTCAGAAAAAAGAGGTTCAATTTCAAACTAACTTCAACCTGTTAACTTGGTCATGAGTCAGATTTGTAAGCAGTGCTCTTTAAGAGCAGAATTTACCTTTTCAACAATGGTAAACACACACACAATGATGTGTAACGTATAAACATACACTCATCACATATACTGAGACTGTATTAAAGCCTTGCTATATACCATTGTCTGAACATGGTGGTATACAAAGCTGATGAGGAATCAAATGTACAAGGACACAAGAGGGCAATGGCTTGCCAGATATAAAGAAGTACACTGAGGGTGAGTCATATTGAACATGGCTCAAAGAAAGAATGCTGCTCACTCAAAACAAGCCTGGGTGGAGAGATGATGAGGGGAGGCATGGCAGCAGTAAATGATGCTAGCCTTCTACACCTTGTCAGTTATTAGGAGAAGCCAGAAGAGAAATCTGACATGACTTTGTGTTGTGTACAGAGAAAATAATTGGCATGTAGGCCAGCTCACTGGTACCCAGAGTGCCGTACTTGGGAGAGATGTTTTAAAGTTCTGCTCCTAAATGAAGGCAGGAACAGAAACAAATATAAATAATATCATGTAACTGTTATGGGGATTAATCTCCCTTAGGATTAGAAATTTGCAAGAAGTTGCAAGATGGCAACTGAAAGGAAATTCAGGAAATTCAGTGGTTTTGTTTCTTCACAGTTAAAAACAATATAAACAAAACTATGCATGTGCTACACCTCAGGTATACAATTATGAAGCATAAAAAGACAGCTATAAAACACAAATGATGCAACATGAATTCAGAATCAGAATCTAAGTACTCTGTAGTAGTGGATCTTCAGTGGAACACTAACTTGCTGTCTGGTTGATAGTACTTTATATTAGCAGAAATGTATTAATTTGGAGGACTTGTTGGAATAAACTCAATAATTTGATGAATACATGATTAAATGAAGGTGGAAGTTAAAGGAGAAACTGAGACTTGAGAAGAAAAATAAAACCCGGTTAAACTCTCTTTGAGTCTTGAATCAGGCTTATGCATACATTGCACACACAAACCACAAGTTTCTTTCTTTTTTGGCTTCTGCTTCTGAGCTATAAATACACACAATTTATTCAGCAGGTGTTTTCAGTATGAAGGCTGGTGTGCAGATAAAATCATCACTTATTTTTCCTCACTCTTTCCGACTTTTGTTTCTTGTTTTTGTTCAATAAATCTTCCCAGTGATGTATTTCTCTCCCCTAAACCATTGCACTATACTGTGAAGCTGTCATCAACCTCACAACTGTCTATATATCCATTTGTATAGCATTTTTAATTCTTTCTGTCAGTCAGAGTCTTTGTGCAAAGGAATATATTTTCATTTAGATTTCCATTCAACCCCTTTTTTGGCTAGCTATTCAGGTATGATCCATAGCTCAGCTGGCATTACATCAGATATTTATTATTCACAGTGTGGGTGGTGACAGTGACTCCATATTGCTCTTCGAGGCCATGCCCGGCTGAACTACAGGGTCACCTCCCTTTGCCACACAGCACCAGGCAGGTGCATTGGTTTCTCTGTGACAGATGTTCCTGCATGTGAGATTATCTCTTCAGGATACTGTTAAAGATCACATGGAGAGCATGCACTCTACTGGGCTCTGTTCCACAATGTAGTTCCACATACAGTAGATGATTTTTCACTGAGACAAGTGAGCCATGATATTTTGGAAAGATTGCTCAGTGACCAACAAATAAAACCATGTTTGTTCTGGGCAGTTTCCCAGTGTGATTAGCTGTGAACCAAGGTCTGACTAGAATAAGTGCTTTTGTGCTCAGTGAACCTCCCCTCAATAAACGAACTTAAAAACAAATCTATGCCTGCTAATTAAACAGCTACCTCAGTCCCCATGATGGCTGACACCTGTGACTCATAGGAGCTGTTGTTGTTGAATACTAAATTAAAAAAAAATAAAAATAAAAAATTGCTGGTTGTCTGACCTCTTCCCCGAGGAGAAAAATGTGGTAGCTGAAGCAAAATTCCAACAATCATTAAAAGGTGTAAATAACTCAGCACATTTTATTTCATTTTACAGAAAATGCTTCCGTGGCGCACTCTTCTTCCTAAGTTTATCAAATACAGCCTGATGAAATTCATTTTCTGCATACCTTTTGGTACCATAGGCAAAGATATTTCTAAGACATAAAAACCTGTTTGCTGGCGCATCACTGTTATTTACACTTAATGCAATCAAGACTGGAATATCTTAACATTTCATATAAATAAGCTGAGAATGCCTGTGCTTTGATGCTCTGCGGCAATATAGAAGTAGGTTAGCATTCCTGGAACGTTCAAACACCATGCAGATCATTTTCAGAGCGTCACTGAATCATGAAGGACACTTAAGTCTGAGATGTGATCAAAATACAGAAGCGGTGCTCTCGACACGCAGAGTTTGTTAAAGATAGTGACGCAAAATTTGTTTTAGAGAGTCTCTGTTGTTCCCTCTCATGTCTACATGACCAGCCCCTTACATACACCCTATCTCCAGAAAACACTACTCCTCTGGTGAGTGATCTGGTTTGTTACATAAACAAGGCAGGAAGAACATCTATTAAGAGTCAAAATAAGCGAATTAAAACTTTCAGTGTTGTATCTTCTTGAAAGTCAATGCACAGGAATAAAATTAAAAGATTGGACACATATGTGACCAAGAAAACAGTCAAATTAAGCCAATAGCTGTAGAGAAATGTGAAAAGAGATATGCAATCATTTGTAGGTCATATTATGTACTGGACAGACTCAAAAAGGGTGGACTATTATTGCAGATGAGCACAAGGCAACATTCAGTTACATAATAAACTGGTACCTGAATGTATAGTGCCATCATGTGCTTAGCTGTAGTCACTGCAATCTCATTTTTTAAATCAGTGACAGCATGTTTGAGTGGAGGCTTGTAAAAACTGTTATTCAAAAAGATAACATTGACCCTTTTGACCACTTATCATAAATGTAACATCACACCATACTCAGGACAGCAGGAATTATGAGAATTTGTCGTAAAGTCACCGTATAAATAGCCTTTTGCTGAGACAGCTCGTAATACACAAACAGAGCAGTACCGTGCTCATGGCTCGTATGTGCGTTGTATTTGTTTGTGCTGTAAATCAATATACAGACAGCTGTCGGTATTTTTCATTTCTTTTTCAGCGAATCTGTTGCAGAAGGAGAGACAGAAGCCCCAGCTTGTTTAGGAGAGGGAGCAAGGAGCAAGTAGCAAGAGCTGGGCTGCTGTTGCTGACGCCACTGGGAAGGGACTGATTCTGCCTCCTGACACTCCTGGTGCGAAGAGTGGTCGTCTTCTTTGTTTGGATGGAGGAGCTCTCTGTTGTTAAGAATGGGTCTGTGGCCAATGTCGTGTCAGCCACGGTGGGTGTTTGAGTAATGAAGTTTGTGTCAGTAAAAGGGGATTGGATGGTGTGGAGGCTGTCACGAGCTGAGGCTTCCTTTGTGTCAGAGATGAGATGAGAATCAGTGTGGAACATTCGCTCTGCGGCAGATGGGCTATCACTTTCTGAAACATGACTAATAGTCAGGTGTGTGTCTATGCTTCTGGGTAGCAGGGTGGAGATGCTGATGGGTGTGGCTGTGGAGGTGTGGCGAGATGTCCTCCAAGTCTCTATGTGGTTGTGTGGGGTGCTTAGCAGAGAAGACACAGACGAGTACCACCACTCAGTGATACTGGTGGGGGAGTGCATGGAGTTCAGGTCCTGGGCACTTGCTGCCATGGGGGGCTGGTTGTAGGAGGCAAAGTGCCATCCTCCAGTCCTGCCAGGGCGAACCCCTCCACAGACAGGCTGAGTGTGGCAGGGGCAGCCCAGGACGTGGGCAGGGGTTTGCTGAGTCCAGGAGACTAAGTAGGTGATGTCGGCATTAAGGTGGCAGGCCCAAGGGTTGTTGTCTAGAGTGATGAGTCTAAGTGACGTCAACTTGTCCAACACTCCGAAGGGCAACATAGAAAAGCGGTTAGCGTGCAGATAGAAGTGAGTTAGTTTGAGGAGCTTGTTCAGAGAGCCTGGCAGCACCTTCACGAGCAAGTTGTGGGACAGGTCAATAGTCTCTAGGTTTGCTGGCATGTTGGTAGGCAAAGTCCAGAAGTGGTTGTGGCTTAGGTTGAGCATGCACAGATTGATCAGTGTATTGTTGATGAAGATGGCCCGCTCCAGCCTGTTGTTCGACAGGTCGAGCATTCGCAAATTCCACTGGTAGACTGTGTCATTCTTGTCCAGCAACTGGAGCCGGTTGTAAGTGGCGTAGAGATGCCAGAGGGAACGAGGCAAACTGGTGGGCAGGTGGCTTAGCCGGTTGTGAGACAAATCAAGGAAGCGGAGATGGGTGTATGAAGTGAGCTGGCCATCCAGGTTGTGAAATCGATTGTGGGACAAGTTGAGGGAGAGCATGTTGTGCTGCAGGCCATCGGGCAGCTGTCTCAGACCCCTCCAAGAGCAGTCCACCTCTCTGTGGCTGCGGCTGCAGGAGCACACGGAAGGGCACACGGCCAGCACCTGCACACCCAGCAACAGCACAAGCAGGAGTTCCAGGAGGGTCTCATTAGGGGGCAGCTTCAGCAGCACATGCCTGCTAAAAGAAAGGGAGACAGGAATGTTTTGGGTTTGTCTTACACCGAATCCTACTGAACTCCAGGAGGCACACTGTAAAAGTCAAAGTGATGCCTGCAGTGTGTTTAGAGAGTGAACACAGGGGACAAAAACATGCTGGCAGCAGGAGAAGCAGGGAGATGTGCAGAATAAAACTTGTTTCATTGTGTTGTTTAAAGAAGCTCCACCCACTGCCAGAATCTCTCCCTCTCTCTCCCTGTACTGCACACACACACACACACACACACATGCACACTGCCGCACATCACTGCAATGCTTTCAGATACGTGCATTCACGTTAGATGCCAAACTCACTCCACCAGCTGTGGGAAGAATGGTTTAAGGAATGCTGCAGCAGTGTCCTTTTGAGTAATGCTCATACTGTATGTATTGCTCCATCAGTCGGGTGTTGTAATATGTCCTTTTTTATAACAGATAAATATTTGACCTGATCTCTAAGAGGCTATTTCTAGTCTATTCAAGAATAACATTCATCACAAAGGATGAGAAATCCCTGTAGTCATTTCCCCTGGCATCAGTTCGCGTCTTCAGTCATCAGTGGTTGTCAGAGCAGTCAGTCCCATGCTCTCAGAGGAGGAGAACTAGCTCAATAGATAGGTTTTATTAATGGCTCCACAGAGAACTCATGCATCAGCTGGTCTGGAGGCAAGCAAAGACACAGCCAGGACCTCTACACTGCAGTATGTGTGAGCCGGGATGTGGCAGAATGTGTGTGCAAAAAGAGTCTTTGAATTTGTCCATAACTCACCTTCTCATCTTATCATTCCAGTCACTTTTCTCTGCTTCTTTTTGCTGTCCAGCTCCTCTCTCCTGCTTTCAAGCTCGGGACCAGCTGCTACTGTGCTGAAGGTGATTTTTTTTTTTTTCTACGCCTGAATTCTCCTCATAGAATTTGACCCTTGCTCACTTGTCCAGTGAGGGTTTTTGAAGTTATCCTCACTGCCTTGCAATTCAGTCCCTTAGTCCTTCTTACCTCTTATATGGCTCTTTTGGGTTAGCGCGATCAGGCACTGCAGACTCTGGATTTACTCTGTGCAGTGGAAGTGTGGGGTGGGGTGTTGGTGGGGGAAGTATTAGAAAGGGGGAGAGGAGAAATGGAGCGCATAATGGAGGTGTCCCCGCATACAAGGCTGCTGCAAAGGAAACTCCTCAATTGCTTATCTGGCTGCTTTCAGGATTTGCTTCTGCATTTAAAGTGACAACTATTGTTGCAGTTAGATTAATTGACTGATTGCAGTCCTGTTTGTACTCAAAATAAATTTGATTATTATCAGTTATCACCTAAATCAATATTATCCTTCTTTGAGGTATCTCTTTACAAAGTAATATTGTGTTGCAATTGGTTGTTATTTTCCCTGTGTAAATTTAGACACTGCCAGAAAACCCTTCAAGATGTATTTCAGAGGACGCCAGTCCACTGCAGCTTCCTACCTGCCATCAGCAGTACAGATGGCTATCCATTCTGCACTGCAGTGCTGTACTTCTACCACCCATAATTACCTTGCATTCTAAGGGGAAGCTCAACAGTGATAGACAAGGTGATAAGACCTTAAATGTATAGTTCAACAAAATATAGTTGCATCACTGATTCTCGATTTATTCAACCACAGCAGCTGAGAGTCCTTGTGCTTTTCTATTCATTTGGTGCTTGTCTTTGCTCAGCTGTCATGTAAATAAACAAAGTACCTCTTTGCAATGCATTTGTTATTTTGTCGCCCACCTCTCCATGTACTTTCCTCTCTTGCCTGTCTGTATTTCTAGCAGCCACATGCACTGAGATTGAACTTCATGTATCCAGTCATTGCCTTAAAGTTAAATCCTCACTTTCACTGTCAGTCATACAGCATGCTATGCTGTCAGTTTGAGCTGTGTTACCACATAGTAGCGCAGGAAAAAAAAATCATTCAGATATCTCATTTTGCCGCATTCAATGTGAATACTTGATGTAGAATACATAAATAAGTTCCTGCCTGAGAAGTATTTGACATTTACTTTCACGAGGATGGCTGCAACCCATCTCTAAACCGGCACATCACCCAGAGCTACCACAACTCAGTGTTTTCCTCTCTTTGCTATCGGAGTTGAGCTGGAGCTGAAGCAGAAGCTGCATTGAAAAGGGGCAAACTATTCAGACTTTTAATGAAAGGTCCACATCCATCATGACATCACAAGAAAGTAGATGAACAAATATCTGCACAGGATGGCGGAAACAACCACATATCGGTTTTTTGAATAGGTTTTTGTGTGGCTTTGTCAGCTCTGGCTGAGGTGAAAGAGAGTGTTCTTTCTGCTTTGAATAGCACTGCCCAAAAGAGGCACATTCTCCGCTTGCTAATCAAGCAGATCTCTCTTTGTCACTCTCTGTTCCTCTCACACACATGTTACATAGTTATAAATTCAAGGCTAAGGTTAAAATCTGTTTTATTCCTTGGGTTGTTACATATACGTCACATCTATCAAAACATCTCAAAAAGTAAAGTGTGTAAGTCTTAAACTGACTTGCACTAAAAGTGTGTTATAAAATTAATGTATTATAATACTCGATATGTACATATAACAGAGCAATACAGAAGCAATTGATTGTTTTCAACCAAAAATGCTCAGTGCTATGATCAACAGATCTAGCATCACAGGCAGTTGTTCAACTTACTGTAACAGAAAAGCTGCAAAAGGGAAGTATTCTGAATTTACTGTAAAGGAGTTATGAAGCTATGGGGAGAGGAAGACTCAGGAAACTCTTTGCCTAAATACACACACACACACACACACACACACACACACTACACAACATCTGTTGGTTCCTCTGTGCCCTCAGAGGTGGAGGCTTCCACAGCTGTGGTGGGTTGGGAGTTGGTAGCCTCCTCTTGCAGCTTTGAGGAGGACACATCCTGAGCAATGGATACAGGTGCAGCTGAAGTTGCCTCACTGTTGTCAGCATCTCCCACCTCCTTGTTGTTGTTCTCATTTACTGTCCCTCCTTCTTCCACAGTGGTACCATTACCTGTCTCCTCCTGTGTTTGACTGAAATCAGTCATTTGCATGTTGGTCTCTTTGGGTTCTGTCTCTGGCTCGCTTGTGTCCTTCTTGGCACTTTCCATGAAGGATTCCATCACATCAGTGTTGCTTCTCAGTGCCTTGATGCGGCCGCTCAACTGGCACACCTTACATGCTAACAGTAAAGTAGAAAGCAGCAGAAAAGTACAGGCTATAAGCAGTCCTCCAGTCACCATGAGTATCGGAAGACATTCCTTCCTGTAAAAATACGCAATCAGCGTGGTGGGCTGTGAGCCAGGTGAAGATGAAGTACTGGGACGACTGGAAAATTGGGCAGGAGGTGTGGGTGACCGAGTTGTCATTGAGCTGCTGATCTTAGGTGTGCTTCTGGGAGAAGTGAAAGAACTGGTTGGAACAGTGACCAGCATTGTGGCTGATTGTACCTCAGTTTTACCTGAACTATTCAATCCAGCAGTAGATGTTGTGGGATTTTCGGTCCCACACAATACTGCACTCAGGATTTCTGTGCCATACAACAGGAAGAGGAGGCCTTTCATGTTGGTATCTGAGAAGATATGGAATAGCAGTTAAGTTTCAAATGAGTTTTGGGGTACAAAACAAATACAAATTTAATACAGTAAGGGGGAAGCCCAAACACAAAAATACCTTACTATATCTCTGGTGGAGACAAACCAAAATGATGTTGTATTTGTGTTTTCATACAAATCACCATGAAAAAGTATGGTGCATTCCATTTCATGCTACTGCTCCACTACTCTTTGGAGGCAAATTCTTTTCACTGCTATATACTTATAAGACAGACAAAGCTGGGATTAAAATTATTATTACAAAATATAATCAGCTAAAATGTTAATACATTAATACATCCACATTAAAGTCCATATGTTTATATACATTTGTTTCTGAAATGGTCCATTCGTTACTATGCAAGCTGGCAGCTGCCCTCTACGATTTATATCTACAAAAACTACAGCATAATTTATAAAATGGTCAGCAGGAAGCTACTGTAATGTGTGTGTTATCTGAAATACTCATACAATCCTTCAATAATGAAACAATTTTGCATTTTGAAAATTTTTTAAAACTTGCTGAAATTGTTCTAATTAAGAATTTTCGATTTTTTTCTCTAAATGAGTGAATTTGGTTATATTATAAGCTATAGTCTCATGTATTCAAAAAGGAGAATTGTTGATAGTTTACCATACGTGATTCATATTTATCACTTACATATTTCCAGAAGGTTTCAGCTGTCGTAATCCATTGTCAAAATAAAAATATGTATTAATAAAATTCTTTACTTACTTTTCTGGTGATCTTGATATATTTTCAAGAAGAATAAAGTTTTGCGTCTGTAAAGCAAGATGAACGATGTGAGTGGCTATGACAGTAATCAATGACTGCACTCATCTGGCTGCCTTACTTCTCCATTTGGACTAAAATAAGACAAGGAAGTGGTTTTGGTTTTCTGTTCGATGCTGAAGTTGGTCACACAGACATCTGTGGAGTGGCAGACTATAAAACATTGCAAGCATGGCGAATGCTTACTGAGCTCACTTCCTCAAAGATAGTTCTGACTGATTGATTGTGGACATTTTTGTCTTAAGTTCAGTTTTGAATCAACAATTTGGGTTTACATCTGTGTGAACACTGCAGCCATCTGCATCTGCAACTGGAATAAACATTAGTGAAACCAAGTCCTACAAAAGTCTACATTGACCTTCAATCTAACCAAACAATCTGCATGTCAGCATAGTTAAAAATTGCATGGTTTTACCATTAGCTGTAAGGCAGCACATTGCACTATACTCTATATTGGGAAATGTCTTTAAGGCCTGTCTTGAGTCTCTCTGGAACCTGAGATGCTAATAAGTTCTTGCACAGTTCATAATAACTTCTTACTGCTGCCCACAGACATTTTACGTGACACAATTGCAATTAACATGCAAATGTCTGTCCTCTTCACTGTCGTCTATGTATTTTAGTCCAAACCACATACTGGTCACAGTGTGCTCTCATTATATCTGATGTTCAAAGTAACGTATCAGTGGTGCAAGACCTTTCGACACTGTGTCATTAAATACCACATGCAGTGGAAAATTTTGCAGCACAGCTCAAATACATATTAACATTAAAAATGTGCATGTGCATTTATATTATCAACTTAATACTCGATTTCCCTCTGTGACTGTATGTTTGTTTTTTCAATGGGATTTGTGGTCATTTCTGCAGTGTGTCTGCATCTTGCACTTCTAACTTACACATTTTGAGCGAAAGGCTTGACTTGGCAAGTTGCTTCATGCCTGCAGATGACACGAACTGGACTACAGCAACACAGGAGCTACCAAACCCATCCATCATTCATCAGTCAACACACTCCATGCTCCAGTAGCATCTGCTTTACAGGTATTGAAGTAAAGACCCTAGAGCGTTTGACCCTGCTGCTCATCCTGCTGTGCGTCTGCCATCAAGACAATGACACCAAATATCAAGTAAGACAATCTCATCAACATGACATAATTTTTTCAGGGTGAAAATGTCCAAAAATAGTTGCAATATCTGCAATCTGTGCTGAGAAACATCTTGTTACTGAGATAGGAGAAGTCGCAAGTGCACACGACTATAATTCAGCTTTGACCCTTGATGCTGTCTTAATTTGATGAGAAAAAAAAAAGCATCATCTGGGTAATTATGTGTGAGAGGAAGTGAGAATAGAACGAGTGCAGATGACTTCTCAAAAACCCCACACCTTCCCTTGAGTGATGGAAAGCCCCATTTGTCAGGAACAGCAATCATAAAGGTAAAGCAAGGCAAGTTAATTTGCATAGCACCTTTTCAAGCATTGAAAAGACACATGGAATTTTTGAAAGAGTGAAGCAAAATAAAACAGACGGCAAAATAAACTCAAACAGAGTAAGACAACGAAACAAATAAATATAAAATATACCAAAGACCAAGGAGATGATTGTGGACTTCAGAAGGGGCAGACATCTCCCCTTCCTCTCCTGTACATCGGAGGGACAGCGGTGGCAGTGGTCTCCAGCTGTGAAACTGTTGGAGGTCCTCTGTAGCCCCTGCAACCAACCTCATACCTCACCCCACCTCCCCCACCCACACACACGCACACGCACACACCAACAAACACACCAACAACCACCCATGGAACATTGCACAATGCAGCCATTTGCACAGAACTCTCGAACTACTCATGTTCCCATTGCACTACTGTCACTTGCACTACTCTGTCAGTCATTTGCACTACTGTTTACACTGAGGTTTATATCTTCTACTGTTTTTTATATTATATAGTGTTGTTTATATTTATATTTATTTTGTTAGGTAATTGGGCTTATACCGGGACCGGGGAAACGAATTTCGTTCCACTCATGTAATACGTGTGTGAAATGACAATAAAGCTCCTTGAATCCTTGAATCAAAGTGTGAGATAGGTGAATAGTCTCTTTATTTATAGACAAACTGGCAAGCAGAAAAATCCTGATTGAAAAGAGCTGAGGGTTTGATAAAATTTTGCTGTGAGTTTGTTTCAGTATGTGGTGCGTGAAAAGTGAAAGTTTCTTGCCAATATTTTGACTGGTGATAATAAGCACTCCATGCTTTATAAACCAGGAGAAGAACTTTAAAATCAATTCTTTGATAAGTGGGAGGTCAGGGTAAAGATCCACTCTGCTGGTCTTTGTGGGGACTCCAGCTGTATCGTTCTGATCCAGCTGCAGTATTGTAGTTGTAGATGTTAAAATTTAGTTCCATGACTACACCAAGATTTCTGGTCTAGTTCATGGTCATTAGTGTTCGTGATTGGACGTGAACATTGACTTTTAATCATTTTGTTTGGGTCAAATAATAGTTATTTCTGTTTTGTCTTTGCTTAACCCTTTGTTTCAATGCATTTACTCAGTGCTTGCATGGGATTGTTGTTTTCCTTTTATCTGCACCAGTGGGATCACGTGGATGAGAAGTGAAGGGGCCGAGAATGAAACCTTGGGGAATTTTTGTATGCTTAGAAGTGTAATTAACAAGAGACATAATATTCTACAAACAAGATTCAGCCCAGTGTGGTATTGTGTCAGAAAGCATTGTGGGAGTACATTGTGGTCAACCATGTCAAATGGGGAACTAGTAATACCAGGAAAGAAACTTTTCCTGTTTACATTTAAGTGGTCATTCAAGAAATCAACAAAATCATTCTGTGTGCTGTGGTGTGGTCAGAATCCTGACTGGAAAAAGATCAAATGGAAGAATTGACAGCTTGCCTAATTTTCTGAATTTTGTCATTGAAGACGGAGCCCAAATGATTGCATCAACTTGACTTAATAGAAAGAAGTTCAAGGGCCACTGACACGAGAAAAATGATCTGCCTGTCAGCAATACCAAATAAAGCACATCCACTATTACTCGTTTTGGCAATGATGTCAGAGAAGGACTCTCTTGTGTTCCTCAGTTCAAAATTTAGAGATGTCAGAGTATATCTGGATTTATGTTTTTCTTCTTTTTTTATAAATTTTTACTGTCATTGTTTTTTTCTTATCATAGACTGCCTTTACCTTATAAGGGGAAACGGCATCTACAACAGTAGACTGTGCTGTTATCTTGGTCTTGCCAAGTTTAATTTAAAAATACAAAATCGAGACATTTATCGAGATGTTTAACAAAGCTAAGTTTTGTGTGTTAAAGGTATTTCTTGCCAATTTTAAGTATTACGTGACATGGGCGAAGACAAACTGTGAGTGACAAGCAATTTATATCAGATTTGATAAATTAACAGAATTAGTTGAGTGCATCAAAACAGTAATAGGAACACAAAGTCCAGAAGGAGACTCTGCTTCTGGGTGTGGGCGGGGGCCTCTGCATGAGGCGGTATAGGTCCATGCCAGACAGGACAAAGAAGAGACATATTGGGGCAGTGACCCTGTCTGTCCTCAGCCTTTTCTGTTCTGTCTGAGCTGATGCCAGGCAGATTTGCTTAGTATCAATTTGAATTGATTTGAAATGTGGCAGTGCAGTTTAGTGCCATCCATTAACATCACATCCAGTTCCTTAATCAGCGATCTTAGTTTGCTGGAGATATCCCCACAAAGGGAGTTTGGAGGAGACTGATGAGGCAAACGTTTGGGTGACCTTGCTGGTCTTATCAGTCTTGTCAGCCCTGGCAGGAGAGAGCCATTCTCTCTTTGTCGTCTTCGTTATCAGCAAGGTCGGTGGTTGGTTGGGGCGGAGGCAGATGACAGGGCAGTGACCGAAGAGGGGGATGAATTCAAAGCCAGTTTTAACCAGTGCTTACATTTTATCAGTGAATCCCAAAAGGGGTGAGGTACAGGGAGAGAGGAGGGGGAGTGAAGCGACAAGAATTTAAGAGGCTGATCCATGAGCTAGTTGTCAACACATTGACATTGAGGCTGTGATGTTTTGTCTTCGTGGTGCTGAGGCGGTTTTGTGGTAACTTCAGATTTCCTGGGTTTGGATAGAAGCCATCTTTCTTGAAAGGATAGCTTTATTCCGAGAACAGATTGAAGCGGTCAAAGCAGTTGATTCCTTTTGGATCGCTAAGCTACGAGTCTGCTGAACTGAACTGGATCCATAAAGTTTGCCCTTCGAAAAAGCACAGCCTTGCACTTATCTTTAGGTTTAGCACCCTGATAATACAAGCAGCTAAAAAGAAAAAATCCCATTCACAGCACATGATTTAACTGGTTTCATTTCACTGAGTCTTGAGAAAGTTATGGTGTCATTTACAGATAGCCATCCAATTAAATCTTGTCAAGTTGAATTCTGATGAGCTAAATCACTGGCAGAAGACATTGGCTGAGTGTCATGGAGTTCAGAAGACTCCTCCAGGGTGAATATCCTTGTCTCGAGTACAGCAATCATTTCCAACAATGTATGACGGTCTGTGCTCCTCATCGATTCTGATGAGCAGAGAGACATCCTGTCAGTGCTCCACTAAGTTGCTGTTGCTGGTCGTGTTAACGTCGCGGGCAGCAGAAGACAGTTCCAAGGAGATGAACAGCAACATGAAGTTGTCCTAAATTATACTCCCAATGATTTAGTTGTTAGGAAATCTCCTTAAATGTGACGTAGTTTGAGAACGTCTGTGAATCTGAGGCTCGATCCAGTTTTTTCCCTCCAATTTTAAACATGCTTGATTTGATCCTCAGCATATGCTGAGAAAGCTTCCACTGATGCAACTAAAGACATTTACTCAAACAGTGCACTCCAGTGCAGTTTTGAGGAATTTGAGTATTCTCATTTACTACTACTACTTTATATGCACATCCCATGTTTTGTAGTCAAATATTGCACTTTTTACTCCATTACATTTATTTGATCATTTTAGCTACTAGTTACTTTGCAGATTGCACATTGCATCAGAACTGAGGTAGAACACTTTTAACATAATTTATCAGAAATCGGAGAAGGAAAAAAAAAATCGCACTGATTCTGATAAGTGAAAAAAATGCTGACTCTTAGCATACAGCATATACAGCAGATACATGTAAATATATGCATAGTTCACTTTTACTAGCACTTTTGTTATTGAAGTACATTAAGTGACACTTTTTTTTAACTTAAATGCATTTAATATTAGATACGTTAGGACTTTTACTTAAGTGCTGGTGATTTTCACTTTTAATAAAGTAATATTTTAGAATGATGTCTTTACTTTTACTGAACTGTTGGCTACTTTTTCCAACACTGATGTGTTCTGCACATTTCCAGGTTACTAAGGTTCCTTCATCGCTGTTAAATAATCAGATCCAGAATTTAGTAACAGCTCATAACAAAAGCAAACAAATGACTAATTGTCATTTGCTTTGATTGCCATGCAGGGAAGAAAGGACATTCTGTGTATGGCCTCCCAGTGGAGGAAACAGTTTGTTCTCACCAATTGCTGGTCATGTGTTCCAGTACCAGTTAGAGTCAAAGAGCCTTTGGTTGCAGTGCATCATCAGCCAGGATACAAGGTCCTTTCTTTTCCGCTGGATTGATACCAGTACACAGAAATCCATCCATCATTCTTATCACTCAAAGCCACACTTCAGATGCATCCTTACAGGTTTACAGCTCCAAGCTCTTGATTATAAACTCTTAGTCATCATGAAAAGCTTCATCAGTAAAAAACTGAAAAAAAAAAATCAGTTCAGAATCAGTTGTTTTAGGTTACAGAAAGATTGGTCCTTCACACATGAATATTCCACAATTCACAAAACCTATGCCTTGCCACCTTGAAAAAAAAAGATTTACTGTCTAGTGTTTACAAGCATAATAAAAAAGGCATGGTTCTCAATCTAAAGACTGAACAACACGACTACTTCTGCTTTCTGTTGGATGTTTGTGCCACCTACAGGCAAACTGGGATTTTGAACATTACACAGGTGCTGCATATACATCCTTCAACTTCAACTCAAATGAGCCTGAGGGCTTACGCTTGACTTTGGAAAGAGTGGTTTCTTTCTTTCAGTTTTTCTCTTTGGAAGAGCTAAAATTGTCAAGCTGCACCATTAGAGATGTGAAACCCACCCAGCGTGCTCTTAAAAGACTTACATGTGTGTAACGTTCAGACCAGCGTGAGCTATTCTTTGTACACATTTTCATTTCCCCAAGTCAACAACAAGCCTATTTTCACTCACCAACCCATTACATGAATAATCTTACTAACTTTACCCCAGTGGCTGGTTTATAAAATGTAGAATTATTGTTGTGTGCTTTGAACCTGCATATTCATGTGCCTCCCTCCTCGTCCCATTCCGACAACTCGGATTTAGAATGAATATTCTGTTTTTCTCTCTTGATTGAAGCTGAATCAAATCAACAAAATCACAAGTTGATTAGATTTGCATATCTTAAGGCATTTTAACAGGCTTTCTGCATTTAACTTTTCAATTCATATTAAACTGAAATCTCAGTACAAGCTCCCAAGAGACCAGAAAACTAAGGCTATTCTAAGGTACGTCAAATACACTGTAAGCAGGAAGAAAACTGCACTGCCACAGTGAAATAACAGTCTCCACATGACTGTTACATGACAAGCCTCATTTTATTGTCCTCCACGGATGAAAACAGAAACTGCGTGTACAGAATGGTAATCACATGCAATACAAAAATATGAATTTTTACAGTAACATAAAAAAACATGTATCGGCCCATTCTAAAAAATTTTACAGCTTTTATACAGTATTTTATACATGAAAAAAATATAAATATATATACACATCTGTAATAGCCATAGCAGTACCTATTCAAAAATGTTGTGATGTATTTTACATATAAAATGTTTATACAAATATTAGAAGAATCAGGTTCAATTTGCTATACATTAAATAATGTATTTACATTACATACCATTGGATTTGCAACACAATATTTACTGCAGTCTTTCACGAAAACCAACCCTACGTATTCCAAATACAGTACGCTCACTCAGTCGCACGTGCACCCACACACAACACATAAATACAGGCACGCCAACTGAAGCCAGCAACCACAAACAGTATACACAAGCGCACACAAGAGGTAATGTTTTAGGAAGATATAGGACACTTTTGCGCCAGGTTCCTGATTTAAATATATATATATATATATTGTTTTTTGTGCAGAGAATGAAATCGCTCAGCTCTTCTTGAAAGAAAGATCTCTCTACGTAACTCATGTTCTAATAAGGTGCACTTTACACTTCAATGGATGGACATTATAATTAAAACGTCTTTAATCATAGAGAGCCGGCATCATTCTTTTCTCATGTGGATTTTGAACAACGACAGGAATATTTCACCCGTTTCAACTGCCGTTTTGCCGTTTAGCAGTCTTCACGAGTGCCTTATTTTCAAATGCATCCAAAAAAACTAACCAGGTTATACTCCAAGACGACAACATACAAATGAGCATATCACGCTGTCCAAGCCTCTGACACCCTCCTGAAGGAAAAAGAAAACACTGCAAATATGACTATTTAAAACCAAACTAAACGACAACAACAAAAAGAGCTCATGATTATTTCTTTTCCTGTTGACAAAGTGCATATTGTGTCTAGACATGGGCTGGTGACCATCTCAGCACATGCCATCACACAAACATTAAAAACTGAGAGAGAGAAGAAGAGAGGCAGTCAGTTTGAGAGCATCACTCGAGCAGCCTGTCAAACGTGTGTCAACCCCCTCAGGGAAAACAAAGATAAATGAAGTGGTCCATTTGGTAGCAAGGTCCATTTTTATGTCCAGCAGTGTTTCTTTGTGTGTGTGTGTGCGTGCGTGTGTGTGTTTCGGAGAGGAAAAAGAGCCGCGCGGCCCCGGCGAGAACAACCACATCACAGCAGCACAGAGAAGGTGAGCAGGCCCAGCAGAGGGCAGCCATCAGCAGGCACAGACCACAGCGTACCAGTCAGTCTTAGCACAGACACCACAAGCCTCAGAGTCCCGAACAACGTTACAGAACAAAACCAAAAAGGAAGGCAGAGAGATATTAGACGAAAAGGATGAGACAGCGTGGAGGACGACAGCTGCGTCCCTTCCCCCCACCACGCCGCTGCACCTCACTCCACCGATCCTCTTTTCCCAACAAGAAAACGCAACGGTTAGACATGGAAGATCAGACTGTGGATTAGCGGAAGCAGTGTCTGTTTCAGGCAGAGGCAATGCTTTGATCAATCCTGTAAGAGTTTAAGGATACAGGAGCATGCAAGGCAGACCCAGGCTTTGTTTTGCATTGCTTATGTTTCAGAGTGACTGCTACAACCTAGATTAGAAAAGAGAAAAAGAAAAGAGAGAAGAGAGCAAAGGAAAACACAAACGTTAGACAGTTAGTCGAAGTGTATCAGTGAAGGAAGCACAATTTGAAAAGCAGAAAGATATTACAAACATCTTGATTGGTTAAATGACATTCACAGGCTGTGTGAGTTCAATCATGAAATTATTTTAAGGCTGATTTTATCACTTTGTGACCAAGCAGAGTGCTTTAAGTCACTTTCTATTGTTTTCCATCATCTGCCTAATGCAGGATGGATAGTGAAGCCCTTCACCATAGAATTTTACGGAAAAGGCAAATTATAAATAAGAATCAGAAAATAAGTGGGAAACAGTGTGAAAGCAAGGTGGACTTCAAGTAAGAAAATTAAATGTGTGGCAGTAGGAAGTGGAAAATCTGGTCAGAAATCCACTCTGGTGCAGAAATGTACAGGATTACCACATAGCAACAGAGTTCTTTCTGGTCCTATTCAACATTTTGACTTGGTCATTTCACACTTAGTTACTCACAATTGAAAATGGAATGTCACAAAATAGCTCATATTTACACCCAGATGACAGTGAGTAGACACTTAAACTCTTCCTCCTGCTGTTTGTGGCAAAATTACAGTTCTGTCACACATGCATGAGGACAAAAATGAATACCAAAACAATTCATAACTTTACATGTGTGTGGATCTGTCCTATACAGTAAGTCTTTTTACTTGTCCTGCTATTCTCATTTAAGAAGCTCAAGAATCTCACTGTGTGACAGTGTGAGATGTTGCTCACGATATCATAAAACTTGTCATGTATGAGACAGTGACAGTCATGCCCCATGACACCATTTTCTGTCAAAAAGGCAACATTTCCATCCGGAAACAACTGTCAACAGTGTTGCTGGACTGTTAATAAATTACAAGTTTACAATTCACATTCATATAAACAACAAAATTCACATTTTGTTAGACAGCAAGCAGCAGCAGAGCTGAGAAGAAGAGCTCTGCCTCGGTGCAGTGACAGGACGAACAAAAATGATGAAATACTTCAAACCTATTTAACTTATCCTCTTTTCAAAAATATATCCAACAATTACCCATTTATGAATCTGAATAAGACTTTGTAGCCTCAACCCTAACCACAAACTCAGAAAAACAATAAGCCACTGTACCAGAGGGGACCAGAAAATCCACAATATGAACTAAGATTTTTTGCTTTTTGTTTTCACATTTCCAGTGTCCTCACATCGTCCTTCATTTCTGGATACCTACTCTGCAGACTTCCAGAAGTGTCCGGGGTGGGACAGCCTGCGGTTGAGCTTGGGCAGCTTCTCCAGCATGTCGGCCAGCTGGGTGAAGGTCGGCCTTTCTCTCAGGTCGTACGCCCAGCAGGCAGAGAGGATCTCCTGAGATGACACACAATGTTGGGTCAAAGCACTCACTGATCTGTGGCCTATGAATGATGATCGATTGAGCGACCGGTTTCGCAACACCTTGATATCTCCGCATCACTAGAGCACAGCTGACTATTTACCGTTCTTACGCAAGCAGAATAAACATGTACTTTTCTGAATGACTGACACACTTTTGCTTCTGTTTCAACTCACAGTGACCTCCTTGCCAAGGCTGATCTCCGCCAAGACCTTCTTTATGCCTTCTCCGCTCCCCACCTGCCAGATGGTAGCTTCTACAGGCTGGTTGGTGATTGGCCAATCTCTAGCTTGAAGCTCATACCAAATGGTGCTGAAAAAGGAGAAAGCAAAAGTTTTGATTGTTTCGTCAAATGTTTAACTCTAAAGTAAGCTCTTTTCAGTCAGAAAGAGGTGTGACAGAACAGTAGGTCTCCAGTGCTCAAACTAAGCTGACTAGTCTGCAGAACTTACCCAAAGGCATACACATCAGCTGAAGTGGAAAAAGGAAGGTGGTCCTCATTGTTACCCGGGCTCATTCTGCGCACAATCTCTGGCGCGAGATAACAAATCCAGCCATGTGGAAGTCTTAGTTTGTTCTCACGCCTGGGGAAAAAAAAAAAAAAAAGAAATGTACACATTTTTCAGTAACATAAAATGTGGAGTGGAAAAATGCTTTAAGTGGAAAATGTATTAACTGAATGCAATCCAACCCCTGTGTACAAAACGACAATTCGTAAAGCGACACACTAAGGTAATAAGCATAAAATTAGCAAGCTGTGTGTTCAAAATCTACTTCAAATACAAGAGTTATATTAGTGTTTTGCAATCTGGAGACTTTGCAGAAAACAGTGGCTGGCAAGGGAGATGCCAGCAGGACTGGAGCTGATGTGGACCTCAGCAATTATTACCAATCACTGGACCTCCCCAGGTAATAATAGTGCAGCGTGAACAGCACTTTAGCTGAGAGTGTGTTTTTAGGGCCTTTTGAGTGGCCTTTCTTACCTCCCCTCCTGAACAACTCCAGAGATCCCAAACAGCCCGAAGTCTGTGATCACGACTTTGTTGGTATCGTGAAAAACGTTCTTTGACTTCAAGTCTTTGTGAACGATGCCTTTAGCGTGCAGATAGCCCATTCCCTGGACCGGAGGACAAACAGCGACAGTTCATGAAGTGTTGTCATGTACATTCAGACACGGGGTGTGTGTGTGTTTGAGCTACTCCTCTTAACATTTTGGACCATTAAAAAGTGCACTTTGAGGATTTTGGTTTACACAAGAGTTTACTCAAATAATAATGTTTTCCTTATTCTTTCTTTTGCTATAGACTTCTGCTGTGGCACTGGCTTTTCATGCATTTACCATGCATGTTAAAAATTGGACTGGACACAAAGAAGGGTTGGAAATGTGAGAGAGAAATCTGAGAGCTTACCTTTACAATCTCCTGAGCAATTTGTCTTGTCTTATTAATGTCCAAAGTGTTTTTAGTGTCTCTAACAACTGAGTATAGTGTCCTCCCTTTACAGAAACTGTGGGGAGAAAGAAGAGAAGATTAGATTGAAGATGAAAACGTATTTGGGCTAAAATATGTATTGGAAAGGTGTGTTGGATATTTCTGCTCTCACCTGGTGATGATGGCTAGGTGGGGTGGAGCCATGCAGGCCCCCATGAAGAGGACCACATTCTCGTGCCTGGTCTGTCTGTAGTTCATCACCTCCTTTTTGAAGAGCTTCAGATGGTCCTGATTGTTCCCATCAATTTCTAGAAGTCGGATAGCTACCTCGCCATGCCACCGGCCCTTATGCACTTTGCCCCAGCGACCCTGTGCGAACAAAACACTTCAGCACAAGTGCCTTTTTCTGTAATACATGTACTATTAAACGTGTGGTCCCAAGTCCTCACTTTTCCTATGAGCTCGCCGAGGTCCAGCTGCTCAAACGGTATGTCCCACTCCTGCAGGTAGACGCTGGTCTGGCTCGCCTTGCGGGAGATGGGGCCTTTCCACTGGTTTCCCCGAGAGCTGGGCAGATCATCCAACTCATCGCACTCACCGTCCGAGCCCACGTTCATCCTTATGTCCTCCCCATCGTATTCATCCCCTTCATCCTCATTCTGCTCCTCGTCTTCCTCATTCTCCTCCTCTGCTTCGGGGTCTTCATCTTCAACCTCAATTTCCTCCCCTTCCTGCAAGAGTGTGATGTTGGCTTTGTTAATCTACTGTGCATAAAAAGGGGAAAGGAAATACTGCAATGACATGTGCATTTCTGCCTGTATAGAAAATGGCAGAATGGGGTAAATCATATGTATTGCATTTGCATCTCCTTGCGTATTGTGTTTTTTACGGAGGAATCAACTGTGCTGCTCAAAGTGCTGCTGCTCTTCAACATATTGTGTAAATGTGAGCCCGCATTGATTTAATTTATTGTTTTTTTTTTCCCCTCGGTCTCCAGTTTTGTGTTGTTGTCTCTATTGTAAACCGCAGTGATATTTTCATGTCAGCAAGGCTCTCCTGGTGAAATTAATAACATCACATGCCCAACATCACGACAGCCACACAGGTCAGCGTGGTTCCAATAAACGAATGTCAGAGGAGCTACTGTTTTTAGTCAGTGCCATTTATGCTGAGATTATTTACAAGAAACATGGATTCTAGGTATTCTAATGAACAAAACCATTGCTATCATTATATTACAGTACCTCGTAAGAAAATAAACACCTGAGGTACTTGAATTAATATAAACAGGTCTACAGGCTTTGTCTTCTCCAAGAGAAACACAGTTTGGGAGAAAAGGGTTTCACATATTTCTACCTATTTTGCAAAATTTTCAAAACTCATTTTAGTGCATCCTGTGTCATGATTCTCATGCTTCCAAAGGTTGTTTACGCTCATATTTACTCAGTGAGCTCCATCATGACATCTGAGTATTTCAGCCCTTCAACTGATTTTATTGCTTTTGACATCCCTGTGCTACCTTTGACGGATTACAATCAGTCTCGATAAACCTGTGAAATGAATTTTAGACATATGACTCTAAAAAAAAAAAAACCCAACTCATTATAGTGACAGTAAAAGCTGAATTTAAGTGTGTTTTTTAGACTGCATGCACAACATGTTGCAACATTACCTCTTCATCTTCATCCTCCACCAACTCGGCATGTATGTCATCCGCAGACTGCTCTATCTCACTGCTGTGGTACAGAGAATTGAGATCAGAGGGGTGAAATCCAAAAAAACCTGCGCAAAACATTTAATATTAATTTGTTTCAAATAAATGTCTTACACAGTGTCTTGAAGGACATCAGGATGCAAATGAGCAGGACTGGAGACATCTGCAGGGAAGAATAAGACGGTTTATGAAGGAACAGAACAAGGAAAATCCTCTCTCTTGCATTTTATTCCTCTTCTCTTTTAGTAAAGCCTCATGGCCCACCACATACAGAACATTACTGTACATGCAATTCACCACTATGACCAGCAGATGGTGTCAAAAAGCCATCATGCAACCCAAGTACTGACACACAATGAGATGTGAAAGATGGCCACACTAACTGCTACAACCCTAAAAGCAGACATGTAGAGGACGGAGAAAGCTGCAAGGAATCAAAGGTTTGGAGTGCGGAACAACAGTGGGAGGGTAACAATCCAGCATGATGTCCTGAAACCGTCAACTCACCAGGGAAGATAAACTGCTGTCTGTGCTGAAAGTAACAGGCAGCTTTTGGGGGGGGAAAAAAAGAGAGAGAGAGAAGGAAAGACTGATGTTTGGCAGGTAGAGAGCTTTGGTTAGCTTTGAATTAACAGATTTTGAAAAACAGCACAGTTTGTCTTCAGTGTTAATGACATAGATGGAGAGGAACGGGAAGAGAAGGGCGTTTTCGACACATACATGAAACACTGGAAACATGGAACAGTGATTCAGGAAACAAACTCTATATAATAAGGAGAAATCAAGAGGATTTTGCTAGCATGCACATTTGAGTACATACAATATGTCTGTCTGTCCAGTATCTGCCAGTCTGTACTTCTGTATTGATTCTTCTTTTGTATTTCATCTATTCCCTGAGGCTCACCTGGGAAGTTGAAGCGGCTGTCCCGATGGCCTTTGGGCGACGGGTTGGGTGGGGGCGTGGCACTGGGGGGGTTGCTCTGCTGGAAGGGTGCTGGGGAGGACGGTGTGGAGGAGGTGGTGGAGGACGGATTGCTGCTGGAGTCCAGCTGGTTAAGCACTGGAGGATGATCCTGGTGGATGGAAACATCACTATCAGTTGATAGCTAACAATATTATGTATTTAGCACAACTTCTACAATTTCTGCCACTTTGCTTTATTTTCATTGTACATTGTTGCAGACTAATTAATTAATTTTCAATGAATAAATGATGGATTGTGTTTTGGCAGGAATAATGAACGTTGATGGCATAAAATGGGGAGAATATCACTCAGCTTTTTTTCCTTATCATCTTATTTCCAAAGAGTCTACAATAATATGCACCTAAGTACTCATACATTTCCCATCCTTTGCCTCCATCCCAATATGCCCAAGCAAACAAAAACACAACAAAAACAATACAGCACACAGGCATGCATATATGAGATGTAAGACAACATGTGTGCAACACAAACCGGTGGAGATTATTATACACAGACACTAGAAGCAAAACTCTAGTCTGGAATTTTGGAGGCACTTTAAACTATGGCTTCGTGGACTTACATAACCAAAATCAAGTGGAGCTGCAATTGCTGTGATTAGTCAATTAACAGATTAGTACATCGAAAAAAAATCAGTTGCCACCTGTTTCGATAAATCGTGAATCACTAAGTCATATTTCAAGCAAAAATGTCAAAAAATTTGCTGTAAGGATTTGCTGCTTTTCTTTGTCATCCACGATGAGAGAGTCTCTGGGTGTGGGACTGGTGGTTGGACAAAACGAGCAATCTGAAGACACCAACTTGGGCTCTGAGAAACTGTGACGAAACTTTTTAAAATTTTGTTGATAATTTTATAGAAGTGATTAACCAATTAATAATCAGCAGTAATTAGGTGGGTTTTTTTTTTTACCTTTTTTGTAATGGCCTTTGGAAGCGTGCCAAACTGCGGTGCTTCTGGTGGCCGGTCCACAGGGTTGTTTATGTCGGATGGAACAGACTCCGTCCTCCGGATTTTGGCGACTGGAGGAGAAATTGTAAATGTCACAATGTATATGCTAAAGGAAGGAAAACTGAAGCCAGAGAATTAAAACAAAGCTTACTTGGTAGAAAAGAGATTCTGCAGGACGGGGCTTCTTTTGTGCATTTGTTGTGGCACTTTAACCTGCACAGAAAGTAAGCAGCGTATGAGAGACCCAACCAGCTCCAGTCCAGCTCCATACACTCCCACAGCCTATAACAGAATCCTGGAGCTTTCTGTCCTGTTTCCTTATTCTGTATACTAATGTGTTACTGCTCTACTTTCTCAGTCAATAATAAACTACTATGAGTGACACACTCATAGTTTAAATAGAAAGCGTCAAACTCACCGACAATGTTTGCACTTAACCCCAAACATCATGTTCTTCTGGCAGACCTGACATGTCTGGGACAGCCAGGACTTGGTTGAAAACCTACATAAAACACACGCACAAAAAAACTTCTGGTAAACTCACAGTATTACAGTATTAATACTGTTAAGTAATTATCAAGTTATTTCATTAATGACAACTCTAGCTGATTTGCTTTATGACATGAGCTATGGATACAACATACTGCGAGTGTAAAAGAAAGCTCTACCTGTGTGTTACTGCTAGGCCGATGTCCCTCCTCACTGCTTGTGGGGAACTGCGATGCACTGCTATGTTATCTAGCCATGGAAAAAGAGGCAGAAGAACGGAAAGAAGGAGAGTAAGATCAAGGGAAGGAAACACTGGTTAGAACAGAGTCAAAACTTTTGGGATGCGATTCCCTCAGATTAAAAGGATCGTGGAGACGTTACAGACTCCAAAATTTCAGTCAAATTCCAAACACAAATGAATACATACGAATAAATATGAGGAATAGTAATTTTTCAAAACAATTTACACAAACAAACTTTGATTATTCATTCCAGAAATTCCATTCCAGTTATTTTTGACAGGTGATATTGATTAAACGTGAATCTAAAACATGTCAAACATGCATATGCACCCGGTTGGCAAAATAAAAGACGTAAACATGACTTACTCTTAATGGTGCTGTGCTCTTCCAGGAGGGTGGGAGTCCCAGGCAGGGTGTAAGATGCTGTGGTAGCAGCTGGGGTGACTCCAGGGGTGCGCGCAGACATGACGGGGTAACGGGAAGGCGAGTCCTCACACCCATTCCCGTTGACTTGCATATTCAAGAGCAACTTATTCTTTTTAACACACCTGCAGCGTGAGAAAAGGAAAAAAAAAAATCAAGTGGGCCCAGGCAAAAACTAGATTTGATACAATAGCAGATCTGCTTGACCACCAAATTGTACGAGGGAGGTTATGTAAGGGCTGGAGGAAAGCACGTTGGAGTGTCTAAATAGCATTAGCAAAGGATGGCCAGAGTGACATCCTTAACACCCAGACTGAAGTCACAAGGACCAACTCACCACACAGTGCCAGTTCTGTGGTTTATACACTCACGCACGTGTGCACGTGAGCAATCAGATTTGGAACCTAATTGTTTAATTGTATTTTGAGTTGTGTTTCCTCAGCAATCAGAGCTGTGGCCTGTTTTCAGCTGCAATATACTGTTCAGTGAAAAGCCACAGCAGGATTGTGTGTTAGATGCATTGGATGTATGTCAGATAAATTCATTTCTGCCTTTGCCGTTTTTTGTTTTTTTTGTTCAGTTAAGCCTTCCATAAACAGACAGGATATTATAGATCAACATGTGGCTCGTTCGTGTATGTGCATCCAGAGAGAGAGAGGGAGACCATGTGTGTCCTGCCACCTCGGAGCATTAGTCCGAGGAAATACTTCCTGTTTTGACATGAGTCATAATCTCTGGGAATCTGTGCCGGGATTAGCTCAACTCACACAGTCAGAGCAAAGGAGCAACAGGATGTGAAACACGGAGAGAGAATGCATGTGAGCGTGTCCAAGGAAAGCTCTGCCTCTGTCCTGGACGCTGCACCAGCCGCTGTTTTCATGTTTCACGGGATATGAAACATAAGGCTGCAACAGTAACCCAGTTACTGTAATACCATCACGATAATACAAACGGTCTAATTTCACAGCGCTCAGGAGAAGCTTAGCCTTGTATATATGAATGTGCATCTCAGATAAAAGCTGTCACGTCTACAGCTGTAGTGAATGAAGTTGTCTTTCCAGCTGCTTGATAATCGTATGAAAGCAAACAAACTAAAAAAAAAAAACAAAAAAAACTTAAGTTGTAACTAGATAACCTTTGACAGTTTTGTTAATAAAATACATACAATTAATAAGCTTTCATTCCTATTATCACCACTATTCACTTCAGATGAGTCAATCAGCTGACTGGCTGATCATTACACAAACGTACTACATCTCAATGAGAAATAATCGTATTCCCTGATCTTTTAGTATTGGAATCGTAAAATTTCAGTGACTTTTTCATTAGCAACAAGGGATCCTTGAATAAAAATGTTTTGGCTTTATTGTTGCAGTAATCAGTAAAAGAACAATGGAATCAAGTTAAGAGCTCAAATCATAATGACATTAATGCTAGCTAACACATAGCATAGCTCACTTCCCACTGCCTATAAACTGTAACACAATGTGGTCTGAGATGAGATGACAAAGTGAGATGTGTTACAGTATTTCGACCCAAAAAACTTCCTGAGAACCTACTTGTTGGTGGGTGGGTCTTCGATGCGGTTGCCCAGCTGGGACTCGTGGCTTTTGCTGCGCGTCAGGGTGATGTTGGGAAGCAGATGCAGCACTTTGCGGGATGGAGGTGGAGGGGTGCAGGGGGGCTTCAGTCGGTGACGCCTCTTCGAGGGCGGAGTAATGGGTGGTGTGGAAGTGTGCCCGTGGAGCCGAGCTGTGCGAGCTAACGACATCGGGAAAGGATCTGTAAGAGGGCTTTCACTGTGGACATACGATGCCAGTGCTTCAGGTGTGGGCACTGCTGACACAGAGCCCGAGCGCGGATGAGGGAAGGTAGCGCAGGGGGTGGATGGGGTGGACTGGATGGTGGATGGGCGGGCCAGCGGGGAGGGACTGTGGGGGCGGAGTGGAGTCCCCAGGTTGGTTAGCTGGTCTGCGGTCAGTAGAGAGCCGCTGTCTCTCCTCGTGGGCTCAGACAGCCAGGGACTGCTGTCTTCTCTCAGTTCACCTCCTGGTCAGCAGATGACACAGAAAAACACCACCAGTAGAAATCCCAGAGAGAAAACAACATGATGCGTTTGAGCACGGAGGCACCCACGGCGTAAACACGTACCTGATTCGGTGGCACTCTTCAGACAGGAGAGGGCAGCACTGAGCCTGGCACATTCTTCTGAAGTGGACCCAAGTCTTCGCATTGTATCTCTCACCTGAGCACCTGTCATCTGCAGTAAGGCATCCAGGGACAACTTTGCTTCCACTGCCTACAGAGGAACGATACCAAGAAAAACAGAGGGTTACGACTCACTAATTACAGACTCAAGCAATACACATTATGTATCAGTCGGAAGCTCAACAAGAAGAAAACAATCAGCAGGTATGCCACTAAGGGGAAATCAGGTCCAGTGTATAAATAACAATCAGGATGACGGCACTTACTTTCTCAGTATTTAGAAACAACAGGTATATTTGACTTCTCCTGCATCTAATACACCACTAGCATGAACATAGCAAGACTGACAACATCTGTGCCATAGGAGAAAGCAAGAGACCCTGCTTTATAACATCCATAAAAAAAAAAAAAACTTCTGTTGTAAGTCCTCTAACACTGCAGCGGTCTCAGCATCATGGCCTGTAGGAGGCATTAAAAGGGCATCATGGTAGGACAGTAAATGGGTCATAGGACCTCTGACTTGCACCGTTCCTGGAAATCAGTTTAATCCTGTTTGTTTGGGCCTTTCACATACTGCTTCTTCCACTTATCTGGGAGATAAGTGCAGCTTATACAGTACTACAGACACGGCTTTATGTCTGTATCAGTAGATAGGAGTAAAAACTTAAGCCAGCACTTTTAGCTCAAAATGTGCAGTGGTCAAGGCCACCTAGTTTGAAATCCAAAATCCAAAACCAAACACACACAAGCTTGAACTACAATTTAGTCTGTGTCTATTCAATACTTTTATATTCTACTGTGCGAGAGTCAGCTACATTCATTCAGATTAACTCAGGATTTCCTAACCAACGAATCTATGCAACGGCTGAAATAAAGTGCAGTCTTAGAAACCAGCAAGCAGGAGGAAGACAGACATGGAACATGCAGAGAGATCCACACAACACAACACTGTGCAAGCAGAGGATTCCATCAGCCGTGCAAAAACAGAGTGGGAGGCGGACTGGCTGGCACTGGTGGGCTACAAATTAGAGAAGACACAGATACACGGCTGCAAGGACTGAACACACTGCAACCTAGTCTGATCTGCAATTATACTAGGACAGTATGTGTTTATGTGTGTGTTCGATCATATACATACAACTTGTCAAGTGAGACATCATCATGTGTGTGATTCAGCTATTCTGTCACACAATTAAGAGACAGCTCAAAGCGGCATTACGCGAAGCAGAGTAAAATGTTATTGGGTTTTTAAACTAGCAGATTGCTCAAACCAACAATGAGGTTATGACAATAAGACACAGCTCTTGTTAGCTGCAGATTAACCACAAATTCACGATGGAAAACAACATTAAGAAACAGCTTCAGAAACACCGAGCGAGCTGCGAGCAAATTAACCATATGCACTTATAAAAAGGAAGTTAGTTGTCAGTTGTAGATTTTGGTTATGACATAACGCTTGCTTGCCACAGCAGTAGAGTGAACTGAAATCTAAACTGTAACCTTCACCTCATATTGCTCGAACATCATTTAGTTAAACAGCAGTTTGAACATAAGGCAAAAATGTTCACTAAAGCAGGATGTGCAATTCTTAAGTTGTTAAGCACATACACCCACCTGACCCTTCTGTTTCCTCTCATTTCAGTTGGCTATACAGTACAGACCAATCTCAGAATAACTAAGTAGAATAGAAAAGAGTAGCTGAGGACCACAGGGTTAAAGACAAGACTGTACAGAAAGTAAACCTATGTAGATACAGACCTTCAGGCCTGAGGTATTTACTGTTTATTTAATAACCAGTTAGTGAGACAGTAGGCAAAACAACAGCCCAAACACATGGAGCACAGAAGGAAATGGGCGATAATACAGTGAGTTTAGGATGTTTTTTTGACATGGGAAGTACGCAATCGCTTATCAGTCAGGTTAAACCCTTGCTCTGAGAGGGCAAACACTGATCAGAAAACTAGGGCAGCCTCCCACACTCATGTGTACACTGTAAGCAAAAGGAAGCACACACACACAGACACAGACACACACACAAACAAGGGTGAGTGATGTGATATTCTAAAGTGGCTGTGGGCCCTCCACTCCCCTCCCACCTACTCACTCATAATAACGTTACAATTTTAGCTCCATGAACAGCATAGCTTGCATACATGATTGTTGTGTTGTTATGTTGCGGCCTCCTCAATGCAGTATTATTATATTATTGGTCAGAACTGCTGAGGATGTGTACAAACCAACCAACATCACATTTCTGTTGAATCTACCTATAAACTCAAGAGGCTTTTCATAAATATAATGACTAGCCGGCCTTTTCACATTCTATATACAATGCTCACATGCACATACTGTAGTTAGAGACAGAAATGAAAATGAATGAATCTCTGATCACAAAACAGAACTAGTTTTTAGTCTCAAGTTAGCCCCGCTCAAGATGCTTTGGCATCTTAGGCTCAGGCTAAGATAAGGCTGCTTAAAAGAGCCGAAAAAGCTAATGAGTTCACAGGGGAGGCACACATGATCATTTCAGAAACTTGCCAACATGGCATCCACATGCTTGCATAACATTATGCAACACCTCCCTGTTCGCTGCAGCAGGTTGGATTCCAGGTTAGAAAAATAAATAAATACTGAATACAACCATTGTCATATTTTTGGACCACATATTACATAATCCAGCCCTCATAGCACAGAGAGGGGAAATCTCATTCTAATTTCATCTAAATGGGTCATCATTATGCTATGACTACTTTACATGTTTTGGGAAATCCCCACTGATATACAAAATATATATATGAACACTTTGACTGTGCTATCAGGAAACTTTTTCTAGCACACAGCTGAATTCTGTGAAGGGACAGTCCTGAGATTTGAACTGCAAAGCAAACAGAACACTGAACATAACTGATAGGACTAAAACCGTAAACACAAGACAAATAATCAGATCTGGAACAAGGCGGTAAAACAAAACAAAGTGTGCAAAAACTTGGGATATATTAAAGAATAACAAGTGCAGGAACATGTAAACTGAGCAGGTTACAGTTGGGTCACATAACAAAGACAAACAGACAAGAGCAAGCAAAACATACAGTGGCTGAGAGGGATTATAACAGTTTACAGCAGCACAGGAAGGGGAGCCGGTGGAGGGAGAGGAAATTACGCTAAAATGTGATAAACAAATCATGTGGTGAAATGACTGGAACTAAACCTGCAAAATCAGGAAATGGATGTACTTTATTCATTTTTTTTTTGTCATTTTTAGCAGACAATCGAGTGCTGGTGTAAGTAAACAGCACCTCACCTGCTAACACTGTAGCTTCTTTCAGCGCAATGCAATATTAACTCTAAGAGCAGATCTCAAAGCAGCTGCTCGTGAAAATTCTCCTGATCACAAAGTGACCCGGTTTCAGCAACACATAGTGGAGATCGCTTTTAATCCGTTCCTTTTTATAATCAAATGTATTGATTCATGATTTTTTTCTGCTGGAAATATCTGCTAGGTTCACCTCATCCGTCCCTAAGAGGTCAGAGACCAGATGAAACCTGCTCAGGTTCTGCAGGTATAAAGTTACGACTATTTAAGACCTCTGAACGCAGTTTAGGACCAATTTTGTGTCCATACTGGCAAAAGAAATATGCAGAAAAATTGACGTTTAGTGGTACTTTTTTGTGGTACTTGCATAGTTTTCTGACTTCACATGCGACTCTGATGCTTTTACAGTCAAACCTGCTAATCTTGTGAGTGTTTCTTGCACGAGGTACAACCGGCTTCAGATTCATTATCTTCCAAGCCTTCAACCAAGCATTAAATACCCTGTTCTTAAGCCAGATCTCACTGAACTTGTACTTACCCATATTAACATTTAAAAATGAAAGTAAAATTTAAAAAAATAGCATGTTTTCACTTTAGAAGTATAGATTTTCTGATCAGACACCACACCATACTGCGACATACTAGCTGGGTGTGTTCTGACTGGGCTGCACAGATTGCATTAGTGGTTATTGGTTATTATGTTGGTTTCCTTTTGTAGTTGTGTTACAGTGTGATCAATAGAATTTTTTATTTAATGCTGCTTCTGGAGTCATTCATCTGACCATTTCTCTTAACTGAGCTGTAACTGGTTCCTATCTGATATGATGACCAACAAGAGATGATGTTGCATTTATTACTTGCTGATCTCCTGAATAGAGAGACTTTTATTGTGGCGAAATGCCTCACACACTTGTATAAAAGACGCACCCCAGTCTCACTAGCACGGGACAAGGATATAAATGGGAAACAGATTTTTAGATGAGTTGTCAAATGAAGGACAAGCGATCACTTTCCTCACTGGATTAGTTCCGTGAAAGGAAAGACTTGTTCCTGCTGTTTGCGTGATCATAAAAATGACGGTGCCTTTCTTTTAGAGAAGACATTTTGATAGTCACTGGTCAAATATTCCTCATGCACATGTGAGCGTGGACCGAGCCCACACACTGAATCCACATAAATGTGACACAAACGTCGTCACCCAGGGCAGGGAGAGAGTGGGGAGGGACAATGTGGCCTACCTCGATGAGCTCCGGTCGCAGGTTGATGGTGCGTAGCCAGTCTCGTAAGTGTGGGTAGCTGTCCAGGGCCTCGGGCCTCTCTGTCTCTGGCACTTTCTGCTTGCACTGCAGCTGTTTACAGATGTATTTCATCAGCTTCACCTGCAGGGAGCAACAGAGAACACAGCGCAGATGGGAGGGGCAGGTCAGAGAAGAGACTCACAGAGTGCTACAGCTAAGGAGCAGGCCTTCACTGAGGAGGATCTTTGTCACACCTCTGTGTTGGCAGTATGTGTGTGTGTGTGTTATTGTTACTGCAACACCACACAAACACTAAGTCATTCTTTGGAGCCATAACACTGTTACTACTGACTGCTTCTACAAAAGTGACCATGGACAGACAGGGTAAAGTCCATTGCACATTCTTTGCCTCAGCTGACACAAACTAGTATATAGTTTCCATCAATATAATAAAGGTTAACCCGACACATGAACTACTCAATACTTACATTGTTTTTCCATTCTGAGCTGTGTACCTACAGTAACGACTCCAGTGTTTGTTTAACCCAATTTCTCAGTGTCCTCAGTGCATAAGACAATTAATTAGATATAAACAGCTATTATAATACAGAGGAACAATGAGCTGGTCATCTGATGAGAGTATCTGCAGTGCAGACACAGCAAACAAGTGTATCTGGAATGAGAAAGCAGCTTAGTGACATAATGACAGAAGAAAGTGTCATATGACTGGTTCCAGTTAGTTTCAGAGCTGCTGTAGACTCTTTTCATCACCTGCACTGACAAAACAGGGTGCAAAATTGCAGCTTTTGTCACAGTCAACCATAAAATGTATCTATGACAGACATTCCCGTGCGAGCAAATCATTAAACAAACAAACAAACAAAAAAGTCCATCTTCTTGTTGTGGACATGTGAAGCATCCTCTCCAGAGAACAGCACCAATGTCTCTACACCGAAGCAGGGGAGCGCAAGTAGAGGAAAAGAGAGGAGACCAAAAACAAAAAGTAGTGCTTTCAACATCGCTCAGTGTAGGACCGTACTGATGCACGCGACACCTCCAGTCTTCCTCGTGATGCTGCTAATCAGCACGTTAATGACTAAAGCCTTGGTGAAGACCTTTGCTGTAGTGTCTCATGACATGAGGCACATCAGATACCATTATCAGGACATCACAAGCCCTCATGTGGACTTGTCACTGTCTCAATTAATCAACAATATATGAAGCACCACTCCGATGCTTGGGGTAAATGTTGGTGTCGGTGTGCAGTGGTCCTGTGAGTAAGTATTACAATGAACACCATGGTATTGGTTTGCAGTGGCCCATGCTGTGCAGCTCAGCGGGGCCGTATAGCGTGTCTCCTTATCTCGCCGTCTATCTGTAAGAGTCCATTACAGCGCGCAGCACCTTCAGATGAGCTGTGCAACACCAGCTAGCTCTCGACCCACCGCACACCTCTCGAATGCCTGAGCAACAATGAGAGGCGTGTGTCTTTCTCTGCTCATTCAACGTTCTCCCTGACACATCCACTCGCCAACCAGACAGAAAAATGCTGCTCTCACAAAGTGTGGCCTTGGGATGTAAAAAGGCCTGCTTCGTGGCAGCTTACAAAAGTACTGCCACTGTGGGCTGGAGAGATGAAGCAGGGGAGAGAGAGAGAGAGAGAGCGAGGAATGGAGGTAAATACCCTCCATTCAACTACAATTCAATTCAGCTTTATTTATAAAGCCCTTTAAAAACAACACCGTTGGCCAAAGTGCTGTACACAAGTTCATAAAACAAACAAACAACAAAAAAAAACACAATTAAAACACATAACAGAAATAAAAACAAATTAAAAGGCAATAAAAGAGATATAGAAGAAGATAAAAACAATAAAAAAAAAAACTATAGCAAACAATAAAAGCCAACTTCTCACACTGAGTTAAAAAGCCAAAGAGAACAAATGAGTTTTAAGAGAGGATTTAAAAACTGGAAGTGAGTCTGCCTGCCTAATCTTCAAATGTTGATGTCCATGTTGATTCTGACTGTAGCTTTTTACTCATCAATTATCAGTCGTGCTGAGAGCATTATGAAATAATAATACAGCATGCATTATTGAAAGCTAGCCAATAAAACGTGATGTTTTCAAAACTTACGAGCAAAGACAATGTCATGAAAACTGACTGGTTCAGAAAAAAAATGAATGCCAAAAAAACCCTGCACGCCTACGTGCAAACTCTTAATTCCTACAACATCTTTTCTAAATAATAAAATACGCCATAAAACACACTTGCATATAAAAAGTCAAACATTTAAGTGGTGTTAGTGGTGGTGGACTCCTCTTAGCTGAGTGCATCAGACCTTAGAGCCCGTCTAGTAAGAGCAGCTCACATTTGAGCTGGAACCACATAAATCCATTAGCACACATGCAAACATAGTGGCAGACAAGCATGTATACCAACTAGACGGGAGACTGAACATCATAAGGCTCTGATACATTTTGATATCTAATCATTTACTGAATTACAGAGCCTCACAGATTATTCACCGGGCTCTCACCAAGTGAGAATTCAATGTTTCAACAGATCTGCACTAGCATGTGCAGCAGCAAGAGGCCTTTACTCGGTGTGGCTAATGAGCTAGCCTTCTGCTTTACCTCCCCGTAACACCAGTGCAGTGCTGTGACGTCAGGTTACCTAGCAACCCTCTTCTGAGTCGTCAGCAACATTTCTGTGGGATTTTCCCATACATGTGAAACACGGAGCTCAGACACAATACTCCTCAACATACAAATGTCAGCATGTGTCTTCACAAAACAGTAAGTGTGGCAGCCACAAAACAAGACCAACATCTTTATCTCCAGTCACATGCAGAACAGTCACTTTACCTATTATCATCCTAAGCAAACAAGGTAGATAGGAATTACACACGTCCCCAAATCCCTCACTGATCTCAGTAACGTGTGTACTTGTGGTGGGAGCACAGTCAGGCACATTAACAAAAGATAATGACAGGCCCCCGTGCAGATTATTTTTGGCGCAGAGCGGAGAAAGCAGCATTTGACGTGTGGCCTGGAGGTGGGAGGAGGAGGGGGAGGGCGGGGGGAGAAGTGGCGTCAGAGCCCACCTGTCAGCGGAGCTAAACAACACCATGGCAACGGCCTAATGCTGTGACGAGTTGAGTGACAGCCAGCGTGTCAGCCACCGGGGAGGGGAGAGGAGTCCCAGCAGCGGCCTGCCTGACACAGCAGACTCGGGGAACAGATCCCACTGCTCCAGTTGTTTTCTCAAGGCTCTTGCTGACACAGCCACTTTGGCGCACCTGCCAAGGATCGCATGGCCTATCTGAGAAGTGAGCAACAACGCTCCATCCTAGAAAATGATATTTGCACAGGAAGGTCAGTCTGTTTCTCTCTGAGTAAAACTGCACAAGTTTGCTATTTGTCACCAGTGAATAAGACCACTGAAGCCTTTCTACTTCTTGTGTTAGCTACAGAATATGAAAAATCCAGCAGAATCTGGTAATTCCGACCAAATGTTATCGCTATTAGCAAACAAGGGCACAGGAGAGAGGGGATTCTTCACATACTTTTTGGTTGTAGTCTGTAGTCTCCTCTGCCTCTACATGTGTCAGCTCCAGTGAGTGTCACCATCAAAATGGAAAGCAACAGTAGGAACAGTAGCACTGGAGCTTGAAGATAATGCAAATTTAAGGCTAATTTTAATATTGCTTTCAAGGACACATTCTATACCAGGAGCACACACGTAAACCATGCTGAGTACACTGATGTCTTATGACTGACTGGGCTGTTCGTGGTAGACTGAACATACATGGCTGACAGTCGCAGGCACTGGACTGCTCCCCCTCCTCCATCATTGGTATCAGCAGTGCAAGTTGACCCCTGCACTGGGCTGTGGGGTCGGGGGCTGAGGATGTGATATAGTGGAGGCTGTAGCTGTGGTGAGGCTTTGCAATGTTAGCCTGCAACCTACACACATTCAGAACCTTGACCTAGTTCAGGTTTAGCCTGTGACAGGAAGACATGTGGTCAGCTGGGGATGCTTTATGAAAATAAACAAAAGTACTCACCTTCTTTACGCAACTGCTGACAACACTGACCAATAAACCTGTTTTGTGTGATCAAAATTGCGGAAATTACTTCACACTCATTCATTTCTAACATCCAGTATGTAGCTACAAAATGCGACAGTTTTAACCTTTTACAACCAGACACACCAAGCTAACGTCCTTCTAATTTGAAGCTGAGGCACGCAAATCCCCCCTTTCCCACAAAAGAAGCACAGCAGACCTCAAAATTACAGGATGTACTGCAACTCATCCTGAGTCAGTTTAAGAATAGATTAAGGCCTGCCTACACTGTTCATCCTGATTTCCACATCATGCAGCCCATTCTTATTGACTACACCACTCATACCGGAGGACAAAAAAGGAAACAGAGACATGGTCGGCATTGCTACTGTGTTTCCTCAATACCCTCATGTGAGTAACATTCTCCATTGTCTTCTCCTAGGCCTACAACGCACACATGTGCACACACACGCACACACACAGAGCTGTTGTCATGTCATAAGAAGCAGCCCAGCGGATTGGCTTTGACTCTCCCCTCCCCTTTCCTCCCAGCTCTTCCCTCTTGCACAGGCTCTTTGCGCGTCATTTGATTTTCTTATTTAACAACCAACCCTGAAAATGCGTAGGAAGAAAGATGTCTAAATATAGATGCAGCCACAACAGCTCGCACCACGAGCGCACAGCAAACTCTCTCCAACACCGTGAGGAGACAAAACCGAGGGACGCTTAGCTGTTTGCTGTTCATCACTGACAGATAAGACAGAGAATTGATTCTATGTATAGATTTTTATCAATGCATAAATACCAACATTTGTTTAGGGTTATATACAGCTCAGCACATGAGCATCCTACATGCATCCAATAAACAACAGAACTTGATTTCTACTGTTTTTAAGATAGTTTGAGTTTCCAAGTGTCTGGATCTAAAAAAAAAAAACATACAAGGTGCAAAGGCAGCACAGGAAGGATATGTTAAAGAAAAGTCAGCAAAACATAAAGAGCTACACAGTGGCAGCATGAGAGGCAGAGACCAGGCTGAGTGGGATTAACGTGTGAAAAGTGAAGTACCAGTTAGCACTCCATTTGAGAGGCCAGTATCATTATCCTATCACTGGCAAGGCAGAAAAGACGCACAGTTCGAGTGGAATAATAAAGCTCTCTCAATGAGAGTATAAAGTGAGTTCAAGCCTCTCTTGATGGCACTCCAGTGCAATAGGGGAACGATACCTGTTTGCACCACGAGCGCGACAGCTACTTTGACCTCACTCAGTTGTGCTCAATTTCATCACATGAATTAAAGTGGCATAAAGTTTTCAGTCTGGCTACTTCTGCCACAGGATGGTGATGAGCACAAGGTCAAGGTTCAGACACAACAGAGAGGGGTTTCAGAGACGTCTTGTGCACGGCTGAAACACAGCACCTGATACCGGCTGGCGGCATGATCTATAGAGTCAGCCTCCACAACCCTACGACGGGCTGACTTTAAACATTCGAGTTACGTGGCAAGTGAAATCTCAAAGAACGCTCAAGCAAGAAGTGAAAGTGCACATTTATGTCGAGATGATGTTTCAAAATGGTGTGGCAGTAAAGATATAGGAAGTAAGATTGCTGATCAAGACAGCAACTCACGCTGTACCAGTTCCACTTAAAAGACTGTTGGAAGAGATTTACACCAGGCTTCTCAACAATGGCAATGAACATCTGACCCTCCCTTTGTATGTCTCCTCACAGACTTCTCACAAGGTCAAGGACCACATTTGTACAACTTCAAGTTTAGCTTCAACAACAAGTTTGAAACCTCATAAGAGTTTTAAAAGGCAGAAAAATGTATGTCAATAGAGAGCAACTGTATTTGACAGTAACTGCGCTGACAGTCACTTAACCATAGAAGTCCAATACATGTCAGCCTACTCTCTTCCCCACAGCTTTACCTCCAATTAACTGTTAAATAGTTGTGACTTGTTCCCTTGTTTAGATGGCAGTTTCAAAGCGCTCAAAAATCTACGCGATTACAGCAAATTTCTGAATCAGTGAAAAGCAAGAGGAAGTGCTCACACATTCTCCACTCACGCTGTATTTATGGCATATAAGAGGAAGAGGAAAATAAGAAATGAGAAAGACAATATGACAGTAAGAGAGCGTGAAAGCAACAAATAATCAGTTCAAGGGAAGTTTCCAAAATTTTTGACTTGAGCTGTGACCTAACACACTGCTCCTTAAGTGCTGATTTAAATGTTTTAGTCACACTTAATCTCCACTTCAGAGTGTGTAACAGTCAAAACAGTTTAACATGTTTCTTACATATGTGCGAGTGGTAAGCCAAGAGGCAAGCCAAGGCCTTGGTAGCTGCACTCTGAACTCACTGCTGACCACAAACTATCTGACTATTGAGACAAAAGTACAGTTATAATCAGTGAAAATCAAATTAAATACAATGGAACCAGAAAGTGTGTACAGTACCTGATTCCAGTGCCGCAAAATAAAGACTTTTAGTCATTCTGATCCTCAATGTACGGAACCGGCAAAGCTAACTTGAGGTAACCAAACCCACTATCTGCACTTCTGACTTTTAAAGCCCCCCCCCCACCCCACCCCCTCATAACGGTTTCTTTCTAACCTTAGAAAACAGACCTCAGAACAATTTTAATAGCCTTCAAGAAACATGTGAGACCGACACCATTGTCATACAGAACAATGCCAGTGCAAAAAAATGCACCTACGAGACAGAATACCTCAGGAAGTACTCTGCCAGATCACATCCTGTTCCACACAAGAAACACGGTACACATGACAAAGAAGGGCTGAAGCAAGTGGGACAGGACAGGCTGGGAACCTGTCTTCACATTTCTTGAGACAAACTATTCAAGCAGATTGTTTTAACCAATTAAGGCTGGCATCTGCGTGAGCAAACAACATGCTGATGCAGATTCATTCAACCTCACTGTACAGAAGCATTGGGGGGGCTCAGACAGACAATGACAAGCAAACTGATCTGGTTACTATTTTCATTCAATACTGGGCTTCTGTGCTTGAGCTTGTGAAAATTTGTTCCCTCGCAGTAGCTTGCCAACTTGCACCTGATGCCTGCCAGCCAGCTAAGGAGATACCCAATTACACTGCAGACATTAATATTATGAAATTGGATAAAAAGCTAAAGCATAGGACTGCTTCGTCATCTCTCCCTGGTTCTAAAGTAGGCCTACGTCTATTTTCTGCAGACCGTGATACCAAAAGCACGAATACAGGTAGATCTAGGCGACACTTTATTTTGCTACCTGGCCTGCCGAGTGAAACAGTCTGACGGTAACAACATTATGGATGCACGGTAGCTTGCTTTACAGGGCTACTTTCTTCATCAGCCACGATTCTTGACCATTTTGAAGGTCACTCGAGAACCAGTTCATCCAGGCTGCTGCATCCGTGTGTGGTTGAAACTAAATGCTCAGAGCTTTCTGGAACATTGGTTTATAGGGCCAATGGCACAATTGTTCATGGGGTGTTCAGTTATACAGAAATAAAACAGACATGGATAATTGATAGCCTCAAGCCAATCAGGAGTGAATATTCCTTTTATCCAAGGTATAAGGCGTAAATAAACCATGAGCCAGAAAACCCATTTACCATCTATCATATCTCAGCATGTCTGGAGCCTATACAGACGTTAGATTAATCTACCTTGTACAAGGTTGCGTCTGGAGCCTTTAATCCTGTACAACTGCACCGTTCACTACTCCACATCTCATCAGAATGTACTGTATCAGCTTTTCATACCACACAGCAACCCCCTCTTCCCATGGCCGTCCTCAACAGAAGCAGGGCCTGCTGTCCCCTCATGGTTGTTACTAACAACACGAAGCTGGACTTTCCATGACATGATTCCTTCAGTCATCTCGCAGCTGAGAGTATTACAAACACAGTATGTGACTGTAAACATCTCATGGGCGGAAACATGCAGGTTTGAGGACAAAAACAAGCGCATCTTCTTTCAACAACATTGCCCTAAAATTTACATAGTGCTAATGATTTGCATTTTCAAGCCAGAATTCTATAAGGGCATTGTTTTTTAAAAATAAGCTGATGTCTGCATGCTAGCAGTCTAATGTAGTAGGACATGCTGAGGCCCTACAAAGCAACATCAAGTGATCCCAACACGGCTGAACCGAATCTGCATCCAGATGCTGGAAACGGTTGGGAGATGGTTAAACACACGAACACGTTGCACACATCGCTTTGTACGCGTCTTGCATGCCTACTGCACGGATACGAAATCCTGCGCAGAGAACAGAACATAAATAACAGCAGTGTCTAGATGACTGAATGTGTGCCATTAGGCCAGGCTGAATTCAGCTGCACAGCACGGTGCTGTGAACTATCCGAGGGGCTCTTGGCAAATATTTCCACCTAGAGAAAGAGGTCACACAGATAACAGGATCAGACATCACTGATGGGAATATTCTAGAGAAATAGTAAAACTTGGGTATCATTTTTGAGCCATCTTCACCTCCGCGCATCGAGCCAGTAAGCGACAAAATGTGCCCAGCTCAGTGACACTCAGAAGCACAGGGCGCCTCGCTTGCAGTCAATACTCAGCCTATATGAGGCGGACATAGCGTTTGGGCTTCATGACTCCGCAATTTGCTAGTCTGCCTTCTATTGCAGGACGGGACTCAGGCATATCCGAAAATCTCATTACCTCTAAAGTGCGTATTTCTTGCTGTGTGAGGTCGTTGGAAGCGGCGCATTTGGTCCGTAGCCCCTGTAAACTGGAGATGGAGATTTCAATCATATTCTGGATGAGTTCGCATTGATGTAGTGCGGCCATCGCTGCGCCACCGACACTATCCCTCTTCGGCTGCTCATCACTCTCGACCATCTTTCCACCTTTAGCAGACACACTATCCATTCCTCAGCATTGGGCACGGCTGGATGGGCTGGAGTCAAACTGCTAAGCTCGAATAAAACATATGCAGCAGTCCGGCGACGCAGCGACCTATTGTGGAAGTTAGCTTACAGTAAAGGTCCCCAGCTCCGATCAGGAAAAGTCAGGATGCACACTAAATGTATATGAATATTTGTATTTCTTTTTTTTATCAAAGCAAGATGCTCGACGGTAACCAGGGTCGTGAAGCGGTACAAAGTCCAGCAGTACGCCACTTGTATTTTCAGTCCGTGTGGGCTACCGACGAGAGGCTACTCTCTTCTACCGACAGCTCTGGCAGAGGCTTTCACCGTCTGTCAGCTGTTGGGAACATCATGGGGCGCGGTGCAACATGGGAAATGGAGTCACACAGATTACAAAAACCTGCACTCTTCCATCCCCTCGACCTCCCCCACCCTGTGGTGTGCGTGCTCACACACACATAGAAATGAAGAAAAAAAGAACAGTCATAGTTGTTTTCTGCCAAAGTTGTTACGCCAGTGACTTTCTTTTTAAAATACAGTACACTGAAATTATTACAAGACAGAAAAACAGGAAAAGTTCATGTGTTATGTACAATATGAATAATGGCTGCATTTCATGTAGGTGCTCCAGTTAGGGACCTCACACAGCCTTTTTCAAAGAAGTCGTTTAGACATGCAAAAGAAGGTAAAATAAACATAAACAGGAAGGAGAGATTGCGAGCCAGGCCTTTTTGTCTAACATCAGTGCCTGATCTCACAAATGCTCTACAGCATGAATGGGCACAAATTCCCACAGAAACATTTAAAAATCTTGCGGAAAGCCTTCCCAGAAGAGTGGAAGCTGTTATAGCTGCAAAGCTGTCTGTGTATTTAGAACAAGATGTCCTTAAAGTCCCTGTCGGTGTGTTGGTGTGGTGCTCCAGTACTTTTGTCCATATAGCATATGTGCATTCTGGTTCATGTCACTCTGTCATGACATATTTGGACACTTAAAGCAAACAGATCCAGACTGAGGGTCATAAGTAATACCTGCACTTCCTGACAAGTCAAAATGTCTTCTGTGAAAAAGACCTGTTGTGCACTGGTGTTGCCATCATTATTACTTGTGCTTTTCCTTGCATAACAAGTCAAACTGTCAACCCTGGAAAAGGCCTATTTTCTGACAGTAAAGCTCATAAAAAAAAGTCCTATGAAGTAATTTGATAGGTTCTGCATTATATCGGTGCTGTGAGGAATTCTGGGGTCCAAAACAATCCTCTTTCTCCTACAGTGCTACAGCACAGTTGCACAGTAGTGTGGAGAGGCAGGGCTGGCGATGCAAGAGTTGCTATGGGCCCCGAGAATAATCACCACCTTTCACCTCACTCGCAGCACCATGCACTGTCAGATACATACTCGGTGTAGGGAAACAGAGATGCAGACTACAGGAATGATATAGAAATATTGGCGCTATGATTAATAGCTCACTGGTTTGTTACGTATTTCATTAAAAGTACAGTCTGCCATCAGTACACAGCACCCTTCTCACCTGTCAATCAAAGCCCACATAGTTGACATTCCACTTGCATGTTGCATGGTGTGCATGCACACCTTAACCAATATGCACTGTCCTCATATCAGGACAATGCATATCATATGTATGGGGGTGGGAGGAGAGTGCAGGCTTCCACAGCCACGAAGCAACAGTACACATGGCTCATTGCTGCAATGAGGGTGCGATGTTCCTGCCTTTAATATACCCTGATTATACAATGGAATGTGAGTCACTTCTCATGGAGCCCTGTGTTCCTCCTCTCCATCTGTCTTTCTGTCCCTTCTCATATTTTGATTGCAAGGAAAATTGCACTGCATCTCTTCACTGGTCAGACATGCACCAGTCCAAACAGGAGCCTTGCATGGTCACATGCAGGAGCGAAAAACCACATTAAAGAATTAGAAACCTTGTTCAGTGTGTTTTGGTACACCACTGGCTCAACCTCCAATCTAAAACTGAAACTAATTCTGAAATCTTAATTCCTCTGAAATAACACTGCAATGTGAGACTGCTTTAACATAAAGCTGTAAATCAGTCTAGAACCATTGCAGCAGTGGAATGAAACAGACACAACACCAAGTTGTTGTTGCTCCAGTACTTTGTAAATTCTGTCCTGCTATATTAACAGCACAGATTTGATGGTGACATGCCAACAGAACACCCTGCCAATATCAGCTCTTCTTTGCCTTCAGAATCAAGTTATTGAAAGGCAACAGTGGCGACGGAGTGAAGGAAGGCTTTAAGGAGCTATATAATATTAGTTGTAAACTTTATTTTCTAGAGAGTTTTATCAATCGCTGACATCATACTTCAAATATCACATAAAGCATAATTTGTACAAACACAGAAAGGAGAGTGAGAGCTGTGTTATTTCATTTTGTTTGACAATGCTGCAAACAGAATGTTATTCATTACTACCTATAGGCAAAAAGATATGTCTGTTTCCCAGTAAAAACCTGCAGTTTCAGAGAAATATTAATTTAAACTTCTTCCATACCATGCCTGGCTTAACATCTGTTGAATAAACATTTGTTGCGTTGTTGTGTATTACACAAGAAGGTAGCGTGAAAGTGATTGTCTTTGTGGTTGCTTAGCCACTCACTTGACAGATCACAAACAGGTGCAATGTGAGCATAGCAGAAGCCATTATTCTCCCTGAAAATCAAAACTCAAATTTGCTCCCATATGTAGTGTATTTCAGGAAAGACCTCCAGCATCTCTGATTAAAAAACATTTCAGCGCCTCACCGCTTGTTCCTCCTCGTCTGTGTTCTCTCTTTTCGCTGCAGCTTTTTCCAAGAGTTCATTTTCCTCCTACATGGTTACTTGACCTGAAGGATTACTGACCTTTGTCCAGTAATAAATGATGTGCATCACGCAGGCAATCCAAATAATACCTGCAATGTATTCAGAAATTTTGCATAGGCACTTGACAGCTTGCTGACACGACTCACTCAGCTGAGGATAGCATGATCCTTCCCCAGCCTGACAGGCTCTTAAGCCGTTTAAACTGTTGTACTATTGGACAGCCAAGACACCACTTGTAGCACAAGGCTCATGGCTTCAGATTAAATTAGACTGTGGACAGTCTGATTCCATCGTCTTTGCTGGCCAGGATTTCCAGGAGCTAACCCTTCAGGTATGGGGGGTTGAGCCCAGACAGGGACTTAAAAAAATAACTCAAAAAACTTACATCCTTTGCTTTACAGACCCCGCTCATTGCACCATTTGGATACATTATTTTGATGCAGGTCTAGTTATTAAGATAGGACAATAAGACAATTGTATATATATCAGTCCTGCTATATTAACAGCACAGATTTGATGGTGACATGCCAACAGAACACCCTGCCAATATCAGCTCTTCTTTGCCTCCAGAATTATTGAAAGGCAACAGTGGCAGTGAAGGAAGGCTTTAAGGAGCTATTTAATATTAGTTGTAAACTTTATTTTCTTGAGGCTTTTATCATACCTTAACTCATGCACTTAGGCCTACACTGATTAGGTCATGCTCTTAAAGTAGCCTAACACATGGCATCCATGTCTGGGTAGTAGTTGAATTCTCTGTGTCAAAATCCACAAGCATGACATATTTTGTTATTCTCACAATTGAGATTACGTATACACAAACAGATGCATTTAGATGTTTCTAAGTGTTAGTACTTGTTCTCAGCTCACAAATTATTTATCTTATCTAAACTGTGTCAACTAGGCATAACCAGCAGGGGCAGCAAAAGATGCATGGCCTGTCATAACACTCAAACACCTACACAACACGAAACAGCTGACATGATGGATTCAACATAAAATAACACCAAATCGTCAGTTTGAAGAACAGTGAACAACAAAACACAGGAAGGAAAACTATTCAGTATGACTGACGTCTGAAGTCGTGACATATCACCCCCGAGCCACGCTTTGGGCTCATTCAGTGCTTGAGAGAGGGCATTTTGGGCAGGCATGATTGCAGTCCTTATTTTACAACGTTTAGGAGTCTCTGTGTACGACTCTTAAAAATCATACCCCGACTTACGTAAACACTGTTTTAGCTTTTTCGTGCTTAAGGCGAGTTTTAAAAGTACGTTTTTAAGCCCAACTTACTAATTAGATAAGGTTTAACACACAGTTTAATAAGACAAAAAAGTTCCCCACAGTCCGTAGGAAATTCTGTGTCAACATTCTCATTTCCCACGTCATAAGGGTAACGAACAGTCACCGTAGGTTGAGCAAGGTCTAGATTCATGATGTTATGTGGTCATTCACCGTGCCATACCTCAGTCCGAAGCAATTCAAGGGGAACTGCGTGTTTCTAATGGCCTTCAGCTGTCTGCAATGAAAAAAACAACAACAAAAAACTGTTGGTTGTCTGAATGAGAACAAGAGCAGAAATGAAGCTTTGACTGTCCACTGGTATTCTAGTATTTTAATATCAGTTTACAGGCATCATAATGTGCTATAATAATTGTTGTTTCTTTTCTTACTTGTACAGATTAAATCATAAATCTTTGCTTGTTTGAGAAATATGTTGGGTTTTTTTTCAATTGGACACAGCCATTATTTGTCTCACAATTCAGTGAACGCCTTTCTTTCCTTTAGGACTCCCCAGAGCTCAACGAACACATATGGAAATCAAAACTTTTAAAATCCACAGAGACGCAATGGAGAGCTCTAGAGCTTCTGAAATGTCTTCTTTTTATTTTATTTTTAAGCCCCTTTAAAGACCTAGATTATAGAACTGTGTCCATTGTCTATTTGATATTATTAATGTGAAAACAGGAAGTAACAGTGAGCAAGCCTTCTGTGAACTCCATTTGAACTCTCCACCCTACAGAGTAGCCAAGTGAGCTCTTTTTTTTGGTAAGGGACAGGGCGGTCTTCTCACCTTTATTATTTTAACTGCACACACAGCAGCTTAAGGTCAGAGGGCAAAGAAGAGAGAGTAGTGGTGAGCTTCGGTTCTTTACCAGCACAGAACATGTGCTTTAGCCTTTGCTGTTTGACTCCACTTGATTTCAAAGCAATAAAAGGAAATGCAGACATTGCCAGTGATCAGCATCTTGTCTGCTCTTACTGACCTTTAGGAATGTCAGTACCTTGGAACGGAGTAGGACACTGTCACACTTTAACATTTTGTAATCTAAGAGAAACATTTGACTTAATAGTAAATTGCTCCTCCACACATAGGAGGTCAACTCTGTGATATGTCCACCAGCAGGTACTGTTCTCTGGTTCTCTCTTTGAGCTTCTCAGTTCCTCCCACTTTACTATTAAAGTATGCTATCATTCAGGAGAATGTAAATCAATGTCGGCACGCTGAGGACAATTTAGATTATTCCTTATAGGGGGAACACAGTGCAGATAAAACTAGACACGACTCAAATGGTACACAACAGTGAAAGATGCATAGACAACACCATCTGCTGGACAACTCTGTACTGCAAAGAACACTGAGTATCATATCCTGCTTTCAAGACCTTCTTAAGAGAGTTAGATATTTCTGTTTGTAGCTCTGAGATGGCTTCAAATAAAACAGATTATGACAGATTACAATCTAGAATCCAGAAAATGACTTTTGCTTCTAACACGCTCTTTAAAGAAAGTTATGTGAATTGGAAGCAGAACACATTCAATAAAATGGAACATCATTTCGAACATTAAGTTCTTTATCAAATCATGTTGGAGCGGTGGCCTTTATGATTGGTTACATTCTGCCTACACTAATTGTCCACTTTAGGGATGATGTGTTGCGTTTGGTTGTGACTCAGTAAAAAAATGCGAGCAGCACAAGAGTTTCCAGTGGTTTGAATGAACAGTAGGCAAGCTGTATGATCCAAGTGACTCTGAATGTGGTATGATTGTTTGAGCCAGATGTGGCAACGCCGCCAGCTCAGAAACAGCTGCTCCGGAGGGATTTTCAAGCACGAGGGTGTTTAGAATTGACAGAGGCAGTTCTGTGGTTGAAAACAAATTGTCATTGAGTGAGATCAGAGAAGAATCAGCAGACTTATTCAAGCGAGCATGAGTGCAGTTCTGGTTTGAATGTGTTCCCTGGGAGGCAGCTAGTTATTTAGCCTGAATTATTATCCCAGTCTGGCCCTGGAGAGTGTGTAACTTTATATTTTATGTTTCTTTTTTTTTTTTTAAAAAAAAAATGCTTTGAGCGTCATTGCACTGGCTCTGTGTCTCTTCAAACTTTATGATTTTCAAAATGTATTTAAAACCGGTTGCTGAGAAGTGCTCTGGTAATCAACAACCCATCTGTGAAGCCAAACTATTTGGATGTTTACCTTGTTCGACTGTCTCCTGCAGCTAGCTGACTTAGATGCTGTCTTTCAGGGCTAGCTGCAGACAAGTTCTTTGTACACGCCTCTTTACAGTTTACCCCATGATGCTCCCTACTTTCACACAAACTACCAACATTAGCTCAAACCTAGTATATGGCTGGGCTGTATAACATTATGCTCAGTGTGTTCCTGAGGATACTGAGGATGGCTCATCTGGCCTGGAAGCCTTGCTTTGCTGCAGTCAATCCAAAACACTAGCAATACGCTTTGGAAAATGGTTGGAAAGGATAAATATCAGTACACAGGCTACAAATGTAAAGTTGAAGGTCACTCAAGTTAGTGCTCCTCTTTTCCTCCAGTCAGCACTTTATTTTGTGATAGCCTATTGTGAGCAGAGTTTTCTGGTTTGGTTTTATGAATTCAGACACTAAACAATGTGTAGTGTTCACAGCTATGGGTTGGTGCAACAGAGTGTGCAAGCCAAGGCATTTAAAGGTTTGTGTTGAATGGGAATTGTTTGCGAGCAGAAGAAAAAGTGCTGGAAATTCTCTACCAGAGATGAATCACATGAACTCAAACATATTTGAAGCCGTGCTTCAAACACTTAATGCTGAACATTACTTAAACATAGGAACACATTTCATAGTTTTCTTTTATTTAGACAACCCAAATAAAAGGCACATAACGTTGCGCATGTTTATGTAATAATTTGACAAACATACATTTAAAAAAAATGTAGGAATGTTTGACCTTTCTGCTAATCAGAAAGCCTAGCCTCTCATATATACAAAATTACCATTGTTAATGTTCTAATACAAAAGTTTTATAAAAAGGTTATCTTATCTTTCACATCTATCGTAACTACCATATCCTTGGAACTAAAATAGTTTTGTACAAAGATATACATTCAACTGCTTTCACAAGGGTCCTGGAATTTCCAATTATTTGTTTTCCTTAAAAATAAAGAGATGTTCAATTCCACAAGAAATGTTCAGTTTAACACATTATCATTGTATCAAATTTGGCAAACAGACTATCATAGTGTATCTACGTAAATGCATAAGAACAAAAAAATAAAGCTACACTAATATTTTGTTTAAAACAAAACTTGGGAAAAATGACAAACATGCATATTGCATTTTTTTTTTTAAGTATAAACTCCATCAACTCAAAGAGCTGCAACACTGTCGAGATCACTGGCATTCATTTAAAAATAGTTAATGTTCAGTAGCTACAGTGTTGGGGGTCATGCAACATCAATCTCGTCCTGTTATTTTAATGGACACAAACTTGCATTTTATAAAACTCATCCAGACCTCAGCCACATAATCATGCAGCCTGAGCAGAACTTGACTTCAAAGAAAATATGAAAAAAGTACAGCATGTATGCCATTGCACAGTAAATGATTATTTCAATGGACGGCTATGTTCAAAATCAATCTGTTGGACTTCTTGTCCCTGATGGAAGTCTGGTCAAATCTTTTAACAAATTAATGCCAAATGATTTAGGAAATCTAATAAAGCACATTTTAAAAAATAAATCAACAAATCAATATACACGGTCGATACGGTCAATTGAAAAAGGAACCAAATTCATGAATAGTGGGCTTTTAAGTGTTTCCTGAGTGACGGGTCCTTGGTAACATCTTGGGGATAACAGAAAAAAATGATTTAAAAAAAAAAAACAGTGTACATAAGAGTCAGACAAAACTAATTAGTCACCATTATGATGACAGTAACAGCCTGAAAAAGCTTCACTACAAGGCCAGGCCTTTCCATGGTCAGTCACTAGATGGCCCTCAAGTGCTGATTGGCTAACCAAACACTCAAGACTCCAATTTGATCTTTGATAATACTGCTGTTCACCTGTATGTAGGATATGCTTTCAGTGCAAGACTCACTCCATTCTGACTTCATGGAAAAATAAACAGGACAAATAGGCAAATAAAAACAAACCTTTGTGTTTCCATTCAAATAGAAAACAAAGTACAAATATTTTCATTGCCAAGAGGACAATAAGATGTCCGCTTGACTGACAAAAGAAAAAAATAAAATGCTGACATGAAAATACATTACTATGTCAACTGTACAAGTTAGTAACTGTACCTCAACAGCATACCTACTATCTGAGAGAAAAAAAGCTATAGTACTGTGAAAAAATAGTCTTCCATGCAAGTGGAAGCTGCTGTCCCTTTTACTAGACTCATTTCCTATAACATTAAATAGACAGTGATTAGCAGGCTATAGTTAAAAAAAAAACAACATACAAAGTAACACCCAGAGGCTTTGGGAGAGAACTTGTAAAACATCAAAAACAGCAATTTATAGTTATTGCTTCAGTCCATTTCTCATCTCCCTTTTACAAAAGCACAGGGGTGTTTTCCTACGGGGTCCTCAAAGGTGCTTGAGGAATCCTCTCCTCTCATTTGTCATGTCACAAATCACAGTTTCATCATTCTAACTGACTACACTAAGTTTTACGGTTGTCCTGATTTCAAGATAAATCCTACTAGATTTCTACTCAAGTGTTCTGCATCTCATGTCAGCCACTTATCACTAGTTGAGACGCAGCTGTGACTTGGGGAGCTCCTACCAGCTTGTGTTCGCTTCACAATATTCACTTCAGGGTCTGATGAAGTAAACATGGTACTGAGGGAGAAAGAGCTGGGCTCGAGGTGCAAATAATGAGGACAGGAGTCTCTTGGTTTACTTCATTTTCCCTTTCTTTCTGGCCAGTTCAATGCTCTCTCTCCATGTTTTTCTTTTCTTTTTTTTTTTTTTTACCAGGGTGGAGAAGAAGGCAAGACTTGGGACAGAAAAGACATGCTATCCACTGGCCTCATGGCGATGTTGAGTGGACCAGCCATATTCATAGGCATGGGGGTCGTTATTGCGACTGGGTGGGCTATATTCATGGGTGCCGAGGCAGGGATGTTGACAGAGGCAATGTTGACAGGCCCGGTGATGGTGACTGGGTGCTGGAGGCTGACTGGAGATGTGATGTTGACCGTGCTGGTGCTAATGTTCATTTGTGCGGCTATGGTGACAGGGTTGTTGTTGTTGTTGCCCCGGTTCATTGCCGTGGTGATTGGGGCAGAAACGGTCACTGGTGTAGCTGAGGCAGAGTTGCAGACTTCGTTACTCTCTGGAAAAAACCCAAAAAAATGCGAGAAAGATTATTTAACTGGTACTCTGCAGCAACTCAAAACAGCTGTTAATTAGAAGGATGTATTGTATGATTTCAACAGTACTAAAACATTAGGATTCAAAAGGAAACAAGTCGGATTAGAACAGGGTGATGCAACTGAAGATGTATATAACAGGCTGTTTTCATGACTACTACTGTGGTAGAGCAAGGTGGAGCAAGGCTGCAAAAATAGATCATGACACAGACAAGGTCTTAGTTTGCAGTTTAGAAGAGATGCGATACAAATGATTTGTAACCGAGGACGCTTCGGAAATGTGAACGTTATCATGTTATGGGTTATGCGTTTCTGAGACGAAAGGTATACCTTTGTTACAGGAGTTGAAGTTGGTCTGTCCGTGAGTTTTCAGATGGCTGGTGATGTAGGCTGCGCTGAGCATCTTCCCACAGATGCTACAGGTGACCTTGCCTTCATGTCGGATCATGTGGGAACGCAGTCTGTCTTTGGTGGCGAAAGCAGAGGTACAGGCCTGCAGCCACACAGCAGACGGGGTTAAAGGTCAGTGGAGTTCGAGTCCATCAACAACAACAACAGTAATAGCAATAATAATAACAGTGACAAAGGTGACAGTAATGACTCTTACCGTTACTTGGCATTTAAATGGTCTTTCTGAAGAATGCACATGCTTCACATGGCAGCTCAAGTGGTCTGGCCTACATTTAAAACAAAAAAACAAAACAATCGCTCAAATGATCTCTGCACCAAGTGAAAAGCCAGAAGTACAACCTTTCCATACATTGGAAGTGCAGAAGTACATGGATATGCTCCGTTTGCATTAATAAAGAACAGATGAATGAAAAAACCCACCCTACTCAGTGGCAGTTAATTCTATATGCTCAATCGTGCATGAAATAGTCTGACCTAGTTTCAACAGAGATGGTAAATTTATACATTTTCCACTTGTTTTCTGAGTAAACACTGAAAACAACATATTCCTCATTGATTTATTTTATAATTTATTGTTCACTGCATAACAGCAGTTGCAAAAAAAACCAATTCTTTGCCTCTTGACCTTTACAGTGAAACTCCAGCATTCACAAATTCTTCTTGGCACTGATCCTCCTCTGTCAGCTTGTTAGTTCTAGTGAAGCTGTGAGCTGAATCATGTTAAAAGTGCCATAATGGAGAGAATAAGGGTTGCAGAACTGGCAGCTGCTCCAAAACCGGAAAGTTTCATGCTGCTGGATTTTTTTTTCTCAAATACAAACGAGAGGAGTCAAGTGGAGTTTTCTTAGTAGTGCCATGAACCGGAATCAAGCTTTTCTTCTTTCCTTCTTTTTTTTTTTTTATCCCACTGACAAGGAGAGCAGACTCCAGACAGTGCCTGCCTACATATCTGGCTGAGTGGCAGTGACTCAGTGCCCTGTTATTCAGTCGCCATTCTCACTTTCCAGTATGCTGATGAATCCCTACCCCACGTCACCGTTTTGGAGGCATGCCTGAAACTGCCCTGCACAGCACACTGCTAATGTTACAGCCTGGCTAGCATACACTGCTGATGTTTTGCTCGAAGTTGTGTTGCAGCATAGAACGCTTCTGGTGTTCTACGCTGATTTACATACACCAAATGTTTTGGCTCATTAAAAGACAGCAAAATGTTTTTTTGTGTTGACAAATGTAAAATATGAAGCCACAGTGAGGCCTACTTAAACAAATTATTTGTTCACTACAGACTAAATGTGTTGACCTGAACATTACCACATGGTTCACTGAATTCCCAGGGGAAAGAGCGTCTGTGACATGCTGGCGGGAACTGCAAAGTGACAAGTGACGCCTCCCCCTCCCTCTCTACCACTGGTGCTCTCCCATGTGCGACTGTTTAAACATGTGGTTCAAATGGCGTGGGGGGTCAATACAAGTACAAGTCTCAACTGTTGCACAACTATAAATATGGAAACACAGCCACTGGGAAGCTACATTGGATGGTACATCGTCTTACAATCACTCTGCTATATGAAGTCATAAGGAAGCTGAAAAACCAAAACACCACTAGCTGAATCATTCACATACAAGTCGTGCTTTAAGCAATAGCGTCACTGTTCAGTGAACTTCTGGTAAAGCAGAAAAGAATGTAGCATCTGGCAACTGCATTCTTTGTTAAAATAAATCCTCTCTTTGTATTCACTGCCAAAAACACTAATGAATGACTGCCAACATGAAAGATGGTAATTTTGGAGTATATAAGGTAACACTGCAGTCTAGCCAGCATGTTTCACTCACTTGAAATGCAGCAAAAGCTAATTTTTGGACTGCCAAGATCATCAGGGAATAAAAGTCATGTCTGTTAGAATTTGTTTAACATTATGTTATTTTTAAATTCCATGCAGACAAGTCATAACTTTTCCCTATGACTCTGGAATGCAACCAAAAGAGAGTGATATTACTTTCTGTCTCCACTTCCATAAGAACAAATGAGATCTCAGAGGCTTACTTCCTGTTTACAGCAGCCTTGCAACTTATTGCTGCTTGTTGATTGAGAGCTTAGGCATAAACTAGATCAGCTGTAAAAAATAATTTTTCGCATTTGCCCCCATTGTCTCATCACATCATTATTTGCTATTGTCAGTGCAGATTGTCCCTGTTGCTGCTCATGTTATTACCTACCAAACACCTCCTCAGATACATATAAAGAAGAGCTCGTCTTTTAGTGCCCTTTTCACTGGGTGTAACATGTAGAGTCATAGTACCTGCACTGAAGACGCAACTCAAACAAACCAGTTGCTAGTGCACAGAGAGGACTTGATACTCAGCTTACCCATGTTGGAGAACAGTTCAAGTTATGTTTTTGAGAGTCCCATGTTGCACCAGGCCTCACTTAAGAAGCGTGTTTACTGAATTAGCTGGATAACTGGAGTGAATAATACCTGAAACAGATGCTTCAGTTCATGCTCCACGCAGAGGGATTTGAAGAGACTCCATATTTTAGTGAGCAACGTTGTCTATTAAAGGACTAATCCTGCTTTGCGAGACGGGGCGTGAGAACAAATAAAAACCAAATATTTTCACAGCTATTCACTGACATATACCAGTAGCACACTTTAAAATCACTTGAACTGCCTGTACTAAGAATGTTTAATGTAGTATGAATGTCAAGCTTTTTCTCCACCATTATGCTATTGGTCTAGGGGGAAACATAACTTAATCCACCACCTCAAGAGCTACATGAGGAATGTGCAAAGACATTTGAAACGGGTAATATTATCTCCCCATGAAATTGGTTGCTAGCACTAAGCAGCCATCTCTTGTTGAGGGTTTGCCAGTCTGACTTACTATGACAGACAAGTGTGTCTGGCAGCAAAAGAAAAATCTCTTCACACTAGAAATACGAAAGGGTGAAAACTATTTTCATCTTTTAACGATAGTTCAAATAATGTCAATGGCCTTTCCGGAAGGGACAGCATTAGAGAGCTACTAAATAAATAACTACGTTTCTACCATTACTATAAAACACAGAATAAGTGAGACAAAAGTGAACAGACTTCTTCCCAATATAAGCGTATGTTTGTCAGCTGCATTATCGACAGAAATAGTGCTAGTGGCCGTTGTTCTCTTATGAGAAACCAGCCCAATTTCAAATCAGTCACAATATCTGAGGATGTCTAACTCAGAAAGGCAACACATAGAACAAACTGTCAAAAAAAAAAAATAGGTACCCTACCTGGAAAAGCCTTTCCCGCACACAGAACATACATAGGGCTTGTGGACTCCACCGTCATGAGAGCGAACATGGTAGGTCATTCGGTCCTTCCTTTTAAAGCGTTGCTGGCAGATGGGACATTCGAAAGGTTTCTCATCTGAATGGGACAGCTTGTGGCGATTCAGGTGGTAGACATCACGAAAGGCCTTGCCACACATCTCACAACCGTGGTTTTTCTTGACAGGTTTCGCGGGTTTCTTGGGGATGTTCTGCTGTGGCACACTGCCCATTGCAGATGATGTCATGATACTTGAGGAAACAGAAGTGGTTGCTGTGGAGAGGATGCCTGCTACAGTAGAGATGTAGGAAGGGTTGCCGTTGTTCTCTCGTGGCATGGAGGAAATCATAGGTACCATGGTGGGGGCTGTCTGGGCTGTCTTCTTTGGCCGCGACACCATCTTGATACCGGTGTGGCTGGACTCATGACGTCGCAGGTGGTAGCTGTCACGGAAGGCCTTGTTGCAGTAGCCGCAGATGAAAGGAGTTTTGCCTTTGTGCTCCTTCTTTATGACAGGCACTGGTGGCCGCACACCTCCTCCGCTGGCCACATTGTCTTTTAGGAGATCAGCAGCGCTCGTGGGGGGCTTCTGGTCGATTTGGATCGGCAGGACAGGCTTCTGGTCAACTTGTTCAGCTCCTGCATTTAGAAGTGGCAGCAGACTGTTCTGGGCCACCTGGTGCTGGTGGTGAAGGGCTTCGTTGGCCTGCTGATGAAACAAAAACACAAATACAATGTCTGCATAAGAATCACAAGTCCACAAAAACAGCAAAGGTTAATAAGATGTTACAGAATACAAAATGGGCACTGGAGCTGTCATTAATGAGGTTCACACAGCATGCCACTAATGCAAAAGAATCCAAATACAGTCAATGAAAAATGATCCTATCATGACAGTGCTGATTCATCATGTGACTGCAAAGGAAGCATACCAAATTAGAGGCATAGCAGAGGCCAGAGCACTGAAGAGCAGGCCACTGGCTCAGCTACAGAGCTCAGTTAGAGGACATAGTTCTTGTAGCTGCCTTCACATATTACACTTCCTACTGTTTAGCCACCTCAAAATGAAAGCTCTGCAGCAAAAATAATTAGGGCTTTAACTGGGAAGCAGCTGCACAGTATATATAGATATATCTATATATATATATATAGATATATCTACATATATATACATAGATATATGTATGGATAGATATATCTATATATATAGATATAGATATATGACTAGACTTTGTCAGCTTTGTTGAGTTATGTTCTAATGAAGGTTAGAAATTAGTCTAAATCTCCATTTTGACAATTACACAGATCAGATCAGTTTTTAACAAGCTGACTACCCCACCCCCAACGAAATGCCTTAGATTCTTGTTTACCCCAGGACTGCCCTGTCAACATCCATTGAAATTAACAGAAGCAGACAGAGATGCAAACACACGAATGGAAAGGGCGGGTGTTAATGGTTATTGATGAATTTATATTACCGTAATTCAGATTTCTCTGTGGCTCTGGCTGAACTTGTAAAGGAGAAATATGCTTTAATTTGGTTAACTTTGGTTAACTTTTTTAACCTCTTTTTTAGTTTTTTCACTCGTCTCAAACATATTTTTATCACAGCCAACACTGTTGTTTCGGTAAACGGACACAGTCAAGACAACTATGTTGTAAACCACCAGCAAGAAAGGGAAAGGTGAAATGCTTGACCTTTCCCTTTGAGGTTCAATCATCCATCGAAGAAGGCCAGCCAAGAAAGGAGTTGCAAAAGAGGAGGCAGTGGAGAGAAAAGAAAAATGAACCACACAATGTCCTCCTTATGTCATCTAGCCTATTGTGAGAGACACAAATCTGAGCAGTGATGCCTCAGCGGGGGATCTTTGTATGCTCATCTTCATTGATTTGGCTCATCTATTCATGAGACAGGGACATTGTTTATCCACACACTACTCAACTAAACTAGCCGTCATTCCCTCATATGCAATAAGACCTGGGAACTCGTGGAGAATGCCATCAAAACCAACTCATCCATTTGTCCAAGCACCTGCTCACACTTGCCACCTTCCAGGATTAGTCATCATCATGCCAGTCCGCTGGCACACCAGGGGTGGGGGGGGTGGGGCTTTATGTTTGGGTGGGTGAGCCCTCTTTGTGAAGCTTGTGAACAGCAGACATAGCTGCTGCAGACAGACCGCCTCGACACAGAGGTGCAGGGCCTGTAAGCTGCTGTGCCTTCATGCAGCTCTGACCATTTTGACACAAATGCGCTCTGACAACTGGGGCTGCTCCCTCATAAATAACATCAAAATGGAGGGAGTGTCCTGATGGCTCCACGGGCCACTGTAGACTTGAATTGAGCTCATGGTCTGAGTCAGATTATGCACTGTCTTTCTGAAATCTTTTGTCACACTCTACAGCTGCTTGCCCGAAATCCTAGTTTCTATGAAACAAACAAAAACTATAACTGACAACATAAAAACATAAGGAAAGCGGGAAGATTGTCCTACAGAAAATAAAACTTGCACATATCATATCATGTGCGATATGTACAAGTTTTACGTATTTTTTTTTTTTTAAGTAAAGTAATTTTTCTGGTACATGTAAAGTCTTTTATGTGTGTTTATAAGTTTGTTCTAGCTTGTTCTTCACTTGTTTACAAGTACTAAAATCTTAGCCCGCTACTCAGGGCCTTTGTTGAGTAGACAGAAGCTCTTGTAAAAAAACAGAAAAATAAATAAATATATAAAATCAAAAATGAAAAAACAATCACTTTGTAATGTCTGCAATCCCTATTTTTTTCATAGCCTGTAAACCTTTACAAATATTGCATAGACGAAGTACCTTGCTTGTTGATGCTGCAGGTGTTTCAGTTCTGCTAGGAGTGCGCAAAATATTTTAGTTGTGGTTTTTATATATTAACTCTTTTGCCTTGGGTTGGACTGCATTTAAAAGGATGATAAAAGCAATTTATAATCAACTCACCATGTCATCCTTCTCCCCAAAACACTGAAACCAATTAGCCAAAGGTGGCAAAAGTAGTGACATTTAGTATAGCAAACGGTCCTGTCAGGAACAAGGAATAGATACAAAATAGCTGCGAGATGGAAAGCAATTTAAAATATGTGAAACATGTATCACCTGAGAGCACTAAGAGATCTCTTGATTGAAGAAAACGGCAAACAATTCTTAAATGTGGCCACAACTGGGACTTAACAATGAGGTACTGTGAAAAAAGACTCAGTGGGAAGGTGACTTAAGAAGAACGAACCAACATTTAAAACAACCCACAAGCACATCGCTCACGTAGCATATTTGTGGCAGACTGATCGGTTATTTTCTTGGAATCACAGCTATGACGAAATTTGTTTATCTTGATGTACTCAAGAAAGGCATCTCAACCCTTTAACTAAGAAGACAGATTTCACACAAAATGGGCGGTGATGAATAATATTGACAAATAATACTCATCTGCTGCACTGCTATGCTTCGGGGGGCTTAAAATAAAAACCCAAGGCCAAAACTTGATACCCAAACGTGAAATCATACATCAAGCAGATAAAACCTAAAAAGTTCACCCTGTTCCAGCACAAGCACTACGGACACACACCATGTGATGAGATATTTGTAACAGTGATGTGACACACTCTTTAGACCACCAAAGTCACCCATAATTTGAACCTGTGCTATACACGGTAATATTTACAGACATTCCACTGTTATCAGCTTTTGTTTGCTAAAAGGCATTATAACTACAATTGTGAAAGATAATACACCTTTTAATAATAGGCATTTTGGCCCTGAAAGCGGGAAAAACACAGGTGCAACTAGTAACATTAAAAAAAGACGGCATTCCATTTAAATGAGCTAGTTCCTGTGTGCTGGTATTGTGCGTGACAGTTCACTGTAGAACTTCTGAGCAACCGTTAACGACATTTTGTTTCACCTGTGCTTTTCCTGCTATGACAAGTCAAAATGTCTGCCTCGAACAAGGTCTTCTGTTAAAAACATGTACATAGATCATGAATACACAGTACATGAAACTGATGAAATATTTCTTATGTTCACAATATTTAATGTTCTGTTCTGTGTCGTCATGAACAAACCAATGGAGTCAGGTAGCCAGCTAGTTGGCCATGCCAAGTGGACAGGTTACTTCACCTAGCTAATCCTTTGGCGACGTATTGTTAACAATGCAACACCAGTTACAGCTAGCAGCAAGTGGAGCTTGTCATATGAAGCACCATCTGCAATGCTGTGCTTAAATGGGACAACTGGAGAAATTCATAGGGTATTTCAAGTCTGGCTACAGTTTAAAGGGCATTTCAATTCTGTTAAAAAAGATTGCAATGTAGATCTTAGATAGTGATACTACATTTTGGGCAGATTGCCCACCCCTACCTGAAAGTGAGCCTTTTATATCTATAGAGAGAGTAGGTCATCTTCCACAAAGTCCAAAGTTGCACCGCCATCTTTCTACAGATGACATTTGAATTTAATAATATATTTTACATAAACTGTGAATTGAATTTCTTCCAAAAGGGGGTTGCTGGTTATGGTAGACCTCTTTCGAGCAAAAAGCTACATCTGCGGTACACACTGCTGAGCACCGAATCTCAGACAGAAAAACTAGTTGGTGAAATTCTCATTATCTAATGACCCAAATATTTTTTCAGGAGTTGGTGGAGAACAAACCAGAGCTAAAATAACAGACCTTGCCTTGTGGCCCCAGACATGGCTACGAATGAATGATAATGTTGTGTCAAGTCCACTGGATGTGAGAGTAGTCAAGAGTTTGCTATAATATTAGCCATTATTTGGTGGCTATCTATAGATTATCTTGACATGTTTCGCTTGGCAAAGGCAAAATGATCAATGTAAATTTGATTATTTATCGTACTGATCAACAACAAATCAACAAAATGGCTTCCAAAGGCAAGGTACAAGGCAGCTTTCTTTTGACCAGATTTATGTCTCACAGTACATTCTAAGGACATTTTATTAGTTTAAGATGAGTCAATCTTTCAAGCACTTAACATTTTCAGTGTAGTGCATCCACCTGTTGAACGTAATCTTCTTTTAGACAATAGTGAGCTTGTCAGTAAAATGCTTCAGTAAAATTAGCAAAATGCCTCTAGAGTTAATTGACACGCAGCATTTTTTAAAACACTTCTGTATGATAATTCAGCCTATATGGTGACTTTTCTTGAGTGGATGTTGCAGTCTACAGAGGAAGCAAGAATGGAGTTTCAGGCACAGAAGGATTACATCATGACTTTGTCACTTAGGGGAAGTTTTTTTTTTTTTAGCATTTTCCTGATTTTTTTCCCCTCTCCTTCCCTGCAGAATTACTGTATCACTGTGCATCTAGAGTTCCCCTGGTCTAAATAACACGATTCACCAGGGGCCTTAACTTAAGTCTGATGGATGCTGGATTGTGTAATGGATAACTGCACATTTATCAACAATAGAAGAGGATACAGCAGTACTTATGGCCAATATTCAAGCTCATTTATACAACAGTTTGTTTAATTGAAAACACTTGAAGAAGTATTTTAAAAGGCATGTGTTAGTCATCATCTTTTAATCTACATCTGTCAATAAAATACTATTCTTTTAAAAGATAATACAGTGAAGAACTTTAAAACTCAAAATTGTGCAAGGCATAACAGTAGCTGAATGAAATATTGCTCTCCTACATAAAGTGCTTGAATGCTAACTGCACACAGATTTACATGAGACTGACACAGTAACACTGTGAGGTACATAATACATGCAGGGCTTCTGGCTAGATGCCAGATGCTCCACAACAAGCCACACCGTCCAGCTGCCTTTTTCATCATGAAGAAATACTGCTCAAATATGCAAGTACGTGATCAGTCAGAGATCAGACAGCAAAACATTTCTAACAATACAAAACAGTGACAGATCCCCAAAACTGTGACATCTAACTTAATTTTATTATAAACAAGATGAAACCCACAGTGCATTATTTATGCTTTTTCCAACTCTTGCTTGCCTAATACTAGCCAGGGCAGGTGTTGACAACACAGGACAAGAAATTTTGGCTTGTATGGCAACACCTTTAGAGAGAAACACTGATATTCTCCTAGAAACTATTTTATATAATAGTTTCACTTTCCTTGTAGCACTTCTACCAACTCCATCTCTTCTTGACTGCTTCTGCATCCTCTGCGACATATCTCATCAGTACACCCTCTCAGCACCAGTTTAACACTTTTTTTTAAAAGATATTTACTTAACTACTTATCAGTACAGAAGATGGCAAGTGGTACAAAGTAAAAATGATCCTTTATGAGAATTAAACAAACATTATTGGCTGGCAAGTCCCAGGGACTCAAAGTACGACCAACAAGATCTATACCCCCCCACAATGTTCTCAATTATGTTAAGTCACTCATACCTTTATATTTTTTGCAACTGTTTTTGCACACTTTTTGCACTGTTTTTCTGTTCTTGTGAGCTGCCACGACAAGTGAATTTCCCCACTGCGGGATCAATAAAGTTCATCTTATCTTATCTTAAGCTGCAGTAAAATGATCAACTTAACAGCCAGGAACTCTGTTGTGAACATATGAATTAAATCATGAATATTTTTGTAGATGTATGTGAATGATACTGAACAGCTGCAAAGTTCACTGAGGAGGTTCTTCTCATGAGGAGTTTGTCAGTGCCGCTAACACGGGCAGAACTTAAGAGATAATACAGGGGGAAAAAACTACTTAAGATTTATAAATATACCCAACATTGCAAAATGGTGAGAGACTTGGGATAAAGGTTACTGTCTTGACCAAAAACGGACAAAATGTCAGCATTAGAATAAAAGTCGAACGCGCGGCAAAGTGCTTAATCATTTGAAATACCGTCTCCATGAAAAACTCGGGGTCTTTCATTTTCATGTTCACACTAGGCTAGATTCTTTCAGGCTAAGTAAGGCCACGGGAATAAAACATTTCATTCATTTCATTGAACAATGGACTTCCATCTTAGCACACAGTGCAAATCACTAAACCGTGGCAGATACCACTCAACAGCAGAACTCACTTTCTGCCTGTAAATGGATTTATAAATTGCGCAATGCCGTTGCTAATTTCAAATGTGCCTCTTCGTTGCTAATGTTAGCTGATGTTGTGTGCATAGTTTGCATTCCTTTCCGCCGCGTCTGCCAGAATAAATAGCTAGTTAATAAACAGAGAGCCACACAGCGCCGGTTATCAAGTCATGTAACGTTAGTTTTGCAAGCTCATTACAGCAGCCTCGCCCAAATAAAGCCAAATTAGCCAACGAGATTGATGAAGGCAGCCTACACATCGTTAGCTAACTTGGCTAGTTACTGCCGAACCGGCTGAGGCAAGCGGAAAGTTCACCGCGGACTTGCGAATCGCCGTTAGTAAATCTCAGCAGCTGATAACCTAACGCTAAGTATACACCTATCCAACCTTATGAACATTAAATACTTTAAAACAAAATCAGCCGTGATACTACCCGCGTTGCAATAAAAACCTTCGACGGCGTTACATCTCATTATCCTACAGCGTCCGATCAAAGCCCTCAATCACAGGAAAAAAACAGGTCTGTCTCGATTGTAACGGTGCAGTGGCGTCTCCGGGCTTACTTCAAATGATCCCGCATGTTTTGCTGGCTTCGACTTGGCAAACAAACTTTAAAAATCACAAATGTTGTCGAGTTATTTAACATCCATTATCTAAGTATCCATACAAAAGACAAAAAGGCCATATTTGTCAAAGACTCGTTGGGGAGAATTGATTTTTTGTTCTAGCGTCATTCCCAAGCCTCACAGCTGGAAGCCTGGATTCATATACCATTGTTTTGCTTGGTTACTTGATCCTGGCATTACTCGTTAAAAAACTGGTTTTACCGCTAAAATATTCTGTGCTTATATTTTTTTACGGTTGTTTGAAGACCTATCCCACTTTCCCTCGTAAAGAGTGAACTTACTTGAAAAAGAAACGTACTCCAGCTCGGCTCCATTTCCACACTTACTAATTCTGTAGGAAACCAAGTAGAAGCCTACAACAAAGCAACCAAACATGGCAGCTGAAACAACTTCCGGTAACCTCGAGGGCTGAACCACAATACGCTATATTTAGGGGGATTTTAATTTAAAAAGAATACATATAATGTTTTGTATAGCTCGGAAAACACACACAAACAAGTACATACTGGTAACTGCAAAATATATTCAAAAATATTTTGCTAGATATTTTCTGAGTCGTTCCTCTCCTATTAAAGAACTAATTTGACGAAGTTGGATAACGACAACACCCCCCTATATGTGTTTTCGCTTGTTCTGCAAGGGGCATTTTTTATAATCGAGTACTGTCGCATGTGCTTGGGATACGATTACATTTCAGTAACCTTTCATTCGTCATTATAATAAAATTGGAATTGTAAAGCGGTTTGTTGTGCATTATAAACAAGCCCTTCTTATTTCAAACAGTGAGAACTGTTAGTTTTAAACGGAGCAATAAATAATCCGCTTGCTTAGCTTTTTATTTTCATTCGCGGGGACGTGGATGAATGAAAACGAAAGAGCCCATACATTGCACGAATTGCCTCTAGTGGATCAAAGTACCATACACCCAGTCTTCTCCTTTCAGACGAATATTCCGATTAAGTTAGATAGAATTAAAATTAAAAATGTACTATTTTCGCATTTATTCAAGGAAATCACTTAATTTCTGGTCAGCTGAATGGGTGATTGGATGAATATTTTGTTTCTAATGTTCTTTTGAGATGTTTGTTAAGATGGTCTAAAAACATTTGAGCCTAACATTTTACAGGTTCTGATCTTTTAAAAGTAAAGTGTGTGTATGTCTAATGAAAAAACAAACAAACAAACAAACCAACAAACAACAACAAAGTCCACTTTTTAGCAGATTTGTTTATTCAACAATCCTCCTCAGAACCTAATAGTTATTCACTGGGTTATAATAAGATAGGCCTTTACTAGTCCTGCACTGGGAAAATTCATAATACAGCATCAATCTGTATAACCACTGATTAACACACATGTAGTGGACTCAAACTCAAAAGAAACATTTGATATACTGTTTAAAAACTAGTATCTCTTTTATAGCAGGGTAATAGGTCTTAGAAGCAGGCAGGAAGTCTCAGGAGGAACGCAGGACGCCTGTGTGTGTTCAGAGGACACTTTCAACCTTGTAGGCAGCCAAGAAAAAAGTACAGAGCATCTGGAGATACAAGAACAGTAGGTAATGCCAGATGACCTTCATAAACAATAAGAGCTGTAGAAGCTCAGATAACCAGAACACATACATTTAAATCTGGTTAGAAACAAATTTACAGTAAGGCCCATGTCCTTTCCCAATTGCATTTTATGTAAAATGTCTTAATAAACTAAAAGATAAACCTCTCTGTTCAGCTAATGATTAGCTTATGAATACAACAATCAGTTTCAAGTTAGTGTCATCAAATCAACACAGTCCACGTTGTTTGGCAGCACCAGAAAAAGTATAAATAAATAAAAAGTAAAAATAAAAAGTATAAATTACCTACATAAACAAGTAGCATTCCAAACAGTGTTGACTTTTGCATCATGAGTTTAGAACCACAGTATTTGTATTTTTTTTTAAAATCATCCTAAATCCAATGACAAATCTCAAATGAAGTTGCAACTTCCCACTAACTCTCAAATGACATTAAGATCTGAACAATGATAACTTACAACCTCAGCCAAAATAAGATTTGTCCGTCCAGCCCACCCGTGTCACATGCTGGAATGTGTAGAATCAGCAAGAGTGCTTGTTACTGGAAATAATAAAATGTATTCATTAATTTATTTTAGAGGGTAATTTCTCTTCTGCTTTTTTTGCTTCAGTATTTTCCATGTTTTCTGTAGAGTGGGAAATAGATCAGTAAATGAAGATTTGAGGTACACTCTTTGCTCCGGTAAAACAGTAAAAATTAAAAAAGAAAAAAACTGAAAAATTGCTGGTAATTCTAAAAATCTTCATCATAAGTGACCTGAAATTTGATTTATGGTGTTGTGGGAAGGCTTCACACCACATTTTAATGCATTCAAGATCAAAGTATGAAAATCTTCTGGGAAACTAGACTTGTATTGAAGCTCTAAAATTAAAGTGGACACAGATCCAGGCTTGAATCAGTATTGTGCATACTCTTTCCAGTATGTTCTTTGAACTCTGCTTGCCCGCGAATGGCTGTTCAGTAAAGGTGCCCCCATTGTACTTTCCAATCTTTGTCCCACTGTACATTGAAAGCCTGTATTCACATACAGTGCAATGAATGTTTCAGTTAGAGTTGGGGAATATGTGTGGTCAGCCCATTCTCCCCTCATCCAGCTAAAAAGACACGATAACATCCAGCAACAGGCTCCACTTGAAAATACAGTTATGCAGATTGCTTCTTCTGACATTTTTCCAGCTTTGGATAAGGAAGACTCTCCAAAGGTAAGGACCTCGGGGGCAGAATGAACATCACAGAAGTTGATTACATTTTAGCCTGTTTTTAGCTTGTTTTCATTTGTAGTAAGATACATTTAATGGTTAATTTCACAGTAATTTCTTGAGTTAGGAGCAGAGTTTATATAGTTCTACTTTGAGAATTGATTTGTAAACCCAAGAACCTTAAAATCCCAACTTTTCTGTGACAGAAAATCTCAGTGAATTCAAACTAAACCTTTTGTGAATGTGAGAAACTGCTAGCCATGTACAGCTTAATGTAATATCTGTTGTTATGAAATTATATATAATTAACACATGATAAATGCTTGATTATAGCTCAAGCGGTTTATACTTTTGAAAAAAATCCATGGTGAAATATCACAGTGAAGGTCATGTGACATCAGGGAAAGACAGACTGAGAAAGCTATTTCATGATATTTGCCATGTATTCATAGGGGATTTTTAGGTCAATATTTAAATCTAGATAATATCTGAGAGCTGTATGTGCACAAAAGCTGGTTACATGCACCAGCTTCATCTGAAACACTGAGTCAGATTTTTTCTCCTTAAGAGTGCAGGATGTATGAGCAACCATTCTCAGTTGAGAATCATAGTAAAAACATTCTACCTGAATACCAAAGCAGCACTTTAACCATTGTGTTTCCGCAGAAATGGGAGACTGGTCCATTCTTGGCCGCTTCCTAACAGAGGTTCAAAACCACTCCACAGTCATTGGCAAGATATGGCTGACAATGCTGCTCATCTTTCGCATCTTGCTTGTGGCCCTGGTGGGAGATGCTGTCTACAGTGATGAGCAGTCTAAGTTTACCTGCAACACCCTACAGCCTGGATGTAATAATGTCTGCTATGACACTTTTGCTCCTGTCTCACATTTGCGCTTTTGGGTCTTCCAGATTGTTCTTGTTTCCACGCCTTCTATCTTTTACATTGTCTACGTCTTGCAAAAAATCACCAAGAATGAAAAGTTAGAGGTTAACAAGGTTGAAGTGGTACCCAGGTCCTCACCTTCATCTGAAAAGGAGAAACACATTGAAGGAGATAAAGAGACAACGTTGGAAGCTGGCAGTCCTTATGGCACAACCTATAATAATGTGGAGTGGAGTTCACAGGAAGATCAGTGTGAGGAGTGGAGCCAGCTGAACGAGGAAATGAGAGAGGTTGGAAAGGATCCAACCCAGCTCTCGAGCCAAGTGCTACTTATTTACATCATACATGTTCTGCTGCGCTCCATCATGGAGATAATTTTCCTCATTGGGCAGTATTACCTATTTGGATTTGAAGTTCCACACCTTTTCCGCTGTGAGACCTACCCCTGTCCAAACAGAACTGACTGCTTTGTGTCTCGAGCAACAGAGAAGACCATCTTTCTCAACTTCATGTTCAGTGTCAGTCTGGGTTGCTTCATCTTGAACATTGTGGAACTGCATTATTTAGGCTGGATTTATATTTTCAGAGTATTGTTCTCTGCGTGCTGCACATGCTGTAAGTCAGATAGAGACCATGTGCAGCAGGTGGAATTATACTCGGACAACAACCCGCTATTGCTTGAGCTCAAACACTCGTTACGTGGCAGGGTCATCCTGCAGACCACCTCCACCATGTCCCGGGACAAGAGCAGCGGTGTCCCAACCCAGGCCCCGGCCATTTCCTTTGAGACAGACTCTACACTAGAGTGCACTTCGAAGAGAAATCTGGACGAGAAGGAACGCACAAAGACCAGACTGCACAATATGACCAAAATAGGAAGAGGCAAAAAGTCATGGCTGTAAATGATTTCAAAGCATATTTTCTTTTGTTATATATTTATCTCTATATATGATTGCACTTGAATTTCTCAGTTGAAATTGAAATATTTACAGGATGGATCAGATCAAATTAGTTATTAATCAAATGATTCATACTATTTCAGGGCGAAACTGTGGCAAGTTAAGTGTATTTGATTCTATTCTCAGAAAATTTCACCAATGTTTGAATGATTTGGAGATATTACAATACCTTTACCCTTCTTGGTTTATTGTGTTTCACAGAAGGAATCACTGATATTAATGTTGTGAAGCAAATTATGAAAATGTTACTGTAAATACAGTCAAATCACTGTGTTTGCGGTGATTTATTTGAAACTTCACCTGCTCCCTCACTTTTGTGTTGAAACATCAGCAACTCCTTACTTTAATGGCCTGTTAGGTAGCAATGCACAAGGGCTCTGATATGGTTCAGAAATCTATGTGTTGTCCTGAATCTAACCAATTTAAGCAAAGCCAAAGGAGTGTAACCTGTAAAGTACGCTACCTGTGTCACAGATCAGGACAAAATGTTTCAAGAGCTTACAGAGAACTCGACAAAGGCACAAACTGCTGCTAGCATCACACAAATACAAAGCTCATTTCATATGTTATCACATTAAAAACATCTCCTTCCTTTAACAGTATTCTCTCCTGTCTCTAAATGAAGACATGCTGTTGGGCGCTGAGCTCTAACGTGAATTCTAATAAGCGAAAACTGTGCAGTAAACTGAGAGTTTTTACCTGCACCTGTGCTGAACGGATATACCTGTGCATCCAGTGCTCCAGTAAACTAAAGTACCAGCAGGGGACACTGCTGTCTGGTTTACAGTTGTGCTGCATTAAAGTGCTGCTGGAATTACTAAACCTTAAAGCTCTGACGACCCAAATAGCTTTAAAAACGATTGCTAATTTTGACACAGTTTGTCTATGTGTGACATATAAAGATGGGTTGCATGAAAGAAGTATAAGTAAAAGTTGAAATTATTCTTTAAACAATTATTCACTTTGTAATCATTTGTAATGTAGGTAATTCTATGTTAATTAGTCTGTTCGTCTGTTCGTCTCGTCTGTTCATCTTTGTATTCTACTCATGACTAGCACAGTAATGCCGGTTCTGTTTGTTAGAAACACCCAAACGAGAGTTTTTGCTGTATCATTAGGTCGCTCATAGATGTCGTTCTTAAATCGGTCGTTGTTAAGTCGGAGCTTACCGGCAAGCATTTGAAGGCATCACAAGTACATTTCTCGCACCTACTGTCAATCCTAAGGAAGAAAATGCTGAAAACTTCAAGCAAGACAACAACAACGTTGTCATCAGGCAGCTCCAGGTAGGTCCGTGACATAACTGCAAATAGTATTTACTTTGTTATATTATGAATGACATGTTTACCATCTACTGTGTTCCCCAAGGCCACCAGTTCTAGAGAATGAGGGCAAAGCAGCTTAAAGGGAGAGCATTACGGCCAAGCTCTGGACCGGTCGCTGCAATAACCTAGCTTTACCATGTGTAGCCTACAGTAAGTTCAGTAAAGCTAAAAATTAAGAGTGTTTTCTTTTTTCCCGTCTAAAGGCTAAGGAAGAAAATTTACAGATCTGTTAAGTGCTGTAAAATGATTGTAATTTCTTTGGGCTGTTTTGCAGTCTCTCTGACTCCAAGAGATGTGATTAAACGTGGATTAAGGGCGAATTTACTGTTTGTGGGCTGCATGCAGCTTCGACTGAGAATCTCAAGCACAAATGTTCTGTATCACTTAAATGGTGATGCTGAACATTGACATGACAGCAAGACAGATAAGGACAAAGCTCATCCCGGCAGTGTCTGTATGTAGGGCAACTTCAAATCTATCATGACATAGGCATGTGTCAATGTACTGGAATGAGAATAAACTCCAAATCTATATTTATATCTATCTGTAGACCTTTCCTTTGTTCTGACTGTCATGCATCAAAAAGTGGTGTCATTGTCTGTCCACACAGCTGATATAGTATGCTTTCCTGTTGATCTGAATTCTGAATTACTGTGTGCTGATATGAATATGTTGTTGAATATGTTGAATATGATATGAATATGCATATGTTGTAGGAATTTTACATTTTTGGGCTTGAGTATATCTGAACTGTGAACTTTGGCAACTACCCAGTGAATGGCTTATTAAGGCCAATGTCATATTGTATAAATATAATATATATATATATTTTAAATGAGAAGCTAAAAGGACAGTTCAGCCCCAAATCAAAAATACTTTTACTTCTTAGCTGTTGTGTTATTTATCCATCCATCTAGTGAGTTGCCAATCAGCTGCAGAGATGCCTGCCTTCAGTATAATGAAACTAGCTTGTGCTTTGCTTGTGGTGCTCCAAGCACCAAAAAACAAACAAACAAAGAAACAAAAACATCTGAAACCTGACAGCAATGCATCTTTCCAGAAATCATGACCTGGTTAGTCACGACGATCCTTGACTAACAGACCTTGTTACAAGCAGTTTCATGTGATATCTATTTTCTTTCTATTGATCTACAGTGTATCACTGGGCATAAGGAGTGAAAAAAATGTGATTTGGGGGTCCCTGTCCCTTTAAAAAACCAAATATGGATTAAGAAAGATGAAAAATTAATTGCATCTACTGCCTTTTTGCACATCTGTCATCATATTCTATGTGCAATTACAGATGTGCACAGTTAAACAATATTGAAAAAAAGTGGTTCTATTAAGTCACAGCAAATATTTTCTTAATATTCCTCCTCTTTTTTCCTCTTCCCTACAGGTTACATTAGAGATCTGCATCTACTGCAGATGTTCTCAGGTACTTCTCATAATAATTTATGTGAAATTGTGCTTTTCTCACCGGAAGCAATTCACACTCAGATTGCAGAAAAGTTCAAACATGTTTAACCTAATTAAGAAAGACAAGGAGAAGGAAAAGGACTTGGGCAGGAAGGAGAAGAAAGACAAGAAAGAGAAGAAAGAGCGTATGTCCCAGGCAGAGTTAAAGAGCCTGGAAGAGATGAGCATACGTAGAGGCTTTTTCCAGCTCAATCGGGGGAGCTCTAAGAGAGACTCCAGGAGCAGGTTGGAGATCTCTAGTCCTATCCCAATTAAGGTGGCTAGCAGCATGGAGCTCAGCCTGACAGAAGCTGAACACTTCCCCAACACCCTGGGGCAGGATATGGGCCAAATATGTGCAAGTAGCTCAGGTGAAAACATGAAGGGAAATGAACTGGAACATCATCGCAGCTCTGTTAAGGAGAGAGCAGCAAAATTTGGGGAATTGGCCAACCTGAATTCTGTGATAGGCCCAAGACACGTGTCATTTTCCCAGAAGATGAAAGAGGACAATGCTTCTGAGGTTTCACATCTTTCCAGGAAGAACTGGAGTACATCTTCTCTTAAGTCCCACACCAGCCCAAAATGCATCAATGTGGTTCACATTCCTGAAATGGTGGAGAAAACCTTCCCTGGTGCAGACCTACAGTTGCCTGTTCTTGTTGCTCCACCTATACCAGATCCAAGAGAGCTTGAGCTACAAAGGCGAAACACTGGGGATTTCGGTTTCTCTTTGCGTAGAACCACCATGCTAGACAGGCAGCCTGATGGAGGAGTGTGTCGACATGTGGTACACTTTGCAGAACCAGGTGCTGGGACCAAAGACAGGGCCCTGGGCCTGGTGCCAGGAGACAGGCTGGTGGAAATCAATGGCATCAATGTGCAGAACAAGAACAGAGATGAGATCGTGGAGATGATCCGTCAGTCTGGCGAGACTGTCCGGTTAAAAGTGCAGACAATTTTGGAGCTGAGTGAGCTGAACCGCAGCTGGCTGAGGACCACCCAAGGCCTGCACAAAGCAGGGTTTGATGTAAGTAGTACTGATGAATTCTTTTTAGTACACTTAGCGAATAGATTCTGACTTCCACATTTACTGATTCCTGGCTCCTTCAGTTCTATCACATAGATTTACACCTGTAATTTCAAAATGTTCATATTTGGCTATGATTTCACTGCAGATCTTGTGACAGTTTCAGACTACTGAAATACTCTCCATATTTGTACTGATGCCTCTGGGATTGTGTTATTTAAATACATATATACATAAGCAAAAAGACATAAAATAGTTGTATACACCAGCTTTTTTTTTTCATTTTTGTAATTCTTTTTTCTAAATATGTGGGATTGCACCCACATATAGTGGATTAAAGATGTCTGGATTATGGGTGGAACTGTAATAACACTGGTGATCTGCTATTGTGCTTATATCTTCGGGGGGAGTGTGTTTGTGTGTGCTTTGAAAGCAAGAATGTGTTCTGGTGTATATATAATCCTCCCCCCACCCCCAGTCCTTTGACACCAAACAAAAGGACGCTGAAGGAAACAACGGCCCAAACACCACCACAGACCATGGCCATATGGTCTTGTAAGACTTGGCTGGCAGCCCATTCAGGTCTTTTCGCTTGGATAAGCGCAATCAACAAGTAGAAGAGCATCAAATTAAACTCTGTATTAGACGGCACAACAAACACCCGAATTTGAGAGGTATTTGACTTTGTGGTAGCTGAGTTTAGATAATTGGTGTGATAAACCTAGCTTCAGGTTAGGAAGGAGGGCAGTATATTGTTTGAGATACATTAGTAATGCAGAGCCTAAGGTTCTTTGACCCTATGTCTGATTCCAGGCAAAGAACAGTTTTAAATTCACATATTTCATTGAAAACATTGTACACATTTTCTCCTGGACAACTTTGCAGGCTCAAACTTTAAAACAAACAAACTTTACTTATGTCTTCACTGTGCTTTTGCATTTTTATGAGAATGCCTCCTGAGGTTATTCTAGACAAGACAGTTTTAATTAAATTCTCCAGCATATTGGTTGTACTTTAACAATAGAGATACATGTAAACAGAGTGATTTGCTCAGCTTGGTGCATATGTTCAGTGCTATTCATTTACTTTGTCCTACATCCAAATGATCTTATTCATCACAAGCCATTTTAAAAAGCAGAAAATGTTCATGTGAGTGTGACCTAGAACCAACAGCACTATTTATAGGTGGTTATAATAAGAACTGAATCCTAGAATCTAGAGCTATGGAACACATCTAGTACCATATGTGATGCATGGGAATATTTTGCATGTTGGCTGAATTTACATAAAGGTTGGTAAAATAGTTTGGGAATTATGCTTATTTGCCTTCTTGTCGAGCTTTAGGTGGGAAATTTGATACCACTCTCAAAAATAAGGCTACAGCCATGTGACAGCTTAGCTTAGTTTAGCATAAAAACTGGAAGCAGGAGGGAACATTTAGCCTAGCTCTGTCCAAAGCTCTAAAATTCAAAGGGACAGTTCACACCAAAATCAAATCTACATATTTTCCCTCCTAGTACTATTCACCCATTCAGAACTTTGGAGATACTGGGGGGATCTGTTCCTTTAACACTTCATATCTCTGTCTGAGTTTTAGTATCTATTGTGGTTTTACTGAGATTTATGTGCTGGACTAATTCTTGGCTGGGTGTATTGACTTCCTGTAGCCTTGTCATCATCCTTGGAGTTACCAGGCAACTAGCAGTGGTGTTCATGATGCAGAAATGCAGTATGAAAACAATGAGCCAGTTATTGACCAGAAACTAACCGTTCAGGCTTGGGGTCAGAACACCTGCCCTCCCTCTGGCTGCTGTCGTTTTTTGTTTTATCCTTATATGGCTTGTGATTACAGTACCATCAGGTTGTTTGCATTATGCTGCATAATACACCTTTCACCACTAACAGGCAAGAGGGGAATCTCCTCACCAAATGTATGGTCTCTGGTACAAAATGAAAATAATCTCAAACATTTGCTAATTTGCTATTCAAAAGGTCAGTAGTACTCATTACTTTTTGGGTGAAAGAAAGATCTTTTAACGTGTCTCACCATTACAATTATTCTGGGCCTAAATGAAATTAGTTCACGGCTGGGTCAAGTATGCACTGCCGAGCACATGAACCTTTTGTCCATTGGGTGGCAGCCACTTTCCACACTACATGAGGCCAGAACAGCAATTCTTCTGTTTTGTCCCGTCTGTTTTTTAAGCTCTTCATCGTAGACACTGTGTTTCAGATGCAGGCCAAACCCTCTAACCCTCACTGCTGAGATGACACTGCCGAATAAAAAAAAGCTCAAGACAATCAAAATCAGTCCGGGTGAGAGCTAAAGCAGGGTCGATTAATCTTGTGTGTCTAAATCTGTTCAGTTTGTATGAGGGAATCCTGCAGTACTGCACATAAGTGCCAAAAAGGCTTTCCCTTGAACTGATTAGTGTCTTCATAAACATCGCATGCTATTTTATTATTGTACACCCGAGTCCACTTGTCTGAGCTGACTTGATATTTATTTGATACATTCTTCTCCCATATTTAATGACTGGAACAATGCATCTATATTTCTAAAATCACCGTATATCTTGATTGCCCCCTTTTGAAATAGGATCCTGTTTTGTGGCTGAATGTTATCCTTTTGTGGAGCCAGATCCAGGTGATATTTCAATAAAACCTCATATCATACCTTTCAGGAGCTAATTTTACTTCTTTGCATTTAATAAAACTGAATGCTAGGGTGTTCCATGGCTGACCTGACGCTGCCAAATGTTTGATCTAATATTCCTGCATCACTTATCTTTGGTTCCATGCATTTCCTGTCTTCTGCAGTCCGGACACAGTTTTGTCATTAGGAAATTAGCAAATGGTGTAATCTCCTCCCCAGGCTGCCCATTAAAATCACGTCATCCTCTCTTCAGTGGAAATGATTCTACCGTTGCAGACAGCATTAGCACATGCGTGGATTAGAGAGGGGTGGGACTTCCAACGGTAAAGCAGTTTGGTTCATGAGACAGGCAAGACTTACGAAGTCATTCTCCTGTCCCTCCATTCATGCATTTAATATTTCATCCGTTTTTTGTTGTGGTGATTAAACTCTCATTTAATGAGTGACTGTGATTATTTGGATTGCTATTTAATATATTAAAGCAGGACATACTTGACATTCTAGGATGACTGGTCTCATGACTGTCAGTTAATGCGACATCAACACTTGTCAGACACACCCTCAACTTGTCAGTCTTAAGCAAGCCCTATTTTAACAGAGCATTATTTTTTATTTTATTATGCTTTTGTTAATGCCGTTAGTGTATATATATTCGTGTACATATACATAATGTATGATAGATAGATAGATAGATACTTTATTGATCCTGAGGGAAATTCAAGATATATGTACATACTATGCGTTCCTGCTTTGTTGAGATCATACATGTGTATGAGCATCCAGCATCATTTCTGGTGTTTGTTTGATTTGGAAATTGCCTTTGGCTGTTATGTTCGACCATTTTCACATTCTGCTCCCCACTAAACACAGACACCACAGGTGAGATCACACCCGAGTTTAAATTCTCAGCTACTAAATCATGTCCATGTAGCCCAGTTTCAGAAAAGAAGTTCTGATTTTCAGGCCTATTTACTATTACTGAGTAAAATCTGGGTCATCCCAGACTTTTCAGAGGAACGCCGAGTGTGATCTCCTCTGATTAAGTTCTGCTCTCACAGTAGTTTCTGAAACATGGACACTGGTCAAATGTCTTTTCTTGAAACATGCAGTGTGTAGATTTTAATCTGAAATAATCATCTTTAATGAATAAACTTTTACTTTTATTTCAGAGATTTTGTTATTCTGTCTGAAGACTTTCACAGCCTTTCTGTGTTTTATATCAGGTCTCAGGTCAGCTCTGTCTTTTCTAGCAGAGACTATACAAGCCATACGAATAGAGGGTTGGCAAATAAAGAAATTTACATGAGAAGAATATAGTATTGAACTCCAGTTAACACAACACTAAAATTTACAAGTCCAGCAGATTTTGTAGTATGGAAGGATTTAATTGGGACAGAATCAGCAGTGTTTGCAGTGTATAGTCCTTAAGCTTTGCTCTGCACTAATCATGTGTAGACAAACAGCCGACATGATGCTGTGTCCCAGTAACTGACTCTGGGGATTAGCAAACTGTGCTAGCTAGACCAGCTAGACAGTGTGTTCAGCTGAATCTTGCTGAGTGCTGATATGTGAACTTCTGAATTGACTGTGAGGAAGAAAGGACCTCTAGCAGATTGTTGTCTTTTGCAGGAAGGCTCTATTTTGCACATCACAATTAAAATAGGAATAAAATTTACGGTAACAAATGTTCTTGCTTGTTCTTCTAAATTAAATAGTTCAACAAACACTTTGTTGCTTTATACTTTCTGCACAAGCACTTGTCATGTGATGAATGAAACTGTTAATGAGTTTGTGAAGAGGAAAAGAGTGTGCCAAGATTGGATTAATTCATTCCTGCCCAGTCAAGCCTGTTGCTACATTTCCGCATTTTCATTGTGTGGTTACATTACATGGCACCAACGCACTGAATACCTATCTCCAGGAAACAACTGTTTTTACAATGATGCAGTATTGACAAAGCTTTCATTTTAAGAGATGCCTTTCATACATACACAAACATATTGTTTTGATTTCTGAAACTAGTGTAGTTCTAAAATCGTATCTGATCGCTCTGTGTGTCATTTTAAAATCTCTGGGCTTAGTTCCGGCAACCACTGCTTGGCGCTCTGTTCTTATTAAGGTTTGTCCCTTAACAATACAGAATATCCAATGTAGGTCAGTAGTGTGCCCAAGCAGAACCCGCCGTGAAAAGGAGAAAATCTTCCATTAGTTTATAGCTCCCTCTTGTGGTGCAGATGATGCAGTGAGAAACATGCCTTTCACAGGTATTGAAAGATGTGGTTTCCCTATCACAGTCTCATCTCACAGTGAACAAACAGGTTTCTTGTTTGATGTGCAGATAAGAGTGTGCATTCTTCACATTGCTAATTTCTTACAGAGTCGTTGGTGAGGGGGGTGAAAGATCAAATAATCTTTGATTCAAGTGTCTATTTGAAGTAGAATTGTTTCCATAGACGTTTAATCTATTAATTGCGTTATTATAGTTTTTGTACACCCCTCAAATAGTAAGGGCAGGTTGTTTGTGTGTCACCTGATGAGGGAGATTACCTCATTGATTCCCTGTCAGTAGGAAGAGAAAGTGGCAGCGAAATGTGTCTGAGTTAATTGATGCGGTCTTGCAACTTCTATTTATAGCCCCTCTGTATCTCAGCAGCTGTCCCTCTTCTATCTCCCTAGCCAGCTCCTCTCACATTACTGCAGTCTATTCCCCATACCAGAGCTTTACTGTGCTGTGCTGGCTGTGACCCCGCCTTCGGGGTTGCCTTCCCACTCACTCAGGACTAGCGAGCCTGTGCTCTTTGCAGACCCAGGTCCTACCCTACCTCAGCCCTGACTGCACTGCTTCAGTGACAAAGTGAAGATTGGAAGGTTAACCAGGCCTAGAGAGAAGGTAATGGGCTCGGGCCTCTGGTGGACTGTGTGTGTGTGACGAGCGGTGTGATATGCTCAGGGTGCACATGCTCTGCCCAGCATTTCCATTTGGGCTCTGATGGCGTCTCAGAATGGCCTCCTTTCCTGCTGAAACTATTTATAGGAGTGGATTCTGATGAAAGCGGGGCCAGAGATGGTGAAACATGTTGCTGCGCAACTCATGTTTGCCTTGTCTCTCAATACCAAAAAGGGCAATTTTTAGTTTGAATTGTTAACGAAAAGTTGTAATGAGCCTTCTACAAGCAAGTTGTGTGTTTGCCTGGTCATTAAGTGTAGTCATGTGTGAAAAACCCCAAGTATGTTTTTATTCCTTTGTCAGGCGGCCCTTAATATTGCTGGCTTTAATGCTTTTTGCTGTTGGCTATACTTATTTCTGTTGTGTGGAATAGTCACATGTTTTGTGGTAGATTTTGTGTCGTCATTATCAGTGAAACAAATGACCAACGTTGTGTTTAATCATTTTACTGTACTTACTGTGGTAAAGGGTAGTTCTTCATACATAGTTTACAGTACCTGAATGATTGAGAGTGTGGCCCACTTAGTACAGACTTTTAGTCCTGTTTGCGCTGTGCTGGTCTTGTTAGCTCTTCAACAAAAAACAAGTTCCCAGTATCCCGCCACACACCCCTAAATTCCCATTTTTCATTCTACATCTGCCTCTCCCAGACTGTCTCTTTTTTGCTCTCTCATCATTCTACACATTTGTTCTTCACTTCACTCAGCTTGTTCCATGACTTCTGGCCTGTCACCATGGCGTACAGATCACGCTTTTCATTCTGGGAACAAAAGGGAAGTCTTGCTTTTTCTTTTTCTCTTTTTTTTCAGTTCATATCTGCATGTAGTTGCTTGTTGGTTTTATGAAATGTTCCTTCATGCTGATAGAGAAAGGCTTTGGTCTGTGTGGTTTGATCTTTGTGTTCCTTCCTTTTATTTAGGTTAAAGTTGAGAACAAGCCAGATGTAAGTGTTTTTTCACTTGCATGCTTTTGGGAACTAATTCACATAATAACAGTGCGTGCTGCGGTCCAAGATAAGAGAATAAAAATGGGTTGCTAATCATAATCATGACCTTCTATACGCTGAAGTCAGTTTACTCAGTCAGTTTTATAATCATACTGTGATCTTGTGAAATTTTAGCAAGAATCATGTTTACTTTTGCACAGACGATGATGTGGAATACAGTTCTTTATTTAACTATATGTTAATAGGGCTTGAGGTGATGGTCATCATTCTTAGGTCAACTGCTGTTTTGAGCAACATTAAGGGACATTATTTTTCATTGTGTGCATCCTTGATGTCTGAAAATGTGTTGAATACATATCCAACAGTTTGCCATTAAGCTCCAAAGTTAGAAGTGAATGAAAATGTTGAATTATAAGGCCTTTTCAAAATGCACTAGCTTGAGTGAGTGTTTTAAAATGGAAATTCACTAGCTGATAAATCCATTTCTGAATAATCCCTTTTCTGAGCCAAGAACCTACTGCAGAAGTCTTTGACAGTGTATCTTAACAGCCATGGGAATAATCTGTGCTATTGTCTGGCTTGCTCTGTTTACATCCAGTCTGATGTAGATGCTAGTCAGCCTCAGGAAGTCACTAAACCTGGACTAGACACCGAAAGTGGTCCACAGCCAACCGCATCAACAGCTAAAGAGTCCAATAGTAATGTTGACATGGGAGGTCCAGAAACTGCAAAGGAGGAGCAGAATTCTAGTGGTAAAAAGGTGGTGAGGGTTGTAAGAAGAGCTGTTAAATGTGTGTTTCCTGCTGGGATGGAACAGCAGAACCAACCCCTTGTTTCTGAGGCTGACAAGGCTGCCCCTGCTTCAGATTCTGTGCTCAAAACCACCAAAACTGGTATCGACTACAAGGACGATATCTCCATGGGCCTGACCAGCCTGATGGGCAGAAGTAGGACCAAGGAGCACCGGCCTCGCACCCGAACGCAGGACCGCAAAGAGGACATGAAAGAAGAAGTAAAGCAGGAGGAGGATAAAGGAAAAGTTGAGGATAAGGAGCAAAAACCTGTAGAAAAAACAGAGGAGGCCACATCTACACCAGCACCAAACCCTGCAGCGCCAAATTCTAACTCCCTCAGCCCTCCAGTCGGATTCATACCTGCTCCCAGACTTGACCCTTTTGCCCCACCTGCTGGTTTCATCCCTGTCCCCAAACAGAATCTGTTGATCCCTCCACCTGGCTTCATCCCTGCCAGAAAAACCAGTCCGGTGCCCCCAAAACAAAATCCCCTGGCAAGACTTCCAGGATTCATCCCTGTCACAAAGACAGATCCCCTGGTTCCTCCTGCAGGGTTTATCCCAAAGCCTCGTCCAGTTGTTATGAAGAAACCAGAGGTACTGCGTGAAAAAGTGCATGTTTGCTACTTAACCTCTGGGTGGAGCATGGTGTGTGACAATAACAGACGTAGCTGTTCATGCACATGTAACCTCCTCATAATGTTTACAGTGAGCTTCAGCTTGAGGAAATATGCTCAACACTTTCACCAAAAGTACAAGTTAAGCTCTTGATGTCTGACAAAAATTAAATTTAAGGGTCTACTCATGGCCTGCACTCTGGCACTCTGGTCAGTTGGAGTTGTCACTGAGCTGTGACTCATTACTGTCACTTTTGGAATACTGAACATGTGCTCTGTCTGCTGTAGACCACTGAAGCAGGGGTTCTGTATTTTTGTGGGATGATTTTTAAAGAAAATTATTGTATTGTAATTCAAGTGATTTTCTAAAGATGTTTTACAGAGTAAACTGTTGTATAGTTCTTGTCGATTGAGCAGCCCTTTTCAAAAGCAAACCAAAAAATTAGTTGGTTTATGTATATGTACTGTTTGGAACGAGTTTTTGGATAATTAAATTCAGCTTTAGCTTATGTTTACTGTCACAGCCCCTGTTTCAGTTTCTGACTCAGACAAGGTTATGTTTTTGTCCTGTTGATTCGTGTCTCCAGGATTTTGTGTGTCAGCAGGCCATCTGAAAATGCTATCAACAGATGTCCATGGAATCTGGTGAACAGTTGGGTTTTTGGCCATGGAGTGAAGGATTTGATTTGATTTAAAGATTTGCACCTGGTATTTTTTCCTGAACAATATTGTGTTTTTAACTGCTCAAGGGAGAAGTTGTGGTTCAGGACAGCATCAAGATGGTAGCTGAAATGTACATTTATATGTGAACATGTAAACATCCTTGGAAGTGGTTTTACTTCTCTGTTCTTGCTGGAGCTATGTATGAACATGACTCTTTCTGCTGCTGACATTGACAGATGCCAGCCATCACTATTAGATACAACTATCACCAGGGAAATAATCAGTTTTATGCAACAGCACAAGATCAACTTAAAATATAAAATAGATGCAAACAGCTGCAGATATGCAACAAGGCCGGAAGTATTAATCCTTGTGGCACAGCTGCATAAAATCTAATGGATAAGTTATAAACCCTGATGATTTAATTTCAGGTGCTACTCCCAGATTCCTTGGATGTTTGTGGAGCTGTAGGAGAATTCAGCTGAGACAGAGCAAAATTATTTAATTATCACAGACTGCTTAAGTCACCACCGACAAACAAAAGCCCTGAGCCATTATTCTTCTGCTTGCAGTGCTTAATGATCCAATTTTCTTTAATAGTCATTTTCCCTCACTCATTTCCTGGTTGAATTAATTGGAAAATTAAATTAGTAGGAACGAGGCTCCTTTGAAGTTGGTTATAGTGCTGGATGTCTAAATCCAATGTTGAAAGAAAATACACCCAGAGAAGAACATAAATGTCATCCTCATTTTCATCTTCTCGTGTTATTTCCATCTCTGTGTGTGCATGTTTGTCCGACCAACTGTGTGTCTGTGAATATGTGCATATATTGTGTAAAGGTAAAGGAGGCACCTTGCCCCCCTGTGGCCCCCAATGGTAAGCCGCCCCCTGTTGCACTGCCCCAGGCTCAGTCTGCACCAAACAAACAGGTGTGTGTTCAACTGGCTGCAAAGCTACATCATGTCTGTTTCTTTCCTGAAGGATTAGACATTTTTTTAAATACGGGATGCTTGTGTTTACCCCATCAGTTTTCAGCTTGTCTAAAATAAACGATTATGTAAATTATCTATGGATCATTGATTTCACTCTCCGGCAACCCAATTGCAATTGGTGGTCCTGCTGTCCGACTGTAGGTCCCAGAGCTGACTCCCACTGAGGAAGATTACAAGCGTATGAGGAGGATCTTCACTGCTGATGGCAAAGATGTAACTTCTCTCTCCATATATTTATTTGTTTTTCATTAGCAAGGCTTTGACCAGCCTGTGTCAACCGCTTGCTTCCCCAGGACCACACCGGGCCAACAGGGTTCCAATTACAGGGGGCCCCCTGCTTTGCTGGCCATTTGGTGTGAAACCTGAAACTTTGAGAGCACAGGGATATTTTCTATGACTCAGCTGAGTCAGAGAGAGTTAGTTCAGGAGGAAATAAAGCCTTTCTTGTCGGTACGAGATTGTGTAAACATATCTTGTAATCGCTGAATGGAAATGGTTAAAAATTCTGCAGATAAAACTGTTTCAGATTTTCAAAACTGGTCTGTAAATGGCAGCTTAAAGCATATGCTATTATGCTATGTGACTGATCGTTAACATATTTTGGTCTCCATCTATCCATTCATTTTCTGTACTGCTTAGGGTCGCAGGTGGGGGTGGGGGAGAGAGTTAATTTGGTTTAAAAAAAGAAAAGAGAGTCCTGTTGAGTATCCTTTTGGCTGACTCTGATAATTTAACAGTTTCAGTTTTTTCATTGTCGTTCCTCTAATTTACTCTGTAGCATTAATTGCTTTATTATCCAATCCAGAGGAGTACCTTTGTACTGTGTGATGATGCACATTGTGATTATTTTGGCAGTGCTTGATGAGTGCTGGAAGATGCTTCTTTTTATTCCTTCTCCTTGCTCTGATCTCCTGTTGTCTCAAACTGTGTCCCGTGTCTCTGCTTTTGCTTCTCTGTGGGTCTTTGGATGCTGACTGTTTGCTGTTTGCATGGCCAGTGTGCCAGGGGCCACAAAACCTCTCAGGTACAGCCTGATGCATTCCCTCACCTGTAGAGTACTGGAGTCTCAGACTGAAATCTCTGCCTTTCTTTGTCAGTATTGTATTAGCTGCATTCAGTTTACAATGAACAGAACAGTTTCTCAGATACTTTGCACTCTGCTAAATTCTTGTCAAATGGGTGTCTGTAACTTGACAAATGCAAGAAATGCATTGCTGGCAATGATGAAGTATATTTGTGTGACATATTAAATGATATCCTTGTGCTCGTGGACTACAATCTCTAGCTAAGTTCATTCGCACTGACTATTACATTATTTTACAAATTGCTGCATGGTGCTCTGGAGTTATACCATACTTTGTACAACTGATCTTGTAAACTGTGACTGGTAATATGACAGGACTTGAAGTTCTTGAATGCACCTTATAATCTCTGCAATGCATTTCTAGTTTATTATGATTAATTATTTGAATGACTCACGTATTCTGCTACTGTTTGCTTGACATACTATTGCTTTGTTGAACTACTGAAGTGTTTTGTATTGCGTCTGACGCATAACAACTTGGGACCTTATAAACATTTTTCTCCAAGCTGCAGTTTGCTTTGCTTTTGATTGCGCATGTGGAAATTGCAGCAGAATGTAATGTTTGATTGTTAAATTCCATTACTAAAACTACTGACTCCTCAGCTGACTCTTGCTCCTTCCCTTCTCCATTTGTAGCTCATTGAGGACCCCGTGGCCATCCTACAGGCAGCACACTCAGCTGCAGCTAAGGTCTGACTAAGGCTACATATTCTGATTGTAGTTCTGGTTGCATCGCACCGCCTTTCAGGCCGATGTGTGTTTTATGGTTTTCGTGTGTGATGAGCTAGTAAAGGAGTGTGTGTGGGGGAATGGTTAAGTAGTTAGTGAGGCAATCCCACTACCAGGTTTTGCCTTCCCTATAGCCTTAGCTGTTGTGTTATTACTGAAAACTCATTCCTTAGATGGTCACATTGTAACCAGAGGGTGAAAAGACAGTGAAAACACATACTAGTGTTATAATAATACTTAGTGTTATTATATCAGATTAATTGCATGTCCAAGTCAAGTTTACCTGAAGTGTGTCCATGCATGACTCACTAGAAACACTTGATTCAGCTGATGGGGAACTGGCTTCCCTGTATATTGTGCCTCATGTCAATGTAAACTGCATGTTAATCCATGCTTGTGAAAGTGTCATTTGTAGGATCCTTGTGGAAGATTTAACTGTTTATCATTCAACAGCTATTTTTGATTGATTCCATCTTGTCATGTTCATGTATTGATTATAGAAGTTTTCCTCATCTTGATTGTTAATCTGTTCTAACAGGGAAAGACTGAGGAGCAGATAACAGCAGAGAGAGCCTGGTATAACACAGAAAAAGTATGGCTTGTCCACAAGGATGGATTTTCCCTGGGTTTGTAAAGCTTGACTATTTAAATATGTTTGTTCATGTGTCATTTCTCTATATTCATATTTTAAAGCAAATTTTCAGCTTATTGTCCTGTCAGAGCTGGTGTGTCTGTTTCCGGGGAACTTGATTGTTGAACTACAGTGGTGGGCTTTTGAAGCCCAGAGAATGCTTTTGATATTTTAATGTTAAAAGAGGGCACCTGACTAGAGTGCTCCATTTTACCCCGGGCTGTGTGTAATTAGACTCAGCACACTTTCAAAACTGAATGCTTGTTTAGTTTTATTGAAGCTTAGACGTTATTAAAAGATTGCCACACATTATCCGACATGTAAGATAAGATGAAGCTTTTGCACTCAAGTCAAGATCATATGTCATGATAAATAAACAACACATTTTGTGGTGATGCAGCAACCCTCCTGAAGACAGAGGCAGGCAGTCTGCCAGAGGGAAAGGTGAAAATCCGCCTGGAGAGTGATGGATCATTATTGGATGTGGATGAAGATGATGTAGAGAAGGTATTTAATCATCAAATCAACTCTGAACCACATCAATTACAGACGACGCTTGGTGAGTACGTGACCGCTTCTGACTTTGAACTCTAGGCAAACCCACCGATGTTTGACCGAGTGGAGGACCTTGCCTCTCTGCAGTATTTGAATGAGTCGAGCGTGATGCACTCCCTGAGGCAGCGTTATGGTGGTAACCTGGTGCACACCCACGCTGGGCCCAACATGGTAGTCATTAACCCCATTAGCGCCCCCTCGATGTACTCCGAGAAGGTAAGCTGCAGCCTGTGCATATAATAACGTTGTGGAATAGCAGAATATGAGAATCAGAATGAAGTAACTGATATGTATATCCTCCACTCTATGACTTTGTCTTTTTTCCTACTCCTTCACTGTCTGTTTTGTCTACTTTACAGGTGATGCAAATGTTCAAAGGCTGCAGGAGGGAGGACACTGCCCCTCATATTTACAGTGTGGCCCAAGCTGCCTATAGGAACCTCCTGACCACTCGTCAGGATCAGTCCATTGTCTTGCTGGGCAAGAGTGGGAGTGGCAAGACGACCAACTGTCAGCACATCATTCAGTACCTGCTCACCATTGCTGGTAGCACCAACAAAACCTTCTCCAGTAAGTTTTTATCCTTTCAAACACAATATATATGGAATAAAAATAATTGTAATTAAAAATAATTAAAAAAAAACAACATTGTATAATGTTGTTGTTGATGTATTGTTGAGATTGTTGTGATTTTATTTGTCTATGTTGTCTGTAGCAGAGAAATGGCAGGCAGTTTACACAGTTTTAGAGGCATTTGGGAACGCTTCTACCTGTATGAATGGGAATGCTAGTCGCTTCTCCCATGTTGTTTCCTTGGACTTTGACCAGGCGGGCCTGGTGACTTCAGCCTCTATCCAGGTACAAATAAAGACATTTATGTACTGAGTTACTTAGGGCACTGGTGCTCAACTTCTGAATTTTCTACTCACGCATATCTGCTATGATCTCAGACAGTGTGTAATAAATTATAGATTTCCACCAAACTCCAGCAGGCTTTGTTATTATGTGCATTTGCTCTAATAAATGTTATTGTCTATCATGTTAATGTCCTGTTCTGCTGTGGCCTTGCAGACCATGCTTCTAGAGAAGATGAGGGTGACAAGGAGACCAGAAGGAGAGTCCACTTATAATGTCTTTTACTACCTGATGGCCGGAGTAGACAGCTCCCTCAGGTCAGGATTAATATTAATTAAATGCACAATGCACAACTGTTCTGCACTGGATTAATATGTAAATGTGTTGTAATGATGTATTGCTGCTACCCTAACTCTAATTATGTAGTCATTAATAGACATGAGAGATGTTAATGTCTTCTGTGTTCTCATTTCTTCATCAGGACTGAGCTGCACCTCAACCACTTTGCTGAAAACAATGCATTCAGAATCATGCCTCAGACTAAGGTGACTCGCTTACAGGAGATTGGCCTGTCTTTGAAAGATCAGAAATGGAAAAATAACTGGTTTACCTTTTAAAAAGATGGATGTTTTACATGAATGCAGGTTTGTGGATTGCAGAGTCCACACCACAACTATAACAACGACAGTGGTGAACCTTATCATTAGGATAAAATCCATTGCTGTAGTGGTTATAATATTAGTTTCTAACTGCAGTCAACCTCTTTTATGTAAGCTAATTGATGGCATTTAGAAGACACTTTTAGAGGGTCTACTCTTATCACTCAGTCTTGAGTGAGGCGGGGGGTGAGATGAGAAGAATGCAGGTGGTTGCAGCCACAGTGCTAGATGCCACTAAATCCTAAACACTGGACTTTTAAAATACTCAAGCTGTGTAAAAAACCTACCAATAAAATAAAAGTAAAAGTAAGTGGTAGGTATAAACAGTGGCATATATAGTTTATAACTACTACAGTTTATGCACTAACACAATGGCACTCACCTACTGTCATCCATAATTTGTCATGATGGATTACGAGACTGAACAAGGATTATTTTAGTCTTTGTTGTCATTACTTACTTACTAAACTCATTACTTACTAAAATATCAAGTCGCTTTTGGTTTTTGTCAATATCTGTTAGTTACTATGACAGTGAAGCAGCATCTTTTACAGAATTTGTGGTGCCCCATAACAGACAAAAAATACAAAAATTTCATTTTCACAATAGATGTGAGAATAGATCTGAAAGAGTGTTTTGAAAGATGGTGGAACCTCACCAACTGATAGAGTATCCAGTATTATTTATCAACAACTACGCTGAACATTTGCAGATAAAGACAGTTTTGCTTATCCTATTTTAACTTATAATAAGAGGAGTTTTAATTGTTAATGGGTTGAAAAGGAATGTGAATATATGTCCTATCTGACAGAGTGAGGACAAGCAGCGGGCCTCCCAGCAGTTTTCCAAGCTGCAAGCAGCCATGAAGGTTCTGGGGATCAGTGGTGATGAGCAGAGGGCCTTCTGGCTCGTCCTCGGGGCCATCTACCATCTTGGGGCTGCAGGTGCTACCAAGGGTAAGATTGCTCACCAGCTGATATGGTTTTTCAATCTATAGGTTTATTTTTCTTTTTTCATATGGATAATGTTAGTCATAATATAAAACAATAATACAAGTGACAAAGATACAAAGGATCACGACTGATTTAAAAATGTCCATTTTAATAACACGTCATATAATTTCAAAAATGTCAAGACTGCATTGTCACACTGTAAGGAACATCTTCAGCGTGATGCAACACAGCTGTAATCCACATGAATGAATTATGCATTTACACTTTAAAAGATGTTGCACAGTGTGCAGGTTGTGAAACTGTTTAACTGATCTGCACTGACCTAAAACCAAAAAAAATAAGAAAAAAAAAAAAAAAATAGGTAACTGCACTGGTAACCAGGATATTTTTCATGGTCATTACAGAGAAGTGTCAGTGTCTGTTCCATATGAAAACTGACTGCTTTTTCCTTGCCACATTTTAACCTGCTGACTCATAGCTGCTGTTTATGCGGACATCCAGCAGGTGAAGTGACACATCGTACTTGGTGTAATAGATGTAAAACTTTGGCAGGTTGACCTTATTAATCCTTACTGAATGTTCATATCAAATAAACAAAACTGTTTGTGCTTCAGATGCTGATCCTACTGGCAAACTTCCAGTTTAATTGTCAGGAAACACTGTTTCAGCTCAAGGATGGAAAAACATCAGTCTTATTTTGGCCTTAAACTGTGACAAACATTTTATTTTGTCATGAGAATGCATCAGGACTAATGGGAACACCGGAGTCCTCTTAAGCTTGAGGATTTGTTCCTGTCCTTGAAGCTGACCGTGTGATGGCACTTAACATAAGAGAGACTGATTGATTTTTTTTTATGTTTTTTATTTTTATTATTTATTTTTTTTTTAATTTTATTTTTTTTTGCTTTTTCCTCCCACAGCATTTTACTTTCATTTTAAAATTAGATGTCTGCCATCGGAAAAGGCTTCTCAGTATATTATTCATTTGAACTCCCTTTAGAGTGCACCTCCAATGTGTGAATTTTAAGTCAAACTAAGGGTGCAAATCAGTTAACAGTTAACAATTTTCTCTAATGAATACCATCCCACATAGAATCTGCTACTGGGAGTACAGACATGAAACCACTCTGATCTGCTAATTTCTGTTTGACTTATGGACTTAATATTGCTGCCTTCCCATTAACATGCAATAGTTCTCATGAAGAGACAAAACAATGCATGATGGGAGAAAAATTATGACCAAGAGTCAACACCTTGATGGCAATTACAATGTATCTTCCTGTCTTAGAGAACATTTAATTTGTAAAATGAAAATGCTCTTATCATACTCTAATTGCAAAAGGATTTTTCTGTCAGAACTTATTTTTTGTTTTGTCATTGATGCAGATTATGAAGCTGTATAAAATACTGTTTTGTTTTGTATTTTTTTTTTTTGGCAGTGTAGTACAATGGTGTAACACAAGAGGGCAGCACTGATCTCTGATCCACTAAAACAAATTAAAGGGACCACATGAAATGAACTTCCTTTTCTCTGTAAATTGTACTTATATTTAATAAGTATAGATAGAAAAAGACTTACTAGGCTGTCAGTCTAGATGCTTTTTAAGAGCAAATATTGTACATACTGTAGGTAGTTTAGTTGTAGTATTATCTTTAAGAGTCATGCACTCTTTAATGTTTGATTCAGTAATATTCAGTTATATTGGAAAAACCCAATTTCCTCTTTTTGATGTTTGATCAGAATTTAAATAATTATGAAGGCAAATATCTATCAAAGCAAATATTTCAATGTCTTTACTTGCCTTTACAACCATCCTGCTTATCGTCAGGAAAAGTATGTGGGGCGTCTGCAGTGCTGATGAAACAGATAGAGCCCACTACTTTGTGTGAAATTCCCCAGTTTCTCTCTGAAGTCTTAGAAGATACCAGTTCATGGTGCATTAAAACTGATGTTTGCGCTCATATCTACATGTTTCCATCACTAAGCCACTAGATTAAAGAGAAGCTTCTGTTTCCCATTGCAGGTCCTTCCTGTAAATACATGAATTGTGTCCCTTAGTGATAAGTTTTGCTTTCATTCTCAAGGCAATAAAAGGGGCAAATTATCACTCCAACTTCATAGACTTTTATGAACATGAACCAGTAGTTGTTGAAGTTGTTGTGCATATGTCTTTTCTTCAACTTAAGTTAGATGTATTCACCAACATTTTGAGCATGCTTTTAGTGCATGTCCTCACCAGCTGTGTTGGTGTCAGCTTGACCAGACACATAATCCTACCCTGTCAGAGACAGGATTGTCACTAAAGCTACAGGGCTAGCTGTGTGTCTGGGTTAGCTGGCAGAAGGGCTAATGGAGGTTTTCATGCACGTGTCTCAGCTGGCAGGAAACAATTTGCACGTCATGAGTGGGCCCAGAAGGCAGCCTACCTGCTGGGCTGTTCCCTGGAGGAGCTCTCCTCCTCCATCTTCAAGCACCAGGCCAAGGGCACCCTGCCCAGAACCAGCTCCATTCGCCAGGCTTCTGACGAAAATGGCACAGCAGATGCAGGTACTCCACAACCCACATTTACCCACACACTCTTGCCTCTTCAGTCACCCCGCCACCCCCTCTGCCCCCCACCCCCTCCCACACACACACACACACACACACACACACACAGCCCCACATGAAAACACACGTGTGCCTCTCTCATTACCTGCTCATTCATTGCATGCTGTACTACAAGTAAAGCTTATCTTAGTAATGAATACCACAGCTTTTCAATTGCTATTGACAGATAAGTACGTACACTATGTCGGAACAAGCAATTTTTGATCTACTCTTCATTCACTGTCCTTGAAATCATAATTGCCTCACATTGATTTTCCACACATGTACAGGTCCTCTGACTTCCATCAACACTGCAACACACTTTGAAGGGCATGAGAATACAGTTAAAAGTCTGTCACAGTAGGATGGACAGATTTCACCTCTGTTTCACCTTTCCTGTATCTCCCCATGCACAAGAACATGCAGTCATAGATGTGTATGCACACATGAAAATACCCCTCTGGCACCGTAAGCCTACTATTTTGTGTGATAGTGGAATGAATTAGGAAAGCTTAACAGGTGGCCATTGCTGCTAGGCACAGACATGAGTGTGTGCTGTTTGATTTGACCGATTCAGAAACACCTGAGTCCCAAATGGCACTGCTTTATAGCGACAAATTCAGACCCAGTTTGAATACTTTATGCTTTTGGGCATAAAATGCACAAGTATGACGTTATTGTACATCCTTTTAGAGGCAAATGTGATATTTTTTTATTTGAGCACAGCTCACTTGTTCTTGTAATTTAACTGGCTCCGGTGTTTTATTTGTCAGTGGCGATGCTGTTGTGAACTGCCTTGTCATGAAATGTCATGAAATTTCTAATTTGTTCTGTGTCTGGCTGCTTCTCATACCAGGATCCAGGGCTACAGCCATGGAGTGTTTAGAGGCCATGGCATCTGGGCTTTACTCTGAACTCTTCACAATCCTTATTTCTTTAATAAACCGGTTAGTTTTTTTGATCTACTACTTTATTGAAGCTGTACTGGGATAAACTGAAGCTATTGTTCTTTGGCTGCACTTTAATACATGCATCTGGAAATGTGCAGATGCCTTGTTCATCTTTATATAAATACATTTTCCTAATTTGGGGGTTTTAAATAATGCTTGTACAGATAATGTTGTTTTTTAATGGATAGTGTAGGAGCATAAGAAGCTCTTTTAACAAGGGCTTGAGTTATAGGATAGAACTAGGATTATGTGCATATGGGTCAGAGTTAGGAATTCTGTGCAGAGAGCTAAGGTCAAAGCTAGGGGTTACATGCAGTGAATGTAATCAATAAAATGTTGCCTCCAGCATCACAGTACTAATGCTTGTGAACATGTGTGTGTTTGCCCTGTGTGCTTCAGGGCCTTGAAATCCATCCAGCATTCCCTGTGCTCTCTGCTCATTGTGGACACACCAGGCTTTCAAAACCCCAGGCTGGTTAGGCGTGAGTGCAGCGCAACCTTTGAGGACCTATGCCACAACTACACCCAAGAACGTCTGCATGCCCTCTTCTATCAGCGGACCTTCGTTCAGGAGTTGGAGAGATACAAAGAGGTATGGACATGTGAAGTTTTATCCGCTGTGAATACATATGGCCTCATTCTTATTTGTCTCTTTCTTCCTCCTACCTTTTTCTCTCTACCTCTCTCTCCCTTTGTCTGCTACTCTCTCTCAGATATATCAGCTCCAATAGTGTATGTGTTCATATATCAGATACACCTTCCCTCCCAGCCGTCACAAGCAATGGCAAGCCGAGCTCATGTGTTAGACCGTCTCATTAGCGATGCCAGTCTTCACCTCTTCAGCTGAGATCAAAGTAAAGTCACTCACAAACGCCTTTGGGAGACACACCCAGCCGCACAGTAGCGGTGTTGCTCCCTGATGAAAGAGCTATTTTTCTTCTGCCCACTTGTGACTTGAAGCAGTGCTGGACCACAAAAAACTGGGCACAGTCATCCATTAGAATTTAAGGATAAATATGAAAGATATTCTTTCATTACTGACATAAATGCATCTATCCATTACTGCTGTCCCCACACTAATCTCAGAAACTTGGCTGGTAGCACACTAAAGTTAAGCAGAAATCCTGCGCATATTACCTTGAATATTGTGAACAAGAATCCTGGGATTTCCCGCCCACGTTCCCACCCACATTCCCACCCACATCCCATGCCTGGGGGGAAAGGGAATTGGAGTGAAATGAGTATTGCATAAATCTGTGGAGTGTAATTCTCTCTTGTTGGTGCATCTTGAAAATATAAGAAGCTGTGGAAGTGTCATTGAAAACTGGGTCAAACTCATTTAAAGCAGTACATAGTATCAGACAGGCAGGTTAAACTGTGATACACACAACAGGAACATGCCTAGTATTTTCAAATTAAATGGTGTGAGTGCTGAAACTGTGAGGATATTTTTTCTATTTCCTCTGCCTACTGACTTTCCACAGCAGAGAATGAAAATCATTTAGGCTGCTTCACATGCAAAGTCAACTCGAGCGTTGGCTTCTGTCACGGCCACACTATTAGGACTGCCAACACTTTCCCACATTTCCTGTGCTACCTGCACTTTGTCACTGTGAGCTACTGCATGCCTGTTTTGCTCCGGTGAAGGTAATTTAGTATATTTATTTCCACTTTATACCAGAAATGCTATTATCTGCAGCGGTAATGAAATTTTTTATAGTTTCCATTTACCTATAGGAAAAACAGTCTTCGTAAATGCCAAACGTTCTTGTTATTATAATAGATTTGTTGTGGCTTTTAGTTTTCTTGCATCTAATATGCCATTGTTTTTTCATTTCTGTATCCATAAAAATCTTCCCATCACCTTCACTAAATATACCGTGATAAAGGTGAATCAGGATTTTAAATTACTTGGAGGACTGGCACAGTGAGTGTACTTGAAGGACTGTCTCATCTGGTCCCAGTACCTGGGACTCAGCTGCAGCCGCTGAACTACTTTTATCATCAGTTAATCAAAGAAATATATTTTTTTTAATCCATCAGTTGGTCTGTTAAATGTCTGAAAATAGTTGGAATCATATGTATTAATCATTACAGCTCTGCTGCAGTGATGGATTACACCAGTAGTGTTGATAATCGCATTTATGAGAGGCAGAGTCATGTGGAGGTGATGTCTCAGGGTCATGGATAAGATAATATAAGATAAGATAAGATAAGATAAGATAAGATAAGATAAGATAAAATGTGTTTAATCCAACACCCTGAGGAGCATTGCATGCTGAAACAAATGTCAATTACTGAATGGCTTTTTAAACTCTAAGTAGATTTCTCTACTCATTTAGTATTAATATCCCCAATAACAGCAACAATTTTCTTTTGTTTTGCATCTTCACAAGTCATTGAAGTGTTTGTCAATCTGCCTGTCTTCCCACAGGAGAACATAGAGCTTGCTTTAGATGACACAGAGCCCAGCACATCTCTGTCTGTTGCAGTGGTAGACCAAGCCTCCAGCCAAGCACTGGTAAGTTCAATGTTTCAGTATTAAATGCGTTAAAATTTTCACGTACAAGTCAACAATGACTTTCATTTGAATACTTTTCACAACACTTAAGGATTTGCATCCCTTTCATGATCTATTTTAACATGGTAATCTCTGAACACAAATGAAGAAAATCTTTTAGCATCAGAAGGTTTCTTTTTTAAATATTGAAAGGTGTTTGGCAGAGGTTTAAAAGAGAGGGTAGGAGCAGGAAAAGAAAGGTTAGCGAATTGACTTCAAGAAAGAAAATCGATGTTTGGCCTTTGCAGCCTGTGATCTGCACCATGGAAACAAAGATGGCAGAGTTTAGAGAGTCATACATCACTTTAGTATAATTCCAAAGTGTTTGGTCTGAGTGCTTTACTTTATAAGGGGCCCACATTCTAATAGAAATGTCATCAGAAGCAGTGAACTGTAGTTCATCACACTAAAACCAAAGGGAAAGAAAACACTGATTCCTCAAAGTCATTTCTAAAGTCAACACCAAAGAACTGCTGCTTAGAATGAAAAAAGGTTTTGATCAAAGATTTTTTTTTTCTCTTTCAGTTTACTAGATATTTGTTTCCTCCTGTTATGGCTCAGATGTCAGTTATCACAAACAGTGTTGGCCGCCATAGCTGTCATGTCTCCTCCCAACTGATACTCTTCTGTGTTGTATTTGAAGTCAGAGTCGTGTGCACTGCAGATAAGGATGTCTCCAGTGTAACTTCCTGATAGCTGCTGAAACAGTTTTTGGTTTTGTGCTCCCAGGGTGGATTCAGCCATTAGCTATCCTAACCAAGCTGGCTACCTTAGTGCGGAGCTTATTGTCATCCACAAGACAATAGTGGCTTATTCTAAACGTCTTTGGACAAGGACTGCATCATTTAAACATTGAACGTTCTGAACAAAGCACAAAGACATATGTCTTTTGATTCTTGAAATGTTTTAAAATATAGCCCAGTAAAGTCCCTTTTTACCTGTTTGATATCATATCAAGGACGCAGACACACATTAACTTTACCCACACACTTATTCCATGATCATTGCTGCTGGAGTGCTTTTATTTTCTTCTCTGTGTTCACACTAATTGTAATACTAATTGTATTACTTTTTAATCTCTTACACCCTGCCATGAACTCTTTTTTTGTTTCCATTTAGATCAGAAGGAAAAGCTAAACTGATGATGCCATTATTGCAGCAACTGCTGGAGGGTACAGAGACTGAAAATGCTTTTGAAACTTTAATTTCTGATCCTATTATTGCTAGGCCCGTCACAACTGGCTCATACATACATTCACACAGTCCAGCACACAGCCTTTACTCATATTTAGTAGCAGGCAGTACTGAAGGTAACACTGACCATAAAGGCCAGGACGTTTCAGAATCTTTCAGAAGGTGGATAAAGAATAAAGACTGAAGACATATTAGTAAAGAGGGTCAAATCAGTATAACGAAAAATAAGACAAATTCGGGGCAGTCATTTTGGTGAGTCATTTATACTCATGTACTAATGTTCTCAAAGGACATAAGGTAGAACAGAACATTTTTGCGTCCACACTAGCGTTGCACTAAGGACCTTTGTGTGCATGTGCATCCGTGTTAATGTGACAGGTACGGACAGTGCGAACAGACGAGGCACGTGGCCTGCTGTGGTTGATGGAAGAGGAGGCCCTGCAGCCTGGGGGATCAGAGGAAACCCTGTTGGGACGTCTGTTTAGCTACTATGGACCTGCTGAGGGCGAGAGCAAAGGCAAGGAGAGGATGCACACAACCACAAACACAGACACACAAAGTCAGACTTGAAGCTAATACAAAGCATGGCAAACTCTCTACTCGACCCCCTGATAACTTCAGTGCATGCACCTAAAATTCTTATTTGAAAATTCCAGTGAGTCTTGTAAATAATAAGGCTAATATTAATATTTAATCAAAAATATAATTGACTTTATGTCAATAGCGATCACAGATGATGCATGGTGATAATTTTTATTTTTTAGATCACAGTCCTTCAGTGAGCTGTGTCATATTAAATCGTATTATATCACAAAGAGAGGTCTCTTCTTGTTGATGCAATAAATTGTGCACAAAGCTCTGACATGTTGATCAGTATCATACTGTAGGTAAGTCAGTTATATCCTTTCTATGTATGTTGTTAACAACTGCAACAACTGTTAGGTGTCAAGGTCATAATTTATGATAAATCTTCTAGTAGAACTAAAAAATAATGGGCGAAATGTCATTTCAGCCTTTTCTTTCTCTTTTATATTTCAGCATTTCTCTCTGGTTTATCACTCTGATATCTTTGAGAGTCTACCACATCACGTTTGAGTCAGACAGTTCACACTCCAGTACCGTGAATTTGAACATTTCACACTAAAACTGCATGGACAGACAGATATGTCCCTTTAACAATTAGTCTGAGCACAGATTGTATTTTATTATCACTGGATGAGTAACATCTATGCAGGTTTGTGACAGACTGTACACACCAAAAGATAAATCGTCTCACTCTGAACCCTTCTGACAGTCAGTATAAACATTTTCCTGAATTCTTCTGAAGAATTCTGATCATTTTTGTCATGTCTTTGCACATGAACCTCACACTACCTTTAACATTTACACCAGGTCACACTTTCCTCTTGAAGAGTGAAAAGGAAAATCATTTCCTGCTGGGCCACAGTCATGGAACTGACTGGGTGGAGTACAATGCCTGTGGGTGGCTGAACTATGCCAAGCAAAATCCTGCCTCCATCAATGCTATGAGCCTCCTGCAGGACTCCCAGAAGTAAGCATCACACAGGAAGGGACTATTTTTTGGGGGTTGTGACATGAAGTATTACTCAAGTGGATTTCTACAAATCTTAAGGAAGACCTTTGTTAGGCCTTTATTAGCCCCGCACTGTGGAAATTCACAAGGCTAAAGGAGTGTGTCTCTTGCAGAAAGATCATCAGCTCATTGTTCATGAGCCGAGTGGGTGGAGCCACTGTTCTGTCAGGTTCCATTGCAGGCCTTGAAGGTGTTTCCCAGCTGTCCTTGCGACGGGCCACTAGCATGAGGAAGACCTTCACCACAGGGGTGGCTGCTATCAAGAAGAAGTCCTTGTGCATCCAGATAAAGCTTCAAGTGGTGAGAGGAGAGGATAGAACTAATCAGTCAGTCAAACTTTGTTTTCATGTGTTTGTCTACCCATACTAGCCAGCATGCTGAGAATAAACATGTCAGTCCACAGCTTTCTTCGTTAATCGGTTTGCTAACAGGTTTCTGGGGAATTTGACAGGTGAATGTTATGAGTTTATCAATGCTCATAGTTGTGAATTTGTATTATAGTGTACTTTGAACCTCATAGTGGTCACAGATTGCTTAATGCACTTTTAAAGGAAATGGATGGGACCAAGGCCAGTAATTGGCTTGCACTCAGATTAGATAGATCTGAAAATTATATTAGGCCTGGTATTAATGTACTATGAGAACAGTTCTGCAGCTGTTTTGCTTTTAATCTTATTGCTTGACAAAAGCATCTTTATTGGATGATTTTGTAAAACCCCAGTTTATGTTCACAGCCAATTTAACTACAAGCTATGCTGTTTTTAAAACTCTCATTTTTCTACAATGTTTGCACATGGCATTATTTCACCAAATCAATTATTATGATGTGATATTAGGATTAGAATGTTAACTTTGTGGTGTGGACTCATCCAGCATAATAATTCTGAGGAATACTGGGCTGTTTGTTCCCCAGCCTGAAATTTAAGTAGCAGCAGCCAATAAATAAGTAAATAAAAAATAAATAAATAAAAATAATAGTAATAAATAATAATAAATAATAGTCCTTTCTCGCAACAGCTAACATGACCTTTGGAAAAGAAAAGAAATCAAAAATATATTTTTCTCAATACAAATTGGTAAAAACTGAAAGCCATTAGTCTTACATGGAAATCAACATTAAGCTTTTGCATTATACAGAATAAAGAAACGGGTGTGCATGTCAGGTCCAGCATAGCAGTTGGTTGTTTTAAGTAAAGAAGTTAAGCAACTGATTACATAGAGGAAGATATAATGTATTTGGTGCCGGTCTGTGCTCCACCCTGCTCTGTCTTTTCCAGGATGCTCTCCTTGATGTGGTGCGGAGGTCCAGGATTCACTTTGTTCACTGCATGTTGCCCAAGGCAGATGCCCTTAAGGCTCTGAGTGGATCCCTGTTCAAAGGAGGAGAATGTGAGGCTCAAGGGGAGCCAGGAGATCCCAGCTTAATGCAGCTGGATGTAGCCCTGCTCCGCGCTCAGCTGCGTGGCTCCAAGCTGCTAGATGCTCTTCGGATCTACAGGCAAGGTGAGGCAGCTGCATAAATCTATACTAAGGGACAGGCATAGAAACTCAGGTCTTCTTGTCCAAATGTGTTTGAAAAATAGAACTAACAAAAATCTGCTTGGTGAGAACCCCTTCCAAAAATATCTATTACACTGAACACTGCCGGAATATAATGTTGTTATTCAATATCGACCTTCGCAGGTTACCCGGATCACATGGTGTTCTCTGAGTTCCGGCGACGCTTTGATGTGCTGGCACCGCACCTCACCAAGAAGCACGGGAGGAATTACATTGTGAAGGACGAGAAGAGAGTAAGTGAATCAGCGAGAGAGGAAAAATGCACAGCTCCGCCTGTGCCCATGCACAGCCAAGATTAATGTTGTGAGGAGGCAGCTTCATTACATCTGCCCCTGATTTGTCAGCAGCCAACTGACAGAGAAATAAACCCTCATTCATCAGAGCCATTGTAATGATCTAATCAACTTAACCTTATCAGTTTTAACAGTTTTGTGCCTTTGAAGGTATTTTACTGCATTCTAAATCAAAAATAAGTATTCACGTAGATACACTTATCTTTTGTAATATAGGCACTGGGAACAGGCTATTAAGGTTTCTTCCTGTTGCACTGACAGTTTGGATGCTTTACCTCTTTAGAGCTTGTTTTAGATTTATGGATTATGACAGTGAATGCTAAATAAATAAATAAATAAATAAAAACAACTTGAGAAGAAGTTGTGAGTTTTCTTCCTAAAGGTTCACTAACAGTGAGGATGTGCTGTGCATTGGTGCATTGGTTCCCTGCAAAAAGTGCAACCAGTTGAAGTGCAGTAGAGAGAAAAAGGATACAAAAGTTTGTTTCTAGAGAGAAATGAGAGAGAGAGAGCGAAAGAATGGGGTTAAGAAAGAGAAAAGCTCTTTTCCCCTGTGTCTGTGCACCAGGGCTGAGTTTCTGTGGAAACACGGGCAAACAAAAGCCCCTCAGTGCTCGTAGTAAACCTCTCCTAGTGTAATCTAGATGTGGTCTTTCAGGCTGGAGGCTCAAGTAGAGAGAAGAGGCTGAGACAACAATATGTCTACAATATACACAGGCTGATAGATGGACAGGGAGAGGCTTCAGGCTGGCCAGTGGTATACCTCTGCATAGATTTTATATAATCAAAGCTACAGCAGGGCCATGACTATGAGGGAGGCCATAAGGAATAAGCCAGGAGCAGATGGATTTGTGGTCGAGCTTGCACCCATGTTAACTGACTTATTTTCAAAACAAAGTCCAACCAGGAATTTGATGTGATAGAAGAGAGGAAACGACACTGAACAACTGTGGACTACTGAAGTGTTGCAGTGTCAGTACAAGTTCCCACTGGATCCAGCAGTTGAAAGACTTAAGCGAGTGTGTGTGTGTGTGTGTGTGTGTGTGTGTGCATGTGTGTGACTGTGTGCCTTTACCCAGGCTGTGGAGGAGCTATTGGAGTCCCTGGATTTGGAGAAGAGCAGCTACCACATGGGTGTGAGTAGGGTGAGTAATACCACCACATCTCAAACAAATGAACAGCTTTAATATGAAGAAAAACCTTTGCTGTGAATCGCTGCCAGTATCACTCCTCTTAAAGCTAAGTACATGGCCATATCCTTGTATTCTTTTTAAAGACACTTGCTGTCTGGGGGAGTGTGTCTTTCATTAAATCCGTCCCTCTCTGAGGTTTGTTTTGTCATCCTCTTTTGGAGAGTTGCCAAGCCTTACCCCTTCTCCCACTCTTTTAGCTAGTGGCAACCCGAGATGCATGTCTCTTCCCTGCCCAACTGTGTGACCCTAATTCCCTCTTTCTTTTCAGGTCATTAGAGCAAATTCTCGCAGCTGATGGCCCTTTTTGTTTTTCACCATGACTGTTGTAAAGCTATCACAGTAAACAATGTCTGGCGCGCTGAGATCTAATCCTATCAGCTGAAAAAGTGGCCATCAGCCAAGAAGGAAATCGACAGAAACAGTAACGTTAAAACAGTGGAACTTATGCTCCCAGATATGTGCGCTGTGCAGAGTCCTTTTAAAAACACATGACACAAAAATGGTTTGGAGGCAGCTTCACATGGTGCCGCACTTTGGAGTGTGAAATGGACTCAGAAGTTGACAAGCACAGTTGGCCATTCACAAAGCGTTCCTGTGGCTTCCTAGCAACCTGCCTCACTTGCATGCCAATTACACCAGCCTCAAATAACCGTATAGCAGTTTAAGTGTTTCAGCTCTCGACAGGATACAATCTGCCATTAGAGACAGCCACACGTCTAAAACCGGCGTTGCTGTGTACATTTTAGAAAGTGCCACATCCGATGGTGATGAAAAACAAATAGCTTCTACCCATCCAGACTAAGCGATTTGAAGAGCATTATTCACTGAAGTCATTTGATGCGTCACTCCTTCCGACTGGTTTGCAGATGCCCCCCTCTGAAGCTGCTCAATCATTTCCACCTTCTGCTTTGTTAACAGATCACATATTATAATTTAGAAAGCACTAGGACTTGTGTAGAGAGACCTTGAGAGGAGACAGTTCATCATCCATCCATTTTAATAGCTAGCTGCCATCATATCTGGAATGCATTCACATCACTTAATCCCTCTGAAGTACAGACAGGCAGTGACGTGATCTGATTTCTATTGGCTGTTTACCTGTGTTTTACCTTTGGCCCAGATTAGATGTAGACAAGGCTGATTGTCTGAGATAATAACTTAATCACAGCTTTCTCACTTAGATTAGACTCACTTGTCCGTGGATTACACTGTTTCTTATTGATTTGCTGCTTCGGTGCACTTATTTACTTTTTAACTCCGTTCTGTTTTTATTTTGCTCTTGTGCTTCATACGAAAGTAAGACCTCCAAATCTAATTTCCCCCTAGCTAAGATAAGCATTACATGATCGTGAAACTTATGATGTATGACCAGTTTGTTGAAACTTATGGTATGAACTCTTCCCTTCATTCATATAATTTATTGATCTCTGCTTTTAGAAGGGATGGGAAACAAAAGATTACTTGTGAGACTGTCAAGTGATAAATATACCAGAAGAAATAAAAGATGGTTAACAGGAAATAAGATAAATAGAGTTAGAATACAATTAACCTGTAGCTCATTAAGTGCCATTCCATATGGTACATGTCTCACATTTCCAAGTGGTATTAGTACTGCTGTCACAGAGACAACTAGAACACTAATGGTAGCAGTCAGAAACAAACACTGACATTTGTATATTATCTTAATAAGCCGTAAATGTTTTCCATATAATAAGGTAATTAAGAAGAAGTAGGATGATACATTACCATTTATTATTTTATTTAACTGATTTGTTTGCCTTGTTACTTATTTAGGTTGTTAGGCCTGTTGATGATACATATTGTGTGTTTGCATCTGGATGTATAGGTTTGATTTTGTATTTTGGTTTGTTTGGTGCTTATTGTTTTTGTTTGTTTTCTGGCAAGTTTTGGTATCGTTTTTATTTTGTTTTCTTGCATTTTCAATTCTTGCATCCTTTACTATTAATAATATGTGTGTTTTTGTGTTGCTCTAGTTGTTCTTCAGAGCTGGCACCTTGGCTAAGCTGGAGGAACAGAGGGATGAACAGACCAAACGAAATCTATCCCTGTTCCAAGCTTCCTGTAGGGGCTACCTGGCACGGCAAGCCTTCAAGAAGAGAAAGGTAGGCAAGACCTCACACAGAGAGAAACGGCTTAGTCTTAGGTTAAAGTTAGTCCAAGCCCCCAAAATGCCAAGGATATGTTCATCTAAATTCATTAAGTATGTACAGTATTTATCTGTCACACATTAAATCAAAATCTTCACTCAAATGAGAGAAAATGGAATAGATTCACTTAATTTTGTTGCAAGATGCAAATTACACATGCAAAAAATAAATGTGATACTTGCAAAGGCGGTCAGAGTAAGTATCAAGGTCAGTTTTATTTGATGGGCTGTTCTTTAATAAAACAGGTGAAGAATGTGAGCTCCAGAGGCCTTGTTGCCTAGGAGTCCACCGGGAGTTGAGAGTTCTTGGCTTAGAACTAATTTTATTGCCAGTTTGCTCTGCTTTGGGGTAAATCTAACCAGCTCTGCTGTAAATCTTCAACTAATTATAAATGTGTTCCTTAAATCCATCACCCTTCCCCTCTTCATCCTTTACTGTAATCCATACAATCAGCTCCCTCCAGGGGGATGTTTGATAGTGACACGTCCATTTATGTTGCATTTTATCAAGCTGCTCCCCTTTAATGCAGCCTCATCCAATGTGCTGCTGACTCAAGCTCTTATCTGCTCCAGCTGTCTTTCATTTTTCTACCAGCACCGCGATGGGTCCATCTCTCTGGACCTCATACATGTCCTCTTGTGATGTATGGAGCCCTGCAGTCCTTCTCCCTCGCTGTGATTACTATTTAAGTGAATGGGCTTTGGCTGGCTAGTGATGAACCAGCAGAAACAGAATCAACACTGCTGCTCTACAGCAGTGTGATGTGCTATTACTAAGTAAATATCTCTTTTCACTGGTATCATATACCAGTGAAAAAAAATACTATTAAATTGTCATCTTTGAAAAAAAAAAGGTAAATCAGTATGACTTTTTATATTACTGGACTTCCAGCTCTCTTCAGTTATTAGAGTTTGAGTAATGGATGATGGTAGAAAATGTGGATCCAAGAGAGGGCAGCTTATTTTTCCTGATAAGTTCAAAGGTCATTATTCACGCAGTGAAGCAGGCTAAGCGCTTGGTCCATAATCTGCTTGAACATGAAGAAAATCAACTGAAAGAAAACCATTCAAAATTGCTAAGCGGCTGTACAATTACAAAATTCATTAGCAAGGAGGCCATTTTTTTCCCCTCTGCCTCCATATGTCTCCCGTCTTCTGCAAACGTATCTACAGTATAATAGAAAGCTAAGACTTTATTTCTTTTATTTTCTATTTTATCTTTTTTTATCTTAATATTATTGCTCTTATGCTCTATACTTTAGATTAGAAGGGTAAAATGTACCATGCAAACATGAATGTGATGAGAGCCACCATAAAGTCTATCACCTGGACAGTGTTTGAGTGTAGAGGCTTATTTAAACTGTGCATATTACCTACAAACACAGTTTAACTCAAAAAATAATAAATAAAATTCACAAAACTTAATTTATCCCCAGTGGGGTAATTAAAAGCACTGGTATCTCAACAAAATTGAATTATGAATTAAGATACATTTCAAGGACCGGTTGTCTAATTTTCTGAAATGTCCATAATATGTGGTCAGGTGAGGATTGATATCATTGCCGTATGTATACGGTAAATAAGAAACTATTGCCAGCATCTGATTATATAAAGTTAGCACACAGACTAGAGGGAGGGTGAGACAGCTAGACTGGCTCTGTCCCTAGGCAACAAAATCTGCCTAGTGATTGCACAGAGCCAAGAAGTAGTTTGGCACATAACTTCCTGTGAAACCACTATGTTTTGATTTTACACTTAGGATGAAACAAACAGACTGTGTTAGGTAGTGAGTTTTAGAAGTGTTGGTAGGCGGTTTTTTTTGTTACCTTTGGACAGGTCCGGGCAAGCTGTTTACCCCTGTTTGCAGTCTATGAGCTGAGCTAACTGGCTGCTAACTGTAGCCTTATTGGCATCAATCTTCTCATCTAACTCTCGCCAAAAAAGTGAATACTAATAGCAAAATTAAAATTATTATTCCCCAAATCCTGTTTTCCCCTTATGAATTTATAAATTGTGTAATTTCCACTGTGTAATTAAAATAACGTCTGATAATATCAGAGGATGACAGATCACTGATAAGATAGTTGGATAAAAAAGCCATTCAGGCTGAGCTATGTGTAAACACACAGCACGAGGGCCCATTCTGCTTCACTGCAGCTTGATGAAATGAAATAGTCCAAGCATGCATTGTCAAACTCAGTCTTTGCAAAAATGCAATGATTTGACAAGTCATAATCTTAAAAATCTCAAAAACACCAAACAAAGCTTTTAACATTATTTCAGTCAGTATCTGCGGCATCAGATTGAAATGTGAACAAGCACAGAACAGTACAGAAATCAGACAATTTGGTCTGCTTCACCTTGCTTTCCTCTTTTTTCAGCTACAGCTTAAACAAGTACAGTATGCTGGATTTATAACTAAGCAACTGTTACGTGTATAGTTTGCAGTAAAGTTCTGTCTGGCAATGATTGCCTGAAGGGCGTTGTTTCCCGCTGAATCTCATTCTTTTTATGTTACACCTGATTCAATCAGCAGACACCAAAGTCATGGAAGAGAAGCGGGGCTGTGGTGGATTAGTGAGTGATTTTCATCTCCCCTTTTCTCCATGTAAAAGATTTGCCGAGTATGTTGCTTTTCAATCTTAGAATAATCATCATATAATAGCATCCAATTGCGCCCTTGCTGTTACCCTGTTATCCCCTTGTGAAAATTGATTGGGCTGCATTGCCTCTTGCACTGTTTGAAGTATCCAGTCTTAGCAGCTACAGTAGATGATAATTTGCCTCTGAAACAGTGCGGATGAGTTCTGCTGAAGCCTCCTCCTGGTTGATGTATATGGATGTGACAGAAAGTCACAAGTTCCCTTGATTGATATTTCCTGGCATGTTACCCTTGTGAAACTGTGCCAAGCCCATGTGACATTAAATGACAAAAACCACAATTTTTATTGTCTCCTCCCCTCCCCCTCCTTTCAGCTGTCTCCTCAAAGGGACAACCTGACATTTTAAAAGTCTGTTATTTTGCCTCAACAGGCACTTATTGCATTGGGAGTTTTGTCCTTTAGGTACCCTACAAATGTATATCTTTTTTGTTATTTACATTGAAATCAGTGTTAAGCAGTATGCATAAAGATTTAACCTGGTATGACAGTATCTATTCATTTGAATCCTTTTCCTTTCATTGTAACAGTGCTCACTGAATTTTAAGATATAAGAGAGGGGATTCTAAAGGATATCACATTTATTTGAAACATGCAGACCCATAGTTCCATATTGATGACACATGAATACCTCTCACTGTTAAGATGTGGATGCGCTCTGCATCGATGTGATGTCTTTGTATAGTGTGAACATGGTGATGTGTTTTTAAAGCAATGCTAAGTAACAGCATATAGTTTTTGAAAAGTATTTTCAAAGTATTTTTCATTATATTAGCCTGGCTTGGTGGAACATTAAGGTTCCTGACTTGGCCATACATGTATTCAGAGCTGCTATCCCTTTTTAGCAAGGCATTATTTTATGTTGCGGGCTCAAAGTTATATCAGTCAGTCATACATCACAGCACTCAGATGTCTTCATGTTTACAGACCTGCTTGCATACACAAACACACAGTATATGTGGAATTGTGAGGGCGAGAACAGGAAACATGTTTTTGCCTTGATATTGGCTCACCACGCTAATTCACATCTCTCAGTTTTACAGTTGTCACATCCTCTTAATGTGTTATGAATACAAAATGTTTATCCACGGTGTTCATTTAGCAAATCTTTTCGTTTGTTTTCTATTCCTTTTAGACTAAATATGACAAGTGAAACCGGTTTAAATCTTCTGTCAGAGATTTGCTGCATTTTGCTCCATGTAAAGGCTTTCACTGTGTGACAAATCCTAATTGGTCATAGAGAGTACCTTCAGGGTGAAATGTACCTGATGCTGAGAATTGTGTTGTTCTAATTGGGTTTGCCCATAATCTGCTGCTGCTGCTAGAGAGCCTCATGCATAAGCAGCATGGAAAATGTGTAATACTTGGAATTAGCTGCCAACATGTTTGATTTAATTAATCAAAAATTAGCTTCCAGGCTTGGAACACACTCTGCTGAAACTCTCCAGAGGAGGTTGGCAAGTCCTGGGATAGCTGCTAGCCCATACACAGGCAATGTAACACAAGAATGAGGAATGAAATGTTTTTCAAATATTCTCAGCAGTGCTGTGGATGATATGGTAGCAGTAGATGAGTTGTGTAAAGCACTTATTCCAGTGAGTAATTAAGATTTTTCTAATTTTCTGGAACTGTTTCTGGGACTGACTTCTGGACATTGCCTCTCTATCATACACTGCATACGAACCATGTGTTTCTATATATTGCATTTAACACCATATGCTCAGATATTGCTACAGTAAGGCTGTTATTATCTCTGTTGACTATGAAGCATTTATTTGTATTGTACAATCAATTTATAGATACTCTCACAAGTACTTACATTAATATTTCACTTGCTCAATAATGTGTATCTCTGTGTGTGAACACTACAACAAACACTTGTTCCCCTTTAGTGAACACCCTTCTTTGTATTTATGTTTAGATTCAGGATCTAGCAATCCGTTGCATCCAGAAAAACATCAAGAAGAACCGCGGTGTGAAGGGCTGGCCATGGTGGAAGCTCTTCACCACAGTCCAGCCCCTCATTAAGGTCCAGCTCACTGAGGAGCAGATGCGAAGCAAAGACGTGAGCAGACCTTTCTGTCTGATGCACCCAACTTTATAGATTCCTCCAAAACCTGCCACTGCAGCTCTGAACTTTCTGCTTTTATTTATTAATACTGCTTATAATATTAATATGTCACAGTTTTACCTGTAATATTACCTGTAACCTATAAAGCTATGTTCTCTACTCCAGGAGGAAATACAGCAGCAGAAACTGAAGCTTGAGAAGGTGGAGAAAGAGCGAAATGAGCTAAGACTGAACACGGATGGACTGGAGAGCAGGGTGGGTCCCTTTGCATGCTGGGAGGATGGTGTTTGATGATGTTTTTTCGATTAAAGATTTGATTATAATTTTTGTGTTACACCCTGTGTGACTGTGTGTGTGTGTTTGTGTCCAGATTGCAGACTTGTTGGCAGAACTAGCTGATGAGAGAAGCACTAGTGAGTCAGCATCCCAGTTGCTGGAAACCGAAACATCAGAGAGACTCCGCCTGGAGAAGGACTTGAAGGATTTACAGGCACATATACACACTGATATTAAGACACACTGGAAAACATAATATTTCAAAAATTCAGATATGAGTGTCTGACAGGCTCTTCTTTGATTGAATGTGCACACAGGCTAAGTTTGATGCCATGAAGAAGCAGTTAGAATCACAGGAAATGGAGGTGATGGAAGCTCGGCTCATGAAAACATCAGAGCTCAACGGGGAGATGGACGATGATGAAGATGATGCTGGTTAGTTGAATTAGAAACTGCTTAGGGTTGACACCACAGGCACCAGAGACTGTCAGCCATCCATATATTTAATTCTAAGGCCAATATTTGAGGAAGAATAAAATTTGAGGACATGCAGTGACTTCTCCTTCTCTATGGAATCTCAATCTTGGCCATCAGTGTTTTTAAACATTTGTTTTCAATTCCTTAATTAATTGTAGTCTTTGTGACACTGGCGACAGCTTGCCTTCGCCTGCCTAATGGGCATGTCAGCTCAGGTCAGAAGCATAATTTGCTGAACAGCTCATACCAGCATTATGTGCACAGTTTGAAAAATCTCTCTTAGACTAATTGTAGCTGCGGGAATTAGTGGCTTTGTTCAACTGTTTCAGCAGGAGACATGGCAGTGAGACTTCTTTCATAATGCTATTAGTAAGTATATTTTCAAAATTTGGGATTTGCTGCAAGGGGATTAAGATGTTCCCTCCGAGGCATACAACTAATGCCTGCTGCTGATTGGTCTCCACCTGCTGGGTAAGAGAGCTCCCGCTGAGAGCATATTGTCCGTGAGACTTTTTTTTTTTCTTTTCTCCCACCCCCTCTTTCAACCCACCTCAGCAGACAAGCCATTACAGAGCATATCAGAATTCTTAGATGAATGAGAAAATAATCGTTGGGATCAGAGCCGGTGGCCCTGCAAGTTGTCATTATGCTATATATATGCTAATGAGCAGCACTGATGGAGGAGACGGTGTTGCCGTGTGAAGGAGAAATGGACAGCCTCTAAAATGATAAGGCTTGAAAATGAACCTGAACCCGAATGTCTGCTTGGCCACTGTTATAGTTCTGATAGCCTCTGACAGCTCCAGAATTAGGGTCGGCTAAGAACTGCGGAAAGTGCCACTTAGACATGCCCGTCTCTAACTACTATTGTGGTGTGCTCTGAATTCTTACCTCAGGTTTATTCAAGATTAGAGTTGAGACACAGGGACTGCTTTGCAGTTTCCTGTTGAGTCTTTTGACCTTATAAGGTCGTGATTTTATGAAAGAAGTTTTAATTACAGAAAGTTTAGTTTGTTTCTGCTCTGGACTGAGATAATCATCACAGCCAGTGCACTGCACTCCTTTCTCCACAATATCAATCATTTCTGAGCTTTTGAGCCTTTTCATCTGTAAACCCTGCTAGGCCTGCATTAAAGGCAGGAGACACCCAAATGTCACACAGACATTTCTGATTTCTACACCTTATCCTTTAGGAGGTGAGTGGCGGATAAAATACAATCGAGCCATTCGTGAAATGGACTTCACCAAAAAGAAACTCCAGCAAGAGTTTGACGACAAACTGGAGACGGAGCAGCAGGGCAAAAGACATCTTGAGCGAAAGGCAAGAAACTTTTTTATGATATTAAATGACTGAACAAATCAAGCTTTTAATGTTTGTTGTGTTACTTGTGACTAGTTGTTATAGAAATATAATGATAATTATACACATATACATAATAAAAGAATAATAATGATGTTTCCATGTGTTTGTGTGTGTATGTGTGTGCACCGTGCAGCTGGCTGATTTGCAGACAGATAATGAGGATATGCAGCGCTCTGTTCAGCAGCTGAAGAAAAAGTGCCAGAAACTGACAGCAGAGCTGCAAGACACCAAACTACACCTGGAGGGCCTACAGAGCCGCAACCATGATCTGGAGAAGAAACAGAGGAAGTCAGTTTCAGTTTCTTTTTCTGTTTGTCTGTTCTTCTCTCTTATGTACACACATTACAGAGAAATACTGCTCCTTGCCAGGCCAGGCACAGACACTGACCCACGGTAGAACACTAACATTTTCTTTAATTTGAATAGTTACTGAAATGTTCCGTAATCTGTGGAATTGCATTAGCTGAGAAAATGATTCAGACTTTAAGCACTTGAGAAGCTATCGTTGTGGCAGAATGTGATCTCTCCCTTGTGGCTAATTGAAGATGCTCTGTGGGTGAAATTATTTTCGGCTGCGCTTCAGAGAGAAAAACAGGGAATTACAGCGAGCTGACAGCATGAAACACTTAGCTGTTAAGTTCACTAACCATAAGTGTTCCTGCCCTAGACAATTGAAGAAAACATTTTGCACATTATTACAACCCAATTGTAAGTTGATGGCTAATGGAAAGGGATAAAAGTGGAGGCTGACACAAAGGTAATGCTGAACGGATGCTGGGCTCTGTGTTGAGGACGGCCTTCTGAGCTCAAAAGCTCTGAAGTAACAGGAATCAGCTGGCTCAGTATTTCATTATGTTCATACACAACTGCTTTGTGTCACTTCTCAAAACCAGGACAATTTACTGTATGTTGACAAAGGACTTATTGTACCAGGTTTATCCACTACATCTGCTGTAGCCTTCAACCTTCTCAACAGCTCAGTACTATGAAACCATAGTCTTGTGTACAACCAACATTTTGGTTGTGTATCCATGTGTGTGTGTGTGTATTTGTGTGCGTTCCAGATTTGACTTGGAACAGAACCAGGCTCAGGCTGAGGTACAAAGAGAAAGGAGCCAGAGGGAGAAGCTGGTTCGAGAGAAAGACTTATTGACTGGTGAGATGTTTAACCTCCGCCAGCAGCGGCAGGTAAGCTACTCAGATGTACTCTGATGTCCTCTCTCAAGGACCACATGTCTGATCTCCCTCCTCTCTGCCTGACATAACTGGGCTGGTCCAGATGTGTGCTTCACTGTGTCTCTATTCCACCTACAGGACAAGGACATTGAATTGTGCGCTGCAAATATGAAGGTGCAGCAGCTGGAGGCAGAGCTACAGGATCTGTCCTCCCAGGAGTCTAAGGATGAAGCCTCACTGGCCAAGGTCAAGAAGCAGCTTCGCGACCTGGAAGTCAAGGTGAAAGACCAGGAGGAGGAATTGGACGAACAGGCAGGAACCATCCAGATGCTGGAGCAGGTACAGGGTGGTGCAGATTCGGTATTTCATGCCAGTATGGAAAAATCTGCTTCTGTCAGGCGTTACAGTGTTTTAAACTCTAAATTCTATAATTGTGTAAGTCCCAGACGAGACGAAAAGGTTTTTCTACCATAATATCCTTCAAAAGTACCATAATGTATGAACATTTTGTTTAAGAAATAATTTTTAGACAGCTCTGTCTCTCATTTTTGACAGATGGTAGATATCTCATTTTGGAAGAAAACTGAAGATTCTTGCTTGATTTGTGCCTTTATTTTATGCTTCATTATATGCATGTCATTATCATGTACACAGGCCAAGTTGCGGCTTGAGATGGAGATGGAGAGGCAGAGGCAGACCCACTCTAAAGAGATTGAGAGTAAGGATGAAGAGGTCGACGAGATCAGGCGTTCCTGTAGTAAAAAGGTGGGTTCTGTTCATTTTCACTCTTACATTTCAGCAAAGTTTCGTCATATATAGTTTCTCTATCTTGGACTACCATTTAATCAGGTCAAAGCAGCACTGAGAGACAAACATTAGTATTCACAAATGTGTTGAAGTTCAATAGACTTCACGCATCGCCCAAAAGTTCTCCAGTTTCTTATTTCAAGTTCTTGGTGGTTTTCGGGGTCCCGTGTGGTATACAAATATCCTGTAGTCATCAGAAGAAAGGTAACAAATAGCCCTCCAGTCACATATTATCATGAAAGAAGAACAAGCACAAAGACAGCTGAAAATCTTACATACACCCAACACTATACATGCATGTTAATAATGAACAAATACAAATCAGAATCCAATGTCTGTATTTGTATCTATACTGTAAGTGGAAGTTGATAACAAAATATATTTTGAAAGCTATGCTGAGGGTAGCAGATCTGCTCAGGGGGAACCCCTGTGTCTTTGTTCGCAATAGCAGCCATGTCTAACAGGACGGTGGATGTTGTGTTATGTCTGACTTTGTTTATCACTGATCATCTGTTGCTACATCCTGACATGCTGCTCATGTGTCCTGCAGCTGAAACAGATGGAAGTGCAGCTGGAGGAGGAGTATGAAGACAAGCAGAAAGTGCTGCGTGACAGGAGAGAGCTGGAGTCCAAACTGCTGAACACCCAGGACCAGGTACTTACATCACTCTGTGTCTGGTCTCTTTCAGTGCTGTAGAGTGTGCGCAATTTAGTCTGGGCCCCTTGTTTTGATTGGGAATAAACTGCTTTTGAGTCTTGAGAGGTGCCATGGTTTTAGAAGGGGAAAAGAAAAATAGGGTATGTGTAATAACACAGCTTTGTCATTCAGGTGAGTCAAAGGGATGTGGAGACAGAGAAGAGGCTGAAGAAAGATCTGAAGAGAACCAAAGTCCTTCTGGCTGATGCACAGATTATGCTGGACCATCTGAAGAGTAACGCCCCCAGCAAGAGGGAGATCGCCCAGCTCAAAAATCAAGTATGGTGGTCTGAAACTGTGATACAACAGAAAACACATTTTCAATTCAGAGCATAAAAATCATGCACTGATTGTTAATCTTAATTTCTCTGCATATCCAGGATGTAGTCTTGATCTTGGCCCACTAACGTTTGTCCCTCACCTCCTCTCCGGTATTTTTTTCTTCCACCTGTTTCTCACAGCTGGAGGAATCAGAGTTCACTTGCGCAGCTGCAGTGAAGGTTCGAAAGAGCATGGAGATTGAAATAGAGGACTTACATATCCAAATGGAGGATGTGGTTAAGACTAAGATGTCGGTGAGTTTTGATCTCTTTTGGCTATGTGTCCAAAAGGTGCAACATATGCATCAAGGTTATTATTATTAAGGTTATATTATTATATTTATTGTCGTGTTGCAATGCAGGATTGCACAATAAAATCTAAGTTGCAGCCCCTTCATACTACACACACACATATCGAAAAAATATTACATATAAATACATATTTATAGATAATAAAATATACCTACTGCTTTTTCATCTCAATGCAGAAACTGATTTTTGCTTAAAGAGAAATTGTGTACATTTTTCCATACCCTTTTTTTGATGCACAAATGAAACCCAAAACAACAAACTTAATGAAGTCATCCTATCAAATTTGCCCTCTTCAAAATGCAGCAGGGCTCTAAAATTAATATGCACACATCAACAACCCATGGTGGGATTTTAAAATAATAAATACATTTTAGCATATATCTGATTTTGACATTTTCTTTAATGGAAAAAATAAGCTTGGCGAATGCTTTTTTTTCTTCCATCTGCTCATTAATGGCTGTCTCATGAGAGTACTCTCTGCATTTCAGACTCGTAGACTGAGGATGTTTTTGTCTCTGGGGGTTGCACAGAGAGTGCTGTGTGCCTTTGCTTTGCTTGTTAATTGCTGCATTTATGGCAGGGGAAGGTCTTGTAAATGTCTCAGATTAGAGGATGCATATTGAGGGCCGAGTCTCTCCCCCTGAACACAGAGGATGAACTCTAAATAGGACATCACCAGTATGCTGCACTGGCTGCTCTTTTCCCTGCCTAAATGAGCCAATTGATTATCTCCAATTGGTCTCATCCTCCAGCCAGAACCTCCATCCAGATTTCATCGCCATTAGATGAGATTCCAGGACTGCCACGGCCCGGCCAGCTAATGACCATTTATCATATTCAACAGCTCATGAATAAATCCTGTCATTCTATACTTAAGTACGTGTGTTTCCTTCTCTCTCTTAATGCTTCAGTTGGAGGAGCAGGTCAGCCGTCTGCAGAGAGAGAAGAATGACCTGCAGTCTCGTATGGAGGAGGATCAGGAGGACATGAATGAGCTTATGAAGAAACACAAAGCTGCAGTTTCCCAGGTAACTCAACCTAACTCGACGAGCAGTTTGAAAGCCTTGGAAATACTAACAATCCCTCTGTTATCGATGGTTACACCTACTTGTCTATGCAGGAAAGTATCCAGGGGTACAACAGCAATGAAATGGACCATGACACAGACCAAAAAAATAATTCCTCTTATTATCTGTATTTGTTTCATTGTATTTAGTTTAAAACACTGTGGGATATCATTTTTAACAGTGCAGTCAACACTCTGTTCTTTTCTGCATGTTTAAATAAGTGTCTTTGAGGTTTGGAGGACATGTTCCCTCTAAACACAGTGTGGGCTCTGCAGTCAGGGAGATGCAATCTGTTCTGCAGCAGATCACATGACAAATTAATTGGCGTGCATGTATTATGTTTATTAACCATTTCAGATAACTGAAACATACTTCCACACTCACATACACATATCCTGATTCTCTGACTATTTACTTTGTGTGTGTGTGTGTGTGTGTGTGTGTGTGTGTGTGTGTGTGCCCTAGTCTGCCAGGGACTTGAGCCAGATCAGTGACCTGCAGGCCCAGCTGGAAGAGGCCACAAAGGAGAAGCAGGAGATCCAAGAAAAGGTATAATAACCTGTCGACTGCCTCAACACTTCTCTGATTAGACCTCAGCTTTTCACACAGTTTCTCTGATTATTGGGATCAAAAAAAGCTTCGTTTCTGTGGCAGCTTTCCTCTCAAAATTGCAATGCAATTTGCATTTAAATAGCAGGAATCAGCAAAGATTTAGAGGTAAGGGGAGAAATTGTTCTTTTGCCTCTAAGCACTCATATTTAAAGGAAGGTCATAAAGTCAGCAGCTTGTTTCCATGGTTTAACCAATTAGATCAGAACATTCATTCTGGTCCTTTCAACGATTATCTCTCAGCTTAATGCAGCAGTTCCTGTCTTGACAGTTTATCTCAATTGTGGTTTTGTTTGTCATTTCAATGCCAATGCCTCATTTTATTCTTAAGTATTGGAAAATTCTAATTGAAATGAAAGGTGGCAGTTGGAAAATAGTATGAAAAACATGTCACATGACATGATTTGTTTGTTCATGAAATAATTTAAATACTCAAGTGATACAATGTGATAATTGGAAATAACATGAGCTATAGTTATTCCAATTTAATTGAAAAGCAGTGGAGATGCCATTTTACAGTCACACATGAACAAGATGTTCACAGTGTAGTCTCATTTGAAATGCCAAACTCCTGATCCTGATCTTCACATTTGTATTTGATGATTGCCTTGTTCATTTGCAGGCACACACTACACTTCCATGTTGAAATGATTGTTAGATGTTACCAACACCAGAATATTTCATGCAACCGTTCATAAAACATTATTTGTCAATGAAAAGAACATGCATGCATGGTCTGAAGCCTAAGGTTTTTTTTTTGGAGCTTTTACTTAAAGGTAGAAGTGTACAGTGTGACAAAAAACTATGATCTTGATACATTTTCACTCTGTACATTATTTCTAATGTTATAGATGTTATGCCCCAGACTCTCAACCGTTTGTAACAAGTCTATCTCTTATCATAAAAGCAGCTCTTCTGCACTGTGCTCTGAAGTTATTAAGCTCTGGCTTGAGTAATGGCTACAGCTATGTGCTTTTAATACGTTGCACAAGGTGAGGACTTATTGTTGTTGCTATGGAAAGTAACCTACTTCAGTCTAGAGAGAAACATCAGCTAGTAAATTCTGAAATTTTGTACAAACATCCATGATCCCCAGAGGATGAATACTTTTGAGTTTGGTGACTTTTCCTCTGGTGCCACTAGGAGGTTGCCATATGTGTTTCAGAGTGAAATGTCTCCAACAATCATTAGCAGGTTTGCCATGATATACACATTTCCCTCAGGATGAACTTTTAACAATCGATCCCTAAACATTTCATCTAGCACCATTATCAGGTCAAAACTTTAATTTGTGCAATATTTTGATTTAGAACCACAGCATATGCCTGCAAAATGCCCATCAACCTCAGCTGTGCAGTGTGGACATTGGGAGAAGTTAACTTTGACGTTGACATCAGCATATTGTGCAACTGATTAAGCTCACTGACTTAACATCTCTGATATACCTGGAGCTACAGTCCATGTCTAATTTAGCCTGGTTAGTTTAGTTCCTTGAAATTGTGCTTAGGTTGTCAGCTGAATGATTGTGGCTCAACATAAATGTGGATTCATGTGGTGTAAAGGTTAATGTGTCTGATTTAGGCCTATGTTATAGTGCTTTTATAATGGTGGTGTTTTTCTGGTGGAGCACTATTTGTTTAGAGGATAACCTCTAACATGTCATGTGTGTCATGAATTAATGCAAGCCCATTTAATTTGTTGATGCATTTGTTTGCGAAATGAAATTACTCTAGGCTGTTAAAGCTGAATTTAGCTAGGCAATCCTTGGTGTGTATTTGCATGCACATTATACATGCTCAGGCTTAGAGTAACTGGACTTTGCTTTAAGCGTTGTTGTGCAGAAGACTGAACAAATAAAACCAAATCTGTTTTAAACAGAATGCATTTAAAATATAATTTCAATAAAGGGCGGAAATGAGTCCTCGCCACACTCTATCAGCACACCCTCTTTCGTATTAGATTAAGCTATACGCATGCCAAATCTTTTGTACACTCAATATATCCAAGGCCCACCCATCAGAATATTTTTGGCTTTACTAGAGACGCATCGCAGGCTGTAAGGCATTGTTAAAACCTGCCAGAGAACGCAGTGATAGCCATCAAAAGCAGCTGACCTTGAAGTGGTTATCTCATCCTCAGTAGGAGGGAAGTCTGCCTCCTTTAGTAATATCAAAGGAGAACTCCAAATCCTCCTTGTATCAGATGCAAAGTCCCTCATTAGGGGCCATGCCGCCCTATGGGCCGGTTTTCCTGTGACGTATCTTTGTTCCTTTTATCAGTCATGAGAAAGTGATTCGGATGGAACAAACGTGCTTTGCATGAAGTTCGGCTCTTTCCCGAAGCCTGTGAAATTCCTGTGACTCTGTTAGTCAGCCTGAACCACAAGCTCTTCTTCTGACCATTTATGGCAGACTGGGGGCATATCTAGAGCTTATTACTCAGGCTGGATGCAGAATATTTACATGTAGCTAGATGGATTAAATGTATACAAAACGGATGAAAAAAATTAATTTAGTTAAACATTCATTTAGTTTTAATACATGCACATAACATCAGCACCTTCTCTGAAATTTAATAGTCCTCACTTGAGAGGAAATGGAAAAGCAGAGGTCAAGAACGAGGTGTGCTGCTACTCACGGAGTGATTGTGTGTATTTAGCGTTTATGTATATGTATGTATGTATGTGTGTGTCCCTTTTCCAGCTCCATTCGCTGCAGAATCAGCTAGAGTTCCAAGAACAGTCCATGGTGGAAAAGTCTCTTGTGTGCCGTCAGGAGGCCAAGATCCGTGAGATAGAGACCAAACTGGAGTATGAAAGGACACAAATCAAGCGCTTGGAGGTGAGATAATCCTAAATGTAAAAGATGTGCTTTGTGAACGTATAATTGCAAATTATACTATATTAATTATGCAAATCTGACATTTAATTTTATTTCAGGGGGAAATTATCAGGAGGTAGAGATGATTAAAAGCAAGGTCATGGTCTACCTTGCATAGCTCCATATCATTGATAAATCTTGAGAAAAGCATACATAATGGAATAAATACATTTGAATTCATAATTGAAAAAAGTACCATATTCAAAACCTCTATATTTTACATGTTTTAAAGGTTGAGGCAGTAATTTGAACACAAAAAGCCAATTTCTTTCTATTTCTAAAATGAATGCAACTTAATGGAGTGTGCAAAATTATTTTTTTAATTATTATATCATATTATTATTATAAAATGCAAGTCCAAACATTCTGCCTTCACTAGCTTGAATTCATAGGAGGTTTTATTGTTTTGGGTGTAGTTGTGAACATTATAAACTTGTAAAATGAAAGCTAATGGGTCGCATGCAAGACCCACTTGTAGAAGCTTTTTGTTCTTAAGAGGCATGGAAGAATAAATAGAATTTATAGCATTTACCAGTTTTTTCATACTCAAAATTTTCCTTTGGTATGAATGAGGTTCATTGCGGTCCAGCTCTGTTGCTGAAATTCTACAGATAACTATTTCACCTGAAACAATGCTCCTCATAATGCTTTAATCTGAATGAATTTATAGTTTATATATGATCCTTCAATTTAGGTCAAAACAGAGACTACAATATCATCATTGTTTTGGGATTTTATGATTTTTTTTCCTGCAACTTACATAGTTCAGGATATGGTTCAGGTTTAGGAAATTTCTCCTCGGGTTCTTTAAGCAGGTCTCGGTCCGGCTTCTATATCCTCTTTTGCACCGACACTGTAATATCATAACTGTGGACTATAATATCATCTTGTCTAATATCTCTGACTGTCACATCACCTTGACTGCCTTTCATTTTAGTCATGGACTGCATGGGCCGCTTTTTAGCGTCTAATCTCAGCTTGAACCACTTCCCCTTTTCAGTACATCGCTGCTTTGATGACATGTTGTCACAGCTAATATTTTTTTTCTAATTATTTCAGGTCCTCTAATGTGACTACTGACATTGCTAAACGTGTACGTTTTTGCTGCTGATTTCAGACAGCAAGACATGATGGCACTGAGCTCTTCTTTTTTATTATTTGCGACATTTAGTGAATGAAATGTAGCCACAAATGGACCGCAATATACTGTGATTTTAGGGGCACCAGCAGACAGCTCTCACTGGGCTGAAATGAATGATTTTCAACAGTTTCGTCAGGAAAGAGTTTGGTGAATTTAACTATTTGTTGTATGCGCAAACCTCACAGAAAAAATAAAAGTGGGTTAGGCTAATAATACCTTGTTCTTGCATGAGCTAGTGATAGTTTACAACATATGTACAATATATTCTCAGAACATGCAGACAAGCTGCTAAGAAAAATTAATCAAAATTAAGAAGAAATTGAAAATTTACTGCTCAGATTTTAATGCTGCCCAAAAAACAGAAACCACGTATGGTGGGATAAGAACAAACGTGTAAGAGTTAATAGCAAATCAGACTGTTGAGTTATTCACTTGTCCACATGTGACCTTTGTACGAACAAGTTCACTCTTTTTCCGCTCCAATCCTACCCAGAGCCTGGTGGGTCGTCTGAAGGAAAACCTTGAAAAGATGACAGAGGAGAGAAACCAACGCATTGCTGCAGAAAACAGGGAGAAGGAACAGAATAAGCGAATGCAGAGGCAGATAAGGGACATGAAAGAAGAAATGGCCGAGCTATCCAAGAAGGAGGCCGAGGCGAGCCGCAAGAAGCACGAGTTGGTGAGGCTTTGGGTGCTGGGAGACTTGATATGATTCACTGGTGTTAACACTGGAGGAGGTAAACATGCTTCTTCTGTGCTGTGATCCATTCACCAGGAAATGGACATTGAGAGCTTAGAGGCGGCAAATCAGAGCTTACAAGTGGACCTTAAGCTGGCCTTCAAGAGGATAGGTGACCTGCAGGCTGCCATAGAGGACGAGATTGAGAGTGATGACAATGACGACTTAATCAACAGGTACAGTAGTCTTCTAACATAGATACAGGTGCCTTTGCTTCACAGTAATGTGTGCTTGGTACAACTGGGGATAACATTCTATAGCTAGAGGCCTGAGTTCCAAAGCAAGGTATCTTTGCAAGCAGCAAGAAACTTATCGAATAAGAACTGCTTTTTTAGTAGCCTGTCAATCACAACTTGTATCTTTTGGTTCTGTATCCCCCACATATTCCTCCAGAGTAAATGTTTTGTACTCTGCGAGTCATATTACGTTTTGTTCCCCAAATACTTCTCACTTGGTATAATTTGGTTCACCTCTGATTGTTGGTGACGGTTTTTCCAGTTTGGTTACTCCTTTGAGGGTTTGAGGGTCATGCTAGCTCTGAGCTCACTGAGGTAAACACCAACTTTATACAGACCTCTAAAAAAAATACATTACACACACCAGCTTTGAGAATGAGGTTGATTTACTGAGTCAATGCTTTACAATAGATAGTTGTTTAAAACTATTTATTTGCTGTTATCTTATCCTGTCCTCTGTTCACACTGTTGTTCGTGTATCTCACCTTCTCTGTTTCTCTTTTCCTTGTTTCCCTTTTGGTACACTCCGCACTTTGGGCAGTTTGCAAGACATGGTGACAAAATATCAGAAAAGAAAGAACAAAACGTGAGAATGGAAAATGCATCCTTTGTTTTTCTCATTATGGTTGTTTGTTTTTTCTCACATATTTCAACCAGAGGAGACAATCATGCAGTATTCCTTAGCCTTTCAGTTTAGGTTGTTCACAATAAGACTGTGAGGAGCAGTAATTTTAAATAGAATGGAAAGCTGTCTCTGTGGTAGACATGTCTGATAAAAGCTGTGCTTAAAGAATGGCGCTGGTGTTTCATTTAGTTTCATTTTATGTTGTGCCACGTGTCTGCAGGTGTCTGTACACAGTTGGAGATTTCAAGGCTTGTTTTTCTACTTTAAGAACAACAGAAAGTTATTTGAAAGATCTGATGGCACACAGGATACCTTGCAGAATGTTAGCGGAAATGTAAACGAGAATGGTAAACAGACTACAACTCTAATTGACACCGGCATTCTCCTTGAAGCCAGTCTCACCACTTTGAAGAATATGACCCAAATAACAAACAGCGCAATGTTACAGACCTGCGGTAATACTGCATCTTTGTCTCCATGAGTATTTTCGTATCAAACACCATTCTTTTCTAAATGTGCTGCATCATTAGACGCCTTCATCACGCATTTGTTTGGATCTTGGGTTAAAGCTGTTCTCTGCACTCAACTGCACTGATTTTTACGTGTCTTCTGTTCCTCTATGGCTTTTTCAAAGCACATACAGCTAGTTCATACCTCGCTGAGTTTGTGTGGAGAATACACTGCAGATCATACACTACATTTTTACTTGAGGATACATCTATGTGAAAGCAAATTTACAATATTAGTTGTTTGCAAATTAAATTCATTTCCTCATTGTTTTCATCTTTCATCTCACTATTACCTCCATATGTTGTTATTTTTCGATCTTCCTTTGGTTTATAGATGATGAAAATGAGGAAATTGGGACTGTGAATATTTCTGACTTGCTCCCAAAGTTGAAATTATGACAATCTGAAAACAAACTAATGTAATGATAAACACCACAAACACGTAGGCTATCAGTAAGTAAGAATGGCATGAAAAAGATGATCTGTGTTGTTCCCTTTGCACAAACTTGCCATGGTGGGAATAACTTCCATGTGCTCTGGAAGATCTTAAGCACGACTGTGTGAGCATTGCTTGTGACTGCGAAATGACTGCACGGTGTGACTGCACATCCACGTCTGCACAGTCAGCAAGTGGAAAGTGATGCCACAGTGCACTAATTAAATGTTTTCTCTCAAAGCTCAGCTGTTGATTTCCATGCATGCAAATACTCCACTAATCCAATCTCATTACATAGCGTTGTGGAACATTAAACTATAAATACAAATGTTCACCTTGTCATGCTTTTAAAATGTGTAGTCACTGATTGTGAATGTTAAATATTTTCTTTTGACTGACTGAATCCCATTTTCCTCCTGTCTTTGTACGGTGAAAGGAACTGTTGTGGCATGTTAGATAATTTAGACCTTCATCAGAGCGTATGAAGGAAATGCAGTACTCAGTTTGTATATCCATCCATAATTTCCCGTTTTAACCTCTGATTGCGTCTTCAAAGAGACATGGACTCACTCTCCTTATCGTGTTTCTTTTGGTTATCCATTTTTCATCAGACCACTTGTGTGTATCAGTGGTCTGCCTTTCTTTTTGTACAATTGCATTTTCTGTCCTTCAACATTATTGCGTTAGCAGCACTGATGAACAATAATGGATGACATAATTTTTCCTGGAATTACAAAAGTGGATTTTCAAATGATTTAAATTATGATTCAATGGTTTTGTACTCAGTGCTTCAAAACATAGGTTACAGGAACTATATTATAAGTTAATCTACTGTTTTTCAAGCTCAGCTTCCCTGCAGACTGCAACAGGCTATATCTAGCTGTAGTGGTTGCATTTAATTTGTGCAATGCAAACTATGTAAATGCTCCTGTCAGTGGACTGACTGAGAATTAAACATTTCACATCCAGAACAAGGTGAAAATCATCCATGAGTATGAGTAAATCACATCATAAAGATCAACATCACAAATTGTGAAGTGCACAGATTATGTTTAAAAAAAAAAAAAAACAACAGAAGTGGATGCCCTATGCTTTTATTTGTCAATATATAATTAGCCAATACCAGAAAAAATACGGTGTTGGTACCACAAGTGCTAAACTGATAAAACCAAGCCATACGAGATTTGATGCTGAGTTTAAGTATTTGTGACAAAGATTTACAACCAGTGCAGGCCAATTGTCAGAAGCTATTAATGTTCACTTCTAAATTCTCGGGGCTTGTTTGTATCTACGAGCCTCAGGACTGGTTAGCTGGTAGTGTGGGGCCAAGGACAAATTGTTTGTGACACCATTTGCACAGCACTCAATTGTAAGCCACCTTCTATTTCACGTGTGTGTGTGTGTGTGTGTGTGTGTGTGTGTATGTGTGAGTGTTAGAGACAGGGGGAAGAGGGAGATAATTTTGCTGTGGGCTGGTTTCAGTATTTTGTTGTGTAATATATCATGTTAAAGAGTCAAAGTATCACAGGGATGACAAATGGGCAGCACGTGTAATCAACTTTCTAGTATTAATGAAGCTATTATCTGTAGAGAAGAGAGGGAGTGGAAAATAAAAGGATGACATGTAATGGCTGAACTTGGACTCACAATTTTCGCTTGCTGCCTCATGAAGCACCTCTCAACGTTTGGAATGAACAGGTTTTCCTGTGCAAAATAATATAATCAGACCATTTAGTCTCTCTAACATTGCCATTACCTTCCCCTCTGAAAGCTTTGCTGTAAGGTTGATTGTGAAAAAGTTAAATACGTTAATGCTCTTAGAGAGTTTGAAAGCCTGAATACCATTCAGTCCAAGATCCAGAAGCTTCCTTCCTTCTGTGCCCACTCCTTGACAATACTCACACGCCAGCATGCCACCACCTTTCTTGCACTAAAAAATGTCTTTTAGGCAGTCCATCTGAAAGAATTAAGGGAGGAGGGAGGACACTTTGTTCTCTGAGGAAACATGCCTGAATGCATGACACAAAGACTGATGGCATTTGGACCATGTTGCTGTATTGACTCAGAGGTTATGCCACTCTGCTTTCCTTTCACTCACAATTTCCTGTCACATTAACCTTCTAGGACAATGACATGCATAATTCACAAATTTCACAGTGTATTTGAATTGAATGAGGACTGACCTTATCCAGGTGGGATCTACCAAGCTTTTTCATTGGGATCCATGGGTCTCTGTATATTGATTGTTATGTCAAGTGTAGGGCAATGGGGCTGTCTCGTGGCTCCACTCCAATAACAATCACCAGGAGCAGGTGACATACCACACAGATGCTAGCAGCCCAGTACCAGCCAAAAAGAGTTAATTATACCTCCAGCAGCTTCATCCACATTTTGGCTACATGATGCATTTGCTTCACTCATTCATGTTGAGAAACATCTTCCTGTGTTGATATTTTTGATTCACACATGCTTACCTCAACCCTGTCTGGTGTGCCTTGCGTCATACTGAGCCCTATTATTTTTAAAAAATAAATGCAACTGTGAAAATGTGAACAATATTTTATGTTGCACTGCGTAAAATATTCGCATAGCAAGTCATTTTGTTGAATTAGTTTTCTGAAAATAAACTGACAAACGGATTCAGACTTCAGAGTCAGTGAGGACTGAGAAGGAATGTAAAGAGAAGTTCATTATTATTAAAAATGAGGAACTGTCTCACTTAATTCAAGGACTTTTGCACCTCAAGATGTAAAAATGACTTGTTAACGATGAATATTTTTGCTGTGTTGTGTTGACGTCTTGGGTGCTCCTTACAAACTCTAGCTGATATTTGTCTTTACAGTGGGGATGAGACAGAAACAGATTCAGAGGTGGAGGATCGTGTGGATGGAGTAAAATCTTGGCTCTCAAAGAACAAAGGCTCCACCAAAACCCTGTCAGATGAGGGAAGTCTGAAAAGCACCAGGTTAGTCCTCACATCCTCTATCATCATGACAGACAACCATGTACATCCCTGTGGTAATGTAATGATAAAACTACCCACATTCCCAGCCTTGAAAAGACGCAGGATTACCTGGGGCAGATTGTAACAGAAGGATGGGTATTTCATGTGATTACGTGTCATCTCTCTCTCCCAGTAATCTGTCTAATGACAGCAGGCAGAAAGAAGAAGCGGCTGCTGTCAAATTTATTGAAGTGGCCCATGGCCAGTTGGCATGCTTGCTAAATGACGCCCCTGCCACAGTTAGATAGATCTTTTCACTCGTTGATTGCCTCACTACCTACAGTGTATACTGTACATAATGGAAATAGCCACAGGTATTGTATGTGTTTGTTGACTCATGACTGGTCCCAAGGACAAAATGAAAATGACACATAGGAAATAATGTCAGAGATATGTGTCAAGGTACCAAAATCTACACTCTTAATTATCTGCATCATGTGAGGTTTGATCTGCTCCTTTTTTGCAGAGTTTCTGATTTTTTTCTTGTTGTCCTCTGTTGGTTGTCTCTGGTCTTTATTCTTTTATGCTACCCTTTAGATATTCTGCAAATGCAGAAGCCAAAGAGGCAAAAGAAGGTAAGGAGAAGATGAATGATGGAAGTAAAGATGGCAATGAGGTAGAGCAGAACAGATCAGTGTCTGTTATGAGCTCCCTAAGCTACAGGAAACGTTCCAACCTGAAAGACTCCATAGGTGGGAGAGGTGATGAGAACTCCTTGTTTAGCACTCTCAAAGAACAGCCTGACACACCAGACCATGCCTCAATTCGCAAAGCCAAGTTTAAGTCTGGAGACCTCCAGGAGGATTGGAAGAAGACCCAGGAACAGGAAGACTTGGATGACAAAGGCTCTGTCATCTCCCTGGCCTATTCTGAAGCCACCAGCAGAGCCAGGAAGGGATTGGAGTCCCGCTGGACTTCCCGTAGCAGTCCTGAATTTGATAAGGACTCTATGGTGTCCTCTGTAGCCCCAAGCAGGATGTCCACCAGACGGGGCATGTTGGACATGGATGATGACAATAAGTCGACTATCAGCAGCGTGAGCCACTCCAGCCCACGATCATTGCATCGTAGCACCTCTTGGAAAGATGACAGACGCAGCAGCTCACGCCTGTCCCTCGCTCGTAGCTGTGGTCTCAGTGAATTCGGCCTGCATGCAGATGATGACAATGTTGATGATGACAAGAGTATGGCTTTTAGTGAAGCTGGAACTTCATCTTATAGTCCCCGTTCCCTTAGTCGCAGCTTTTCTACCCCAGCCCAACCACGCTCCTCGGATAGCAATCTGCCAGATTCTTCTGACATTAAGTCAGTCTCCCACCGCAACTACTTGGACCCTGACTTAGAGGCTGCAATCAATGAGGTGTTGAGCTTCAAACCCATTAAGTTCAAGCGCAGCAAACTTGATGAGTCTAGTGGTGAAGAAGAAAGTGAGAAGAAGGGGCCAGGAAGCGAAGACAGTAGGAAGAAGGGAGAAGATGAGGGGCTTGGCTGCAGCACATCCAGCCTGCTTCGGTCTGCATCAGGTTCTGCCCTGGACTATGGCAATCGGCCATCCAGCACCCTGAGCAGCAGCAGCTGCCGCAGTCGTAAAGATAAAAAAAGTAAAGTCTCTTTGTCCAACGACTCCTCTTCAGACGATCATCATAGCAGAAAGAGCTCAAGGGGTAGGAAGGGCAAGAAGTCCAAGAAGAAATCTAAAAAGAAGCAAAGTGAGTCAGAGTCAGAGTCAGCGTCTGATTCTTCTTCCTCGTCAAAATCGTCTGAGTCCTCTTCGTCTGATTCAACCATCTCTTACCGCAGTTCTAGCAGGGTTAAAAGGTGCTTGAAACAGCCATCTGATGATGAGAAGGATCCTGCAGGTCATGGACCAGCTAGCAAGAAGGAAACGAAGAAGAAGCAGAAGAAGATGGATAGCTTGGTGATGAAGTACCTCTACAGGCCTGACAGTGACTGATACCAACAGTGGAAGGTGATGCTTGGTGTGATAATAACCCAGGAGCTTGGCAGAACTGAAACTAAGATTGAGACTGACAAATCTTTCCCTTAATATACTAACCATCGTCCTATGTGTGAATTATTCTGATTCTTGTGATTAACAAATGCTGACTCGTACTAAGGAAGACCTAGCTACATTTTTCATGTAGTCACATCACAACAACTGTGCATGCAACTAATTTTTTATTTGTGAAAACATTTTCTACATCTTCATTTGAAATGACTACTATTTTACTATTATAGGGCACAGAACATAGAATTCTTCTTAATTGAGCTATGAGTTATTGAGCTCATCAATGCCGAATTGATCCCTCGCACGATATGACACTGACCTTCCTAACTCTACTATTTACTAATATGTGAACATTGTGCCACAGTGACAGTGACTACATGGGAAGTGTAAATATTTATCTAGTCTTGACATATGTGACTTTCCTGTAGGGTGTTTATATTATTAAAAGACTGAAGTTTTGATTTCTTGACCAGCAGCACAATTTCTAAGACCATGGACCAAAGGTATTTCTATTGCAGTTCTGTATACTAATTAAAAATAAAAATGAGCAAGCAACCATAGTAACAATGTGGACATATGTCATGCACATCTCAGGGGATGAGTTGTTTACTGCCTGGGGAAGAGTGTAATACTGCAACCTAAATTCCTTGTGCTTTCCCATTTCCCTCTACACCTTTCAGCTTTGTTTCTCTTGTAACTAGCCAAGTAATGATATAATGGTGTGTTCTTACGTGTGTTGACCCTTACAGCCCTCCTGCGAGCCGGAGACACCTGGGCAGATCTGATGAGGAGGATGAGGCAGAGAGAGACTCCAGCAGGCAGTCACTGAGGCAGAGCGACAGCGAAGGCACTTTGGCAGAGAGCTCATCGTAACCCAAACTCAGGTCACCTCGTGCTTTCACTGACATCACACAGAACGGAGGGACACAATTTTATTCCTCACAACATCACCACCACTTCTCAGCCAGCAAGAGAGGCCATCTGCTTCCGGAGGCAAGGACGGAGAGGAACACTCTTTTTAGATAGTTCAGCCAGGGTTTTGTATCATATTTTACTTATTACGGCACACTCACTCACATCGTGAAGTGATGTTGCTTCTGTGGTTAAAGATGTGCTTGTGTGCTTCTTTTTTAAAATTTAACACAATATATTGAATAAGTTAGTTAATATAAAACGGTGAACTTGAGAGCAATCAGAAGAACTTTCTGCTGCTACTTTATTTATAATAGCTGCTTTTCAGGCATATTTAAGCACTCATCTGCACTCTCCTCTCGCTATTCAGATAGCTCTGCCAAGAGGATTTAGATAAGCCCGCTCTGGCTACACTTCTCCAAGAAGGTCTGACCAACGATTAAGACTGTTCTTATCTCTTTCCCATTAATGTGGACTAGTGCTGTGGGAGGAATTAACCCATTTTCAATTAATTATCTTGCTGTAAATTTACATGTGACTCTTGTTCCAAGTTGAAATATCTTTTGAACAAAGTGATGCCAGATCATGATTGACTGACATCAAAGGAAAAATCAGTTTATATTTAAACCAAGCTGGTAGATGTTTGTAATGGATCTAAAACAAAGTCTAATTTAAAAGTATAAATATAGTTCTACACAGATAAATAATGAGTTAAATCAAAGCTTTTACTTGAACATGATATTCAGATGAGCTAAGAATTTCTAAAACTAGTGAGAGAAATATTTTATTAAGATAAGGTTTATGTCACATTCTTGATTTATTCTTATCTTTTAGTAGGGTGCATGCCAGATTGCATCTGATGTGGCTGTTTTGAGGCTCAGTCATGCTTTTGTCTACTGCTGTCATCCTATTTCTTGAAGTTCGAAGGGAACGAATGTATTTTTGCGATTATAAAGAAGCTTTCTGTACAGCTCATGAGATAAGACCTTTCAGAACCAGACATGTATGGTGTTATTTTTAAGATGCACAGACACTGGATTTCTGCTCTGTGCAATGAATTAAAGCTCCCGTGCTAATGTTGAATCCTGCAGAAAAATAATCCAATACAATGATATCCATTTTGATGTTTCCACTTCAAATACACTGTTACATATGTTTTGTTACTTGTGCACAGGTGTACAGTGCAGACTGTCTTGAGCACATTGGTTTAAGTAGTAAAACTGCCTTTTTTTCAGTACAACACGGTCCTCCCATTAGTTAATCTGTTGATTTTTTTAGATGTGAGAAAATTTGGGGTTATTGAGTTATTTCCAGGTTGTTTGCATTTTAATCCTTTTATCTGAAAGGATTCTGATTTTGACAGAAGTTTTGGAAAGGTTTTCCATATCAGGCTCTTATTTAGCTGTACTCCATTAGCCTCCTGTTTACACTGTATTACCTCATACAGTACTGCCAAAAATACCCTTAAATTAAAGCCAGTCTGCTCTTATAATTCACTATGTGATTTGTTACTGTTCAGACAAACTTTGTGGTTTCTATATTCAGCCTTACTGAATTTTAATTATATCCTTAGATGATTGTGACTTTATGAATTTTTAAACTGTATTTAAATGATGTGTAGGTAGATTTGAATACAGAAGCATATACAGTATATGGGCATGTGGAATGTCAGCTCATGTGCAAATAAAAGCTTCAAGTGTCTGGCTTGCTATTTGCATATCTTCTCACAAGAGGCTAATCTGCATTTCATGTCTTATTTTCAGAGTTTTTTTTCTTCACACATGAATATTAATGTGGAACACAGAAACTTTGATGTCAGTGATTCAGAATAGACTTGTTAAATTAAAAAAAATATTGTAAGTTTCACTGTCTCTAAGTTGGAGTTGCTGGCATTACATTATAGTTTCAAAAGTTTGTGCACCTCATCCTGTCTTTTGAAAAGGCTTGTCTATTTTCATTATTGAACAGATAACCATTTGTAATATGAGTGATTTTTTTTTAAGTTAATAAATTCAGCCTTTTGTTTACAGAATCAATGTCATCTTGCTGTAATTGCATAGATGTAGCCTATAATTTAGATGCAATTTTGTTTCAAATTCACAACCTTTAATAAACAGTTTGAGAAAAGGAGCTTAGAATGTGGGCAGGGCAGTTTTAGCACAACAAGTCACTGATGTGTCATGTGTGGTTAATTTTAGCCCATTCTACCCCACAGAAATTTCCCTTCATAGCCATCCAGTTTTCCCAGGAGACTACTTCAGGGCAGTTCTGAGACTGAATGCTTCTCACACCACCTTGCAACCCTTGCGTTGTTAATATGACTACTGCACACTTGGGGCAAATTCAGGAAGATCAGAATCCGAGAGCAAGTACAGTCTTCCTCCTCACATCAGTCTCTAGTCTACAAGCTTACCTAGGTTCAAAGGGATTGATGGTTTTAGATTACCACCTTGGATGACATTCACACCTGATGTGTTTTGCTTTAAAGAATCCCCTATTTATCCAACCAATCTGTAATCCTCATTCCTATACACAGCCTGTTCTGATGCCTCACTCGGTGCCAGGGAGCTTTTGCTGTAATTTCACTTCACTTGTGTGCACCCTATGGGTGGCTGCGTGTTTCTGCTTAAAGGCTTTCCATTGAGTGACAGATTAAATTCTGCTCCCGATTTTACTTATTTTGGCTCTAACACTGTTTCACAAGCCACTGGAGCAGGAAGTCATTAGCTCGACAAAGCCAAGCAAGGCTGTGTTTACGGTGCCACCCTCCCTGTTATTTCGACATAATGGTTTGGACACAGATATTTGCTGCACTGGAAGTCTAATGCTGCACCTCCATGGACAGAGCTGCCCTGCACAATAACTTAGAATGCCAGTAGTCTTAACATTAGTGCCCATATGGTTCATTTGCTTATTGAGCAGAACATCAGAGTTGTGCTGTTTGATTATATACTTTACATTTCATCTGAAACTAGTCTGACATTACAACTTTTCTTGATATATTCCTGGAAAAAGCCAGTATCCTCCATCAAGATTCTGTGCCAGTATGGGCGAAGATGCACCTTTTAAAATTACAAAGCAGATGGAGAACATCCAAAATGAGTTTGAACTGACTCTTCAGTAAAACTGTGCCAGTTTTTGCATAAGCAGCTCTGTTTGCCAAGCATTCTCACATTTTGACCTTGGTTGGAGGCCACCCTGCCAGGCAGTAAAATATGTGGGGGAGCAGTTAGAGGTGAGAATGTGTTTATCAGGCATCATCTTCAACTATTAGCGCTCCCAGTTTTCTGCTGGATGCCTACTGTCAATAAAGCACTGATTGGAGGCACTGGGACACTGCCTGCAGGGACCAGGTGAGGAGGCTGCATTCATTTGCAATTCTGAGATGAAAAGGCACTGCAGTGTGTGCTGCTTGTGCTCCTCTCTTTGTTTGCACATATCATTTCCACCCTAATGAACACTGCTCAGTAGTTGGCCCTTGTATCGAGGCTCAGAGGTAGACTCAAACATTGTTTACATTTTGCATAGGTCTTTGCAGGGTCTGGGGAGCAATAAAAGCATTTTTTTCTCTCCTCGTGTACCATAAAAGGAAATGAGTTTTAGCACCAACAGCAATCTGAAATCTTTAATTTATTGTGCATTGTGTCACTCCTCATACCTAAGCACAGTTTAAACCTTGAAAACAAATTGCCGGAATCCTTGAAGTAGAAAAAGGAAATGTTGTAGTGTCTATCACCAATTTCAGTGTTGGATTTGACTCTCTATCACCACTCCACAGTATGCAGGTGGCCAAAGCCTCCTGCTGTGCTCAGAGCTGTTCAGTGCTTAGTGTCCCTGCCAAAGGAGAGCTGCTGCCCTTGTCGGTGGTGTGTGTATGTGTATGATTGGGTAAGGGGGAGATGAAGACTTAAAATATACTCTACAGCAGTCCACTACTTCTGAGGGGATTTAAAATGGGCAGAAATGGCCCCCGTCTCCCAGCCTCTCTCAGTAGGAAAGAGTTGAAAAGATCATTTACCTGTGTCGTAGTTGCTTCAAGCAGTGATGTGATTTCATTTCTGTCGTCCTTCACTTGCCATTACTATGTTTTTAGTTGTACGGGAAACAAACTTAGGTGTAGACAAAAGATACAGGGGCATCCTGAAGCACAGGTCATGCCACATAACTTCAAAGTCCTTTTGTCTCATCTCACCAGAGAGCTATTCTTTGCATTTTGTTTACCTTCTTCTACCCAGTCTCTACTGTATGCTATCCAGTAAATCAGAATTGGTAGTGTGGTAGAATGGTAGAATTTTAAAAACTTGCAAATAAGAGACAAATTACTCAACCTATAATCCCAATCTGTATCTTACAGGTCAAACACAAACTGCATGGGCTGTGGATCAGGATTACACTGATCATTAAAAGGGAAAAAAAAAAAAAATAGACAAAATGCACAATGTTTATGCTTTGTGCATATGATTGATGATCTGTAGTGATTGTTTTGCCTTGAACCCAGATTTATGGCTTCTAATCAAATCTGATTACTCTCAGATTTGGAACGACACCTACACACCTGTTAGAATTTCAAAATCCCCCCACTGTTTGGCCCACTTATGTTTTCAGCTGCTGAGTGATGGAGAACAGTGCTGCGAGAGGGAGAGTATGTGTGTCACATTTCTGTCACTATATAGCTTTATTTTCAAGCTCAAATGGACCATGACAAAGCAATTTTATTGCAACAGTGTTTTGCATCTCTTGGATTTCAGTTCTCATTTGCCTGTCACTATTGTGAAAATGCAACTTTATGGTCCATATTAAATAGTGGCCAGACAGATGGGAGGGTTGTCATGGGTGGGGGTAGTGATAGAGACTTGTGTGGCAGGCTGCTGCTGTACTTGCACTTCTGCGAATTCCGATTTTTTTACGATGATGATGACTGAGGTGCTTCTAGATTATCGTACCATTTTCTCTACAGCCTCATTCATGTATTAGAATCAGAATCAGAATCAGAATTCCTTTATTAATCCCTGGAGGGAAATTATTAAGGTCCATTTCTAATCATCCTTGAATCTCCAGATTCAGTTTCCACCCAGGAGACCGTATTGCTTCCTGAGAGCTGCAGCCAAGCTGTCCAGTTCCACTTCGTGGTCACTCTCATTCTGCCCGGGAGCTTGTGCATGTCCCAGAGATACCTCCAGTGACCATTACTAATTATTTTAGACATTCTCTTGGCAATCTTAGTCACAGCAAGTATATTCTTCTTGATCAAACTAATTCATTCTTAAGAATGCAGAAGTCTTCAACCACAAAGAAAATGAGGGAAGTTTGAAAATAAAAGTGAAAACATATATCACAGTACCAGACACTTAATAAATTCTTCAGCTCAGTCACTGCACGAGTCATTGCACTGACAGATAAAATGTTCTCGACTTGGTGCCAGCACTTGACAGCTTGGTAGTCTTTCCCACCAAACTCAGAAGCTATAAACTGATAGATAGCAGAAATTAACTATGCATCTAATTGCAGAATTTACAAGCATAACTCACTGAGCAGATGGAAGTAATGGTGTGTTTGGAGTCATTTTACTCAAACCCCAGGATATTGCAGTGCGTGAATGTCCAGAGGAGCGTATTCCTCTCCAAAGTGGGATTTACTTAAACTAATACAAAAGCCTAGTAGCCATTTGGCTCTGGACTGGTGTTGTGTCATGGAGTCTTGGCAAATGCAGAGTCAAAATGACTGCTGGAAGCCAGATCTGGATGGTTGTCATAGACCATATGTGTATCACTCTTGTCAGGTGGTAGAGACAACCTATAGTGCTGTATAATTAAAGTTTAACATAAAAAATTACCTTTCGTGATTCAGATGTTTTTATCTGATACCCTCAACTGTTTCTGTGGTCAAAAGACATTGTGACGTTCTGCATAACAGAGAACCGAGCATGACAAATTATTTCTATTTGGTGAACAGTGAATTTAATATCATCAAACTGAGATTCTAATATCGACTAAATTATGATGATTCTAAAAAAAATATTCATAGAAGTTGAATGAAAAAAGCTGTGAAAAAAGTGTGAAAGCTTAAAAAATGAGATCATTTTCTAGATCAGTCGTCAACTGTATTGTGTGCTTGTTTTCAAATAAATCTTCTATCTATCAGGATGTCTGATGTTTATTTCAAAGGCTTAAGTTTTCATTTCTGTTGTGATGAAAGAAAGATAGTCACTCACAACTGATCCTTGAATCTAAGACATAATTTCTTTTCCATTTCAACTTAACCCCACTGAAATTGGGGTAAGTAATTTGAGGCCACAGCCAATTGGAAGACCTTAAACAGTTATTCAAGGAGAGCCAGTCAACACCCACCAGCGAGGTATTGAATGGAGATATTCAGGCACTGAATAGACGTTTGAAAATGCAAAAAGAGGTAATGTAGTGCCTCAGAAATTTCCAAAGATTGACAGCCGGACACTGAGTGAGTCAGACAGGATACTAATGTCCGATCTGTCATTCGGTCTTCTCCTTTTGCGGGCTCCATCTCGCTGCCCATGTGGGACTGAGTCTGATTGACAAGCCACTGACATTTACAATCTCCCAGTCTCAAAGTGTGGGCAAGCATGTCTGTATCAAAATGTGATTGCTGTGGATGGTCTGAGTCATCATTAGTGAATTTTGTATATCACGGACCTGCTTCATTATATTACTGCTTGCTCATTATTCTCTGTTGATAGTGTGTGTGAACTCTGTTTGACTTTTGGTTCCGCCTGCTTTGAGTTTATGGTTGGATTGATTTTGAGCACAAGGTCGACAGCATTTTTGTCTCATAAAGATTAAACAAAATAAATAAAAAGAGACCTAAATAGTTCTCCATCTAGCTGTTATTGGGCTATAAACTAGCACACAGTTATTTTAAGTACTTGGGCCTTTAAGCATACTCTGGGAAATGCAACAAAGTATATGTGGGAAAAATAATGGTGGAACTTTGAAATAAACTACTAAAAGTTTTATAGCTTATTCATGTTTTTTCAATTGCACAACAGGTTTTGAAGTGTCCTGTTGGCAGACATACACAATCTGCCTTAAGTCCCCCATTGTTGAAAATGTGTTTTTCTTCTTGTTCTTACAGTTTAATGTTCGACAAGTGTAGAGCCCAACACACACTAAGGCTGGTTTCATATTCATTGCTGAAAGTGTAGATTTTCTCTTGTGAAATTAAAAATATTTGTAATAAGGGAGTAGGAACTATTTTTTGAAAATGGAACCCACAGGCACTATTTCAAAAAAAAATGTAATGAGGTAATTATACCCTTTCTGCATAATCCATCTCCTTAAATCTGGAACTATACTATATGTTAATGTTCAATGTGCAGCACTACCTCAGCATCCTTGCAATAGCAGTGTTCTCTGTGACAAAACACCTACCTGATCACAAAGTCTAGCAATGTTGCTAGGAGACTTTATGTCCAGGCAAATGGTAGACTAATAGGCACTGAATTATTCAGTATCAGTACTTGAGGTGATGCTGTTAAGAAAAGGTTATACCAGCATAGAGGGCCTTCTTTCTTCCCAAGACCTTTGCAAGAGTAAAAAATAGGTTGCATCACTTAAAGTTCAAATGGATCCATTTATATATAATATTTCCTCGCCTTCATCCTTTACAGTGCTCATTGAAGGGCATGCAGTACGGAGTGCTACTCTGTTTTCTCTCTCGATGCGCGATGTGCGACGTACGATGTACTGCACGTGGATGGAACCTTCTCATGCTGGTGGCAGAAATTAATCCACACCGTCTGTCCACCTGCAACAGACCTCATACAGCACAAGGGCACATGCATTTATTTCACTTCTTCCTGCAGGGCCAAATACACAGACACATATAATTTAGTGCTGTCGTCTCTCGCTATCTACAGGTTTGCTGGCTAAACAGTGCAGCATTTCAATGAGAGGTAAGCTCTCACTATTTATGCCTTCCCAGGATGAAGAAGGCCGGTTTCCCAAAGACATGAAGAATGGGATCATAAATCTCTGCCATTAGAAATAAATAATTTACAAAGCTCCCATTGATGACCGTGGCAGGTACTGTATGTATTTGCTTCTTTACTCTTCTAGCAGCACTACCTAACTGACTGTTGTGCAGTGCTGGCTGTGAAGAAACACTTGCTGCCGCTTCTGTAAATAGGACCTAAAAGAAAATTGCTTTTCAGGAAAATAACAGATGGCATACATGTCGAAAAAAACACCCTAAGGGCTTCTCTGAGGTTCAGTCTCAACGTCCTTATTATGTTCAGACAGCTACAGCATGTACGGACAAATAAGTGGTGAACGTGCTCTGCACTACACTGTATTTGTTTGAGAGGTGTCACAAATGACATGCTATTAATACAGCTAAAACACTTGATTGCCTCGCTCCACTTTCCTATTGACCATCATTGAATCAGTGACAAACATGCATTCGACCCATCCAGAACTCCAACACAACAGCACCATTTATTTACTTCAAAATGATTTAACACACTGCAGAATAGAAAATAAATGATGGATTCAGTCAAATATGTTTATTATTATTTTCTTAGATAAACCAAACATAGCTGACATGGAATCATAAAACAATCAGGAATATACACTGGATTTTGGGGGACAGCAATAGGCCTTTTAATCCAGACCCATTAGGGACCATCACTCAACACGGGAACCTGGACAGCATGTCTCCAATAATTTGTGCCTAACATCAGCACTGGGTGACCATTAGGCTGATTTAAACTGATTTAGATCTGCATTTGCTGGTGCATTGTATTAGATCATTTCCTTGAAAAGACTGGGAAGATTTGTCTCTGGTTTTGTTGGTTGTACCCAAAATTTATTCAGTGAATATTTTGGATTCAATATCATCCATCCACAGGGCTGAATAAATTGAATATCACATTGTATTCTAAGGTGTTCAACATGGCTGATACATGCTCAATAAATCATTACCAGAAACATTCTGAGATACTGGCAAATTTAAACTAAACAAATGACATCATTGTGGAGACAATTGGCAGGATTTTACATTGTGTGGCAGGAAATCTGCATCCTTGTTTTACAACATAAAATAGAAAAATGGCTGCTGTTGAACAAACATAAAGCATTCAGAGTTTCTGGCAAAATCCTTCTTGTGGCACTAACAATATCATGGCCACAAAATAGGAGCTAGAAATCAGTACTAAAGTATCATTAGAAATGAAACCATGGTGTTTAAAATAAACATGAGCACCTTCAGTGTTGGCACAGAGGAGAATGTCTCCTGGCTTTCAGCATAAGGCGTTTCACTTTTTCACATGGATTGATTTCTATTCATCCAAAAATACTCTAGTTATTGTTCAGCCAGACTACACTTCTATAACCACTGCCAGATCCTTTCTGATTGCACCATAAAAAGACGATTTGCTGTGCTAGGCTCAGCCTGCATACAGCGCCAGTGAATCACTGCTGCAGACACTATTTAGATATGGTTTTCTCTCAACCAAAAAATACCAATATCTTTCCATCTGTAAGAATACAAGGAGTAACCTTTTTGTGCAAGGAAGTGTATTATGTTGGCTTGGTGGAAAAAATTCCAGTACTGTCATTTTCCGGTTATACCATCTCTATATTGTTAAGAAAAGCCTGTACAATAATAAGATCAACAATGAGAGCCAAAATTGATGTTAATTGTGTGTAATGATGGTTTACTTCCTGACACTTGTGACCTGTGTATAGAATGTCCAGCTTTTGAGAGATATAGAGTGTATTTGTAAGAGACTCTGTCACCAGCTCATCTCTCAAGGGCCAGAGGCTGCAACAAATCTCAAAGTGGCTGCCTCAAATCAAGCAGTCTGGGTGACAGATGGCCTCTGGCATGATGTATGGCTGCTGCTTTCTTCCCACAGGCCTGTATGGGTTGTATCTGGTCAAGTGACCTCCGCTTCCTGTGCAGCCCCATTGCATCCCTGGAGCCCTGATGTGTCTGGGTGCAAATATAATCCATACTGCTACATGGCAGATGCTGAGTGATGGGCCTCATGGTCTGCAAGACGGAAATCAGATTCTCCTGGGCTCATTGCAGCAGCCTTTGTACTTAGGCACACACTGCTGTAGAGGTGAGATTCACTGTGTTTACATTTGCTCAGTGAATGACAGAATTCAGCAGGATGTAATGCAGAATTGGTGTTGCACAGGTCTCAGTGTTAGGCACAGTTTGAACGCGCTCGGCTTTACAGGATAAAGAGATCGAAGACAGGCGTAATCGTTTATTCTTCATAATGGATTTGATATTTGTGAATATTCATTTCTGCACTAAGATGACTGACAGTAATTATTGACCAGGATTTATTTATATATTATTGTTTGAATATTTCCTGGATGCATGGCTGATCCACAGCTTTTGAGTTAATGAAATGTAGCCAAAGTTTCTCTTTGAGAAAATAGCAATTAACACTATTTGACTATTGAACAAATTCACATATTTAACTTGGGGTGTAATAGGTGTAGGACAATTAGATATTTTTCTGCTATGAATGTTCAGGTCTGTTAGAAAACAAATCCTTAGAATGTGCAGCACTGGAGTGAAATATGTAATAGCTCAGAATGCCATCAAATTATTCTTTGATTCTCACTTTTGCTGCCATCCTCAGTGTGCACCATATCACTAAATAATGGGTCACTGAACTTCCATAACAGAGGGACCTGCCAGGCGCTGACACAATACATTTTTCCCCACTATAGCTACTCTGGTAAATACACACATTGAGAAATTAGATTTGGCAGGTCATTCAACTCTCCCCCTGGGGATCTGCAACTTTGCGACTGCAATGTTTTTTATTTGTTTTGTTTTTAGCTCAAAATAAACAGTTCACCTCAAATGCTCCAGTGTCGAGCAGATTTGACCATTTCCTTTGACTTCTTTGAATCTTTGAAAGCAGAAGATGACAGAAGAATGAAAAAAAATTTACCAATAAATGAATAAAAATCTCACTCACTAATTAGAAAACATCTAAGGATGTCATTACAATTTCATCCTTGACTTGTGACTGTTTTGAAGCCTTACACTTCTACTGCATATACAACCTTTGGAATCAAAATGATTGATTTCAGCAGATTTTCTTTTTTTTATCGCATTACTCTGGTTGAGCAATAAAAATGGAAAACAGTACGGCAAGCAGAGGTGTTAAAGCTGTAGTTAGTTGTCAGTAATTTAATGATGGAGGAGCTGCTGCCTCTTTTTGCTCCACTGCTCGAGCACTTTTCACTGGCATTAGCTTCACCTCTAACTTTGCCCAGAGCTGGTGGCCTTGCTGGAGGATAACGTCACAGCTTTTCTAGAGTGTTCATGTATGTCCACTGCAGCTCCCTTGGCAACAGTGAAGGGAAGGACCCAGCCATTTAACACATTATTACTGAGGTGTTGCTCTCCAAACAACACACATAAGAGACCTAAGTCCATTTAAAATTCTAAAGATGAAACTGTTAATAATTTCACTCCACTGGTCACTGACCAAAACCCTGATTCATTAATGCTACAGATGTGAGCCGGCGAATCCTCTTGTCAAGACAAAACCCAAAGGGAAGCTTTGACATCTGACATTTGTGGTTTCCACAGTTCCACCTCAATGGCTTTGTTTGTACTGTGTGGATTGTATAGAATAACACTGATTGTCTTCCTGATTAAATAAATGAATGAAATGTCTTTTTTTTATCTTTAGATACTATATATATATATAATCTCTATTAAGTAATTTAAATTGCTCTATTAATTTGACTTTTTCTGTTTTTGGTTGACATAGGCTGTGTACAAAGGTTGACATTTCAGCTGCCATTTTTAAACCTCAGGCAACTAAAACGTTATAAACCAGATGCACACTGAGAAGCAGAGAAAATTCAGTGAACCTGAAAATTTGAGTGTGATAGAAATACACGCTGACATCATTATCCACAAATAATTTTCATAATAATCATCTTCACCATCGCCATCATTGCTGAGCTGTTTAAAGGGCCATACCACCAATTTTACACATGAAGGTCACCTTGTTTGTCATTAGGAGAATTAATCAGCCTGTGAAAACAGTTGCATCTGTTGCATCTTTTATGGGTCTGGAGGGAGCTTTTAAAGTTGTTTTTTTTAAAAAAACATAAAAATATAGCTATGGGCATGGAAAACTATTCTGTGAAGTGCAATGAAATTTGGTACAAGACATTCTTAGTGAACAGAGGATGAACCCCAGAGATGATGATCTTTTCAGAACAGCTAGCAGCAGGTCAAACATGCCTGTCGTGTGAAATATCTTTCTAGATGTTCTGCAACTTACCATGCTAACATATTAAACCTGACTGCAGCCTGGCAGCTGCAGAGTCTTTGTCTTGCTGGCTGTTGTGAGTTCCCAGCTTTATAAAAATGAGCTACTAAATCACTATGACCACACTTCTTTGCTCACCTTATATCCATATATATATACAGTATATATTAACATTCCATATAGATGTGAATCATTTGTATGTGAAAGACAGCACTATTCACAATTGCTGTAAGTCCATCAGCAGTGAAACAAATACTTTTTTTTCTTTCAATTCACCTAACATTCAATTTGCAATGCTGTTTTATTTGTGGTAATTTTGTCTGCCTTCACTCTCCCTCAGTCATAAAAGGCCTGTATTTATACAAATGACCCTGACTGAGAACATGACCTCCTGCTTTTTGTCTAGGTAATGAGAGAAGGCTGATGTAAAACATGATTTGATAATGATTTTGTTTTAACTCGGTGAACCTTTCAGTGTAAGTTGAGTGTCAGGGTTATGCAGAAGAGAACAGCTGGCAGCCAGGAAAGTTGAGAATGAATGGAGTTTGTGGATCCCTATGGACTTTGACCACTCCTGTGAATATGCTGACAAATTTGAATTAAAAATGAATTAATTACACTATCTTAATCAAATTAAACTATTTTATAAAACCTTCATTCATTTATATGTAAAGACAGCTCAGTTTCAAGATATTTGCTTTCTTCATTAGAGAAAAGGGAATGAAAAGTCTCATGCACCCCCGAGTCATGCACATACACCTGCCCACACACAAAGCCAGTGTGATTTGTGTATAAAGTGGAAGGCGTCCTGCTGCTCCTCCTAAATTACATTCTAGCAGGTGTAAAAATTTGCTCTGTGAGCACACTCCACACAAGTTGATTGTACACCTGCTTGGCTATTTTACAGATGCTATTCATGCTAGCAAAGACGGCAGTTTCCTCTGAGGATCTCTCCCCAGCCTCAAAGTGACGAGTTCTGCGCCTGGCAGCATGATTCAAAAGCTAACCAAATCAGCCACAGAATTGTATTTCTACCAGACAGGTGAGCCTCATTAACTTTGTTCCAGTTCTGTTGCACTGACTGGATTCTTACTATCATTTTGCTCTCCCTGAAATGCAGTAAATAATTAAATTGGCTGAGTAAAATATTGAGTTTGGACTTTCCAGAGACTTATAAATATTTCTGTAACATCTATGAGAACACAAATAGCTGCTGCAGCAATATAGGCTTGAATTTATCAGTTAGTTTATCATCTCACTAGTATCACTTCATGTGCATGTGTGACAGAGCTGACCACAGGAATGTATTACATGCTAAATGGGGGGCAGAAGTGCCCCAAAGTCTAAAGCAGAGGATAATTAATCTGAATCCCTGGACTGACTGGGATCTAACCATCCTTCATCCCTCAACAAATACCACACCAGACACTCTCAAACAGCACTTAACCCCCTATTGCATCAGCTTCAACAGAAGATGATGGTTATCTAAATTGGACTGCAAACCATGGGTTGTGTTAAAATGCAGTGAATGTTCATTTACTATAAAATGTGTACATAATACATTAAAAATTCTATGCATTGATTTGTCTTTGCTTATCATCAAATTGCCAAAATTATTGCTATGTTCACTTGGTGCAAAGACCTGAAGCTCAATACTACAATGCTTCAAATATGAATGTTACTGCAAAAAGTTTAACTGTGGATGCGTCACACACATCTTCACCCCAGCAGTACATGGGATCTATACAATCAACATAGTTTCAAGGTGGGCACTCAAGAACAGTGTCACCAGTTCAGTCTCTGACCAAATGTGAAATATGGTCACATCCTCCTGAGTCATGGTTTTGAATAATGGACAGAAAACATTATGAGGTTGCAGTTAAGGTGACCTTTTTTTTACCTTTGACTTTTTGGATATAAAATACACTTATTTTATCCTCCTTCTGACATTTGTCAGAAACTTTGTCATAATCAGTGCATGAATTCTTCACTTCAGTTGATCCTTGAGTCCAAGAGGACATTTGTGCCAAATATGAAGAAATTTCCTCAACGTGTTCTTGAGACTATGAGCTCACTAGGATAGGACGAAAGGATGAACAGCCTATCATTACTATTGCCGGTTGCAAAGGCGTAGACTTGTAAGAAATAAAACTAGAATGAGAGTCTGTTTATATGTAAAGTGACCATTTAAAAAAATAAATAAATAAAGTTGCTAAAAATATAAAGAATTCAAAGATTTTAAAATGAGATACTGTGTGATCAGCTGGTTTTCTCAGATTATCTCTGCATGATATACAAATAAAGTTATGTTAATATAAATAAAACATGTTCTCTATATTCATCCAGAAATAGATGTACCCCATAGTGCTTTGTGTAAAAATCTAGAAGTGATTATGCTTTTGGTGACAGGTTTCAAACACAGATGCAAATTAAAGGCAGGAATGCACTATGTGTATTCTTTTGTGATCATATGTGTGGCTGCAGGACCACACGTCTCAATTACCAGTCAAATCCATGTATGAGTCATACCGTTTATTTTTGGACTGGTTCAAGCAACGCTATCTACTGAATATTAATGGTTTTCAGGTTGCGCACAGGTTAATGCACGTCCTTTCTGATGAATAACTAAGGGATAATGTTTAATGCATAAGAATGACTGTTCCCTGCTCGGGGACGCACTGTTGTCTCAAGTGTCCATGTTGGAAGGTGTTGGAAGTTAACATTGGAATTGTTGAAGAATGTCTAATATCCTGCAATGCCATTTTTTCAATGTCATTCTATAACATATTCATCTAATTTTTAGTTTGCTGCTATGAAGTAACCACTTATAATTTTATAGTCATGATACAGATTTGACCAATGAAATCCAAGACCAGAATTTAGCCATATAAACTGTGTATAGCTATTACTTTCATTCCCATAAGCTCCATCCATAGCTATGTATTACACAGTATTTATGTTTATGATATATATATATATATATATGCCATATATATGATATATGCACAACAATGCTCCCTATATCCTGCATATTTTTAAAGTGCATTTTCAACAGCTTTTCAGGTATTCTAAACCAGCACGTATCATACTACTATGTGACAGTCTAATCTCCAGACACTGTTTTGTAGAAGAGGTGGTGGCTTGAGAGGCAGATGTTGGTGAAATAATGGAGGGAATACATGAGAATGGCCAGAGGCTCTAGATTGTTAGCTGGCTGAGCGAAGCTGCTTTGCTGTGCTAGTTTGCAGACCCCTGGGCAGACAGTCCATGTAAACAGAATATTTATTTAATCGTCTTCTTGGCGTGAGGAACTGTTCCAACTCGAATAAAATGCTGCACATGGATTTATTTTACTCCTCTCCTCTCACCGAGCTTGCTTGCTATAGTGTGCAAACCTTTTTGTGCTTATTGATTAGTTGGTATATTGATTTAGGGGAGCATGTCAGTAGAAGATGGTGTTGTTAGTTTGTTGACAAAAAACCCTTTGCCATTCAGCTATTCAACATGAATAAGCAATTTCAAATGTGTTCGTTCTGAATGATAGAAAAAATTTTCGTGTGTGTGTGTGTGTTTGTGCTCAGTCCTATCTTGTGATGGCACATGTCTTGCCCCATGTTGTGAGTGCTCCTGCTGAGCTGTAATAACACACCTCAGTGCTGTTTGAAATATTCATGGCCAGGTAAGCCCATCACTCTGAGTCAGTCACATGGATTCCTTATTATCGCCCCCACCTCTTCTCTAGCCCCCAGGTCACTATATTCCACCTGCTGCATCACACTCACCTCTCAGCTTCTGGCTGCACCTTGCACAGCCACCCAGTGTTGAGACTCGAGCTCAAAATGCCACCGTCCCGCTAAATTCTCATTGGTTTATTCTTTTCGGTCGCTGGGTCAAACAGAGTTTCCTTGGAATACAGAATACATGTTTGCATTTAATCAATATATTAATCAACATACTTAAATCTGAATTTGTTTAGTTGCCCTGTAAGCATGTATAGCGGTTGCTTTGTATGTTTGTAGAAATGTGTGTGCGGATTAGATTCGTTTCGGTTTTGTCCTTTAACTGTGAGGCCGATGGTGGAATAGAGCGCTGAGAGACACAAACAGAGCTGTGCAGGAGGTTCTTCAGTAACAGCTGAGCACTCAGCTGCAACATATAACATAACAAAGCATTTCACTTAATAATATGACATAATCCACTGAGCACCACCATGTTGCACTTAGAGAGTTGTTACACTGCTTGACTGCATAAACAGCGACATTACAAAATCATTTTTAATTTTCAGCAAAAGTCCACTTGCAGTAAATGATTTTCCTTTGATCCCTCAACCCCATTAAGGTAATACTGAAATGAAACTTATCCCAATCTCACTGAAGAATCATTTAACAATAACAGATCATTTGTGTCAGATTTGAATTGGATTTTGAAAGATTGTCATCCATGGCGGGATCTCTGTACGCATGCTCAATGGCAGCCATCTGCTTGACCGTAAATAACAGGGCAGGTGACTTGATTACTGGCTTCTCCTGTGCCCCATTTTAAGTTTCCTTGAGTAATATTCTTCTAAAAGAGTGAACGTTTGAGAAAGAACAATCACAGCATTCTTTTTGCTTCCGACCTATCTGAGAGCAGGTAAAGGCAAATATTGATAAATTCTTCATGAACAAATCTTGCCAAAGTCCAGTAAGGTCAAAGCTCCATAAGCTCCAGCCCTTATAGCAGAAGTGAGGCCAGGCAAGAGCAGAGTAGTTGCTCGTAAGCATCTTCCCTTGGCCAAACGGTGCTGATCATCGCTGCACAGCTGAGGCCATTCAGCGAGGTCAAAGTGAACCTGCGCAAAGTCACGGCCTCAGCCAGAAACCATCAGTTAGATACAGGCAAAGCTCAGAATAGAGGAGCAGCCGTTTTTTGTAGGTAAAATTTACAGAGCCCTGCTGTTTTTTTTTTTCTTTTGTTTTTTTTAACAGCATCAAGATTCATACACAATCACACCTGGGAGCTCCAACAACAATCATTCCACTTCTTTGCTAGAGGGGCTGGGTGTGAAGTTGTTTGCTCAAGGGCACATAGATATTGACTGTTGTGGGTGGAGTGCGGGTTCAGACTCAGACCAACGTGCCTGTTATCATTTCCAGACAATAATCACTAACAAGTGATCTGTGTAATGTCATATATCCAGCAATGACACTCAGACCTCTCAGGAAATCAACAAGGCAGAACTAAAAATAAATCAATCACTGGAAATGTCACGGCTCCAAGTCACAGTGGTGGGCTCTTTTGCTGTATTTTGTCTTTGAGGTTATTGTTAATAGTGTTTATGCAGCCAGGAGTTTACACAGGGTAAAAGCAGACACTAAAGCAAATTGATCACGTTTATTTTGTGTCCTTTAGGGGGAAGGGAACACAAAAAAGTGAATAAAATTTAGCAAAGAAATCTTAATCTATGGTTGATATGGAATTAAATTTCCTATGTTGACATGTGATGTTCATTATAGCTGTGTAAATGATAAAAAGGTTACTTAATCTGAGACAGAAGGAGGGAAGGCTATATACCAGTTAGAGAAAACTCTTTATTGCAATATTTCATCAGCCAAAACTTTGCTTTTTTCTTGTTGTTGTTGTTGTTTCTGATGATGCCTCAGCTTTTTAAAACTGGCTGCTGCAATTTGGAAGAAAGACTTTCTTTAATGATGTTTACTCAGTCATGTTGTGAATCTTACCATCATGTCACTGTCTTGAGCACAGTACAAGGAATGAGACCAATAATGTCATGGTAGCCAACTGAACAGTGCTTTATGTTTAAAATGAGAAGAAGGGGAAAAAGAAGAGTGCAGGATGAGGAATACATAAAAACAAGTCCAGATCATGCTTTTGTTGACTGGTACATGGAGCCTAACATAAGGAGGCCATTAAGAATCCAAGTCCTCACACGGTGAAGAAACATTAAAGGAAATAGTGAAGCATGAAACAAATAAATGCAGCTGGCAGTGCAAGTGCACAACACCACCACACAGGCTGAGTTAATTTCTTCTCAGAGTGAACTTAACAAAGAGTTCGGATTGTAAAATATACAGTATTATCAGTCATAACTCTGAAAATATGCACTGGGGTTAAAGCTGAGTATATAAAGCTAACACTGCAATGGTCCCTGAGATATTACTGTGAAGCTCCTGAGAGTTTCTGTAGTCTCTGATTCAGCAGACAGTTCACATGCAGCAGGACTGACAAAGGTGAGAGTTAAGCATCGACAGAGAGATATGATCTGGAATACAGAAACAACCTTGTCTGTCTGTCAGCGGAGGTGATGTAGCATACATGAACTGAAGCATAAAAATACAGAAGGCACAACTTGTGGACAGTAAAAGATAAAGTTGCATTTAGTTATAGTGTAGAGATCTGATTCTGATGTTATTTAATATTTTGCTTTAATGATTGATTTTTTTTTTTTTTTTTTTTCTATTCAAAGTGGCCATAAAGATCCTTTTATGGGACTGATCCAGCAAATGATTTATAGGAAGCGTTCACATAAATATGGCAACAGTACAGATATGAAACCTGTTTTCAGAGCCAGAATGAAGAGATTGAAGTCAAACACTACAACACTGTTCAGTGTAGGCGTGCAACTGTCACACAAAAGTGGGCTCTCACAAAAGTGGAGGATCTTTGGTTGAATCAAGACAACAAAAGCCTCAGAAGCGTCAGGTCACAAATGTGTTGTCTGTTTTAAAATCTAAAGTCAATCTCCTGACAAAAAACTGTATAATGATGTACAAAATAAGTGACAATCAAACAGAAGCACATTTTAAAAATGGTTGGTTAATCTGTGCAGCTTCAGGAAAATGGAAAAACGTAATAGAATGACAGTCCATCCTCCTTGACATCTGATTTTTCAGCAACACTTCAAAGAGGTCCTCTATTACCTCTGTGCAGCTCTGATCACATCCTTCAGCAGAGTGTACTGCTGTTCCTCTGCAACAAGACACATGGAAGACTGAGCCATCTGAAAACTCTTAATATCCCAAGCAATTGCCTTCAATTGCGCAGTAATTACTGTAGAGAGCTATTATTACGGCATTTCAGAATGACTCCTCAGAGCATCACGCGTGCTCTTTCTTGACAAACTTTCATTCATTTCACTTGATATTCATTTAAAAATATAAACTATGCTTCACTGTATAAGAGAAGGGAAATTGCATTTCAGTCTGTGACTTCCGTGCTAAAATCTAATACAAATATAACAGTGCAGCAAGAATGTCACAGTTGGTTTGCAATTTCATACGTGTAAAAAGTAGAGACAATTTGATAAAAGGCACAAAAGGCAACCAATGGCAATGTCAAATGCAACAAGGCTGATATGCTGAATAGCTTATTCTTAGCATGTAGAATTTTCTATGCATATTGACAGGGTTAAGTCACACTGTCACTTCAGTGAAATGAGTGTGTGTATGCATGTGTGTGTGTGTGTGTATGTGAGCGTGAAGGGGAGACAGCACAGGAGAGAGAAAGGAAGCACATTTTAGGAGGAGGGAACAAAAGAAATCATTCTCTGTGGCAAAAAAGTAAAATTGCCTTTTTGGGTCTTTTCATTAAAAAATAACTCTCCATGAGCAACATACTGTTTAATTCCAACTGTACATTGTGCTTTACTGCAAAGATACTGTAAAGATGATGTCCAAATGAAATTTAATGGTGGAGGGAACAATGAGACAAAAAAACAACTGTCAAATTCACCCAGTGCCTCCCATTAGAGCAATTGCTAATACCTTTTTGAAGAGAATAACATAATTTCCCCATCATCTCAGTTGTCAGTTTGAGTCAAAGAGGTGAACAATGATTGCTGACTGGAGCCCCTGCTCTTTTGTAGCAGGCAGCAGCCTTTATGGCTGAGAGTAGAAAACAGCCATCGAATTGAGGAAAAGGTGACAAGCAGCACGCGAAGATGAAAGCTGAAGCTGAAGTGGCAAGACTTGCATTTTTGTGACTCAAGGCCTGCATGGTTTAACAGGATGTTGCTGAACCCAGACAGTGCTATGGACATCTGTGTGCTGTGAGAAGTCTGTGTGGAGGGAAAGTATGTGTGCATGCGTAGGAAGGAGCAGAACTGTTGTCTTGTGCACTCACCCGCCGCCCCCTGCATTTAATTTCTCATTAGGGGCTCATGTGACATAAGGCAACAACCTGTGACCAGCTAGACATGGTATATATCCAACGAGAGTGGGAGGGGGAGACTGGGAAGATTGGAGGTGGGGCTGTTTGTGTGACTTGTTGTCACTTGTCAGGTACCGTGGCCACTAGCCTTGAGATACTTGGCTGTTGTCTGAGAGTGCTTTATCATCTTGATAAATGCAGCCTTGGAGCAGTGCACTATCAGCATGCTCAGGGGCATGAGACGCACTCTGACTAATGAAAAGAGAAGGTCAAGGAGAGGGAGGGGCGCACAGCTAGCTGAAGGGGAGAAACGATGAAAAGAGATGTGGATGTAAAAGTATAGGACAACATGTCACACACTCCATGAAAGATGTGTATGTGTGTGTGTGTCTTAATTTTCGGTTTTCCCTACGTAACACCTTGCATGGTGGGATTGTGTGTGTTACTGTCTAAGGGAAAGGTTGAGGGTTTTGTTGTAGGCAAACCTCTCTTGCTGAGAACTCTATTATATTCACCAACAGAAAGCTCCATCTTAACATGCCTCGGCCAAGGATCAGCCTATTATTATTAGGGCGAAATAGAGTTTGTCACTGCAGCAATAATTTTTTTGCTTCCCTTTTTTAAAAACATTCATTGTGCCTTATCTGTGCCCCTGTGGTTCTAATTACATTTGACAAGAGGGGTTACATTCCTTTTCTTGTACCTATATTACAGACATGTTCCTTCTATCTTTGAATGTTATTACTGCTTGAGAATTTTTGGTGCGGTGTTAATTTTGGAGTCATCAAAGTGACAGCACTGAGCTTGAGGATCCTTTCGGGCTCATTAACATAGGCTGCTGAATGTATTGGCGGAGTCCCGCATGACTGGGCAGACGCTGCTTCATCCTAGTCGTCAGATAGAAGCAATGATCAGGGGGTTAACAGATGCTGCTCAGTGTTTGAGGTCACATCCACTCTATTCCCACTGTTGGGACTCAAACTGAGCACAACAACATCCACGCTGTTCTCACACAATTTGCTGTGGAAACAAGAAAATGTGCTGCTAAGAGAAATGTTTCCTGTTACAGACTTTTTCCCCAACGCTGTTGTGCTCGACAGTTACAAATCCATGAGGCACTTTGTGAAATTCATAGTTTGAGGTCAAAGGTCGGGTGGAGCTTGTACCCCCTTCTTCGTTTTTCTCCTGCAGAGCTTTGAAAGCTTTGAAAAACTGTCTACTGTGCAGATGACTTGCTCAGAGGGAGCTCTTTTCCAATACATGGTAATGAGGAATGTGCAATTAACTGGGCTGTAGCAGTAGGAAGTGCACAACAAAGGGGGTGGGGGAGCAGAAGGAAGACAGTCCAATGCTACACTGAACTATTTATGCTACACAGGCATGGGTGAGGTAAAAAGAAACTCAATATTTATAGGGAAATTGGGTCATTGCTGTAGCAAAGACCAGGATGTAGAGTGGATAATACCACAAGAAAAGAGACCACACAAATACAATACATATGTTTGGAGCTCTTAAATAAACACGGATCTTCACCTACAGATTCACCTATAGAGTAAGTATATACACTGTAGGTAACATATGAATCATTATAGTGTATGTCAGGTATGGCAAGACCATAATGTGATCAAAGAAATAAGTTAAAATAGCTGATTTTGAATTAGTTGGAAAACGGATAATGGTATTGTTTTCCACATACGACAGTTTATCTAGTTTTCATTTTCATTTTGTTTTTTTTTTGGATTTCACACAGCAGTCAGCCAGTGACTCTCTTGGTCCTGATTACTTTCTCTGAAAATGGGACACAAGTGCATTTTTTGCTAAAGCAAACAGCAATTAACAACTATGCTCTGATATGTTAAAAACAGCATATCAGAGTAAGGAATTAGGTTACTTTTTAAATGGAGCATTATCATCATTTTGCTATTATTGTCAATTAAATAAGTGAAAGCTGCGAGGAGAAAAATATTCTAATCTTAAAATGTCAGTTCCAGTTAAGATATGAAGTGTGAACAGAACCCTGTTTTGTCTTGCAGGGTGAAAGTTTCACAGGTTGTGATGAAAGTGTATCGTTAAAGTGAAATAATGTTTTGGGTTTTGTTTGTTTGTTTTTTTTACCGTTGTGTCAACAACTAAATCATCCAAACAACCATAATCAGTACTGACAAATGATTGCATTATATACCAGATACACATGTCTGTTAGCAATTGCATACTAAAATAAGTGAAAAAAAAAAAAATCTGCTTCCTTTTATCTGCTCCAGGCTTGATAAAATTTGACATATTTCACTGCAATACTCTGTGAAATGAAGCCTTGTGCTTGTGGTTAAATGAGAAGAACAAAACTGTAATGACACAAGCATGAACATCAAAAAGCTTCTTGCTGGCATTTAAATAATATAAACATTAAAAGAATAAATCCAACCTGAGAGCACGTGTGTATGAAATAAAACATTTTACAGTTGTAAAAAATGTGTAATGCATGTCTTTGAATGATGTTTTGTTGAAGAAAATTGCTTTAAAAAAAAAAACCTTGGAAGAAATCAGTACACATCCTTGATAATCTTGCACATAAAATCGTGCACAGTAAAACCAAGTATTATATTTTGATTGATCACACTTCTTTGAATGTTAATGTAAATAATTAGGACTTTTGAGTTGCATCAAATAAAGAAATATTAGGAGTTGCAAAATGGAGGATCCAAAATGCAGACACCAACACGAGGGAGAAGGTGAACAAGGAGACTTAAATAACTTACTCAAAAAGAAACAGGTGCAAACAAAAGGCACCTGGGAGTCCAGGTGAACACAATCAAGGTGGGGCAAACAACCAGAAAAGGAGGAAAAACAGACAAAGACAGGAAATGACAAGCTAAACCAGACACAAGGGGAGAAAAATTACAAAATAAAACAGGAAACCACTTACTTCAAACCTGACAAGAAAAATTATTACTAACTGTACCCATTACAATATGTGTTCATTTCTACTGCATCCTCTGATAATATCCCTCAGTTTCCGAGCCTGAATCTCTAGCTTCCTCCTTTCCTCTAACAATCTAATTGGTGTAGCCTAATGCAAGACAAACAGTAGTAAATCACAGTGAACAGTGAACAGATTTTGGGACAGTGCTTTAATTGTTAGCTGAAAGGGGTCGCGGTTTCCGCACTGTGAATGTAATGCACAATGATTAGCCCCGCATGCATTTGTGAGTCCTGTGACTGTGATATTGTCACTGTCTGTGACTGTAATATGGGCTGTAATTTGTAGGTTGTAATGCTATGTGGGTAGGGACCCACTGATAGCATTTGGCACACAGCCTTGCTTGGATGAAGCACTTAGCCGGGCCAGTCAATCTAAATATCACAGTGCTCTGAGTCACTAGGAGTGTGTTTGTTAGCTGAACATACTGTGTAATAATCAGTCCTTAGCTATCTAATGAACATTCATCATAAGACATTTTTTACATAATCCTGCCATCTTAGATTACCTTAATGCTTGTAAAGGCTTGCTGCCGATGTGTGCCTCATTACCTTGGTACATTGGTCATTTCATTTCAAGGGTCTGATTTTCATTAACTGCTCTGCCCCCCTACCCATTAGCAGAATGAAAGCTCGGCTGCAACCATCTGGCTGCCAACTAGACCTCAGGGCTGCTTTATGGCTCCACCGAGCTTCACTAAAGGGAAAGTTGCACTATTAGAGCCTTTTCTGAATCTGCCAAGGGGGAGTACGGGACGCAAGAAGTGTCCCATGCTTGGGGACGTGGAGGGAAACAGAGATAAGATAAATTTAGAAGAAAAAGGAGAAATTGGTGCAGTGACAGAGGGCGATGGACAGAGGCAAAGTGAGACAAAGTCAAATCAAACCAGGAAGAAATGTCAGCGTAATAAAGAACAAATAAAGGAGAATAAAGTTGAGAACGAAATGAGTCTGTGTGCAATGACGTGCATGATATTTCTGAAATAAAACTCACTAGGCAGTCGGGTCTTAAGGGCCAGAAGTGTGACAGAAAAGTGGGAGATTCATCCATCCACTGATGGTAACACATCAGTCACACTGTAGAACATTTTTACTACTCTACTATACCCCTTTTATTTTTAGAATGAATTTGGAAATAGAATTTGCTTACACATACTATTTCACTGTCTTCAATGAAGAATCTGATTCTCCTCCAGTACCTTTATTGCCCACTCCCATCTCCATCTCTATTCACACCTTCTAATTGCTTTTATTCTGATATACTGTTTTGCTCCGTCTCACACTACAGACTGCAGGTGAATGCAAATCAGCCTGCTGTATCTTCTTCTATTCAGGTAACAGATTGCAACACAACAGCCTTGAAAATCACCTGAAAAAGAAGATGCTTTTTTTTTGTGCTTATTTCTTTTTCGAGACTGTGAACAATCTCAGAATTTTACCCGTTATTGTTCATGCATCACTTACGCAAAAGTTACTGAATGGATCAACGTAATGTGGGCACACAGCAATTATTTTAGTGCCTATTAAGCCTCTTTTGATATGACAGGCTAATGTGACCTAGATAACTAAATAGGGTGTAAAGATAAGCAGAGTAGATAAGGGGAGAGCATATTTCATCCAACTTATCTTGGCAGTTATTTCTGAATAATCAGTTTTGTCATTCTCTGAGTTGATGATGAGATCATTAATTAATGAAATGAATAGTTTGTAGGGACTATTTGATGGTCAAACTTCGTCTGATTAACTGCTGTTACAAGAACAACTACGTAATACTTTATTGATCTTTTCACTGACTCAGGCTGTGCAGGGAGGTCAGAGGTCGGCCCCAGCCACACGACAGCAGCCCTTAAAGCTTGTAAGAGTTTGTGCTCATTGCTTCAGTTTGGTAACTTTTTGCCCATACAGGAGACTAAACCCAGGTCTTCCTGAAGGGTTCGTTTCATTGTTCGCTACATATTTGTCACAGTTTTGGCTAGTGCTGCTACAATGTCCAAATACTGTGGCCACTGGTTATACTTTAGCCGTGCAGTAACACATTTAAGATCCTCACTTTATTTATTGAAATAGAGTTCTTCGGCAAAGCACAGGCACACATTTGTGGCAAACTGAGATACAGCCCTGAGACATAAACTGAACTTAAAAAAGGGGGGAAAAGTGACCTAAGAGCATGGCATGATTTGTTCCAACACCTGAGGATTGTCTCACCTCAGGGCTCGTCATGCACAGCAGGGTCTGAGCTTTGCTGAGAATGGGACTAAAAAAAATCCACTCAGCTGCAATTCTGACTCATATGGGGCAAAAGCTGGTCACAATGATGAATGCTAAATTTAGGGTAAGAAATCAAAAGCAATGAAATCTTGTAGTGGTGTGGACAACAGCATACAAATATTACAAATATTTAAGATTTGCTTTTAAGGTCCAAACCTGAAACAGAAACCAATGATATAACTTTTTAAATAGTCTTTTATAATGATGTTGTATAAATGCATGGCTCTCCGTCTTGACTCTTGTATTACAATGCACTGCACTTTATCACAAATGATCAACTGCTCACTCATCATTGTCTCTTCCATGAAAAGGTGGGCTGATCCTCTTGACAGAGAAGAGTAGCACTGTGCATTTTTTTTTTAAATCTCTAAGTATGGCTGCTCTCTGATCACATTTGAATACACTGATGATTTGAGGTAGTTGTACCTGAAATCAAGCTGCATGTTCAAATACGGAACTGAAAACTGTCGATCTTGATGTGTACGTAGAAAGTGTGCTGTGAATGAGCCCTGCGTTTTTTCCTTCATGCTCTCCTGTGCACAGGTCCGTCTTGAAAAACAGGCAAGACCACTCAGTTTGTTGGTGCTTATCATCAGCGAGCCATAACAGCAGCACCCATTTTCTTTCCACGTGAGCCTGATTAGGACTATTTTGTTGATAAAATAAATAAATAAAAAAAATAGTGACAAAAACCTATAGATCTGACAGATGGCTGTGTCGAGCCAAAGGATGTACAGGCAATCCAAAGGGAGTGCAGAGAGTACAGTGCTCCCACCCCTCCGCCTCCACACACACACGGAACTTTGAGGAGGCTGTTCCAGCAGCTGACGCTAGGAGCTGTCCGCGGTGCTGAAGCCTCGGCTGCCGCCTGCTCACACAGCCAGGAATCCGCGTACTGAGCGTCCAAATTAAAACGAGACCTCCGCATTTCACTTGATTATTCTCGACTAGCGTCCCTCCGCCAATACACATAGGAAGCGCAACAGAAAGGCGCACGGCTGGGTTTCGCTTTTTTTTTCTTCTTCTTCTCTTCCCTCCACCCTCCACAGACGTTAAAATTCTCGCTTTGCTTGCTGTTGTTTTCTTTTAGCCTTGGAAGTAATTCTTTTTCAACACAAGGACGTGTTCTGTAGCTACGCGAAGAGCGAGCTCGACTTTAGTAGACATGTGCGTGAGACAAGACTGTCAGTTTATGAACCTCTTCGCGATTCTGGTTCTGGCTGCTGCCGTGGGCCAAATACACGGACAAGGTAAGAACTTGGGTCTCATACGTACTTTTGTGGGGATTGTTCCGTGGACTTCTTTCTGTCAAACTGTACGAAGCGAGGGTAGAGGTAGACTGCTGGGCAATGGAAGCAGGTTCACCACTGTCAGATCTACAAGTGTCTTCATTTAGGTGTGACCGTGTAACATAAAGATTGATTTGATAGTAACTTTACTGTTAGCTGTTTAAAATCTTAACAATCAAACAAAGTTTTTCTTTAATCTCAGGGGAAATTAAAATGTTGAATTAGAAGCAGGCACCAAATAAATTAAAATCCCATTTGACTCCTAATTACAAGTTAAAGATTTTCCCATTTTTCCCATTGGGTAAAATGTGTATGTAACAGTCATTTACATAACGGTTCGCTGTGGATCACATATCACAGAACACACACTCACATTTGGCCACAATGCATGAAGACAACCCATGCAGAAAAAAAGAACTTAATGAGACACAGACAAACTTAACACTATTTTGAACCATATTCAAACTAATGGGATGAATTTTCCAGTGACATGTTAGTAAACAGTCAGGAAGTACTCATTTGGGTAGTGAGTTCTGTGTGACAGACGGTGCTCGGTAATCAGACTCTAATCCTCAGGAATTGCTGAAGATTATTGACCAAGCTGTTTGACACAGTTGAGTGCTTGTGGAAGGATTTATGCACAGTGGCCTTGTCCTAATTATTTCACTATTGTGCATCTACCCTGTCTTTATCATTATAACTATGTTGGGCTGTGTTTCAACCAAGTGTCTGCACGGTTTTGCTGTCACATCTTTTTTTTTTTGTGATTTTTTTTTTTATCCCTTCTTTGTCAAGCTACTGGACATGCAGCAGACACAAGCTACCTCCAAGGCAGTGCATGTAGATACAGTTTGTCCTGTGTGCAGGGTGTGAGAGATGACTTGTGACTAAGGTGAACAAAATATGTCGGATTAAATGTGGAATGTAAATTAGAAATAAGAATTTTCATCCTTTTTTTTCTATGAACAGGACGTGTGTCTTAGTTGATACAAGAATCGTACTGTAACGCAGCCCTTTAGCATTAGGTCGACTAAAGTGCAATAAAGTAAATGCTTTTCCACATCCTGTTTTGATGAAGCCTTTTATGGCAACACATTCAACTGTGTTTATGTTTATGTGGGACGAGTGATGACTAAACAACGTAATAATTGTGAAAATGAATTCACTTCGCCTGGGCTGTTTGAGTCATTACATCTCAGTCCATAAAACGACCGAGGCGCAATTCTGGACGGGCGCCTGAAACAATATTTTACACAATCAACAAAACATCTCCTGATTGAATATAGTGGAGGAAAGGTGGTGTGTCGCTTCAGTGCTGAGTGTCAGAATCTGCAACAAACTGCAAATACATTTATTTGTGGTACAGTGTTACACCATCAGACGATATTTATATTGCTTAAATGTTTAATTAACTTGTTTCAGTAAACACACACTCAGGGATGGAGCGCAGTACATTAGTGCTTATTGTTGATTTATGAATTCATGAACGTTTTCAGTGTCACAATTGCACACACACCAAGAACACACCTGCACTTTTCACTCACTGCTCAAAACTGCTGGGAAAGAAAAAAAAAATTGTACAGTGCACTATTTTTTGAGCAAAATACAATTTAACAGCTTCCATTAGCAACTTCTCTGCTGTTGCTTCACCAGCAAATGTTCACATCTTAGCGAATTCCCCAAGGTGGGCCAGTTCAATTTTTAATCCTCCTGGTTGTGATGTTTTGGCACTGTGAGAAGTTCTGAATGTGTAAACATGTATGGGAATGAGTGAGGTTTTGTTTCACAAATGTCCTAATCCTTCATTTGTGGCACAGCCTGTTGTTGTGAACTTGCTTCTGTCTGTTACCTGGCAGGGAATACAAACACCCATCCATCTATTTCACTGTCAAGACCACAGGGAACGGAGACACTTAATTTAGGGAACTTTGCCATTATTTTCCCATTTGCAGTGTGCACATTCATTCGGTCATTTTCACTTAATCGTTTCGGTAATAAATGAAGCTTAAGGGTTCATTTGCAAAAACGGTTATCTCGGTTTTAATTTATTTCCCTAAATCATGTTTATTCTAGAGAATATCGATCAAACTGGTGTTGGTTTATGCATTTTATAAATTGTGTTTACCTGTTTTTAAAAGTGAATTGTGCAAATGTTGTCCTGAACTATTGGGTTATTTTTTCCTTTCATTCCAATTTGCATTGCTTCTTTTATTTTCTATTTGCAGATTGCAAATTCGGGTTGCTTTTGTAAATGGTGGCAAATTTCTAATAGTTGATCATGTATTATTGTACAGTACGTGCAATATAATGAAGTATTTAGGCACAGTGAAGAGACAATAGCCTGTACTGTGATGTTGTCTCTGTAGTCGCCAGGACTGTTTCACACCAAGCATTTAAAAAATTCAGTCAACATGAACAAAAATAATTGCTCAGTGTCTTTTTTGTTCTTTCTTTTTAATATTTCTTGATTTTTGTGGTTTAATTAATACTGTGTCAAAAATGTGCGAGCACACAGATTTAAGACCTTTTACACATTACAGAGAGCCTTTCTTGCAGTGTGTATCTTGGACAACATTTTAAGAGTCTGATATTTTGTATTGTATTTCTCAGACAGACAGAAAACCATTCAAATGACAGACTGAGATGATGCAAGAAATAAATACCCACTGATCAAATAAAAAATAATTGTTGCTGCATGCTTTCTATCACTTTAATTTTTCATGTTAATAAAAACATGTCATGAGTTCTTGAAGGACTATCAGTAAAAATCTTACTATAGCCTACACATTTAACTGCATAAACAAAAATAAAAATAAAATGGACAGCTGCTAAATCTGCACCATTCTTTCAATGAGGCAGTTGTGTTTTGGAAATGACTACTTCTATGTGGAGTTTGCTGTGTTTTGACATCCAAAAGACATTTAAGTCAAATGGTTTGTGATTCTGAAGTTACTACTAGTTATTTATCTCTCTGTGTTAGTCCATTAGAAATCAAATAATAAAACTAGAGTCTATCTAACTCCATAAATGGGTAAATAAAATGAATACATTCACTGATATAAAATAAAAACTCTCATTCAATGAGGATCAAATGAATGTTTGTGAATAGGTGAGGGATGTGCAGTGTGATAAATGAAGCGGCAGCAACCAGCAGAGTGCAACAAGTCCTACAGTAGTACTGAGTGAGAACGCCACAGGCCTTTAATTATCTCAGTACAAATCTCCAAGGGCCAAAGTGAAGCAACTTGTTATGAACATTAACCTGGATAGACAACCTGAAGGCAACAGCTTGAACCTATCTTAAGAAGTATCAATCCAATTAACACTCTAATATACAATATGTTATCAGATATCACTTTCACAGCGTTGGGTCAAATCAGATTTTGTACCAATGTCAAAGGAACATACACTGTATACATCTCGTCTATCATCCCAGTTTCTCAGGGGATACATATGTTGAAGCATTCCCAACATCTTCACTGTTCTATGAATGTGTGCTTCATTTTCGGTCTTTACAAAGCAGCTCAATAATAATTGAATTCTGTATTCGAATTAGAACATCTAATAAAACCCTGACAGATACTTAATAGCCAATCATGCTTCCATTCATTTTGGAGAGTTTTTTGTTGGCCCTACTGCTGCACATGAAGTCTTACACAATTTAATGGCATTCAACTGAGCCTATTATCTTTATGCTTACACATTATCTCTAACTGTTAACAATTAATTGTAATGATCTGGGAGTTGGAGAAAGGGATGTTTTATATATCCTAAAGCTCATTAAATGAGTTATGATCCTCCTTCTCGTTGACACTTTTCTCACTGACCTGCCACTGTCAGTTTCGGTATTGTGAATTTTGTAAGTCTTCATTGCTCCAGAACAAAGTTATTTGTCATATCTCATTTTGGATAAGCCCATTTTGGATCAGTATCTGACAAATGGTATTTATTATCATGGCAATTTAGATTGTATGAACTAACAATTTGGCAGCAATTCAGCATCCATCCACACAAAGAGAAACACTTTACTCATCCTGTTTAAGTCAAGATGAAACAAACTAAAACATTCCACTAATATGCTGTTTTAGGGTTGATTTCAGGTTATTACTGGATGAGGTGCATATTAAAGCTGCACCACTGACAGCAATAGAGGTGCTGAACTCACAGAGGGTGATTTCTGTGGGCTTGCTTTTGTATTGACACCTGTTACCACAGTGGAATGAAGTTCATTCATTTCATGTTTCATAAAAGCATTTTGCGTGCAGTAATTCAGCTCAAAGTAAGTCTCCCTGTTTGTCTCGCTAACATTACAGGTCAAAGCATCAGTTTTCTGTTTTCCGGCATAGGAGATGCTTTTCATATTCACAAATGTTCAAGAAAATTGCCAGGATCATTGGAATAAAGCTACATTTTTAGTGTAGGCTGTCGCTTTGAGACGGGCACTGGAAAAATCTGAACATCCTATAATTCCAGGGGAGGTAACAGAAATCATTCAACACCTGTTTGTTGGATTGCCAGTGATTAACTTCATCAAGGGCTATTCAGCATCTGTGGGCTGTCATAATTAGTTTAACTTTCCCAAGGCCTGTCAATGGTAAATGAGAGTCATTATGCCAGAATGCCCCTCTTCAAGGCTTGGCGCCTGCCTGCCTCAGCCCCTCTCTGTGCCCGTCTCGGTCTCTTTCACTGCCTCCTAGGTGGAGCTCACAGCTTGGCTGAATGCGACTCATTTTCAACTCTTCATGTGCAAATGCCTCTCACGCTCTGTGAGAATGTTCTATGCATCCTAATTTGAGTCATTGCCTCATATATTTTCTTCCTCAAAAGTGTGGGCTGTTATTTGTAGAAAGAAAAGAATAATTTTCCTTTCCTTTTGGATTGCATCACTGTTTTGCTTGGCATGGTTCTCCAACAGCTGGTTTTACCCTATTGAACATAAAGCCTGGTGTTCACACTAAATCAAGGCTGTACTTCAGCTAAATTTGCAGTTCATTATGAAAATTCAGATATAGAACAAAAAGTGGTTGGACAAATGGTTTCACACCCCCCATATCCTCTCTGTGTGGTCAAAATGCAGCTTCAGTTCAAAAAATAGGGCAAGCAGCCCTGTTATATGAATTCTGAAATAAGTATTTTTAATACCACTTTGTTTGTAAGGTTTTCTTTCACTTTTCACTTTTATTTAACATTTCAGGTTATGTTAAAGCAGACTCAGATGACTTTGGTTGGCATTCATTTGAACCATAGGAGCTGAACATTTCTTTTGGGGTAAACGAACTGATTTAATAAACTTCAAACTTATGAATAAACTCATGTATTTTGCTTATGCTCCAATACAAGGTAAATGATTGTGGTGTTGCAAACAGTATGTGAAAAAAAATATCCCATGTCGAAACTGTAACTGCCAATCACATATCAATGTCCGTAATGTGAAAATGTAAATTTAACATGTATATATTCTCATCAATATGTTCATTAATTACTTCTACTAATATCGGTACTACTACTAATAACAATGATAATAATAAGAATAATAACAATGAATAAATATTACTAATAATATGTGGAAATGTGCAAAGGCAGGTTGCATATGTGACATATTTGTAAGGATATAGTAACTTTATTTTAAAATATGTAAGTTAGTAATCCTTTTTTCATGAGAATTCAGTCCAAACTGCTTTCATGACATGCACCAGTATTGGAGCACAACAGTAAAGTCTTAACCGCACCAGACAGAAAAAAATCACAAACATTTTAATGCACCTCAAGGCCAAAAGACACAAAGTTTTATTCCAGGAAGAACTGCATCACATCTCTGTAGTTCCAGGACTGATGAAAGTATGACTAGCCTATAAATGACTGTTAGCATCACGTCATATGAGCAGATCCTCATGTACAGTCTTGCTTTAGCATGTTTGCTGCTAGCAGAAAGGCTAACTGTTTTCTCCATGTGCATACTATACTTGACTGACCAGCTCTTGTTGGACAGTTAGTGTGCTAGTGTTTGTATGCGTCAATCAATGTGCAGCAATTAATGAGTAAAGTTATTAGTCAGGTATCAGGAGTAAACCTGGAAAGGCTGGTATTAAATGAGCAACAAATTATGTGCTTCAGGAGTTTGTTTACCTTTTGACAACAGATGCCTCCTGTTGGCTTGAGGTTTTGAGTGTCATGTTGCTGTCCAATAGCATAATAATGGACTATGATTTGCGCAAGTGACCGAATCTGCTGTAACCTATCCAGTTGAAATGTCTATTTGGTGGGACTACACAACACAGGAGCACTACATGGTAGCTAGTTAAAGCTTCGGATCCATCGCTCACACATCTCGACACTGACCAACTATAACAGTTGATTAATGAAGCTTATATTTTAGTGTGTGCTTTTTTGGACTTTGCATGCATGTTTGTTGAACTAAGTGGGGCTGAACTGTTGCTGGGGGACAGTTGAGATTGAGGCACGGTGTTGACACCACACGTTTCTCCTCTTGTTTTCCTCAGTTACTCGTCCAGTTCTAATGTGTTCATTTACAGTTAAAAAAGAAGCAAGGCATCTTGGGTAGATTTAGCTTCAGTTTGAATCAACTTCAGCTTTAGCTTTATTAACTATTCTTAAACTAATCTTAAATAAGAAATGCAGGTATAACAATATACCATCATATACTTCTTAGTCATAATCATAGATCTTAGTCTCTATCCTATTTGTACAGTATACTGTATGACTTATTGACTTGTGGAATATTAATGTATATGTGCCATGTATATGACAATTTTAAAAAAGAGAATCTGCTGTGTGTGGTTTGCTATAAAGGAAGCAAACATAAATTAAAACTCTGTAGGTAAATATTAGTTTTGTATTAGCATGCTTTACTTGGGGGGAATGAAAAATACAAAGTTACACTAAAGCATTAGAAATATAAGAGCAGTATGTGCAGAGAGAGAGAGAGAAAAATGAAACTGGCCCTTTTCCTGTCCTATTTAGGTTTGACAGTTTGGATGGATCTGAAATGGCTTATTGCATTTGGATAATGACATCAGAGGTTTTCTCAACAGCCTGTGTTTTGTCTCAACAGTAATTTCTTGAGAGGTTTAAAGTAAAAGGTTTGCAATGAAATTGTCAACATGTATCCTCAGCAAAGGAGAAAACCCATAACTGCTGCACTTATGAAATCTCCCTCTCAAAGCAAAAGACTGAGGCAAAATTTCCAACAGGGAAGGCAATGAACTCTGTGCCACGCCAAATAGGGTGTCGCCATACGCATTTAATTTATTCCAAGTGACGAGTACCCCTCTAGCATAACCCTAAATGAAGAGATGTCTACTTTGTCAAGGCAGTGCATCTGTAGTTTACCTCTACCTGCTTTGCCTTTGGCCTCGCTCTTTATCGATCCACTGAAAAAAGAGTCGACATGGTTAGCTTTCCCCCAAGGCCAAGCCTCCTTTCCACACCTTTCACGCTCTACCTGTGCATGTACACAGCTCCCTAATCAGGACTGGCGTGTTTTGCGGCTGCAGTGGGGATGGCTCTCTGAAACGATTAGGCCTGGGGACAGCTCCAGCTCTCTTCCCCTCTTCTCCATGCCACATCCCATCTAGAAAGCATTTCATCTGTGGCAGTGGAAAGGCTTATGTGGGGTTGTAGAGAGCAGTGTGAAAAGCAGCAGGTAATAGGCTGTGTAATGTGTTTGGAGGAGTAGTTTTAGTATTCACAGTTAGTACTGACCTCTGGCAGGCTGAACCACCCCCACAGTAATTTCCTCTGAAAAGATGTAATTGAATTCATCAGGATGAGTAAACATATTATAAGTAGCAGTGAAAGATAACAATGTTGTGGATAGATCAAGGAAGGGGATAGTAGCTCCACCAGTAATTGAAAATGGTCGAAGACAAACACAAAGAAAGTGTGTACGATGCTGGGGAAAGTCATTGCATTTACTGTACAGCTCCAGCTTGTCTGCTTTTCACTCCACTGTGCTTCTACAAATGTCTTGATTTGATTCCCAAAGACATATGATTTGAAGTGCAAATACTACAAATGACAAGCTGACCACAAGATCGCCTAAAACACTGACTTCTTGCAGTGAAACAAACACCCGACTGAACTCAGTTTGAATCACTGGCTAAAATGAAGCATTTTATCCATTTCTAAGCATTTTGTATGGCTGATGTCTTTAGTCCAGACAATACAGACATAGAGCAGAGAGCCGCAATGTGACCGTGAGCCTTGTTCTCTGTAGTGAGATATATTAAAGTGGTGTCCCAGAGGACCTTTTGTATAATTTAGAGGTTCTAACATCGACCACCATCTTCAAAATATTGAACATTGTCAGTCCAAGCAAATGGCGGGTGGTCAGGCAATTGTCTGTCAGTTATAATGCAACCCTCTGCCTCCGCTTCTCTCCCGGTGATGGAGAGCCAGCTCATTGTGGCCATTCTCATCTGTCAAAGAACTGTACAGCCTGTAAAAGGAATTTACACCCTTAAGAATGGATTATTTAGCGGAGAGCAGCTGGAGCTCTGTTGGACCACGTCACTGACTGCTGGGCTATAGCTTTTCCAGGTCTCTGGATTTCTCACAATTCTTCAAGACAGTATGTGAAATAGATGGTGAAGCAATATTTAGTAACCTCCTAATAATGGAAAGCAAATAGAGTACCTTTGACAGGGACATGAAAATGTTGTAAAATAAAGAATTAAATATCTCTGTGAGGTGGATTGTCATGAAATCCACCTGCTGACTTCCTCTGATTTTCCTCTGGTGCCACCATGAGGTTTACATTTGTGGTTTTGAGTGAAATCTGTTGAAAGCGTTTGGATAGATGAGCATTAAACCACCATCACCAATACCGATTTCTCCAGTCTTTTGTTTAACTGTTTATGTTTGTGGTTTGTATCTGTTATCTTACTTTAATGTAAGGCCAGTAGAATTGCCTGGAAACAGATGTCTGCAGTCTGTATTTAAAGGCATGTGTGTATGTGTATATTGTCTATTGTTAAACCGCACTTCCTGGTTGCTTTCTGGTTGTGTTTGGCTGATTTGTGGAAGCAATTAAGCAGATTATTACTCGAGCTTTACACTTCATTGATAACTGTAATCAGTTCTTCATCAAATGATCACTGCATTCATGATCACTGCTCATTTCTCAACACTCTTCTGTCTTCCTGTAATTGATTGAAAGTGTTTATCACTTCCTCTGAATCCACAACACATAGACAAAATAAAAAAAATGTTAAAATAAATCCTTATCTGACTTCTCATTTAACCCAGAAATCAGTTCTCAAACAAGAGGGAGAGGATGTATTTCAGTCCAAGATGCCTGACTGTGTGTGTGTGTGCTACAAAGGATTAAATCTGAATTATGAGGGCAAACAGAGGAAAGAAATTCTGACAGCGGGGGATGATCCTGGACTTTGACACAGTATGTACATGGTAAAATGAAGTATTCAGAGAGGGGAAATAGGCTTATTTATTTATATTATAATGCCACTGTAGGGGATCTCTTTACACAAGTGTTGTCATTCCTTTAAAGGAAATATGAGAATAGCCTTCCATCAATAGTAAGTCTGGGAGAATCGTACTGCAATATTACGTTAATGTGATTATGCTATGCATTATTACAGTCAGATATGTTAACACCTTAACCTAAGCATGGACTGCAGGTGTTACAGCTGCACAATTATTGCCCTGATCAGATCAGCATGTCCATTTGCTCCTCAGGGATGTAATCCCTTGCATCACAGAAAGGTAACTTTCAATTTTTGAATGGTTCATGTGATTAAGCGATAAAAACATACTGAAGCAATTTTATATTGCCTTACTACATTCTCTTCATACATGATTCAGTGTAAATGATGTAAACAGACAGTATGTAGGATCAGGCCTAGGAAGTGAAATCACTCAGCTGCTTTGGGGAATCATAACTGCATCTTACATCATCCACATTTATGGCCAAGGCAAGAAAAAAGAAAGAAAAAGAAAATACATGACACATCTCCACAGACGTGAAAAAGCAGAAAAGCAGTTGTCACACTTTTGAACCCAATTTTGCACCAAGCAGGCAGCTGACGTACAGAACTTGAAGTGACACAAACTTCACTGTGAACTTGCAAAGAAAGAAAAAAAAAAAACCCCAACAGAAATACACAGTTAGTCAAAAGGTAATGACAGAAAACAAACAGGTAGACAGAAGCAAACAAGAGAACTGGAACAACTAAGGTGAGCTGATAAAAAAGGGCTGTAATGAGGAGCAGCTGGTGAGGCAGGCAGCAGGTCACCAAGGCTGATGAGGGCACGAGCTGCAGGTGTGCAGGACAGAGGAACACACTGATGACATGTGGTGCACAGGTGAGGAATGGGCCTTTTTGAAATGTAAGTGGGAAAAGCAAAAAAAACCAAAAACCCCAAAAAACCCCAAAACATAAATAATAACAATGATGACTCAAACCAGGGCAAGCCTGTCCCTTTATATTAATGATGGTTAAATTCCATTTAGCTGCTTCAGTTTCTGGGTCCTGTTATTATGCATGTTGGGTCACTGTCACACTGATATGGCTCACTGGGACACATAGAGCAGAGCCATTGTGAGATTTATTTGTAACACCTGTGCTTTTCCTACAAGTTAAAATGTGAAACAAGCCTGTTGCTTCCATTAGTTCCCTGGACACTAAATATTTCCCTCACCTCACTGCAACTTTACTAAAACCCAAGCCTGACACTAACCCTAACCTTAAAGAAATAATTTAACATTTTTTGGGTACATGTAAGAGGGTTGATACCAATCTAATGTTTGTATGCATGTAAAAAATTTGAATCTACCATCTGGATAGTTAGATAGTCAGATAGTTAGCTTATGTAAGCAAAAAGATGGGAACCAGGGTTAACAGCTAGACAAGTTTAATCAAAATTTAAAAATAATTACATCAAATGCCCCCCTCTGATACTCTCCAACTGACATAATATATCTCAGTTTTATCTGTGCATAAATGTGTAAAAATTGCAAAAAATGGTTTGTTTGTTTTTTTTTAATATTATGTTCTGTTGTGCTAAGCCAAGTCAGCCCTTTTGCCACCAGTTTTGTATTTAGTATACAAACAAAAAAAGTGGCATAGATATTCTCATCAAGAAAGCTAATAAGCAGATCTCCCAAAAACTAACAATGGACCGAGTCTAAAATTCCATGGTTTGTCTTGTAGGGAACAGATTTTTTTGCCCCCAAATGGGAGATGAATCCTCATTATTTGACTGTGTGAAGTGAATTTTTGGTCCCAACATGATTAATACGAGTTTGCACACAGAGACAGAAGCACAGAGAAAGAAAGAGAGGAAACAGGCAGACATCAACAAAACATTATGTGAAATGCTGGCTAACTGAACTGTAAACATCAATTACTCTCTTCGCTGCAAATATTCTAAACATGCATCAACAAACTTAATGGTGATATTTGTGTCCAAGTTAACGGGTAATAGCTAATCACATCGGTGATTTGTAGACGTGAGGTAAACTGAAGATAAGTTAATGCTTCATCTGAAACCATGTTTAATCACTTAGCCCAACTAAGTATTTATTAATTTCTCATCAGACAACAATAAACTAGTGTAACTTTGGTTCAACAAGAGAGGATGCTGTCACTTTCGGGCCATTCTCTTTACTGCAGCAGGGCAGAAACACAATTGGAACAGGCCAGTTCTCGAACAAGAGTATATCTCAATCTATCTAATGCTTTTGAACCCCAGGATAGAATCTACAAAGAGAAATAAACCCAGAACCTACTTGCTGTGAGGCAACATTGCTAACCACAGTGCCATGCTGTGCTGCCTTGACATGCACAAGTTGATGGTTTTCTCTCTGTTCTTATATCAAGGATAATAGACAACACTTAAATAGCACAATTCCCTTGCCCTGAGAAACCCCATGTGTCTGCCCCTCATAGTGTGTATATTGTAATGATTACAGGTTTTAAGAGACTATGTGAATAGAACCAAAGAAAATGCCTCTGATTTATCTTTTTTAGAAGACAAGCTCTAAGCTCTCCTCCTGTTTTTTTTTTCACTCTCAACATGAGCAGCATCGTAAACACATTTTCTGCTCTTTTAGTGGAGCCTGGAGTCCTCAGGAACAGAAAAACCCAGATGTTTCTCCGAAACCAGCATGGGAAAAGGAGGGAAAATATTCAGTGAGAGATCATCTGTTGGCATTTTTGTGCGAGTGTCCATGTTGCTACCAACCACTCTTACGCTTCTTGAGTTTTTCCCAATTCTATTTTTGTGTTTTGTATGAAATGTTCTCCCACATCTGGTGTTTTTCATCAGAATGAAATGAATAAAACGAATTTGTGTGTGTGAGGACAGCTGTTGAAATAATGACTGGGTTAGACTCAAACAGTCTGTCTTGCACAGTGTCTGCCTCTTATTATCTCCACACACAGGGAGACACTGATTTCTTTTGTACTGGTTGTTTTCAAAAATATGTTTCTGATTTTTCCCTGCACTACATTCAGAGTAAGACTGAAGAACATGTACACAGCATAGCATAAAAATCGCACATTTCACATTGAGAGGAGTCAAAAATCTTCAGTGACATTACAGCTGTGAGGGTATATCCTGTGTTTTCATAGCAAGAATTGTGCCTCAACAAGGTAGCATGTTATAAACAATTTGACTAGGTGGGTACAAAAGTGTGAGCAGAGTTCCAGAGACAGGGAGGGAAGTGAAAGCAAAGTAGTGGGGAAACTTCTCCCCATCTTTTTTAAATTAGGGAAAACATTAGATACATCATTAAATTGTTACTTGAATCCAGAGTGTCCATCTGTCCATCAGGGCCCAAAATCCCAACCCTGATTCATCAGTGTTTTCATTCATAGTATCTTAATGGATCCTGACCGGACAAGTGTCATGTTATTTCATGCCAAGGTGTGTGACAATAAGAAGGACAGTGGCTAAGTAGCATGCCAGTGTCACTGGCCGTTTCTGCTCGGAGCTGACATGTTTGTGTTTGTCTGAGCTTATTGTGTGTCCCCGTCAAAGCAGTTCCCTCAAGAGAGTCAACAAATATAGACAAGGTTTTAGCAAAGCTGGAAAAAAAATTCCCATCACAAAGTGCACCACTTGGCTCCAGCGCAATTACTTTCTGTAAATGAAGCTCAGTCTGTCCTGTGAGTCGCTCACGCTCTGTGCAGGCGGTTTGCACATACACTGTGTCAACAAAGCAGCACGGCTCTCTGTTTGGAAGGTGTGAGGCTGTTTACCTTTGTTGCTGTGTGGATTGATGAGGTGGCTGAGGCAGAGGCAGGGGCATGATGTGAATAGTTGGAGTATTACTGTGGAAAGAGGTGTTTCCCCTCGGAGGCGGCTAACCGAGTTTGACAAAGCTGTTTCTGCTGAGATGCTGTAGGGACGCTCGCTGCCCCCCCTCCAGGAGCATGGGCTCTGCATGTGGATGCACATTTGAAGTAGAGATGAAAGGTAATGCAGAGACAAGTGGCGGGAGGAAGCTTCCAGAAACATCGTTTAAACAGCGGATTTCAGCTTTTAGCATGTTTTATACTTTAGTAGCATGGAGAGAACATGAGATAAGGCGTGGTTTGACTTTCAGGGAGCTTTAGCAGATTGATTCTATGGTCCATGTGATATTTTCTGTATCTGTAATTTTGCCCCAGCCAGAATTATAATTTTAGATACTGAGGGATTTCCTTTCAATATACTACACAAAAATGAGAAAGAAAAAATCTACACATGTTGAAAACTGAGGAAGACTGCTTCATTCAGTCGACTTCAAAACAGTCAGCACTGTTTATTTACTGGGCACGTTGATTTCTTCTTCAGTCTATTGGCCCGCAATAGATTCTCTCCGAGTCTTTTTCTTCTTGTTAGACTGTTGATCAGTTGTGTTGTTTTGGGACTGCTTATTTGGATGGCACACAGCCATCCCTATGGCTTTTAAAGGGGACAACCACTATATGATCTTTACACAGCTTCAGCTACCAAGGAAATTGGATTAAACATCTGCTGTCATTTTGAAGTCATTTTATACTGCTGCCTTTTCTTTTATTGTCTGTACGTGCACTCTCTTTCTCAGTATCACTTGCCATTAGTAAGGGTGCTTTGTGCCTTCCCCATCCCCCACTGAGCTGCATTCAACTGTAAATAAAAGTAGAGATGAGATATAACTGATTTGTCACCATATAATCCAGTGGGTGTTGCAAGCTCACATTTCATTTCACAGCACAAAGCAAAGACTGTTAAGGTTTAACATTTTTTCAGTCTTTTTTACATTTTAAAACTGACATGCAACTAGCAAACTGAAATGTACTCTAATTTGGGTGTAATGAACACTATTAAATTACTGTAGCACTTTTATTTGATCTTATCACAAGAAAAATATTTGTCTTTTGACTTTAATATGCCCCTCTATTTGTTTGCCTTAGATAACAAAAGATACAAAAAGACTCACACTGTATTTTGTTAAGATTTCAGCCTTATTTTGAAATATATTTACTTATCAGTGATGGTTCAACTTCTAAAACAACTGTGAATATAAAGTTGACGTTTGGCATTTTATCCTCATAGCCACTGAGTGACCTTTTTTCTTTGCTGAGAGGAAACAGAGGAGAGGTGATGGAGACAAACTTAGCTTTCTTGAGCAGCTGAACATGCATAATAATCTAGCCTGCTGTTAATAAATGACTTCAAAATTTGAGTAATATTTTCAAACATCTCCTCCTTGAACCGCCACCTTAACGTGGTGGAGGGGTTTGAGTACCTGAGTGATCCTAGGGGCTATGTTGTCGGGGGCTTAAGCCCCTGGTAGGGTCTCCCAAGGCAAACAGGTTCTAGGTGACAGGTCAGACAAAGAGCGGTTCAGAAGCCCCAGATGAAAGAAAAAACAGCAAGGATGTGTACGTCGCCCGGATTGGCGTTACCGGGGCCTCACCCTGGAGCCAGGCCTGGGGTTGGGGCTCGCAGGCGAGCGTCTGGTGGCCGGGTCTCCGCCCACGGGACCCGGTCGGGTACAGCCCGAAGAAGCGACGTGGGCCCGCTCTCTCGTAGGCCCACCACCCGCGAGAGGGTTCAGAAGGGGCCGGTGCAATGTGGTTTGGGCGGCAGCTGTGGACGGGGATCCCAGCGACCCAAACCCCGGACAAAAACTCTAGCTATGGGGACATGGAATGTCACCTCACTGGGGGGGAAAGAGCCCGAGCTTGTGCAGGAAATTGAGCGGTACCGGCTAGAGATAGTCGGGCTCACTTCCACGCACAGCCTGGGCTCTGGAACCCAACTCCTGGAGAGAGGCTGGACTCTCTTCTACTCTGGAGTTGCCCATGGTATGAGGCGGCGAGCTGGTGTGGGCTTGCTCATAGCCCCCCAGCTTAGCCGCCATGTGTTGGAGTTCTCCCCGGTGAACGAGAGAGTCGTTTCCCTACGCCTTCAGGTTGGGGATAGGTCTCTCACTGTTGTTTCGGCCTATGGGCCAAACAGCAGTGCAGAGTACCCGGCTTTCTTGGAGTCCCTGGGAAGGGTACTGGAATGTGCTCCGACCGGGGACGCCATAGTTCTACTGGGGGACTTCAATGCCCACGTGGGCGACGACAGTGATACCTGGAGGGGCGTGATTGGGAGGAACGGCCTCCCTGATCTGAATCCGAGTGGTGTTCTGTTGTTGGACTTCTGTGCTAGTCACAGTTTGTCCATAACGAACACTATGTTCAAGCATAAGGATGTCCATCGGTGCACATGGCACCAGGACACCCTGGGCCGGAGGTCAATGATCGACTTTGTGGTTGTGTCATCTGGCCTTCGGCCATATGTCTTGGACACTCGGGTGAAGAGAGGGGCTGAGCTGTCCACCGATCACCACCTGGTGGTGAGTTGGATCCGCTGGTGGAGGAGGAAGCCGGACAGACTTGGCAGACCCAAACGTGTTGTGAGGGTCTGCTGGGAACGTCTGGCGGAACCCTCTGTCAGAGGGGTTTTCAACTCACACCTCCGGGAGAACTTTGACCAGATTCCGAGGGAGGCTGGGGACATTGAGTCCGAGTGGACCATGTTTTCCACCTCCATTGTGGAAGCTGCTGCTCGGAGCTGTGGCCGTAAGGTCTCTGGTGCCTGTCGTGGCGGCAATCCCCGAACCCGGTGGTGGACACCGGAAGTAAGGGATGCCGTCAGGCTGAAGAAGGAGTCCTATCGAGCATGGTTGGCTTGTGGGACTCCTGAGGCAGCTGACGGGTATCGGAGGGCCAAGCGTGCGACAGCCCGAGCGGTTGCGGAAGCAAAAACTCGGGTCTGGGAAGAGTTTGGGGAGGCCATGGAGGAGGACTATTGGTCGGCCTCGAGGAAATTCTGGCAAACCATCCGGCGCCTCAGGAGGGGGAAGCAGTGCCCTGCTAATACTGTTTACAGTGGAAGTGGGGAGCTGCTGACTTCGACTGGGGATATTGTCGGAAGGTGGAAGGAATACTTCGAGGACCTCCTCAATCCTGCTGACGTGTCTTCCGTTATGGAAGCAGAGGCTGAGGACCTTGAGGCGGGTCCATACATTGCCCAAGCTGAAGTCACTGAGGTAGTTGGGAAGCTCCTCGGTGGCAGAGCTCCGGGTGTGGATGAGATTCGTCCTGGGTACCTTAAGGCTCTGGATGTTGTGGGGCTGTCTTGGCTGACACGACTCTGCAACATCGCATGGCAGTCAGGGACAGTGCCCTTGGACTGGCAGACTGGGGTGGTGGTCCCTCTTTTTAAGAAGGGGGACCGGAGGGTGTGCTCCAATTACAGAGGGATCACACTCCTCAGCCTCCCCGGGAAAGTCTATGCCAGGGTACTGGAGAGGAGAATCCGGCCGATAGTCGAACCTCGGATCCAAGAGGAACAATGCGGTTTTCGTCCTGGTCGTGGAACACTGGACCAGCTCTATACCCTCCGCAGGGTGCTTGAGGGTTCATGGGAGTTTGCCCAACCGGTCCACATGTGTTTTGTGGACTTGGAGAAGGCATTCGACCGTGTTCCCCGTGGCATCCTGTGGGAGGTGCTCTGGGAGTATGGGGTCCGGGGTCCTTTGCTAAGGGCTGTGCGGTCTCTGTACTCTCGGAGCAGGAGCTTGGTCCGCATTGCCGGCAGTAAGTCGGACCTGTTCCCAGTGCATACTGGCCTCCGGCAGGGCTGCCCTTTGTCACCGGTCCTGTTCATTATTTTTATGGACAGGATTTCTAGGCGCAGCCAGGGGCCGGAGGGTGTCTGGTTTGGGAACCACAGGATTTCATCTCTGCTTTTTGCGGATGATGTTGTCCTGTTGGCTTCTTCAGTCCAGGACCTTCAGCGTGCGCTGGGGAGGTTCGCAGCCGAGTGCGAAGCAGCTGGGATGAGAATCAGCACCTCTAAATCCGAGGCCATGGTTCTCAACCGGAAAAAGGTGGTCTGTCCCCTTCAGGTTGGAGGAGAGTTCCTGCCTCAAGTGGAGGAGTTTAAGTATCTCGGGGTCTTGTTCACGAGTGAGGGAAGATGGGAGCGTGAGATTGACAGGCGGATTGGTGCAGCGACAGCAGTAATGGGGTCGTTGTACCGGCCCGTCGTGGTGAAGAGAGAGCTGAGCCGCAAGGTGAAGCTCTCAATTTACCAGTCAATCTACGTTCCTACCCTCACCTATGGTCATGAACTTTGGGTCATGACCGAAAGAACGAGATCTCGGATACAAGCGGCTGAAATGAGCTTTCTCCGCAGGGTGGCGGGGCGCTCCCTTAGAGATAGGGTGAGGAGCTCTGTCACCCGGGAGGAGCTCGGAGTAGAGCCGCTGCTCCTCCACATCGAAAGGAGCCAGTTGAGGTGGCTCGGGCATTTGTTCCGAATGCCCCCTGGACGCCTTCCCGGGGAGGTGTTCCGGGCATGCCCCACCGGGAGGAGGCCCCGAGGAAGACCCAGGACACGCTGGAGGGACTATGTCACTCAGCTGGCCTGGGAACGCCTTGGGGTCCACCCGGAAGAGCTGGAGGAAGTGTCTGGGGAGAGGGAAGTCTGGGTATCCCTGCTCAAGCTGCTGCCCCCGCGACCCGGTCCCGGATAAAGCGGAAGAAGATGGATGGATGGATGGATTTTCAAACATTATCGTTAAAAATGATGATAGTAAAAATGATCCATGGTTTTTTCCATTTTCTCTGCTTTAAATGAAATGTTCAACATACAAAATGTAACTTGAACTCAGCAAACAAAAATGTTAAGAGTCTCTCGCTGTACAAAAGTACAGAAAACAGTTGAGTCCATATATTTTTTTCATATTGTTTAAATTTTATGAATGTATTATGATCATCTCTCACCTCTGGTTACTGCTTGATTTAGAGCTTTTAAAACAAAAATTACTAACCAAGAGACAAAAATTGACAGAAGAGGCACAGAGGTGTCATATTCACCCTTTTCATTGACTCATGAATAGATCCTCAGAATAGAAATGTTTTAATAGATCCTCAGGGAAAATCATCCGGTTGTTTCCATGGTAATATGAGTGAGGTTTGTTCGTTTGCAGAGAGTAATCCCACGAAGAAACTTTACTTGAAATAAGGTGAAGACGATGGCAAAAACAGTAGGGAAGCCACAGTCCTTCAATTTAGACATGTCATTGTGTGTGAATAATGGAGTGGAGTAATAATAATAACCCCCCTCCCCCACCCCAATCACCACCACCACCACACCAAGGAAAAAAAAGGAAGAACCCTGTAATGATTGTTGGAATGGAGTGGCACAAGCGAGTACAATAGAAAAAGGTCAAGGCATGAACACTCACACACACACACACACACACACACAGCTCCACCATTACGCAAATGGCTCTTGAAAGGCCCTTCAGTATGTTTGCTCTGTCTCAGGCCGTCTGAGGATTTGGTGAGCTTGAAGACAAACCGGCCCTTGATCTGAAAGCTCAGAATCATGGAGAAGATAGATCAAAGCCTCCGTCTTGTCTCTGAGATGTTTCCGTTAGAGTCGGGAACATTATGCGAATGGAAGGAACATAAAGGAGGAGAAGAGAGGGCAAAGTTTGTGCGCTTGTGCCTGTGTACTACGTGTGTGTAATTAAGTAGTTTTCTGGTAAATGCGTAGGGTGGCATATGGACTGAAGAAGAAGAAAATTTCCTCTGTCTGGGTCTCACTTCCCCTCAGTCACACATGCATCATGGTCCCGTCAGATGCGGTGAGACAAATTAATGTGTGGGAGTTAAGGTCAGAAGGAGTAGTTTTGTTTCTTGCTCATGTTATTGTGGAAATTAAATTACACACATTTTCACACAAGGTCTTAACTTTTCAGCACTGTGAAAAACTACTGGCACAGATTGAGATTATACTGAATAAAGCAGTCAGACCCTTGCAGGTTCTTGGCTGTGTTCTGTGTTCAGTTAATGATTAAGCAGAAAGCTGTCCTTCTGGCCTTTATTTGAAACACTTCCTGTGAGAGAAGCTTCTTAAATTAATTATGTTTGCCTAATGAATAATTAAGCCAAGGGAAAGATAATTTGGTGTTACGCACCGAGCCAGACCATTGTGCATGTAGAGGAACTGGTGCTCTGTGTGCCTGACTGATTTCACATTGGGAGTGTGAAATGAGAATTAGCAAACAATTTGCCTCCTGTTCCATCCTTCACCATGACTAAAACATCACTGCTGATTATGTCTTGACAAGTGTCAATAGTGCACGCCTGCTTGTTAACTGTACCAAAGACAGGCTGCGTATGGTTCTACTATTGTGGTTTTCAATTGTGGAGTGTTATTGATTTACGGTTTGAATGAAAGCAGACAATATATGCTATTGTGACAGATTGCATTGCCATAGAATTTGAAAAAGAAGTTGAAGTGCAGCCTTAATGACCAGCCTTGATGACAGAAGACATAAACAGATGTTAATAGCTTCTTATCTTTGGAGGGGAGACGCAAATGGATAGAGAGGAGACATTTAATTATCTAAGTCGTGCTAGTTGTTACGGAAAAGAATACATGGAATCCGCCTGTGGCAGATTTTAAAGGGATATCATGCAATATTAAAATTAAGATTTGTCAGGTAGTTGTCGCACAACCCTTATATGTTTTATTTGAAGTCTTTTACTTTAAGCCTTACATATAATGCATTCATTGAAGAAAATTACATTTTTCTCTCCTTAAGCCACTTGAGGAACTCTTTAAGAATTTAAAATAGCATTGCTTTTTTCTTAAACACCACAGAGATGGTTCATGGGGAGATTTATTGTTTTTACTGAATTCAAGTGTGTTTGTATTCTCACTAATGTACACGCCTAGCTTGGATACATTGTAATAGGTGAAACACCGCTGACAGTTTCAATTTCGCTGTCCCCTGTGATTTATAAGCTCTATGAGTCACACACACACACACACGCAGGGACAGTCAGACAGATACACACACGCTTTCTATCTCCTTGCCCCCCTCATCTTCGTCCCTCCCTGCTTATAAAGACTTGCCAAGAAATCATTGGCTCAACAGAGAAAGGGCAAATCCTCTTCAGCCAATTTAAATTCTTCTGAGCACATGGCGCCGACTATTCCAAACTAATTAATAGACATGTCATGAATAAAAACACTTTGATTATGAAAAGAGGTTGCCCTATGCCTCCTTTTAGGCTTGTCATTAGTATGAGGACACATGTGGTGAATAGCTGGAGTGTTGGTACCAGCCGCCTGAGACAGCCGCAGATGCCCTCTCTTGATTAAATTTTTCGCTCCATGTTTTATTCAGGGCTGACTGCATGGACCCAATGCCACAGTCTCTGATTAGCTGTACCTGTAGCAACAGGAGAGCCAGGACCAGCAGGACCAGGAGAGCAAGGCCTGTTCAAAGGGCAGGACACAAAGACATGTGATCCTGGAGCCCTCACTCACAAGTCCACTCCATCACCCACTACCTTCATACTCAGTCTCTGTCAAAGTGACGTACAGCATAGATCTTCTTGGTCTATAGTACCGTGTGGATGCCCTGCACTGTCACCGTGGGGCAGTGGAAGTAGGACATGGTACACCAGTTATTCTTAGAAAGCAAGAAGAAGTAGTTTAGTTATTATGACCAAATCATATTTAGTGTTATGATTTGATTTTTTAATATTTGAATTTTTGCTGTGGCAATAACTTGATCAGATGCATCTTAACATAATTCCCCAGAGCCTCTGAAATTATTCGTCATCACAGACATAATCAATATATTATGTGTGCTTATAAAATTTTACATTAGTAAATTATTTGTTTATCTAATTTACTTATAAATACAAATTCCTAAAAATGATTTGTCAGTAATTGCTTCTAATTGCACTCCGAATTGTTTATCATATTAGTAATTTCCCATTGCTAAAATGTTTTATGTTCTCCTTAACTAAAATCTATTTTATGAGATAAAAATATTTACATACCCAATGTTTTTTTTATGTTTTTCTGAAAGATTTAATTGAAAAAAAGTGCTTTCCTAAATTTAACCAAAGTGCTTTTGTTGCATAAACTCAACTTGAATCCTGCACTTTGTATACCCACTATCCACCTCAAACACACCCTTATGAATCTGGTGCAGCACATAAATCTAGTGATTCAGTCACATTTTTTTCTCTGTACGTAACTCAAGTTATGATCATTTTATTATACATTTTTCTTATGAATGTATTTGCTGCATATTAGTTGGATGTAAACATATCCTCGAGGAGACAGGGTTGCTCATTAGACATGACTATGCACAGTCAGGGATGGATAACATGCGTGTTGGAGCTGTTAGTGTTACACTCAGCTGCTTTATTGATCGTGTGGTACTAGAAGAACACCTCAGAGAGGTGTACATGGTCTCCAAGCAGTCATAGATGGCTCTGTGGTGCCTTATGTTGCAGTGACTGCGAAGAGGTTCTGGCTGTCAACATGTGGTCCTCCGCCCAGCTGATTCGTCCCAAAAGGGAGCCGAACCCCCTGCAAGAGCCATCTGTATCCCCGACATGGCTATCCATCATCCTCACTGCAGCATTCAATTTAGGCTTCTTCTGCAGACAGCTTCAGGCAGCAGTGAACAGCTTTACATGTACGTGTCTGTAATGAGAGCCCTTGAAACCTGCCTATTGGCTCTCAAAGCCAGACTTAAGGGCTGAAGGGAATCAATGAGTCCATCCCTTGGGCTGATGCCATGCCCATTCTCCAGAGTTGTTCCAAATGTGGGTTTCTTCTCTAAATGCCTCCTCCTGGAGACAGCAGCACTAAATTAAGAAAAAAAGAAGTGATTAGTGTGTATAGTAACATACAGCTGAAGCTTTCAGAGCAGTAACTTTCTTACAGGGAGCACTATATGTTCCCTAAGGGTTCAACGGTGAATTGATTCTACTGTTCTTCCACTGAGTAGATTTTTTTTCCTTTTATTAAACAAACATGTCTCAAAATATGCACAGGTCCATTTTTTATTTTTTGTCATTTTTTTTAAATTAAATAGAAATTTTATCTGCACAAGCATGTGCCACAGTACTAACTGGAAATTGGAATACTTCGAGAGTTCCTGCTTTAAGCAACCCTGAAAGTGTATGCAAGGTTTGCCCTTGGCCCTCGAGTACCACAAATGGAACAACAGCTGGTCTGAAAATCCATTAGAGCACTTGAGTATTTTGATCATACTTTCCTCAATGCACCCCACAATATTCATGGCATAATAGTGTATGTTGTGGATTTCACAATAAGTTTACATTTTACTTTACTAGATTGTTGATTTATAGCTCACACTCATTTTACATCCTTGGGGCTATAGTTGTAGGAAAAGGAGGATTATATGCAATTGCATTCAGTTATGCTGGAGGGCTTGCCTACTGCAATCACGGGAAAGTATTTCTAATTCATTTCCACGACCCAAACTTCCCAAGCAACCTCTAGTAACAAGTCTGTTTCTTTCACCTTAGGCTACCACTGCCTCATTGCTAGGAAACAAATAAATTTACATCAAACAACCAACGCTGCCCTTGGTGCAGTGTAGAAACAAGAAACCTTTCGCAAAGCCTTAGAGAAGAATTCCATGCTTGGGTTGATGGTCGATATTGTCCTAGTTGTATTTGATCTCTCACTGACAATGTGTTTATTCTAATGGTTGCCTGAGCCACTGCATCCCTACATCCCAGCGGAAGCTTGTATTAGACACGCTCTCACATTACCAGAAATTCAAAGTCTGTCAGTGATGCATTCATCTGTCAGGTTGAGTAAGTAGAATCCATTTTGTGTTAATTCAATCAGCCTCACCTGACTGCTGCATGCTGATGGTGCTCTTAGAGGCTACAGGGGCTTTGGAAAGAAGAGACAGAAGAAGGATCCTCTTGGCAGGTGGTTGAAATGTCATAGCCCACTGCCATGGCCAGATGAGGATGTGTTACACACCAACTTGGCGGCAAGACATGATAGTTGCAGCTTATCATTTGTAAGCTTAGGGATGCAGGTCAGTTGTAATTCTTACATTTGTGTTGTGCCCACATCTCTACAAATCTCATTCTTCATGCTGGTGTGCTGAGCTCTCATGCAGTTTCTCAATAATCGCATAGGCTGCTTGGCGACGCATCGAGTCTCTCTCCTACAGGTTCCCAATTCCACGTGAGACTTGGTGTTTTGGGAACCACACACAAAAAAGTGTAAGCAGTAAACAACCACAAGAGTACCATGTGCTGACAGGCATAACCAGACAGACATAATACCTAATCTTTTATCTTTGCCTAAGATCAGTCTGCAACCACAGGTGAGCTTCCACCAAGTAAACTTACACAGTAAGATTTAGGATTGAGTCAAGTCTGCTACCTTGAAAAGAAAAAAGTCTGAAAGCATGTAGGTGAATAACATCAGCTTACTTAGCACAAATTCTTCAATTTATCCTACTTGATAACTTTTGGATTGTGGGGGAGTGTGCAGAAAAGTAAACATAAACCTCTTTTGCCTACTAGTTCCTGCATAAACATAATATTTATATCACTTCTGGTAATAAAGTGGAGCACTTATCTGAACATGTATTTAAAATAATCATAAAATGCCAGGACTGAATCCATAGCTATTCACTAATGTTGTGAATTAAGCTGTGCCTTTTTTACACCTTCAAGTAAAAGACTTTATTTTGAAAGAGGTGCATGAACATGATGAAAATTAAATAGATTTCAGAGAAAATAAAGCAGGCTTTGTGAGTGCAAAACCTTTACCTTTATCTGTATTACTGTAAAGTTTCAGGTTTTGCTACAGGAACCATTATGGTACATACGGTAGGATAGTTAACTATGGAGCTTTTGAAACCAGTTCTATTGGATTTCTATCACTTCATTTAGCTCACAAGATTTGTGAGTTGATGTTTTTGTTTCTATTCTTAGGCAGACAAGCCTCCAGAGGGTCCCGTGCTTTTATTTTGATCACACAAGAATGCATCCTGATTCTCCCAGTAATGATCCCCATCCTCCCCATCTGCGAGACTGGCAGCAGAACTCCTTGAAGACAGCTAGTCTCGGTTTTGCAAATTACAGGGAACACCTCGCCATGTAGACATATTGAAATATTTACTTGAAGCATTAATCATGATCTTTAGAGTTTTGCTTTAACCCATCAGGTCTCCTTTAAATAAAAGTCTGTGCAATTGTGCTCTGCCAACCCACATCATTGCTCAACACAAAGTCCCGACATCCTTTTGCTTATAGTATTCGTTTTAAACTGAATGTCAGTGCAAAGTCATCAGTGTTCTCTTAGAGAAATAGCTTTCTTCTCTCAGACTGTTCATTTTAATATCAGCCTGCAGTTTCCTACAAAAGCTCACTGAATTCACCCAGGAACAACGTAGTTTGCAGTAAATGTATAAAGGAGGTTTGCTCTCACACTTCAACCTTGTGGGTGTACTGTGGTAATACAAAGTATTGTTTTGTGTGGGAATGTGTGTGTGTGTGTGTGTGTGAGAGAGAGAGAGAGAGAGAAAGCACTTGAGCATGTGGCCTAAAGACTGTCACTAATAACAGAAATTAAATTTCTGTAGATAAACATATGGAGATTGCAGGCTGTGAAATTGACTTCAGGCTGTGAAATTAAAGGCAGTACCCACTGAGGTGATAGCTCCGGTTGTTCGGGGGTGGGGCACATTGCACTGTATGTGTGTACACTGCAATTCTATTAGTGCCCTTGATCATCTTCTTTAGCAAGTCTGATGTGGTGTGAATTTGCGATCCAGGCGATGAGACACAAGCTCAATCTCTTGGAGATGTTTGATTTATTTGTTCATTAGGAACTCTCTCTGCAGACTCAGACCTCTCATCAATCCATGTTCACACTCAACAAGCATAATCAACTGACGGTCCACTTCATAGCCAAAGGGGAAATAAGAGAAAAAATTGCCATGCATCATAACAATTGATAAGGCCGTCCCCTGCCAAAATTTTCAACTAACCCATAGCGTGGTAATCCCATCCAAAGTAGATTAAATATTAAATAGTTTGGCGTGTGCGAGGAAGGAGAGCAGGCTAGTGAAATGCCAGGAGGATTAAGTTGGGGCGGATATAGTGCGGCAGCAGTAGCATGCTATCCTAGAGTTGCTGTTTCTCAATAATAGAAATGTCAGGAAGGGGAAGGAGGAAGGGAAAGGAGGGGTGAGGGGGACGTCCTAACTGCAAGCGTTAGAAATCTTGTGTAGAATTCATCATTGATACTCTCCACTCACATCGACTTTAAAATGGCATTAACCTTTGCTGCTGAGGAAAGTCACACTTGTGATGCTTTAATTCCAGTGAAGGACTTTTGTTCAAGTTTAAAAGAAAACTGCCCGATAATTATAGATCGGTATAATGCAGTTTCTTCTTTCTAATTTCATCAGTTCTTTTCAGTAAGCTTTTAAAAGCACACGCATGCACAAAAACACACATGTTCTTACAATATGTAATAATCCATAGCAATCTAATAAGAAATCCAGTTTAGTGAAACAAAAAATAAAACAACCTTGCCTTGAGGAAAAAGTGTTGTTCATATCGCTTTTCATACTTTATTTTATAATGCTTTATCTATCCCTTAGCAATCACTTTGTCGGCATCAGTAATGCCTATAAATCCTACTGTGGAGGAGATTAGTCTACAAGAAATGCTGCTGCCTGCAGTAATTAAAATTCTGCTGGATGGCCAGAGTTTCTCCTGCCATCGTCTCCCTCCCAAACGTCGCTGTCTGTCTGTCTTACTAACTCTCTTTGTCCTTTCGTCCCTCTTAGTACTTTTCATCAAATACAATACATTTCAGGCCAGATAACAGTACTCCTTCGCAGTTAAGTGGATGATAAGCAGGGAGAACAAAGGGCCTCTTTGAGAAAATAAAATTACAGATTGCAAATGGCAGCCATCTACTTCTGTGGCTTTAAATTTTTTTATCTCAGAGATCATGGCTATGCCACTGTACAGTATTATCTGAAAATGAAAAACATACCTGACTCTATTGTTTCTTTGCTTTCTATTCAAAGCAAAAAAGGTGAAGAGAATAACTGATGTGTGATAAGACATATTTAAACTCTCAACATGACAAGTTCAGGCACAGAAAGTCCACTGAAGTGATTTCTGTTCTAATTCGGTCCTTATACTAATCCTACCAGAGCAACCTGATTGTGCTGCTGAAAGGTTAGCATTGTTTTTTTCTGAATCCACATGTGGGCTCTTCTGTTTATATAGTCAATAATTTCATAACCTAATCCAAATTTTCTATTTGAAAATAGCTCTTCGTTGATCGCGTCATGTGGCCTTCTGCTGATGCTGTCTGGACAAACTATGCCTGTCTGAGTCTGGCTGCCTCGCTCAATAAACATGTATTTTATGACACTACAGCTCATAGCCTGACAATTCCACTCTGTCACAAATGGGATGAAATGCCATTGTGAATCTCTTTGCAGCATCAGCAGTATGCAAAGTCAGTGTGAGTTCTATTTTCATTGTCTGACAAACAGCTATATAATTTGTAGTTTTCACATTCAAGTTTGCAGCTCCTTCCATTTGGACTTATCCGTACTGGAATAATAGATACATTTGTGTGATCTGCGGATGGTCTCTTTCGCTCTGTCATCATTATGGTCATCTCAGGGAAAGGTGTGTCTTGACCTGATAAAGAGAGTCAACTAGATGTTCAGCTGGACAAAGAACTGTAGTGACATCTTGACTTTTATTGTCACTGTCATTTCCATTCTTAAACACACATTACAGTGAGATAAAGCTATTTCATGTGCTGTTTCTCATCTCCAGTTTGATGGATGAAATCCATTTGCTGCCCTACACCTCTGAATGGGGAACATGACTCTCTCTTTTTGTTTCATTCCTGTTCTGTACACTCATATCTAAAGTGAAGATGTTTGTTGTAGATGTGATCCCCTACTGGTTTTCTCCATGTCTTCAGAATGACAGCAGTCAAAGAAATAAGAGACATAAAATACTGTAAAGCTCACGGTTTCTTATCTAAATCTGTCAGAAGGCAATGCTGCCAACTCAGTGAAGCTCAGCAGTCTGCACTTTGAAAGATCTTTGATGACAGTAATCTACCATCTCACAAGCTGTGCACGACTGCATTTCAGATGGTATGAAATGGCTTCTTCATGTTTTTTCTCGTGCCATTTTTGCTACTTGTTGCCTCAAATGTCAACTGCCTATCTGTTTTATCACCTTACTGAACTACCCTGTGTCTTAATACTAATGGTGCGATTGGTCGATGAGTCTGGGTCTCATTTATAAGTTTTCCCTGGAGTTATGAGCAAAATTCTGGAGTTTTAATCAACAATCTTGCCCTCTCAGTCGCCACCTGATGTTTATGGTTTCGGTGACCTTTTCTGGACCATAAAAATGTCTGTGCCAATCTCTGTAATGTTGTAGGGTCATCGCTTCATCAGTTATCTCTTTACTATAACAGCAACATGACCTAAACTCTCTGTCCTCAGCCATCAGACAGAGAGAGATAGATGGTTTTATCTGTGAATGTAGCTATTGCACTACACATGCTGACATAAATTCCCAGCTGATAAGAGGACCACTTTACAGGCAAGTTGGCAGGTTGTGGCTGCTGCTGTATCCCACTGTGCAGCAGCATGTAAAAAAGCAGAAATGAGCCTTCCTCCTGCCCAGTTTTATAAATAACAACAATACATTCAGTAGTCCACCTGAGCAAGATCTAGCAAGATCAAGTCTTTTTCTCTTTAGCTATATATTTGAACAGTTGTTTATGGTGCAGATAAATGTAGCAAACAAGAACAACAACAAACATTAAAATAATACCAATCTTAAATTTAAAATAGTATTAGGTGGCACAAGGCATCCGTGTATAGTATGTTTAAAAAGAGCCTCTGATCCTTGGATAAACTTTCTCACAAGCAGTTGATTAACACTCTGGCTCAGTGTGACACGTCCTTCATCCAAAGTCCTCGATCCAGGGAGCCATCAGCACCACTGACGCTAAGCTTGATGGATAAGGCATGGTAGGGTGCATTGACTGAAGAAGCTGCAGTGTAGTGGAGTGAGTGGCTGGTTGTGTGGCTTAGTGCCACAGAAAATCTTAAAATCACCATGCAAATACGCTAAGGCCAGCTCCAGAAGGGCTCTAATTAATTCCAATGGGACAAAACAACTTTTAACAAGAAATATTTTCATAGGAGAAAATATCTTGTGTGAAAAGTTGCAGGTGTATCAATCTTCAACTTATTTTTCATGTTGAGACGTAAAGGTTAAAGAATATTGAGTAATGGATATGGAAACCTTATAGACTTTAGGTTTACTTAACCTTACTTTTTTCTTTGAATATGTGTAGACCGTTGCTGTTTCATATTTAATTTAGATTCATCATTCCTCCAGTCAGTGTGACACATTTGCATGCTTATTTTTCTTTTTGTTTTTTTTTTTTCTGAAAACATCCACCTCAAAATATTGCCCTAGGGAAAGGGGAGAATGTGTACGTGTTTGTGTTTTGGATCCAGAATATTAAAATAAGGGTGACAAGGTCTGATGCTCTCAGGCTTTAAGCCAGCCCAAATCTCTGATTTAGTTTTACCTTTTTTTTCTCCATTAGAAGCGATGAAACTATGATGATACGCTGCTACAAAATGAAAAACAGCAACTCTTTCAGCCCGAGTTAAGATCGGAATTTGCATAACCTCTCTGTGAACAGCCGTACATAAAGGTTGCTGTCCTTTTTAACCTTGTGGCTGGCACTGCTCACAGCACTGACACGCTGATGTGTCGGACTGCTTGCTTATTCATTTCCCTACGGGAGAGAGCGGACAGGTAGCTGGAGCCGAGTGAGGGTGCTGGCTGACGTTTGTGCGGACGCCAGCTGCTGCTGTAACAAGCTCTAAACAGTGGCTCTCTCTATTTAAGTATTTAAGTCACAGACTGCTGGTGTCACTAAGACCTCAGGCCTTTTTGAAGACTGGCTTTTATACTTGACTGCAATGTCATTTGTCAAGTAATATAAAACACAGTTCCATTTTGCAATCACATTGAAATTAATTGAAAAATTCAATAACATACACTTAAAATGCCTCCTTATCTGCAGAACAGTGAAATGACTGGGAGCAGTAAGATGATTTAAATGGTGGTTGCAATTATCTGCCCATTTCATTTATTCTGACTAAACACAGGACAAATATCACGTGACCAAATGGGAAAGCTCTTTTCACAGTAGGCTGAGTTCAAACATTTAACAATGAGACAATGTGTATCACACAGTATCTGTTTCCAGTAATGCTGGCTGCAATGTTTTTCCCCTGTGCTGGTAGATCTGCCAAGATTTAAAGGATTAGGCCGGGGTTGTATTTTCCACGGTGCTACAGACCGCTTAACCTTGCACTACTGTGACGACCGTTTTCCACCCAGATTAACCAGGAAATGTACACATTTACCAGATTTACTTTGGGACTGTAGGCATTTACTGCTGGACTCCATGGTAGATGTTTGTATGTACAGTACTGATAAATATCTACTGGAAAATGTGTAATAGTTTGTGACAAATTTCACTTATTTCAAGGTCCATACATTGTCACAAGCACATGCTTGATGATACAGTTCTTGAATTGAATAGTAGTACTTTTTTTTACTAATTGTTTGAGATTCCAAAAGGATGACAGAAACAATTTAGTGATATCACTACTACTAATAATTCAATAAGAAATTCTCAAGATCCTCAAAATAATGGCTTTATGTTCTCTAATGTTATAATGTGCACCTCATCATGCCTTTCATGACAGCATTGTTTTTTCAAATCAAACTTTTCATTCTATCCTTGGCATTTAGATGTTAATAATATTCACTGTATTATTGCCCATTGGGTTCTAGTACACTCTCTTACAAACCAATCAATAAGCAAGGCAGTGGATTTTAGACACAGAATATTTGATTAAACAAATATCTATCTTAATCTGTTTCTGGATTAATGAAAGTCTAATAGGGAAAATCAGGACTTTTTTGCCCTTTTAAATCCTAAGGTCATGGATATAACATGTTGGAGACATGTGGTGAGTGAATATGCATGCACTGATTTTAAGGTGACTAAAAGAAAACAATCACTGTAGTAACAACCAGAAAAATTCTCTGCTTAAGGCATTTGTACTTTTTTTGAATCACAGCACAGCACAGACGCACAATACTGTGCTGCACTTAGCACCAGTTTTTCTACATCCTTGTTCAAAGAAAGAAATTGGTTTGATCAGTTCGTAACCATGGAGTCAACATGGAGGAGTGGGATGGGGGAGAAAAATCTGTGGAAAATGTTATTTATATTTATTTCTTAATTTATTCCTATGTTTATTTATGGATCCTCTTTTACAGTAATGTCTAATAGTATATTGTATTACATTGCTTTGTTTTTTTTCCTCTTTTTACCATCACTTTTATTGTATATAATGGCAAAGAGAAGAAGGCCATAACCAATTGCCATAGTTGTATAAACAAAAATGTATGCACTGTTGGGAAGGGGTAAAAATGTTGTGGAAATGTTAAGAAAATTGTTGTTTCTATTTACATATTTCCATGTAAACACCAGAGACATTTGCTCTGCTCTGCTTTCCTCTCCTCTGGTCATATATTCTCCTCTCCTCTCCACTCACAGAAACTATTGCAATCTTATAGCCTATGTAACACTCACATTATGTTAGAATTTTTCCACTTTTTAATACATTTGAAAACAATACAGAGACAGCACAGTGCAGTACTGCTGTAGCCTACTCCATAATAATAGAACCATTAAGTAATGCTAATGTCAATCTGTTATGATAAGTTAAAATTATTTTGAAGATTTTATAAAAAAAAAAAAATAGGTAAAACTCTTGATGGTAAATGTTGCAGCTTTACAGCTACATAATAAAACAAAGAAATAAAATATACAATATGTAGTTTCTAAATACACTAAACAGTTCGAGCTTATTTAATCACATTTACTGGGTTTTTAAACAAAACCACACAACACTTAAACCACATGTGAACATGAGATTTTCTCCTACATGGATTGCACAGAAATATTCTTGCTACACAAACAAATGCAGCTGATACTATAATAGCACTCCTGTCACACAGTTCACTAGTTTCCATCGCCGACAATTACATTGCTTTTGAACTGCACTTTGTTGCTCTGTCTACAGCAAAATATCATCACTCCATGCCCAGCACTCTCCATTTCACTGATGCCTTTATCCAGACCTTTATTATGTATTTCATATATGCACGTTATGTGTTACAAGTCAGCAATGATGAAGGATGACATTTGTGATAAATGCAGTGACCATAAACCGTCAAACCATAGCAGAACCTGCCTCCTGGTCGCTCCCCTGGTTACGCTCTGTACCCTTTCCCTCCTGTCTTGTCCATGTAACTCCCCTTCAGCCCAGCGCATGGCTGCCGTGTTGGACACACTTGGTCAGAGTTCACTTTGACGGAAGCTAATGTGAGTCACATACTGGCCAAAGGCATTAGCAGCCAATGTTAGTCACCATTAAACATCTCTTCACCTCTCTCCCCATGACCCCTTTTGAACTAGAAATCCCTGCTTCTATGCGCTCTGACATACATCAACAGAAGAATTTACAGGAAGAAATCTATGCATTTCTTTTCTTGAGGCACACAGCAGCAAAAGGAGAAAAAAAGAAGAAGAAGGGTAAAGTGATAAACAGGCATAAAAGGATGCTGCAGAAAAATGGAAGGCAGTGGGTTACCTACGTCTGCCAGCACACTTTTATTTCCTTCATCTTATTCATTCTCCCAGTTTATCTCCCACTGACAAGTTGTCACTCTCCCCTAGTCTTTTGTCCTTTTAAAAAGTACATTGAATTATTCACCCTGCTTCATGCATGATACTGCTGCTGTCAGTCCACATCACTTTGAAAACAGATAAGAGAGAAGTTTTTGGGTCATGTTTGTGAAACCTGCCTGAGGATACTGATCAGTGCTGATAGGGTTTTTCATTTTTATTTATGGACACGAAGCCATATCATGATTTTTAGTCTTTGCTACTGTATGAACCTTTCTTTTGAGCTTCAAATGATAAAAGTAAGGCTTGGAATGTGTTCTATATCCTGGAAATCTAGCAGAGCTTAAACTGGGTGAAGGTTTTTTTTTTCAGTTTCAAAGAATTACAGTTGATGACCTCTGAGTATAACTCATCACTGTGAAATTGCACTGTAGCATTGTTGCACTGCATTGTTCACTCGCAAAAGCAAACAAGCAGTGGGCAAGGCAGGACAAACATTAGAACAACTTGAGCAGCTAACATCCCAAGCAGTAAGGTTATCATAGAAAAACACTGATGCTCTTGGTGGTCAGATTCATTATATTACGAGGAATCACCGTAAACCTGAAATTCCAATGCTAGACTGTCAGAAATTCACAAAAGGCTGTCCAGCTGACAGAAAGATTACATGGCATTGAACAGTGTGATTTTATAGCTGACAAATTTGATTTTGCAGCAATAACACAACACAAATGATCACGGTGCAGGCAGTTGAAAGTAGGACTTCGGTGTGTTTATGCCGAAGAGAACTAATGTTTCCAGCATGTTAAAATCAAGAGCTGTTCATCTGCTGTGTAGCTACAGAATAAACAAACAGCTACAGATGTGAGGATCAGCTTTGATGTATGCCTCTTACATGTGCCATGGCACAAGGGTTAGTGCTGGTGTGGGTGTTGTGACCACCTGCTGTCTTTAAAAACCTTGAGGAGCTATGCTAGATTCTCAACAGGGTTCAAAGAGGAGCATTCAAAAGATACATGAAAGAGATATAGAGTTTCTCTCATTGTTGGAACACTGTCAGCTGAGTATGTGTTATTGCTCACCCTCCAATTAATGTTCATCCTTGAGTTCTTTTAGTTGGGTTCACACCAGAGGGTATCTTACTAAACATAATGCCTACCATGGAAGGCACAGCAGATTTAGATCAAAAGACATACAACTGCATGAGAATAGTGAGGCCTGCTTTATTCTTCTTGTCAATTCAATATACAGTCTTCTGAAGCTGCAGCAATTGTTTTAAGCTCCAGTTTGGAATACACAAGAGAGACATCACCAGAGAGACATTTCAAATAAAGAGACAAATATGACAAATATATGCTATATTTAATTTAAAAAAGCTCTGATTATCTGTGGATCTCGATTTATGCTGCTTGTGATTGTTATGGTATTTTTCCAGTGGTAGGCAAATTATGAAACTATTTTCTATGCTGTTTCTGATGGAAGAATCAGACAGTAATAATAGCTTGGATTTCACAATGTGAGGGCCAGATAGCTAGAGAAGACAAGAAAGTACACTAACAGTATGTTACAGACTACAGAGTTCAGATCTGCCTTTTTAAGATCATAGGTCAAATGATTGGTCATGGATTTTTTAAGCCATGAAAATTTCTTAAAGAATATATATTTAACCTGGTACAAAGTGGCATCCAAACAGGTCTGTGTATTTATATTTCATAAAAGTGTTTTTCCTGTTCCAAATGGCCACAGATGAGGGCGAGCAAAAAGCCTTCCATCACGGAAAGAGGCGAGACATTATGAGTCATTTGTGAAGTGTGCTTGCCTGTCATGCTTATGGGATTGTCAGTTCCCTCTAAGTACAACGTCAGAAACGTATGGGGGAAAGAGGGTTTCAGACGCTTTTTGAAGCGCTTAATCATTGCTATAGTGTTGACTGTTAAAACATTACTGTTTTTGATTTGCTAAGTCATTCATCAGCTGTAGAGTATTGTTGCCTGAAGGCTCTACAATTAACAGAACTGGATTTATGCAGCGACTTTATGACACCCACTCAACAATTTAGGTGTATGAAACAGGGTGAGGGTGAAACACCTTAAGCTGGCACAGACAGACCATTAAAGATGTATATTAACAGTGATGTGAGATGGATGAATGACTGGACACTAAAATTTACTTTCCAACCCCTTTGATCCATTCAGGCTAAACCACTTTAATTTTCACTCTTTTATTTTTTCACTCCCTGCACTCAGATTTGTTTCTGCACCACATGTGTTTGTAGATCCTCTTAGGGTAGCCAGGCTTGAAATCCAATTTTGGTGACGCCATAAACGACATGAAAAAATAAATAAATAAAATGAAAAGTATATAACTATGATGATTCTTCTCATTACACAGACGCCAATGGAAAACAACTTTGCAACTTTACTGCAGTGATACATGTTTCTGGGATAGCACATGTGAAAACAGCCAACACTAATCTAAAGTTTGTGTCCAAAGAATAACAGCTGCTTGCTAGTTCATCATCTGGGTTGTGTTTTTACCATCTGCCAGTGCTTCAGCTATATTGGTTCTACTTGTTGTTCTCCAATTACCAGGTATGATAAAGTGTAGCACTTCGTAATAACTTGCTCCTACGTTATGAAGCAGGGTCCTCCTTTTCTGTGAGAAGTTTAAATAACATCAGAGCAGAATATTTGCAGCCTCTCAATCATAGGTGAGTACACTGCTCTATCAGCGGCAGTTTAATAAAGCAATATGCTTCAAGAGGCCATGATATGCAGTTGTTTGAAGTAGCTACTAGAAGAGCTATTCTAAGCTAAAACTCCCTCCTACAGTTTAAGTTGATGATTGATGTATTAATAACCATGTGAAAATGGTCAATAAATCTTTTAGTTTTGTACCTCAGTGACATGTTACCTGTCATGTAATCATAAGGCTTGTCTTTCTGGATATTTTAATTCTTCCAATGGCTTTGAATATGAAGCATTTGAAGTGTAAATTTTATGTACATTTTTGCATTTCACCTGTCTGATATAGTAATACTGGGTGTATTACTATGACAGTACAATTACTAAGCTACAGTACAGTCACAGCATGGAAATATGAACTGCATATCTTACAAATGCAGTAAAAAAACACTAAACTATTGCAGAAGTGTGTGTAAAACTGCATAATCCATTTGTCAGAAAAAAACAAAACAAAGCACCCCGCTAAAACTAAAATGTAAAAGTACTACAGCATGACCCCACCCCCCACCCCACACACACACAGCTTATCTCTTCTTATCGTCAATGACAATTTCATGTTTTATTTTATCCCTCCACAACCTTATCTCTCTTTAACCTTTTCCCTTGCTGTAAAATAAATAAATAAACAAATAATAAAAACTGTTACACTCTATGTGGGGAGAATTAGAAGGGAATCGCTCCAAAGCCAAAATATCACAAGTGATATATTAAATAGAACTGTTGCGGTGAAGGGTAACATCAATTTGAGCTCCTGAGTGCAGCAGTGGAAGATAATATAATATGTTGCTTTTGGAGTGTGGGGCTGTCGATCTCTCTTTTAGCTGTTCTTCTTCTTCTGAGAGGCCAATAAACTGATCGCTGTGACATTATTGATAACCGAGGAAAGCTAATAAGAGTGAGCACCATTCATCCACACACACACACACACACACAATTTGCGATAGTCTTTTGGCACATTTTTCACCCTGGTTACAGAATCAGAATCAGAATCAGAACCAGAATCAGAATTCCTTTATTTATCCCCGAGGGGAAATTCTTTTTTTGTACAGACATTGCACTTGCAGTTTTCTCGACCAAGAAAGAAAGTGAATGATATAAAAATAGGATAAACAACAAGATAAGTATAAATCTAAAAATACAGATATTTACATGTGTACATATGTACGTTTTAATATGTTTTACATATGTTTTGATATTTACTTAAATGGTCTAGCTTGTAAGTATAAGTACAAATCATTATGCAAAACAGCACACTGATACTGTAGATACACATAAGTTGCATTTGTATGGAAAAAATGTAACACACGTGGAATACACCTTTTTAGTCTAGAATATGGTGCTTCTCAGCTCTAAAGAGCCCTGTATCTATCAGACCTCTGCAGGAAGTAGCATCATCCATCACTGTCAGTGTTAATATTGTTTCCCCTCACCTCCCAATAGGCAGCTTGTGTTTTGGTTTACAGCATTTATGTTTTCAGACTTGTGTACTCACAGGCCCTCACCTGGCTGTGCTCTCTGGCACTCCCCTGCCAAAATGTATAAAACTAATTTCAACATTACATGCAGCCAGCATATTAAAATGCCTCAGCTCTAAGACTCTCTCTTTCTCTTTCTCTCGCATAAATCCCTCCCTGTAGGCTTTAGTTTATTATTGTTTGTGTTTTAGATTCTGTTTCTTGCTTCAAGATTGCTTTGAAAAATGTTCTTGTGAAATTGCTGAGTTTTGATGCAGTTAGAAAATGACTGGACTTTTACAGCAATCGATTACATTTTCAAAAGCATGAAAAGGTTTTTCATTGTTAAAAACAGATTGATAAGTCTTATGCCACTGCAGCTATTACTACCACCACAATGGTTAGTACAAAAGGAAGAAAAAGGTAAAGTGAAGTTTCATGACAGTTTTCCCCTGTATTCTTTCAGCTCTGTTTGATAATCTGCATGGGTCAGGTGCCATAAACAGAACTCTGTTTTCTACAGGTTTCCAGCTGCTAACTGGAAAAAAAAAAAAAAAAAAGATTTGCAACCTTCAACAACAGAGCTGGATACTACAAAATTGACAGTCCTGTAGTGTAAGAAATAAACCAGTGGTCTTCTCAGAGTCTCTTTGTTTAGGTGAATATCGTCACTCAATTTAGATGGAATTTTCCAGTATGTGTCTGTCAAGTTTAGAGGGAAGAAAATAACATCTCCCTCAAAGAATAATAACCTAATGGTCCTTCTTTATGTCTACATGCATGGCTGTCTTTCCTTAAAAGAGACTCGACCATCAAGTGTCAAAAACATACAACAATTTCAAACACATCATCTCTCTGCACCTTCTGACTTTTCATCTCTTTTCCAATCCCTTTGACCAAAATTAGACCTTATTTTGCTGCCTTGCTTCAGCAGAGTGCACAGAAAATGTGCTCTTCGCATAATTCTGGAAGATGTAAGTGCCTAAGTGATTTTTGTCTGAGTCTGCTCACCTCTTCCTTTGAACCAATCCTGTAAAGGCGTAAAGGTCAAGGTTCACACTTGAATAAGATCACTTCTGCAATCCAGGGCTATTACAGTAAACTCACCTTTGCCTGCTTGTCCATGGACATTCACATCCACGTTTTAGTACATGAAAAAGTGAAGTAGTTGGAGGTGTAATTCAAGGCTGATTCCCTGCAAACCACAGATTTGCCTTGGTTCTGACATTTATATCAGAAACTACTGACAAAATATTACATATAATTTTTAATTATCTAACAAGCTACTCATTGAAGCATGTGGAAATGAGCAGCACTGGTCAAAAGCTACAGATCACACTTGCCTAAAATTCAGAAAAAGGTAAGGCTTGCTTTGTCCAGCCAAAAGAATATGCTGTGGAGAATGAGACACAATTCAGTATACTGTCTAATATGCATGTGGCTGTGGGTTTGATATACACAGTAACGTTGTTTATACAGGGTGTACATCATGTGTGTGTGTATCAGCTGTGTATGTGTATGGGTACACAGGACTGGTTGTGTATGTCGTACTGCAAAGTTTGACAAATATGAACATGTGGTCAGGTGAGAGCTAAGGTACCAGGTAAACTGTGCTGAATCTTAAGTCTGCATTTAAGGGACACAGGGACTATTTCAGTTTCACTGTGAATGCCAGGAGGCTTATTTCAAGAGAAGGTGACTCTACACGAGAAGTGTCCCACAGAGTGTAAGACTGAGGCAACAGATTTCTAGTTTGCAGGAATGTTCCTGTGAGTGATACAGTTTGATTGTCCAGTGCTGGATTTATTCAACACAAAAAGCATTATAGATAATGACATAATTCTTTTGAAAATAAAGGTCACTGCAACCTAACAAACCTTAAACGTAATTTCTTTGGCCGTGCCATGTATGCTTAAAGCACTGACAGAGTGCACTTTCTTTAAAATTAGCCTTGTTAGCATGAACACAACAGCGCTCCATTTGTTACTAAAAGCAAAACAGGAAAACAATGAAGACAATGGGCTTTGGTATACATTGCAGGCACTTCAATTTCCAGTTCCAGATGGTGTCTGATAAAAAAAAAAAAAAAAACAAGAAAAAAACAAGGGAGTTCTTGCTTGTCTGTCTTGTTTCTCTGTATGGCCTGTGACTGATTCAGTGTGATAACATGAGTTTCTCTACAAGTGTACAAGTGTAGTGGCATACATAGGTATGTTCAGGTAGCTTTTAAATTCATTTCTAATGTTTGTATATATTTGTATATTACATGCTCTTTCCTCTATATGTTGGTCTATGATATTTTTGCAGTGTTAAAGTATACAACAGGAGTTTGATAATTATAACTAACACTGCATAAAGAGAGCGAAATTGCATTTATCAAATACATATCTTTATATATTTCACAACTACTGTTAAAACACATTTTGCAAATTTACAATATAATTATCTACAAAAGATTTAAAAGTTGCACGTTTTGTTTCACCCATAGCTTTATTCTTAATTGACTTCACCATGGAGTAAATGAGAAGAAAATGAAAAGATAAATTACTTCAATGGGAGGAAATGAAGTGTGAAAAGAGATACTCTTCCCACTATTTTCTAGGATGCAGCACATTGCTAAATTGAAACACAACAAGGATTCAGCTTCTACATGAGACGGATTCTGCAATGATTACAGAAAAAGATGTAATTCTAATAGCAGACATTTGCACAACAAGACATGCACAAGTTCTTTAGTACACTGGTAGAAAAAACAAAAAAACAAAAGACCAGACAGAAGACCAGTTGGGGATCGATGTGGCGTGGGAAATGATGCAAATTGATTCAGATAGTAGAATAATAGAATAAAGAGAATTGTTGGCAATTATACCACCTTCAACCCAATCATAGAGTTCAGATTTGGTTAAGGTTGGCCCATTTACCCCCCTTGCAGTTTTAGTGCTTTACTGAAGAATTTATGCAAATAGCAGTGCTGGGTAGCTCTGTTTTTGTTCTGCTCCAGCTTAAAGGTCAAGTCTTATGAGCTTCCTAGCACCATTAAGGCACAGTTTGTTTAAAGTCTGTCTGAAGGACAATGCTCAATGAACTGGAACACAGACAGGCCGTAATAAATGAAAGGGAAAAGTTATGGTTCTGCTCAATGAAGTCAAAGGGCAGATGGAGGATAAGAGTGCATCTCATCTCAATATGCTGTTATCCTCACAACTCAAAATTCAGGCAGACAGTAAAAGGATAATTTGATGCTCTCATGCTGGAATGTCTGCACAGTCATAGATGCACTTTTCTTACTTTAGCCTGGAATGAAAACTGGAATGAATTTCTGACATTTTGTTTGTTTTGTGAAAGGCTTATTCTTCTAGCCATTACTCACTTAATTTACTTTAATTTTCTTCCAGCTACCTTTTTCCACTTTTATGCACCTGTCACACCCACAAACTAAATTAAATTATCAATTCATTAAGTTAACTAATGGAATCATTTATCAGTTTCACCTCATTATTTCCCATAGTCTTTCCTTATCGCCTTATGCAAACAAGAGTAGAATCTGCACATACTGCAGGATTTGCAGCAAATGTCCCTGCTGGGAAATTTTCACCTTGGGTGTTAGGATGAATTCATGAGTGCAAACCTCTACTGAAGACCCTAAAAGGAGTCATGTAGAGTGATCTGAAGGCCTCGTATCCGAACCCAGCGGAAGCTGCTTATTGATTTCTTGTCTAGTGGCTCTGTGTAATAATAAGAAAATAAAGCCCCTGGATATAAGGAGATTGATGTCAATCAGCAGCCTGCCTCAAGTGTAGCTTGTCCCATCTTATTAGCACTCTCTCCATGCACTGAGTGTTCACTGATGACTCCATTGATATGCAGCTGAAGAGAGGAGGCTGTCTGTTGCCATCTTGAGGAGAATTCCCTCATGATTGCTCACTCTGTCATCTTCAGTGTAGAACGAGAGATTGTCATGGAACCATTGAATATCAAGGAAAATCATGAACATGTACCTCCACTCTAATGTAACACATAATCAGGACGGCAGGACAGCCGTTATTACAATCTGGTCAGTACAGGTGAGCCGTAGTGCTACAAACACGCCCTATAATTTTAGAAGTTTTCTGCAAATCATCCTTGCCTTCTCTAAGACTTTCATTATGTAGAGACCCCTCAGTTTAGTTCAATTCATGTCTTTATTGTCCCTTAAGAAGAAGTTCTTTTTTTCAGCAAGGCAGCGCAAAAACATTAAACACAATAAGACAATTGAAAACTTTAAAAGTGCTGGTACTATGCACACAATTCAATAAAATTCAATAAAATAAAGAGTGTCCTATTGTGTGAGACAGGAGAACAGCAACATGAAGAATAAAGATAAGAAAAAGAAAATGCTAAGCTGTGTGAAGAATCAAGAGGCAATTTATAATGTGTTAGAATTAAGAGCACTTACTGCATGTGGGATACATGCAAACTAGAACCGATGGCATAACATCCCATTCATGCTTCACCCAGCAAGAAATCCTTTAAAGATTTAGAGGACCACACCTTTTAATGTAGCCAGGTGTCTCTGTAAGATTCTATATTCACTTTCACAACAGAACACTAATTTTAATTAACCACTCAGGTTTGTTTTGAAGTCAGATTTTTCTACATCGCAAACTAGATATCTGGTTAAATTAGCTCAATATTTAACTTTTTAAAACGGTATTGAATATTACCAGTATGGATGTTGTGACATTATAGCTAGATGTGGTGCAGCATGTGGGCAGTTTTCCAGAATACCTCATAAGACCTCTGGCTTCCTCTGAGACCCTAAATGTGTAAATGAGTAAATGTGCATGCAGAGGAAGAAACATTTCACAAGCTAAATTTCTCCAAGGACAATAAATGGTATTTTATTGTATTTGTGCCACTGCTCAGAATAAGATAACAGTAATCTCATTCTGTCATGGTAATTACCACCTCTAATTTATGAATTAGCTCTAATTAACCAGCTTCAGTGTGCTGTGATGTAATGCAGTTACATGCATAACCTCTTGTGTGTACAGCGTGGTATCTGCTTTTAGCTGTTGGATCTACTGCGGTATATTAAGTTAAACTGAGGTGCACAGTAACATGCAGTATTAATTTCTCATCTGCTCCAGTGTATGCTGTCACTTGCACACAGGATGTAGCAAAAGACATTTGATCACTGGTGGCACAGTGCAATACACAGCACTGTGCCACTGCAAATGCTAACATCTATCATCTCCTTGTGATTTTATTCATCGCCTGTGACTTGAGGCAACTCGCTGGTGTGTGAAGAGTTAAATGTGATAGCACAACGCCCATTCTGTGAACCTGACAGAGCACATCACAATCACGTTGTTCTGACAGTAGACTGGTTATGCCAGCATATTACAGTACATCTATACCTGATTGGAGTCCTTCAAGCACAATAAATTTAAATTGGCTAGCAGGAGGGTGTGATTTTCTAACTGTAGACAGAAACAGGTGAGAATAGGACCTGTCTGGGTTTCTATACACAAAATGAGGGTCTGACAAAGGTTGTAATTTTTGTCAACTTGACATTAACACAAGGTTAAATAACCAATCAAAATACACATAATTTCAGCATTTGCATAACATTACAAATTGTTTCTGAACAAATATTTCATTTCTGATAACAACCTATAGCTGCAGAAAAACCTCTTTTGTCTTGCTTCTGTGTATAGGCTGTCTCGTCTCATTGCATACTTGTCCCAACAGAAATGAATGAGAATTGCCGGCTATCAGTCTTTGGCTGAATGAATTGAGTTTTTGTGTGTTCCGGGAACAGTTACAATCAGAGATGCCCACAAGTTTTTTGCAAGTCCAAATCATGCCTAAAGTCTTGAATACAAGTCCAAGTCAAATCTCAAGTCTGTTATGGATGTAATTATTATTCTATAAACTGCTGCCTGCCATCCAACTGGCAAAAAGCAATGCGCAGCTATATCTAAGGACTTCAAAACATGTGCCATGTCACCGTAGCTGCAATATTAAATTATTGTTATGTGTCATGGAACCTTGTATGTGCCCCAGTTTTACAGCATTGTAGAATATTTAACATTCTCCAGATAGGTATGAAGGCTGGGAATTGGGAACAAAAAAAACAATTGCTGTGACAATGTGGAGACAAAGGTTACACTCTGTAATAGTCCAGTGAGTGAGCAGAGTAGGGGAAAAAGCAGTATAGAGTGAGTCATAGTCTTGTTGAAAAATGGGAGATCCCTTGCAGTTCCTTGAATTGAAACTAAAAAGGTACCCATGCCCTAGGTCAGCGGGTGCCATACATTGTACATATTTTTATTTATATCCCACTTCAAATTTGTTTTTGTGTGAATTTTGATAACCTAAATATGTATTTGGTTAGTATATTTGCTAAATGATTCTTTTTCCTGAGGCTTAGCTGTTGTTTGTACTTCTCACAGCCAAAGTGCATCACCACACACTCACCTCATCCAGTCATTAGTATCAAGCCTTGTCCACAGTGTACTCCTAAAGTTTCTCTGCAAATCTGGCACTCAAGTTTTTTTTTCTTTCGCAATCAGCCAATCACTTGTCTTGCAGAAAGAATCAACTTGGTCCCTTGTCCAGCACTCAGTAAAACAAATAAAGTCCCCAAGAGGTGCTGGTACACAATAAGGACAGAAAGGACAAAAATAAGTGCCAGTACTCAGTCCCAGTGAGTAGCAACCATTTCAGGCACTAGTCCTGCAGATAGAAGCAAATGAAAGAACATGGAGAAAACAGAGGCAAACCACACCCAGAATGAACATTAACTTTCACGAAGTTTGATGTGGTTCATCCAGCATTTCATTTAATTGTTAATTGTTTAAGTTAATTGTCTTCCTATTTGTGTATCAATTTTTATTTTTTTTAAAAATGCATTTTACCCATATAATTGTTTTTTTAATCTATAGTTTTCTATCTTTGTGATTTCAGTAAAAAAAAATTCTAGATTTTTATTTCTGTTGTGCTTCAGCTTTTCATTGTTTAAATTTGTACTTGTTACTATCATCTTCAGAATCTGGTAGGGGCAGGAATCTAATTTAATCATCTTGTTCTGCAAATGTAGAGCTTAATGAGAACTATGCATTTTCCCAGGCTATTTGCATTTTTAAAAATGCCATTTCTTCTATTAATGTAAGTATTGAAGTTCATGTAATCTTTATTTCATCTTTTATCTGTCAGGATTTAAAGCAGCTGAGATGTACCAACGAATAAATCAATGAATGCAACTGGCATCTGGCAAGAGACTAATTTATTATTTCCTCTTTTGTATTTATTGATTTATGTTACAGCATTCAGCTGTATTCTCTGAAACACCAATTAAGGCTCAGAGAAGAGAACAGTATGGAAGACATACCTGCTCCTCTGTAATCACCAGAGTGAGGTCTCCAACCTGTACGCATTGATCCTGTATTGATCTGTGTATGAGAAACTCTGGTTTAACCCAGGTCTCCAGTCTCACTCTCCACTTTCACTCAATACTCTGAGGGGCAGCAACCGGATGGTCAGAAGCTGACCAACACAGATAAAGTTAGAGAGAGAGACCAAGATAAGCATATAAGAGGCATGGCTCAGCCAGACCAATGCAATGCAATAACAGCATTCTGCAAAACCACAATTCCCAAGCTTTATCATACAGTATGGGTGTGTTTGAGATTCCTCTTTACTTTGCAATTATGAAGAGGGGGCCAGCCTTACATACTTCAATCATTCATGAAGACCTCCCTTTAAACTCTTTATTCTTGCTGGTTGCGAGTCATATCAAATATGCTTAGTTTGCCTTTATAGTGCAGCTTTCACTGCTCTTGTTGTGACAGAATAGGGCTACAAGGAAATGTTTCTCCTCCATCTTAGAACATCAAAAGGTCTTTGAATTGCTTCTGTTACTAAGAAAGATAAATGTGGTCTTGTCGCGTCTGCCAATAAAATGTAAAACCATGTGTCAATTCTGACAGCTTGGGAGAGGCTTTGTAACAAAATTGTTTACTCTTCTTCTTGAATAGCCTGATCAAACTTTTATTAGCTGGATCGTGGTAAAACTACTCTGCATCAGCGAAATGGTACAGTGGCTTACAGCTACTTTCAAAGTTTTATGAGCAAAGCAGAGCTTCTCCAGTGGCACGGTTAATTTTCACATTTATTCAGACACCATCTCATTTTAAACCTGTATGTTTCCTGTTATGGAAATCCTTACAGAGTCAATAAAGACAAAGTCAGTTTCCCAGGGTGAAGGTTTGCCTCCTGGCAAGAAAATTTAAGCCTCTATTTCAGAGCAGAAGGAAAAGGAACTGACACTTGAATGAAAATGAGACAGTCAGTTGTAGAATATACAAGCTTTCTAATTTAATCAGATGTTTTCATTAATAAGGCCAGCCATGTCGTGGGAGAGGAACTGGACTCTCTGACGGTGGTGTCTGAGAGGAGGATGTTGTCCAAAATAAGGACTATACTGGACTTTCCCTCCCACCCTCTCCACAATGTGCTGATCAGCTACAGGAGCTCGTTCAGCAACAGACTCTTACTCCCACGATGCACCACAGAGCGACACGGGAAATCAAACTGCTGAACTCTGCACTGTGACAGACACACATACTTTTATATATACAATATGTGCACATGTAAATACCTGTATTTTTAGATTTATACTTATCTTGTTGTTTATCCTATTTTTATATCTTTCATTTTCTTTCTTGGTCGCGAAACTGCAAGTGCAATGTCTGTACAAAAAAGAATTTCCCCTCAGGGATAAATAAAGGAATTCTGATTCTGATTCTGATGTTAAGACCTGATCACATAGGGATTAAACAGGTATAGACCTTGAGAAACATTTGAGAATATATTGTTTTACTGTTTCACCCATGACACACTGTTCTATTTTAACATACAAACATTGTATTTCCAGTAAATTGACCTCTATTGACCATTTTAAATTGAATCTGTTTGACAGCTGAGGCTCTTTTACTGTCCTGGAGTGCTGCAGCAAACAGAAACGCTCACCATGAAGATATCTTCTTCATTTGCTGCCTGTCAACAACATTCTCTCATCTATAAGCATGAAAAGCAGGCTGGCAACATTTCTCCCTCATTATACAAACTGTCATCCTGAATGTAAGCTAATTAAGGTGTCAAAGCAGACACAATTGTTTCATGTAGTGAAATGTTCATGTACATAGACAAATAAGAGGATTATGTGAACTCTTTTATTATGTTATATAATATAGCTTTATAGCTCAGGTCCTCTGCCAGAGGTCTGGGAGTTTGAGGATTCTGCGCAGTATCATAGTGTCCTGGGACTGCGCTCTTCTGGACAGAGACCACGATGTCGTACCTGGAATCTGCTGGAGCCACTTTTACAGTCTGGGGGTCACGGCCCCCTGTGCCCCGATTACTGCTGGCACCACAGTTGCTTTTCTAGCTCCTCTTTCAGCATTGGTATTTTTTGAGCGTCTTGTGTTCCTTCTTCTTGATGTTGCTGTCACTTGGGATCTTAGCTTGGTCATTCTCAATCACCTTAGGAGGCGTCTTCCATTCTGACCTTGGGACTTCCAGCCCATACTCAGAGCAGATGTTCCTGTATACTGTGCCAGCCACTTGGTTATGGTGTTACGTGCATGCTGTTCCTGCCATCATCTTACACCCTGCTGTTATGTGATGAATTGTCTCAGGGGTATCTTTGCACAGCCTGCACCTGGGGTCCTGTCTGGTGTGGTAGACACCAGCCTCTATCGATATATATATATACAGAAACACACAAAATGTGCAGCGATATACAGCCACACAGTGTAAACATGTACAGTGAAAGAAGGTGAAACAGTACAAAAACACAGAAAATTAAATGGAATAAGAAGGATGGAGATTGTGCTGATGCCAGAATGAAAGCAAGACTTCTCAGTCAGCTGTATATTTTTTTGTCAGTTCACCTTAAAATCTTAAAAGGATAGTGATTTCCATTGATGGGTTTTTTCTTTTTGTTTGTTTTTTTTTTTGTCCATCGGTCCCCAGAGAAATACACTGTAATTCTATCTGTACCATAACATGACAGAAAGAAATCTTGCCAACACACTCCTAGAACAGCAAGTCAACACTAGATTTTCAAAACCTGAAGAAAACTCTTTCCACAAAAAGGTTTGTAAATGAGGCAAAAGTCTTTGTTGTCATCTGGGAATGTGTTACCTATCAGCCAGCTGGAGAATATTTGATCATTTCAGGATAATTGTCATGTCACATGTGTCTGCCACTAAGCACATACAAACAAGTACATCTTTCACAATCGGATTTCCCCAAACAACTGATTTGAGGGGAAAATATAGCAGATAATGGGATAAATATGACACACAGAACAGTCAGTTAAAAAAATGCTGATGTTTAAAATAGCTCACAAGTAAACAGATAATGGGCTTTGCAGTATATTGGGCTGCACTGTTCCTTTACATTTGGTTAGTCACTTTCAATAGGTCAGGAAGTCTCTGTAGCTATAACCAGATTGTGCCCGTAAGTCTTCAGAGTATTATTTCATGATAGATTGGGGCCTCTTTTGCTGTAAGCGAATTTACACAGTTATAATGGTTGATAAGACAGGTGTCACAAAGACAGGTATAGTCAACATGTACACCTTTAATCCTTCCAGTCTTAACTTAATAATCAGGTTTGCACTGCTTATTTTCCAGCAGAGGTATTTCTTTATTAATTCTGAAATTATTATACAGTTATTAAATTCATGCATCTGTTTGTTGGCACTGAACTCTAACTGTGTTTATATGGCTGGTTCATTAAAATTGGAGCTCAGTCTGTCTTTCAAGTGGATTAGCAGTGTCATTGCAAACATGAAAAAGCTGCTGCAGGGAACATCTTTTGTTTTTGTTTTCACACTGTAAATTGCCATAAAAAGTTCTGTATTGGAACTTGTTTCATTTGCAATAATTTATCACATATGATGTCAACTGTTGTGGGCCATGATGATTAGTAAGAGTGCAGGGAGTGTTTTGCAGTTGACACGCATAGATCCATCCACTGATTTAGATTTTTTATTTTATTTTTTTATTATTATTTACTGACTATTCATTGGATGTTTTTCCTGTGGAACATTTAACAATGCCTGTGGTTTGTTTGAGTGCTGTGTGTGAGGCTGAAAAAGGAGTGAATAAGAATAATACCCTACAGGAAAATGCCTTACAAAAATATGTGTTTTTAGACCTTTTTATCCTACAAGTTACTAGACGATTTCTGCTCCATGTTTCTTGGCTCTGAGATTTCACTGCCTGTGGGGAGTGATTGTGAAATGCATCTTTGATAATAAACTGGCTTTCTGTAAGCTGTTCCTCACCACTGTAGGTATTAATTGGCCACATGAACCTTAAAATAACATCCTTGTAGTCCATGTGCAGTTTGTCTCACTGAATTTAGCTCAATGAGAAATGTACAGTGTCATGTACATGTTACTGAAAGAAAGGATCTGATTTTACTGATGATGCACATGAAAATAAATTGTGATCTGACAGCACATAAGATATTATGACGACATCTTTCATACTGTTACTTGTAGTGACCTACATACAGCATGTCATCCCATCGGAATGGTTATCATATTTAGCATAAGGGATTATACTTACTATACGACCGCCTCTTCGCCCAAAGCCAAACAAATACACATACTCACAGACACGCATACACACACACACATCCACAATGAACTGTTTTAAATAGCAACAAAATATATGTGTAAGAATTATACATAAGAACAGCCTCATTAGGCATACTTTTGGTAGATTATAGTCTGGCTGGCAGACTTGATGATTCTATAATGAAACTGTCAAGAAGACATACTGCCCTTGTGTACTGTATGTTGCTTTTGTATCTTACTGGCTCGTAATATTCTGCTGAAAACAAGGATCTTCTCTATTCCTTTTTTGCTTAGGTCCAAAGGAAAACATTGACATTAGTAAGAGGACACTGGAGCCAGACAGGGTTTCATCAACATTGGACAGAGAGAGTGAAATCCATGCTGTCACCACGGTCTCACCGGTGAACATCCCCAATCACCAGCCTGTCTTCAGGGGCCTGCTGCTTCATGAGCACCTACTTACAAGGGACTTCCAGGGAGACCAGCACTTTTTTAAAAGGGATGGCTCCTTGGCTGCATATTCAACCATGCCAGGCTCTGTGTCTGCTTCAGATGCAGAAGACCCTGTCACTCAGCTGGTGCCCCATGAGGATGCCCCAGCCTTCTCAGACATTGCCACTACAGCCACTGCAGCTGCCACCTCCCCACTGACCACATTTTCTCCCACAACACCTAGGCCACCCATATCCCTCCCTCATATGAAATCATCAAAGGATAAGACCAGAGGGGAAGGCAAGGTAGAGCCAACCTCAGGCTCCCTGACCACTCAAGTGACACCAAACAATAAAGGTTCAGCCAGTGCAAATAACCCAGTGGCTCCCTTATCCATACAGAGGAGTCAACCTCAAAGTTGGGACGTTTTTCGTGTGGAGGCCACCCTTGCACCCTCTTCAGTGAGGATGGATAAAGGCGAAGCCAGAGAAACAGCAGTGAAGAACAAAACCAGCCAAGATCATTCATTCCCCAACCCAACTTCAGCATCCCGAGAAGAAGGTACGACCGCAAGATCAACAACCATAACCACAACTACCACCATCACCACCGTGCAAACCGCAGGTAGGCATGTTTTTTTTCTAAATGTCGATGATATACTGAGCAGAACATCCAAATGTCTTTGAGACATGGGTAGAAGCAGCCAAATAACTTTTTTCCCTAATGGAACATCAAAGTTGAGACTAACAAAAGATTTGATACATCCATCCCAAGAGGACAGAAAAATTAAGCACTGTGAACAGCACTGCTGTTCATTTTGCATGCTGTGCACTGCTATTCATCTCTCCACCAGGGATAGCAGAGTTGCTCATGTGTCAAAAACAATGTGATTTTCCCTTATGTGTCCTGCCTGTCCTTCCCCCTGGCCACAGAGGGCTGAAGGCCCAGATGAGCAGTGTCGGACAGGAAATCTGCAGAGATAGTTAGAGGGTTACAGGGCCGTAGAAACACAGGTGGGCTGTCAGAAAGATCAGTCGTCCAGGAAAAAGGGAATAACTTGTCTTTTTGCTGTCTCCCACAGAGTCGTGCAATCTGAATTTCACTGACCCTGAGGGAAACATCGAAATCCTGCAGCAACCTGTCTCTGGAGTGGAGTGTAACTACTTGGTTACTGTCTACCTAGGTTATGGCATTGAGGTTCAGGTCAGTGCTAAAGGCTATGTTGATGTATGATGCTGTGCCTTCAGTTTTGAAACTACGATATGCAACTTCTGATCAAGTGGTAAAGTTTGAAATTGCATCTTTAAACACATGTCTATATTTAGTTGCAGCAGAAACAATCTGTAAATACGTTAAGCACTGACATTGTGTCATTTTTTAAGTTTGGTTAAATTTAGTTTCTGGTCATCTGTCCAGTGTCCAATATTTACTTTCTTTTAAGCTCTGTTTTTTGTCTACCACCAACCCAAAAGGAATAATATGCCTCTTTAACAGCTAAATACTCCACCATGTTGACCAGCTGGTCACCAACTTTGTTTGCTGTTTGATGCAGGACAGGTTGCATACAGTGAGTTTATCAGAGCTGTTTTATTGAAAATTATTTCCAGGCATGGCACTGGTGGCAGCTGTAGGATTGAACCAAAGAGTAATGTTGAGGATCATAAAACCAAGATTATCAGCTGAAAGAAATTAAAGCTCACTAGAGCTGAGAGGAAATGCAGAATTGGCTCATGATTGTCGAAATACACTGTGCTGTCTAATTCTTTATAAAACACTTCTACAAGTAAAATAATCTTGCTAGAAATTTTTTTTTCTAAAAAATAAAAATTTCATTCTAGTGTTGAAAAGCATGGATTTACTTTAGTTTAGTCTTAGCTGTAACAATATTTGTTAGTCTTGTGTGGGTTGACTGAGATAGACAGGCAGCAAATTGCTGAGGTGAGTGGGTGGATGGGGGCACAAGTGATGGGGTCCTGTCTCAGGTTGAATGTTTGCTTGGTAAGTCTTTTCACAAAAGGTTATAAAAATTAACTGTCAGTGTGTGTGTTCCCTGGCATTTGCAATTCCTCAAACGCCTCATTTACCACTGGAGAATTTAAAATATGTGAGCTTTGTCTTGCTGCCTCTGGAGGGCGAAGATAAGTCTTGACAGAGTATATGTTTGAGAATGTGTTTTTCTTTGAAAGCTTCCTCTGGGTAACTTAAGTAAATCTTGAACCACTTAAACACACAGCCATACTTACCTGCACGTGCGTGCAAGCGCGTGCGCACACACACAAACACACACACTTTTCACCACATTTACTGTATGACTTCTCAACTTTTACTGCTTCTCCAGTGCATTTGGCAGAACATTTCTTTGGAGCTATACAGTATGGGGAAACACATAGTTATTTTATCATCATATACCAGCCCTGATAACGAAACAGGAGGAACTCATGTGTTTCAATATTATCATGTGAACAGATGGGGTCACAGTCTCGCTCCCCTCCTACAGCTAAACTGATAGTGATCTGATGGCAAACTACACAGAAAACTACTTGGTACGGCTGAGCAGAATGTGGAGCCACAGTCTCTGTTGCCTGCGAAGACATCAAATAACTGAAGATGGAAAGATAGGAATTGAAGTCAAGTATGTGTCATACCTTCTCATCAGTAGTGTGTGAAGTTCCTCTGCCTGGAGGCTTTCCAGGTCCAAAGGTTTTAAAGGAATGAAGGAGATCAGATATTAGACTTGTGCAGTGTGCAGAGAAAATGTTATGCAAGCAGGATCATTTTTAACTTCACATTTTGAATGTTTTACACAGGGATGATTTTTAGGCCCCAACAAGCTACATCCTCACTCACCTGTGTCTAATTCTTGAAGCATTTGATAGGACTCATCCAACATAGGAGGAACATAGGAGCACACACACACACACACACTCGGAAATACGCATATAAACCTAATATTCCAATCTGAAAGCTGAGAACAAAATAGCTGCAATTTTACCACGTTTCTGAGATTCAGAGCGAAGGCTGTCCGAAGAGCTGATGCATTCAGGCTAATATCCTCTGACCTGTATCCGCACACACCCTGAGGTGTTTTGGTCAGCCACCTTTGTAATCCTTTTCATTATTTTACCTCAATTCACAGTAGAATCAGAATCAGAATCAGAATCAGAATTCCTTTATTTATCCCCGAGGGAAAATTCTTTTGTGCACAGACGTTGCACTTGCAGTTTTCCCGACCAAGAAAGAAAGTGAAAGATGTAAAAATAGGATACACAACAAGATAAGTATAAATCTAAAAAAAATACAGGTATTTACATGTGTAGCAAAAATCTAAAAATACAGGTATTTACATGTGTAACATATATACATTGTATATATAAAAGTATGTGTGTCCATCACAGTGCAGAGTTTAACAGTTTGATGGCGACAGGCAGGAATGATTTCCTGTGTCGCTCTGTGGTGCATCGTGGGAGCAAGCAGGAAGCAGGGAGAGTAGCACAACGACTCAGTTGGTAGAGTAAATGTTGGCGTATGTTTCTGAAAACAGAGATGTATTGAAACTTTTTCAATTTGATGTAGTGGCAACACTGTACTTAAGGTCTCCACATCCTGATTAGAGAGTCGGTCCTTATACATATAATCTGAACAGGACATGACACATATTGCAGAAATATATGATGTGATATATATATGAAATTTACTAACAGTTACTAACATCATTGATTTACAGAAACGTGCAGTGCCAACATTTAATTCTGATAACCAGGTTGAGGAAGAGTCGAATGCAGCAAAAGGATAAATGCATTTACTCTCTAAGAAATATTTACTATTCCTCTTAACACACACGGGTTTGTTATACGAACATAGGTCATGTTCAGTGCTCAAATCCATCTGATTTGAGAATGTTTGGGAATAAATATGAAAAATCTGAAATTTTCTGTGTTAAGTCAATACTTCTTTCACCAGTTGGGCAGCTTGCAATTGAGGGAGGATAAAAAGTGTATCAGGAGAATTTATTGCCCTCAGCCTGATTGTTCAACCTCTCTGCCACAACTAACAGCATATAATGCATTGCTCCATCTGGTGATTCTGGCTGCTGCAACAATTTATTTCCAGAATAACTGCACAAATATTAGAAGGCTGATGTAACACCAGCACAAAGATAAACGAATAGTGTAATAAATGCCAAAAATGGATTTTCAGGTGTTCTGTCAGGTGTACTTTGTTAAACATTTCTGTACAACATACAAATATGTAAAATAAGTGCAGGTAACTGAATACATAGAATGCAAGCAAGCATTCCTTGCTGGGGGGTTAAGGTTAGCATTGATGAATTACTTTGAAGTCTGAGTGAATTACTGTAATGTGGAGGATGGCCTGTATTCAAGGCTCAGTTCCTTCAATTTTCATGTCCTTGAAATGCACTTTTGGCAGATTTAAATACAAAGAATCAATGTTGTCATCCACTTAAGCTGGTCAGGGTGTGATGAATTGTTATTAATAAAGATAGACCTATTTCAGTTTGTATACTTAAAATTGTTATTTCATGATCATGTCAAAGCAGCTGTCCCTCTCAAGTTTGGGTAAGAGATATTTACTTGAATTAGCCCTGATGAAATGTAGACTTTGAAGTTGTATGTGGGTCTTCCCGGTTGCTGCTCTGTGCACACATGCAGAAATGAAAGTTTTTACCAGTGAATTTGCAGTATCTTAAGCTGATCTTATTTCTGTCCTCTCAGTCTGTCTCCTCCTCTTTTCTGCAGTTACTTCGGCAATAAGGTTTTAGTAGAGGACAGATGGAGGTTTTCCAGAACTGGGCTGTGGCATTAGAGTGCTTAAAATCTGTTTTGGAGCTTTTTTTATTTGATTAAATAAATCCGGTGGGTTAGCTAGATATCAGCTCTTCCCAGGCCATCTGTCCCACTCTGATTCCTCCATCTCCTCTGCTCGCTGATCTACCTGCCTGGGTCTCAAGGAGTTACCATCGGAGGCTCTGCAAAGGTCGTCCCCAGCTCTGTTTCATGGTGGCCACATCTTTGCACTTGTGCTGAAAGAGAATGTATTGTGTGGGGAGGATGGAAAGTAGTTGATACATTTCAGGGGTTAGGAGCTCGGACGTTGAGAAATTTCTCCCACTGACTCAAAAGCTGGATTTGGGGAATGCCTCCATTTTCTGACAGGCTTTAAGCACTATCATTCAAGGAGATGACAAGCGGAAGTGTTGAGGTCAATACTGTAAAATTCTTTTTCTCTCTTTCTCTCTTTTCCAGCTCTCCAACTCTTTCATTCTCCTTTTTTTGTGTTTCCATCCTTCTCTTATTTATCAACTTTTGTATTTGTCCACCTACTCTACCAGTTTCAGTTCTTGTGGGGCATTAACACAACTCAAGCTTGACTTGCTATATGATTTTCATCTTCTCATGAGAATTTTGACTTAATTCCACTGAATATATCTATTAAAACAACCAAACACCTTTGCAGTTCGAGCTAAGCCGTGATGATTTTTAAATGTAAATTGTCCAGAAAGTGAAAGAGAGCAAAACTTTTCTTTTGCTTACTTTTTTTTTAATTAAAGCTCATAAATATGAAACGGAGGCCTCAAGTCTCGGTGGGGAAAATTACAGCTCCCAAGTTTTATATCCTCCAGCAGTGAATACTGTTTCAGACGATTCCAAACAAGCAAAATAAAACCAAACATCTAATGGGCTCAAGGCTGCATTGCTAATGAGTTACACCTTAGGTGGAGCTGAAGCGCTCAGTGTGGATCAACAGCGAAGTGCCCCTTTAAGGATTGAGATGTTACAAAGCATGCCAAATGTTTATAGCTCACCTCAACTTGAGGGTTAACGATTGGTATTTGATGCTGCCTCTGTGACCACGCTCCTTGAACTCAAATCAATAGTCATGTTAATAAGCAGTCCCAACATTTGATACACAGGCTCCTCTCAGTGCTGGGTGAATTGCTGTATTGATCTTTGTACTCATTTTAATTCCAGTATTTCTCACAAAAGAAGCCAAATGCACATGGCATTGACCCTGGCCGAGTGTGGCTGATGAGGGAGGGACTTTAATTTGTTTTGTTGGTGTTCAATGGCCACTATTGCTCTCATCAGGTGAAAGGGCTGGAGAAAAATGTTATGAAATTTCCACCAGAAGCAAGTCTCAACACATGATAAACACTTGTTAAAATACAATTATCTCTGTTTCTTGTCTCCTCACCTCTGACATACCATCCCTTGGTTTGCATACGAAGGGGGTGCTTTAACAAGGCAATGCACATGTTTTGGCCATTCTGTGATTCTGGTTCATGGCAGCACAAATGACACAACACATAGCGGATGTGTCCCAGAGAAACTGATCCTGACTCAGTAATGGAAGCCAAGACAGGCTTGCTGCCTTTAATCAACTTGATATGAGGCAGAAGGAAGCCTTCATCATGTTGTGCCTTGAGGGAGTAAGGCAGGACATAAAGAAGGCCAGTTTGATCTTGATGAGCTTTTTAGGATGTCAGGGCTTTGCTGAAATGAGTTTTCATGGGGCCTACCACCCTGAGAGGAATGCTTTCAGGTGACACTAATTGCTCCTCCACCCAGCCAACTGTCATAAAGGGAGAGGACTCTGTCTGGCAGAAGGCTATGTTCTCTCCAACTCTTTCAGTGTCATGATGAGGATAGGAGAGTAAAGATCTGTTCGAGAAAATATGAGGAGTAAATCAGTAATGGATGAATTTAAATCTATGCAAAAATGCACACTGCACCAAATAAACTGAGATGCCAAGGCCCAAGACGCACCTCAGAAAGTGAGGCTGATTTATCAAGATTTTCATCAAATGAACGTGATTCCAGTGCTGAGGGCCTTAATGTGTGCTGAAGCTCCTGGAAGGAAACAAAAAATAATACGAGAAGAGATGGTCACTATGTGTTCGAGGCATTTGGTCATCTCTGGAGCTTAAAACGGACCATCTTAAATGTGTGACAATGACAGCTGGCTCCAGCACATTCTCATTAACATTCAGCTTTTGCTGATTGGTAAGGATTCATTGTTTTAAGCAGCCAGGCAAATAGGGAAAGGCCTTGGCTGTCTTATACAGAGGTGAATGTTCAATTAAGATAACGTTCTTTATATAATGAGCACTGAAAAACTCTTTTTTTGTGTGAATTTATCTGGAGATGCACAAAAACACCGACCGGATGTACCACGATTATTCAAATGACAGCCTCGGATATGGGGCGATGAAGTAGGTATAGTACCAGTGTACTTCACTGCATAAGCCGATGCATTCTATCATAGTAATGACGACAATGCAGCTGGTGAGTCCAATGGTTGTTGATTTATTGCCCCCAGCAGCGCGGTCATTTAATTTCCATGTATAGTAGGATCATTTTGATTACATACTGCTCATTTCTGCAGCAGCAATGGCTCCTGTGAGTCAGTGTAAATGTTCATTTCAGAGCACCACCAGATGTTTTCAACAGTAAATTATCAGTGAGAGCCAGCCTCTGCGGACAGCTAACTCATACTGTGTACTTACGGAAAAATTAATAAATGAGTGAATAAAGATTACATGTCATGTGCTAAAAGCATCATTTGTTTGACAGACTGTTTATTCCAGTGCACCAGGAGAGATATTTTCTTCCTGCCTAAACCGCACTTTTATTATTGTTTTTTAAGTACAAAGTTACCCTCTAATTGCGTGAAAGTGATTATTTAGTTTATCTCTCATGAGGGACTAACTGTCAGATACCAGCAGTGACTCTATAGTTACAGATTAAAAGTCATGCAAGGCTGCTTTCTGTTTGGATGTGATAAGATGGTGCTTCACCTCTGCTCACTGTTCACTCAGATAGTTTAACACTACAACACACTGGAAGCTCCCTGTTCTACAAAGGTCACAGTAAACACTGAAAGATCAAGGTACTCAATCCTGCACATATTGTTATCCTTTGAAACATTTATTTTAGAGATTTTACCCCATCTTTTGTATTCCAAGTGCAATTCTAGGCCTGTCGATTGTACCATGGCCTTGCAGAATGGTCTGTTCATTATAGTGGTTTGATTGAAAAAGACTGGCTAGAAGAGAGAGATGACCCTCTCTCCTCTAGCCCTCTCATTTTGATTGTGCTCAAGAAATGTTTTACTGGAACAGTTGGGGGAAAAAAGAAATGCTTGAAGGGAAAGAGCACCTACCTAAAGGACAGTCTTATATTTCTTGCATTGTTTAGAGCTTTCCTTTTATAAACTGGATTTAAAAAAAAAAGAGACACAATTCACAAGACACAATTCTCAAAATGGAACAGCACAATGTTTAGATGGCATCCTCTGATAATGTTGTGTTTGGTGCAGAAGTGTGCTTTGTCAGCCAAAACCCCAGTATCACAAATGTGTCTGCTGAGGCAGACATTCCAGCTAGGAGTTACAATGAGCCTGCTCTCATTACAGTCCAAAGGAACATGCATGTGTGTGTACATATGTGCACAAACGTACACATACACATACATGTATATGTGTGTGTGTGTGTGCGTGTGAGGAGGAAGTCCCTCTGGGCATTTGGCTGCAGCACCGGTGAAGATAAGGTAGTCTGATGTCTCCTGACATGGCCAATGATTCATAATTGAGGTAGGACAGCTGTTGCTGGCTGCACTGACAGGTCCCTGGGTGGATGACAGATGATAGGGCCCTCTGGGGCTGAACTATCTATCAGTCCAAATGTTCACTGTCCACTGTCTGCTCACCTGTCCTTCATGAGCTGCCCTGGTATATGTAAACCAAGTGACCAGAGACACACAATCCTACCAGGATTGTAGGTCACACTGTAGATGGACACGCTACCAAACACTTACCCAATGCGATGTTTACTAAGTAAACAACAGACACAACTCCTTTCATATAGTTTGCGGTATTGTTTTTTTTCCCCCCCAAAATCTGTGTTTAGATTAGTACGAATATTTAATTATAATTACAGATTATTAACACAACTGAAAATGTATTGTTCCATCATGAATGGATGGAATTGTGCCTTGTCACAAAATATTGCAGTGAAACAGTCAGGAAAACTGTCTGATCTTCATTTATAAAACAGATGTATCAAATAATTTAAAATGCCAAAAACAATAAAAATCATAGTAAATAAAGGTAAATGACTGAAGTAGACAAATTAAAACAATTATATAGTTAAATTAGGGCATTCAAACACAACCAGAAGAGACATTAAGTATTCAGACTGTTGGATGTCTTTAGAAGTGATTAAGTTAAAGATGTAGCCTCTCTAATCTCAATGGCTAAAGTGTTCCATTCTCTGAGGACTTTAGGCCTGGTCACCCTTGGTTACTTGCTGAGACCTTGAAATAATCAGAGGAGCCCAATCCATCAATCTACATGACACCGAGGCATGTGAGGAGTCTGCAGATCAGTGATGTATACAGAGAAACGTAATTAAATGCTTTGAAAGTCAGCAGTAAAATGTTAAAATGACTGCAGAAGTAGGAGCCAACATAAGTTGGCTAGAGCAGGAGCAAAATGTTCATATCTTTTGGTGCCAGTTATAATTGAAGCAGCAATCTTCTGCACCAATTGGAGTCAGCGGAGAAAGCTCTAATACCAGCATAAAGTGCATTAAAATAGTGCAGGCAGGCAAAAAGTAAAAACCATGTACAACTTTATTCCAGCAGGACACATAGATGAATGAAAAAAAAATGTTAAGAGTTCATTTTTAGTTAATTTTTTCTTGTTTCATATTACTTTAATTCAAGATCTGTCTTTGAGGTGACACATATCAGATTTACGTAACAAACTTGAGCCTAGAATTAGTTTTCTTTATAGAAATAAATCCTGCCTATCTATCTCTAGGAGAAAATGTTGTGTGCATGCTACAATCTTGTGGGTCTTGAACCATGAAGATACATTCTATACTCATGTGCTGGACTCAGTCTTGAAACTGCTGGACCCTTTTTATATTATTACTCCAGATTTTATCACAGATGCTAGCTGTCAAACTCACTACTGTGACCTGTATGACTCTGTTGGATGGCCCTCTTTTGCACAGCACAGGAAGCAATATGATATTCTTTTTATTTATAGAGCACTAATTGGTAAACTTTCTCTGTATTTGACCAATGTCATGAGACATGCAACTAGATCTCAAGACCAGAGGAGTCTGAAAACACTGACGTATAGGACTGAATGGGAGAAGCCTGCCTTCAGTATTGCTGTACTACTTATGTGAAATCAGACTAAAGTTAAGCTGACCTCTCTGGTATCATATGGTGTTTTAAAGAGCTACAGGCTGAGCCACTAGAGAAAAAGACTTGCAACTGCTTTAAAGAGAGCACATGCTGGGAGAAATAATGGCTTATATTTGAGTATGTGTGGAATGTATATAGATGCATTTGAACTGTGTACAGCATAGCTGTGTTTATATATAAACTGTACATATATATATATATATTATGCCTTCTTGTGTACAGTTGCAGGGCCCCCTTGGAAAAGAGATTTCAGTCTCACTGGGTCCTTCCTGCTAAAATAAAGGCAAAATGAAAAATTAAAAACACTACTGTCTTTGGAGCCACCTGCTTGCTGTAGGGGAGGGTAGGGGAGGTAGGATAAGAGGCTTTCCACCTGCTCCATGGAGGGCTGTAGCAAGAAGCACATTTGATTTCTAGCCTGATTTCTTTTTCTTTTCTTTCTTTCTTTTTTTTTTTTTTTTTTTTTTTTTTTGAAACAGAGATGGATGTCTGAAGTATGTGTGAACCTATGTGGAATATCAGCCACCTCTCGATTCACTAGCATTACATAATGGCACAAACACATTACACGATAATATTTGAGAATGAAACTAAGAGATGAACAGCATTACAGGGCTCTTACCTCATCCGAATTCCCATTAAATATAATCTGACTACGTGCTTAAAAAGTTTAGAGTAAAACAAAGTACACACAAACTTCCTGTCCCTTGAAAATGTTGGAACTTGAAATGTTACTTTATACAAGGCTGCAGAAAACAGTAATATCAGTTATGAATGTAATTTACAGTTGAGTGAAATCACAGCTCCATATTGTCTGTATTTCAGTCTTATGCCTTGAACATGAGCCCATGAATGTTCAATTGTGGAGGAATTACTGCCGCATTGTGGGGTGAATTATGAAGTTATAAGATGAGCAGGCGAAATAACCTGATTTGCAAAACATCCAAGCCCTCCATATTAACTCAGAGAAAAAAGGCAGAAGTGAAAAAAAGAACTGCGCCTAAGGCTTTGTCATTGCCGTTGCCCTTGAGAAACAGGGAAAGAGGGATTCTAAAATCATGTGACATTCCCTTTATTACTCACTGTGACACTGTTGTTTAAGGCTTGTGCAACAACTAGACTACCTAAGCTACAGTGAAAAGAATCACAGTTTTTATATTAAAACATACAGAAGTCATTTTATAACACACACACACACACACACACACACCATAGGAATATCTGCTGTCTGCTCACTATTTTGATGAAAGCTTCTGTTTGCTCTCTGCGTTTTGTGAATCATCTGAAAACCTCCAGAGTGGTGTTGTGTTGAATTCTGGTTGTGATAAAAATCAAATCAATCAAAGTGACTGACCTTATGGATCATTCAGGAAGAAGTCACCTTTAAGCTCTGTCTCAGAGTGTCCATTAGCCTCTCTGCACTCATTGTCAGCTCCCCTTCGACTGAGTGACAGTTAGTCGACCTGACCAAATTCATTTTCCTGCCACTGTTGTGCAATGTGCTCATCCTTCCCACTGTCTGAGCTTTTCCAGGCTGCTGCACTAACACTCCTGCACACATATTACCTCAGGGACATCAGCCTATGGAGGGCAACCCTTTTTCTACCTCATGGCATACCTGAGACCTGAGCCCACTGCAGTGTTAGCTTTCAGAACACATTATGAATTTCACTGAGAGCTTGAAATACGTGTTGCTGAATTAGCTTTGATAGTATCCTTGCCTTTCAACATTTAGTCTCACCGAAGGGTGTTTGAATAACAGGTCAGTGTCTTAAGTTAGTTTGCATGTTATCATAACCAATTTCTTGCTTTTTGCATGTCATGTAATGTATTTATTGTAAGCTGTGTCAGGTACAGATAAGTAAATGTATTTGAAGTCAAACCATGATCTTTAAAGATCTTAATGAGGTAGTTTAAATGCCTAAATCTGACCAAGTTGCAACTGTAGGTCATGTGACTTGAAACGTGGTGAAAAGTGAGCCTGATGTAACTATCCATATAGCTGCTGTTTGAGTATTCTCACTCAGTTGCAAATAGAAGCTCTGTGAAAAGAGTAGGATTCACTGAGCTCTGAGCAGTGGTATTTTATATTTGGATTTTTATCTCCTCTTTTTTTATGAGTACAGGCCAATGCACAGAACATGTAGCTATTCATTTAGCAAGTATTCAATTCATCTGTCTGAATTGCTGAATTTTGGTTATCTTTAGTATGTTAGTCAGAAAGCTTTAATAAAATCTATCAAACTCCAAAGCTTTTTATTTTTATCCTACAAAATAATAACCATGACCTGCTGTTGGATTAACATACCTCTTCTATAGCTCTGTGGGGAATGAATCAGATGTTGCTCCAAAATGTGCCAGTGCTCCATTATCCAGACAGTTTAACTATATGCAATCCTCCAGAGGTTCTCTTACCAGATTTAGCTGCAGATGCTGTTCAAACCTGTTGAAGACATAAAGCTCTGCTGTCAGTGTGGCTTATAGAAGCATGGAGAACACAGAAAGGGAACGAGTCAGTTATGCAACAAACAGAGTGAAATCATCCAGGTAGATTCTCCAATTACTCCAAAAACATGTCTATAATCCCAGAGCAGGTTAACAAAGAAATGACTAACCTGAACATATCCCTGTGCAACTGCACTGATAGACAACTGAGCAAAGTGAGACAGTAAGTGACCCATTTTTTTCACAGCAACATCATTAGAATAAACTGAGCTCTAAAATGGAAACACAGTGGTGGTGCTGAATTAAAATCCCATCTGGTGTGAACTGAGACTTCATAAGTCAGTCACTAGGTTTGTGTGCAAAGCGATTTTGTTAGTATTCACTGTTTGAGTTTAAAGTCCATAAAGTTTCAGTGTGGATAAAAATAAATGTGCTCATCCCAACAGTGCTAAAAATACAGCCCACCGACTGTTTGCTTTTATGACTCTGTGTGCAATGTGCCACTCTACAAAGACCCTTTGCAAAGGTAATTCCACCAGTGAACCAGGTGCTAGTATGACGTATGCTCACAGTTGCAGCAGTAAAGGCACACATGCAATCATATGGCACGGTCTCTTCTTTTTCTAGGTGCTGAATGTGAGTGTGTTGAAAGGAGAGCGGGTGACAGTGGAGGATACCGGTGGCCGAGAACCCTTCATCCTTGCCAATGAGTCAGTCTTGATGAGGGGGCTCGTACTACGCAGCTGGAGCAACCAGATCGCCATCCGATTTCGTAGTGACCACCAACACAACTCTGGATTCGTCCAGCTGCATTACCAAGGTGAGCCAGTACCCAGTACTTAGTTAGATCATTCAAACTGTGCTTCCATCCAGCAACTGCTCAGCTTACAATAGATTCAAACTCTGTGTAATATTAAATGTGTAAGTGTCAAAAAAAAACTTGAACCAGCCTTTACTGCTGACATGTCTTCTTGATCACTCTATTTGTTCTCAGCACTTGATAATTTTGGTCATGCCAGCATGAAAAACATAAAGGGGGTGTCATTTGGGTTTTGGAACAACATTTATTTAAAGAAATATAAGTGGTTCCTTTGCTAATTCTTATCATATTGCAGTTATCACAAGAGTAAGAATGCAGGAAAGCACTCTTACGCTCACATAAAAAAATTAGTAACAAGGTCTATGCTATTTTCCATGAAATGCTCTTTTTCAAAACATTAACTTGCTGTAGTTTATACAGACATAAAGGAAACATAACCATGTGTTTCATGATGTGGCTTTACAATTAAATGTCCAGGAAGGAGTTTCAAATTCCACTGACCTCTGCACAGGATAAAACTAAACTGTTAAATGTAATAAATAATAACTACAAGAGTGTGTGACAGCAAAAATCTCTCTGCAGAGGTAGTTACTGTGTTGTTGGTGAATATGATGGCCCATAAATTCCTCCCCCTCTCCTGTTTTGCACGTGACACTGATCTCCCATGTCTGCATCAATGTCTGTTTATCTTAGCAATCACACAAAGTGGCCACCAATTACATGCCCCATCGATTTGAGTTGATGGTGGAAGCTGGTGGACAAAACATTCATTCCACCACATTACTGTAGCACTTTCATCAGCTCAAAAAATGAAAGCAACCATCAACACAGTGCAGCTGACATGGGATAAAATCAGCCCATCACTGTTGGAAGTGTGAGTATTGGTGTGTGGTTGGGCTGAATGATGACAGTGAGGGGTCAGAGCAGATTATACAGGGTGATGCATAGATGGGGACAGATGTTCGGCTAATGGTTGAAAAATGACACTGTCAGTAGGTGTACTTTTCTCCTTCACTTCTTCTTTTTGCATTTCACTTAATATTACTCCGCATAATTTTGTGTGAAATCTTTGTTGATGTATACAGATTGGCAGTGTACCATTTCTTTGAATTGTTTGCATTATTAAAAAAGACCTATCCAGCTACCCATCTATCCCACATCCAATGTTATATAAAGCCAGTGGTCCCACTGCACAGTAGAGAGTGGTGTGCAGGCAGACTCAGGGAGGACGCTGTACTTACTGCTGCCCCTCATAACTGAAACTGTCGGCTGCTGCTCATTTTGTGACCCACACAGCATTTGCTCATGCAGCCTCACAAGGAACATGAATAACCAAGTAGTTTCTTAGGTGTCTTCGTGAACAGGTAAACCACCGAGCCACACAAACAAAAGCACATGTCAAACATGTCTAAATAGGTGTATTAAACTTAATGGTGGCCTTTTTAAATTTAAATACATTTTGAGGATTAAACACAATCTCTGTAGGAGAAAGTCAGACACTAGCAACACCCTGGTACAGAAAGGACAGAAATTGTCATTTACATTGACACACTGCACAGACCAGAAGTTGAGATAAGCTGAAAAAGGAGGAATCAAACTCCAATATGATGAAATTATTTTGCTATGAAAAGATCGATCCTCTCACAGAGGTAAGGCCCAGAACGTCAAAAGGACCAGACAGCCCTGGATCAGTGTTTTTATTTGATACAAAGAGGGCTTCATCTCAACATGGATTCAATTCACATAATTACAACTACATCCTGTTGTGTCTGATGCTACAATAAATGTTACTGACCACTTTATAATATCAATTGTTATAACCCTCTGAAATCCTCATAAAATGACTTTCACATAGGCAACTTTTCGTATTGCAATTGTCACCAGCAACTGTATAAATAAAAAAAAAACCCTGTGCTCACATGTGTGCAGTTACTTGTCCACTAAACATCCGATTTGATTTACAAGCTAAGTGGGACAAATTTAGTTATACTAATCAGAAAAAATGCAAAGAGCATATTCCAAGGAGACTAGACATATTGGATACAAAGAAGATATTTCAATTTGTGTTCTCCTCTTGGTAAGCATAGTATTACCTTGTCCTTTATAATGGACTGTGAGAAATGTGATTGGACAAGCGTGGAGAAGGAGACAGAACTGTGGAGAGATGGATCTCAGCTCAGGGTAATTAATATCTGCTACAGTGTTGGCTCTGCCTGCGATGGCAGACTGATGGATGCCTCTATAACCTCAGCAGTGAGTCTGACACTTGGAACATGATCAGAGGTGTGTTCTACTTTTGATATGTATGGAGTGGGAAGTAGGAGTGTGGGACCGGAGAGGCGCAAAACACTTCCCTTGCACATTCTTATCTTGTCCTAAACACACACACATACGCACATATCCTCATTTCCATACAGCAGCCATTGTCCATCCAACAATAATGTCCAGAGACAGCTACTGCAGCTCTGGTATGAGGGGAAAAAAAGGCATGTATGTAACCAACAATGCACAAAACAATATTAATGCATCCTGCTTGAAAACAATCAAATGCACACAATTTAAACTACAACAACAGCCTTTTCATTGTCGACACAACTAATTCTGATTTTATGTAAACAAATTTGCGATGTATGTAAAAATACAGGTACTTAGTGTTTTATAATGAGGGCTGGATACACTTTATAAAGTATTAAAACAGTGCACTACAATCTATGGAAGCATGTTGAGGATACTGGATGCATTTTTCTTAACGCATAAAGATGAGTTAATTACAGCTACAGCATGCAAAAGAGTTTTTTGCCAAAACTATAATTCTACCAGTTAAAGCTATGCTCAAACAGAAGGTTCACCGAATGCTGTCATTCATTTAAAAAAAGGGAAAAAAGGAAATCATTTGCATGCATGAACACTTTGGGTACCAATAATTAAATGTAATACTGCACATGCAAATGTGGTCAACCCAAGGCCTTTTTACTCCCAATTAGGGAGAATTTTAAATGAAACTTAATTTATGATGCTATTCAACCACAGCTTCTTTGTTATTTATTTGATGAAATGATTGCCATCATTTCTGACCTTTCAACAGCTATAGGTGAGCTTGAATTTTCAGGATTGTATAAAATACACAAAGCGCAATCAATGGCATTGCCAGTGGCAGCGATGTTTTACAGGAATTATCGATCGGCTGTAACTAATAAGCTAGGTTGACAAGTGAGGTGGCCAGAGGACCTCTGCCACTGGCATTGATCCACAGTTTGCCACAACTTCTCAGTAGCATTGATGAGATGTCACCTCCAGTGCGAAGTTATTTCTCTTTAATAGCCCCTTATTGAGTAAATGACCATTAAAAATTGAGTTTTTAACCCAACCACATAAGTATCAATAGGCTATATCATGGCAGAGCTATGGTCTGGCTCTCTACAACTGAATCATTTTCCCAGAGACAACACTATTGATCTTTCTTTAAAAAGGTAATGCTTTGGTGCACAGCCTGGACATGAAGGTAGGACACAGTGACAGTCGCGCACACAGGACTGCTGTCATCTCAGGGCATCAAAAACAACAGCTTACTAGAGATGAAATTTCACTGGCACAGGATTTTCATTCCTTGGAAACACATTTTACTGTCTAATTGTTTCACAATTGACACTGCATTTATATTTGGGTTCTGTTTCCTGGCACCCTGTTTCATTATCTCCAGCCCCCACCTTTCCAAGTTATTCCATCTCTCTACCTGAAGGGATTCAGGGAACATTTGAGATACAACAGTTATTAGGCCTAAATTGAAATGCATTTTATTTTGTCCAAAATTCTAGTCAACGATAATTGCCTGTTATTGGTTGAAGAGCAGCATTCTGAATTTGAAGTACCCCTGGAAATGAAACATGCATACGGCAGAGTAGGGCTCATTAATGGGAGCAGTCTGTGAGTTAATGCAGGAGCTGAACCTATTTCTTTTTCAGGAAATGCTTTCTGTCTTTAAATGATTTCCAAAAGTTGATCTCTGGCAACTTTTGACAGAAGACTGAAGAAATCTTAGCTCATTATTGGATTGAAAATGCAGATTCATGGTTCCGTATTTGTTGAGACAAATAACTTCCAGATAAGTTAGAAAGGGCAAGAAGAAACATAGACAGAAAATACATTTAAAAAAGGTGGGACAAATCCACTGCTGTTGCACAAATAAGAGAGAACACTAGAGAGAGTAAGACTGGATGCGTGCCTTTTTAATTATTGTGAATAAGTACTGTGAAATGACAAAAATAGTTGTTTGGTTTTTTTTTTTAAAGAGAACGTTTAGCTCATGTTCAGATGCGTCATGATATATTGGTTATGACTAGCTACACAAAAAAACATCTTTCTAACTTCAAACTCTGCCATTTCAATCCCAAGGGTTTCAATCTATTTTTTCCTTAATTTTCTCATGGACATCTATTTTAAAAACAAACTTTAAACTAAATACTGGCATGTGCCACATATAAATTATGTTGACATTAGAGCATTTGTGCCAATAATTTCTCCCCATTTTTCTCCCCCTTCTTCATCTAACCAGTGTAATTTTGAAAGAAACATGGGAAACATAGTGAGGTGATGCATCATTTCTGGATCAAGTTCTTCCACAAGATATTTGACTGTAAAAATTACTGTCTACTTATAACTGATGTATGGATTCTTCATCAGAATGGCCCTAACCACAGTAGCGTTTTGTTTTAATCAGTTCTCCTTAATTCAGAAAATGTACACATTTTACGGGTGCACATTGTAACTTCCTGTCTGTATTGTTCACCTCTTCAACTTTTATTTCTCTCTGTAAAAGCTGAAATTTTATCTAAAATGCTTTAGTCCATTCTAGTCACGCTGTGAAACTGAAGGTTGACCTGTGTATTAACAATGTGACCATTTTCTCTGCTCTACAAGAAAACACTAACTAAATACATAAGCTCCGCATTGGTTTCCTGTGGCCTTATGGTACCATCAGCTAATCTTCCTGGCTGTCTGCGCTGTGGATCTATTATTTGTAATGGCAAAACAATCAGACTTTATGGCCCAGCACCACATCTACTGGAATGGAGGCAGCACGTAATTTAATACTTCAGGAATTGGCTCCACAATTTTTGCCTCTGGCTCTCCCACTGCATGCTCAATAGGGATGTAAATGCCACTATGATAATGGCAATAACTAGGTTCATTGGAGCTAGTGATAAACTATGAATTGAATGGATGACCCAAGGGCAGCGTACCTCGTCCCTGTGGCTCACTGATTTACTGCAAAAGAAAGACCTGTTTCATTATGGTAGAAACCAGTGACTTGTGTAAAAGAAAAACCATCCAGTAGATTAAAAACATAGCCGACGAAGGCAGTTTCACAAGCCTTTACGGCTATTATGCATTTAGGTCTGTTTTCTCTTCAGTTTGAGTTCAAAGATTGATAGAATAACATTTTTGACTACCCAATTTAGCTTCAAGGTAATGTTAGAAGCATCACTAAAGTGTTATTTTTCATCTACAAATGGCTGCCTGCGATTAAAGCAGTTCAAACACCAACCGGCTGCAGAGTGTCCAATCTTTTTTAGTGCCATTTAACCTTCACTTGCTCAGCACCTGTGCATGCAAGAACCTCAGAACCCAGATGTGTTGACCAAACAAGCCTGTTTATCAAGGCTTTCTACACATCCACTGCTTCAGCTCTAAACTTGTGATGTTAAGAGGCGAGGCCTTTGGCAGTTTCTTCATTTAGCATTTGCTGTTGACTTCATTGGGACAATTTAGATTGGGTCAAGCATGTTTTGAACAAACCAAAAAAATTATTATTACCTTATTACCAGTATGATACAGCTCTCAGTTTCTTCAGTAAACATCAACTTTAAATACTAAAATACTGTTTCTAGTTCTACCTGTTTAGTGCCAATGGAAGTGCATATTGCAGTGACATAAGATATATAGTTCAATCAAGAATCACGCAATAAAGATGTCAAATGTAAAAAAAAAACAAAAAAAAAAAACACTTAACATTTAAATTGCTATATAAAGGCTCTTGTGCAGCTGAAAATAGCTCTAGTCCACTTCTTTATTCTGTAAGCACCAAATCAACATATTGACATAAGTAAATCACAGTTTAGTTTTTTATCTTAATTGCTTTTAAGACTGGAAACAGTCTGGGTCTTCCAGTTTGCCTTTTTACCTCTTGCTTTCTCCTTTTATTAGCTCTCATTTAGGGTTTGCATAAACTCCATTAAGCTGAAAGATGACTTGCAAAGTTTGAGTAAAGTTGCTTTTAAAAGGTTTTTGTAATTTTGTGATTGCACAATCACACTGTTATTGTAACAGAAGCCATAGTGTGAGTCCAATCATATTGCTTATTTTGTGGTTAACACATTTCCAAAAGTTTAAAAGTTTTAGTCTGGTCGTTAATGTGCTTACACTAATGAGGTAGAACAGTGTGGTTATTAGATAGGAAGAGAAGGTTGTTTAATAGCCTCCATTACAGACTTGGTTAGCTCACTCCATTATCCATGCGAACTCCATCCCATCCTACACCATTCATTTAAAAACAGGGACAGAACAACAATACAAAGCAAGTCTGGGAACATTGATCTTACCCTGCTGGAATCACACGTCTTTGACAACCACTACCGAGGCAATTCCTCTTCCAGTTTATCGCATTACAGGCCGACTATGATGTTCAACTGATCAGCAGCATTTCCATTTGTCAGAGTATTTGCAGTGGCTCTACAAACATGCAATGATGTTAATTATTGGAGTGCTACAAACACGTCTTTGTACATTTGCATACTGCATGAACTGGTAAACTGCAATTAATTAAGAAAAAGAGTCATTATAAACATTGTTGAAGGCTGGTTTAAAGCATCTCTACTTGTGTGTGAGAGAGAGAAACATGAAGAGACAAAGTTGAAACACTTCACCTGATTTATCTGCACAAATTATGGAACATCTAATTGTCTATGGGTGCTCAGTGATAGTTTGGAGGAGAGACAACATGGTCAACAATGTAACACAGCAGTATGATTTCACACAATGCAGGACATAGTAGATTATGTTGTGCAGCCAGTTAGCGTTGCTGGCTGTTTGTTTTGGCAGGAATTTGACTTTGTTTAGTGAAACATTGCATCGTTGGCCATTTTTGCATCTAAAAAAAAAACCCAAATATTTAAAGCTAATAAAATTTAGTTCCATACCAGTCTCTTGATAAAGTGTTTCAGTATCATGACATGCACTCAGTTTTGCATTTTGATTGCAGAGCCAGCAATTAGCAAACTGATTATGAAGCAAATGATATCAACATGTTACTTTTAAAATCACTTCTCTCTGACATCTTGGGCAAGGCAGGTTACACACTGGACAGACGACAGTGACAGTCATTTAATACATGTGATAATTTGCTTCTGTTAATGTAACATGTGTCCTCCATCAGAACAGGTCACTAAAAATATATCCATATTGCACTTATCAAATAATATATTTAGGTTTTAACATTTCTTATTGTTAAAACCAAAAATTTATATATTTTTACTTGAACTGTAATTACTTAAACTGTCTGCTTGCTCTGACTTTTTTCTTTCCTCTCCAGCATTTGTGTTGAGCTGTTCATTCCCCAAAGAGCCTGCCGGTGGAGAAGTTTCTGTGACGCACCTCCACCCTGGCGGAGAAGCCTACTTTCGCTGTTTTACCGGCTACAAGTTGCAAGGCCCCAAAATGCTCACTTGTCGCAATGCAACCACACCTTACTGGAGTGGAAAAGAGCCCCAGTGTGTGGGTAAGGCAAGCTCTCTTTTCTAGACACGTGTTAGCTAATTAACACTGGGAGCAGTTCAGGGCATTGAGGGAGCCCATTACTGAACTGTAAAAAGAAAGCAGCTCAAAATGTAATCACACAAAACTGAATTGCTATAACTGCAGGTCCTTATACCTCCAAGTTATTTGGAGTATTGGCTACTTTTTTTTAAGATTCTATTTCCATTTTTTACTTGGTTACATTACAGCAGTGAATACTGACTGGGGCAAATGTTTAACTTGTATTTGCAATTAAATTTGTCCACTTTTCCTCAAGAAATTTAAGGATTATTTAGAATTTGACAGATCAGAATTTAATCAGACACTTTTACAAATTAAAATTGAATGCAAATAGTTTTAAAACTTGAACATTGCAAGTAGCCCTTTCCTTTTCCGCCTTTCTCTAGAATACAGGTAATGTTGATTAACGGGAAGCTTTCACTACGTTGTCTCCTACTGAGTTGATTAGTTACACTCTGAGGCCAAATGAGTGTGTTTGCATGTGATTAGCAGCACAGGGAGCTATTCTTTGGAGAAGGGGCAAAACAAGGCCATTGGACCTGGCTGCCTTAATTAGAACTGGGCCGCATGACTCTCCTTCTCCTGCTGGTAAAGGCTCATCTGCCAATTCCAGCCTTTCTCTGTGCCTGCCTGCAGCTGCTCTGAACTGATAGTGTAACTGCTGCCGTTTTGCTGTTCTCTTTATAAGTCCATCACACACAGTCACATATTCTTAGACCCAGGTGAGGCACCTAGTGTAGTCCTGCCACAGTCCACTGGATTTTGATGCAATCTTTGCTCCTACAGGGACTTTTCTCCAAACAACACCCCCCACCGCCACCACCACAGTTACCATACCATGTCATTGCTTTTCTCATCTAGTCATACTGTCAAACTCTTTGTCTCCTTCCTGTCTTTTCTCTCACTGTATTTCTTCTTGCATAGCATCCTGTGGAGGAATGATAAAAAATGCCACCTATGGTCGTATCGTCTCTCCCGGATTCCCTGGCAACTACAGCAACAATCTGACGTGCCACTGGGTCCTGGAGGCCCCTGAAGGCCACCAACTCCACATTCACTTTGAGAAGGTGGCTCTGGCAGAGGACGATGACAGGTGGTGTATGCACACTGATAAAATCAAAACATTGAGAGTGAACAGTAGAATGTGCGTATGTGTATGCGGGTCTCCAGCTAATAAATGGCACAGAGCTTTAAACTCATTTTCTGAATAACACTACGCCTGTGGGTAGACCATTAAAACCCTCAAAGGCTATAAATAACCAAAATCTTCAGGGAGTCACAGATGAATTTGAAAGGACCTTTTATCATTATAATTCTTTAACAGTGTTCCATCAAGCGAATAAATTTGAAGGGACTACAGAGGGTAGTAAGAGGTAGGAAACAGCAATTGCATTACATTTTTCACTAATCCACATGGCTATTGTCACACATGGCCATTCACCTCATTACTGAGTGGTGGAGAATGTTATCACAAGCTATTACAGCCACGACTGGAACAGTGCACAGCCCTCAGATAGCTTGTAACTTATTTTTTTTTTATGCTTCTATTACCTTTCAAGACTTACACCTATTTTAATCTATCTTCCTTCTCTCTTTTTAGGCTGCTGATTAAGAATGGCAACAACATAGATTCTCCCCCTGTGTATGATTCCTATGAGGTAGAGTATTTGCCCAATGAAGGTGTGCTCAGTACAGGACGTTACTTGTTTATAGAGTTCACCACAGACGGGACAATGACCTCCACTGGTGCAGCCGTCAGATATGAAGGCAGGTTGATTAAGAAGTTTGCATATTTTGCTCAAAGCATACTGTGCCTTGTCACTTACGGTTGATGCCACATATTTTTTGTGTCCACAGCTTTTGCGAAAGGTATGTGTTATGAGCCCTTTGTGAAGTACGGCAACTTCAGCAGCAGTGACTCCACCTATAGTGTGGGAGCAGTAGTTGAATTCTCATGTGACCCTGGCTACACGATGGAGCAAGGCTCCGTAGTGATTGAGTGTGTGGATGCACAAAACCCACAGTGGAATGAGACTGAGCCAGCTTGTAGGGGTGAGTCAGATTCCATCCACTCGTGTAATTGTAGGATGTTAAATCTTTTTAAAAATGTGCTTCCACTGGAGCAGAACTGGCAGATATGACTGACCTAAGGATCCATGGCTTTCATTGTCATCTTGATCACTGCAGGAGTTACTGAAGTCTTTTTACTCAAATATTAAAGACCAATGGCGGTTAACTATCTTCCCCTAAGCTGCTTTCCTCTGATCCATGATAAATTCTTAAAATTGCAAGAGCATTTTACTTTGACATATGTGCTTGCAGGGCAGATTTTAGAACTGCTTAAGATTAAAAAGACACAAAATAGTTGGCTTAAGATGAACACTACACAGACTACGCACCATACTGAGCCCGTCCCAGCCCTTACTCTCGCTCTCTCTCACACACACACACACACACACAAACACACGCTCTTCCTACCCTCGACGCTCTGACCTCACTCCCCGTTTTTGTTGCTTGCATGGTCATTCTGCCACACAGTGAAATTGAAAAGCTCTCTGGTAAAGCTGGATATGAGAAAATTTAATTTCTGCTCCTGTGGGATCATGGTCACCAAGCAGTTCAGTGCAAGTATGCAGTTTCTACAATGTTCATGCCAAGAAGCCTGCACACTCTATTTTAGCCGTGTTTTATTAAGCATAGGACTATGGTTCCATCCTATGAAATCACAGAGTGACTCATGTACATTTTTAGTTTCTTTTGCTTGTTACCCGCACACTGGAAATTACAGGATTTTACAAATTACACTGATACCCACTTTCCATGTTAAATTAGTCGTAATCTAAATTTTCTGTTTATTGAAAACGTTTTTGTTTCTCAGTGTCAACCTGAGGTGTTTGTGCATTGCAGCTGTGTGCAGCGGGGAGATCACAGACTCCGCCGGTGTGGTGTTGTCTCCTAATTGGCCTGAGGCCTATGACAAGGGGCAGGACTGCATCTGGGGTATCCATGTGGAAGAGGACAAGAGGATCATGCTTGACATCCAAGTGTAAGAGACTTCACTCAGGTGTAAGACTGAGAAATCACACAGAGAGGTCATGGAGGAGGTCAGATTGACCTCGAGATGGTACATACTCCATCTTCTGACACACACACATACACACACACTGCTTCTTTTCCATCTTTTCTCTCACTCGCATACATGGAAGGACATGCATATGAGGAAGCGTTTCTGTGGTTGCAGTCACTAATTAGATTTTTTTCTCATCCGCTACATTAAGAATTCTGTGTTGCTTCCAGCTCGCTCTCTGACCAGATTAGCCAGTAAGCCTCCCTGCTCCCACTTCGCTGGTGTGTGTCTCAGATTTGGCTTTGAAATGAATACGCTCTGGCAATGAACTACTCTGAGCCACTTATCCAGCCTTCCCAACTGTAATTCAACACACATGCATACAGACGTCACAATAGACAGATGCACACACAAATATACACTCCATTTCTCCCATCACTGTTACTGTACATGAATGTCAACAGCACACTGACAGTTTTCTCATCCAAGTTATTGTTTCTAAATGAAGTGTAAATGATCACATTGTTTTCTTCATTTTACACCAGATGTTTCTATTTTAAAAAAAAAAAAGAATGAAAAAAACACTTCAACTATGTGCATCTGTATCTTTGTCTGTTTATCTTGGATTTATCTGTTTGCCTCGTTTGAGTGATTCCCACATTTCCATGAACATGGAATCCTGTACAAAGCTCCAAAACTACAGCATAAATGATTTGCGTTATTGCCTGAAGCACTTGCACACAAGAGGGAGCAGAGAGGTTCAAATTAAACCAGTGGGAATACTGCCTGGGTTTGGAGCAAAATGGAGTTACTGACAAATCTCAAGCAGACACTATTAGCTTTGGTCATTTATATATGCAGGCATTTGCATCCTTTCATTGTTACGTTCATAAGAATATTCACATTCTTCATTCATTTTTGCAATAAAATTAATATTTGTTGATGAAATTACAAGGTTTGATTATGACATTTAGTGATACCATCATAAAATAACTTGAGGATGTGGATCTCAGATCTCAGGGAAACAGATTCTGTCATGAATGTATTTTTACTCTTCCTGTCTACATGTCTTTTGTGGACTTGAAGTCCTGTGGGGGTTACTGCGAGAGTATGTGGTACTGGGGCTAAGAGGCAAGGTAACCGAAGTGAGTACTGTGTGTTAACACGACATCAAACAAGTTTTCAATGGGTGCTCCACCAAGGGTTCCCCTCGTCTCCACTCCTGTGTGTAATATTCATGGACAGGATCTCAAGGCACAGCCAGGGTAACCTGGAACCTCAGAATTGGAATTCTGAGTCAGCACCTCCAAGTCCAGCACACCAAATGACTACTTAGTTCTGCTTAGGTAGAGGACATCAGTTTGTTTTTTTTTTTTGTTTTTTTTTTTGTTCTCTCTTTTTTGGGCAGTAAAACAACATGCGTACAAAATGTTTTCCATTAGAATGAACTCAAGGATTTTAAAAGATTTTTAATTACACATATCTTTACGTGGACAAAAGCAATTGTCATATAGCAATGACATTTTTCCAAATCAAAAATATAGATATTGGACCATATATATTATTTATCATAAATAAAATGACCAAATAACAAAAATCATAACGGAAAACTGAGCATTTCCACTTCACATCAGTCTGGACATAATTTGGGCAGATGTCATAAGGTGGTCAGTCCACAGGCATTACTGTTGTTAAATTTGGCTTTGTTACCTCACTAGTAGTATTAATAGAATCAGCCTGGATTTACAATTAATGACTGCAAGTAAACACACATTTACAACATTAGATTTATCATATTGACAACACATTATCAGAGTATCTTGTATTGCACAACAATATTAATGTTAAATTATACAAGTATCTACAATGAACTTGGTCACAGTGAACATAATGCCCAAAATTTATCTCTTAGGCTTACAGCACCTGAGATATGAGCCATCACTCAAATGTGATCCACAGATCAAAGAGAATAATAGCACTAGAGGACACCAATAATAAGTCTGAATTCCACATAGGGGTTTTTGTGTCCCTGTTTGCCTCCCTGTTCTTTAGCTGAATACTCAGTGATTAATGTCTGATGTTGTAAGTCAGCCAGTGCACCTAGGGTAAAAGAGATCAGAGCGGATTTTTTTCCCCATGCAGAAGTAAGCAAGTTTGATTTGAGGTAAACTGATTTTCATTCAGAGACCTCTTTTAAAATAAATTGCACCAGTCTGAAGTTTGTTTTAATCCAAGTCACATGAGGCCACTCGCTGTAAATTAATGGTGTTGTGGCCAGTTTTATCTCAAGGTTAGTCATGCATGGCCTTGATGGCAGTAGAAGCCCACAGCTTGTCTGATCCCCGCAGACCCTACCATTACCCTCATGTCTAGCCTGCTCATTTTGAGAATGGCATTCCTAAAGGTTCAGCCAACATGTAATTTGTGTGAAAGTGTGTTTGTGTGCTCGTATTATGCATGTTGAAGTGACAAAAGGTTTCTGTTGATGAGAGCTGTCTCATTATAAGGGTGGGCACACACTTTCCACATTGATGAGAATGTTTTCTGTATTATCATTCATCACTGTGCCTGTGCTGGCAATTACTGAGAAGCAGTGTGCATAATGAGGACTGATTAATTAATTTAGGCCAAACAGGAGGGCTGGCTCTTGCCTAATTAGCATGGAGCATGGCTTGAGCAAGAGCAGGAGACAAGAGGTTCCAGCTGATATCTGCACCTGTGAAACTCAACAAGGTAAATGGTTCACATGTGGATTTTAGCATTCAGAGTTTACTCTTATCTATAATTGTATTTCACATGTTAACACAATGAGGAAGTCATATAGTGATAATAATGTTTGTGTCAGTATAGCGAGACCTTATAGACAGCATACTAGGTTTATGGAGTCCTCTTGTGGAGACTATAAATATTACATGCCATCTGTAAGTCCACTTGTGCTGGCTTCATGCAGATTGACTGAAAATATTTTATTTTTTTTTAATTTTTCACTGAAGAGAATAATTCAAATGTCAAATACTTCTATGAGAAGATATAGAAAGTTGCTTTTTGAAAGCTTGACACCGAAAGCAATTTCCCTTCTGTTAGAGCGACTGGAGATTTGCCAGCTTCCTTAGACTTGCTTTGACAGGTCAGTGAAGGTGACAAAATGCCTAGAGGCTCATACAAAACACAGCTGTCATCCCCTCATCTGCAGAATTGAGCTGGTCCCATTGGTATGCAGAGAGTTTTCAGAAATTCCCTAAGTCCTTTTTCAAACAGACCTTTGCAAACACCCAAGCCACATCAGTGGGGAAGATGTTTTATCAAATAAGACAATTCAAAACAAGTTTGTTTCTTAAAAATAGTTATTTGCATATGCATATTTTCCTGTGAGCATTAATCTTGATTCACACACTTATACATCCCCATGATGCTTGCCTTAATCTTAATCAAACAGACAAGACTAACTGAACAAAGTTGTCTTTTTTAAGATGATTGTTGAGTTTCATCAATATACATGTTTAACTGAGCTTCCAATATTATGCCCTTACAGCATCATGCAGCAGTAAAGTAGAGGGACAAACCACCCAAGTTTCAACAAGTTTTAATTAGTCTGTCCTCAAGAATGAAAGAATCGAGTATACAAAAAATGTATTGGAGCAATCAGAACGGTGTGATTACATTGACTGATTGAATGTAAGGAAAGAAAAGAAGGTAAAGGACACATAGGAGACAGGGCGAAAATATGTCTTCAGGAGATTAGTTATCAGTTAGCAGCGCAGCACAGGCAGCAACTGCTTTTCTGTCTGGAGGGGAAACCATTAAAGGAGCCAGGTGGAATGACATTTGTGTGGAGTGATTGCCAGGTTACTACAGAGAAGGCAGCTGAGCGACTCACCGCAGAGTGCTGTGTAAGTCTGGACCAAAGGCACTGTGGGCTTGGCATTGTTCTGTGTTGTCGTTAGGATTTTCACAACACTTCAAGCACAGAGTGGCGCGAATGGATGGGGTCAGTGGAAAAATTTAAAAGCAAGGTCGATAGCGGCATTCTTGAGGAGTTAGGCAAACAGGGGAGACTATTTAGGAAGCCAGACAGGAGGAAAGGTTACAATGTGTCAAGTATGAAAGCGTGTGATTTGCTAATGCCACTGACTACAAATGGATGCTTTCAGAAATGCCTGTGGTTTTTGCCTTGTCCAACATCACGCCAAAACAATCGTGGTCAGTTGCAATATGTGTCGCAAATGTAAATTGTTATCTTGTGTGTCTTAGCAAGTCACAAAGAAAAAGAAGAATTTAGTGTTGAATTTGGTTGGGAAGACAGTCAAAGTATTTTGCGTAACAGACAACTCCTCAGCAGAAAAGTATGAAGACAGATTTTAATTCTGTGATCTCTCCATGATGAAGATGAAGCACATAGAAGCACAAGCTCATCTTGAATTGCTTTGAATTGTGAAAGATATTAAAGAAGTGAAAACAAATTTCACCATTCACTGGCAAGAAAAACATGTTTGTGGTACAGCTTTGCTAGGAAAGAAAATCAGAAGCAATGCTATTGAGCTATATCACCGTACACCTCAGTGAAGAAAAGCTAAAGAATACGAGTCATCACATTGATAAGATACTCTGATGTAGAATGCACTACAGTAAAAGGAGTGAAAGAGCTAGACAGGTCTGGTGAGTGGCTAATCCTGTGTTGTATGTAGCAGAAGAGAGCAGCATGTGCCTTATATGTGTGTTGAATTCAATGAAATGAAGAGACTGGAAGTAATCACACAAAGCAAGATTGCCCACTGACCATACCACATCCCAGCTTTTAGGAGAGTCTGAATGCAGGGAGACCTTTGGGAGGAGATATGGTGGAATACAGTGCAATGATAAGGCAGATAGCCTCATTGACATTAAGGGCAAGTGGAGGATAGGGCTTGAACAGGGCTGAAGAGTGAGATTTGGAATAGAAAAACATGCAAGCACCACTGGCTGTATCAGTGAAGTCCTCTGTGGACTTTAGGGATAGCCACCCCTGTTTGTAGGTTTGTGACACTACTACTATTGCTCTGCTAAACCCAGTGTCTGCCATCCAATGCAGTCATTAAGTGTGTGCATATTGCTGGTGGAGTATGAATCAAGCTAATGTAGGTCTAGTATGGAAACTTAACTGGTTTATTTTGATGATTTCCTTATTTTTTGCACACGTCAACTCCAGAGATACTATTTCTTTATATGCATGAAGCGTTCTCATGGAAGTTAGGAAATGGAAACCGATATTGTCATTCGTGTCACTTCTATCCACAGGCGCTGATTGTTAGAGAACATGGAGGTGTGAATTGTCCTTAGAGCTGTCCAACTAACCACAGAGAGTACCTTGCCACTCCGCACCTCATTTCATTGCTATTCATTCAGCTGGCATCCTATTATTTGTGCCCATCAGGAGAGGCTGGAATCCAGCTTGGTCCAAATTTCAGCACCACATTGCACAAGCAGAGTGTAATCCAGTCATTCTGATCACGTTTATGTCTTAAGACTGTGTCTTTGGGAACTTGCTAGTGTTCCAAGTATACACCTTGCATGTCTAATTATGGGTTCATGCCAATAATAAAGGATTTGTTCCTAGTCTGGATGAATAAAGCTGTGGTGGGTGCAATTCATTGATTTTAACTGCACTGCATTTCTACTCAGAAGTGATGTGGAATTTCTGTGGGGGAGGTTGTGAATAAGAGACTGAGGAGAGGTAAACAGACTCGGGTCATTTGCTTCCTTCTATCTTCATAAAACTCTGTGTCAATCAGAGACAAAGCAGCCCCATCACTGACACTTAGCGCTGGGTTTGTTCCAACAAAGCCACAAAAACACAGTTGGTCTGTGCTTATTTAAAGCTCTTACACAGTGGTCTAATAGTCAGCTTGAGAATGCAAAAAGAAAAAGCAGAAAAGACCCACAGTCACAGCCCCAATGTAAGCTTTTCATTTCTAGGTTTGTGCATCAGTGTTTCAGCACAAAGTGTCCCCTTGCAACTTGCAAAAAGAAAAAAATCAGACCATTTCAGTGACTTATATAATGTGAGAAACAGGTGATTCAAATCCATGAGCTCACAGGGTAATCACCATGAACATAGAAATAGAGTTCTCAGAGAGGTCATTCTTTAGGCGGTCATGTCCACCAACACCCATATGTCTGGATTTCAGGAACTGACAAACACAAAACATCAAAATCTGAGAGTAAATATCATAGAGTGCAAATATAAAGGAGGAAGCAGGAAATAGTGCACATGCTTTCGTTTTACTTTGTAATTAGTAATTAGTCATTTTTGCTGTGAATCGTACATTTATATTTTCATTTTGTTTCTCTTTGCTTATCAAACCTTAAATATTGCATTGTATGTGTCAATTGGATGCTTTTTTTGTCTTCGCTTGCAGACTTATTGACAAGATATGGACAATTCAGTGTTTTCTTGACATAGACTGACACCTCTATGAAGTCTGTTCTACATTCAGGTTGATTGCCCTGTGACCTGACTTATTTGAATCACCTGCCCATATACTTCAGGTGCTGTGTGACCTTTTTAACTTTCCAATAAGGGAACATGTGCAAATATTAATGAAATACAAACTTTGCATCTACATTGTGTGTGCAGCTCTATGTTCTTCACTTACAATCCTTCCAGGTGATTCTTTAATGTGAAAATAACCAATTGTCTGAGAACCTGCAAATATTTCTTTTTTCTTCTGACTTGACCTAAGTGATTTGACCTAATCAAATCACACAGCTATGTATATGCACATTTGCCTTTAAAAGGCTCCCAGTTAAATAGAAGATGACATGACAGCATAGATATTTTTGCAGAGTCAAAGTAAACTTACGACATAGACAGATAAACGCAGGGGAAAAGGCAGTAATGACAGATGATTTGAGGACGAGGTGTGATCACAGCTGCGGCTAAAAGAGGAGCTGCAAATGTGATTTTCATTGTCACTTCACCTTGCAATCGTCGTTTTTGTAAATAGCACAAAGGAATCATTAAATCCTGGGAAGTTGATTCTCTGTTACCATTTTAGGAAAATGATGGTTTCTTAAAAAATAATTTGTGTTCTTGATTGATTGCTTGATCATGCGCAGGAAATGGTGGTAGAGAGTTTATGCAGGTGATTCATAGCTATAAAAACTTTGCTCCTACTGATGGAGTGCATGAAGAATCACATTGTGCTATTATCGCTGTTAAGTTCCGTTCAGCAGGGCTTGTGAATGTTCATACCAAAATCACACAGCCAATCTGCACTGCTATTTTGACACCCAGTGCTTAATCCACATAAAGAGCAACTAGTTTCCCTGCTTATTATATCAGCAGGGAACTACAAATTCTGTGGCTTCTCTTTTTTTTTTCCACCATTCTCCATCCCCTGTGTGTGAATAAATGTCAAGCTTTACTGATGCTCTGTAAAGGGGACAAGGACATATGAATTTCAAAATGGGAAAGGTTAATGCATTCTTAAATTAATCAATGACAGCAAAGATTCTGTCAAACAGTGTGTCATCTGTCTCCTATTCTCTTCTATATGAGCATTACAGGTTAATGCGCAACATGCAGATGCTTAAACTAGTTATCATATAATCATTTACCTATTATTTTGAATCCACTTTGTCACGTATTGTAGCTTTTTTGTGTGGATACTGTGACACAAATGATAATTTTATACTATGCTCATATATTTGCAAATAGACACTTTAGTACATATTCATGAGAGCTACATGGGGGGCAAAGAGGCTTACATCATGAATTATTTAGTGTTTACTTCACATCAGTTCCATCCAATATAAACAGAATTAATATTTTCCAAGTACTGCTGACATTGCCCTGTGTCATCAGCTTTTGCTTTCATCAGCCAAGGAAGACAGCAAAACACACAAACAGAGCACATGACAACAGACATGGGACTCCATGCATAGTTGTACTTCATATGAAAACCTTCAAATCATTAGTAAGAAATGTAATGCCTTTTAATGTGTGTTCTAGGCTCCATATTGGCAAGAATGACCTGCTGACCTTCTATGACGGTGATGACCTGACAGCGAACACTCTGGGCCAATACAGTGGTACACGGTCACACTTCAAGCTCTATACCTCCATGGGTGATGTGACAGTTCAGTTTCAGTCTGATCCTGCCACCAACATCTACGGCTACAACAATGGCTTTGTGGTCCACTTCTTTGGTAAGACTGTGGCTTTCTTTCTTTTTTTTGTTTGAATACCTTTGAAATTTAACTGCAATCCATAACTTTTAGTGTAAAACTGCCAATGCAAGATGGACAAGAAAGCAAAGAATGGTAGTAAACACGGAATATAAAATGTCACTCTTATCTAGAGCCCAGCAGGTTACCAATTAGAAAAAGTGTCAATTCATTCTTTTGTCTCTTGGCTTCTTTCTCTTGCTGTGCCTCTGTCTGTCTTCTGGCCCAGGTGCACAAGATTTGATAACTACAAACACAGAAACACAATAATAGGGTACCCTTCACAGAGTACACATCAGCTGATTTTACTCAGTGCTTTGTGTTCTTGCCCATGTGTGCTGCAGTTAGGGAGGAACCAAACAACATGCTGTGTTCCTTCCAGCATACATCACAAGCCTCTATTTACATTCTAGTCCCAAACTGCTGCTGTTTAGTGCACACAGAACTGTCTGTTCTGTGTGTACTTTTGACAGTTCTATTCATTGCCTACAGAGAGGGTTGCTGCATAATAATGTTAGATATTCATTGAGGAACCTCATTATGTGATTCCATATAAATACTGAAAATTCAATTCATTATAGAAGAAAATTCTGAAGTTTTCTGAAGCATAATCTTTCCTCATTGTGTCAACATGAGTAGGATATCAGATTCTTAATTTAACATTCCCCATTCTGACTCTCTCCTTCGCTTCCAATACATTGGAACGCCAACCGCTGCAACGTCAACAGAGGTGCCGAGGAACGACACCTGCTCCGAGCTGCCCGAGATCGCCAACGGCTGGAAGAGCACTTCCCACCCTGACCTCATCCACGGCACTGTCGTCACCTACCAGTGCTACCCTGGATTTGAGTTGGTAGGTTCTGAGATCCTCATGTGCCAGTGGGATCTCACTTGGAGCGGTGATGTGCCGAGATGTGAGGAAGGTAAGAAGAAATGATGGAGTGTTTTCTGCATTGTTTTATATTTTATTTATTTATTTTTTTTTTTTGGCTTGAGTATCATAGTCAGCAGATTACAGCAATCAGCCACAATATTAACACCACTGACAGGTGAAGTGAATCACATTAATCATGTGTTTTCACTGCAATGTTCTGTGGGGAAACTTCGGGCAATCATGTGTATGCCTTTTGACACATACCACCCACCTAAACACTGGAGACCAAATAACCCCCACACCCCATGGCAACGATTCTCCCTGTCAATGCAAAGCTAAATTGGTTGAGCTCTCGTTTCAATTTTATTTCTTCATGGAATACCGTTTCATTATCTAAATACCTCAAGCATTAGGTACTTACATTCACATAAATATCAACCACACTTCTGTGAAATCAAACTGTCCACTTAGTAAGCAACACTGATTGACAATCAATTTCACATGCTGTTGTGCAAATGGAATAGACAACAGGTGGAAACTATAGGCAATTAGCAAGACACCCCTAATGAAGGAGTGGTTCTGCAGGTGGTGACCACAGACTACTTCTCAGTTCTTATGCTTTCTGGCTGATGTTTTGGTCACTTTTGAATGCTGGTGGTGCTTTCACTCTAGTGGCAGCATGAGCATGCCCAGGTGTTGTAGGGAGGTCATACAGGCACGTGGAGGCCAAACACACTACTGAGCCTCATTTTGACTTGTTTTAAGGACATTACATCAAAGTTGGATCAACCTGTAGTGTGTTTTCCCACTTTAATTTTGAGTGTGACTCCAGATCTCCATGGGTTAATAAATTGAATTTCCATTGATAATTTTTGTGTGATTTTGTTGTCAAGCACATTCAACTATGTAAAGAATAAAGTATTTAATAAGAATATTTCATTCATTCAGATCTAGGATGTGTTATTTTAGTGTTCCCTTTATTTTTTTAAGCAGTGTATGACAGAATAACCATTTTTCTTTGTTAAACAACCTTTTTCTCATTACTTCACTACAACTACCACCACCGATGAAGATTATTACAAATTATTATCATTTGTTTTTGTGACGTACCAGTTATGACATGTCAGGATCCTGGAAATGTGGAGCACAGTCGTAAGGTGCTCACAGGCAGCCGCTTTACCGTTGGATCGACAGTACAGTTTATCTGTAATAAAGGCTACATCCTGTCTGGCAACAGCCTCCTCACCTGCTACAACCGAGACTCAGGCAAACCCAAGTGGAGCGAGAGGCTGCCCAAATGTGTCCGTAAGTCACATAAGTCAGAATCAACATTATGTGTCGTGACAACCATTCTGAGTGCTTTGAATATGAGACTTAAACATGTCACTGCAAATGGAAGGTGTCAACCATAATTTTGGTTGATTGGTTGCCAGATCATGCGTCTGTAGTTTAAACATACAAATTTGAAGGCCCTGCACCTTACTACTGTGAAGTATAAAATAAAGCCTTGCCTTTATCTTGCCTTTTTATGTACCTGTTGCCTTTCTGTGTGTTCATATGAGTATCAGTGTTTCTACATTTGAAAAACGCATAACAATAAATTTAGTGACATAAAATGCTGTCCCGCCTCTCAGCTGAAAAGTACGAGCCGTGTAGGAACCCTGGCGCTGCCTCCACCAGTGTGCAGAGCTCTGAAAAGGCCTTTTACCAAGCAGGAGAGACACTGACCTTCTCCTGCCGCTCGGGCTACGAACTGCAGGGTGAGGCCACCATCTATTGCATCCCCGGACACCCTTCACAGTGGAACAGCACACCACCTGCCTGCAAAGGTAAATCATGCCACAAACACATAGAAGCAAACTTTCCAGTTTTTGCAATTCCTGACCTAAACCATATTATGTTCTATTGATTTTGTTGCTGTTTGTACCTCAGTGTTGTAGCGAAGTGCTTTGTGTTAGATGATGAATTCTGATCCGAATACTGACCAAACTGTAACTGTGTCTTTGTAGCATCCTCAACCAATTATGTGAATGAACGCAGACTAGATGGTGAGGAATGCTTTGAAACACTCCAGTATCAATATATTGACATTTCTCTTTTGTGCATATTTCAGAGAAATAACACCTCTGTTTTGTTCTTTGCTTCTTCTAGTTGTTAATATAGATTATAGCATGGAGGGAACCAACATTGCCCTTGCTGTTTTTATTCCAACTGCTATCATCTTGGTGGTTGTCCTTGGGATTTATGTCTACTTTGCAAAGTAAGTAATAATTTAAAACTTTCTTTATTTCATTTGGAATCAAATGAGCCTTTGCAGGATGTTCCCTGTTTCTCTACTCTTTACTCAGACTCCAAGGGAAGTCTATCAGAATGCCGACATCCTCACCACCGTATGACAACATGACAGAAGAGTCAGCTTTCGACAACCCTGTTTATGAGAGTGGAGTAAGTACAGATGTCATGAGCATGCAAAATGTGGATTCACAGAACACCAGTGTGCTGTCCTGATCCTTTCCCATCTGGCTGCCATCCTGTCGTCATCTCATGACTCACCAGCAGAGGGAACCCTCCACCTCATCTTTCATCACTGCATTCAGTAAGACACAGTGGTCTTAGCTGGTGATGTTGCTCATAAGAATATAAAGGAAGGACACCTTTCCTCGCGTCCCCTCATTTTTAATCCTGGATTTCCATGCATTAGCCACCTGGATGAGTGAGAGTTACATGTCACACTTGCATTATTCACATTGTGGTATGTGATGTCTAACCCCTGTCATATAAATGTATCAGTTGTATACTACAATCGCATCAGGTGTGTAAATGTGCACAGCTCTTCTCTGGTTATAAAATCACAGTATTGTTCATTAATAGATGTTATTTATTTGAAATTAACTGGTAAAGGTGTGATTGCAGAATCCACTTTGTCCAAAAGGATGGACTTATCACTGTAATTTTACTGAAGAAATGTTTTTTATTGTGCTTAGAGATTTCTAAGTGACAATATGGACTTAAGTCATTTTTCATTCGTTATATTTTTCTGTACTGGTCTCAATTGATTGGAGCCTCATCTCGACTTTTTTTCTTGCTCCTTCAGCACTGGCAGTCTCATTCTAGATACTAAACCCTGTCAGTCTGTCCAGCTTCGCTGTACTGCTGAAGAACTTTGAGGTGAGGTCTCCTTCTGCTGCTGAGGGCACATCTCACTCACTGTCGCCTGACGCTCTGCCGTATGGTTTTTGCTGCCCAGACTGCCACACATTCTGATGTGGTTTCACTGTAGAGCTTCGGCTGGCACTTTGCAGATATAATTTTCTACACATGACCCAAACATTCTGCTCTTTCTTTTACTTACACTGGATGCCTAAAACCACAATTTTTGTATTTGGAGACCATGCTAAGAATGCAGAGCCAAGGGTTGGTGAGAATTTGAAATTCTCATGAAATAAAAATTATGGTTGTTTATGTCTAAAATAATAGATCAAATATACAGAATCCAAAAGCAGTTATGTGAAGGAAAGCTCTCCTACCAAGTAAAATATTTGATATAAATGATATATATTTCTTTTCAGTCTTACAGGCCTTAGGCTACTTTTTCCAACTCACTTCTCTTCCCCATGGCATCACTGTCATTCTAACAACTCAGTAAAGTTGACAGTATTGTACTTTCATTGTACAATAACAGTTATATTTATATGTGCAATTGTAACATCCACAGCACATGCACTATGGTCATACTTTGCTATTACTGTATCTAAAAGTAGCAGCACTTTACTGAACCTGAATTTGCCAAAAGACAATAAATGTAGAAATGATGAGGAGTAATTGGGCAAAAGCAACACCAGGATCAGATAAACCCTGACACATAAGGTATTTGTTTTCATAATGCTTGTGACTGCAGATCATGGCTGGGAAATTTGAGTTTCTGAAGTTAATTCATAGGGTGTTAAGATGCCATTTTTGATAATAAATGGTTATGGCATTTAATAATTGTCATCACAAAGTAACATATCCAACATTATCTCTTCTCATGATGTAGTTATTTCTGTTTTTATCATGTTCATACCAAATTGTTGGTATTATGCTGTTTTCTCATTTCAGTTTTATTACAATGTGCAAGGCAATATTGATAAGTATTGATAAGTATTGTGTATATGATAAACTCATCATTAAGCCAGCACTATAGAATAGATACATTTTCCATTTGAACTTACACAGGTCATGGGTGTCAAACCAGAAAGACACAATTGCGAATAAAAACACATTTGTTTTACTGTATATTAAATGTGTCATTGTGCATCATTAATTGTATTATCTTCCATCATTATGAGTCCTTTTCCACTAATAAATTTGTGTGATCTTTACAGGACAAATGAAAAAGATTAAGAGGTGCCCATTTAGAGACCTTAAAGCAAGAATTGCTCAAGCTTTGCCTTTTGGGACCTTCTCTGCACTGCTCATCTTTTCCTCCAGCCTTTTTGTTCCTGAATAATCCCTTTCCATTTTCCCTTTGTGTGGATTACTGTAAATACGTCTTTCTTCCCATGGTCAAATCTGTGAATCTGTGGATCACCATGGTGATATTTTTATAAAGTAAATTGCCGGCGACTGTTGGGGATTGTATGTTTTTGAGTGTTTTTTGATGCCTCAAGCCAGTAGCAATTAGAGATTTGAGGGAAATGGTTCTTTGATTGTTGAGATCTATTGAACACAAATTCCCCATCATCCAACACTCTTTGTAAATTCGTCATTATTACTTTCTTTTCTTTGTGTCTGGGTCTGCTATTTGTAAATAAACTGCCTGTCCAGTATGAGTGCCTCACGACTCACTATAACCTGAGAAATCATGTGAAAATGTCTGAAAAGCTGAACCCTCCCGTTGAACTATAATTTTGTATTTGCGGGCCTGACATTCTACTCCATCATACAGTTTCTCTTCAAGACACAAAAACAAATGATGCCAGATATTTTCCTACTAGCTGATGTGTGGTTCCAACTGCATATAGCCTCAGACGATTTCTCAGATACCTGATTTCATGTGGGACCCCTCAGCTATGCATAACTCTTATACTGTCAAGGCTGCCTCAAAGGTTAAGTAGCATTTTATTAATTTGCATATGTTCCAAAATGTGGCTGCACCTCAGCATTAGCACACCTTCAGATAAAACCAAGTGAGACTCACTGATAACATAGTGTAACACCATGATTTAGTTTACCGGTACTTACTGATGCATTCAGTATCAGATCATATTGATTCCAGTGTTGCAAACCAAAAACTGAAAGTGTTACAGTCTGCAAACGAGATCTTTATGTAACAGACTGGTTTTTACTGTGGGTCACATTACTGTGGTGCATCTGCTTGTGTTAAATTTGTAGATAGACTTCGTATCATTTGTGCATATTTATTCTCTAACAAATCTTTCTTTCAGCATCACAGCTGGTGAAACCACACACAGGAAGCCAAATCACCTTCAAATATCTATAATACTCTGGTTAATAATAAAATAAATTGTTGTTTAAAGTACTGTCATTGACTCATTCATTAATTGATTCAAGATTGTGTTGAGCATTGTTTGTGGTTAAATCCTTACAATAAACAAATTATATATAAAAAAATACCTTTTCCTCAGAAAAGAAGGTATACCTGTAGTTGGTTATATTGCTGTAATTGCTGTTGCAGGTAAGTGGTTGATTAATAATCAGCATCACATTCACATCCGCATTCTATTCAGTGTCTCAGTAGGAAAATTACAGGTTCAAATGATAAATTCCATTTAGCTGCTTTGGCTAATGGGTCCTAAGGTACATCCTGGATCTGGCTTACTGGAGCACCTGAATTGAGCAATCATCAACATTATAAGGAACACCTGTGTTCTTCCCACCATGACAGGTCAAAATATCTGCTGTGGAAAACACCTAATGGGAATCCTGTATTATCTAACACTACTGATTTGTATCCTAGCTGTAGCAGGGTGATAGGATCCATTAGAGTTATTAAAAATATTTATGAATAAACTTGGCATGAGTTGCTTAAACCTATCATCTCTGTGTCATGTAACTGAAGCATAGCATAGACAACAGTATTGGAACACCTGACCATCACACCAGCAGGGACTTTAATGTTAATTTAGTGAATTCTAAATATATAGACACCTTTGCAGCTTTAACAGCTTGTTTCCGTGGGATTTTTTGCCCATTTCTGCAGTAGAGCATTTGTGAGGTCAGGCACTGACGTTGGATGGAGCAGGCCTGGCTCACAATCTCCATGCCAGGTCATCCCAAAGGTGTTGGATGGGGTTGAGGTCAGGGCTTTTAGCAGGCCAGTCAAGTTCTTCCACATCAAACTTGTCCAACCATGTCTTTATGGACTTTGCTTTGAACACTGGGACACAGTCATGCTGGAATAGAAAAGGGCCTTCAACAAACTGTTGCCACAAAGTTGGCAGCATAGCATTGTCCATAATGTCTTGTTATTCTGAAGCATTCAATTTTCCCTTCACTGGAAGTGAGCGGTCGAGCCCAAACCCTGAAGAAAAGCCCCATGAAGTGTGTCTGGATAGCTTCATCTATATGGTGTACAGGTTAATATTCAAGTGAACACACATAGCAAATAATGTGCAAAGATTACAGGAGAGAGCAATTCGTCATACACTTGTTTACCTCTAGATGGCAACATGGTAACAAGTGGGACTACAGATACTTCATATTCATATTCTCAAGCCTTTTTTGAGCTCACACCATAGTTCTCATTCAGCTTACATTTGTGCAGTATATTATGCAGTTTATCCAAGTCATCTCTGCCCATTTTTGATTCATGTCTTTGAACAATTCTCAATCTGCCAAATTTGTTTCCCTATTGTTTTTCTGAAATTATTATTTTAGACCAATATTTTTTTTTACTTTTACTGAAATATGCCTGGGGGGGTGTCAACACTGTTTAAGTTTTATTCATGGATGATAATCTATATTTTACCTCATTTCTGTTCACATTAACAGTCACAATACAGGATACAAATATAGGATACATTATTCTTTAACAGATGCTGGCTCTCTGGTTTAATTTACATTATGGTAAATATCTAGTGAAGCAGTTGAGTATATTAGGTGGTTTTATGACCGTGTCATGGATTGTGTTGTTGTGTCTGTGCTGATGTGGAAGCTGGTTCATTTGTGGGCAGTCACCCAAGGTTTCAGCTGAGCTTTCACTCTAATGTATGGGGCCACTGAGCAGTTTCAGCCATTTAAATGTAAATTTCCTGTGCAGTCAATGTAGGCTGACAAAAAAGACCACAAGTGAGAATCTACCAATGGGTCACCTTATTCTCTTTCTGTTCTCATGTTAATCACTGACAGCCTGACTCCCTGTCTGCTGTCACTGATATGAAGAATGTCACAGAGGGGTGATAAAGATATAGCCTATAAGATATGAGCATAAGCAGAAAAATAAAACATTGATTCTTTCAAGATTGGCTTGACATTGCTGTGGTTTAACCCTTTATTTGTGTTTTGTTTGAGAGATACAAAAGAGGATCAAATAATAAACAGGATTAATGAACTGTAAGGCTGCATGAACTTTTTCCTTTAAATCTGTGCAACTGCCAATCACAGTATAGATATTGATAAAACCAGATGATCGTTATTAAATTCATCTGAAAGCACAAATAACAAGAATGAACAAATAATGCAGTGGGGTCAGGAATCAGTGGGAAATTAATTGTTTCTGCATGCAGAAGCAAAAAAACAAACGTGTCATTTTACTACCCACAAACCTTATGCATTTTATGTGAAAAAAACTGTGGATATGGCAGTAACTCATAAACAAAAATAAAGGTGATAGTAGTACACATATTTGATTAAAGTCTGTTTATTATTGTCCCAGAAGGACTGTTTTGTGTGAGCTCCATTGTCTACAAAGACAGGGTTAGTTTTATTATAATACCAGCAGGTGGCAGTCTACCACCGGGGAGGTCGGCTGACTCAAGCCACATCATGAAGACCAACTCCATCACTTAATGCTGCTGGGTTGCTTGGTGTGAGGCTTTACAGGACAGGATGGTTCACAATTAAAAAATGTTCTACTCACAATCCAGTGGAGACCAGGACATGGCAATTAACCCACTAATACAGCAGACAATTTGACCTCCCTCTCTTTGTTGGCATACACATACCTTGGGGCTCTGGGATATATGTTAGATACTTTAGTTTAACAACCCATTCAAAGAGTTCTACTATACATTATGCACTGGCAAGTTGTAGAACTCAGCAGAATTGTGGCCTAAGTAAAACACATGGGTGAACATATTTATAGAAAGAGGATGTATAGCAATGAATTAATTTTTGAATTAAATAAATGCTTTTAGTAGCTGTGTGGACCAGGAAGATTTAGATGCACTGTCACAACCATTGTCAGATCAAAGTGTTTGATTTACAAGCTATTTTCTTCCACTGGGCTCATTATTTAACAGATTAGTCAAAGTGGCTTTCCTTATCCCTTTTAAACTTGAAGAAAAAATGTAAATACTTCCTTTATGTCTGTTTCAGTCTTACATTGGAATTTAATCAGATTTATGAAGGCTTTGGTGGTTCACCCTGCATGGGGCGTCTTTCATTTTTTACTTATGTGTTTGAAAGATTGACAGACAGCTCTCCTTCTCTAAAGCATAATTCTATTAATCTAATTAATTTGGCACTAAGACAGTACAGCAGGATACACACCAAGTCAGTAATGGAACATAGGACAGGTTAAAGCTGCTTCTCATTTAAGGTAGCACCAGGGGCAGGAGCAATGGAGGTTAGTGCAAGGGTTGGTTGCTGCACTGAGGGTGTGACCCTCACAAGCATGACCTTTGTTCAGATAGGCCTACATGAGTGCATATGAGCTGCCACACATCTTTTTTTCATAGCAGACTTGTCTGTGCACCATAACCAGCACAAGAAAAAAGGCACTTGTGCTTTGTATTTTACACTACTTTAATCCTCTTTCACAAACCTTGAGTGGCTTTATGCTGCAGTTTAGGAATCACAGATATTTAAAATTATATATTGATATTATATTCAGATTAATGAGGACTAATGTGGATGTGTAGAAACACAAGTTGCATAACAATTTGAATTTAGCAAGACTTTGCTCAGGTTGCTGCTATAGGTAAGGGTGACACACACTGAAAGTTTTTTCTCTCTCTTAAATCTTTCACTATGAAATTGCTTAATTCTTCTTCATAATCATCCCTTCATTTCTAGTTTTTTCATGTAAGGAAACACTGGTTTGCCATTGTTCCATCACAGTTGTTACAGTCCCCAGGGACTAATGGCTGATGAGGCAGGCAGCCATGTCATATTGCACAGACAGGGCTCAAGGTCTTTGTTATTACAAAGTGCAGCCTCAGGAAGACATTTTGCACGCCTCTGGTGTTGCTTGATGTGGCAAGATGCCAAATCTTACTCTCCAGCGTATGTAGGGGGTCAGGACTTCCTTAATGCCCTCAGATCACTGAGACTCATGTAAACAAAGAAGTGCTTGAATAAGCTTCCATCCCCAACCTCTAGACCCCTACTAGTATAGCTGATCTCAAGCAGAGAGCGAAATACATTGTCATTTCTTGAATTTATTTGAATGGCACATCAAATTACGTTTTATCTTGTGCAGAAATTTCCCTTATAAGAGAAGGACCCACTGGATAAAAACAGTCTTGATTCTTGAATCTAAAAGGAAGAATATATATGACCTTTGTGTCATTTCATGACTTCATGGGGAGAGGCTTTCTCCACAGGTTACTGAGCATGTGAAACATTTGCACATGCACAGATCTTCTATTTCAGAGTAGATTTGGTTTGTCATGGCTACTGTCCTGGTTCATCTTTACTCCTTCCGGTCCAAGTACAGTCAGACACATCCAGAGATGCTATGACCAGTAAGATGCAGCCAAGCACCCCTTGCACTTTTACATGTAAAGTGGAGAATATATGTTTCACGGGCAAAGGCATGCCACTTGATGATTAAAGGTTAAATGATGTAAAGGTAGCATTTAGGTGTTGAGGATGAATGGATGTGGAGGAAAGATAAATGACTGTGAGGATGCATAAAGCAGTAAGTTGTTGGACAAGGCTGGTCATGTGGAACCTCGAAAAGAAAATGACTCAATGTTGGGAATCTGTCTGAGAGGCGTCAACTCTGCCCCAGATGGTGTACTTGAAGCATAGAGGAGAGATGGAGGCAGTATGTAGGAGGGAATGAGAGGATGACTGCAAGGATGAATGGAGTGCAGAAAACTGGGTAAGGGGATGAATTATGGTTATGGAGAAACTGCAAAACAAACAACACAGTGTGGCTAGCCAGGTTTAAGAGGGCTTATCAGAGTGGCTGTGGTAAAGCAGGTTGTCCTCTAACCACAGGTGGTTTTATCCATGGCTCCTCATGTTCACGTAGAAGTACTCTTTAGGAAGATACTGAGCTGATGTTTACCGCCATTGGTGTGTGTGTTTGAGTACTTGTGAACAGGTTAATGAGAGGCAAACCGTGAAGTGCTTTGGCAGAAAGCACTATATAAATGCAGCTCATCTGACAGGTTTTGCATTCATATATGAATACAGTAACAATACCTAGCAATATTCCCAAGCTTGTATATATATTATTGAATCAAAATAGAATTAACCATACTCAAAGTTGTTGGAAAGTCTGTTTCAATTAGGTGCCATGTTTTAGGTGCCAAAAACAAAAGTGTTTTGTGTGTGAAAATAGTCTGAAAGTGTGTCCACTGTATAATCTGCATGCAGTACGTGTGCATGTGCACCTGCATGCGTCTGTGTGTGTCTTTGTGTGTGTAAGGCAGAGAGATCGCACTGGTGTATGATCTGAGTCAGAGCAAGATCGGAGATGTTTTCCATCCAGGATGCGGGGCAGGTTTCAGATTGAAGGGTCTGAACAGAGGAGGGACAAAAGCAAGCCATCCAGAAGGCGGAGGGGAGTGGATGTGCTGGTGAGATGATAATGCAGCATGACACCTCTGAAATGAATCCCTGGTTACCATGGCGAAGAAGCAGGGTGGGACAGTCTCACCAGCCTCGAATAAAGCCAGCTGTAAATGATGTTTGATTAGTATTTAGATCATGTTCATGCTTGGCAGAGGGGTATTTGTGTAAAAGTACCTCTGCTATTGTTCTGTCTATGCCAGTATATATGAAACTTACAGCTCTAAAGTGTATTAACTCTAATTACTATTTATAATCTAAAAAGAATTATTTAACTTTATCTTAAACGAGAAGCTGGTCATGTTATACTTTCATTAAGAAGTCAGAACTGGTGACATAACACTCGTGTCCTTACTACCTTTTGATTCTCTGATTCCTTCTGTATGAAATGTTAAACACTTATTAGGCTGTTGATCTTTCTTTCTTCATACAGCAGTGAAATGTGAGTCTGAGCATTTTATTCAACAAGAATATGGAGAAATAAAAGGAATATGAGGTAAATTATTCTGTCTTTTATATTTTTTTCTATTATTTGAAATGTACAGTTCAGTCTTGTCTAACCTTTTCAACAGTATGCAGGTGCACTGGGTTGTCACAGCTTATTATCCCTGTAAATTTGCAGCAGGCAATCCTGTTTATTAGTAACTTAAAATCAGCAAATCTGACTTCCACAAAGCAAATTCAGAGTTGAGCACCACCCACTGTTATGCACCTCAGAATATTAAGTAGATTTTGTTTTAGTTATTTGTCAGTCAACTGGTGCATTTTTATGTGTCAATTCACAACTATGGTTATCTAAATATTATCTGTTTGCATAATCGAAACTGTGTTAATAGGAGGTCACTACCAAAGTTGATATAAAGCATGTGGCTGGTATTTACTAGTACAGGGTATGTGGCAGCTAAATGTAAATGAAAGCACAGCTGATGTCTTACTAGGTGCAGATTTAAGCAGATTTTAGGTGACTTACTATTGGAGAAATGTAGTAATTGACAAGAAATTAAGATCTTTTAATAATCAGAGAGTAATCTTGCAGAGGATAGACTCTGCACAGTGTGGTCAGTCTGTTGTGAACGCCCTGTGTCCAAACTGATTCTTTCCAAATTCCGGTTCTTTCAATGCTGCCTTTGCTCTTCTCTGTTCTTGTCTGTCAGCCAGGCCACCAATGGACAGGCTTACCTAGCCGGAACTAATCACATCTGACTGCTATCTGTCACTGTCAATTACACTCTATGTGTCTCTTGCCCTCCTGCTACCAAACAGTGAAAAAGATGCTACCACACACCCACAACAGACCAGACACCTGCTGAATGTGTATAGAACAGTTATTATGGTGGAGTACAAGCAGTGTTGGCTTTAAGATACAACAATGACTTCAATCATGCATCCATTCATTCATTGACTTTATCTGCTTATTCCTATTGAGTTCCATTTGTAAAGGGGCTGGGTTGGGAGGTCAGTCTATCTCAGTAGATACTGGGTGGTCGATCTTAGGGCTATCACAGACAGACAACTGCGGACTTGTTCTTATGGTTCTAGATTTACCTGCCGTGCTTTGGAGACACAAATTAAGGGAGCAACAGCTGAAAGAACATGCTAACACAGGTCAGGGTGGCCACGGTATTACATTTTAATAAACAGCTCTTCTAAAAGAAAATCATTCAGTGTGTAATATCACTATGTGAGTTAAAAAAAAGAATAACATCATGGTTAGTTTCATGCTTATTCTCATTGATTCAGTGCACTTTTGTCATGAATGAAGCTGTCATTTGTATCACTTTTTATTGATGCAGAACTCAATACTAATTAAGGCAAAACGTGATCATTACCCACTCCACAAATGTCAACCCGGCTGAATTCCAAACGTTGCTATCTGATGCAGAAAATGTTTAGATTGGCCTCAGCGCATAAAGTATATTTCTCTCAGTTTAGATGGAAAGATGACATTATTTAAACATGTTTAATCCAGATGAACAGGTTTATTTTTCTCCTTCTCAGTTCTTTCTTTGTTTTGATCACAATCTGGTATATTTGAGCTTCTCCTGTACACTGTCTTGGCCATTTCTCTCTCTCACCCCCTCCTCTTCCTCTTGTTCACTGTCTGGTTGCATGTATAGGGAATGTGTGACAGAGACAGATTGCTCAGCCATAGCTTAAAGGTGACTGCCTCGCTTCTTGTTCCCTAAAGCGCTGGATCATTGGAATCCATCATGAGCAGCAGCACTGGTCTCTACATAGACGGATCACGTGGAATAGACAACAACAGATGGGCAGCAACAACAGAGAAGAAAAGGGTACTGTATTTGATAAGATAAAAAAGACATGGATAAAAATAGAGAGTGGAACCACAAGGTGGGATGAGGGTGTGGTCTGGTGCAAATCCTGAAGAGAACCAACACAATGGAGGGATGGAGAGGAGTGCTGAAGAGCTCTGCCTCCAGTCACAGAGAAGGGGGCTGGTTGGGCATGCGGATGGGGGACATTTATCATTATTGGCTTGTACCTCCATCCCTTGCTCAACCTGACATCCCTCCTGCCTTTGACATAAATCATGATTTCTCCATAATAGATCCCCTTTCTGCCATGGAGGGGAAGAATGTGCTGTTTCTATCGATTTCAGCCTCTGCTTGCTCCTCCTTCCCGCATTTTGGTTCAGCACAGTGATGCATCATTATCAGACATTACTGATTTGGAATTTGTGGGATGCCTGGTAAAGTTTGCTTTCGCACTGCTCAACTGATGCGTGAGATATCAAGATGATTAAACTCAGTATGTAGAGCTCATGCACTGACATTTTCCTCATCTGTTCTGTTGTAGCCACTGAGAGAATCATAACCAACAGGGAAAAAGTTAAGATTTTTAAAAAGTGATCACTTCTAGCATACAGCTTCTGTCTGTTAGCCTTCAAAACCAAGAAATGATACAAACACCCAGAATGTAGCCACAGAATAAAGTGGCTATTTATCGAAAAATACATTTTCTCGTTCAGTAACATCTTGAATTTCAACAAAACCATCTCAAAGATCTCAAACAGAGAAAATTTTTGATGAGCTGAACAGGAATTAAAACATTAATAATTCCATTGTTGATTTGAAATTCAAGCTCATTTGCCAAGTACTCAACACTTAAACCATTAGTATATAGTTCATCGATGCTGTGCATCTGTTTTGTGATTAACCTGAAGTCAAGATCATCTAATGGTAATAATGGAAAAATAGATTTGTTGGATGGTTTAATTATTAAAAGGACATTCTAATTACAAAACATAGCCATAGGTACACAAAACAAAACTGTCAAAACTGTGATCCTTGTTTTTCAATGGACCCCGTGGAAGCATACACACTACAAATATGAATCAAAATTACTACCTGAGTCATCAAAAGTAATAAATATTTAATTTGAGATCTTTTTATAATTAAACATTAAAAATTAATGTGTTCTTTAATATGTTAACCAGGAGGCACTCTAGGACTATATTTTAAAAGTGTCTTGATTAATCACTTACCAGCATATGCATTTTCAAATAATACTATAATTAATCATCCTTTGTTTCAATTGTGGCTACAGGCATATGAGGAAAATCTGAACATTTTCAGGGAAAAAATGTGATTCTTTACTGAGCAAAACTGTTTCATTAAAATTATATAAATATCTCACAAATCTGCAGTGTACTGTCAAATGAGTACTGATATTCCCTGTACTGTATTTTTAATATACAATGACATAACTCTTTGGTCTCTACTTTCTCATTCATCAGTTATATGTGCTCACTGCTGGATGTTTTATCCTTCAAAGTGTTTTCATGGTAGTGGTACATTCATAGCACCTGAAGAGGAACCTGGTTTGTGAATACTCATGCATCCCTCATGCCAGCTTCCACATGGTGCCTTTCCAAAGTCATTTGTAAATCAACAATCTTATGTAAGTGTGTCAGCCTATTAAACAAGAAGCCTAGCAGGCTAAATATTACTTAACTCTGGTTTTTTCTTGTTTAGTCCTAATGTCTGTCTGGTGTTTATATTAGCAATTTGCTTGCCATAGTCATTTTTCTCTCCTTTTAAAGTAACCCTTTCCACACACACTATATTATCATTAATCTTAAAAAAATCTAGTGAAAGTGAAGTGAAATATTATTCTTTATATTTAGATATGCTAACATGCAGTTAAATAATTTGCACATATTCTTTTAGATTGGTCACTGTAAGCTTGTTTTTGATCATTTAGTTTAAGAACAATGTGAAGTCATCTCATTCATTTTATTTATTTATTTACTGATTTATTTGCTGTCCTGGTGTCCCACTTAAGGGGTTGTTTAAAATGAAATGCCCTTTTTAACTTTAGCTTAATCTTCTATTTCTAAACTTGGATTGGCCCCACCCCCACCACAACACTGCACTGCAGAAGATGATACAGACAACAGGTGGATGGTTTCATGCAGGCATGGATAGATTGCTGGTTCAGGATCACAGTGATATAACTATCTGAATGAAATGGTTAATTTAACTTATGGTGATAAACCATAGCTGGCTTGGAGAAAGGACTGTAAAGAAGATAAGCCAGAGTAGATTCCTGACATGTCTAGCTAATGACACCCCTGTTTAACTACATATATGGGGATTAAGCACTGTATGGGGCCAGCACAGATACAGCCTAAATAAATGATTGGAGAGTTAATTGCAGTGTTCTCAGCTTTTGATAATAGACTGTATTTCCCTAATGATAAAACATGAAGATCCTTCACTGCCTTTGGTTTGGCTTAGACCTCCACACTCCACTACCTATCACAGTTCTTTCCATAATTAAGAAAAGAAAAAAATCTCTGTTGCTTTATAGGAGATTTTTTTTTTTTTTTTTGCTATGAATATTGTCATAACAGGAGAGTAGATCCTTTTGCAGTAAGTCCATCATGATGACTGCAGTGTTACTGCTGCAGTAGGAGCAACACTGAAAGATAATAACAAAATACTGTCTTCTCCCATCATCATGAGGCGTTTGTTTTAATATGAAAAGTATTTATTTTATCTCTGTTATAATCAGGCTGAGCTCAGTGTTAAATACAGGTTCTTTTTAAACCCATGTTTTGGTGCCAGCTGTCATCCTCTCTCACAAAGCAGCTAAGCCGTTCAGAAGCATGCTGCTCAGTGCACAAGCACAAAATTTTGACAGCTGCCTTGTGTCTCACATTTGAATGACAATGTCTGGAATTCACTGAGTGGAGTAGTGAGAGCGGTCAACGAGAAATTCAATTATTCCTTTCCTTTTTTATTTTATTTTTTTTTGAGAAGGTTTCCAGATACTGTAATACATTTTGAAAATATTTACTGATTAATAAAAAGGGTGGGTACACAGTTTGATTACCACTAAAGAAAGGATTTTTTTAAAAAAAGAATTAGGAAATCCTGTGCATATTTTTTTTTTTAATCCCATATTAACTCATTCAATTGTCACATTTTCTGAGAAATGTTTTGTGTGGGGAAAACACATAGTGTTTCTGTCACAAAATACTGGGTGAAGACATATTACATTCCAGGCATGTGCTGCTTGTGAATCACCAAGTCTGAGTCAGAGACAAAGGCCACTGGAAGCAGAAGGTCAAGGCTGGAGATGAATGATGCTGGGATAGTAGGACTGGCAAGCTTAACTTGCTTTATTATGCCACATAGATATAGATAGTGACTTCAAAATAATCCGTTTCAAATAAAACCATATCATTCAGTATTAATATATCATCAACATGCAACATTACAAATAATGATACTTTGTTTAATGTATCAAACACTTATCTGATTAAAGTTATAATTATATATTAGCATTTGAATTCCACCAATGAAACCAAAAGGAAGCATGCTTTATATTAATATTTACTTTATATTTAAATATTCCTCAATATTTACATGTGCATTCGTTTCTTGTGTGATAAGAAGAGGGGTTTCTGTGGCAGAAACAAGAGGATCATTATCACACTGGAGAACATCAACAGAGTAGTGAATACCAGTGTATCAGAAGTCCGGCCAGAGTTGATAACCTCAGCAAGTCACACACTCCACTTAACCATTATGGCTATGAAGTGGAGATGGTAATCACCCAGAGGGTCACATGACACACTTTTTCTCACTGAGGACAGAAAGCCACTTTGCTTGTGTAATTGTTGTAATTGTACCATATCTGAGTGGAGTGACCACGAAAATGGAGAGCTCTTTAAATGAAGAGCTCTTCCTGTTAATTAGGGAGAAATTTAACAGCATGAGATCCACCCTGTGATTTCATACTGTACATGTGCACAGAACATGTCCACTTAATGGGTTACCTAAAGTGAAAATTAAGCATTTTGGTGAGTACTTATTTTAATATTTTGCTCCATTGCTAAGATGTCCATGTGTGTTAATATGACGAACATAACGAGAAAACAGCCAGTCAGCAAGTTGGCTGTTGGATTACATGTTAGCTCTCGTATTAACACACTGTATAAATACTTAAAGGTGAAAAAAACAAAACAAAACTCAATTTTCAAGGGAGTTATGTACTGGATTATTTCTTGGTGAGGTAATGTCCTGGAGTCTCTGCAGGTTGCCAAACAACTGGTTCTGGCAAATAAGTGTCACGCAGTTATTGTGTTATTTTTTTTGTTTTGTTTTGTTTTGTTTAGGGTTTTTTTTTTTTTTCAAACTTAGATTTTTGAGTTTAATAACCAAGTTACAGTGTGTTAGTTTAACAGGTGCTGGTAGGTGAATTTTCTCATCTTTGGACAAAGGACAATTGGACAATTAGCTGTGTTTTCAGTCTTTATGCTAAGCTAATTTAGCCAGCTGCTGGCCGTTACAGAGATATATAAATTTGCTCATCTGCTCTTGGCAACAAAACAAAGGAGGGTATTTCCTAAAATGTCAGACTTTTATTTCAGTTGCAGTTAATGAAATTTGTGGTAAATACTCACAAATCAAATCAAGGGGTAGGTTACAACAAAGTGCTGCAGCAAAATATAATCACTTTTATTTCAGATTACAAATAGACAGGTGATGAAAAAGCATCGCTAAAACTGCAAAGTTTAAACACAAATAATGTTCCAGATATAGATAAGAACATAAGTGGACCATCTAGTGTTAAGTGCAGAAACTGTCAAAGTACTTCTTTCACACAGAAGAATGGAAGATGGGAGGTGTTTGTAAATAGAAGGGTTATTATGGTATATTGTGGTGGCCAAACCCTGTTGCCTCTCCACCTGCTCAACTCTAATGACTGTTTACAGAACGTTTATCCACAAGTGTCATAATTTGCTCTAACAACTACAATTATGGCATTTATTTTTCAGACAGTATATTAAATGGGAACGACGTCAGCTCTCATCATAACTTGCATTAGTTGTCAAAGAAAGGATGTGGCCGAATTGTCATCCAACGAGCATTAAATCTCAGCTTTAAAGCATAACATGTCTTCAATTTTGTGTGTGTGTGTGTAAACCAAAAGTAGGGCGAGTGTTTCACTCCTGACAAAAGCGATAGACAAGCAGGCGAACAAAAGCCGGCAACGGGAACATGGATTGTTGCAAGAGTCTCAACAAAGGGTCATTTTTAAAACGATTAAAGTGTCAGTTGCTTGTTTGAAAAAGGTCAGAATTTTTATATTTATGTATTTTAACTTATGAAAATATTCATGAGCACTTAATTTGTCATGAAATCACTTCATATCTGTTTATGTTAACACTTGTCACTTCTGGCTTGCTGAAGGAGCACTGATACACAACCTGCTCTGTGCAAACCACACACTTTACTTCTGATTATTGGGCTTTCCATCCAGACCAGTTTATGACAGAATGGTTTAAATTCATTGGTCTGCCCTTGTGTGGCTCGTGTAGCTCTCTTGTCAGCCCTGTTTCATATTCACAGGATGGAAGCACTCTGCCTCTTATAATGGATAAACAAACAAGTGTGGCGAGCCTGATGTGTATCAGTTCATAATTTAATTACATTTTGATGGAGTGCCCTGCAGGCATAAGAATAAACACAGCGCCACGTAGATGTCAATGTCATGCACTGTTTGGTATATTAGATGCTGCAGATATTGAACTGGACTCAATTCCATAATCTAGTGTTGATTTTTTTTCCCCCCAGATCTATTTGTTTTCCATTGTAATATGACCTGTGTATGCTGTGGTTGAAATTTCAAATGTGAACGAAGGAATCTGAGAAGGGAGCTCTTAAATTGTTCTTCAAAAGAGAATACACACGTGAAGGATTTGAAGCGCAAATTATGTCCTCTTGTCATTTTTAAGAATTAGAAAGTAGACCCCCTAAACATGAAAATAACAACAGGTAGCCACTGCCTGAATTGTTTTTATGCATGTGGCTCTGTTTGCATTAGTATTGATGTTGACCTTTGAGCTGTGAATACAACTTCCAGACGATCTCCTGTGTACTGGTGTGAATGGACAATGTTGAGCTGCTGTGGTAGGCATGTTTCTGATAAACCAGTGATCTCCCAAAAGGCACTAAAAATGAGCCTGACTTCATTTACATGATAGTATTGCCATGGTGTCTCTGTGAGCATGATGGGGTCAGACCGGTGCATTGTGGCATTAGATGGAACCATGTTGGTGTTTGGGAGGGTGGGGGTGAAGAGAAGGTGCACACCCTGAAGAATACAAATTTAACAGTTGTGTTTCTCAGCATCCTTATGTGAGAAGAGAACATAGGATGCACAGTGTTGTATAATGACAGGGTTTGAGTCTTTGGACAAAGTCATATCACAGTGACATACATGGCAGAAAACGAGATAAATAAGTGAAATTACTGATGCATAGTAATGAATGCATATTTTTGCTATTTAGCACAGTAATTTTCATCGCTGAAAACATTCAAATGGCATAATATAGCTGAACATTATGCTACTTAATACACTCTTCATGCAGGATACTCTAACAGAGATATTCATAGGTCCTTCACATGGATAATGTTGTCCATATTTGTCATACCTGAAAGTACGACCAAATGTCACCCCATGGGTTTATTCTTTAAATAATGCAAGGGAAGTGTTTCAGCACACAGACAGAAGTCGTTTTTTTCATCACTTCTTTGACTCTTATAGAAAATCTCTCTTATAGAATATTTCATTCTGCTCAGTTTAACATCTTTGAAAACACATTTTCTCAATCAGCTTCTTGCTGTGAGGGATTGTGCCCTACATAAACAGAAAATTTTCTGCAAAAGTGAGAACAGTTTCACTTCTTTCAAATGATTTTGTGTTTTGACTCAAAGGTGATCGTATACTTCAATGTTCCATTAGAATTTAGCAACAATTGAATAAAAATCTGGTGACAGTTACCTTTTGCTTAGATTTCCAGGCCAATGTCACTCAAGTCTTATCAAGCCACACCCACAGTGCTGATGAAGCAGACTCTAAGTATGACTTAAAAATAAAATAAAAAAATGAAAACAATGTTTATTCCCAAATGGTAACGTTGATTATTACTTATTTAGTCATGTAGGCTTATATTTAATGCTAGAGAAATACTAAAACAAGACCTTTAAATAATTTTCAGAAGGGTTAAGTAGACCTTTTATAAATAGTTAATAAAAATAAGACAGGCAATTTTTTGAGTAGAACAATCTGAAACATGTCTATGCTGAAATGTCTATGACTGCTAGGTTTCAGAACATTCTGACAATGTCTGTGGAAAAGTCTTAACACTGCTTCAATGAACATTTTCCTTTAACTCAAAAGCTTAAAATATTAAGGCAATTCTTTGGGCTCTCAATGTCAGTCTTGTCCAGGTTTGACCAAACTAATTATGACTTTTGTTTTTGTTGTTTCTTTTTATTTTTTTTCAAATACAAAATGAATACTATTTGATATTATTGTAGAGCATTACTGTCCACTGCATCGCTGCATCAGTGTCACAGAATCTAGCATTGTGTTGACTCAGTTTAAAGTACAGCTCAGTCTATTTGCATCTGCAAAATGTCAGCTGGCATTCTCTGTGAAATGTTTTCCCCTCTTCCACCTGCTAATAGAAATGACAACACGAGAAGAATTGAGTCAAGAATTGAGTCAAAGTTCTTTCCCACATCCCAACTGCGATTAATTGCATCTTTTAGCCATGTTTTGCTCTGAGATTAAGTGCATGAGGGTCTATGAAAGTGAAATAAATCTTCCTTTCATTAGCATTGCTGAGAAACTGACAGAGGCCCCTGGCTGGACTGAGGGTGGAAGAACAAAAATCTCAAATAAAAGACCACACACAAAAACATTCAGTGATTCTGTCTTTTCTCTCCAGTTTTTTTTTTCCACTTTGCAGTAGCAAAATAATGACTGAATGAACCTGGCGTCCAGGCATTAACATTTAATGCCTTTTGTCATTTAAAGTCCAATTTAACATCATATCACCAAGCTTCAAAACCTGTGAGTGGAATATGCTGACATCGACAATAAACATTATAACTTCTCTTGGTAAACTTTTTGTTCAGACATATGAAATGCTTTGCCAAATGCTCAAATTCACTTGAGTGAAACAAATGGGGGAAAACCATTTGGACTTTTCAAACCTGTGCCCCCTAAATGCTGTAAAGTTTATAGCCTGTTACCACAGTTACCTGTATTAGCCTAACTGAACTGGTTTAAAAAAAACATTTTTACTGAGCATTGACTAAATGTAATGACTTTTCATAGACTAAACCTGGACAAAAATGTTTTAACTGTTGTTCACTAAAACTGAAATATATGAAACAATCATTGACTGAAGGTAGACTAAAACTATGAAGAATAAAAATGACTGAGATGGGATGTAAGTGAGAAGTGATAAAGATTTTTGTCTATGAACCAGCATTAAATCTAAAAAGGCTGTCAAAATGAACACTGCTATACTATATGTGGAACAGTGGTGAATTTATTTCTCTTTAAATGTTCTTGTCTTTGTTTTCTTTTCCTTTTTTTTCCTGAAATGACCACTTATGAAGTTGAAATGGCAGTCTACATCAAACAAAGATTCCAACATTCGCTACTTGAACAACTGAGGGCAACCTGATCTGCTCAGACAGGGCATGAAATCAAAGGTTTGGATGATCTTGATGAAAGGAATCAGTGTTTTATGCTACATTTTACTGATTTTCAAATAGCACTTGCTGTTTTTCCTTAAACCCAGTTTGCTGGCTTGTGTGTGTGAAGATATATATGTGATATACCTCATGTGAACATGCTGGGAGAAATTGCCTGTGCTCTGCATGTCAAACTGAATGCCCTAGAGAAAGATCAGAACTCATTCAGACTGGGTAACACCCATAAAGAGCAGGGGGCTTTTGTGTACTTTCTTGATCCCTCTCTCTCTTCCCATTTGCTTTCGCCCTCCCCCTGCCATGACAGCATGATTAACCATCAGACACACAATGGGGGGCACACGTCCCCCTAGCCAGGACCAGCTCCCTCAGACCTGCACATCCTAATAAGGATTAGGCAAGAAGTTAACAATGAATGAAGTCCTTCAGGAGCCGCTAATTCTATTCTGCTCTCTGTCACTTTTCATCCTAGACTATTCACAACCCTGTGTTTGAACATGAGGTATAATCCTCTTAGATATCAAAGGTGGACAAATCATATTAATTTAGACGTTGCTTCCCCAGGACCAAGGGCACATTATGCACTCAACACAGAGACCCAACCTCACCATCTGCTCTACTTTCTAACCTGCCTCTGACTGACACCCCAAAGTACCTCCACTCAACTCTGTTTTCTATCTACATCTTGCTCTACAAACGGAGGTTTGGATGACTTTGACCAGAGAAAATTAACATGAACTGCTAATTGGAGAATATGTTGAGTTCAAGTAACATGTTCTGTATTGTTTGACTCTTTCTTTGGTCTGGATGATTGTGGAAATGAAATTGTAGAGCAAACATAAAGCATTTTTACAAAAGCTGCCATTAAGTTGATATATAAATCTTAAGAACAAAATATTCTGAGCTCAGACCTATCTTTGTTTAGGGCATCTTAAGAAACTGGAGATATGATTTTTGTGTGATTTTGTCTATCTTGACTGAAACTTTTTTTTTCGTTTTTTTATTTTTTCAGATTGCAGATACCATCACAAAATTGATTTAGCATTACAAGCCTATATCATTCTCAGGAGGGCAGCAGAAAAATAAATAAATAAATGTGGAAGAACCGGACATATCACATTTTTTAATTCAGGTGCTGATGGAATAATGACTGAAGGAAATTTTTGGATATAGCTGACATAACAATTGTTATTATTTTCTGAAACAAACTGAATAGAGGGTGCTCGTAGGAAAGGTTAGATTTCATCCCATTTTTTAAATGCAAGTGCAACATTTACAGTCGGTGGATCTTGCAGAAGATGGAAAGAATTTGGTTCAAGATTAGTGGAATATTAATTATCATCATCTTTGTCTCCTTTTCTTCACAGTATTGTGCAATCAACTTCATTTCCACTTGAATTTTATCAGCCTTCTGCTGGCCTCTCAAGGAGACGGAATACACACTCTGACATGAATCAGATCCAGATTAACTGATATTACTTCCGCACCCTTGGGAATTCATGTTCAAAGAAGCCCCCGACTTTTCCTCCCTTTTCTTTCACACCACTGCTTCTGGTTGGTTTTCTCTTCAAGCTTTGCCCTTGTCACTCACCTGTCTGTGGGACTTCAGGCTTTCCCTTTGTCTGACAGACAGGTGCTAGCAATGTCTGATGGAGTAATTTGCTACAAATGTACAAAACATGACTGATCAGAGAAATGTCATCCAAGGTGATGGAGAATACTAGAGTGCTGAGAATGGAAAAGAAAGAAGTCCATTCAGTTCATCACAAGTACTAACAGATGGTCCTAATTCTCATTTTCCATCTTTCTCTACTATGAACCTCAGCTCATTAATGCTCTGCATCCAATACAAGTGATTCTCCACTTGAAGTCGGTGCCTACACCACTTGAGAAAACGATCTGTGCATTTGAAAGTGTTGGACTAATCCTAAAATATGCAATCAGAGAGGCTATATGATGGAAACAATGAATGTGTGTAGATAGTGCGTAAGTTCTTCTCACTACACAGAACACTGAAAACCTTTACTTGTGAAATAAACATATACGTGCTGAGTTTCATGATGACTGATTGGATTTTTGGCGTGTCATTTCCCATCTAGCAAATCCAAGCAGCAAGATAATGACCAAATAAAATGCCTACTTTCAGAAAGATGACGAAGGTTGTTTCCCATCTGATGTAATGATCTGGGGTGCAAAAGGTGGGTCTGCTGGCGGGACCCAAATGTGCTGCATTATTGTTATCATGGAAAAATGTCTTTATTATAGGATACATGAAAGTGATAAGACACTGATGTCAGCATTTTCTTTGGCCTCTATTGGGGAAATAATGAGTCTTCCACAGCTTAATAAAGTTTTCCTTCAAACTACTTTTCAGTTGTTGTGCACACAGTAGAATAGAATCAGCTTTATTGGCAGTATATGTATTTGTACATACACACCCTTTCCACACAGAGGCCGAGTCTGATTCTGATTCTAATTCTGAATTTTTCTTCTGCATTTAACCCATCCTTAGGTGAACATACATGCAACACCCAACAAATTACATGCAGTGAAATGGGCTGCCACTGTCAGGCGCCCAGTGAGCAAACCAGGGAATTATGTGCCTTGCTCAAGGACACATCAGCCGGCCAATGGGTGGGCAATTTTGTATTTTGCCATTAATCACTCCACCATACCCCAAATTTTTCCTGCCTGTCCGCTGGGGGAATCAAACCGACGACCCTCCGGCCACAAGCCGCTTCTCCAACCTCTAGGCCACAGCTGCCCCTAGTAGTCATATCTGGTCCCGAACCAGTAGCAGCTCCATGTCGCACAGTAGCCAATGGTCTCTGATGTGGTAGGAAAGGTACTGAGATGGCAACCTTTCTGTTGCAAAGCTGTGTGTAATACATCGAGTGTCAATGTATTTTCACTACCCAGGGAAATTTGACTTGACTATGTTCAACATCAGTAAGATCCCACTGAACATATTATTGAATGCACTGCAACAAAGATGGAATTTACTTGAAGAACAAGCATAATTTGCACAAAGACAATCTATTTGAAGCTTTTTCCACGTGATGTAGCACTTTGGAGGATCATACCATGCCAATCATGGATTATCTGGATTCAAAAAGGAAGGAAATTGGATGATGGGTGGTAACAATTTTTGGGTGCAGGCAGGCAGAGGTGTGTGAATCACAGGAGGTACTCAACACATACAGTGGTATAAAACAAGGTAATCCTCTTGGTAAGAAATAGAATTAAGAATATTATAGGGGATTAGTAGAAATTAAAATGGAAATCTTATATCATTCAAAATCCACCATGGTGCATATAGTTTTTCCTGTGTTGGTGAGGAGCAGTGTATATTGTGATAACTGTGACATTCCTTGTTTATTTTAATAACAATCTCTAACTGCATCTAATTTATCTATTAGGTTTTCTTTTTCTTCATGTAACATCAGCCATGGAGAGTTGCTTTTTCTCCTCTCTGTATGAAGAAGCCCAGGCTCTTGGAGACACAGAAAATGGAAAAAGAAATCAATACACAGCACAAGAGTCAGATCAAACACAAACACCACAAGCAAAGGCCATCTCCCCAAGTCCTCTGTGACCCCGAAATGAGCATATTCTGTTATTGTTTCCTCATCTCCATTGAGAGGATAAGACAAACTGGAGATACCCACTGATTTTGCTTCTTAAAGAAGAAAAAGAAAAGAAAAAAAACAAGAATGTTTTGGCAGATACCTCCCTTCCTTCCCAGGGTAGGAATACCATAAAGCATTCTGGGTAAGCATGCAATCATCTGCTTGATCACTTACCTCATGCTTGACCAGGACCAGGAGAAGTCATAGTCCCGAGAACTATTGTTTTCAGAGAAAACTCCAAAGAGTGGCTCAACCCTGCCCTCAGCCCTGCAGCATTCAGAGACTGGTTTCTCTACAGAGACCCTTGCTTCTCCCCAGGGTTTTGATACTGATCACTGACAACTCCTGATGGGAGAGTACAGAGTCATGGCTTCTTTTATCTTTCGCTATCTCCAGAGACAGGAGCCAGTAGGTGTGCTACGGCCAGGCCACTGGGATGAGCTGATCACAGTGCCTGTGATATCATCTGGGGTCACTTGTGAGAAATCAGTGATTCTCACTCCTTCTGTTGGCCTCTCTCTTTCTAATTCTCACTCAAACCTTGTGGGAGCTGGGAGGTTGCGGCTGATCCATTGCTTGAAAATAGCTTTATTGACATGACAAAGGAAACATATGCATTGACAAGACAGTTTGGACAGTTAAGTGACATGGCAATGTATCAGCATGGTAGACTGAAGGAGTGTCCGCAGCATATGACGAGAAGTAACTGGAAATCAGTGTAATTTGTGATGATGTATATGTTTTCTTGTTGCTGGTCACTGAAAACCATTTCTCTCCAAATTCTGTTACCAGCACTTCTTCAGTAAACAATTAAAAACCCATCTGAAAACAGAGCTGCTTTTAATCACTCATGAAAACTTTATGTTCAGATCATCATGTCAAATTTCTCAGGTTCAAGTTATATAAATTATATAAAGTTAAAGGGACGGTTTGAAGATTTTGGGAAATGTGTTTGTCTATTCACTTTCTGGCTGAGTAGTGGATGAGGAGATTAATACCACTCTCACACCTGTACGGTATATAGCTTTTAGTTTTACATAAGCGTGGAAAAAGGGAAGGAGCCAGCTTGGTTTTGACCAGAGGTCAAACAAAATCCCCCTGTGAGCACCTTGAAACACATAAAGTAACACATCATATCTTGCTTGATATGTGTAAAAAGGATAATTCCCTGTTTTTACAGGGGGTTAAGTGCCAAATTATTTTTTAACGGGTTGCCAGGGGACTCCAGGAAGGTATTGGTTTGGTTGGCTATGTTAAAGTGGTCTTGCAGTTGAATATAATATAAACCAAGACAACTGTTTTGGAGAATGACCCAAATCATAGTGAATAAGTAGAAATGTTTGAAAATACCCTATTTTTTCCTGCCCTTGTTAATGTTACATATTGCAGCATCTCCTATAAATGTTGTATTGGCAGGGAAAGTTGTCTGCTTGGTGTGGGGGTTGGGATAGGTTTGAATAAAGAGCAGTGACTGTGCCAGAGCTATGTCTGAGAATGTGTTTTGTTATGAGCACATGTCTTCCTCAAGAGGCACGAAGTATTGGGCTTGGCAGACATTCAGAGCTGTGATCAGCTCTTCTACAGTGTCAATCCATTAGCACTGTTGTCCCTGTGCTCCCCTGGCTCTCACCACCTACTTCCCCTCTGACTCTGGATCTGTGGCTACTCAAGGGGTGACCAAGAGATAAGAATAATATATAATGATGCACATCAGTTCAGATTTACAAGGTGTATCTGGGTGAAAAATCAATTACATGTTGTGATCTTAATTGATTTCTGGTTTCATTTCAGCTTTATGTAGTTTACTTTTTCACATTTATTGTTTCACAGCAGATAGTTACAGGGTGTGACACAAAAATATAGTATGTAAAAGTACACTGTTTATTTAACATTATAGTGAATCTAATTTCCATTCTAATAAGACTCTCTTTTGCCGTTCTTGCCCTTCCCTATTGTCTGACCAATCAACTAATTTGAGGAAAAGACTATTTTGTGGCCATAATACTGTGTAAAGCCCGAGGGCATGCTGGAAGAAAACAGATTAGCACATTAGCATTGTAGGGGCTGAATGAGGACTTCTGGCTCTGCCACAGGCCCTGATGGCTGTTGAAGCAACTGCTGCTCAGTGACATCAGCTGACAATTATTCTGCTCTTTTTCTGAAATAGAAAGGTTTTAGTATCAGACTCTCTCCACTCTGGTTTTATTGCATGTTAATGTGGAATTATACATTTAATGTACACAAAGACGATGAAGACAAATCTATACTTGTTACAGCTGCATTCATACTGGATTATAATGCAACTTTATGAAATGTTATGATGATGCATGTATAATTATAGTTGCATCAGTGTGAACTTCACTTCAACACATACAATGATAAATACATATAACTGAATGGAGTGTTAGATTATGAGTCTTTACTACAGTTGATTGTTTATGTGTATAGAAGAGTATAAGTCGTCATAATATACTGTATTATAAGTCAAATCAGTTAACCTCTAGTTTACAACTCGTCCAGAGCACCCATAAGAACCTTGACCTTATGACTAATTAGAAGTCATGACTACTGATATAGTGCATGAGAAAACATAATGCATGTTTTTGAGTAAAGCATTAAAAAACATTCACTAAATGATTTACCACGAATACCCCATGCACTGCTGATATGGTCTTTATCAAATGGGTTATTCCCCTTGTGCAGGACACACTTTCATTCTGCTATCTTCTATCTCATTCCATTTTAAGAATTAATAGGGAGCTCTGTTATTGGTCTTCCCCTCTGCTCTCTGGGGCTTACATGTAGCAACAAATGGAAACACACAAGTACACTATGTCCTTAAAGCAGTCCCTCCTCTTTCCTTCTCTCTCCAGGGATATTTACCCTACAAGTTAAGTTCTGGTTGGCTGCAGAGATGTTGGAACTGTCAGAGGGAATATACAGCCCTTGTCTGGAACCCAGGTGTGCTGAAGCAAAGTGTTAAATTTGATCATTACTTTCGTAATAGTTATTTTATGTTTCATTCACAAGGGTCATGTGTGCACACAGCAGGGCTTTGTTGAAAGGCCTGCAGACAGAGGTGCAGGCATCAGGGAGGATCACATTAAAACAGCTTCCTATATCCATGAAGAAGGTGGAATGTCAGGCAGACAGCTACAGACCCTGTTGCAGAAGTGAAAGATGTGATATAAAGAGAGTGGCAAAATATGTTAAAGATAAAAATTAACGCTTAATGCGGAAATATGGTGAAAAGATATAGATCGAGGCATCTGTCTGTGTATTTTGCCCACGTGTGCATGTGTGTATTTGCTCAAATGCATCAACATATGCATTGTATGTGTTGATTTGTACGTGCCAACAGGGCTGGAGGCAGGGCCAGGGGGAGGTGACGCAAATTCTAACGGCTTTTTGATGTAGATAAATGGCTTACAGATGGCTCACTCAATATATTTAAATGAGATATAAAAATAGGGGAGGGGCCATCAATACCGGGATGGTTTTAGTTGTAGCCTCATGTGACTAGAATGCATTGATCAGTCTACCAACCAGACACATTTTACGTGCCACGTTTTTGCAGCTTTTTTGTTATTTTGTTATTATATTTTAATTCTTATACTGATAAAATACTATATTAAAGCAGATTAAAACAATTGATGATTATTAGGCTGCCTTGTAAAGCTCTTGTGAAACATAAAAATACAAAACAATCACAAAAGCTTATTTGTGCCATAATTAGGTATTTTGCATCGACGACTACACTGTAAGAGATCAATACAAAACATGAATATACAAATGAATGTAAGACCATCAAATAACAAAGGATAATGCTAGGATATCCACCACTGAAAAGACCCTCTGGTGGTATTACAACTCTCTAAGATTCAGCAGTCTGGACAGTTTGTGTCTGAAGAGATAATCCTCTTCATTCAGCCATCTCAGTCTACAGACAATATCCTGGAGGAAAGAGCTGCCAACAAATTCCATGCTATAATGTTCAACTGATATAAATTGTATTTACCAATGTTTCACCTTTAACACTGGTATGGAATAGAAACCCAAATGCGATTATGCACATGAAGAATTAATCCAGAGATGAGCATAGGGTAATGTATGGTAATTACCCAACAGGATATTCTTACATAGCAATTAGCATATCTGGGAGGCCAGACATGGATGGGAGGGCAGTCTGAGAGGAAGGAAAGGACACAGCTGCTGATAAGAAGCCCAGTTTGTTTTGGGGTTTTTTTTTATATGTTGACTGAAAATGTAGATAGTCTGGCTACAGGCATGTATACACTCCCCTCTCTCTGTTCCTCTCTATCTTATGTGCACATACACAGCCTCAGATGAGAAAGGATATGTGGATGCACATGTGCGTGCACATGCATGCGCGCACACACACACAAAATGAATCCTGTCAAGGAGAACAGGAATAAAATTAACAAATAAAAACTGCTCCTCATCCACTAGGGAAGATGTCATAGTGGTCTAAGACTTTTACACAGTACTGTATACATACATAATTGTATGTGTATATATTTAAATATAAAACAAATAACTTTATTATAGACTACCAGATGAATTCAAAATAAAATGTTTAATAATTAGTAAGAAATCATTATTGAGTTCCATGCAAACAAAACAAGAATGTGGCAGGTATGACATTAAGGATTTCAGATCAGTGAGGGACTTCAGTGCAAAGGAAGGCAATTGTGGTTTCATTTGTGACTGATGATTTGATTATGTGCTCTCTGAATTTAAAGAAACAGTTAATACTTAAGTTTAGTTGGATTTATCCCACTTTGTTGGGTAATTGATATGTTTTTTGTGTGTGTGTGTGTGTCTTTTTGTGTCTGCCATTCTAAACATCCGTTGTTCTGCCTGAAAGCACCAAAAACATCATCAGTTTACTTGTGTCCAGCCAATGCTTGCTCATTTACTAGCACTGTGGTGGGAGTGGAGGATGAGAAGCTCCACACACCTAAAAAAGACATATAATGTATCTCAGAAGTTACATTTTAACATAGAGACAAGTTTGTTAACATAGAATAACCCTAAAGCAAATAAAAGAATAACATTGTGAATGTTCTTTTATTGAAGTCTAGGCTTGCTGTATTTTTCTTCGCAAATGGTATATGCTATTATATATCTTCCAAATCTCTAATTTCTCTGAGGTAGTGGTAGAAATGTTTATGAATTTTTTCCAACAATGCAAACGGGTCTCAACCTACATCATCTTGTTTTTTTCTATCTGCCCTGTAACCCCATTGCACAAGTGACCATCAGCCACTGTATCAATTCTGGGTTTGGCATTTAAGTGTAATCAGCCATGTAGGACACCAGCTTGCCAAGAAGCACAGACCCTTTGTGAGACGCCCATCTGTTTGGTGCATTGGGACAAGCAAAGTCCCAAAGAGCTGCTGAAATGAAAGGATGAGTATGAGAAGGCCCAGCTGACAAGACAAGGGTGGGCGGCAGCATCAGGACACAGTCTGTCTGCAGCACTCCTGCAGTCCACTCTTATTCTAATGCAGCATGTATGACTCCCCTGCTTGCATACAACTCAGAGATCATAGACGGACAGATGCAGCAGGGGAAGCAGGCTGGGATGTCTGACACATGCAGGCATCCATGCTTTCATGCATGCAATGTCTGTGTTCCCCTTGTTCCCTCTCTGTTAAGCTGTTTGGCTAATATTTTCCCATTGACTCGCCAGTGTACATCATACCCAGCGGTGGTGACCTCTTAGTGGGACATATCTGTGTGAGCGCAGATCGATTCATGCAGTGGGCTCCCCCTCCTTGCTGTCAGTGTGCGTAGTGGATGGGCTGGGCAGAGCGGGAGCAAGTGATAAGCTGCCATAGGCCAGTTAAACCATTCCAGCAAGAGTCGTGACCCTAATGCAGAAGGACTGATTATAGCTCACACAGGGCTGCCATGTCTGAGAATCCAGCCTCTGCACTCCAGGCTAAAACAATATCACCCCTGACTGAGATTACACCAGCCACATAGGAGATGATTATGACCAGATAGCAAACAGAGGGAATTAAAATATTGTGTTTTTTCAAATTTCATTTATTTTCCTTCTCCTATCTTGTTATTACTGTGAGATCATCATTATTATTGTTATCATTATTGTTGTTAATGAACTAAGAACTAAGCGTCATTCTTTTATGTGTGAGACATTAGACTTAACCTTAAGATGTCTGAAAAGCACTTGACCTTTGTTACATATTTTATTGAGTTATGTAGATATCATAAATGTTTCCAAGAATGCGATTCATTTGGTTGCCTATCACTCTAACTATAACAGAGAATGAGGGAGGAAGTCAGCGAACATGATAAAGTGTGACACAACAGATACTGCAGATTTTGAATGCAATGGTGGCTTTTTGACAAGTAACTCCCCTAAATCCCAGTTTTGCTACATTACTTCACTACATCATCAAATTACGCCTTTTGTTTATATTGTTGAGATTGAGAGACCCACCCTCCCCAGCAGAAATTGCCTAATGTGTGTTTAAGAATTGCTTTCCTAAATTTGCAAAACAAAATGTAACAAACTTATTGAGTTGTTTTTTTAGTATTAAAATAACAAATAATCATACACCAGCAACTTTCCTTTCAACTTTTCAAATGTGGAAACAGGTTGGTCAGAATATAAACAATATACAAACAATATAAAACAATACAACTGCATCAAAGGATAACATAAACATTGTAGTAGTAGTTGTTGTCCATCCATTTAGACCTTTAGTTTGAAATATAGACTCAAAATAAGAGCTGAACACATTTTTGAAGCATTTCAAATGTTTTTTTCTGAGCACCCTAGAGATGCAAGGCAGGTGACCTGCTTGTGAGAGACTTGGCATGTGTTGCCTGGAAAAGAGCCCTTTTCCTTTGGTTGTGGGACCATATGCCCCCAAGCTCCAGCAATCCCCAATCCACTTCCCCCAAACTTGCATATGAGCACGCTCTTTTCTATCAACACAGTCTGCACCCCCGCCCCCAGCACACCGTGCCTCCCCTTGCAAACACTCCTGATAACTGACAGCAGCTGCGCTGATGAGCACAATGAGTGGGCTAAGGCAGCTCAGCTGGCCTCACTCCCCACTTGACACCAGTTTGACCTCTGGCATGTGAGTCGTCCTCCCAAAGGCTGCTCTGCCTATTGCCTGATGCAGTCTGTCTCTCTATCTCCTCTCCCCACACACATTGCTCCCAGACAGGACACACACCCAGCAATGGGTGCATCCTCAGGTCAGCCAGGTCAATTAAATTCAAATTGAGGATAAATAATTTGAAAATCGTGCACAGATAAGGAACTAAGGCTCAGAACAGGGAGGAAGCACTGCCGTTTGTCAATTGAGATTTCAGGAAATATTCATACATAGTTCCCCATGGATACTCCATCAATATTTGCTTGTTGATTTTCATCTACTGACTCATAGATAGCCTTACAGTCTCTCCCTTGTACTCAGATCCATATTTATCCCCAGTCTACCCTCTCATACACACTCCCATATGTGCACAAGCCACACAGGCAGTGCATGCAGTATGAGTGAGAGTGAAAGGCTTGTAATAGCTCTCCTCCCTGAGGGGCTGATGACACCAAGGAAACCAAACAGAAGCTGATGGTGTGACAGAGCAGAAGAGGTGCGTGTGTGTGTGTGCGCGTGTGTGTGTTTGCCATTCTGCTCCTTTACAACTTTACAAAATAGCCTTTTAATTTGCTGCAGCGTCTGGGGTGTCTGAATTGTGCCTACATCAATCACCATCATCACAGGGCCGTGGGCGCTCACTCCCTTGGGCCCTCTCACAGAACAGCCCCTCAGGCACAACACCCTCTGTCTCCTTAGATGCAGTAGTTTCCCCCTTCTGTTCATCTCTTCTTGCTCCCCTACCCGTCCTCACACCCTGTACTCACTCATGCAAACAATGTGATACTGCTTGAACCCCAGCACTCGACACACTCGACACAATAATTGTTTACATTTTCTTAATAATCAAATATTGCGTAAATTGTGAAATGTCCATTTCACTGATTCAGCATAGCTTTGATTAATCAAGACTGATTTTTATTGGTGTTCTGTGTTCAGAAAAGACATGATCAGCAGGATTGATCCCTAGATTGATTTCTACAATGGCCGTTTGATTATGCACAAGGGGGTTTTTACATTAGCTTAATATAGACTTGTCTCATGGGCAGGCTGTAGGATATGCTTTGGGAGAATTATCCCTGCTCCCTTCGTGTGACTATTGGTATAATGATAGTGTCAGAGAAAACTATCACTAATAGCAGTTTATAGGTGAAAGACTGAAGATGTGTGTGTGAATGAGACAAATCCCTGAAATGATTTGGCGGGACAGTGTATAGGTGGTCATTGTGGGTTACTCTTCACTCTCTGGTTCTCAGCTATGTACTGAGCATCCTTTCCAGCACAGAGTACATATTGTGACTTCTAAACTTGAATGCCAATATTCACTTATGATTCCTATTGTCAGCTGAGTAATCAACAGTAAGTAAACTGGAGAAATTATTTTCTTTAAGGTCGCACCATATAAGAGTTTCTTCCTTGCATTTATGTTAATTCAGGCTGTTCATAGACACTAGCTGTGTGTTGTATGCTGTTCCACTTCTCAGCTCTAAAAGAAAAGGATACAAGAGATCAGCTGGCTCAGCACTGAAAAGATGGTGTATCTCTTTGCCAGAAATGAACATTAAACTGTGCTTAACACAGGCTGGACACTAGTGTTTCACCACACATACCCAGTTGCTAGTTTATTGGGTACAATAATGCAAAATAAATACACAGCCCTGCAATAAATCACCTTCTACTGTTTCGGAGATGTATTGATTCAACTTTCCTTTTGGAGGCTGAATTTTGTTTCTAAATATCAATGAGGGTGAACAAAATATTAGCAACAACTCTCAGTATTTCACCATCCGAAGTACACAGGTAGGCCATCTTTATTGATTAGTTCTTTAAATTGTCTTGCTTTTGAGCTAAGGTTTCTAGGACACACAACTACAAAGACTATGTGGGATGTGGAAAAACTGGGTCTTCATTGCCACATAGGAGATGAGCAGTTTGTTAATACAAGGCTTCTTATCTGGCTGAGGGTGTTGAGGGAAATTGTGCACAGGCTGGTGAGTGAGGCAGAGTAAAGATGGAGCCAGAAACAGACAACTGCAGAGAACCTGCAGAATTACTGTTACTGAGGCAGGAGGCTGAAAGTGAGTCTGGACTGGAGTGCAGAACCTGAATGCAAGTTTGCTGTTGAACAGACAGGTTGAGGTGAGCACTGGACGACAGGATGGCGACTTTAGCTGAGAAAGCAGGAAAAGAGAGAAAACTAGGAAACAAGATGTCACTACAAGGCAACTGGCATGAGAGAAAATGCAGGCTAAACTGGCTTGAGGCATAGGACCACAGCACAGAGCTGCAGGATCTATCAAGGAGTTGCTAAATGAGCTGGTCCTTAAATACAGCAGGCAGGTGATGGAGGTGATGAGGGAATCTGATCCAGCTGTGCAGGTGAGCTGGCACGAAGCAATAAGGAAGCCACACCCAGCTCCAAGCACAGACCACACAGACACAGGTAAAGAAGATCAATCAGGGCAAACAAAAACACAGAGAAAACAGAGCAGAACACAAGGAACTACTGCTGAACCCTGACACAAATGTTCCAAACAGAATTTAAAAAAAAAAAATCTATGTAAACTGTTTTTTGACGTTATTTTCTCAAAAAAGTTTGGATTCTAACAAAAAAAAACTTTTTCTTTCACATGACCACGAGGCTGTTCAGTTATGATCCTGTACCAAACATGACATAATAATGATAAATCATTCTATATATAGCATAGAGAAAGCCTGTGGGCAGTTATGTTATCACTTTCCTTAGGAGAGACTCTGACTTCTTACTTTGTGTAGAGCTGACCTCAGCATACAGGGACTGAACAGGTAACAGCCATCCTGCAGGCCATGGCAGGGAGCTTGATAAGCTGCCAGCTGTATTTGTCACATCATACTGTGTGTTGCCAGGTATTTTCCTCCTCTTTCTAACTTTCCCATTCCACCACTGTCTAATTGCCTTTAATTGACTTTAATTAGCATCTAGTAATTAATTTTGTTTTCCACAAATTATTTGTGTGAATGGTCCCAGTGGGTGGCCTGTTCATCTTGTTAGGGCTAATTAGCTGCAATTAACACACACTAATGACATGCTTTTTTCACTCCAAAACAAACACAGCGCACCCTGCCAGATTCCAGTGCTGCAGAGAGACCTCTTGTGTGTTGGAGTGGTGCAGGGGGGCAGCTCACTGTGATGGGCTTCTAATCAACACCCCTAATGAAGAAATACAAACCCAGAAGGAGACACTTAACCACGCAACTCACACTTTGGGTGCCATAGCGATCTTTACTTTCCCCTCTGGTCTTTTCATTGTCTCCTACTATTAGCCTAATGAGATCTGGCTTGAGAAAGAAAATAAAAGGCTTAAGGATTTACTCTTATTATTATTAGCGGTCTCACATTTATTTCTTGACTTCTATACAATGTAAAATCCATTTGCTGTCCATGTTTTTGCAGGTTAATGCTTGGTTTTGTACTCATCCACACAAACCTTTCAATGGCAAACAAAGAAGAAAGATGGATAGCTTCCCTTAATATTCCACTGCTGATAGGAACCCGCCTGCTCAATTCAAATGGCGGTTCAGAGAAACAGTACCAGTTCGAGGCATGTTAAGATTTCTTAAAATAAATAATTATAATATAGATCATAAGAAATACTCCTAGGGCCAAGTTTTGTTTTACATGACTGTGCTACTGTTGTTTATTGATTCTCCTGTTTAAGAAAGGATACTCATGCTTTGTACCTGCTAAGACCCTGTTCACATATGGCATTACTATTTGTGTTGGGTTGTCAGATCACAAGCAGAAAATTCTAAGTACACATTGCTCACTCTCTTAACAAACCACACAGTTTTGAGAGTTGCTGAGTCAGGAGAAATTTAATAAAAGTTTCAAAACAGTTGTGATCATTTCTAAATGATTCGTGCCTTCTTGTGAATTTAACATTAAATGGAATACAAGTTTGCCAATTTCTTCCCTTGTAAAAATTCTCAATTTCTCACCGCATCACTGTAGGTGTGCTGGCCGGTCAAGTGCAAGTCAAGTGCATCTTATGCCATTTATCAGCTAGGAGTCTCAACACAATGTTTCACCTGATTAACACTGAGAGAAGTGAAAGAAGACAACCTTTAATTGACATAAAACATGTTAAATTTACAAATACAGATAACAGTAACCAATAAAAAGTACTTTTATTCATTTGATCACATTGCTACTTTATAGTTGTGAGGCAGGCATTCCTCCTAAACATGGCTGTTACTTGGCAGTTGTGACTGACATTAAATGTTTTATTATTATTATTATTATTATTATTATTATACAGATTACCCTTGTCTTCTCTTCATGCTATCATGCTGTTTTATTCATTGATACTGTTAAGCGTTCAAGAGTGCACTGAGGTGCTGTTCAGAGTATCCACAGAGTATATCCAACTATCCACTGTCTAACAAAACTGGCATAAATGACATTTACAAATAACATTTTTAGAACATATTACCCCAATGGTTTTCAAACTTTTTCACATCAAGGACCCCTAAACTGACCTTGGACCCCAAGATTTTGTCGCAGGGTCTTCCAGCTGATAAGATTTTTGCTTTGTTTTATTAAAGTGTGTGTAATCCATTCCCAAAATAGTCATATCCTATCATTGTGTTACATATAGCTGGAATTATAACGAAAAGAAGTTATTTCCTCTTTTGCTGGTAAATCCCTGGTATCCCCTTAAGACCCCCTGGGGGTCCTTGGGCCCTACTTTGAAACCCACTGTATTAGCACACTGTTAGCTGGGGGTTTGCACACTAATTTGTATCCAATAAAATTATTAAATTGTATACAATTCTATTGCATGAACTGGGGTTATAAAACCCTGTCACTGCAGCATGGTCAGTTATGCAACTTGTAGGAACTGACAAATACATAACTATTGTTTAATGAAACCTTGTCAAGCAATTTTATGAACCAGGAAAATGATTATTATTCATGTCCATATTCATAGTGGCAATTTAGGGAAAATGTTGAGCTAGGGCAATGAATAATAATAATAATAATAATAATAACTCCTATCGTTCTTGCATGTTTTTGATTGATTGATTTATTGATTTTAATTGCTGGCACTAGACACACAGCAGCTGTTTTCAGAACTGAACTGCATAAAAGAGACGGAACCCGGTAGAAGCGTGAATACAGCCCAATATTGCGCACTCCCTTTTATCCATTCTAATTCATCCTGGATATTAGCCATCAAACAAAACAGAGTGATTAGTCACCTTAACAACTTGGGGACTTTCTGGTCTACATTTTGCATTTATGAGCTCGCGTTGTGGACTGCCAAAAAACCAAAACAAAAAAGACTATACTGTCAGGATTTGAGATATCAGGGTCTGCCAGAGCTGAGAGTCTGCGTCGGGAAAAGCGCTATCTCCTTCCCCAGTGTGCCAGCGCGGTGCGATAACATCTTGAAGAGACAGCCTATCGCCACAGATTATAAACATTAGCGATCCTTGTCCTTTCAAACGAAGTGAGGAATAATGCTGGTGCACAACATTAATCTATGTGAAAAGCTTGTATTCGGCATGTTGGTCTGTCCTCTCTCCGTACTGCAGGGAAAGGCCTGCTGATAATTTGTCATCTGCCACTGATGCGCTCTTATTTTCTCACACAACCCAGCCTTTTCTAAAGGAAATAATTTATTCATGCGATATGATCATTGAACTTCATCAAGCCTAGATGGAGAAGCTGGCTGAGGGGGGAAAATACTATCATAACGAGGACGTTGGCGAAGGTGGGGATATTCCAGTTTTTATTTGTTTAGTTTTTTAATTTCTAAGTTGGATTCTCAGATTAAATAGCTCTTAGGAGAAACTTACTTTGTTCTCTTTTTCCCTTTTTGCTTTTGCTTTTTTAAGACTGATTTCTGGCGGAAGCATCAATGCCATGTATATAGCCTGTTTAGAGTTCTCTGTTTCTTTTTTTCATCGTGTTCTTTTCAGCCAGAGAGAAAATAAACTGTTTGATTATATTTCAATTATGATTTTAGTTTAAGGTAACCTGTTTTTGTAAATACTACGGACCAATTTAGTTTTGTATGTGTGTATTAATTTCACTTGTTCACTTTATTTCATTTTATTCTATAAACACGGTGTGGTACTTTACATAATACTGAAGTGTGGTGGAGAGAAATGAAAAGGCTGCTCATAGGTTTTCCCTGGTGCTGACGTCACAGGTTTCTTAATAGGCAATAGGCTGAGCTTTAAGAGGTGCGCTCATTACGGCGTTTCTCTCACACTGAGAGCTCATCAGAGGAAAATGGAACACAAATGACAAGGCTGAGCGCGCTGATAGCATTTCATGGTTATCTTTCTCTACTTTAGATACCACTCAGGATATATCGTGAAGCAGTGAGCATCATCCCTGAAGGCTAGGCTATTATTTTCTGTGCTTATCCATAAAATCGCGCACTTCGGATCATGTTGATGGGCCCGCTATGATCTCCAGTCTATAAGTGTGTTTCAGAAATGCCGTTTTTTCAACAGTATACCTGCTGTTTGGAGCTGCTGGCCCTATGTGGATTGTTGTCCTGTGGAACAAAAGAGCGACATTTTACCCCACGGATGGTGATGTAATTGTTCAGATTAATTTGGATACGGTTGGGTTTCCTGGATCTTACCCAAGAAAGTCAGGAGCGTGGAGACTGGGACGTTGGAGCAACAAAATATATCCCACACACTGGGCTGGGAATAACTCCAGACAATGCTTCACTGTGCCAGCTGTGAAAAGCCTATTCTTGATAGGTTCTTGCTCAAAGTTTTGGACAGACCGTGGCACATCAAATGTGTCCAGTGCTGCGAATGCAAATGCACTTTGACAGAGAAGTGTTTTTCACGAGAAGGGAAACTATACTGTAAAAATGACTTTTTCAGGTAAGCATCCAAAGTGTTTGGCAGGGGAGTCAGTCAGTAATTTTAATTTAATTATCTTTTTATTTTTGTTCGTTTGTTTTTGTTTGTGCTTCTTTCGAGAGTCAAATTTGAGAAAAGTGAAAGAAAAAAAATCATTTATGAATTTGTTGAAAAATCAACATGATATTACAGACCAGAAGACGTCTTTTTCCTCACTTCCCGTCTCCTCTCTCCTTATTGCACATGTTTTCTGGGATGGACTGTAATCACATTAGATGTAATATTTTACGATTATACTTGTATATTCTTTTCTCCGTATTCTATGCAATTACATTTTACTTTGGGTTAAGCTGGATATTATTAGACATATTTTCTGCATGTCCTCAAACAGTTTATTCGATTTTGACTATTTTAATGGAAGCACAGTAAATTGATGTTCCTGACATCTTCGTGGACAATTAACCTGTGACAGATGTGAATGGCAGTCAGTGTTGCAAACCCGACATAAACTCTCCCCTGACTGTTGCTCTCTCTCTCTCTTGAACAGGAGATTTGGCACCAAGTGTGACGGTTGCGCCCAAGGGATTTTACCCAGTGATCTGGTCCGCAGGGCCAAGAGCAAAGTGTTTCACCTGAACTGTTTCACCTGCATGATGTGTAACAAACAGCTGTCCACCGGAGAGGAACTGTACATCTTGGACGAATTCAAATTTGTCTGTAAAGAGGACTATCAAAACAACAACGGGAAAGACACAATCCTTCTTTCAGGTGATTATATAGCAGTCCAGTCGTTTGATATTTATGGCGTTTATTACTTTAAAAAGGAGGGGGTGATTTTTTTTATATTAAATTATTAATATTTAAATTTAATATTATTATAATCACTATTCATTTATTATTATTGTTGTTGTTGTTGTTGTTGCTGCAGCAGCAGGTTTTCAGGGCTAACAATACCAACAAAAACATTTATATAGTCCAAACTGGCCATTTACATTGATCTTTTAGCCTAAAATTTACAAAAGTTGGCTCATCAATGTATTACAATTTTTTTTCTGACATCGGTTAAATGTGTGTGTATATATATATATATATTTATATGAATAATTATCTTTTATCCAGGAAGTTTTGCAGGTATTATTTATATTCTCAGATTCTGTAAATATTAATAATCATGTACCAATCTGTCTCATTACCATGGCAGTAACGTCGTGCAGCGACCCAAGTCTGTCTCCCGACTCCCAGGACCCGCAGGAGGACGGGAAGGACTCAGAAACAGGACATTTATCTGATAAAGACGTTGGCAACAATGAGAACGACGAGCAGAGTGCCGTCGGGAAACGACGCGGGCCTCGAACCACCATAAAAGCCAAACAGCTCGAGACCCTGAAAGCTGCGTTCGCCGCCACGCCAAAACCCACGAGACACATCAGGGAGCAGCTGTCACGGGAAACCGGCCTCAGCATGAGAGTCATCCAGGTAAAAGACAAAAGGAAAAGGCAAGAAAATGATTTAAACAAAAACACGAGTGGACACCCACGGTGCATTTGCTGTCCATTTACATCCAGTAAAACAGACGCGTTAGTCCAAAGTCTGTACGACAGTCAGGGGGGTCCAAACCGGTTACAGCTCTGTATACGGCTTGACAACACCACAAAAAGCAGGTGTGGTTGAGAGCACTGTGGCGTTTTTGGACACCCTCGGAGCATCGTTTTTGTTTTCAAACAAATTTTCCATAATCTTTATTCCGAGTGCGCTCAGAAATATCCTTTAAAGCAGGATTCATTCAGGGCTGATGTCCATTAAAAAATAAAATAAAATAAAAAAAATAAAAGATGGCTTGGTTAAATTTACTGGTGGATTGACGAACGCTTTTCGACAGCGAAATGCATTAAAAGTTAAATTTGTTTAAGATGGACTGAAAAGTCAGCAGTTCACATGCCCTGTATTTACTTTTTACTTATTCACAAAATTCTTATTTCTGACAATTAATATATCACCTTAGCGTTTTGTGTCTGTTGATCAAGCGAAGCAGCAAAAGTTAACAGCCTTTCCAACAAGTAACACAAAGAAGTGCAAGGTAAATATTTTTAAGAACTTATAGCTATTGTATAGTTCAGTCTTTAAGTTATCTAGATATTAAATTTCCACTCCACGCGGAACTTAATTTACTGAATTGGCTCTAATTCCTGCACTTTCGGCGGAGTAGGCCAATGTCTGCCCTGCGCTGCTTGTGTCATGCACTCTGCTCTGCTCTGATCATCTTATCAAATTTACTTGTTTCCTCACCATCATCTTGTCCTAAAGGTTTGGTTCCAAAATCGGAGGTCCAAAGAGAGACGCATGAAGCAGCTGAGCACTTTGGGCGGTCGGAGACACGTCTTTTTTCGCGGACAGAGGAGGATGAGAGCGCTGGGAGACAGACTGGAACCAGAGGAGCTCGGACACTTCTCTTATTACGGAGGTGAGCAATGCTTGGCATCCAGAGTTTCTGATGAATGGACTTGCTGGAATGCCAACAGAATGAGCTTCTTCAGGCTGATGTGCTCTTAATTCAACTCAGTCTGTTTCTCATTCTCTCTCTCTCTCTACATGAATATATATGTTTGTATTTTTCTTTAAATTCTGTCAACTAATCCAGATATGTATATGCGTGCAGATTATCCTGGTGAATACTATGGCTCAGGAGGGAATTATGAGTACTACCAAGGCCCGCCATCCTCCCAGGCTCAGACGCCAGCAGACTTGGGCTTTGTGCCCTCCTCTGTCCCTGCTGGCACCCCCTTAGGAGTCACAGACCACCACCATCCAGGGCACCACTGTGCTGGAGAGCTGCAGTGTTTCTCTGACACAGTATCTCGTCATCCTGCAGACTCACCCAGTCCAGAACCCCATATACCAGGCTCAGTGCACAGCATCTCCAGTGAGATGTGTGGCCCCGGCACACCCTACACCACCGTGTCTCTCAGTGACAACGGATACACAAACCAGCTGTCACAACCCTCATCAGAAATGAGTGAAGGCACTGTCTGGTAATCCAGCCCACACTTGGACTTTGAAGGCAAATCAGTGTTTTTTTTTTTTGTTATTTATTTAATGTACATTTATTTATTTATTTATTTATTAGTCTATTTGCTTACGTTTCTGTTAAACTCTATTTAACTATTTATAAATCTCTATATTTATATGTTGGTGTAATTGTTTATTGACTAGCCAATCAATAGTATTTTAAATGGTCCATGTGAATTAGACTCATTAACACATTTACAATGCTGCGGCTCACCGATCAAGCAATAAACAGACACATTTATAATGCTGCAGAAAGAGTTTTTTAGTCTTTACAAAACCTTTTCTGCCACATAACTGTCGTGACATTGTTAATGTGGAGGTGTACGATAGCAGCTTTTATCACCTTACAGTGTTTTACACATGCTGACAAACAGCACCCTCCACCCATGAGCTCATGTGTAATGCAAGATTTTATGATCTAATACCAGGTCATGGTTGTGATGTTCAATACACATGACCAAAAACCACTCTCAGGACCATGGGAAATTTCTGTTTATTTTTAGTTGTCAGCCGTTTTCATTTTAATTATTTTGCCAACAAATTCCCCTTTAAAAGGATATATTTATAAATCTGAAAATTTTATAAGTAAAATGATTTGACTTTGCCATGATATGAGTCCAGTAGTATAAATAGAATAATGAAAACCTGTACAGATCAGTCAACTGTTTACTTAAAGCTCCAGTATTCAGGGGTTTTGAATATCGGCTAGATGGGCAGTTTAATGCTGTTATATTCATGTGGTCACTGGCTGTGCTCGTTTGTTGTTAAAAGGACAGAAAGTACCAATAAACTGTTACTAAATAAATGCACAGCAAAACCCTGTACCTATAGTTGCAGTCATTTTCAGCTCAGTCAGTCAAACAGCCAAGACACAAACTGGATCAAAAAGTCAAATAATTTACACTGATGGTCTCATACACTGCCGGCAGCAGCAGCAGCAGCAATGTTTCTTTCATGAGATATTGTTGATTGTTCCTCTTGAGTTCATGAGACTGATGTTTACGACCATTCACTGTATAATAAAACGCATATTGATCATTGTCTTTTGTTAATCACTTAGTGGAAAATATTCACAAATTGTCATTTCAAGCATAAGTGATATTTGATTTTGTTCAGTGATATATATATATATAATGAATTGTTAAGGCACACTAAATCTTTTGAGATCATTTTTCGCAGACCAAAATGTTTATGTTCCTTTAGGGAAAAAAATATGTAATTCTGGTGTTCTAACTTTGATAAACACCCTCATATGTCATCCTCTCAAATTAGGAGAAGCCAGTGTCAGTACTTAATACTAGTTCTATGAATAAATATACATATACTTGTTTTCTTAGAATTACACCAAATTTACTTTAGCCTACCTAACTATCATAACTTAATTGTAACTATTAATTATCCTTCCTTTACTGTACTGGTGTCGCAGAAGTTTAAATTCACCTTTTTTCTCTCTTGATAATCAGCACATTTAACAGGATGCTCTGTATTTGTGTGTAGCATGTGTTTTAGTCGGTCGCATTTTATTGTCTCATACAACAGAGAGAATTTTATATGTCAGAATCTCCATTGTTGGAAAATATACTTCAGTGCTGATTCTGGGTTGACTTTGTTAGCTGCCAAACACAAACAACCACCACAGTTACATTTTTGAAGTGATTTACTATAATACCTTTCTGTGTGGCATTTGCATGGTTGCCCTTCTCTTGCTAACATCTTTACAAGAAGAGGCAGGAATTTTTAATAGAACTTTATGGAGAGATTTGCAGGCTGTCTTTAAAAAGAGCTGGCTATCTGTCTGCCCCAACACAGCCTACAAAACTACAGCTGCTCATTGTCATGTTACTGACAGTGTTGGTTAATCCAGACAAAACATCGAGCCAGAAATCAATACGTTTTCAAATCCAGGAGCAAATGGTCAGCATTCTTTTCAGATCACTTTGCAAACGTCAGTGAGCTGTTGAGTTTATAAAGTGGCTGATGTCTGCTCAGCACTGTCACATGACACCACTGAAGTTTAAAGCCAAATCTAATTTGTAATTTATAATGTATTCCCTGTTTTCCTATTGGGTTATCCAGGTGAGTTCATGATAATTATCTATAGACCAAACAAAATCAAATCTATTAGCACAGGAAATATTTCAAAGAAAAAATAAATTTATTAGAAATTTTGTATTATATATAATATACCATATGGGTGTGGGTCTGTGTGCATGCACGTGTTTAGGTAAAGGGGTTTCATAATCTGGGAATTTTCTGAACATTTTAAGAAATGCTGTCTCAGGGAAACATTCTGATGTGCAAATAATCTAAATCTTATTTAAAAACAACGGTCATACTTTGAAGCATCTCTGTTAACAGTGAAGAACAAGCTGATGACAGAATGCATATTTAAGTCAAGGAGAGGTGAAAGTTGCACAAAAGAGGACAGGACAAATGCTGAATACCATATCACTAAGCACTGAAACAGGAGGCTGAAGGAGCAGGTCAGAGGAGCTGTTTGGGGGAGGGGCAAGGGGAGATAAGGAGGCTCACAATTCATAAACTGCAAGAAGGCATCGGTGCGGATCTGTAATTCATTTCGTAGGTTTCTGTAACGTTACTATTAAGATTCAGATTGAATTTGATGTCTTCTCAGGCTGTCACAAAATCTGAGAGTTCATGTTGACCGAGCAAGCTAATAACTCAAGAAAGACAACATAACCCAAAGCAAATGTGAGTACTTCACAGTGCAAAAATAGTCTTTTCAGTAAAAGTGAATTCAGAATTTTACTTGCGTGTTTTTGGCTTCCAGGTCTGAAAAGTGAAGCCAGTGTGCCTTAAACATGCATTTTCTCCAATGGCCAGCAGCAAGTCAACACCGGTTTCAAAAAGAACTATGACTGTATGTAAGCTTATGAGAAAATGGCCCTACCTCTCACTTGATATAATACCTCAGTAGACCTTTTCCTAATGAGTTTTTGGTCTCAGTCTCTAGTTACAAGTCTTCTTCAAACACAGCATGATATTAATTTTGAAAATTATGACCCAGTTTAGAGTAAAATTGACAGTAAAGTAGGGCGTACTTTACAGCATGAATACTTTGTGATTGACAATTTGCTACCACAGTGTGTTCTTGGGTTCTCACATTCAGTCAGTATCTTCCTCAACCCCTCACTCTCATCCAAATATGGTCATTTCTGGTTCCAAAAAAAGGAAGATGCCAGGCTCAAGGCTTCAGAACAGTAGTCCACACACTAATGAGTGATATCAAGGTGGGTTTACATGTAGTCAAGTGACAGCAAGAAAAATCTAAATAGCATCAGAATTGTCATTTAAATAGCCACACCCTAACTCTAAATCACAATTTGGGCATTCTGAAAAGAGATTTCTGAACTTGAAGTGGATGTACAGTTCCTTCTTTAGCTGGTGGTTGTTGCTTATCACCAATTCCCAAGTCCCAAACCACTCCTGCATTAATATCCACAATTCATCACTTCACATGGTATTTCTATGTTTCATCAACCTTTATAAAAAGTTAATAATTCAATCCATACATATAATTGTAATTAAACAATGATGTATAATGATTATTAAACAACTACAAATCCAAAGGTAATTGTGATTGGAGAGCCCATGGCAAACCCAAGTGTGCACTAGTTGTTAAATTTAAAGGACAGTTGTATATATAAGGGGGAGAATAAGGGGGAGAATCACTGGCATGGAATTGTTTACACAAGCAAAAGTGACACTGGCTGATTTCTAAGGGAGTTTGGACAGTTCAGGAAATTGTGGACTTTGTCATAATGTGATCCGCTTAGCATTTTGAGTTTTTCTTACTGATATGAAATCAAACTTGAAATGTCTATTTCTCACTCTAGATATTTCATAACACTAAGCATACACTAACAGCCACACTTGTTTTCCTCTCAAGCCTACTTTACAGTTTAGCCTCTTTTTAGCCTTTTTTTTCTACTAGTTATTTTAGACCAGATCAGTACATAACTTGAGATTGGCTTCAGTACTTACTGCTAACAGCTAAACTAGCTATTTAAAATCCTTCACCACCTATCATGACTTTACATTAGAGATGTTACATTAGCAAGCAACTAAGCCCTGGTGGTTAGAAAAAACCCAGCATGTGCAGGCGTTGTAAGCAGTCTTTTTTTGTTTTTTTGTTTGTTTTTTAAATCTTTTTAATGATGATTGATGGCAAATGGACGAAATGTATTTAATTTTTCAACAATATATTATTTTTTTCTTTGGCCAGCTGTTGGTCAGTGCAGAGTTATTTTCGTTGATAAAAATTCTTAGTTGTCACTTACTTGTCCAGACAAGGAAAGGAGAACATGACAATGTTGTAGCTGGTAACAGTAAAGGAGCCTTAGAAATGGTGATCAAATGTATTACATGTAATAGAATCAAATATATTATTTAAATAATGTTGATGATGCTAAAGATAAACAAGTATTGATAAATGAAATTAAAACAGAATTATTCTTATTATTATTATTATTACAAATAAATATTTAATGATTTAACTGTGTCAGTCTGTTAATTAAAGCCAATGTCTAAAACCTACAGTGTTTAAATATTTAGAGATAATGTTATTCTGTTAGTCACACTAATCCCTGTTTATCTTAACAAAATGCCATGATTAAGAGAGAGATTTGCAAGTCAAACTCAAAGCCAGTAAATCAATTAAAATCTAGCTGACAGTGATTATGGTGACTAATAAACCATGCACAACAGTGGTTGTTTTTTCCTCTGAGCAGACATCTGTACATTTCCAAAAGTATGTACATGTGCGAAACACATACAACCTCTTTGAAGACATTTTATGATTTTTTTTGTCACTCCTACATCATGATGTAGTGTGTGAAAATGACAATTATCATACAGAAGATAGTGCATTAGAGAATCCACTCTAAGGGACTTTGCAATTGAATATAAAAAAAGAATGCCCCATTCTCATAGGTTTCCTTATGAGCTTTAACATCTAAAACCTAAGAAAAGTAAATCTTGAATGTAAGTTAATAGTTGAACATTACAATAGGACATAAGATGATACTTTCTTAGTTAGTTAGTTAGCTGAGATAGAAATCATTTTCATTTTCAAATCTAAATCTTATTTGAACTTAGATTTGGCCTTTCTGCCGTTCCCGTTTCCTTTTAGTCTTGCACAATCTGGTCCAATTCGCTAATTTGACTTTTTCTTCATTTTTTTGCTCTAGGCTTGGTAGTCCACTTTCTGCATGAAAATCATTCACACATACAGTTTTATAATCAATGCCCACAGTAATAGGATTCCTCTGGCCACGGGCAATTAATACAGTTTTTCCCTTTTTTTTTTCTCCTTGTGCTGATCTCAAAGCTACGAGACATTGGCTTCTCCTCATTTGCATATTTATTGCATTGGACTCAAATCTGGCGAGTGATTGATGTGAAGCCTGCCTCCTGAATTTTTAGCGGTCCATTATTATGAAAGAGAGGGAGGGGGTTCTAGCACGTCAGTGTACTTTTGATTAAAGTTGAAGAGGACAGAAATGCGAGTGTTCCCCACCTACTTTCTTCTCCTGCAGTGTTTAATCAGTAGGGCCAAGTGCTGAGACGATTTCAGCGTGTTATAGATATTGACAAGTCATTCACTTACAAAGGCCAAGGCAGACATGCTCGTTAAGATTTTAATCATACTTTCACTTGCTGTTAATTTTTTAGAGGGTAAGATGACAATAAAAATGCATCAAAATTTGATGGATTTTCAGTTATTCTGTAACCTACACTGGCAATGCTTAGTACTGACATAGTTTCTCAAAAAATATAATATAAAAATATAATTAGAAGTTGATTATTACCACCAATATGTGAACTCAGCCATTTATGATGTCACAAAGTGCTTTACATAGCAAACAAATAGGACCCAAACAAACAACATCCTAAACAGTACCCTTAAATATCATGCCAGATGAAGGCATCAAGAGATATTTAGTTTTACACAATGCCACACATTTCGTACACTGTATTCCTTCACATCACTTTGTGTGTTGTAATTCTAGTTTAGAGGAACCCAGAGACAAAGACATGGCACAGACATTACTCCTCTCATTTGCAATCAAGTTCATAATGCTCAAGTATGAAAAAGCCCTGCTCTGCAAAATGTATGTGTGCTCAAGTATGTGTGTGTGTAATGGGGTGGACAACCAGGATGGAGGGAGAGGTCATCAGCTCTGCCAAGTCAACACCTCCTCTAGTTTGTACTTCATAGATCTTTTCCCTAGAGCCATTAGAATAAATACGGCTATGTTTTGATCCAATCTTTGGTCAAAAGTGTCTGGTGAAAGTCTTCTTCAGTGTCAGAATACTTCATTTTGTTATGGCTATAAGCAGTACGCTTTAACAGCGTTAAGAGAGGGAAATACATTTGCTTCAGTGACTTAATTGAATCTAATTGCCAATAAGAGCTTCCTTAAATGGACATTCACCTAAAATGCAGGTCTTCTTGCAGAGATTTAAATGTTACCAGCGTTGTCAGATGACACTACAGTATGCTATATTGTCAGGCCAGTGATTTCAATGGTTGGATGCCTTTGTCCTTCAAAGCCAGAGGACACTGGTCACAAATAAACCCATCCACAGGCCCTATGAGAAGCAGTAAACCAACATTTCCATAGGGAGTCGGCTTTCTACGCTCCACTGATATGCCTGTAATGCATGCATTTTAATGTGGTACACCTCTCAAAATAGGCCACTGCTGGACCAGTGTTTACATTCAACTTCACAACTGTGCATATTGTAACTCATAATGAATTTACTGTGCACATATGTGTACCAGACTGCGTGGTCTTCTTTGTAAGCTGTCTTGAAACTGCAATCACTGTTTTTTTTTTAATCTTGATATGCTACACGGGAAAGTCAAAAAGACCAACTCAAACTATCAGTATGCTGAAGAGTGCAACATTCCTGCTCTCACTGCGGGTGGTGATGCTGAAGTCAGAGGAACGCAAATTATGTGTGCTTCCAGTAAACAACAAGTAGAAACGTCTGCTAGCCCTCATTTACCAAACTATGGCTGTTAGTGACATTTCAACACTTACAACTTACAACATTGTAAAGATGATTTAAAGAGATTTCAATGGAAAATGAAAAATCAAAGAATGCTTACCTAAATTATAGATGCAGCAGTGAGTTGGGCCCGGGCATTCTGAGGAGGAAGGAGGAAAATAAAAAAGGAAGAAGAGCCTTAAACCTTGAAGTCGCATGTCTCCCTTCCACACAGCACAAATCCAGAGAGGGAAGTGTTTTCATTTAAACTCATTATGGGGACCCACTGCCCCACATGTTTTGATGTCTCCATGCTCCTGCAGGCTTTTGCAGAGCTTGATGATGAGTTGATCATTTGAATCAGGTGTGCTGGAGCAGGGAAAAAACATTTGATGTTTATTCTGCATCACACACGGCTCACATTCGCTATCTTAGACACCAAGGAAAAGCTGTGATTTTGTTGAGCTGCCTGCCTGGTGAAAAACAATATATGGCTTCACACTCCACAACTGCCAAGGCCTATTTCACAGTAGTGTCAAAAATTCAGTTATCAAGACAAAATTCAGAGAATTTGTGTTCTTCATTTAGACAATGTAGAGATGTCTGTCATTTTCTGATTGATGGCTTCATATATGACAAACTGATGCTAGGAAAAAAAGACAGATTTGCTTGTAGTAAGAAGAGGAACAAGAAGAAAAAGAAGATGAACAACAACAACAAGACAAACTGACAGTAGAACTGCCTGGCCACTTATAAGACTCATCCACAACTTTATGAGACTGTTCTTAAGCAAAGTGATGCTTTTAGCTAAATGCTAATATCAGCATGCTAATATGCTCAAAATAACAATACTAGCATGTTGATGCTTATGGTAGGCTATAATTTTGAATCATGCTCCCCAGCTTAGCATGCTATTACGCAACCATTTCTTAATTATCCAGAATCACAGCTGAGGCTGATGGGATTATACCAAAATGGTTGAAAACTACATTTTTACTGAGATTCTATAACGGTTGAAAGCAGTTACTGAATGTCAGGTAACTGGCTTGCCGACTCTTCCAACATGCAATGCAGACCTGTCATTGGTACTATAATGTTCATGCCAATTATTAATATACAGTAGCAATTGTGATGTATGTGTGGTTGCAAAGATGTAGCACCTTGGTTGCTGACCTTTCCCACAATCCCATCCTGGGCAACCCTCACCACAACAATGTACTCCTGCCCTTCTTCCATCAGCCCTTATCAGGCTGAGGGTGGAGGGGGCTCACATCCTCCTTCTCCTCCCCATCCCTGCATCTCATCGTTGGCTCGATGTACTCAGCTCGCCACACTCCAGTGGCTCCATGAATGTTAATTTTGGGACGGGGGTGAGGGAGGGAGGGAGGGAGGGTGGCTGCATGGTGCAAGGGGCAACTTCACCTGGTCTGCAATGCACAGCTATAAGGAACTTTTTGCACTGCGTCGTTTTCTTTTTCTTTTTTCTTTTTTTTTTTTTTTGCATTACTGTTTTTATTAGCTAAGCTTTGTTTCTCTTTTATTGGGCTTCATGATATCAGGGACGAATCTACCATCAAGTACATGAGCAGTGTATTAGAATAAAAATAACAACTCAGTAATTGTGTGCTCAGCCACAGCATAATATTGATTTCTTCCTGAAGATGAAAAACAGACACTTCATGAGGGAGTTTTGCTGGTGGATCTGATTTCCATTAAAAAAAAAAAAGCTGTACATTTGAGTGAAGTCATGATTACAAGATTTTAAAACATATTCAGACATATTTTGCCTTCTTTCTCTCCTGTGTGTAGCAGGTTTGACAGCTTGTAAATTAGGGCTCCTCTCTGTTGTCCCCATGTTCAGTTAGTCTGCCAATGTTTACCAAGCTCTGACAGAATAAGAATGCATGCATTATGTGGTGATGATCACAGGGTGTTGTAATCTTTGACCCTTGTGGCACGTTTCAAATGCAGATTGAAGACTAAGCCTCTCGTGCACCTGGCTGACAGGCTGCCTTGCTGCCCCTGGAGAGATTCACTGCCTAACTATAACTCTGCAGGCTGGCCTCCTCACATTAAATATACAATACATCATTTATTTTATTTGTGATCTATAGATGGAAATTGCCTTTCAGAAATCTCCTTCTTTATATGTGTTTATCAAACATTGTAAATCTTGAAAGCCTTGAAATGAATGGGGAATTAGCACTCAGAAGCACCACCATCATAAAACTATATGCAAACAAAGCCAGTGGTGTGACAGCAGTGTTTTCTTCACATCTGAGGTTCAGCTTAAACCCAGCTAGACTGGGGCACATGTACTGTTTCTACAGTGCTGCATTGTCAGAGCTACTAAACATAATGGAAAGGAGCTGCTTCAGTAAGCTTCTACGTTTCTGCTTCACCATGTGAAGTAAACCGCTAGTCATGCACAGTCGTCTGATGTGAATTTACATTTACATTTGGGTTGAAAATAAGTTGTTGTTCACAGCCCAGACTGAGAAAACTAGTGATGAATAAAGTCCATGAACATGACTAAACATAAGGTGGATAAACCTTTAAAGCATTACCTCGTCTGTGAACAATTCTGCATGAGTCACATCAGGCAGCTTTGGTGGTTGTTTAACACTGAAGATGGCAACTCATTCTACGTCTTTGGTAGAAACTGTAAGTAATATGAAAAACAACATACTGTATGTTTAATGATTCTTAATTCATGATATTGGCCAAGAGATTTCCTAATTTAACAAATTTGAACACCTTCAATAAGTGCAAATTTAAGTTTGAGTATTTTAACTCATGAAATACGCTGAAGCTCAATTAAAAATAAGTCTAAAATTAATTCACGCCATTTTTTTCAGTGTATATTAAAATACAGGTTATGTGACGTATAAATTAAATATTGCTTGCTGTCTGTGTGGAAAGAACAGTTCAAATTTTAAGCACATGAAGCTTTGCATTTCAATATACAGGTAGTGTACTTTTAATAAGTATGCACATGAATAACTTGAATTATATTGCTGTATTAATATATCTAGTAGTAGTCCACTAACAATAGATTTACTACATACTAAAGCATATAAATTATGTGAAATATTCCACATAAATGAGAACATATTTGTTATACATTTAAATCATTTTGCCAACTTAAAATAAGAATGTATTTTTTATTCAAGCTTTTAATAAAAATGTATTTTTATATATTTTTTTAAGTAAGCAAAATGATTTAAATGTATAACAAATATGTTCTCATTTATGTGGAATATTTCACATAGTTTATATGCTTTAGTATGGTTATGGAAATGTATACTGTTACTTTTTTGGATTGAATATGCATAATCGTTGCTTAATTTGAGATTAAAAATATTTGGGAGGCAGCTATCGGGCCACAGGTACAACAATAGGCGCCTATAGGCATTGTGTATTTGTGGATGCATTGAGGCAAAAGATAGGCTTATGACCTAGAGGTCATTTGTTTCTATCCAAAACTGGCAGGAAAAATCCACCAGCAGTATTTCAACTAATAAGACACATATGAAAACATCTTAATGTGTGTGGCTATACATTTTCCAATATAGTTGAAATGTAAAAAGGCAGGCAGGCGGTGATGAGATGAGCTCTTCAGAATCCTCAGCCCAGAGAGAAGGAGAACAGCTGGGGCCTGGCACTCCCTGTGCGTCAGTCTACTCTTTGTCATGGGCAAAAGACTCTTGTTTTCAGGCAGTAATCAGACAGCCCTGGGGCTCTGTAAAGACCCTGTTCCCTTTTCATCTCAACTGTTGCATATACCCTGCTAATTGGAATCTTGCAACTGGGTCACAGGCATTGTCTCTCAAGTGCTGTCAAGTCATTGAGGCACGTGAATGTGGAATTATGGTAGCCTCAGATGCACGCCTGAGTCTCCCTTCTTTGCCATCTTAATGCCTCAATTTCAATCTCATCACAGGCACTGATTTTCTCCTTTTTTTCCATCAATATTTCTTGCTGGTTTTGTCGCAGCTCTGCCAGAAAGCAGCAATCATTAAGGCTGTTTTACCAGGCTGATTGTTTTACCGCTAAGTAAAACAATCAAAATTCATCTTAGTTCTTTTATTGCAACCTCAAAAATATGTATATTTTTGACTGACAAAAGATCAAAACCAAACCTTTCATGACTGATGACTGTTGGAACTACATCTACATATATTTTATTATAAGTCAACACTTCTGATACAGATTTTAAAAACAGAAATCACAAGCTTTCTTGCAAGTTTCACACAACCCTCCAGCTCACTCCACTCCAATGGCTGAGAAAGAACCTGATTCGGCACTTTGTCAGTGATTAAAAGAAGAATTAGCCAGCCTAACATGCCACCACAAATGAGCAAAACCCCCTGGGAGACCAGAGACCAAGCAAGGCACATTTCCAATTATACCACCAAATGAGTCATTTTCTTATTGGGCCTTCTGTAATTGTGGTGGGTATTGGGTGCGTGCAACTCAATTTGTCTTACATATTTGTTGGTAGGATGGTAAAAGAGTTGACAGAGCCAAGGGGATGATATGAAAGAATTAACAAAAAAAAAAAAAAAAAAAAAAAAAAAGAGAGATGAGATAGATCCCTCAGTATTTGTTTGATCTGCTTCATCCTCCTTAATACTGTTGAAGTTTAAAAGCCAGGAAGAAAATGCCACTTTAATCATCTGTGGATTGAGGAACGGGAAGACTATCATTTTCGAGTAATCACAAAATGTCTCTCCAGAGTAATAGACTTTGTTCTGACGGTTAAAATTAATGAGGCTTCCAGTGATGTTGGTATCTGTCCTGAGGATCATCAATGAAAAATAAAAAATAAATGACAAATTAAATTACTACAAACTTGTGCAAGCTGGACTTTTGAAAAAAAAAAAAAAAAAAAAAAAACGAAGAATTTTTTCCATTTTTGAACAAACACAATTTAAACTAAGTCGGGTAAGCTTTATTAAATTTGCAGACACATTTAGAGATCATCACAGTAATTTCTTCTCCATCCTTGTGCAGGAAAACAACCAGTTACTTATAAAGAAACCGGACTACATGTCAGCACAGGCACATAAACGGCACAGCACAGACCATGAAGCCATTTCACATTGCTAACGTTGCTTCATCTGCAGAGCATGTGACACAATGATCTATAGGACTAAATTCAACATGGCGGCACTGTTTTCCTATTATTATGTTCTCTGTTCTTTAAAAAGAAATCCTCTTTTATGATACAGATACCACAATTTGCCTGTCTATGTGTAACAAACTCAAGTGAAAAAAGTAATATGTGATTCAAACATTGTTTTCAAAAAAATTAATATTAAAAATAAGTAACATTTGATATACATACAGTACAAACATTAAATAGGACAGTTAATGTGGATTACAGCTAGAATTAGACATGTAACATGTAAATCCAGTGAACGGTGGCTTTTGTTCCGAAAACAAAACATTTCATGATTTAGCCATCATAACTGTTGTAAATTCAAAAATATTTCTTTAGCTATAACAAATCAAAATCCCTCAGCTTTGAATGATTGATTTTAGAAGCAAACACAATAGTTGTCAAGTTCACTATTTTTCTAAACAACCACACTATTATCCACTAGGTGCAGTATTTTTGTCACTTTTGATTTAAACTATCATCTCTGTGCGTTTTGCTGTTTGTACAAGTGTGCGTGTGCATGTGTTTATGTTTGTAGGCTTGACGCAACAGTAACTGCAGGTTTGATTCTGGCTGCAGTGTGAGGGAACAGTAAGCAGTAAAGTGCATCTGAAGTAGCATGTGTGTGCTGTGAGAGTGAGAACAGAAGGGACAGCTGTGGTTTTGTTGTGGGACAGGCTGCCCATTGCTCACTGCAGGGTAACTGTGAAACAGTCGGGGTCTAAAAGGGACCTTTTCCCTGCTCCCTGCTGGGTTCTCCTGTCCAAATGTGTTATAGTGTTCCCCGCCTTTGTTCAGTAACTAAGTGCTCCCTACTTAGGAGTTCAAAACCCGCTTTCTTGTGGGTGCCCACAGCTATGTGTTGTCATTGTTGAATTGGTCATCAAAACACTTGAAAATCTTAACAAGTATATGTCACAAACCAAGGTGCAGTTTGATACGACAACATTAAAAACTGAATATTATGCACACTCCAGTTCAAATGGAGGGCACTGATTATCATGGAAGCATAAACATCCACTAGGGCCAACTATGTAAACTCCAAGTACATCATATATTAGTCAGTAGGTATTTCTGAAGTCAGTTTTCAATTGCTCTTGGATACAAAATGCATGGATTTATCTAAATAACAGCATACATGTTCAGACTGTTTCCAAGTTATAATCATGTCAGTCATTTGAACTCTTACTGAGAATCATAGCCAACAATTCATCAGTATCCTGGCAACTACCAAGGGCCCTCTAGTCGGCTCCTCCAGCCTCAGTTTCCAGCTCAGGTCTCGGCCAGGAGCAGGTGTGGCTGAGTTAGGCTCCTTTGGCTGTGGTTGTGGCATGAGCTGTGCTTAAGCCAGGCAGGGAGGAGAAGCCAGGCTCCCACTAGGAGGAGCCTGATGTCTCCATAGTGGACAGAATACGCACCACCTCGGTTCTCTGTGTGGCTGAGATGTGCTGGGTCATGTGCACAATAGAATCCATAGCAACCTCTGGATTGGCTTGAACAAGGCTGGAAATAAAATCAAGAAGGAAAAACAACATCATTAGCAGATGTGTTTCACTGGAGAACTCTTCACCACACTGACTCTGCACTGTTTAGAATTATCACCTGCGTATCTGCTTGAGGATGTGATCTCGGCGGATGTACTTTATGTTCTCGTCAATGACAGACCTTGCACCCTCTTCTTCAGCTAGCTGTCTCTCCAGCCATCCCACCACTTCTTCATTGTTATCCCACAGATAGGCCTACATGATGACAGGAAGGGGGTGAGATGACGAATCATTATCAGTAAGATTCAAACCAAGTATTTATGGATAAATAAAGCCTACAAATCCCTTTTCTGAAGAATGACTTGTTAAAAAAAAGTCCCAAGAAAGAATGTTAACAATTAAAAAAACTTACATAACATAAAAAAGATTAAATATCATTAATCAACAAATTAATATAAACAACAACAAAAGAGATGGGCAGACACGAGCTGAGGCTCCGATGTCTTGTTGATTGGACCTGATGGGAAAATTAGTATTCATGAGTGTTGGCATCTCTGATCCCAAACAAAGCCGGGCTGGAGGGCTTAGCAAAGATTTGGGGGCTAAGGGGTTTAATGGGCTCTTGCCTTTTTATGAACCGTCCTGCTTGAGGTCCACAAGAACATTTAATGCCCTTATTAATCATTTTTAATCTGTTTGCTTTTAATTAAGAAACAGCGTGTTGCTCTCCTATCTGCACGTGCCAGGACTGTGATTAATTGTGGCTTAAGACAGCCAGTCCTGATTGGGATAATATATTAGGTAACAAGAAGTCTACTTCTTGGGAGATCTCAAACGCTGGGCAGGCTTCATGTCCCCCCTGCGGCTGGTCCTCTAAGACCAAGACTGGGCCAGAAGAAGCAGCATTTATGCATCTATGAGGGATGTTTATTTTCATTTACCACCACTTATCAGTCCATCTGTATTAAATCACCATAATTTAATAAGAACATTGACTGTTTCTTTATCTGGTGCACCTTGTGGAATGAATAAGAAGGTTGCAGGGTAAAAAGACAGAACCTCTGTAATCATTCCCAGGGGCTAAGAAGGTGACTACTTAAGGCATTTACACAGAAAAGAACTAAACCACAGACTTCTTTTGTTTCCAGGCACTTTAATGCCGACAACAATCTGTCAAAGACTCTCAATCACAGTAGACCAGATTTAATGACTTTATATATGAGTAGATACTGAAATCTAAAAATACAAATCAATAAAAATGACATGTCCAAGAGCTTAATCTATTGTTGCACTGTTTTGGTGTAACACAGATTAAAGGCATTGAAAAAGAAAAAGCTACTTTTCACATTTCTGTGCGGTTATGAGGTTGTGCGTCTATTACAGAATTAGTTAAATTCAAAGTCTTTGAAGCTCTGAAAATTAAAATCCAGTTTACAAACTGAGTTAGGGAGATATTAATTATGGTTTTCAGCATTTTCCACTCACTATCACTAAATATTGCAAGACTGTAAGACAAAATCTACAACATATTGACATATTGCATTTTTACCTTGACAGCCCCCTCAGCCTCCACGAACCAGCGGCGCAGCATTGCCTGGACCTGACCATCCGTCAGCTCACTGTTGGCCGCTTGGATCTTCCTCTTGACCGTCTCCTCCAACAGCAGTCGCCGCAGACGCCAGTAGAAGAACAGGCGGGATGTTTGCCATTCAAGAATATCCTGTGATGGGCAACAGACAAGAAATAATAATGTAAATGTGTGTAAATTTTACATATTAGGTATAAGAAAGTACATTTGATGATTTGAGACTTTAAAGGAGAGTGGGAACAATGTGAGAACAATTTTCTTTCAGTATCGGCGCATACACAGGATGTCACACTGAGGTGGAACTCATTAACAAGGTCTACACACCTTCTTGTACATGACATTCAAGCCCCAGTTCTCACAAATTCAAGGACTCAATATGGCATAGTTTGAGATGTGGATCAAAGTTAATTATTGCTGCAACACTGAGAATTTTTCTCATAAGAACCTCACAGACAACAATTAAAAAGAGAGGCTAAAATGTGTGAACACTTCTCAGTTGTCTGTGTTATATTGAGGGCAGAAAACTATGGGAGACACACATGCAGACAGTGGAATTTAGTTCATTTGCTAACGAGAAGTAAAAACAAAACAAGAACTTGAGTTTCGGTTCTTGCATAAAATATATAAATTCAAGCACAGTCAAAGTCTGTCTATGTATGTTTTCAAAAACTTTCAAGGCCTTGATTTTTATCCTTAAAATACACCAACTTGTAAGGACCCTGGGAACCTGCATTACAGAAAAGACAATAGCTGGCAAACATGCCTGTGTGGTACATGGGGCTTCTTTTGGAGAAATAGCTTTTTTTTTATTTTCTCAAACACATCATTCCTGGACATATACAGTATGTGTGAATTCATTTACATAAAATTAAACTGTTTCAACACAATTTACAGTTAAAATGGTTAATTCAGTTTTACGAAAAACCTAACTGAAAATGTCGATGGAAATCTTATGTTGTGCATTTTTTGATCGAAGTAAAACAGATTTTTTGTACAGAAATCTGTCATTCTATAAATTAAGTAGGAATGACAGTGGGCTGAAAATCTGTGGATGTCATTTTAGGATCTACTATCACATGCAGACCAGTACAGATAGTAAATGATACTGTGTGTACAAAATATCCTCCCTGCCATCCATCTGCCAGAGACCCCTCTGGTCATGTGAGCAAAGTGAGTGTGTGTAATGCTTGTATGTGAAAGATGTGAAGGCACAGAATGAGATGGGGTCTGCCCGAGGCTGCTCTGCACTTTCTAAGGTGTCTGACCGGGGTCATCAGAAGATAATTATGAGGACACGTCTCACAGCCTAGTGAGACCAAACATTATTCACTCGGCAGGTGCAGCAGCAGCTAGAACGATACTCTCCTGCGGGCTTTTGAGGTTATTCACATACTACACATTCACACTGCAGCAAAACGTGCACGCATGACAGCAGTAAAAAGGGCTCACCGTTATTACTCCCTTCTCTTGCATGCGACCTGGGGTATCGTGCAGGTCTGCGAACTGTACAGCCACCTGGTGGTAGATGGGCAGTAGAAACTCTTCTCGCTCCTTCAGTTTCGTCTCCAGCTCTTTACGATCAGGGGGACTCAGCTCTGGGGTTCCTGTAGGGCATTTTAAAAAAAACCCAATAAAAACACTTGTCAAATCAACTGATACTTGTTTCTATTACAAACACTTAATGCTAATACATACAGGCAGCACAGGGTACTAGGGATTGATTTTAAGTGTGAAAGTTAAAAGTTCTGTTCTTGCATAGCAGTCCCGTAACTGGTCTTCCGCTATAGTCCCAGTGCCATCAAATCATTTTCCACATGAGCATGCAGCTCAAGTCAATTAACTCCTGCTAACAGCATTTTGTTTCAGAGCTCCCCCAAAGCCCCTGGCCACTGTCAGCAAAGACTGATTTCTGTCAATTCCAATCTGTAAACTCGCAGACCCTCCCCAGAAAGGTCCCTTCCATTCCGCAGCATAAGACCAGAGCTGCTCTGAGCCTGGAGGAAAATCAATAGGCTGCGCAGAAGAGACAGGAGAGCCAGTGATTGATCCGAGCAGGATGTGATTGACACTTGTCCCAGGGGAGTGCAGTGAAGATGATACAATCAAATCAAAATAAAGAACGACTGTGAAAGCACACATGCTCCCACATGATATATTGCTCCTTACTAGGATGAGAACAAGGCCAAGGGGGGTGAAGACACCTGCAAAAAACTAATTGGGATCCAAGAGGAGGACTTACCCAATCTTTCAGCCAAGCTCAAGTAGACCGGGTCTACTCTTCTCATGGTCTTCACCAGGTCCTTCTTCCGAAACTTGATCTCCACTGTTCCTTCAGGCTCCAACACTCCACCCCTGGAGATGAGAATTGTGAAAGTGAACAAAGCCAGTTTTCGAATAAGATGACACTTAATCTGACTTCATTCCGTCCGACTCACCGGCTGTCCTTGTCTGCATACATCTCCATGTGACGAGGGTTGATGGTAGGATCTATAACCACCCAGGATCCTCCCCTCAGTTCAGCCTGTGGGGGGATATAAACCAGCACCGGCTGCTTGTACTCCCTCAGCCCATCAACAATATAGGCCCCAAACTTCAACACCTGGTCATACATATCTAAAAAGGAGAAATTCATATGAGATACTGAATGGGCCCCAAACCAGACTGACTGATTACAATGGAAATAAAAATACCTTTCATTCCTCCAGAAAAGCCCCTCCAGTTGGCAAATACTATAAGAGGTAAGCCCTCTCTGTTCAGGTCCTTTATGGCTTGGGCTGTTTTAAAGGCAGAATCTGGGAACCACACTTGTCCTGCTTGCTGGATGATCTAAACATACAAGTCAGAAATTCAGCATCAACATTCAGATGTCTGTAAATGTCTAAATACTTGGAAGCCAGTTCATGCTTGGGCATATGCATTGAGGGAGCCCCTACCTTCGCTTCTGAGTCCAAATTGGCTGGATCGGCTGGGATTGACAGCTCCACAGACCTTGTTTCCACGGCAACCACCCCAGTAGGTATTCCTCCCAGTCTGTGGAGAAAGGCCATTCAGTGCTGACATCTACAAAATACCTGGATTTCATTATTGGCAGTGTGTCATCTGGATTTACTGTTTCGTTGAGACACTTACCTGGCTCTGCCAACCACCACACTCTGAGCCCAAGGCTGCATGATCTCCATGAAGGATCCATGGTCAAAGAAGCCACTCTGCCAGGAACCCTTTGGAGCTGTGTGACAGAAGGTGGAAAAGAGTGAAAAGGGTGAAAGAGGAAAAGACAGTGAGGTGCATTATCATAAAGTGAAATGCTACTGAATCAGTTTTCTAACAACATCCTCTCTTTCTGCAGTGTTTTCAAATGCCTGGGTTTAATCCTCATGCAGTCATGCAGGTTGTGTATTTTTTTTTTCTTCTGAATCTGTAAACTTGGCAGCAACCATGATGGATGACTGTATAAGGAGGCTTATCCAGCTCTTTTTCTGCGTGCACACCCTGACAAACACGCCCAGCCTATGGGGTTACCATTCAATTAAGCCTTGCCACTCAGCACTACCAGAGACGGTGACTGCCTTTCCCCTATTTCTCTGCTGTTCGAAGCTGCAATTACACTGATCGGTCCTGACCCGCAGTGCAAAGCACAATGGACCCATTTTGGTACTATCTTGATCTTGCCACTCTCAGTTTCTTAATAGTCTCTCTCTAAATTAATGAATTATTCCAGCCTTTAACCCAGGGGTTTCAGGCTAAAGTGATAAATCTTTAAATTAATTTTAAATAACAGAGAAAGAGCCAAGCTCACATCTCAAAATTGCATGTTTTGTCCAATCAACAATCAGAACCGTAAAGATATTTATACAGTGATATAAAACTGAGAAGAATGGGAAAAGCCAACAATAGCTTGAGAAGCAAATGTATGACAGTTATGCTTAATAATAACCCAGACTAGACACTCACTCTGGCTGGGACGTCCTGCTAACATCCAGCGAGGGTCATAGGGAGCTTTTGTAGGCACAAACTCCACTGGCCGATCTATAGGATCCTTTGCATTGAGGATGGGCACCGGACTAGATTTACACTGAAGAAAGGCAATGTCTTTATTTTACAATGACAAAACACACACAGCTCTGAAAATCTGGGTAAATTAATTTATCACACTCATATAGGATACTGCATTCTATCAAAAACAAATAATCACTACCTTGGGCACGTAGGAGAGCCACTGCAGAAGAGTGAAGACTCCCTCAAAGTCATCACAAACAGTGCTATGGGTCACCCCATTGTTGTGCATGATTTGGATCCCACCAAGTTGGTTGTTTGATGTGTAAACTTCTCTGCCCAGCACCTGTGATATGAAAAGGATGAAGGTGTAGATTTTTCATCAGGGAAAAAAGGATGATAAATATAATAAGTTTCTCTGATGAATCCCAGACTGTCTGATATTTGATTTGGTTTTATTAGGCCTATGTCATGAAACTAAACATGGGTTTCGAGGGTATGAAACAGGAAGTCACATACAGCAGAAAACTGGACACACTGCTCTTGAAGACCTGCTTAAAAACCAGAGAAGCAGTTTCTTGCCCAATTTAATTTAGAGTGGATTCAACCTTTAAAAGCCTCCTCTCTCCAGTCTCCAATGCAGGCAACAGAGTTAATCCACTGTTCTTGCTGTGTGCAGCCCTGGCCGACAACAGCTTGTTACCAAGCTTCTGGTCTGGGGAGCTGCAGATCAATGAGTGTGCAAACAGACAGAGCTCAAGAGTAACAGCAGGGACCCGGTCTTAAATGGCCCCGCTGCCTTGTCAATACAGGTTATCAACAGCCAGAAATGTCTCCACCACATCGGCCACAGGTAGGTGGCACCACTTTCCACTCTTCCACTCCACACTGATGATTATCTAATGGACACCATGAATCAATACACACCCCTTCTGATCCACAACACTGAAATCATTCAACAGGGTTACATCCCTTTTTGTTGTCACATGCGTTATGAATCCCCCAAGTACCAGCTGTGATAGAGGCTGCTGGGAGCCACCAAACTATTTTTACCTTCCAAACTGCTCCTATGCCAACCTCAAGCCATAAAATCTCATTCTCAGCCCACCCTATTTTCATAAGCAGGCTAGAACAGGTGGCAGGGCCCTGACATGGCTCCATAAAAATCAGAGAGAAGCTCAATCTCTACCCTCAGCTCTCACCTTTTCAGCCATCATTTACTTTCTTTATTACCATTAATGGTTATGTATCTGGCTACAAATCTAGGGCACTCTCCTAAAGCTGTCAGGAAAGCCTGCGGCCCCAAGAAACATTGCAGTCACCTTGACATACACAAAACCCCTGTGCCTCCGGTCATCGGCAGCTTCATTAAGATTCCATTGCAGAGAGAAGAAGAGGGTATATGGAAGGGGGAACAGAGGGAGATGGCTGGGAGGAGGGAAATGAGGGGCAAACAGGATGTAACAGCTTACTAGAATATTTGTGCTAGTAGTTACTATCCACTCCCCATGAAAATATAAGAGCTTTCCAGCAGCTAATGAAATGATGATCTCAGGGTGGCAGCCTCCTGCTCTCCATTAAATTTCCTTTAATAGCCAGGAAACCGCATGATAAACGAGCAGAAAAAAAATAAAAAAATTGCCCGCACTGCAAGCAAAATCAGTCATATTTTAAAATAAAAGACAATTTATTGTCAACAATGGATATACTCCAATATACCACTAACGCTTGTCAGTAAACTATGTGTCTCCACCCACAAATAGAGCTTAACAGTGGGGTCACTGAAAAACAACTGAGCACCCACCAAAGCCATAAATGCGCCATTTGCATGTTTGTCATGTTGGAATCTGTCATCTAATTTGAAATGGAGTCATCTTAATGCTATGACAAGGACAGGGAATGGAAAGGAAGACGAGAAATAGCGAAGCATGCAGGCAGACATACAAACACACACACACACACACACACACCAATCAACTGTATGCAGAAAACAATCTGTCTCAGCAAAACTTTTCATTTTGATTAAAAACAAATGATATGGGTGTCCTGCACTGCAGCCTCCGGCATGTCACTCCATTTCTATGCAAATACAACTTCATGGTTCGCTTTCAATTATTCCACTATGAGTGGCAGGCAGGCCTGTGGCTGGGATTGGAAAGGGAATCCTAGTAGAACAGAATGATGCAGGAGGAGGCCTGATCACTGAGCTGGAACAGCACCAAAATCATAGAGCACTTTTCTAATTTCTTCTCTTTGATATATAAACACAAACCCTTCTGTCATTTTATTTTTCAGAATTTTTGTCCTGTTCATTCATTTTTAACGCACAGTTTTAAATACACTTACACACAACTTTTTTCCAGATCTGCCTGCTCTTCGTTTCGTATAAGGAGAAAAATTTTATCACAACTAAAGGGTATTTATAGTGACTTCCTCATTAAAATGCAGCTCTGTTGTGAATTTAGAGGTAACTCATTTGGTGATTATTCAACATTGCTGAAGGAGCACAATGCACAGTTACAAAACCGTATCACATTTTTAACTGAAAAAATATCTTTGTGTTGTATTAACACATGCATTACATTGTAGATATTTTTACCTTGTTGAGTGCTCCAGCCCCAGTGAGGATAATGTGAGAGTTGTCCACTTGAATGGTTCTCTGTCCAAGCCTCACCAGATAGGCTCCAATCCCTATGGCTCTGCATGTGACCTATAGGACAAGACAATCATGTTAGGTCTTCAAATGCATGTTAAGTAACCAGATGCACAAACTGTATAGAACAAGTCCTTGTTTTTGAAAGATACAAGTGTGCAGCTCAAGGCTAAAGAGGAGACTAAGTGGGTGTACGTGTTCTTTGTACACAAGTGTAGCAACTTCAGTCCTACCAGGTTCATGGTGATGATCTCTTCATAAGCAAGAGAAGATTCTCCCGCAATCATTCCAGACCCTTTCAGATTCTCCACACCTAGCCCTTCATCTTTTCCTATGATGTCAGTGATCTTGTACCTGCACAACAACACATATATTCAATCAGAGCCAGATGTGACCATCCAAGAGCCTTCCCTTTGCCCTGTGGTAATCTCAGGGGTGTATTTGACTGACACTACAGCATCTTACAGATTTATTTTCATAAGAAGGGACATACCTGGATTCTCCCTCATCCTCCACATGTTCACAATGCACAGAATTCAGGGCTGAAACCTTTTTGTAATCCTGAGGTGTGAGGTAGAGATACTTGAAACCCTGTAAGAGAACATAGCAATGGCCGCTTACTACTTAATCACATAAGAATGACATCCACTAATATATTTGGTATACTGTATATGAATAATTAAACAAAGCAGCTGGCAGGTGGATGTCTGAAGAAATGACAGTTGTGAGGTAGATACATTTTTGGATTACCATATAAAATAGGAATTTACACACGAAATAATATTTTGGAGTGAATTTTGTGGGAAGCCCACATATAGAGATTTATATGACTGAGACTTTGTTGGCTGACCTTATAGGGATCAGTTGGATCTTGCCAGGCCACATGGAACATGTGTCTAATTTCCTCTGCCAGTCCAATGCGGGCCCCACTGTTGGCTGCGATGTAGATTCGAGGGATGCCGCTCTCTCGCGCCATCTCTGAGGCGCGCAGGAACAACACGTCCTCCTGGGGCCCAAATGAGCCTATCTTGTGTGTGATGTCATTACTTATGACGATGATCTCACGTCCTGCTGGGTATTCTGGTGTACGCAGGGTCATCCGCCATGCCACCATACCAATCTGGATAGAGAAAAAAGAAAGTTATTTGTAACACAGTACTGACTATCTATAAATGTTGCATGACAAATTATAGTGTCAACAGTCAATTTTAATATTTTTATTACTTTGAGGGTAATTGTGTTTGCTCAAATGGTATAGCTGGGAATGAGGTCAAGTGTGAGATGTTCCATATATTATACTCCATGACTGATTCACACTGCAACATTTTATTCTTGGTTTAAATAGAATTACTAGACATAGGTATTAGTTTTCAATAAACCTTTAACAATATATTAAGCACTGCCATACAACAATTATTTAACTAGCTCTCAAGAACCCAGCCAAAGAGACACAGAGACACCTACAGCATGAAAAAGACACTGCACTTTGTGAAAGAGGAGGTGGACAGATAAAGAAAAAACTCCTGTCAACGTAAATCTGTATCTGTATTAAGGTTGTATTCATGTGTAAAACTAAAAAACTGACCTCATTGCCCCCTGGTAGTCGGTTCATCTGCACCAGCTGACCTTGAGCATCAAGAACCAACTCCGTGAAGGTGAGCAGCTCAGAAGGCAGAGGGCATTTTGTTAAGTGGGCATAAGCCTGGCTAGAGTGCCACAGCTTTTTCAAAGCCTGGGAATAGAGGGGAGACAGTTGGAAAACAGTTGCTGCGTCAATATAATCAGGCTGATATGAATTATTAGTTTTGAGCTGTACCTGTCTGAACATTTCTGGGAAGTCATAGACATAGGTGGTGCCCAGAGACTGCGCCTGGAAGCGCTTAGACTGCAGCAGGTCCTTGGTGACATACGGGGTGTTGATGAGCATGCCATGCAATGGACCCTGCTTGTCTCCATAAGCCTGGAACATGATCTGGGCAAAGAGGGACAGACAAAGAGTCACTTTATAGATTAACTGACCTCTTCAACAACCAAGCTAAAATATCGTGAGTGTTGAGAATGATGACGATGATGGTATGGATAAAGAGCAACTGCAACCAATATGAGGTATATGATGTAACAATCCCTTGTTTAATACACCATGAACACAGAAGCACAAGTTAGATGTTAAACAACAATGCAGACAGGAAGTAGTCAAAACCTAGAGAGGATGTATCAGCTTTATCATAAATTATTAGGGCCATCAGACAGACATGATTCACTTGGAACTTAGTACAGGTGCATTTCTGCAGACACTTCCAGTCACAGAGATTTTTGATTTAGGCCCATAACGTCTAAAGAATCTCAACAGCATGTCTTTGTATCTCAAAAGCATCCCACTGCACAATGACAATGATTGCAGGAAATGCAAGTTGTTTTTCCGCATGTTAAGATCAGAAGCCCAATTCAAAACCTCTCACACTGAATATTACGGAACTAATAAAGCAACCACAAAAAAAGAAAAATCAAAGAGAGACAGGAAAATAACAAATGAAACATGTACCAGGATAACAGCCATTTTTTCATCATATTTACACATAGATTCAACTATATGCCCATTGCAGTTGTTTAACATCCCTTTGCTTACAGCTCTTTATGGTTGGATGTGATAATGGACAGATGGCTGGATGAAGTGTAACTTACCTGATCAGCTGCATGGAGAAAAGATATTACCAAAAGAATTGTCCACCAAGCTAAGGGCGTAACACCATACTGAATCTCTACTCTAGCATAATAAATCTTAAAGCTAGAAATACATTTTACAGGCTACTGCATAAAAATGACAAACTCCATCTTCACATTTATTCGAGAAGCTGGTAAATTGCATTCTGGGAGCTGATATCTCCAGGATGGAGCTAAAGCCCTTTGCCAATGACTGGACAATATGGAGATGAGATGGAAGATGTGCGAGTGCCCCACCTGTCGGTCTTTGGGCCCCACCTGTCCGGTTCGGGAATCAGTGACCTCCTTGTACAGGCTGATGTCCAGGTAGTAGCCTGATTCGTTGGTGAGAAAGAGGCGGATGGGGATTTGCTTGCCTGTTGGAGTCAGGCGGATGTTAATTTTCAGTTCAGCCTGCAGGACACGCAACTTCCATAAGCGGCTGCCGTAGCGCATCACCATGGAACGCACAGACTCCTCAATCTAACAGGAAGGATTATTAAGAAACAAATGAATCAATGTGAACTGAGGTCTCACAGCATGTTAAAGAGAGAGTGTCATAGTTTCACAAACCTTTGATGGGTCCATGATGACCGTGGGGACAAAATTGAGGAATATATGGTTACAATCAGTCCGTACGGTTGTGTTATTGAAAGCCACCTCCAGCTCATCCATGGCTTCCAGTAGCAGACGCTCTGCCTCATTGTGAAGGTATTCAAAAGAGGCCTCCTATTAAAGGAACAGAAACAAAACTGTTAACAGGGGCCATTTATGGTCAAATAAGAGGACAGCTGTTTTGGAGAATCTCAAACATTTCAAAACAGCATGAAAAAAGTAGCGCAAAGGATACATATTCCAGTGTTTTCTCACCTTTGTGACCAAATCAGAGTGGCGGATAATGGCTCGCACAAAGAAACGGTAGTCTGTAACCTCTGTGCCCACTTCCACACGGGCTGCACCCAGGTACAGGTGCATCTTGTGGTTGGCACATGGGATAGCAGTTAAGGCAAAATTGCGCATACGGTTGAGCTCCAACTGGAAAGCCAGTGCCGGCTCCAAATGGCGATAGATCCTGTCCTCTTCAAACTATTGAGAAGCAGGCAGGACACAACCGCAAACACATACATCACTACAGAATTTTAAACAGACGTGTTCAAAGACTTTCCGGAAGAACTTTTTCTTTACAAATTAGTTTTCCCTGTCATCATCTCTTCCATTAACAGAAGTAGAGCAAATTGGCAATTTCAGGGGTGCCGAGTTGATATAAGCATTGAAAGATGCCTGAGAGCCACACACTGTATTAAGTCAATGAAATCTTGGGCAATCTTGATCTCAGAAAGCTGCTAATGGATGTCATTTCTCTTAAATGCGAGACATAGTGTGATTAAAGAGTTCATTACTTTAATGAGTTTTGGTGGTGTTATTGTAGTGAAACTATCAGGGGTAACAGAGAGCACTGATTGTGATGAAGTGAAATTCAGCACCATCAAGGGGGTAAAAAGTTGTTTCTGAGAAGTACAACACAGTTCTGAATGGTCTCAGCCAAAGGAAGGTCTCTTAATTGTTCTGGGTTTTTTTTCTGCACGCACGTCAGGTGTACATCCCTTCATTTTTCCAATACAAATGTTAATTTCTACATGAGTAAACACCACCCACCTTGTCTCTGGCACGGAATGTGAAGAATTTGGGAAATTCTCTCTGCGTGGAAGAAAGTGAAACAGAGACAGAGAGAAAAATCAGTAATGTCTTCATAACAAAAGCTGTAGTTGCACATGCAGCAGTGTTAGACATGCAGGTGACAAACTATTATGGACTTCTTTTGTTTTGTTTTTTTTTAATGGCTCAACCACTAAATATGGAGTGTTATGCAGTGTTGATCAGAACCTCGCCTTAGATGCATGTAATTTATCAGGAAATCACTGTGTGTTCACACAGACAGAAAGCTCACATAATAATGGCAATAGACTGCATGTATATGTTTATAAAGGGAACACAGTGAGTGGTGCCATATATATGCTGATGAATAAAACATTCCTTTTTTCAGAGACATCTGATCCTCTGAATAATGCCTGGCAGCCATGTTTGACGCTATCAGATGAAGTGTCCCATTTGCCAAAACAATGCCAGACCGATTGGAGAAGCTCTCATCAGCTCCCAGCCTACACAATAACAAGAAAATGGCAACAGTGTACACCCCAGAAAATCTCTGCAGCCACGATCTGACACTGTGATTACACATCACCTCCACAATGTAGTGAAAAACCAGTTCAGGGTGAGCAGGCAGAAAGGTTCAGACCACTTAGGAATACTCCCAAGTTGCAAGAGCCACATAATGACTGTGACACCAATTAGCATGATCAGCACTCATCAGAGACTGTGGTGCCATCAAAAGAAAAATCAATGCCTATTCTCACAAGGACAGCAGCGGCCAAAGAACGAGGCCTTTCCCCAAAATCTAATCCTGTTCTAAATCCCCATCATTATCCCCATAATTTGAATGCTAGTGCGTTAAAAATGGGTCAACCCTAGAAAGATAAATGTGGACCTGTTTAGTACAGCTCAGCAGACCATATATCACAAAACTGCCATAATTGAAGGTTCAGTTCCTCAAAAAGCAAACTGTGGCTAATCAAAACCTTACTGATTCAGAACAATGATGTGTGTAAGTTTTTATTTACACTCATTCAGCAGAGTTGAATAATCTTCCCTTGAAGTCGAGGAGTTGTAGGATGCCATGGCTTTTAAAGATCAAGCAGTCAATGCAGATAATAAAATAAAATCCATGAAGGACTATTAATACATTGTCTATTTGTCTCATTAATGTACTTATTGTGAACTGTCTACAGTATTTTAAAACTGATTTGTTTCAGATGAGTGTCTGGATATTTAATGTGCACCTCCACAGTAGGGCGTGTTTGAATGATTATTAACCAGATGCATTGATACTTGTCCAACGGATGAAATCAAAGAGCCACCTGTCCTCATTTCCTTTATCTTCTTCTACTTACATGAAACCTTTGGTCCACCTCACAGTTGATTTGCTTCCTGAAATCCTGTCATCATAAATGTAGCAAAAGCAAGGCATGCAGAGAGAGATACAGAGACAAACAGGATGATAAGCTTAATTTAATAATTTAATAATGCAAATTATTACAATTACCATAACAGTATCATTCCATATGAACAAACTAGTAAAAATATTAGTAGAAGAAAGATGGATGCAGGATTGCTCTTTTGTAAAATTTTTATACATGCTTTTGTGAACTGTTGAATTGGTAACATGCAGGGCAGAACACAGTGGAGAAAGGTAGCTGACTTAGTAAGTGTTAATTAGGGCCCTCACCTTTTGAGCCACAAGGAAAGTCAACCTACGGATTCCATGTTCAAACAGTAGAGATTTCTGTAACGGGAAAAAGGCAAAAATGTCACAATGGCAAGATCTTCTTAAGCCATCTCACACACTCCGCTGAAATTAAGAGAGATACAAGAGCTTGATGCACAAAAACATCCCACCTTAGACTGAGTGAACTCTCGGAAGCTCGCTGCCAGGCCATCGTCATCGATGTCGCTGTCGGTCTTTATAGCTACATTTAAGATATGGATAGGCTCATCCTGGATACTCTGGATAACAACGGAAATACACATTTACATTTTAAGGTGCGGTTATAGAGGTCAATGACCAGCCTTTGATTATCAATGGTGTGTTCTTGTCACCTTACTGTCCTCTTCACCGTATAGGACAGGATTACCTCCCTCTGGGAAGGTTGGACTTGGGGGAGGAGAATCAGAGAAGCAACTCAACACATCTGTGATGTTCCTGTTGAAGAGACAAATCATACACCTCATTAATCACACTTAAAACGGATTATTATATCCACCTGCCAAAGAAAAAATATCCAAGTGAATAAGTATTTTATATATGGACGGACCTGGTGAACTCCTGGAAGGAGCGGAATGCGACCATGGCTCCCATGCGCTGACAAGGCGGTGTAAAAGATGTGTCAAGCAGAACGTCACTGACGCTGGCTACATGCACCATGCCATAGTGGTTTAGGTTGGATGAAAATGACATCCTATGGTATTGACAAGTAAAGGCAAGGTAAATTCATACACAGAGGTAACTCAAAGTGCTTTACACAATGAAGTTTAGGTAGAGGAATGAAAGAGAGTAAAATTTTACACAAAGAGAGAGGAATTACAATGTTGTACCATTAGAATGATTCTGTGACAATGTCCACCATCCACCTTTAAGAACCTCATAACAGTTTTGATACCCCACCTTTACAGAAGTTTCAGATGCTGGGATAGATTAATGTTTAAAAAAAAAAAAAAACACTTAAAAGACCGTTATTTGTAGAGGAGAACTGAAGGAGGTTCCAATTATAAAAAGCTAAATTACACCATTGCATGTGAATACAGTGAAAGCAGCTGTGGAGTATTAAGGCATTTTTGACAGAACATGTTAGTCAAATTAAAACAAAGATTCCTTTTTATAGGAACAATTCAATATAAAACCACCAGACAGACCCTTTAAACATTTGAATTTCACTGTTTTGGGTGTTAGTCTTTTCATTACAAGAATCTGTCCCAGTTCACACCCACTGAAAGCACTCAAGAGGTTTTGTGTATCAAACCTGTCCACAGATTCCAAATCTGAGGCATTTGTCTTCCCAGGACTGTCATCCTTAGATTTACTATCTTGTGCTTTAAGGTCCTGGGATTTAGTTTCCTGTAATTTAGTGTCCATGGCTTTTACATTGTCCAGGATTGGAGCAGACATTTTCCTGGCAGGACAGTCACAGGACTTAGTTCAAGAGATTTGCACTGATGTTCAACATTTTCCCAACAAGTCCTTGAAAATCATCAACTCTCACACCATGTAACATCCATCATTTTCTTGCAAATCTCCAAAATAGAGAAGCTCATACACACAATAGTTAGGAATACAACACTCCTTCACAAAGACACAAACACACAGACACAGACTCAAAAAATGTTTGACACAGAGGCTGAATACCAAAGGCCATGCTGTTGTCAGTAAAATTCAGAAACATAACATGTCTCAGTCAGATTAAACTCCTTTTGCTAAAATAAGCTTCATTTGGGAAATTTCAAAGCAACAGGCAATCTGTTGACTTAATAACCAGCTGAATTAATTATAACATGGATTACTGCTTTGACCATGCACCTAGCTAGCCAACAGTCACTAGTAGTCTATGCAATAAAAAGAATGTTTACAATACCTGTTTAGAGTGGGGATGTTCCCTCTGCAATCAAACAACATTGATTACTATGTGGTTAGTGGCAGGCACCAGGAAAGGAAGACAGTCAAGGTGTAGCAATATGTGCATGTATGTATGTGTGTGTCCTTTAATGCAATCAATTTATTTTGCATTGATCAATATCTAAAATATAACAACAAATGCAATGAATGTTAAATGGATGATCAGTATATCTTGGAAACTTCTTAGCATGTTTCACTTCCTGACTGCTCCCTTTACAACATGCATTATGAGATCTTAAAGCCTATTTGTCCTGAGGTATATACTCTGAACAAAGACAGAGGATTATTTCACATTCGCAGGCTTTGCTCAGTGTTTAGTTCAGTGTTGAGTCAAACATGACCGTTAATTCAGACACATAAAATCACAAACATGCAATAAAATGTGTGTATGATGACATTCAAAGCTTTCCTACATCTAACTGGAAGAACAAGCTGACATAGCAGAAAAAAATATTAGCTCTACAAAGCGACAACAGGCAAACACACTAAAACGTACAAACATTCACACACAGACAAATTGGACACAATCACACAGGTGGGATGCAGAGCACAAATGCAACAGAAATGCCACAGTACTTTGTCTGTCATAAGCTTTTCAAATGCTGAGCACATAATAGACAAAGCCCAAGTTTGTCTAAGATTTCTCTCTGATTCTCAAATTTTGCATGGAATTCGGATGCCCGGACTTTTTTCCAGGACTTACAAGGATGGGCAACTGACAAATGACTCTTGAGGGTGGGAGCTTTGTGGTTCATGGCACTCAACACACTTCTGACAAACCAAGAACAGTATCAGTCTTGCAAAATACCTTCCTTTGCACATGAGGAGCATTTACATGAAGAACAACTATGGACAATGACACATAGCTTGGAAAGTGGAAGAGGAACTGAGGCACAATGGATGAAATAAGAGTGTGAAAAATTACAGCTCTTCACTGCTGCAGTGATTTTAAAATGAACATATTTATCATCAGCGCTTTATATATCCATCTTATAATAATTATGGCACAAAAGTGACTTCAAGACAATGGAGGGATATATTTTGTTTAAACACAGCACACTTTAGCTAGGTTACAAACTGAGGGAAAGGGGTAAAATAGATCCTCCATATGATGCAGATAACTTTGAGGAGTAGTGAGTAGGAACAAGAAAAGACAGCTGCAGGTGCTGTCACTAAGACACAGACTAAATAACAACATGAAACGTTGACAAAGTTGGTGCTGCCAACATGTCTGCATCAGTCAACAAATGGGAAATTCAAGTAATGATTCCTATCCACAATGCCATTTAAAGAGAGAGCAGCAGCAGAGATGATGCGCAGCACCGGAGCACTGCAGGCATTTTGTGTATGCGATACCTGTTTGGGTGCGAGGTGGGAAGCATGAACTGGAACTCTACTATACATGTGTTGTCTCTCAGCTGTCGATGCTGAACGCTGTTCAGCTCATATGCAATGTATGCTCTGCGAACGTACACCTGCGGTTATTGGAAATAAAACCACAGAAAACATTAGTCTGTGGTCTATCTGTTTTAATATCCAATAATATTAAGGCAAGGCAAACTGATTTGCTCATTATTCCTCTCACCTCAAGGGCCGCCATTCTCACTACCTGATTACTGTGGTAGAAGAAGTTGGGCAGAACATCAAAAATGGATGTTTCTGAAAGGATCAGTTTCTAGACAAAAAAAGAGATAATTAGTGATCTTTACCACATTCTCCATTTTTAGAGTGTTGTGCAATTCCACCACTGTTCCTCATTTACTGCTTACCTGCAGGTTCTCAATGCAGAACTGATGTCCATACATATCAATGGCAGAAAGGAAGATGGACTCCACCTGGTTGTGTCGTAGCTCATAAGACGGGAGGTGGGAAGCGATCAATACCTGGTTAAAGAGGATGAATGAATTACAACAGCTAAAGACATACAAGTATATAGTGACACCTGGTGGTAATACTCTATAGATCATGGATCTATCTACATATTAGAAAGATCTGACCTTACTTAATACTTAAATCTAACCCCAAATTCTGGTGTCAGTAAACAAGGGAAAACTGCATGTGCCTTAGAGGGGATAAAACACTATAATTTTATGTAACTTCACCATTTTTAATATAAAAGCTCAAAAATCCTACCTAGTGCACCTTTAACCATTTACATTTTAGTAATGTGGGATACATTTTAGTTCTCTGTCAGTTTGTTCTCCCCTAAACTGAACCTTAATTTGAAAGCATGGCTTTCTTATTTTAACGATACATGTTGTTGATCCATACCCCTTTTAAACAGATATGTAATATATTTTAGTCAAATGTTCAGGGGGTGGAAACAAACTTACTAAAACCTCTGAAAGTTAACTCTGTGGTATTTACAATCTGAGTCAGATTTTGGATGGAATGCAATGCTTCATGTAATGTTTTCTCTTTTCTACTCACTCCACAGCAGATTACAAACAGTATGGTAGAGAAAAAAAATGTTCTCCAGGAGAAATCTACCTGGGACACCAGGTTTCTCAAATGTTCCTGATTATAATAATCAGGTCTCTTGTTCACAAGACTATCAAGAAATCAGCTTACTGGAAAAAAGCAGACTCCAGCCCATTTAATTAAGTGTCTGTAAGCACTCAATGTTAAATATAATGTGTTTTCAATGGAATATGAAGCAAACAAAATTAGGAGTCACATCTAACCTGCCGGGCACGTAGTGCCACTTTGGCATTGGTTGTCTTGCTGAGCTGGGTAAGTTCAGTCAAAATGGTCATTAGTTCATCTGTCAGTGTGGGATCACGGCCACAAAGTTGGTCCTAGATGCAGAAGATAACATTATATAACAACACAAGTTAAGAAAAAACCCAAAAATTTGAATAGCATAAGGATATTACATACCAAAGGCTGAGGTGTAATTTGTAAAGAATTATTTACAGTCACATCTTATAGTAACAGTACATACTGTACAAATACATATATTTACATCTGTAGACAAGAAGTATAAGAAGTGCATCAATGATCTGCCAGTGCACCCGCAATCACAACATACTGTTATGACACCGACTGACACATAAATATGGATATGATTGAGTATCCTGTTGAAAAGGAGAAGCCTTGGACAAGCTGTCTGATTTCATCTGTCTGTTGTTAATCATGACTGTCGAACAGATACTTACAATCAGCATAGTGACCAGCAGGTTCTTCTTGGTGACTTGAGCATGGGAGAAGATATAGTTGAGCACATTGGCCATGTCACCTTTGTTTTCCTCACGCAGAGCAAACACACACTTGTCATAGTGTCCTGTTAAACAGACATGTAAGAGCTCTGGTAAAGGCTACACAGGGGAACTGCAAAGTCACAAATGCTGAGGGGTTTATTGTGAAAAAGCACCACCAAGTGGACAGAAAGAGTAAGTGCATTTTGTTTTAAATCTTCAATAAAGCTAAATCCACATCATCTGTTATGTGCCAACGGGTCACTGCAATGTGTTGCTGCTGAACCTCACCATTCTGAAACTGGATCTCTACTTTCAAATACTGTCTGAGCAAGTCCATCACCACTGCCTTCATGTGTCCCCGAATTCCACTACGATACCTGTTGGAGAAAAAAAAAAAAGTCTGTCTAACCCGACACAAACACACAGCATCTTACTAAATGGGAATATGGACAGAAAGTAGATCCCTTAATCTGTGGCACAGTTTAACAGTCTAACAGAAAATAAGTCAATCTCAGTGTTACAAAAAAGATGATGTCATGAAGCAAATTACAGCATAAGCCTTCTAAACTTTGTGTCTGACAGAGACATTCCAGACCTGCTATGTTCAAGAAGCTGGTCTTTGGGTCATAGAGTGCTCACTGTGTAAAGCTTTGAATTAAATTGACTCGGAGAGTATCATACTCACTTCTGTACCAACTGAACGATGCTTTGTGTATTCATAAAGAAGACTTCTCTCTCTGACTTCTTGTTAAGAGTAGCAGCATGGCTGTCAAGGATGTTTGCAATCTGGAAACAAGGGAGATAAACATTAATCCCGACAGCAGTAGAAACTCTTAAGCATTTAATCCGAGTGGCCCTGATGACCTCCGTTATCTTACATCCATTATATCCTGAATAAGATCCTAAGCGAGTGTGAAATGTGTGCTTAAAATTAGAAGAGGAATATCATTAGGGCTGTGTGATAACACTCCATTGCTACTAATCATGACAATGCACAAGCCAGTCACTGCTCTTCAGAAACTAAGCATAAATATGAAAGTGTCCAAAATGTTTAACCATCAACAACACATCAAATCCAGTGTATCACTGAAATAAAGCAGCAAACAGTCTCTAATGGAAAAATAAAAAATAAAAGCAAGCTATTATTAGAAACCCAGAGTGAACACAAATGTCATATGTGTAAAGACAGTTAGGCACACACATATAACACATTCATTCTGCTTATCCCTTTACTTATACAGATATGTGGTCACTTGGATATATATTTTGAAGTAATTTGCAAATAATATCTGGTACAAGAAACTGTGCAAAATGTCAAGGATGCTGTGTTTTCCTCATTGACTGGAAAATTGGCAAATGAACATTATAGTTGAGAAATTCCCCTATCAAGCTAACTAACTTTTGCAGGAAAGTAATCATCAGAAAACAATCCCACATTTTTATTAGAACAGGGTCTTACTGCTGGCGTTGTAAATGGTCAAATGTGGCAGCATTAAAATCTGCTATATATCTTCATTACTAATCAGAACCTGGGAAACCAAATACTACTATTTCTGGAAAAAAAGGAAAGCAAGTGCTCAACTGGAGCTTTACTGTTCCAAAATTACACATTAAAGAAAAATTCTTTGGGTGCAGTTAAGATGGCGTGTGCATGTGTTGGTGGAGCACCTGCTGGCTGGGAAACTGGCAGAGCACAGAGGTGATGTTGCTAGCATACTGAGCCATCTCCTTCTTGATGGCTTTCTCGACAGCAGGTGGGATGCGACCTGACACACTAGTCATGATGTCTTGAAGCTCCAACAGTGGCAAAGAGGGATCACGCATGGTTTTCATCAATCTTTCCACCCATTCTTTCAGCTAGAACAGAAACAGGAGGTATACACTGAAGAAACTGCTCACAGTCAGGACAGCTCATGTTGGTGTGTAGGTGTTATGAATTTTTACCTTAGCACTGAAAAAAGGCTCAGGTAGACAGTAGCCATTCATTATGTGAACAAGGTGATCCAGTGTGTTATGGAAGACCCTGTGTAGCTTCTCCCCTCTGAGGGCTACTGCCTGGACAGAAGGCAAGGCCCCTGTGTACAGCTCCGCCTACAAGACAGACACTTGTTAAGACACATTTTACAGCATTGTTGCCCATGTGCTGATATTTCATACGCAAGCATTTTCAAGGAGGTAGTCTGGTAGGAGGGAGTGGCAGGCTACCCTGTCTAAATGCAGGTTGAAGAAACATGTATTTACCCTGAATAATGTCTTTCCAAAAAAGAAGCACAAGATGTTTAAGTTACTCCTTTTCTTATTTCGGTGTTATCACCTAATTAGTAGTGAAACATTAAGACAGCCTGACATTAGTTTTGTTTACATGTTAATGCTAACACTTGTTCCCTTCAGATAACTGATCAATCACTTTCACTGGCACCCTCAGTCTCCTGCCTCACTGTTGCTGCGATTCCACTAAATAGTCATAAACAAAAATGCAAATACTCAAATAACTATTCAGTAAGCTTCAGAGGTCCTTTGAACACATGTTGCTTTTCTTAATAGCTGAAATATTATATGAATGGCGTGAATTTTGAAAAAAAATAAATAAATAACCCATGACCCATTTTGGGTCATTCTGGTCCAGGTACATGAGAAATCCTGCGGCATACCTGTGACACACAGGTATACACTATAGACACACAGTACCTGTTGCACTCTGCTTGGGTCGTCTAGTTGCAGCTTGGCAATGACACAGCCAGGCTCAAGGGCCGCTCCAGCCCTCTTCACATAGTGAATACAACCAGACTCTGCAGCTGTAAGGGTCATTACCATCTTCATCACCTGGAATTACAGGAAGTACAAAGAAAGAATGAGAATTTCTGGGAATCGCAAAATTCGATTCAGATTCTTGGGAGTTTGATTCATCTCAAAATCCATTTTCATTTCAAAAATGATTTCTTGATACAAAATGGACTCTTGACTGAAGAAAATGAAGAGGGCACTTTGACTGTCACACAGAGGTAATTAATTAGTCATTAAATAAAAAAATGCTTGAAGCTGCTGCCTTTTGTGAAGATAAATTACAAGATAATGCCGCATGGCTCTTCCCATTGAGTTTTGCCTTTTTTGCTCTATCAGCATAAGATTAACATTATTAATCATTAACAAACATTCAGAAAACTGATCTTAGACATTTCTGAATCGACTATGAACTGTAAGCAATAAGAATCAAGATTCTTGTGTGAATCCATTTTTTTTTTTACTCACTCCTAGTACAAAGGTTACATCTATACAACTTAAACAAAAGTTAAATACATTTGAACTGATTCCATCTTCTTTGTGGATGACATACACACAACAGAGTGTACCTCTATTTCAGCGTAGCACTGGCCAGAAAACACGTGTCCACCATCCTCAACTGTGTACTGGATTAGTTTTCCTGCTGAAGGAGATCGCAGCATCGAAGGATCATTCTCCCTTTCAAAAACACAAGTCTTGTTCCCAATTGTGATGCGATACCTGTAGGGGAAAAAAGATTATTAATAAATTAATAGAAATTAAATAAAATTAATAGAATAAGGACATGGCATTTCATCATCTTTTTGTTCCTTCTACTCTTTGGTAAACTTAGAGATAAATTAGTAGTGATAATTTCATTTTAAATCTTCGTTTCCTCTTACCTGTCCACCTCTTCCTTCATGTAGGTAGTGTAGCTGCTTCCATCATAAGACAGCAAAAGACCTCCATCACTGAGCCGATGGACATCCACCTCAGCAGAAGAGTTGTTCATGATGACCACGTAGGAGTTGGGAGACTGGCGTGTCACTTTCAGGACATACTTAGTACCTTCATAGATCAGCTCTACATCCACAGTGTTGAGTAGTGTGTGTGCTGGCAGCACCTGTCCCCTGGTCAGACATCATACTGTGTTATCAACAGTTCCCAAGCTTGTTTTTGTTGACTGACTGAAATAGATCACTACGGTATGTCACATTTTACCTTTCAAGAGAATGCAGAAAGTTGGACACACTGTTTCTCAGATTAACATCTGCCACATGAAGAGCCCCACTTACGATGCCCAGCATGGTGTCCGGACGCTCTGCCTGCATACAACATATAACTGACTTCTTATCCAGAAAAACAATAAACATGCAAGCATAAAGTCAAACCTTATGGTGCCAAGTAGATAAATCACCAGGTCTTACTACTATTTCAACTCTTGAATATAGCGCAGTTTCAGGACTAACATTATGTGTCAGTAAAACATATCTTTCTTTCACAATAGTTTTCATAAAGAGCACGTAGTGGCCACAACTGAGATCTACGTACCTGCATCTTCTCTGAGATTAGCCTGTCGAGCCAGCCCGTGTCAATGCTGTTGTGCTGAAAGCTTTCCGTCTCCAATAGCTTAATAAGGTATTCCACTGTGGTCCTAAAGTCTCCTCTGATGGACAGCTCCTTTAAAGCCACCACCATGTTGCTAAAAAAAAGATTAAGATTTAACAACATAATATGATTAGTATAAAGATATCCAGACAAAAAAAATAAATATTAGGGATAAATATTGGGTTTTTGAGTACTCTGTGTATACTCACGAGATGGCTTCTTCTCGGTTCTCTCCCCAAGAAAAACAGTGTCCAAACTGGGAATCGGCAAACTCATGTAGCCCTCCGGCCGCTGCAACACTGAAGTAGCCCCACACGTTCTTATTGCTACGGAAATTCAGCTCTTGCACTGTTCCAGAGCTTGGCTTGAAACCCTGCAATCATACCACATCCACACAAAGACACACAATTAATTTTCTCAAAACATGAACTAAAATCAAAAACAATTCTGAAATTTAGAAGGAAAAGTAATAACAACAACCTCTAGTAATGGAACAGAATATCAAAGTGAACAAAACTGAACAGGAACAAAAGTATTTTGTGCACCAGAAGAGACTGAGGCTTACCTCATCAGGATTTTCACTGGTGATACGTGCTGCAATCACATGGCCCCTTGGGGAGGGGGCTGTCGACAGACCCTCAAAGTCAATGGGAGAGTCTCCCCAAGGCTGGACCCCATAAAGCATCCGGATATCTTTGATCCTTTGAAGAGGAATACCCATAGCAATCTGACAGAAGACATTGGAATTAGTACAACACAAGTTTATGCTAGGAAACAGACATATATAGAACTTAAGGGACAGGCTCACATGCCTTCAACAAACATAGTTAACAGCACAGCAATGTATTTGTATTGAACAAATGAGATTTTTTCCCGACATGCTCCTCTGAACTCAAACAACATAAACAACATCATGGGAGACAGTGAGTCTTGTTGTTGCTGGGGAAAAAATACTATCGTCTCCGGGGCCAGAGAGTCTGTATCACTCCTACAGTGACACCCAATCAGCTTGACTACAAAGCTTTCCCAGCAACACTGCCCTTCAGCTTGTCTGCCACTGACCTAATTATACACAATCCTAAACACTGCAGAAAAGAACACGTGACCAAGTGGTCCTACTACCACTGGATCTAATACACAGTTTCTGTGTTTTGCCTCCTTATCATGCAGTCGGATCCCATACGGACCGGAGCTCATCCAGTACCAAGTGGTGAAGCATGCTAACTTCATCTGTTACGAGATAGTAACAGACTCAAATGTGTTGTATGTGATGTGACGGTGTGCTCTTTCTATCTCTGCAGGCATGCATGGGTGAGACTGACCTGCAGCTGAGCAGCAGGCAAGTTGACATCAGCTACCATCTCAGTACAGGGGTGTTCCACCTGCAGACGGGGATTGAGCTCCAGGAAGTAGAAGCTGCCATCTTGGCTGTACAGGTACTCCACTGTGCCTGCACTGACATACCCAACCATCTTAGCCAGCCTCACTGCACACTGAGGAGAGAAAACAACTTGATTCATATCAAGGTTCAAATATGCTCAAGGTTTAGTTAATCTGAATTTACATTGTTGATCTTAGCTCTCCATTTGTCAGCTATATATAAGTATAAACAAAGTTGGATGGGTTGTACCTTTTCCATATCCTCAAACACATCAGATGTGGCGATGGTAGCAGGAGCCTCCTCTATAATTTTCTGGTGCCGTCGCTGCACAGAACAGTCTCGACCAAACAGTGAAATGGCATTGCCATACTGATCAGCCAAGATCTGAACTTCTAAGTGGCGGGCATGCTTGGCTAGCTGCATGACGAAAATAGGTGAGCCTGGAACTTCTGCCTGGACCTAGAAAACGAAAGCATTTTCTTGTATTCAACAAATGCACAAAAAATTCTTGTATTATTTTTCCCCAGTTGAATCCAGTTTGGTGAAGCCAAATGTTCCATGTGGACCTTTAAGAATGCGTTCACACCCCCTGTATAATGAGTTAAGTCTGGCATGATATATTTTAAACCAGAATAACTTTGGGTTTACATTTACCTGTCTGAAGAGGTTCGGGAAATCTTCAACACAGTTGACTTTACGGATGCCTTTTCCTCCTCCTCCCTCTGAGGCCTTCACCATCACGGGGTAGCCGATCTTCTCTGCAGCCTGGCAACGGATATACACAACTTTACGGCATACAAGCAAGTATGCACAGCTCGAGCAACATGCATCTGTCATTATTAACTCTAAGTTAGATAACACACTTACTTTAAGTCCATCCTCGACATCCTGGATGCAGCCCAGCTCATACACATCAGTGGGGACATTGATGATTCTCTTCTTTTGGTTGTTCTCAGTCCATTCAACTGTCAGGCCTGAGAAAGAGACAGCATATTCAGCATGCATACTTGTCAGTGCAATGGTACAATGTTAATAACTTCTTTTTCTGAAATCTCAGGGATCTGCCTTGAAACACCAGGTATTTGCAACACAGACATAAAAATGTTTAGAAAAGTATATATACACATATTCTACATGAAGTATGAATTCACGAACTATTGACTGTTGTTGTTTTTTCTTGTTTTTTAAATAATAAGGAAACCTTTTGTCCCCCTCATCATTTAATTGTTACAAGACTATCTTTGGACCCCACACAAGCTGTGACCTACCTGTACCACTCCATGGCAATGTTGGAATGCCAGCTGTCTGAGCCACGATAGAAGAGGCAATCTTGTCTCCTAGAGCCCACATAGCCTGACTTGGAGGGCCTGAGGAAAGAATAGGCAATTACACAAAGAAATTTTGGTTGAGCAAACTGATAATGTGAAGGTAAATGAAAGGGTCAATAAAATGATAGATAAAGTAAGAAGCTTTTCTTACCCATGAAGGCAATGCCATGCTTGTGAAGAAGCTCTGGGAGTTTGGGGTTCTCTGAGGCATGACCCCACCCAGCCCACACTGCCTGTAAGGAATACAGGATAACAGATATCCAACTAAAGATAAAACGGTTAATTACTGTGGGAAAACTGTGCACATATTAAGTATGCAGCGGTACCTGAACAGGTATGCGTTTAGCAATGTCCAGAATGAGCTCCACATTGGCATAGTTGTTGTTGTTAGTCCCTCCTGGCACGGGCACGTAATGATCTGCCATTTTGATGTACTCTATGAAAGAAAGAGACACAGAGAACCTATTTTTTCCCAAAATCATCTGCATTTACATCTGCAATATTCCTCACTGGTTTGCTTTCTTCTGAATTACTTTAAATGTTTGGATACACTGCAACACTGAGTTTCAGGGCATAAACTGTCCAGTAATTCACTCATACGTGTTCATATTATGTTAAAGCTCACCTGCATTAGCCTTCAGGTCCTCTGGGGTCACCATTACGACAAAGCGGATTGCCCTTTCATTGCGAAACATCTCATAGGCCCAGCGGCGGATGGAACGCATGCATTTGACTGCTGCAATGCCATTGTTTGCAATAAGCACCTGAAGAGACAATAGGCAATTGAATTATTGTCTAATGCTGTCACAGATACTACTGTGGCTACAATATGTGCATTATTATTTCCTATTGTAATTGTGTAATTGTAATTATTGCAATCTCTACCTTCTCAATAACCTTGTTGCCACCAAAGCGGGTGACAAATTCAGCAGGAGAAGCCACGGTGAAGTCCCTCTGGAGGTCAATACGCCGGCGATCTCTGCCTTGCTTCACCAGGTGCAGCCCTGACATGCTTGGTCTGTTTTAAGATACACAAAAAATGAATGTAATGGCCCTTCATAACACCTCAACTTTTAGGTGGAAGGAGGTCTTAGCTCGATATGCTAATAGCAACTAATAAACTAACAACTGTGCAAGTCTTTCAGTAGCAGCTTTAAAGACAGTTTATGTTTACAGGCCAAGAGATAAAAACACATCGATATTATCTCATACTGATAAAAAGACAATTTAACTAAGAAAGACAGGATTTGACTATCTTTCTTATCTTAAATTTTATGGCTTGTGAGTGAGTTAGAGAAGCAAAAATAAAGGGTCATCATGGTTATCTTCAAGCCTTACAATATAACCACTGATAGCGCAGAACATATTATGCGCAATGGGCCACAAAACTTTACTTTTCAGACATACTGTATATACATGCTTGGGCAAGTGCCTCCGATGGGACAAGCAGAACAATTTGAATCAAGCTCCACCCTGTAGAGGAACCATACAGGGGAAGGGGCAGTACAGGGGGAGGGATATGATATCAGCTGAAGGGTGTGGCAGTGCCTGAGCTCGTTTGGCTGGCTGGCTTCTGTGGCCTGATACTGCACTATTGCATCACTGTAAGGGGTTACCAGGACAAGGCAATTGAGCTTCTATTGAACGGAGACTCAGATTTCGACCCAGCTGTGGAGGTGGAGGTTCTGTGCTGTGAGAGAAACAATTGGAGGGGGGTGGAGGAAGTGCACCCATCCAGTACATCGAGTTTTAAAACAGCCATTTCAGCTTCATAAAGTTTCTTGTCTCTCATCCTCACTGTCCTTGCAAAACCATCCAACAAAACCAGACTGAACAAAGCAATTACTGAGATCTATAAGAGCCTGTCATACATAGATAATGTGGTTATAAAGTTGCAAACAAAACCATAGTTTTCATGACTGGCACACAAAAAAAAACACTGCCCACATGGTTGGCTGTATAACACAACAGTATCTTGGAAGTTTCCAGATAAACATCAAAAGCATGTATGAAAGCAGCTTTACACCCGCTTTGACAAGCAGGAAAAGAAGATGCACGTAATTATGAAAGATATCAATATGAAAATACTCTGCATTATGGACTCATCTGAATCACATCATTTGAAATCCAAATCTGCTGTGAGGCTTTAGAGGAAAATTTAATTTAAAAGCCTTCCATCTGTGAAAGTGACAGTGGAATGAGAGGTTTTGGGAGCCCACTGGGGAAAAAAAAAACACTAAGGCTGGCAGAAAGCCTGAAAACTGTTGAAAACTTTAAAGGAAATTCTATCAGTACTGAATAGCTCCTTTTCACTGTGGGCTTGAAAATTTCTGTGTGTCAACATTTTTCAACTTTCCCAAACCAACATTCTGAAGTCTGTGGCTATATTTTAGGCCTACCTCATGGACTCGGGACACAGAGAACCCTCTTTAGAAGTCTGCAGCTAGTGAAACCACGTTTTTCATAAGTATTGCATAAGGGGGCTACACAGCAAAGGAGGAGTCTGATCAGAATATACTTTATACTTCCAGTCCAATAGGACTAGTGTCATAAGCACAGCATCTGAAGTTTCAGGTTTCATATTTGTAATTCACATTTGCATGTGCGTAAATTTAATGCATCACTACAAGTACACAGGCAAATGACTGAATAAAAGTAAATAATCCAAAAATACTTGAATTGCAACAGATATTACTTAATTGCAACAACGAACTCCAGATTTGGAAAATTAGTTTTCTAAACACTGTTGATACAAATTGATCTGCATCAGACCTGCTTCTGCTTCAGAATACCCGAGCAAATCAACATAAAATAAAAATCTGCAACCACACATTTAACTAATATAATAATCACAATATTCTGTGAAAAAATAACAGCGAAAATCAAGAGATTAGAGGGGATGCAAACAGACCAGGTTTGGATTCCTACCTTAGATTGTGCATGGGGCCATCAAGGTGGTCAAATCCCATTTCATATGTGCTATCTGAACTACCGGAGGATGGTGACAAGGATCGAGTCTCCTTTTCCTCCAGCTGTACGTCAGGCTTCCCTTGGATTTCATCCTCCGAGTTCTCCTCTGACACTGATCCCACCATAAAGTGAGAGTGCAACGGCGTAATGGCAGGGTTCTTCTTAGCAGCACCATCCTGCTGTGCCATAGCTGGACACGAACAGGTTGCAAATACTAGCAAGAAACACAACAGTGGCAATGACAGTTATAAAGAAGATACAGAGTCCAAATATCAGGGTACAGGGTTGCCTTGACTGACATGTGATGCTGTTTGTCATATTGCAAAAGTGGGTAATGAACTTAAGTATCTTGATAAAACAACTGATATTGCAACACGTGGACTGACAGCATCAGCACATCGTGTACAGGTTCTGAAAAGGACAATCACTAAACACGCTGAAACATATGTGTATCAAAATAATAAGGATGTTATAATAGTATTTACATGTAAGCCTGCTCATACTACTGAGAAGCAACTGAGGCACTATTTTATCCCTAAATAATGTCAACCCCATCAAACAACTGCTTAAGTGAGAAGCATGCATTCAAACAGCCGCACTTTGCAAAACGTGGACAATCCCGCTTGCACGTTGACATGCACTTTAAGTGTAGGTGCCAATCCAAACCAATGCACACAAAATACGTTTTTAGTCGATCTTACATTATAATGTAATGGCTGAGACAACTGTATGACTAAAGTTACAACTGTAAGATGCACACATTGATTTCAAAGCACATTTTGCTAAACAGACTGACATTACCTGCTCTAGTATTGGACAAGTTAAGTTTTTAATTCGATTGCAAAATTAACATTACAAACACCACTAAGTAGAATTAGCAACAAATCATTTACCTACCACAGTAATATCCAGCCTTTCTTCCTTTACGTTGCTACAACTACATTTTCCCCACTGTGTGTTCAAGTAAAAAGAGTAGACTCACAAGTAAGGCACACCTTCCTTACCTATCGATAGCTGCTTGCGAGACCAGAAAAACAAGCCAAGCACCGCAATCAGACACACTGCAAGCGTGAGCCAAAGGAACATCCCAAATTGATACGGAGCACGGAATTTAGCTTGTTAGCAGAACGAATGTTCCGGCATATTCCGTGTTATTAAAGGACATAGCTCATGAACAACTTTTTTAGTTCAGGTTTGCGTTTAATCAACTTTACCGCACAAAGTTACCCCTTCAGTAAAGCTAGCTTCCTATCTTAACACAGGCACACAACTCGCCACAGCTAGCTAGCTTACCGGCAGTGGTTAATACACTTATATTGACATAGTAACGGCTAATACAGTAGTGCTGAGTACGCTACAGGTGTACTCGCCAATAGCTAGTAGAAATCTTCTGAACGGAACTAATGACAGCCAGGCTTGTGTAACATAATCTGAGATAAACATCAACTCACCGGTGGAGATAAACCGAAACGTGATCCTGAAATGCTTGAGTCCAACAGATCGATAAATTAACTGCGTCTACCAGACATCCCTGTTTCCAGCAATGAATGAAAAAAAAAATCACATCATGGTGAGGTCACACATCTCCGACAAACGCCTCAACAGCAGAGAGTGGGGTGATGTGATGATGCGCAGGCAGGTTACTTTTGGACGTTGACCTACGACCGCAGCTTCCGCTATAGAAATACATGAGGTAGAAAAGATTTCACACTCAAGATGGCTGCAACACATAATGTTTGGGAAATTAAATACAAATAGTACAAACGTTGTAGAATATATTATTTGAGATAGGTAATATGATGTGATATTAAAATAACTGTTTATATAAAGATGATAGTTGAGAAAATACCTCTCTAGCTGAAACAAAATTAAAATGCTTACGTTCCTTTAAAATTAGCTTATCTATTTGTTTTTGCCCAAAAAATAAGTAGAGGTATGTACATCTAATCATCCATAAAAAAAATTCCCTGTATTTGAGTTAAATAAAATTATTAAAAGGAACAAAAGGCAGACCGAATTAGACAACTCTATTCAGTTATTATGTAAATGTTATTGTTTTCACAGGGACATCATCAGTTGTTACGTTATTAACAACAAATGTACATCTTGCGTGTACTGACAGCAAGGATTCACTGTTTCGAACTCTTTTATCTCTTTCACATAGATCTAGGAAGGTTGCATTTGCGGAGAACCAGTCAGATTCCAGAGCGAATTTAGTGGGCGGGTTTCGTGAGATTATAGGAGGGGCAGGACCTGCGGTATCGCCATCCATGTGCTCTACACTGTATGCCGTCTGCAGTGTAATGGTGCTGATGTCCGGCACGGGGCCTACACTTCTCATGTTTTATTAGAAGAATCTTTTATATTTTCAGGTCTCAGGTCTCAAAGGACAGACCTTAGATAGAATTACAAAACTACTCATCCCGCAGCAATAAAGCAGAACAATGAGATATGTCACCAACCCAAAATGAAACTTTTTTACGTAGGCAATTATGTAGGTAGCAGGAGTTTAGACATCCCCATCATCTTAATACATCAAAGGTTCTGCAGTGCAGACACTTTTTATTGAGCTGATGCTTGAGCACTTCAAAAAGAACAATGAAATCATTTCTTAACGTTTCTTGTTTGAGCTGGCTGGGAAGGTAAAAGATACATACATATATATATATATATATGTAGTGAAAACTTTGAAAGAATTTAATATAACAGGATTAATTGTATTCTAAAGTTATCACTATGCTGATATGTATGATTCCAATGTATAATTTCTAATGTGAAACACGGTGTCTTAATTTAGAGACTATTTTTAGAGAGGCGTACAGGGGACTGATAGAGACCTTTCCCACATGGCACAGCAAGAATTACCTGAAGCTCAGTAGCATAACCAATGAGCTTGTGCTACAGACTACAGTGTTTGCAAAGATGCTACAAATTCAGTAAGGTGGTTCAAAAAGGTGGGATGAAGATGTGTGCTTTACATACATTTTCAACCCAGCAGAACAGAAGATCTATTAAATTTTCAATTTTTTTTGTACTATACTGTCTTTGAATAGTCAGCAGTGTTATTACTACACTGATCCACTAGATGATGTCAGAGTCCAACAGTTTGCCCTCTTTAAGTACAGTATAATGTGTTTTGGACAATGGCAAAGGTCACTTGGAGAAGCAATTTTTTTGTAGAAATAGTAGCCCTGTGGATTGCTCCAGATTATATTATTATCATTAAACAATTAAAATATTACATATTTTTTTTGTCTGTAAGGTGTGATGTCCTTTTGTGTGTTTGCGGTAGAAATATCTAGCAGTGATTACACAGTAATAGGCCTGATTACGGCTTCAATGTGAATTCACTTTCAATGACATATGAACTGTATTGAATTAGTATTGCATCTTCCAAAACCAGTTATAGAATTTAACATGATTAAATAAGAATACATTTGTGGTTGCATGTCTTTATATTGCTACTCAAATGGTGATTAGGTCACATTTATATGCTTCTATATTTCATTTACTTGGATCTTGCAGCCAACAACAAGGCATATTTTTGTATAACACATGCCTCTATACATACAAGGGAAGAAAATTGTGATAAAATCATGCTTCATTAAAATCGATTTGTATTTTGTTTTTGGGTGTTCTGAGACTTTAACCATTTGAATGCATTTGCTGAGAGAATAAAATAAAATTATAATTTCCATTTTACAATTCTAAGGTCTCGATTTACCGGTCAATCTATGTTCCAACCCTCACCTATGGTCATGGGTGGGTAGTGACTGAGAGAACAAGATGGTGGATATAAGCGGCTGAAATTAATTTCGTCCGCAGGGTGGCCAGGCTCAGCCTTAGAGATAGGGTTAAGAGCCTGGACATCCAGGAGAGAATCGAGTAGAGCTGCTGCTCCTTCTCATCGAGAGGGCCCAATTGAGGTGGTTCAGGCACCTGGTTAGGGTGCCTCCTGGACGTCATCTCTAGGGAGCTGTTTCGGGTATGTCCATCCGGGAGGAGACCCTGGGACATGATGGAGAGATTACATCTCTCGTCTGGCCTGGGAACACCTTTTATCCCCCCAGACGAGTTGATGGAAGTGGCCGGGGAGAGGACAGTCTGGGCTTCCCTGCTGGAGGAAGACGAGCCGAGCCGAGAGACAATTCTAATTTACATTCAAAAATGGAATGTTCTTATATTTTGAAATGGAATGTTCTGTTCTGGAATGAAATGTTCCACCAGTCTAGAATGAAAAGATTTAAGCATTCTTTTCTTGAATGTAATGTTCCAAAATTTTAGAATGCAGTCTTCTGTTTTGGATGGAATGGAATAGAATAGAATGAATGGAAAAGATAATGGAATATGCCTACCAGAATAGAAGATTCAGACATTCAAGAATTGAATGTTCTGTTCCAGAAAGCAATGTTCTGCTCCAAAATGAAATGTTCTATTCTAGAATGGAATGTTCCACCTTTCTAGAACAGGAGAATTTGAGCACAGAGTGGAATGCTGTGACATTCTAAAAAGCAATGTCCTGCTCTGAAATAGAATGTTCCAAAATTCTAGAATACCATGTCCTCTACTAAATTGGAATTCTCTATTTCCAGTGGAATGTTCCACCATTCTAGAATGGAATAATTTTAGCATTTGTACAGTAATGGAATGCTTAAAAAAGTCCTGATCTGGAGGGGAATGTTTCAACAAAAGTTTTAGTCTGGGAAGGAATTTTGGCATTCTCAAATCCATCATTCTGTTTTAGAATCGAATGCTGCAACATTTTAGAATGTAGTCGTTGAATGTTGAAGCATGCCATTCCATTCCAGAACCTTAAATTTCAGAGTATTGAAACATTCTGTCCCACGATAGCACTTTCCAGAAGAAAACAGAACCCTGAATTCTTGAGCTAGTGATTTTATTCTGGAATCCTGGAACATTCCTCACAGAGCATTCCATTCCAGACTGTTGAAAGATTCCACTGAAGAATAGAACATTCCTCTCCCAGCCACGTCCACCATCTCGCTGCCCCCACGACCAACCACACCATATTCCCAGAAAACCTCCTACCGGATACTGCAAGAAACTTGGCTGTAAGCCTTTTCCAAGTCGACAAAACACATGTGAACTGGGTGGACAAATTCCCACATGCCCTCCAACACCATTGTGAGGCTAGAGAGCTGGTCCAGTGTTCCGCAACTGGGACGAAAATATAATATATATTATATATATATATATATATATATATTATATAATATAATATTCCATACGAGAACGCTGAAATCCGGCACAGATAACTCCATTCTAGAATGTGAAGCACATCATTTTAAAATATAACTTTTCATTCCAGAAAGGAACATTTAATCCTTGATATTTAATATTTACAATATTTAATCCTTGGAATGAGGATTCCAACCTAGAATGCTGGAACATTCCATTCCAGAATTCGACATTCCATTCCATTCCAGAACATTGAATTCCGCTAAGGTAACTGGCATAGAGTTTCTTTGGGAGGCTGACGAGTGTAATCCCTCCATAGCTGCAAAACACCTTTCCTTCCCAGTACGGCACTCCAAGGGCAAGGTGCCCAATTATCACACAATGTTGAAGAGGCGTGTGACCCATGACATCCCCACAATATCCTGAGTCTTTCTAGAACACTGAATTCCTGCATTTTAACTTTATTGTAGAATGTGAAGCATTCCATTTCAAAATATAACATTCCATTTGGGAATAGAACATTTAATCCTTGAAATGAGGATTCCACCTCGGAATCCCAGAACATTCCATTCCAGAATATAACATTCCATTCCATTCCAGAACACTGAATTCCAGGACTGGTGATTTCATTCTCAATTGTGAAGCATTCCATTCTAAAATATAACAATTTAACAAAATAGAATATTCCATTCAGGAACAAAACATTTGGATTGAGGATTCCATCCTGGAATCCTGGAACATTCCATTCAAGAATACAACATTCCAATCCAGAACATTGAATTCAGGGACTGATCCCTGGTGGAGACTTTACCAGGGAGGATGAGGAGTGTGAACCCCCACCACACGTGCAAAACACCCTCCTACCCCAGTATGCCACTCCAAGGGCATTGTCCCTGATTATCACACGATGTTGCAGAGGCGTGTCATCCATCACAGTCTCACGGACTCCGGAGCCTTGAGGTAAAATATAACATTCCATTCTAGAACACTGAATTCCAGCACAGATGACTCCATTCTAGAATGGGAAGAACACCATTCCAAAATAATATATTCCATTTTGGAACAGAACATTTAATCCTTGAACTGAGGATTCCATTCTGGTATCCTGGAACATTCCATTCCAAAATACAACATTCCATTCCATTCCAGAACACTGAATTCTGGTACTGATGACACTATTCTAGAATGTGAAGAATATTCCAAAATGTAATATTCCATTCCAGAACAGAACATTGGATTCTGGCAAGGAGGATTAAATTCTAGAATGTGAAGTGTTCTATTCCAAAACATAACATTCCTTTCTGGATCAGAACAGTTAATCCTTGGACTGAAGATTCCATCCCGAAATCCTGGAACATTCCATTCCAGAATACTACATTCCATTCCATTCCAGAACACTGAATTCTGGGACTAATGATTTCATTCTGGAAAGTGAAGCATTCCATTCCAAAATATAACATTCCATTCAGGAACAGAACATTCATTCATTGGATTAAGAATTCCATATCAGAATCCTGGAACATTCAATTCCAGAATACAAGATTCCACTGCAGAACACTTAATTCTGGCACTGATCCCTGGCATAGATTTTCCTGGGGAGACTGAGGAGTGTGATCCCTTGATAGTGGGAACACACCCTCCCACCCCACTTTGACACTTTAAGGGCTTGGTCCTCGATGATCAGGTAATGTTGCAGAGGCGTCTCAGCCATGACAGTCGCAGAATATCTGAAACCTTTCGGTAAAAATTATATAGAAAATATAGCATAGAATGTTAAGCGTGCCATTCCAATATATAACATTCCATTCTGGAACAGAACAATTAATCCTTGGACTGAGGCTTCCAACCTGTGATCCTGGAACATTACATTTCAGAATACAATATTCCATTCCATTCCAGAACATTGAATTCCAGGACTGATGACTTCATTCAAGGATGTGAAGCAGTGCATTCCAAAACATAACATTCTGTTTCGGAACATGATATTTAATAAGTGGACAGAGGATTCCGTTGTATCCTGGAACATTCCATTCCAGAATTCAACATCTCATTCCATTCCAGAACATAGGATTCTGGAATGATCTTTGACATAAACGTTCCCAGAGAGGCTGAGGAGTGTGATCCCCCCATAGTTGCAAATCACCCTCCCCTGTATGCCACTCCAAGGGTACTGTCCCCAGTGATCAGGTAATGTTGCAGAGGTGTGTCAGCCATGACAGCCTCACAACATCTGGCACAGATGACTCCATTCTAGAATGTGAAGGATTCCACTCCAAAAAATAACATTTCATTTCAGAACAGAACATTTAATCCTTGGAGTGAGGGTTCCATCCCGGAATCATGGAACATTCCATTCCAGAATACTACATTCCATTCCATTCCAGAACATTGGATTCTGGGACTAATGATTTCATTCTGGAAAGTGAAGCATTCCATTCCAAAATATAATATTCCATTCAGGAACAGAACATTCATTCGTTGGATTAAGAATTCCATACCAGAATCCTGGAACATTCAATTCCAGAATACAAGATTCCACTGCAGAACACTTAATTCTGGCACTGATCCCTGGCATAAACTTTCCTGGGGAGGTTGAATAGTGTGATCCCTTGATAGTGGGAACACACCCTCCCACCCCAGTTTTACACTGTAAGGGCCTGGTCCTTGATGATCAGGTAATGTTGAACAGCATTCCAGCAGAATTCCAGCAGTGATTTGGGTGTGGTGGAGTGATTAATCAGTGCCCCCCCCCCTCCATTAGTCGGCTGATGTGCCCTTGAGCAAGGCACTTAACCCCCAATTGTTCCCCGGGCGCCTGACAATAGCAGCCCACTGCTCCTGTGTGTTTCACTGCATGTTGCATGTGTGAGTTCAGTCAGTGATGGGTTAAATGCAGAGAAGAATTTCGGTGTATGTAAAAATATACTGACAATAAAGTTTGAAGTTTTTTTTTTCATTAGCATTCCTGATCTTGTGGGAGTGTTGCAAGGTGGTCATGCAGAATCTGGTGCAATTGGTAGCCTTGATGGGTTCTTTTTGCTTTTCATCAGGAGTGTTTTTTTGTTTGTTTGTTTTGTTTTTGTTTTTTAATTTATTTAACATGGGTTGGTTCCAACACTAAGCTTCCAGATACTGCTGCCCTTGACTCCTATGTTGTGGAGTCTGTTTTGCCATTTTATGAGAAGTTGGTTACAGGGGATAAAGTCCTTATGCAAAGCATGTGGGTGTGGCACATGCTTGACTGTGTTGCTGTGTTGTTGGAGGTTGAGTCTTTGCCATGTTTACCAGATTTTCCTTTATCTGTGTCTCATTGTGAGCTGTGGAGTGAACAGAGAGCTGATCCTTCCATAGAAGGGCTGTTTCGCAGTGGCTACTTTCTTCAGGATGACATTTTGGTGAAGAAGTGGGTAACCCATGGTGAGGGTTTTATTGCGTATCCCATTTGTCAGGTTGTAGTTTCATCCAAAGGTCGTAGTCATGTTTTAAAGCTTGCTCACAATGAATCAAGTCACTTGGTATGTAAGATTTTGTGCCACTTATTTTTGATGATCGAAAAAAAAAGATGTTTCTGAGCACATTAAAAACTGTACTAGCTGTCAGCTAACTGGTAAGCCAAATCAGGCCATCAAACCAGTTCCATTGTACCCCCACCCATTTATTAGTAGATTTATCATTCTGTCACAGATCTATCATATCACTGTTCTGAATTGATGAGTCAAGCATTGCAGTTGTAGTTTTATTTTGAAGTAACACTCTAATTGCAAAGACAAAACTGGTCAATATTTTAATTAGAATGAGATATGGTCTTGCAAAAACACTTTGCAAAACGATGGTATCTTTATCCAGAGTACTGCCCAGAACTCATAACAATAGGTGAGGGTTGAAATGTAGATTGACTGGTGAATTGAAAACTCTGCTTTCTTGCTTAGCTCCCTCTTCACCACCAATGGTCTGGTACAATGTGCATATTAGTGATATGCGATACCACAGATTTTCTTTCTGATCTGATACCAAGGGAAAAGGTGGTATTGCTGATTCCAATACCAATGCTTTTCACAAACGCTAAATGTATTAGGACAGGGAAAATAAAAATTTGTTTATTTCAAATTTTAGCTATGAAATGACACTAAAACACACTTTAATTTGAAAGGGAGTTGTCGGCATACTCAATCCAGGGTAAAACGTTCACTCCATGTAGAGTGGTTTGAAGCTGCCACACATCGCAGGGCTGCTTCCAGATCTTGATTGGTGTGTTCGGTTTGTCCATTGGTCTGTGGGTGGAGACCAGAGGAGAGACTGACCAAGGCACCTAATGCCAAGCAAAAAGCCCACCACAGTTGGGAGGTAAACTGGAGGACTCAGTCAGAAACAATGTCTAAGGGAATTCCATGAAGTTGAAACATCTGTTCAAGCAGGTTAGCAGTGTCAGAAGCAGAAGGTAATTTGGCAAGTGCAATGAAATGTGCAGATGTCAAAAATGTGTCAAGTACTGTTAAGATAATGGTGTTACCTCTTGACGGGGGTAGTCGAGTGACAAAATGTTGGAAATATGAGACCAGGGTCTGGATGATAGAGTCAAAGGATGTAGCAGCCCTGCCGGTGGTAGTTAGGAGGCCTTGCCACAAGATGTACTCCTGGTATCCCTCTCCAACTACCACACTAGAGGGCAAGATGGACTCTGGTGACCTGTCAGAATCAGAGTCAGAAAACTAGCAGGAGGCTTCAGGCTTCACATGGCGGGTCCCAGGCCTGTAGGTAAAAATTAAATTGGCCAAAGAACAATGACCACCTAGCTTGACGAAAGTTCAATCTCTTGGTGGCTTCAATGTAAGAAGGGTTCTTATGGAAATAATATTAAAATTAGCAATTATATAATTACAATTACAGTTTTCAATGTGACTGAATCAAAATTCTTTTAATATTGGTTTGAATAAGATTGTTTTCCAGAGTCACTGGAATTACATGGATAACTGGTATATCTAGTGTTTATCCCTTTGTTTAAGGTTATCAACCTGCTAACACTCAAATAAAGAAAGAAAATGAGTGGCGCTGTACAACGTCCTCTGTTGTCATCTGTGCCAGGTCGAGTTCAAGCAGGTATTGAGGATAACAAACCCAAAAAATTCAACAGGTGCACCAAGCGGCTCAATACTACGATCATAAGGCCTCTGAGGAGGCAAACTGAGAGCCGCGGTACTCTGAGGGAATCCCGGTTAAATTTAACTCCTCACCAAGAAGCTGAGAACTCTTAGGCTTGCTGGGTTCAGGAGAGGGTGCCAACAAATTTACGCTAAGCCATTATTGCTATGGCCAAGGTTATGGTACCAGCAACTGTTTCATGGCACCATTTTTAGCTTGCCATGGTGAAGTTTCAACAAGCATACACAAACATTAAGTATTTGAAGTAAGTAGTAATTGAATGTTACAGTTTTTTAATTTGCCAGTTTAAAAACAGTCTTAAAAAAAAAGTAAAGTCATTATTGATTCTTGGAGAAAAAAATGGAGCAGCGGTGACAAGATGTATTCTAAGGTTGCTGTCCAAAACCACTGCCTCAGAATTATGATCATTAAGTTCATAGTTGTTTTTGCCTCACAATACAATTTTAAGATGGGAAGAGGGAATACTGCGGATAAAAAGGCACAGTACTTCATACGCATAGAGAATTAGGGCAGGACAGAAATGGTAATCAGAAAATTACTTTAAAGGATTACACCTAACATCCAGATATCCTGATCCGCACCGGATAATTTAATCAGGCTCTTGCTCTCGAGACATCTACATGTATAACTGCTGAAGTTGATGGTCTATAACAGAAAAAAGTTACAAATGACCACTGATGAACTAAAGTATTTTTCAGACTTATATAAAGTTATCAAGGATCTTACTTTTTTTTGGTGTAGTCTGCAAATAACAGCAGGCAATTGTCAATTCTGGAGTCTGAGAGCAGTAGAGAACACAGCAGGTATTTAAGTATTAAGCATGTTTTAGATTGCAAAGTGATGTTATATAGGGCGGCACGGTGGTGCAGTGGTTAGCACTGTCGCCTCATAGCAAGAGGGTTCCAGGTTCGAATCCCGGTCTGGGCCCTTCTATGTGGAGTTTGCATGTTCTCCCTGTGCCTGCGTGGGTTTTCTCCGGGTACTCCGGCTTCCTCCCACAATACCAAAAACATGCACATTAGGTTGACTGGCTACTCTAAATTGCCCCTAGGTGTGAGTGTGAGAGTGTGTGGTTGTTTGTCTTTGTGTGTTGGCCCTGCGATTGACTGGCGACCAGTCCAGGGTGTACCCTGCCTCTCGCCCGTAGTCAGCTGGGATAGGCTCCAGCTCCCCCGCGACCCTGACGGATAAGCGGTATAGAAAATGGATGGATGGAAGTGATGTTATATGTAATGTGTTTCTGACAACAGACATCTGAATATTTAACTGCAACAATACTACTACCATATATACCATATTAAAAAAATGTACTGAAGCTCAGTTTTGATATGTTGATGTCATGTAATTTCATGTAGGTTTACATGTTTATTAGGCATATTTATTGATGAGATACGGTAATGGCATGTTAAATAGCAGCAATACATACAGTTTCTGACAGAATATTTATTCTAAATGATTATTACGTGCAGCTTCATAAAATCATCGGTCCATCACCCATTGTTCCTTACATGTAGGCATATAAGAAAGTCTGTTGTGGAGGCTGTAGGTAATCAAGTCCTTGCATCAGATAATGCATATTTTGCAGTTAATTTATGGAACCGTTAAGAATGTTTTTTGGTGGAGCAGTCTTCTGTTTGGCCTTGATTTTGTGACTGTAACTGTCAAACACTGGACTCGATTCTCTGCTTCCTGATTTAGACAGTTCAGAATGTGATTTTGAGTTGACAGGCAATCCAGATCTAAGTATGTTTTGTCTTGAGGTGAAAGAGGTGGGGATCAGGTAAGGGCTGAATCGCAACCAAGGCTGAAGGCTGCGGAAAGAGTGTTTTCTGGACAGTGCAGAGGTTGAAGAACAGGTGGGGAAAGCTGTAGAAATTGCAGTTGGTGCAGCCGTGTAGCGGTATGGATACAACATTCCTCTGAAAGGTGACAGTGAAATTCCCTGTAGGAACAAAAAATCAGTTAATATTCTTAATGATACACCATTTATTTTGTGATCTTCCTGTATTTTCAGAATCAGTTTAAATATTAAACGTAGAGACACAATAGCATTAATTAAAAAAAGTTAGAACACAAGGCATGTTTTTGTGATTTGAATTTCAAAATAATTTTGTCCTAGAATTCCAAATGTTAGCAAATGACATCAATAAGGGTTGCTGATCTTATTCTATCAAACAAAAGGTTACAGTGATATAGACCTGCCTTCTGCAAAGGTCCTACACATAAAAGTGTCATGTTCTTATTTGCAGAAAACGGTTGTGAGTAATGAAGATACCAATTTTCCCCATTGGGTAAATTATAGGGAAAAGTGATAATGATATGCCACCAATAATTATTTGGAATCCAAGATGATGTCAGTTTGAAGCACACAGAGAAGAAATTTGCATCTACTTGTGCTCCTTAAATTCAAAGTTATGTTTGTTTGTGTCCTCTCATCACGTACCTGAGATGCCAGCATGTTCTGGGACAAGTGAAACCTGAAGGGAGATGGAGAGGTGATGCTTTGGGAGGAGAGACCCCCATTTTCTTGGTTATTTACATGAGACAATGAAGAAAACAGATGTCCCATGGTGGAAAAAGCCTCTGGCTTCACTGGCAACTCTCCAGGATGAAACAAGGATGTCTCGAGCTTACAAAACTTTTGGCTGGGCACACTTGAGAAATCCAAAGTCCGATGGTGTCCAACACTGAGGGATGATGAGTTTTGACTTTGCAACGACACAGGCTGGACCTCATCATTGATTTCACTCGGGTGCTGTTTCGAAAAGTCAATCTCCACAGAGCACATGTCATGTGACATTCTCAACATTGTACTTTGTTTTGTTGTGTCCTGATTGTCATTGCTCTTACGGAGAACAGACTTGTTCCACAGTGTCTCCTCACTCTTCTGACTCAAAATACACATATGTTCTGGCCTGGAAGAGCTGGCTTCAGCAATGTCCTCATCTTGTAGATCAATATCTGAATCACTTCCAGTATTGTTTTCATCTGTGGGAAAAATAATTACAGTTGTTATATGTCTTTGGAGCAAAAAGCAAAAAGAGAATACTTTCTGCTTTGTTAATGCTGTTTCTTATTAGAACAGAGTGGGGACAGACGTGACAGATGACTTAATGCTTTAACAGAACAGCACTGTCAAGTTTAGATGTCTGCTGCACAATCTGATATGGTAATGATGAATATATGGATGGGTGGATAGGCTGATGGACTAGATCCTGGAAAATCCTGATGCTGAATTCACCTGGTTTCATAGAAACATTGTCATAAAGACTGCATAATATACATTAAGTTAACTCACCTTGACAGGGTATGGACATCAGAGGGCTGCTCACCAGCTCCCGAGTGGAATAAAAGGGATCACCAGTACTTGGTTGCTCGTATGAGTCATCAGAATCAGCACAGTCCTGGTCTGCCTTGCTTTGGTTCTCATGCAGCAAAGAAATGGTTACCTGATTATTCCTATGAATCACAAAACAGAGATTAGTTAAGTACAGACATTTCCTTTCATATTATGATAAACTCAAATGGTATAAGAAATACCTCTTTTCTCGTCTCCCATTTCCAGTGTCTCTGAATGCTTTGGCAAAAGGATTGTTGTCAATTTTTAGCTGAGTAATCTTATGGAGAAAAATAAAAAATCAGCAAGGTTAGTCATTGCAAAAATACAGGTTCTTGCACAGTACCTGATACAACATCAGTAGAACATCTTTTTTAGGCCCTCTTATCCTAAAATGTACCTGTAACATACAGTAGATATATGTATTTAAATGCAAATTAAAGTCACACTAGGTTGGTTCTGTGTGTGAGTGTGGTTGAAACTGAGAATTGGGTGTAATATATGATGGTTACCTTTTCATTCTGATACGCAGTGACAGCAATGAACTCTGTCTCTGGGAAAACATAAGTCCGGAAGGTGCTGTATGGAAGCTTCATTATGTCATTGGCTCTCACAACATGAAATCTGGGTTGGTATTTATGCATTGAATTCAGAATTGTCTAGAAAAATAAAGAGACCATCAAAAATGAATATTGCTGATAGGTAAATGATAATTGGCTTAAATTATTTTGTTATATTTGATGAAAAATAAACAATGTCACTGTGAACTCATATTGACATGGTCTGTGATAATACCAATTGCAGCCAGTTTAAAAATGGGAGACCAATAACAAGTCCATTGTGCTACAGTTAACATTGAGAATATTGCTACTTACAAATCCATGTTTATCTGAAACATTATTGGTGAGCTTGAGTTTATGAAAAGCAACAGGCTTGCTCATCCACTGCCCTCCTTTGGATGGGCTGTCCGGGTGGATATACATGCGCTTTGGCATCTCTGGGTCAGCCTTCCCTGCCACCATCCAGCTGGAGTTGTGAAATTTATAGCGGCAGTCATCGACAGCAACAATGTCCATCAGCAGGATATACTTTGCTGTTTCATCCAACCCCTTTACCTGCACTTTGAAAGGTGGAAACATCCTCCTGTAGCAGAGTATTAATGAAAAGTGATTCAGTTACGTTAAAATCTTTAACTTCAACTTTTGTCAAGAAAGGAACATTTTTTTCATTTATAAAAAAGAGGATGCTGGAGGAGTTAAACCACTGATAAGACTGAAAAAGTATAATTTTTATATAACTTATATAAACTGAGCAAGAATGTAACAGAATTGTTAAGTAAAAGCGCTTGGCATCTCTGACCTATATTTTTGAGAAATTATGTTGAATGTTGAAAAATGACAGATTAATTGATTATATTATGTGCCTCCTTGTTTCCCTGATTCTTTTCTTCTTTCTTTTCCATATGTCTTAGCTCCTCCCAGCATAGATGTGATAGATAGATAGATAGATATGAAAATCACTTCTAGCTCTACAGAAGTCTAACATATCCCAGAGACCTTTAGTCTAACATAGCTAATTTTTTTGTTTTATTGTTACTATCTTCTAATTTCTATACATATCGGTGTTATTTGCTATGATTGCTCAGGTTATTTCTTTACTTGCTTAATTGTCACCTGCAAAATAATACAGTGTAATCTGTGTGTATGTTGATTGTATTGTAAAATAAAAGAAAAACTACTGTATGATGCCACAACACTTTACATTTAAATTATCCTATTCTAATTACATAGGATAATAATAATAATAATAGCAATAATAATAATAATAATATTGTTATTGCATCTCATATAGTTCATATCATGACATTTAGCAAACCTACTTGAAAAAGAAATGAAAAAAGGAGAAGCCTTTTGGCTTCTGAATAAAATAATAGTTTGTAATGGTTATGATTGATTCAGTAGGGTGCTTTTTATTTTATAAATAAATACCAACTATTGCTGTTGGTGTTTCCATTCCTCCTGCACAACATCAACAGCCTGACCACTTAGGCCAGGAAGAACAAAACAAAGAAAAAAACCTTCTGAGTAGGATAATACACCCATGTTTCCTCGCTCTGAGTTCCTCCAGAAGCTTCCTCTTTCCTCATCTCCTTGAGTTGCACCAACAAGCAGAAAGTTGTGATGCGTATGTGGTAAAAACAGTGACCGTATTAATTTAATCCACACTGATGCCCTTGTTACAGCAATGCTACAGCAGGCTTTTTTTTTCCTAGGGCCGCGATGGCATGAGTAGGGCGGATTATGCCTTTGCCATCCTGAGAGGGAAAAAAAAGAGAAATGTCGCACCCGTTCCGTCCCCTAATCGGAGAGGATACAGACAGTGACAGAGATGCTGTCTCTTCGACTACAACTTAGTGTTAATGGAGCACCTTCTAACAGCAGGACAGTATAAATGATGTCAGTTATGTCAGGGCTCGACAATATCCTTTGTAAGTTAGGCTATGGCATGTCGTAAGAGGAGCAGTCTGTCAAACACTGAGGGGGATCAATTTGCCATCAGTTCGATCTTTTGCACCACAGATAAACACTTTAATTTCCATTCAGCATAACAAGCACTTTACGTTTCAAAATTTAAGCGCAGCTTGCTAATAATACTTAAATACACTTTTATGCGCTGGAATAAGAATAGAATCCGAATAAGAATAAGAATCATCCGATTACGGTCAAGTTTATGGATTTATTGAGCAACAAACATGCACATTATAGTTCACGTACCTTCCTGATTTTGTAATAACCATTTCAGTTCCCAGATTGTGGAATTCACGCCATAAATTCTGCGCGTCCAGTGTGACTTTTGGGTCATCAGCCGGCCCTTCCTCTGGCCGCAGGTCCTCCAATGACAGCGAGTGAACCGGCTGAAGTCCGAGCCCTGCGTGCAGCCCCGCGTCAGTGGCAGCCTGCTCCGACTGAGGCTCGGACAGAGAGGCGGCGTTTGGGAAAGTGTGCGCAGGGAAAAACGGGGGCTGAGAGGCAAAGAAGTTTGACAACGACGAGGCACCTCGACAGTGAGATTGGAAAGGATGGTAAGCCATGGCAGTTGACGTTTCAACCGGATCTCTCATCAGGACATCCGATCTGACAGGTTGATGGGCAAAGTGGAAGCCCGCTCGCTGTTGCAGGCGCACGGACGTCTACATCCAAACTGCAACCTTTGAAAAGTTTTTAAATTTTCAAGCATGGCTAAGAGAAAATTTCCACAAGGATCCAGATACTGAGCCAAAGGCAAGGATGGTACTCAGTGTCCGTTGGAGAGGGCAGCGCACTTTGGGACCATGAGCAAAACCTGGTCTAAAAGCTGCAGAAGAAGTGAGGAAAGAGAACTGTTTACACCAGCACACGCCTGGCCTCTCGGACATGTGCCACACTAACGAGCTAAAAATGTTCACGTTGCTACGTCCTGTCCGTGCTCAGGAGGCCTACAGATTGCTGGGCGTGGTTTCAAGCGCCGGACGAGAGCTCATTTCCATCAAGTCCATCACCATCCTAAGATCACAGGATATCAATATCAGCACAACTAGAACACCACTTACGCCACTGTGTCCGTTGGTAATGCCGACAACAAGATGATATGGACTTTTCGTTGAATTTATGTCTTACATTTAAACATTTGTATTTTAAATTTAAACATTCTGTATTTTGTATATATATTATTTTGTAATAATATAATATTTGTATATTTTGTATATAATATTTTAACTCACATTTTTGTCCTTGTTAATTGAAGAAAAGAATAGAACGTTTGTCCAGTGATGGGGTTAATATTTCTCTCTCTCTCTCTCTCTCTCTCTCTCTCTCTCTCACACACACACACACACACACACAAACACACAAACCATAATGCAATCATTTAGATTGCATTATGGTTTGGATATTCTAATATCATGTTGAAATGCTTTCTGTGGCTTGGACAACTTCTTAGGACTTGCAGAATGATAATTTTGCACTAATTATTGGATTTTAAAATCAGTATTTTATTTTTAACTTTTAAACAATTCTGTACCCTTGGTATACTAGAAATACTAATGATGATAACAATAATAATGATAATGATAATGATTAAAAAAGTTCTGCTAGTCTGCTGCTTTTCTCCTTGCTTTACCAAAAGCTGAACTATAATAAGTACTTGTACAAGTACAAGTACAGAAGCAGAGTGGTGCTTGACAGTTACAAGGCCTCAGACAGGATATATATACATATATATAACTTAACTAAAATGACAGGCACAAGGTTGTCTGTCGAACAGAGCCACTGACAACAACTAAAAGTTTGGGGTTGAAGAGGGGAGTGATGGTGGTGATCTGTCTTTCCTCACCCATCGCTACTGTGATGGATGGTTGACATCCCACCTTTCTTTTCTGGTTTGGCTCCAGTGAAGCACCAGGAAGAAGGCAATGATTCTGAGTGATGGTGTATGAATTTCACCTCTCTGGTCACAGTCCACACCTGGGACAAATTCAGAAGAATGTTAGGACACTGAGGGTTCCTGGCAAGTCATCCAAAGAAGCCAGTAAAGAATGTATCAGATGTGAAGGTTGGGGAGCACTCTTCAGTGACAAATGGGAGGAAGAGGACATGAAGATAACTTAAGTGTGGAGAGATCTCTCTCTGCCCAGTGTTGTCCAGGCTCTGTATGGTCTGGTTTTAAACATGACATAATATTAGTAACATAACAGACAAAACACATGGATCTGTTTAGCTTGACTGTAAAATCCAGGAACTGGGATTAGTGTAGCTCCAAAAGAATTGAACTGCTTTACCATAAAAAGGCTTTTTTATGTATTCAGTTATGAGTTTTCCATTACGCAAAGATATTCTAATCCTTTTATTTTTTCATTACAACATAACAATCTTATGTACATTACGACAACATGCTATATATATGTGTTGCTACATGAAGATGTCTGTCCATGCTTGTCAGAAGTGATTCATGATGGCCAGAGTTAGCCAGAGCTCAGACTTCATACTTTCTGAGCTCCAACAAAATGGAGTGTGAATGTGGTTTATGATATTATGACAAATTATGGGAGATGGTGAGTTCCATTAAAAAGCATCAAAAAGCAAAACATTCCATCATTTTGTTGTAAAAAGGAAAGACAGTTGTGAACTCAGAGGTTAAGACAGAGACCTAGATGGCTTTTCAAGCCTTTGAATTTGTGTGTAATTTAGTGTGAATAGCCTTTTTGTTCAAACACAGATGTCTGAGAGAGACATGTTCTTTACAAGATAAACCTAATGCTGCAGTAATGATTTTTGGGTTGCATTAATTCATTTGTGGTGGTGTGGCAAACACAGACTGCAAGCATCTGGGATTCTGGCCTAATCTAATGAGCGAGGGGAAGAGACACGACTAATCATAAAGAGAGGGCCAAGTCATTGTTCTTACTGCTGGGACTATAAATATTTGGTCTCAAATTTAATCAGGGCCTAACTGACACACTGCAAGAGACGCCAGCCAATTTTACCCTTGTGAATTCTTGGTGCAAAGTGGCATTGGGTCATGGCCTTTGGAAAGAAAGAAGCTTTTGCTCACTAATGGAAATATTTTTTCTTCCTAAACAAGTTAAACATTCGACTGGCAGACAGACTTCTTATTTTGGAAATAGGCCTAATGCGTAGAGCTGACTCCCTGTTTAGGCACTGTTGCAACACCATGACTATGTTTGTTTAGATTTATTGGATTTACAGGAGGATGTATTTTCCAACAAATCCATTTGTCAGACGTTCAGAGGGACTGACGGCCTAACCAACAATGTGCTTTTAAAGCTTTTGCACCCTTATGTTGGTGTGAGGAATGGAATCACCTTAAATTAGATTATCTGATAAGCATCAAAGATTATGAAAATAGGATTAAGAAGTTCAGTTAACACTTAATGCACTTGACCTGTTACTGAACACCGGTGAATTCATGATTGGATCTAACTTGCTGTTTGTTTTAAGTTTCTTCCTTGTTTTTAATTTTTTACATTGTAAAAGAGATTTTGAATTTCAGTAGGAATATTTCTTTTAAAATTAAGGTTTATGTGTGTGGCTTTCAATTTTGAAAGCTTCAAACATAAAGTTTACACAACTTTCTTGTTTTTTTGTTAAATCAAATGCAATAACAGGTCAGAACATGATTTGTAACAAGGGCTTTTATGCAGTAAGATGCTGCATCTCTTGTTGCTTCAGGGTTGCTAGTAAATAATTAACTCTTTGTCTTTTGAAGCCTGCCACTCCTGTGCATTTTATTCTGTTTAAAAGTGTCAGAAACTGTGTTAGAGAGACAAAGACAGCTGGTACATGGCTTTTGTAAATCTGCCTTTTAACACATCTCTCCCCTGTAATTTGGCCTCATCTTTCAGTTTATTTGGAAGTACCAGTGATATTATGAGGACCTTAAGTGTCCACTGTGCATATAACTTCCTATGTTCTTTTTTTCAGAAGGGTCCTTTCATAGCGAAATAAGCCTGACACATCTGTTGATTTGACCTGAGAGGATGAGCACAGCCATGAAGTTGCTATTGTCACTATTACTATTAGTACTGGTTTTATTTTTCAGGTATACTTTTTATTGACATTGAATGCAATGGCATCGTTTCCATCTGGCATCTTTGCCTGCCATGTTCATTCCTCAGAGTATGAATGGTATCCATTCCTAATGACATCAGTTGTGATGCCCAGACAGGTAATGTATGATGATATGCTGCATTCACCCTAGGCTGGACCTGCCTCTGTGACACGGGCATTTTTTGTGCAAAATGCATTATGTGCAATATTAGACAATGGCAGCAGAATGTGGAATGTATGTCTTTGTGGTTTTATGTGTTTCACAGTTTATATAATTTTATTATTTTCTTTTTTATATAGTTGTATTCACTTTTGACACTTGACAATGATTGCGTTCCAATTTCATTATACACGTACAATGACAATAAAGATTATTCTGTTCTATTCTGTTCTGTTCTGTTCTGTTCTGTTCTGTTCTATTCTATTCTGTTCTATTCTATTAGGTGTCTGTCTAAAGTGCTGGAGCTCCTGGTCTATTACAGGATGAAGAGCTCAGTGATCTGAAATCTTAGAGTTAAACTGATGTCTACAAGTCATTTGAGGTGAAGTAGACTATAAATGGATTATTTTCCCTGGTCTTAAGGGAATCTGACTGTTTTATTTAGTTGAAGACCGACTTGTAAATCTTTCATAAGGTGACTTCCGTGTTGTCAGACCGGACTGCCCCGTGATGACCCTTCTTAATGTTGCTTTACAACTCAGGCTGCATCTGTGCCATAGGGACTGACCCTTGATGATCCTTGCTGAGACCCTTGGGAAGATTTTTCTAAAATTAACAAGGTACTTTTCTGCGTCTTGCTCTCCCCCATCCAATCGGATTTCTTCACATCTTTTGAGCAATGTCCATTAAATTTTTGTGCTGTTGTCAACCTTTAAATTGTTTACTTTCTGGGTTGCTTTCAGCTGTCACTTAAACGCTCACCTGTTGCACACTACCGCTACACCTTCGCTTCCAGTATTCCCAGCATGTGGTGTGGCTTAGGTGCACTCCAAAGAGCTTCACAGGAATCCTGCTGTAATTCATGTACATGAAGGTCATGTTCAGTCTCATTCAAGTCATCATTCATTATTGCCATGCAACAGTGGGGAACCTAATTGTCACAAGAAAGCAGTGTACACATGTACACAATCCAACGTCCTTGTCATCTAGTATTGTCTACCAGTGTGCCAAGATCATGTCTGAAGGCAGGGCAGCACCAGACTGCAGTTTTTCTTCAGTTGCACCCTCTCCTCAACTCTTTGCCTACTCTACAGAAGGCTGTGCCAAAGCAAACAGCTTTAAGGTCTTTGCAGATTAGCTGGAGCTGTGTGTTTGTGCATGTGAGTTGCTTGGCTCAGTACAGCAGTCTGCTTTCCTTTACAGGTGGTTGTGTAGAGCATGTGAAAGTGTTAAAAGCAGCAGATGCACTGGCATCGGGAGACAAGGCATTGGACAGCTCCTAAGCTCCAGTATGTCTTTCTGCCCTCACTCTGACCTTAATCCAAACTGAAAAGACAATGCTTTCTAGGAATACAAATGCAATGACTTGAGAGCTGCCTCCATCACCAGCAGGGAATTAGGAATAGGTTGAGTCAACTGTTTCTTTTTACTTCTCCTACCTGTGTTTTTGCATCTGCAAGCATCTGTGCATTTGTGCATTTTGGACAAAAAGCAAACACTCTTGACTTATCTTATTATTAAGTATGGCTTTTAAGAATTTGGATATGTGCATCTGTCTCTTTCTTGCCAGATTTACAGTAGGAATTTCAATCCAAATCAAATTTGCTCTCATTTTCATTCAGGTTTTTTCATTTAGATTTGTAATGCAGCTTGTATTTTTACATTGGAGAATCTGGCTGCAGTTTGTTTGAACACAATAATTTTGTTCTTTTTTTCCCCGCCTCTCACCCATAGTCGGCTGGGATAGGCTCCAGCCCCCCCGCAACCCTGAAGGATAAGTGGTATAGAAAATGGATGGATGGATGGATGTTTGACACTGGTAGTGCGCAAACATATGAGAAACCAACTTACCTAAAAGTTGCTAAAGCTACAACCGCAAAAGTTTTTGTTATTTGGTTTGTAACTTTTTTTAATTTTGTTTTATTTTATTTTTATTGAATTATTAGTGATATAAACATGTTGGCCATGATCATCATCAAGTATCAGGCAATCAAAAGTGCTTATTTTGTTATAAGCCAAATTCTGGATTGGTAAAAAAAAAAAAAAAAAATAGAAATTAAGATAAAGTCATACAAAATACAACAAAATAAAACAATGGGCATGCCAGGGGAAGGAGACTGGTCGACTGCCACCAATTTGAATTGTCTTGGCCCCAGACCAGGTGGGATGAAACTCCCTGACGACCTGGCTCCACCCATCAGGCTCTTAGAGGGAGACGCCTGCTCAGAGGAGTTGTCACAGTTTACCTTTGTGAAGTAATCCTGCATGCTATAAACTTATTTGCATGCAAGAAACAATATGGTTAGTAAGATAATTGGGGATAATTATTATCAATTATCAAATTTTTAAGTAATTTTTTTTTTTTTTTGTTATTTATATAGCACCTTTTACAATCAAAATTGTCTCTCTGTGCTTTACAGAGACCCAGAGCCTGAACCCCCAAGCAAGCAGACAGTGGCAAAGAAAAACTCCCTTTTAACAGGAAGAAACCTTGAGCAGGACCCGGCTTGCAATGGAGAACTATCCTGCTGCTAGTCGGCTGGGTGAAGGGGGGAAGAAGAGGTAGACAGGACAGAGAGGATGAAAGAGAGAGAGAGAAACATACATGCAATAAACATCATACATTACAAAGGACAAATGACAGATTGTTATAATTGGAATTCTGAAAAACTATGTATTGTATGTATTGTATGAATTCAACTGATTTGGAAGAGTACCACTTCCTCTTCATCCGTCTTGATGCCTGCTTCAGTGTTCGGATATTTGAATTATACCACAGAACTAGCCTCCAATGTTTTATAACCTTCTTTTTCAGTGGGGCAACCATATCTAAAACTGTGTGTAATGTGGCTGCAGTTTTGTTGACAAAGCAATCAATTTCTTAAGGAGTAATATTTGAATCAGCACTCTCTGTTGTACTGGTACATGGTGCTGAAGGGAGCTATGATGGGACTACATCCCTAAATCTATCTACTATCTATCTATCTATCTATCTATCTATCTATCTTTCTAGCATTCTCAGAGAGGCATCTGGTATAGTAAACCTTTTTGTTCTTTGCTGTAAGGTCTGTTAGAGTTAGCTCAAAAGTTAAAAGTGAATGGTCTGAAAGGAGAGGGTTTTAAGGGACAACTAACAGGTTCTCAGTTTCTCGGGTGTAGGTGAGAACCAGATCGAGGGTGTGATTATGAGAGTACGTTGGTGCATTTACTATCTGAAGGAAACCTATTTAATCTAAGAGCGAACTGAAGGCTGTCTTAAGACTGTCAGAGTTAACGTCCATATGAATGTTAAAGTCACCCACTATAATGACTTTATCTGTACTGAGCACTTAACTAGATAAGAAGTCTGAGAACTCAGACAGGGTAAGTAGCAGCAGCAGCAGCCGGTGGGCGATACACAACAACTAATAAAACTGGCTTTTCTGACTTCCAGTTTTGGTGAGACAGGCTGAGAGTGAGACTCTCAAATGAACTATGGATAAATTTAGGTTTGGGATTAATCTGAAGACTGGAGTGGTGGGAGTGATTGCTGCCACTCCTCCTCGGCCTGTGTCTCGAGGAACATCCATCCATCCATTTTCTATACTGCTTATCCGTCAGGGTTGCGGGGGAGCTGGAGCCTATCCCAGCTGACTACGGGCGAGAGGCGGGGTACACCCTGGACTGGTCGCCAGCCAATCGCAGGGCTGACACACAAAGACAAACAACCACACACTCTCACACTCACACCTAGGGGCAATGTAGAGTAGCCAATTAACCTAATGTGCATGTTTTTGGTATTGTGGGAGGAAGCCGGAGTACCCGGAGAAAACCCACACAGGCACAGGGAGAACATGCAAACTCCACATAGAAGGGCCCAGACCAGGAACATGAAAGTTAATATAACTAGACAGAGTTGATTCATTTAAACCAGTGCTTCTCAATTATTTTCTGTTGCGCCCCCCCCCAGCAAGTAGAAAACAATTCGCGCCCCCCCCCCCCCACTCTCCGCCGCGACTATAAATAATAGTAATAATAATATGTAATAATATTTAATAATATGTAATAATAGGATGCTAACAATTCTCGCTGGTTTACTGAAGTAGCATTCACAAAGCGGGATGATTGTTGTAAATGTTCGGCACGTTTTCGCTGAAAAAACTCCAGCGGCTTATGAGCATGATTGGGATGTAATGTCTTCAAGTGGCGCCTTAATTTATTTGGCTTCATGCTGTCCGCTGCCAGCATTTTTAGACACAGTAAACACACCGGTCTTTCGTCTCCCACTGTAGTCACAGTGAAGCCAAGCGCTACATATGCTTCGTCATATTTCCTCGTCTTAGCTTTCGGGTGAGTTACTTTTGTCTCATTATCTTCGTCTCTCAGCCTTTCTTCTCATCCCTGTTAAAAATTTCTTCATGTTGTCTCTTAAGGGTTCGCTTACTGCACTTCTTATCGCCTGCTCGGTGCAAAAAAGCCGCTACACCATAGAGCTAATACTCCCAGCGCACACTCTGACAATGAGAGCGCCACTGCCAACTACTGTAGTGGATGTGCAATTACACTTTATTCTAGTACGGCAAAAAAAGCATCTTCCCCAGGGTCACACGCGCCCCCCCTGGCATCGCCCCGCGCCCCCCCAGGGGGGCGCGCCCCACTATTTGAGAAGCACTGATTTAAACTAACATGCTCTTCATGCAGTAGCCAAATCTCAGTCAGACAAAATACATGATGATCAATAATTAAAATCATTAACTAGGAGGGATTTAGAGTGGAGGGATCGTATATTTAACAATCCACATCTGATTGTTCATTTTGGTTCTGAATAATTGCTAGTGTGTATTTTAGGTAAGTCTGGACTGTTTGAACTGATTGACTGCTATGGAAAATGTGGAGACATGATAAGAAATATTTTGATGTTTACATCAAAGTGGTTATGGTCATGTAGTGATTAAACCAGAACATTTCAACTTACTGAGCTGAAGCTGACTTGATCCCTGGTCATATAATGGCTTGTTTGTGAGGTATAACAACTGACTGACTGTGGCAACAGCAGTCCTGATAGAAATCCTGTTCAGATCAGGTTTTAACATCCTGCCAACATTTTGACAGGGAAACTACTAGTTGTAAGGCTGAGAGTCAGCTTGAATTTACATGAAAACTGATTTATAATTCATAGTACCTTGTTATTTATTCTTGAAACAGATTTTCTATGAGAGAAAATACATTTCCAATGATTTATGAGATTAAGTTCCTCACACTGTTTAATTACTGATAAATCTTTTCACAAAACATACTGAGCCCTGTTGTGTGAATGCCGGGTGTCAGGCAGATCATCTCTCTCCTGTGGTTCACGCTGATGACCCTCTAAAGTGTTAAAATAGAGGCTTCAGAGGTTTGTTCAGAGTAACAGTCTTATAAGCTATGGGAGGTCAACTGGATGTCTGAAAGCAGTCATGGCCCGAAAGGACACATTAGCAGAGGATTAAACATGGTCTTTTGCCATGATCAGCAAAACTGCTTAAAAAAAAAGAAGAGTAGTATACCCCTCACACAACATGATCTTTTACTGAACTTTTAAGCAGGTTACCTTGGCTAGCTAATCATCGTGTCACACAATTCCTCATTAGATCTTCTTAGGTTTGATAGCTATACAAAACTATGCCCCACGTAAAGCTTAGGTCAGGGTTTTTCCTACATTTTTACTGCATTTCTTCAAAATATGCAAGCATCTTGGCCCCTGTAGGGGCAAGTAAAAGAAAAAGAAGAAAAGAAGCCTAACTTTTTGATTGATTTTGTTAGATAAAACTGTCACAGTATTTACAGATAAACCAAACTTTAATGGGTCATCCTGGTTTCTTGCCTCAATTAGCCAACAACCAAATAAGTAATTTTTGTGCGATCAAACATTCTCCTAGACGCACTGCAGATCGTTAAAAAATAAAAAATGTCAGTCTGTCTCAAACCTGCGCTTATGTCTCTGAGGTGAATTAGATTTTACTACAAAACAACCGAAAGACTTAAAGACAGCTAAGAATCTTAACCTCAACAAACCTCTAAATCCAGCTCCAAGATGAGAACACACAATCTTGGGTCACATCTCTCACTCTATAAATGGAATGTCACTGCGTTGTTACTTGTGTTTGAGAAATCAACATGAGAATGTCCAACTTAGTCTATGAATAGATGAAGTCACTACTAAATAGAGGTATTACAAGTAAAATTGTAAGGTGTAGTAAATCTCTCTTAGTATCCAGTATTCACTGGAGTAGTCCATTGTTGATTTCAGCCAAAGCCCATCTGACCATAATGTGATGAAAGGCATTAGTGGTGGTAGTGTGACACCATGGCTTTGAGATCACACTGACACCTAGCTCAGGGAGGTGACCAAGCTCAGAATTAAATGGATTTAGTAATCAGCACACTTGTTCTCAAACAGTCATTCACTGTTCCTGGAAAAAGGTGCTATGTCTTGCAAGCCAGAGTATTATGAATAAGCCACTTGAAGCCATCTGTATCCTGTTTTCTGGGTGTCTCACCTAAGATCAGCAAAGAATTAGCTTCTGATATCAGCTGCAAGAGATGAATCAGTACGGCCCATTTTATAAAAGGAAATTTTGTCAGTTCATTCAGTATGTCCTTTGCATGTCAAAAATACATTCCCATAATTGCTAATCAGAATCCTGTGACAGCTGGTCATCTTGGCCACCACACAAGATACTTTTTTCTCAAATATATGTGGCATGTCATGCAGATATTCTGAACCATGATGATGGTTGGATGGATGATTTTGGCATGATGATGAACAAATTTCAGTCAGTGCTAACCCTTACAAATATTTTCTGTGTGGTGCCTTTAGCAAAATGGTTTCACAGTAGAACTGGCACTCAGTAATTGGTGTGAAACTAATTATTTCTATAGTGATACTTCCCTGCAATAAATGACAGTCAGCATGTCTCAAGTTTTGAGAAGCTGCAGGGGAGCTAGTTGAGAAGCTAATCAATGCACAGTTGTGGTAACGGGCAACCTCAGAACATATTTTAGCCACAGAAAAAAGCCCCACTTAAAAAATATTAGTTAAATTTATGCTATATAGATTATTTTCTTTGTTTAACCTTGCCATCAGACAGCTCTTTTTAACGTGAAACAGAAACGATTATAACATGCCTCTCTAAAGCCAAACTGTTGCTAAACTGTTGCCTTGATCAATTATTTTCTTTGTATTATTGTGTGACTTTGATGACTCTGAATCAGAATCAGAATTATCTTTATTGCCATGTAAGTGAAGAGGTTTCATTTTGTCTTAGTGATGGACTAATCCTTTAAACTGTGTGAAGTCATACAGACCCAAAAAACATGAAATATCTCTTCAAGTGTATTCTCAATGTTTTTAGTAGCTGAGGTTATAAACAACTGAGCAAGATACAAAACAGGGAAAGAGATATTAGAGAGATTATAACAAAATCATTTAACACCAAAGTGTACAGCATTGCCATTTTTAACAAGATTGAATCACTGCCAGTAGAGGGACTTAGTGGGAATAATCACCTCCAGAGCCCTAGTGCAATTAACTTATTATAGTATTCCAGAATACGGATCACCCAGCCAGATTGTTGTGGATTGTCTTTGCCCACAAATAACCTTTTAACAAAAAAGTCACTTGTGCTAAGCATTAGAACAAGTCTATGTACTGTTACTTTACAGTATTTGCTGTCACTTAAAAAGTAAGTAGACTTCCTCTGTGTAGCCTCACTACAGTGAACCAGTAAAGAGTGTAAAACTCTTTAACATTTGCACTCTTGCTCAGTAGGTCATACCCTGATACAAGAGGTACCTATAAAGAATAACTACAGTATATATACATTCTGTCTCATAAAAAACCCTAAAAACACCTGCATGGGTGCAGGGCCTTTAAATATTATATTTGTTTATCAAAATGCAATATAAACATGGCTTAATAACAAGTGACTGTGACTAATAACATGTGACTGTAAATGCAACACAAAATAATAAAATTCAGGTCTTTTTTGTTGGACATAAGGTTTACAATAAGTTTATTCCATGACTCTTTCACAGGTGTGTACTTACACCACAGTAAACAGAAATAAACATAACTTTCAGCTCAAGAAAATTGGGTTGTCTCTGTAATTTTTTTGTCTATGAGCAAAATAGTGCATAAATAAGCAAACTAAGATATTAAGGTTAGAGAAAACTTGTGGAGGGAGGCAGTGGACTTCAGCAAGCATTGAAGCAGAAAGTGAGTGTTGACTGTAGTAGGGGTGAAGGTGCTATCCATCTAAATGAGTGACTCTTGTCAGATCAAAAGTGCACTTCATGGAAATGCCTACTGTGTCTACAGTGTGTTATAAAACATCCCCCTATTCACTGATTATCATTAAGATCATCTAACAAGCATAACCAGAAACATTCTGATTCATCATAATATGCCAGTTAACTGCCTGTAAACCAGTGACATAAAGCAGGACCACAAGGGCCGACATAAAGACATATAAATAATGATGGAAGAAGAAAACTCAGGCTGGGAAAGAGTGTAATCTTTTACAAGAGTCAAATCTTAAAAACTAACCATTTTTATTGTGAAAATAATTTGATCATCATCCCATCTATCTTCTTTGAATCATAACGAGGGGAGAAAAGGAGGGCATGTCATCTCACATCATCTGGAGAGATCTCTCTCCTCATAGCACTTATGCTAGTGCCTCCCAAGAGTGGCAGAGGGCAAGCCATTAAACACCACAGATGCAGTCAGAGAGAGGGTCATATATGTTATAGAGACAGAAGAATGAGTGTAAATAGAACTCCGAAGACCCAAATCAACCACAGCAATAAAATCACTAACACAGATCAGTCAGCTTCCTGTGGGTTGTGAGGTGGTGCCTCCATGGACTTGCTCCAGCACCAGAGCCCTGAGGAATCTGGGAGGCAGGTCATCACTTTGAGTTCTTCACTGCCGTCAGTGAATATCATGGAGGGGTGGACTCAGTCTGTAGGAGTGTCAGGTGGGTGGGTGTCAAAGTCAAATCCACATAAATGCAGAGCTCAAGTTTTTGCATTGTAAAGAGATGATCTGTGTTATTTACATCAACTTCATGTGGTTTTAATGTTTTTGCTGATAGGTTTATGTTGACATAGTTTTCCAACTAAATCCATAGTGTCATGAATATAGGAAGAATTAATGTTTTTTACTGTTTGGCAATGTAAGGAATAAGGTGTCAGTATTGCAGGCTACAGTGCATCTGGAAAATATTCACACCGCTTCGCTTTTTACTGCTCGAGAATATTTCAGGTGCCTTTTGGCAAACTCCAGGCAGGCTTTCATATGCATTTTACTGAGGAGTGGCTCCCATCTGGCCACTCTATCATACAGGCCTGACTGGTGGAGTGCTACAGAACTGGTTGTCTTTCTTGAAGGTTCTCCCCTCTCCCCTTGGTCACCTCCCTGACTACCCAGATCACTCAGTTTAGTTGGGCAACTTCTTGCACTTATGGATTATGGAGGCCACTGTGCTCTTTGGGACCTTTAATGCAGCAGAAATCTTTCTGTACCCTTCCCCAGATCTGTGTCTCTACACAATCACATCTCAGAGGTCTACACACAATTCCTTTGACTTCATGGCTTGGTTTGTGCTGTGACACGCGCTGCCAACTGTGAGGGCTTATATAGACTGGTGTGTGCCTTTCCAAAGCATGCCCAATCAACTGAATTTACCACAGGTGGACTCAACTCAAGATGTAGAAACCTCTGAAGGATGATCAGTGGAAACAGGATGCACCTGAGCTCAGTTTTGTATCATGGCAAAGGGTGTGAATACTGATGTACAAGTTAGTTGTTTTTCATTTTAAATAAATTTGCAAAAACATTCAAACAGACTTGTTTCACTTTGTCATTATGAGTTATTTTAATTTCTTTAAAATTTAATTTTAATTTTTTTTTTTTTAATTTAATCCATTTTGGAATGAAATTGTAACATATCAAAATGTGGAAAAAGCAAAGCGGTGTGAATACTTTCCAGATGAACTGTATGTATTTGCTTTCTGAGTCCCTCCTGGTTTGCTGTGACTTTGCTTATTTGTATGAAATACAAAGCAGGGGAGTAGAAGGAAAGATGGTGGACATTGATGCTTCACTGGCTGATGTATAGTGACACACTCTCTGCAGTAAGAGGGGAATGTTGCATGTTAGACAGGTCAGCAGACACTGGGCTGACAGTCTATAAAATATTCAAGTCAAGACACTGTTAACATGGATCTGATCTCTGTAATGTCTCAGAAACAGATCATGACTGAGGTAATGGAAATGGTAAATGTAATGCGAAGGACATTAAAGAAATTTTAAATTGTGTTTCAAAGATAATTAAACAAATTTAAATACAAGCAGATAAGTGTTAAAACAAAAGCAAGGAAACAAGTAGTTACAGACTAAATAGAAGTTAGATAACTTATTTACTGGAAAGGCACACTAAATGGTAGAATATTATTATTATTCTTTTTATGTACAGTTGTAAGAAAAAGAATGACCATTTCTGTAGAATCTTTCAAAACATCATTACAAAGTGCTTTACAAGCAAGGTGGGTGGTTAAAATAGTACAAGAACACATGATTACACAGTACATTTATATTGCAGTATAACAGGCAAGAGTGCAGCTGCATTAAACACAGCCTTGTAGAAATTTAAAATGGCTCACTATAAAAAGGATTTTATATATATATATCTATATATATATAAACAGTTTTCAGATGAGAACAAAAGAGGACACTGAAGTTGATAGCCTGGGATCCTCATGTAGAGACTTTCATAACCGAGGGACCCTTATTACAATTAATCCCAGTCACCTGTTGTGACAAGGCAGGATGGTAGGATGAGGATCTCACTTACGAGCTCATGTGTTCTTTGGAGTTAAGTAAACAGGTTGGAGAAGAGAGGTGGCTGACTAAGAATAAAGGGCATTGCAATAATCTAGACATGACATGATAACTGAGTGAACTTTTATAAGTCCGCATGAGAAAAAAATGAGAGTTTTTTGTTTGTTTCTTTTCCAAAGTCCTTAGCTGGCGGAGCAGAGTTGAACAGTTCTTCAGTTTAAAACTGAAGAAGTCTCTTGGATGAAATGTGAAACAAATTTATGACCAAGTCCACTTGCCTTTATCTGAGCTCTATGTGGATAACTATGATCTGGATAACTGAGAATCTAGAAATTTCAGAGGTGGAGGAGGGGCAGACCTGACTAGACCTCTCTTTCCCCCCTGCCTTGAAGGTGAGTAAGGTTGTTGAAAGGTGGAAGGGTCCCGCAAGACACGACAGCAAGCTTATTACTTGTGATGTGATGTAAATAAGAGATATACTTAGGCCCAAAACCATTTAGGACTTTCCGGACAAGTAATAGGATTTTAAAATCTATCCTTTGACATACAGGAGGCCAGTGACAGGACCAGTGGAACATGCTCGTGAAGAGCCGGGCAACAGAACCATTTGTCATTTTTAGCCACATTTTTTGTAAAAAGCCAAGATGTACTGCTATGTATGTTACTGACTTAGAATTAAGAATTTAAACAGTTAACATTTGTTTTTCTGATGAGCTAAACACTGTGTAACAAGATAAGGAAGAGATAAGCTACTGTATAAAAACTGTTTACTCCATTACATTACCACCATCTACTGGAAGACAAATTAATTACCAGTGCACCTTGAACAAATGTGTCTCTCATCCATTTGCTCACCGAGAGCTTGATGCTGCCCACTGCTCCTGTGTTTCACTGCATGTAATTTGCCAGGTGTTGCACGTGTGTGTTCAACTAAGGATGGGTTAAATGCAGAAGACAAATTCAGTGTGTGTATGTAAAAATATATATACTTATCTTCTTTAAGCTACACAGTAATTTTAGGCAATATGAACACACTTTTAGTCAATCAACATGTTGTTTTATGGAAGAGAGAGTCATTAATCACAGTCACAATAACATTTCGATGTTTTAATAACATACATATCACACCAGACGTGATAGCACCAATTGGAAAAAGAGAACTTTATTACAACACCCAAACATTGTATATACAGTCACTTTCAAAGTGTGTCACTTATACAGTTAGTCCTGAAAACTGGCTGCAGTGGATACAAAGCCAGACACAAATACTGTAATTGTCAAAAACAAACCACATGCCCATTAACATCCATTACCTGTGGACACCTCACAACACAGAATAGATCTGAGCAGGCCAGACTCCTGAAAAACCCAATTACTTTGCATAATAATGTACTGTACAAATATATATTGCATATTGATGTACTGTACAAAACCATCAAACTGCTCTGTGGTATAACTTAAAAACACTAATCAGGTTTCGGAGCAGGTTTGGTACGTTGCAGTGTGAATGGTAAAACGACACTGGTGTAGAACTGAAGTTGCATGACATATAGTTTACATTGATGTATCCTGGACTTTCTCACTTGCTTGAGTCCCAAATATGAAAACATGAAAAAGCACCTCTGACCTATTTGTGCTAAGGCAAACATGCAACTTTTATGTAAAAAGAAGGCAAATAAATCAGCTAGAACAGTAACTGAGCTGCCATATTAACACAATTTGCAACTTTGTTCACTACTTTACATACCATGAATCTGGAACATCCTGTATTCAAAACACGTACCATAAGGAGTTTCATGTGCAGATTAAAGTGTCAGTGCCTAGTGGACACTTCATCTCAAATGGACTTTATATAAACAAAACTCAAGGCCAAAGCAGACTCCGCACCACCTTCCAGTGATGTGCAGGTAGTGATCTTGACTTTTACATCAACGGATTGGACCATCACCCAGCACTTATGATTCTACCATTACACAAATGCATCGTCTGAGATCATTTGGGTTGGGAGCCATCGCCACCGCCTCAAAAGCTATGCCAAAGATACACTATTTAGCTGACTAGCAATTGTGATCATGACATAACATAATTAACCACTAATAAAGACTCAAAACAAATAAAAGGCTTAAAATCCATACCCTCATAAATACTTCAGACCATTGCTTTGATTGTTTTGCACACTCATGTTTTGCACCTGTAACACATTTCCTCTAAGAGGAAAGATTCTAAACAACTGGTCTGAGGTATTAATCCCAATCTGGCATGTTATAGCATCCAACAAGTCCAAACTAAAATCTAAAATAGTAGTAAATATCTAAACTGGAAGATTGCATGCCTCACAATTCTGCAAAACTCATGTTATATCAGATTGTAGAGTTCTATCTTCTTCAAAATATGTCTTTTGGCTATACTATACATACATAAATATGAAAATAGATTGTGTAGATTGAACTGATGTAAAATTTAGTCGCACAAAAAATTAAGGAGGGGAGAAGAGCATGAAAAAAAAGGTCAAAACAGCAACACATTTACAGTCTCAAATTTCTCACATATTTACAAAAACAAAGACTGTGTATAAAAAGTATACATCTAGGAATAGACCTGTTAAACACTTGAAACATGAGCAAACAATGCAGATTATTCTTCTAGTTTGAGGGCAAAAAGAGTTTCTGCAAGATTCAGCACACACACAAGGCAGAGTTGTGGCGCTGCGGTAGGATACCATGTTCCTCAGAGGAGCTCTGTTCTCCCGTCTGAGCATGAGTTTGTCGGGTTTGTTCGCCTTGTGCATTGTTATGGGGCGTCTCCTGTGGGGATCTTTTGTTGGAGCACTGGCAAAGCTGACGATGAGGGCCTCTGAGTTCAGGGGGAGTGTGCAGAGAACGGCGAGACCTTTTTAAAGGAGGAGCAGGAACAGCACAATCCATTTGGGTTGTTGAGTCTTGCTTTTCAAAAACATTCACAGAACCATCTGAGGGGGGCACTGTGGCCCTAACAGAGTCAACATCAGGTAAGAGTTGTGCTGTGGTACAGAAAGCTGCTTCATACAGCCCAAATGCTTGCTCCAGAGTTGTTTCTTTGAAATGGGAGGGAGCATTCACTGCATCACTCCACTGAAACAAAACAAATAACACAAATTACTTGTACATATAATACATGTTAATTTATAAAATCAATTGAAATTCAAACTCTGTCAGAATAAAAGAAAAAAATACGAAACACAACTTGTCATTCATTGATCTAAACTGAAAATGAGACACATGGACGAATGATAATGACAGAATGACAACGTGGATCTTAGAGACCACAGGTTGTAAATACAGCTACAGGAGTTTGAGTTGAAAGGCTGAAGCTGGGTGATTAGGGAGAGGAGAAGAAACATTCTCAATGCTCTGTTTCATATCTATTCACTTTTTTAATATAATGGTCTGGTCAAAATTAATATTGAAACAAAGTAGATCAGAAGATCAAACTGTCACCTTTTTCACAAGAAACCCCCTCTTAAACTTAGCTAAAGAAAGTAGTATCTGGTTCTCAGATAGTGTCTGGAGACTAGTGCTTTTGTGAAATGGCACCAGCTTTGGCAGAAAGCCTATAACATTGCTTCTTAACATTGCTACTACACCTGGGCATAATGCGGTTTTCTGTTTGGCATCAATGAATATGATCAGGCCACTTTTTTTTAAAATGATAACTCAGTAATTTCAGTCTCTCTCTACTGGCTAAACTGGAAAGATGAATCAAGGTGGCACTGGTAATTGTAACCAACACATAGTCACTAAGTGTGTCTTAAATGGTTATCTCACTTTCATGAATAACTTTGGTAAATACTGAAGCAACATATGTGGCAGTGCTGTATCAATACTACTGTAGTTAACCAACGCTCACAAACAGACAGAATTAACCAGCTGCAAGGGCAGTTTGCCATATTTATATCCAAACACATGAATATTTGCCAGTATGTTCAACAAGACAAGCCTGGCTATTTAGCTAATAAATACATTAAATCATTGGCAGGTCACGTTGCTAACACTTTGATACATTTTTATAACTGAGCATTCACCTCGCTACCACTCCAGGCATGGCCATCCCTCATGTTCTTCTCCATATATCTCATCTTCTTCATAAAACATGTCATCCTCATGCTCCTCCTGTTGGCCCCGAAAACAAAAATTGATTCGTTGAAACCAGTAGTCCTCTGATAAAATGATATGGTATGACCTTTAGTCAACAGCCACGTTGACTGCAAACCTTCATTATTTTAACTTGTGAAAGCATTACACAAAATGACAATAAAAATGGACTGGAATATATAGAAGACAATACAATGAATAGCAAACAACAAACAAACACACAAAAATATTCAGTATATTTTTCCATTGTCAGAGTGGATCTGAGGTACTTTCCCCCAGCAGCAACCCACTTCGCCTTTGGAAAATATCTGTAATTTTGCTGTATGATTTAAGTGGTTCATCTTAATGAAACATTAAAAATGAACGGGTGTACAATAAAGCTTTGGGAACTGACCTTTGGAACTTCACATGTGTTATAAGTTGTGCCTGGGTATGGAACATGGTCAATTCCCATAGCCATGTCAACAACGATTTCATCTCGATGCATAGGGATAGGGGGGCCTTCACGCTCCTGTAGGGCCAGGACAATAACTGTTGTGTTGTCTGCACGGAGCATGCGTTCTTTCCAAAAAAGTAGGGCTGTACATCCAAGACGGCGGGCGCAAGACATTCCCTTTGGTCCCTAGACACGAAAAGAAGCAGCAGAAGAAGAAACGAAACAAAAGATCTCATCAAATTTTCTCATATTACAAGGATATAAATTCTATAGCTTCCAGGCTCCGACAAACGTGAAAATGAAAGCAAAAAAATAATCACATGTATTAGTTGTATACTTACGTACCACCATTTTGTCATGGCTATAACACATATTGACAGCATTCTTGGGTGGCATCATATTCCATAGTCCATCACTGCCGAGGATGATATAGCGATGGCGTTTGGGGTCAAGGGTCATCACGGTGGTATCAGGCTCTGGAGAAACCACAAACTCCCCGCTATAGAAATTGTAGCTCCACAGATCACCTTTCAACAGATAGAATAATGGTTCATTAGCAACATATACTATAATTTTATGAACACTAATCTTGACAAAATGGGGAGTCATCTTTACCAAGGGATCGGGCCACAGCCAGGAAAGGGATCTGGTCAATGACTGTACTCCTCCTGACAGGACCGTTATGGGTCAATCGGGGTCTCTTCCACACAACACGGTTCACGCCAGATTTCTTCATTACACTATAGTCACAAGAATAACACAGCAAGATTGTAATCCTTACAGAAAACACAGCAACGCTGTAAGGAACAAGTGCAAAAAAAATATCTGCCCTCTGTTATTCAACATGGCCCCTGACCTTATTATATAATTCAACCTTGAGACAAGCCTCTGGAGAAGTCTTCTATGAGGTCCTGTTCACCAACTCACCTGCCACCCAGTCGCTCAATCCTCTCTTTTTCTTTAGGGAGTTCAGGTTTATGGTCTTGTGTTACTTCAAGCGCCTCAAGTGTGATATCAGAGTCATTTTCTTTCACTCCAACCACTACTGCTGAATCTCCTACATGGGCAACATACATGTGAACTCCACGAATCACAATCACACTGGCCGTGGTACCTGATGTACTGGGCAAGCCAGTGATAGTCTTTGGCCACTCCGCTGTATGGGAAAAAGATAAATAAAAAGTAAGACTTATTAGTAAGTAAGGGGAGCACAATATAAAATTATTGTTTGAATAGTCAGTTATGAAGAAGTAGTAACAATTCAGCACTTCACAGCACTAAAACTGAAACATAAACATAAAGGCTATTAAATGTAGATTAGGAGCTCAGTTACTAGGGAATTAGCTTGCACACTCTTTCCCTAGGAAGGATTAATAAAGAGCTGGATTCCTTTTTAAATCTTTGTGATAAACCATATAGTTTCTCAGATTCAAGAGAAAACAAATTAAGAATTAACAAAAGTATTCTTGGTAGCAACTAGTGGAGGTCCACTGAAGGAAAGCAGAAGGTAGAAGGATTTTACTGGACATATATGTGCTTTCCACTGTGCATCAATGGAGACATAAATTATGTTTAGAAATACTGTGAATATCATCTCTAAAACTGTATAAACAAGATAGGTTAGCACACACGAACAAACAAGTCAAATTTATATTATCCTGCGAGTGTGGCACAGTCAAATATTCACTTTTGATCTTGCTTAACTTGAGCAGACATACAACAACTATATGGAACTGTTTGGATCAGACTCTACACTCTACTGAATTATACTGAACTTCCAACAGCATTCAACAGGAAGTTAAGAAAAGTAAAACAGTTGTTCTACATCTTAATTTGGCAGCTTAGCTGTTTAGACCAAAACACAAATGGAAGGCAAGCCAAGTGACTTTGTTCTTCTTCTTCTTTGTTCAGATTCTGCTTGCCATCGGTCAAAGAACATGAATAAAGCTTGCTTATTTGTGAGAAATTATGTTTCTTAAACCAGGGTTAAATAAGTCTGGCACATGTAGCCACAGATATGTTTCCCTGTACACATGGTGTTTCACATGGTGTTTAGGCTAGTTTTTAGACTAGCTTACCCGGTTTTACGTTCTACCAAATACACTGAAACACTGCATACTCTCCAAAACGCCTTTTTGGTATTAGTAGTTTGTCCAGTTTCACTTAAATTATTTTTTTTAATATTTGCTATTTTAGGTTAGCAAAAATATGAAAACATTCTGAGTTATCTGGCAGAAGCCATGGCAACTCTGAAAGCTGTGCTGCGGTCAGATGACTAGAAGGGCGAGTCGGCGGAGGATTGGGCATCATCACACCAGCTGGAGGACAATGTCTCATGTGACAGTTAGCTACAAAACGCTGATGAGTCTGTGACAACACGAATGTATGAGCATTAAGCGGAAATAAACACAGACAGCAGTATATATGTAGGAACAAACTATATCTGTGGGAAAACAACAAGCTTAACTTGGGCGACTTACGTAGCTCTTTCCACATTGCATGGTGGCAGGCGATAAAACCTTTCCGCAGAGCAGCACACACTTCACTGTGATCCTTCGACCAAAACCCCCGTTGCCTCTTCAACAAATCCCACAGATTCTCTCTTGCGAAATGTGCTGCTTCTCGACCCCCGTGGCCATCAAACACAGCGAAAAACGCCACAGACTTTCGAGTGTTGACTACATGCTCTGCGACTTTTTTGTGCGGTACCGGTGTACTGTTGTTGCCGCTGTCCTCATTAGATATACTCTGTATCCACATTGCAGACACTGGTCCTGATTCGGCAGCAACGTTATGGTCTCGTGTCTCGTTTTCAGTCTGTTCGGTAGGTTCGTTCTCGGCTTTTCCCTGTCCTCCATGTCTTTGCGACTTTGGATAATCTTCGACAGGAGACGGCGTCGGCTCATACTCGATTCTTATCTCGACAACATCCTCCATGTATTTTCTCCCCCCTTGTTCCGAAAATGCACTCATACGAAACACTAGTGTTTCGTCCATGCTTGTGAACGCCTAATGATAATAACCTAAGCAGTAATAGTGCATATGTAGTTGCTATCTTTAGCCCGAAAGCTAAAATTTTAAACCGATTTTGCCGAAGTCTTCCTTGCTTTTTGTTTATCTTCTCCTAGACGTATCGTTTACGTAATGACGTTATACTCTCGCATCGAGCAACTTTGAAACGACGTATGGCACGCCTCTGTAATGCCGCATTTACGGCATGAGAAGACTTTGAAATTGAACGTAGTAATCGCAAAAATGTAAATAGTCCTGTATGGGAATCTTTTCGTTACTCTCTTTTGTGACATACCAGTACTACTTTCTGTCTTTAAAACTCTTTGAAAGAGACAGAAACTTTTTCAGAATGGACGAGGAGACATTAATGTAACATACGTTGCGCATAATTATTTCCAGTACGGCGGAACAACAGCTAAATAGGTAAGTAAACAATATCCAAAGAGTTCTGTGTTGGGGCTATATAATGTAAGGTTGTAACATGGATTGGCTTATCATTCACAATTTTTCAGAAGCAATATTGCATCTTGGATACAGCTTTTAAGTATTGAGAAAAATGCTATCAACCATAACTTGCAGAAGCTGAGTTTAGTTAAACCTATGAACTCAGACCCACTGTAATACTAAACAGATGTTTGACAGAGAAGCATAAATACTTGTTCAGGTTAAAACCCTATTGCCTCATTGTTGAAATTTATTGAAATGTTTTGGTTGCCATAAACATATTTTATTTTAACATATCTCCCATATTCTCCCAATCGTAGTGCAATGGGAATTTGGGCAACTTAAAAGAATGAAGTCATTGTTTATGTTATTAATAACACCTGTTCTTTTCCTGCATTGCCAAGTCAAAATTCTGTTGTGACCTACACTGCTCAGATCAAGGAACTGCTTCTCGATAGCAATCTCCTCCACACCGGCTGTTGAGGGGTGCTGGTCTATGAATATGATTTAAATTGTGAGTGCATGCAGTGCCAGCTACTGTACCTTTGATTTGCAGGCTGCAAGAATGTAGTCCAGTGTATGTTTAGAGGAACAATATGGATCAGGTAATTTTATTCAGTATTTAAACAAATCCACCAGTTTTCATAAAAAAGACACTATAAAAAAATTAACACCGTTGGTGTGTTTTTCATAAGCTCTTCATTAAGTTGTGTTACAGTAATGCCAGGTGGAGGCAGTGTTAATCCAGTCAAATAAAGTCTCCACTTTTATCCCAGTTTTTCACATTAATTCAGCAAGCAGTAATTTTCACAAAAGGCATGATGACAGCGCATGCGTTTATTTTATCATTACGAAGGATTTCATGTGAGATACCTACACGCATTTTATCATTGTGTTGCATGGTCTTTATATTGAAAAGCACTTTTTTGAAACGACTTTTCACAAACAATATCACGTCACACACAGATTCATGACTTGAAAGGGTAACCCTATGGTGTTGTGTATATTTATGTGTGTACTGTTCACGTCTGTGTATTTATGCCTTTGTGTAGCATGTGGAGATGCATAGAGTATGTGTGTAATGCTCTGCTTACATACCTTTTTGGACAGAAATGATTAATATTAACAAGAAAACATCTGATGTTAAAATGCATGCATCTTCCCAAAAGAGAGAAAAAAACTGGAGTCAAATATTGTGAAAAATCCTGAAACCTATATGTATTCTTTTCAACACCTACTCAGCCCAGTGTGATTTGCTGATGGATTTCCTTTCCACTTTCAGAAAAAAATGTTACATCTCTCTTTTATGCATGAGAAAAAAAAGACATAGCTAGTGAGGGAGAGAGAGGGGGTACATATGTTTAAGGGGAAAGGAATGGCCCTCATTATAGGAGAAAGGAATGGCCCTCATTATGCTTTCTCTTAGTGGTTTCACACCTTCTTCATCCCATATTACCTAAAACCCTGACCTTCACTTGAAAACTGAAAACTTGATATTTTAGCACGATCTTTCTTTCTTTATTTCTGTCTGTCTTTCTTTGCTGTTTAATGTCCATTAATAGTCTGGCCCTCAGAGAGGTCCTGTCTGCACACTGGCCACTATTACAGATGAAGAGGCAAAGTGATTTCCATGTAAATGGTGTCAGAATGTCATTTTCAAGTGAAGCTGCTGAGAAAATGAATTCCTGAAGACAAGAGAGATTACTAACGGGCAATGACACCTGGAATGCATTCTCACAGATTCCCCATGCAGCTCTTGTATAATGGTCCATCCATAAAAATAGCTTTGTTTGGCTTCCTGACTGTCTAGATGCTGAAGTGTCAGTCAGCCCAGCCAAAGATGAGAGGCAAAGGGTCTCAAACATTACCATATAAATATATGGTAATATAACCACTGGTCATTTTTTGATTGGAAAAAAAATGCTCACTGCATGAGAGAGAGAGAGAGTAGTTGTGTTCAAAGAATTAGAATCCTCATCAATAACATTATAGGTAAAAGAATAATGATTTATTGGTGAATCTATAAGATAAGGGCAAAAGGAGGCTAGGACAAAGGGCCGTTATTAGTCCTCAAGTTTTGTTTTGTTTTTTTTTCAAACCGAGAGAAGAAACATCAGGAAAATGTCCACTGCCAAAATGTTCACAGAGGTTAGTGCAGTATAGAAACCAATGCTACTGTGTAATCCTTAAGTAACTTGATTGTGAGAATTGAAATAAATGTATAAATGTGAGATTCTATAGATGGATTACTCAACCCTACATTTCAGCATGTGTTCATGAGCTGGTAGTGGTATAAAACTAACCAAACATGCGCTGCATTTACCATGACATTTGTATCTCTGTATAAGTAAGTTCAATGAGGAGAAGATCTCTATGTGAATCTACTTCACTTCACACTTCCTGTATGAAATGATGCTATTTATGTTCTTGGAAGGTCATGGGAGATCGATTTTGCTGAGAACAAATAAAGCTGAACTAATGTAAAATGCTTTGTAATTAGAGATGTAGCAGGGTTACTGAAATATAGAATATCCCATGAGTTATTGGTCCTGTGTTTTCTGTGAAAACTCAATAGCATCAAAAACATTTAAAGACATTTAATTAATACCCAAGTTAATAATGTCAGTGAATTACATTAACACAGTGTTCTCATCCAGAGCTTGATATTAATATTTGTAGTAGCTATCATTCATGAGGCATAGAGATGAAGTGTTAATAAATCAAATAAATGAAGGTGTAGATGAAAACATACATACCAAAGGTAAGACTGAGCAGAAATAAATTAAATTAAATACAAAGATAGAGTTGTGGCTAAATATCTTTCTCAAAACACTGATGGTACAGAAACAGGGTCAAAGAAACGTCCATAGAAAGGAATTAAGTTGTCGTTTACTTCAAAAGATTCAAGAGATATCCAGCATCCTCCAACTAGCAAAATATAATTTTTTTTATGATTAGCTGTCACACAAATCTTTTCGTATCTCACGCCAGGTTCAAACCTCAAGCGACATGCTCACCCTGACCAGTTAAGCAGCTTTCTTGTTAGAGAAGACCACTTTTCCTCTAGAGATGATTATCTCTCCAATGTCACACTCACAACTCTGCTCCTGTCAGCATGATAGGTGACCATGATATTGACTTGAGGTTGATTCAGAACTGCACTGCTGAGTTAGATGAAGGATTTTGATAAGAGTGCAGTTGATAAGAGTGTAGCTGAAAAGAAAATTGTCTTGGGTCACATGCCCTCATGCCTCTTTACTGCAATATCAGACTCTTTACAGTTCTCCATCTTCTTTTCTACAGACAAATTATGGGTGAGAATACCTAAAGAGCCACAGAGCTAAATGTTCACCTTTATGAATTAAAAACAGCTCTTAAACTCATAGATGTGTGTTATCCATTTCATGACAGCAGCGATGAAACTAAATTCTCAAGCTAGTTAGATGAACAGAATGTAACACAAAATTCTACCTAAAGCCCTGCGTATTTGCCTTATTTGTCTAATCAACTGAGCCCATTACATGGTTGTATGGCAGATTGAATAAATAGCTGATGAGCAGTGTTGCGGGTCAATACTCCTTTTGTTCCACACATCATTACACAGAAGAAAATGCATCTATCCGTCATTGTTGACATTGTTTCCAATAAAACAAAAAGAATGAGTATATTGTACTCAAACTTTTATTTGTTTTTTTTATGAGGGGTGGGAAGTTAAAGAAAAGGGCAGAAGTCCACAAACATTCAAGTCAGATGGACTTAAAAATCCCAAATTTGTAAATGTGTTTATCTTGATGAAACTAGTGTTTTCTTGCCCTGTGCCCCATGCATGCTTGGGTTCCAGAACACTCACTATATGTACCTGAATAAGAATGAGCAGGTAGCAACAATAAATGGATAAAAAACATTTCAGTTTCACTCAGGGAAAGGAACAGAGGCTGGCTGGTTTTGTTGCAGGTGAATGTAGACCTCGTGGGATGCTTTCCTGCATATTGTGAACCAAAGTGCAGGCATGTTTTCCCACACTGAAGCAACACATACTGTGATTCTCTACCCACTGCTGGAAAACCATGAAAATACATACAGTATGAATATATGTGCACGCTGGACCCCAAATTGTCAAGCCATTTGTAATACCAGCATTTTGCAATACAATGTGCTATCATAAATAACTGAGAAATCTTAATGTCGTAGGAAATGTTGAAATAGCATTTTCTCTTCAGATATTCAAATACACCCTTCAGAATTTATTGTACATTACCAGACTCTTTTACAAGTACACCTAATGAAAGCATTCAGGATAACCTTCAATGTGGCATGTATTAATATAGTTTATAATGAAAGGATAAATTTGGAAATGAGAAAAAAAACCTGTTAAATTAAAAATTATAGTTTTTTATTATTATTGTTGAAATTTACTACGTTCTGATGTCCTTGAGTGCATGTAGTGCCGGGCTTAATTTGTAAGAGTAAATCGTTGGAGAGCAGCCTTAGGACCCTGAGGATATTGGACCTAGGTTGCTGCAGAGGTAGGTTTGTAATTTGTATGCACCCCATCTGATAGCGTCTCCTGGATCACAGATGGATTATTTAGGCTTTTCCTTCAGCATAGGCTCCTTCTTTTGATTTTTTTTTCTCCTTTTTCACAGGTCCACATTGTGTCTTCTTTTTTCTTTCTGTTTCTGCTTTCATTGTTTGGTGCTTGGATGCCTCAAAAGCACACGCACACTGACAGAGATTTGGCTTTACTGGAGAAAATGGAACGATCATGCTGAAGGAGTAACCTGGAGGGGTAAGTTGTGAAGTTGTATTTGTATTCATGTTACTCAAGCTTGGTTAGTATCTGTAGTAATTTTGCTATTGTCAGGGCTCATGTTTTGGTTTCAGAGGGAAACTGCCCATTGAGTCATACAGGAGCAGATGCTGTCCACGTGTTGTGGTGCTGAAAGTTATTTGTGGCAAACGCAGATTTGTGGTGAATCTTATTTGTATTTTGATGAATGCATGTTGCCAAACAAGCAATTATGACCGAGTGTACCCATTATTCTTTAACATTTCTTAATAAATTTACCTTGACTGATGTGGAGTTAGAAGTCTATTTCATAAAATTGTTGTAGATTTTTTTTAAAAACTATAATAGACTTTAAAAAAAGCTCGATTATAACTGAATCTCACAATAACATCTTGCAGAATTAAAGCACAGTCAGCCATACTGCTGATTTATCTGAAAGTAATGAATGAAATGTTGTAACATGCACAGACTGAATTATACATGCTAAATTCTCTCTTTGTGATCTCTGTTTTTTGTTTTGTTTCTTTGGCTTCTGGTTCTGAAAACCCATCAGTGGTTTTGAAAACCCTAAAGAGATTAAGCTATGGATGTGTAACAGTTGCTAGACTTACATTTAAACAAACCGAAACTCATATCTTCAAACAGGTGGATTCAGTTTATTTGGCTTTCCCTTCATTGTAAATATGAAGTTGCTCTTAGCTGACAAATGACCAAATATAGAGAAGATATGAAGTATTCTCCTGAGCAAACAGTGAGGTAATATGATGATCATATAGTCCTGGACTGTGATTGAGGGCATTGGCTGAAAAGAATCCCTTGTCAAGTTGAATGGAGTTCAGTTCAATTCCTTTTAAATCCCTTAATCTAAATGCCCTTCAGTTGGTCTGAGGTATTTATCAACAAGGGATGAAACAATGGTGTGCTGCAATAGGCACCTTTCTCTATTCCACCTAACACTGGAATTCTTTATCAAATATTTGAACAGTTGTCAATGCACTTTACCAAACATATATTTTCTTCATTATATACAAATGCGTGGTCATTCATCTCTGGGGTCAAGGGTCGCTGCCCCTTACAGATAGTCCATGGGCTCATCTGTTACTCCTCAGGCTAGTTCTTCCCATCCTCCATGCCTATTCAGGTAGATATGACTTGTTACTGTGAGCCCTGACAGAGCTCCAGACACTGCCTCTCATACTTTTAATATCCTTTGTCTTGCTCTGATAGTTCCCTTCATGCATTATATTGGCAGTGATGAAAGCCTGTATTCGTCCCTCACCATCCATTTCCCCAAAAGACATGGCCATATGTCAGCAATAACTGCAAGCTGTTGATAGGAACTCTTGAGTCTTACATCAGGAGACAGTAAGCCTTGTATAATGTTAAATATGTGATGTATGACTTAACTTGATTGACAGTGATGTAAACGGTTTGTTTATGGGTTGCGAGTACATCAGGCAGCTGAATCTGTCTCAGTAGTGTGAGCCTCCACATACCTCCTACTGTTGCCTTGATTTAGACCTCAGTTCTTATGCAGAAAATAGTCACTGAATCATACTTCCTGGTCTTGACCCCCTGCTTTCATGCAGCACGCCGTCTGTGTTGTACTACAGAGCTGCCTATTAACCATCACACCTGAGTCAAAAATGTGCATAGAAATGTTAGCAGATTTAAATATGTGTAACCTTAAACAGGACCAACACTATATTACATTTACTGTGCTGTGACATGAAATATTCACCTAACACATGAAAAAAAATATCCCTCTAATGTTGTTTAAAAGGTAAAGCTAGTATAATGTTCCCGCAAATGCTACAGGTGCATTGTAAACATGTCTGGTGAAATTAAGTATATTGCCTACACCTTTTGACATGCCATGCCTGGTGTAACATATTGTACTGCTCACATCTGTTTCTATGAGTACAGGAGATTGAACTTAGGAGGGAGGGGGATGCTAAAAGCTGATTCTGTTCACGCTCCGGTGCTCTCTACAGTATGTGATCTGTCTGCTGCGGTATGGGGGGAGCTCCTGTTCTGTCTTATTGACAATATGTTAGATGGTAAACTGTGATTATTCCCTAGCAGACAGAAGATGGAAGGGGAAATCAGCAGTCCTGTCTGCTTTGATCTGCACACTCTCCCTATTAGCTGTCTCTAATAGATAGTTTATTGTTATTTCTTTTAGTACGGGCAGCTTTGCAGGTGCACACGTTTGCACAGTCGCAACGGCATCACCTATGCTGTATACAGTGCTAATAGGGTGTGTTATTTCCATTCAGACCAACACAAAGCCGAATTTAAAAAATGCTCTTAGTGCTGAACTTTATGCAACAAGGCACAGAAGATAGTAAACTAATCTATGTGTTGACTGCATATACTGCCGTTTTTTTTTTTTTATTATTGTTTTCTCTTGATTGATCGCTTTCTTAGTCTGTTTCATATCAGGTTTTAGGGGTTTTTGTTATCAGTTAGTTATCAGTGTGCCTCACACACACACACACACACACACACACACAGAGGTGCTTTTCTGTTTCATTCATATGGTCTTCCTCTCAGTCGCATATTGTTTAATTACATCTTGGATTTATTAGGGTTTTTTCCTATCTACACTCACTTTTACCGTTCTCCTCTCTGTATTCCCTATAGAAGTATCTTAGATAAAACTAAACAATGCAGTGTTATTATTACCATCCACATTTAATATTCAGCTCTCTCCAAAATGTAATCTTCCTTGCTCATTGTTGGCAATATATCCATGTGCAGATGTTTGTATCAGCAGATTTCAATATGAATACCATTCATATTGAATATTACAAGTTATATTATTGGTTCTGGGTCTCACATAAGCATTTTTACTTGATGCAAATCTTCAGTAAAAGTTATTTTACTAATCATTCACAATAGGATAGTTCTTTAGTATAGTAATAATAATAATGAAAACAGGTTATTATAAACATAATCCAAAATGAAGAGCATATAATGTGACATATACTAGATGTCTATCAGCCTATACAGCCATACAGACAGCTCTGAGAGGTGGTGCTGTATTTTCTACTGCGATATGAACATGCACAATAAACACTCTTGAAAACACTGCCTGGAATGCCACATATAGGAAAAATCATTTTATTGACACAGACCATACATTCATGCTCAGCCTGCAAACGCTTGACCTATCAGATGGAGCCCTGGATACATGAGCTATGCCTTCAGGCTGACTTGGGCACTGTGGTGCTTTGAGCTAAATGCTAATGTCGGCAAGCTAACAGTTGCTATTATTTACCAGGTGCAGCCTTTAACGTGTTCACAATACCAGTTTAGTGAGTTGATAATGAATCATAAACTGTGTAATAAAATGTAGAATGTTATTATGTAGCCTTCTTTATCAAGGTTTTAAAAATAAAAAAGTTAGCTAAATTGAAGATTAAATAGCCATTCCGATTCTTTAGCTTATGTAGACATAGACACATTTTTGACAAAAAATAAAAACATTTGATTTGTACAGTAACTCACAAAATCATGAGTTAGTATATTAGCTCTCACTAAAACTATTACTGTCTCATCCCTTCTCATCAATGTGTGCACAGTAATTCACTTTTTACTCAAGTTTTTGGCATATTTACAGTTGGCTGCCTGCATTTCTCAGAACAATTAAAATGGAGCATAGAGCCGGTGGCCTCAGGTTGCCAAGACATCCCAGGAATCTGGCTGCCCATCAGACAGCTAGGATGAGTCGCAAAGCTGTTTGTACCACAGATGGCTGATCAGTACAACTGACTTCCTATTTCTCTCGCCTGGTGCTGTCACTGTGTCTCATCACAAATTCCCACTTGAGAGCAAGGGTGTGTTTTATGTTGTGTGTGTGTGTGTGTGTATTTGTCTGTGAGGACTTAGGCTGGGATGTGTGGCAGGTAAATGTGAGCATGTTTGTATTGTGTTTGACTTCGGATTATGTATGCGCACATGAAATTTTGATGGAATGCTTGAACACAAAGTGTGTGCGTATTCAGAGAGGATTTTTTGCGATGTATTGTAGAAGCTCATTCATGTGTTGGAATATGATAGGGAAAAACAACACCGAAGCCATAGTGATCTGCATTCCCTCACTATGTGTGGACTGGATCAGACTGAAACAGACAGACTCAGAGTTTGGCTGCGTTCTGGTTGGGTTTCAGAGGAAAGTCCATCTGTCTTCCTCTCTTCTTTATAGTGGAATTTCACACAGGAACGTGGTTGTGCATAATGCTCGCCAGCAGGGTAGATGGTGCACCAGGAGTTTGTGTGATTTCACTTCATGAGAGGAACTGTATAAAACAAATAGGGAAATGTTTACCATAATAGGATTTTATATTAAGTATTCTAAAAGTCTAATGTTACTTTTTACTTTTCTTTCCTTTGCAACACTCACAGTAGAATGACACATTCTGTGTGTATTTAATGAGTTACATGTCGCCTATTGTGAAGCAGAAGACCCCAAAATAATCAGCAGGAAGCCAAAATAAAAGCAAAGATTGCTGTCATTTGACTAACTTTTCAGCACAGTCTATGCTGATCTCTTTATTCTTCCAGCACAGTCTCAAGTTCAGCTCATACATTTCAAAGCACAGAGTAAGTTAGAAAGTTTGACCTTTCTTTTGGTTCCAGGTTTGTTTAGGCCCTCTTGAAGACCATAAGGGACCATGCTGTCTCTACAATCACCCATCACATTCCTTCTCACCAGCCTGCTCTGTGTCAGCCAGCTGCAGCAGGGCCTTGCTGTGGATGCTTCAGGTAAGATCCTCTTCATTAACCTGATTAACCATGTGTTGTCATATTAATGTATTTGTTGTTTTAAGATGAGACTGTATTACAATGACTTCGACCCTTAATTTGTCTTTGAAACTTGTGGTGCAAACATAATTTTTAAAATAATTGCATTAACTTATGTGTCCATTTACACACTTCAGACAGTCATGTACAGCTCAAAATTCTGTAGTAATACAAATGATGATGAAGTATGTTTAAAGACTAAAGAAAAAGAGATGTATTTACCAAACCTCTTTCAACTTCAGCACTTTTTAGATGCTGTTATGCTGTCCTCTTGTGGCAGAACATTGTGAGACACAGATCTTACAATACATATTTATTTATTTATTCTGAAAAGTCCATAAAGCAGGACATCCCAAAGTTGCTTTTTTTCTTTAGTTAAGTGCAGTGTTGTTTATGTTTTTAATTTATTCAGTGTTACAGTAGTTTGTGTGATGATAAGGCCAAGTCTCACTTACTTAGCTGATTACGTATATACCGCGTCATGTTTGGTTTTAAGTTACATTATTAACTTCCATATAGACATGGTCACAGTCATAGATTTGTCAAAGTTAAATGTTTAATTTTTATGGTGATATTAATATTTACAACTATACTAACTTATTGTAAATTTGGGGCATTCTCCTGGACATGTTGATAACAGATACGGTAATTACTTCAACATGACAGCAAACACTGTGTGTTACATGCGTGCATTAGTTACTGTTTATTGACCTTCAATCTAATGATGTGATGAAGTAGTGGCACCCTCTAGTGATTTATCTTTAGACTGTATCCATGGCTATGAACCACAGCCACATCCAAGCACCCAGCCACTGAAGAGGGGGAGGGGTGTAAATCTATGAAAACTTTATGGTTGTAATGTAGGCATTTGATTTAGGAGTATTATGTATATTTCACATCATTCAGACTGTGTTCATCAGTGGAATGACAATCTGAGTACTCAAAACTGAGCAAAATATTTACTCGCTGCTCAGCCAATTTTCCACTAACAAGCTGTAGTTTCAAAAGTGTGCTGCATTAGATTTCTGCTTACACAGAGTAGATCGTAATCCTCTTGCTGCTAAGGTCTTGATGCTTTCATACACTTCACCTTTCTGTGACTGCACGATTAAATTTGATTCCACCTCACATCGCTGACACTCCTAAAATGTGCTTCCAGAGCAAAATTTATTCATCTTGCGTCAAGGGAAATGTCTCTTTCCCTTCATGTATATATAAAATAATCACAAGCTGACTTCAGCTTGATGAGTTGGTCTAAACTGAGTAATTTTTGATTACATTGTCAAAAAAGGTACATAAAAGTGCTTTGTTGACACATCATGCACAGAAGAGTAATAGAATTTGTTCAGCAAACTTATGTAGGCCTAACTAGTGTTGTCATTGTGGCTGCCTCTTTAAAAGTTCCACATCATTCATCCATCAGTGAGATGTATTCTCTCCTGTTCAACTCAGGAGATAAAAGACATCCGTGTTGCACATGGATAAGTTAAGCAATTTTGTACATCTTGTTTATAATTGTTCAGATACAGAGAAACACAGAGGGAACCGTGAGGCCATCGTGCAAACACCTGCAGCTGAACTGGCATCTGAACAAGACAACACCCTCGGATACAAAGGTATGGCCCCAGTGCTAAATGTCGTTTGTGGACCTACTGTTCATTAGAACAATAATCTTACTTTCTTTTAAATGTCCAGTGCGTAGGATTTAAGAAAAATTCAATGGCATATATAAATATATTCAAACTTTTCTCTAGTGTATAATTGCCTGAAACTGAGAATTGTGTTTTGATTGCCTCAGAATGAGCCTTTTAGCCTTTTATATCTATAGAGTGAGAGGGTCCTCTTTCATGGAATTCACCAGGCTGCAGGAGAGGGCTTCTCATGTTTTAGCACAAAGGTAGAAGTCAGTAAAGTGGTGTCCCAGGTTGTGCTGATTTTGTCTTTATCCTTTTAAAGATGCACTGTTGAACCCAATTCCCACGAAGAGGACGATGTTTCCTTTTGCTGACAGAAGACTCTAAAACCACTTAATGCCAGTTCAGCAGCTGTAAACCTTAAGAACTGGGTCCAAAGCCAGCACAATTCAATCCCCTCTCCCTTTGCTTTGACATTTGAAGGTAGGAGCCCTGACATGGGATGCAGCAGGCTAGAACAAAGCCAAATGTTTAGGAGTTCTTCCCTCCCTACCCTCCCTATGGCCTCAATGGTTTCAGGGAGATTACAAAATCTGATTTACAAGCTGCATAGTCTTACTGACACCTGATGAAAGTTTTAAGGTTTTCAGATGAAAATGACCTGCTAAAATAAGATTTTTTGGTCTTTTACCTTTAATGGCAACCATACCAATGTTTTTTTCCCCCTCTTTTATGGAATCTAAAGCGGAACTTTTACTGGCTTCTGATGTAGTTTATGTGGAGCAAACAGTTGAGAGAGGGGTTCTTTATCTGTCTGTTTCCTCTCTTAAGATAAGAAGCCTTTTTTTTTCATACCTAAAATCTCTGTGGCCCAGCATAAAAAAAAAAGATGACAGTGAGACTGTGAGAAATTGAAAGGATTCCCAAATTTTAACGATACAAGTGACTGCCAGTTTTCTAATTTGCGGTGAGATCAAGAAGAGCAAAGGCATGGCCGTTGGATCAGCTCTTTCATCTGTGCTGTGGATGGTGAATATGACTCTTGTCTCTCGTTTCGCTTCGACACTTTGTATGATCGTGAGCAACTGTAGTGATATACAGTAAGAGGTGCTGATATATAGGCAAAGTGCTGTCACAGATAATAGGCAGTGGGGAGAGTTGAGAATCAGCATAAAAATTAAGAGCTGAAAAATAATGCAGTGACAGGTGTGGCTAAAGGCAGTGATGTGTTACATACATGGTTATACGTGCATGCGCACATCTCACACTGTCCACTGCAATTCACTTCTCATGTCAGGAATGAGCAAAAAACAACCAACATTCACTAAAGAGGACTAACTGGGGCCATGTTTGTTGCTCTATGGAGAGTCCAAATTATTTATTCCTCCATAAATATTTTTTGGATTTGGCCTTGTGCTTTTGGAGATATCTTCTTCCTTGGCTCCAAACCAACTGCAGAGCTACTTTGGAGTGAAATAAAAAAATAAAAAATAGGTCTCTATACTTGGCACTGTTTCCTTGAAATCCTTGCCATTTTATGTGCTGTGTTGCCATCAAGACGTGCATGTCTTTGTTTCCATTTTTTCACCATCTGTTCCTGGAAATATTCGGTGTCGAAGACGGCTTTGGATTGTGACCAAATGTAAAATGCACGACAGAATTCACAAGCTCCACATTTAGCCGTGTGCATTGTTGAGGATGCACATGCCTAAAGCGAGAGTTCCACAGTCAAACTATCATCTCGTCATTTGTCCTTTTTTACTGCGAAAACAGCTAGTATTATTCCTGAAATTGAAATTAAACAAATTACGCAGTCCAGTCTTTACACGACTGAGATAATTTTGTCCTCTACAGTATATGGTACCATTGCAGTCATTCATTCTCTGCCAAGTGAGTTGCTAGAGGGCCATATAGTGGTAATAATATACTTGGAGGAAATATGAGAAAGTGAACAGAGACCCTTGTTGATTCTCTCACAGGGAACCAGAAACACAGTAGCATAATAGTGGAAACTGCAATAGCACAGATGTACTCTCTATATATTTCAATGCCATTGTGTTGTTACAAACATGTTGAGTGTGACATGGGAGAGAAAAGAAGATCAATCAAGAAAACAAAGAAAGGAGTGTGGAAGGTGTTCTCAACGGGGGAAAAAACAGAGTGAATGTTTTATGAGACAGAAATGTGCTCCTGGTGAAACTGCAATTCATAGATTTTATTGGTTTACAAACTGTAATGGCTCAGCTTTGAGACCAGGCTTCATTCAGTACAGTGACCAGTGGTCCACAGTAGACACTATGAGGTGATAGGTCACTGTACACTTTGTTCAGTCTAAATATGGAAGCATCACTGCTATTCACTGTACGCATATGAATGAGAGAGAGAGAGAGAGAGGGACTGACTTTTGTATAAATGCAGAATTATTGACTCTTATCTCCTTCGTCTGCTTATTTCACTGTGGCTTTGGAGACCTCAGTGTGGAGAGGGACGATATTAACCTTGAATATCCGTAATTTATTTCAAGATAAAGACTAAAACCCTCTAAAAACTGGCAGTTTCTAACTACAGTGGTTATGGTCCTGAAGATACCATGAACAGACCTTCTTACAAGAAATCCAGTTGTAGGGAATACAAAATTCAACAGTGAACTACACCTGATCATTACACGAGCAGGGACTTTAATGACATTACATTCTAAATACATAGACAAGTGGAGTTGGTGTCTCCTTTACAGCTTCATCTTCTGGAAAGACTTTCCACAATATTTTGGAGTATTTCTGTGAGAATTTTTGCCCATTGATGCAGTAGAGCGATAGTCAGGCACTGATGCCAAGTCAAGTTCTTCCATACCAAACTCATCCAACCATGTCTTTATGGACCTTGCTTTGTGCATTGGGGCACAGTCATGCTGGAATAGAAAAGGGGCTGTCTGGATACTCTGCCCTTGCACCAAAACTGTGCTGCAGGCAAGCAGCCAGCAGAGGGAGTGCTGACCTCCTTAAATAACTAAAGACACTCTGAGGTTCACAGAGAGATACAGACTGCAGTAACCATTGACTTCAAAGGGGCAATTGCTCTCAGCTCAAAATGTGTTTTATTGAAGTAAAATTTTACTCAGGGTATTAGACTACTACATCTTGTTTGATATCAAAACATAATATGTTTGGCACTGTGTTTGTAATGAGCTTAAAACGTCATTTCATTTCCCAGTGATATGTTGAGAGGTCAGATGATCAAAAAAAATAAATAAATAAAATGATTTTTGTCATCTTACTGGCCCATTACGTACACAGTATTCTTATACCATTGGTCCCCATAGATTCTAATAACGACACAGGGAAAGTGCATTAAGTACATGTCCCTCTGTCTTTTCAGAGCATGAAAATAGTATAAATCATTCATCAAGGTCAAATTATGTTCATTTTTAACTATAGGCACACTTGAAAATATTACAGTAATTAGATTTTTGTTTTGGGAATTCTGCAAATGATAAAAGTTGAATTTTAATCTTTAAGTTGAATTATGGGACTTTTACTGGATATCAAAACTACACACATTCCATAGTTCGCAGTTATTTTAATGTGTTTTTTTTATGTTTGTCTTGCTGCTGCCGTCTGGATCCTTTTCGAAAGGGGTTTGATCCAAAGCCTAGTGGAGCCTGGTGCTGTGAATGTATCCCTATGCGGTTAAATGGTGCCTGACTCGCAGGAATCTCCTGTGCACAACAGAAAAGCCTCTGACTGCGTAGGAAAACCAAACCATCACCGAGCGCAGAGACGCACGGCGCCTCATCCAACCAGCGCCAACCCCACGAAACCGGGGTAAAACTACACATTTAAACCACTAAAGTGAGTGCAAGTACACGCGTCTGCTCTCTGGATTCTTGCTCTCTATCCAGCCGCGGTAATCTTCTTATAAAGTAGAACTAATAGCGTATCTGATCACCGATGAATTCCGCGAAGTTAGCACCATTTGGAAGTGAAGAGTTCGACAGGAGCGGAGAAAATCCAAGTGGTGTTGAGTGGATTACTTCTCGAGTAACCCGCAATGATGTCTCCGACTCAACTGGACTTTGATTCGAATAGAAATTCCCTCTCTGAAGAGCAACTCTGAACATTATTCTCTGTATTGTTTGCAGAGTTCAGGAACTCTCTTCCACCCGGACCCCCATCATCGGCTCTGCAGCAGAAGTTGTGTTTTAGATGAAATAGACAACCAACAAAGTGCATTTTAACTGGATTTACACCGTTTCCAGCTGCGCCTGAATGATGCCTACCTGTTTGACGGGGATTTACTGTCTGCTGGCATTTCTACAGATTTCTTCAGGTATTAGTTGCTTATTGCTGGCTTTCCTTTTTTAACTCTCGGGATCAAAATAATAGCTAATGTGCTTATCTATAGAAATAGAATAAATTAATTTAAATAGCTGAACAGACAGGGAGTTAAAGAGAAGTGCGAGGGTGATGATGAATGAAGTCTGATCCGTCATGACACCCTGCGGGTATTTCGGTCACCTTTACTCCGCGTACCTCGCAACGTCTGCATGTGGCCCCTGACCCATGCTGCTCGCTGCCTGGTTGCTGTAAGTGACCCATCTATCTGTGTACCCTTCTACAGTTAAACACAGCCTTTTACGTTCAGTTCTTATCAGAACGGTAGAAATTAATTGCCACAATAAGATTCTGAAGGGGAAAAAAAGGGAGATAGAGTCAGGTTTATGTGAGAGCATTTCGTTTCATGCAAATATCATCAGTGACATGTCTGAATGCATGTGAGCAGTCGAAGTAGGACATAGTAAGGTATCATCCTCAGTCCCCAGTGGGTGCATGCATTATATGAGCTGCAGGTTAATGAGTAACACGGAGATTTCACTACCACAGTCCTTTTGCACCAGTCAGACCAGTGATGATGTGATATTTCCGATGGATGGGGAAAAAAAAGGCTAAATGCACTAACAGTGCATGGATGGTAGATGTACTGCTAGATAATTCTGGAAGAAATGTAGCTAAGTATATTTATTTTTGTGGAGAGGGAATTCTACGCCCTCTGGCATTTTAATTTACTTTGTATTTTAATGAAGTAGCTCCAAAATACAACCCAATGTGATATTTCTGTTGGGAAATCAAACAGATGTCGTGTACAGCCATAGCTGCTGTGTCCCTGTTGGAAGGTCAAGGTTCAATGTGGGAGAATTAAACCAAGCATAACACTGATATAGCAGTGGTATTGCAGGGGAGGTGATGGATATCAGCAAAGTGTTGGAGTGCTGACAACATACTGACATTTTTCTTTGTCTTTCATCATAGCTGACATTAGCCACTGTGTTCCTTTCAAACAGTAGACCTTGCAGGTGTAACCATTGAAGGAGCATCAAGTCACCTCCTCCAACCACTAGGACTAAAAAAAGACACAGTTTTAATGCAATATATATCTCTATATATAGATATAAATATCTATGAATGTTTGCATATTTTTAGCTGCTGAATAGATTTTTGGCTGGAGTAAAGCTGCAGTCTGAAGTAGGAAGCAAAATAATTTTTGTGATAATATTCACCAGTAACCCTACAAAATTTCAAGAGTCCCTCACATTCCCCGCTGGTGCCACTCCTGTTCACTGTGGAAGACAAAAACAGCTGTCAGAAACATTAGCAGTGGCCACGGACTGAAAAAAGAACAATGTGTTTTCAGCACTATAGTTTTCTTAAGTGTCTGACACTGAGTGATGGCTTTATATGGTGCTGGACTTCAGTTCTTTGACAGTATAGAGACAGATTTCTTCTAGTGTTTTTGTTCTCGGGAAAGCTAAAGTCACTTTAGGATAGAGGGTTTAATGTTATTCTTGGTGTGATACTATTCTTTAAGATGAACATTTCATATTTTATTTTACATAGGTAACACTTTCCAAACTTATGATAATGCAACAAATGTTCTTTCTTGCTTCTTCACTTCTCTGACCTTAACACTGTAGCAGAAGCTGTACAGTCTTAACATGTGGGTATAATACAGCCTTTTACCAACTCTTTTCTTAAATTTCAGTGGTGACTCAAAAAAAGGAAACAGACTAAGGCTTGCTTATCCACATTCAAGAGCACAGAAATGCGTATGACACCAATTTTCCAGTTCGTTGTCTCTAAATTTCCAGACTGACAAACTTGGTAACCACGCAATCCAGAGAATTTAAAGGAGATTTGTGCTTATGTTAGACATGTCCTATATAATCTTTATGAAAAGCCCGTGCTCTTTCAGCACACATACATAGATTTCAAGAGTCAGTAAATTCTTTTACTTGCTCCTAACTATTGCTTTATTTACTTGAGGAACCTTCACAGGCTTTTCTCTTGTTATTTGTTTTTTGCCAAAAGAACAGTGCAGTGACATGTTGTTACAGATGGATCAAGCACTACAGTATTTAACCAAAATTTGTGATTTGAAGGAGGTGATAGGGTATAAATTTATATGGCAGTGCCCCCCTTGAACCTGTGTGTATGTGTTTGCCTATCCCACCATAGACTGTAGGGATTTTTTGAAATCATAGCTGGGATAGCTACCACTGTACTTTTCTTCAATGTGTGCAGACTCATACCCTTGTATGGTGTCTGGACCATAGTACAATAGTCATTAAAATACTGAGCTCTTAAAGCTGCGCTGTTAAGTGACTTCACTGGACCCAGAACTAATGGAAACCTGGAACCCCCCTTCATTGAAAATTTAATCTCTGCGCAATAAATCTGCCATCTGTAATTGGATGATACATAATAATCTAAATGATGGCCATTAAAAGCACATGTTCGTGCTGAGATTTCTTTGTCCCTTTCATCCCAACAATCCTAATTATGCATCCCCAGAGTGATGCTGTGACTTGCTTCGCCATTCTACCTGCTTTGTTTCGTAACCACCATCTATAAAGGAATCAAAGGGTGATGAAAGAATGGTCCATCATGTTTTGTTTTGATGGTTGTTTCAAATAGAGTACAAGATTTGAAAGAGCATATGATTAATAACTTTATAATAACCTTTATAATAACTTTACTAGCTGAGCTAATAATGAGTGCAATTACTTTAGCAATGAGTGACCAAGATCCTCTTAGGCACATTTTACCTTTATAGACTCTCTCACCCATCTGTTAGCAGTGCAGAAGTAAGTACAAGATACACTCAAGAGACCAGCAGAACACAATTTAATTCCATCACTGGTGTGTGCAGCAACCCCATGAGGAACAGTTTGACTGAGACATGTAGCTGACCTTCTGGAGTTGGATTGCACTGGTCACATGTACTTATTCAGGCTGCTTTGGTAACTGACAATCATTGCTGCAAGAGGTTGACTTGGAAAAAATACTGCACAGCACATTGGACTTTAAGTAATAATGATGGCTTGGTTGGGGGGGCAAAGATAACCCCAAAGATAACCAGACTCCCTATAGTCTTTGTAATGGTGACAGTGATGAGCTGAGTCCCACTACTAATGAGGACTTCTTCGCTACGGATGATGGGGCTGACAGGACATCTTTGTGTGAGAATTCCTTTGTTTGATGGATGAAATTTTCAAATTCCTTCTGTTCTTCCATAGAACCAATAAGCTTCAAGGGGAGACCAGTTTGGTTGGAAAAGCATCTTCATTAACGTTGTTTTTTTGTTGGAGCAGGCCAACGTCTGAGATAAGAATAAAAATGTGCTCCTCATGTTTCATTCATAGTGACTGGAGAATCTGCTGAAATTAGTCCATTTTTAAAGAAGGATGTACTGGTTGTTTGCTAATTTAACATGTGGTCTTTAATTTTTTATTGCTGTCAGCGACTCTGACACGCCTTGGGATCCATCAAACCTGGTTATAGGTTTGCACATGGACTAAGATGATTTTGTGTTTGTATTTTGAAAGGACTGAGTTGAATACTTTAAACCTTAAATTGGTTTCATTGTCATACAGCGCATCTGTAGACTGAGCCCTTCTAAAAATGAGGTCAGGCCAAATGAATGTTGTTTGGGGGGTTATTATTACCTGACAAATGCTCATGAGAACATTGTCCACCAGGAACTGTTTCTGGCAGACTTAGTGAGACTGTATATCTCTTGTCTCTCAAACCAATGCAGACGCTGCTGTAATTGTTCTGACTGAATGTGCATAAATGCATATGCAATGGTGTTAGCGTAATGTGTGTTTTGGGATTGTGTACTGAAAGCTGTGATTCACGATTGCTCCCCTTGTTTATTCACTGGCTTCCTGCGGTGCTGTGAGGCCAAGTGTGGTTGCCAGCACTGGGAAAGGGAAGCTACTGACGGCTTTAGCAAGTGCCTGTGGGTCTGGAGTTCACAGATCATCACACCTTCACACAGATTCACACATAGGTACGCACTCCTGCACACACATGTACACATAACTCCTTATTCTAAGGAGGATCGATTACTATCTGTGTGCCCCACAAAGGTAGCAGGTTTCTTGCCTGAGGGATCCCCCCACAGGCCTGCTTCCTCCTTCAACCTTTTTTACTCATCTCTGGAAAATAGAACCGCACCATAGTCAGCTATTTCAGTTGCTTGCACTGACAAGCTCTTATCAAAGCACATTCATGTTTTTTTTTTAGCTGCAACAAGTCGAGCATGAGCTGAAACAAGAGATATAGAAATTAAAGGATAAAAACAACTTGATAAAGCATGAAGCATAAAATTGAAGTAATAAACCTGAAGTTTTATGGTCACTGCCACCTCAGTAATGTATTAAATCAAGCAGGACACTATTTGCACAAACTCAATACTCTGTCGTTTGAGTATGTGTTATTTAGGCTGAGAAAATGGGGCTGTGTCTACACATTCATATAAGGTAGCATAAGGTAATATGTTTTTATGGAACTACTGGTGATCCAGTTGATTTTTTAAAAAAGCCTTTTCAGGATCTTGTGCTTGTCATTCCGAGATGCTGCTTTACATTCCTCTCAAAACATTTGTCAGAAGAGCCCTAAATAATGAAACAATAGCCATGCTTATCTGGATAGACATGCTCAGAAATTCTTGTGGGTTTGTGGTTTTCTCCAGGCTGTTTGTTCTCCTTTGGCCTTAGTTTACTGTTCTGAGGTCAGCGTCCAGCTGTGGCTGTGTACTAAGACACTGTGGATAATTACTGCTGTGTATGGTTTTCAGATGTTCTAAGCAATTATGAGGATATCCTGTGCCGTAAGTGTGTGTTCATGTATGCATTTCATACAGTATACTAATAAAGATCTGTGTCAGATCTTCTTCCTTTGGTAAACTGTTTCTCTGAAACAAAAGCTTGTACCTGTATATGACCCTTCTACCTGTGCTTCTACCTTAGTGCTGGCAGTAACTGAAGTTCTGCAGTGACGCTTTCAGAGTGAGACTGTATGCTATTCCTCAAAGATTTGGGTTTGAGAGTAACTGGGAGAATTAATACTTTGAAAGGACAGCTTTAAAGGTCATAGTAGTAGTATGACCTCAGAGAGGCTTCTGAAGATTATCTCTGTGTGAGTCATCTTCTCTCCACTCAGGTGGTTGATAATCAATAGAATCCATAAGCTCCCATTGATTTGGCTTATAGAATCGATAAGCCAAGTCAATGGGAGCAACTGATGCTTTCAGTTCAGTTGGCTGTTAAAGTAATGAATCATTTTTTGAAGTTTTCAACTGTTTGGGTTTCATGGATTTATGACATTTATTTGCAATTCTAACATCAAAATTTATTCTGATAGCCTTGATCAGGACTCTTCACTGATGATGAAGAGAGTGGGTGGATCAGAGGGCCCGGATGAGCATGCAGCCCTCAGGACTGACCTTGTTATTGCAGGGAGAGGACCTTCCTAATGTTGCCCTCATTAAGCAGAGGTGGATGTTGGAATGCAGTCTCTCAAAACATCCTGAGCATTTTGACATGCAGTCTCATTAGCTAGTGGGAGAACCACTGGGAGATATTTGTATTATGGAGAAATTGCATGATGTAACACCTGCTATGAATGAAGTTTTAAGAAAGGGGTTGTCTACAACAAATACCTGTAATCTGTGTATTTCAGCTTGGCCTATTCTTAGTATCTATATATCTATCTCTCTCTCTATATATGTCTCTCATTCAGCATGAGTAACTTAAGAGAAATGTAAAAGGCATTTTTGTATTAGTTTGTTTGTTAGAGGAATTAAGAGTATCTGACAAGTACTGTGATATGCTGTGAGAGCTACGCATACCACATGTAATAGGATCAGGACATGCCATTATGTATCACATTGTAATAATCTTTGCGATATCCCACCTATATATTCCACCTATTGCATCATAGTGCTTTTATCATGTTTTCTTGCTACTTTTGATATAGCATCATCTAATTCAGCTCTGCGGCTTAAATAAGACTTAAACTTGCATCGTCAAAAAAAGCAAAACAAAACAAACAAACAAACAAAAAACCAAACAATCCAATCCAACAAAATATTTTATCTCTCTCATGCTGTGCTGGGTTACAGTGTAACCAAGTGCTTAGGAGTTATACAGTGGTAACCAGTGACATCATGTTGGAAAAACAATTACACAGGTTAATAAGGGAGTAAGAAGAACAGAAAGTGTGGACAGAATAGCATCAAGGTGTTTAGAAGGGGGAAGCACTGTGACATCTGCAGTGGCTATGTTACGAAATATAGTAATTAAGCCAGAATCTGCAAGCATGAACACGGAGATTAGAGGAAACTTCAGGCAGTGATTAATCTCACCGATATTTTGTTCCCCTAGCCTGTGATTTTCCGCTGCAGTACGAACTAAGTGAGCACACTTAAAAATTAACTTACAATCGGCCAAAGTACCTGCACTGTTCTGCTCACTTCAAACTACTACTTTATTGTGACATGCAAGATTGATATCCATTGTGGCTTGTAGCCACATTTCTAAAACTACTTTATTGCAGACAGTTTTGGTTTGGCAGTGAAACATATGATAAATTGTTAGCTTCACAAATCTTGCAGTTACGTTTAACAGTCGAGTTAGCCTCTCCTCAATCAGTAGATAATCAAACTTTTCCCCAAATTTTGCACTCTTAAAGTAATTTGTTAGAACTCGCAAAGTAGCAGTGTACCTCAGAAAACACCACTTAAAACATTTTTGTCACAATAATCATGAAAGCACGGAGAGATATTTGGACTCATATTTCCAAACTTGATCCACACAACATAGCAAACCAAGCTGGAAATCTGGCCTTTAACTATATGCCTTATGTCAACAAGCAACCCCAGAGCCCTGTGCCAACATTTGTGATCAGCAGCGGCACCACGAATGGAGCCAAATCAAAAGCTGTTCATACAGATAAATCCTCAAATTACTACCAGATGAGCAGTTTTAATCACCTTCTAAAAATCTGTTGGAAATGCTCATCAGAGGGCAAGCTTTTAACTCTTCATAACAATGAGTCATTAAAAGGACTAAATCTGTTCTTAAACACTGGTCCAAACATGGTGGCTTTTTTAATGATTTAGCCCCTGACACTTTTTAATATTTCCTTTCTTCATTGTTACATTTTCTCACATTTGGGAGTTTTGTTTGTAGCACTCTGTTCATAAACACTTCAGTCCTTCGTAGTAAAAAAAATAACGTGAAAAACAATTTGTGAGGAACACAGTCAAAGCGAAATATGCCCAGTGGCAGTGACTGACACAAGCAGGTTTGCTGTGAATAAAAGAGGTCAGGATATTATGGAGTCCCAGATGCTGGTTTTCATCCATGCTGAACTCTGACTCCCACTGCAGGGCTTTATTGGCACTGGTAGTATTGCTGCTCCCTGCAGGTACTTTTGATAGACTAGTGTCTGAAAAAATATACTCTAATATACTGCATTTGCAAATGTAGCTCTTGCCTTTATGTAGTAATTTAGCTATCCATGCCTCCTTCATCAGTTTAAGTATCAAGAGCTACACTCTTTATTTGTTTTGTGGCTGCTTTGCTTCATGTAGCAGTTTGTGTCAGAATCTTTGAAAAATCTAGTCAGCTTTCAAAGATATGTTCATTTTTTAAATCAAATGCAACAAGATCTGATGCTTAAAATGAGTAGTATATTTTTTACCAAGGTTGCAGTGGGCCCCAGCAGCAACAGCAGCACCAGCTGTGTTTTGATAAGATTTCCATTTGGTTCCTTGGCTTGTCTGCTGCCAATGTGTCAAAAACCAGTTGCTGTTTTCGAGGCTGTCAGTTGGCCGCCTTAAGATTTGAAACCATTTTGAGGAACAAGGAAGCATGTTTGAGTTGTTTTTCTTGCTAAGCAGTGTCAGGTTATTGTGTTCATTTGCGAAAAAGAACAAGTAATGCATCTATCTGGTTAATACATTATTTTATGTAGGATTGCATGTCACCACACACAAAGCAGATGAGGACAGTCAGACTACCTCTGAAGCTTTTGTATATAAATTTATAAATATTCTTTATCCTGCATGAAATGTTTGTGCACAGATGTGTCAAAGAAGCAGGGTCTCATCTGCTTTGCAATCTGTGTTTTGAACCAGAAAAAGATGTATCTTAAAGGAACAGTATGACATTTTGGGAAATGTGCCATTTTTTTTTTAACTTGGGCAGAGGACTTGCTAAGCTAAGCTGATTGACTCTTGGCTCTAGCTTCCTACTTAACAATGAGTGGTATCCATCTCCTCATTTAACTCTTGACAAGACAGCAAGCATATTTTGCAAAGTGTGGACTATTCTTTGCAAATCAGATGTAAATGTAATCCAACTACAAGGACATTAATACCATAGAGGGGGTCTTTACCAGCTCACACTGTGGGGCTTACAGCAGAGATAAGTGAGACCTATCCTCTACTTCTGCTACACAGGTTATTAACAAAATGTGAGTGAATCTACACAGCACCAACCTATAATCTCCTGTAGTTGAATGTACCCTCCTGTTAATGTCCTCTTGGACTATTAAGCTAATGTTATGATTGCTTTTAGTGTCATTCATTTGAAAAACATCCCTTGCTGTGTCCAGTCGTTCTGCCTCTTCATCACAGAGAGACAGTTAATGAGAGTAACAAGAGCAGTTTAGAAGCAAATCTGAGCTTGTTTCTGTGTTTCAATTGATGTGCACCTGTTGATATTGAGATACTGTCTTTAAAGTACGTGTCTGTGTCTGCATGTGGGACATTGGTCAGAAGAATAACTCCTCTGAGAGAGCTTCAGTTTTGTAGATGGGTTTGGAGCTCAGGGCAAAGTCTCCCTCTCTTCACATTGTGACACTCCAGTCACATCTGGGCTGTCACTACCAGGGGCACAATTAAGGCAGAAAATTAATGTAGGTCATGCAGGCATGCACTTCTGACATGCAATGACACAGCATGCAGTTAATGTAATATTAATAAATTAATTCAATGTAGTGTTAGTATACCAAAAATGTTTTGCAACTCACAAGCCTCAAAGGAGATGAAGGAAATAGTGGTCAAACATTAAACATTATGCAGCATCTATACTATAGACATTTGAACTGATGATAAGGCAAGACAGCATATGTAAGATTAAGCCAAAGTGGATTTTGTCTTTAATAATAACAAACTGCCTTCAAAGTCTGTTTCTATTCATGGTAAGTCTGATTTTCAAGCTCTGCCTGAGTGATAATCAATGGCCTGCACAGCCACTTTACTGTCCACTGAACATTTAATGGAGTGAGGATAAGCCTCTCGGAAAGGGTGGCTGGCCTTTCCAGGCAGTTGTGTTCCTAAGGTGTTTCACGTCACTTATATGGAAGGTAATCTGCCTGCAGTCGGACACCTCAGCTCTTCATATGTTAAAGCAATATACACTACCATCAAAACATGTTGGATATGCTTGTAATATCTGACATAATCGGAGAAAACCAGTTAACAGCATTACATAACTAGGATTGTGCAATGTTCCCTTGACGAGCAAATCATTTAATGTGGCATATGGACAAATCAAAGCATTTTACTGAACTGAACCACAGCTTGTGTTTCACTGAGAACCTGATGGATTTGTTCGCTGGCTGAGGTGTCCTGGTGTCCCAGTTAGCTCAGATGTTTATCATGTACCAGCAGTGTTCTGGTTTGAGTCTGCCCTGGGGGGGACTTCATTGCTTGCTACTTTCCCAATGAGCATTTAACAGCTGGCAACCCAAAGTTGATTTGTGTCTTTTTTTTCCACGATATAGTATTGAAACAAACAATGAAACAAATACATGAATAAATATTTGATGACATCATTTAATTCAATTATTTGGTTGACAGTTTTGATAATCTCTTAATTGTAAATTATACAAAATATGCAAAAGTCCACATTTTTCTCTATTTTCTAGTGTATAGACTGAGCAAAGAGTCAGTTAATTATAGAAAGTAATTGGTCTGCCAATCTTTCTCTGCATCTTCCAATATAAAATCTCGAGCTGGTCATGTGTTATTGTATTCCTCATGCATTCCCACTCGGTTGGTATCTTGCCCTGAACATCTGGGTGCTGCAGTTGGGAGGTGTTATCACATCTGTGACCTTGACAGACTGCTTCATTGTACACTGTGTTGTGAGAGGGGTGACAGTAGAGAGATATTCTGATTTACCGTATTGTTAGAAAAGTTTCTCATAACTTCCGTGTGATTAAAATGATCCGTATAAAACGCATTTATGAAGATCAAGTGTGTCAGCACGGTGTAAGAGAGAGTGTGGTTGCAGACACCTTGTCCTGGCCACACACAGGCATTAGAAACACAGCTCACATTCCTTCCCCCACATACTTGGGTGAATGACAGTGTTCAACTGTTCCACTTAATTGTAGTTTATGCAGTCTGAGAAAGAATGTCTGGCATTTATTGGTTGCCTGTGTTTTACTTTACAAATGAATGAGTGTGTGTGTATGTTTGGAATACGTGTCTCCAAGAGATGAGCAACACAAATAAATGGTTTATGTTCCAGTGAGTCAGCCCAGTGTTTTGGGAAACTTGCATATTTGCTTTCATGGTGAGCATTAAATGAGAAGAACAACATCATTCTTGCATCTTTATGATAAATATGGAACTGGAAACCATGACTTTAGCCTTGCTCTGTCCAAAGGTATAAAAGCACACCATACCAGGACCTTTAAAGCTCAATAATCATGTTGAATCTTAATTGTTTAATCCCTACAAAAACTGAGCTGTATAAAAACATGCAAGACAATTGTGGTTTTTATAGGTTATGTGCTAGCAAATAGATGTGAGAATGGCATCAATCTTACTCTCAGCAAGAAAGCAAATATGTGTTAGCAACATTTCCCAACTATTCCTTCAGTGCAGAGATGTGAAAAGTAATTTGCTTAATCAGGCTTTTCATTCAAATTTTTGGTGGCATGATGTTTTTTGTGCTATAAACCGCTGTTTTAATTGTCATAATTCTGATAATAAAGACCTTTCTTTTTTGATCAGTGGTCATCAGTGGTCATCAGTGTCATTTACGATAATGATAATTCAGTCAGAGACACATTATCTATAGCAAAAGGTCAAAAAAGTTCTGCAGTTTTAGGGAGGTCTCAGTGGATTCTGCTAAGAGAACTAATCCCCCTTTATTAACACATAGATGAGCGTTGAATTTCAGAATCTGAGATACAACACAAGAGGGGGAGGTTGTGGTTTTGGAGGGAGCTATGGCTGCAAATGGTGTTGGCATAATCATTGGTGATACGTTTAAGGTTGCAAGGTTGCAGTGTCAGGTTGTCAGGCTGAATATGACTAGATGCTACTAGTGACACAGCTGTGATCATTGTGAAGCATATTGCAAACAACAGAAGCCAAATACAAGCACAGCTTCAGTGTTCTGCCTGAACTAATGCTATGTCTCATTTGTTGATGTGAATTTGTGTGCTCATAGGTAACTATGCTTTGATATATAAAATTAGTTGATGCTGAGCATGAGGATGGCTTTTAAAATATTTACTTGAACATAATTTCTGTGCAGTTGTGTGTCTGTAACCTTTGTAGAATCTGCGTGCCCTTTGATGTGGCACTGAAATCCCAATTAGTCAAAACTTAGTGTTAGAGACAGGATTTGTTGGAGGTTTTGCTGACATTTCTGCATAATCAGATGTGCTTAAAATACCAAAGGCAGTGCAGTGATACACAGCAAACACTTGCAACCAACACATAATATCACCCTCTTGTCACACAAACACTTCTGCTGTGAGTTAAGTGAGTCAGAAAGCTGTCTAGTCTAGGTCTGTGAAGTGTATTTTCAGAGGGAAATGCTGACAGCACTCAGACTCATTCTTCACTATAAAGTCCTGCTTAATTCACTGTTTTTGTCGAATTGAAACTTGCACTGTATGCCAGGCCAAAGGTGAAGTGCCAACAAACATCTGACATCCAACATTTACTGCCAGTCTAATTCAAAATGACATTTTTTATTTCTGACTACTCACTAAGCATGAGACCTCAGTAGTTTATTTAGTGCCTTTGAGGTTTTCACTGCAGTACTCTTTATTGTAGCTGTGTTTCTGTGTAACTTGTCATGTCTGTCTCTCGAATTCTTTTTAAGCCTTTAAATCTTTCTGTTGTCTCATTTAGTTTTGTTCTCCCGACATCTGCCTTGTTGATCTGGTCTTGGATAGCTGTCGGTTCAAACAAATGTGGTGTCATTTGACTTACAAGAGTACTGCTGTGAACTCAGAAGCCTCTGGAAATCTCTGTCTCACCATTAAAAGTGCGGACTTTGATCCACGATCTAGCCCATGGATCAGAGAGAAAAAATGGAACTTAATGGCTTTTACTGAGTGAAATAAAGTGATTTCCTTAACAAGACATGCCCGTTCCATTTACTGCACACTCTTAAGCCTCTCCCAAAATCTCCCTGCCATTGTTAGCTGTGCCTGACTGCTACTCTTCCCGAGTGGCGTTGGCATTGGAGCACAGGTAATCCCACAGCATGGCAGGTGGAGATTTACCATTTCCACCACTGTGGCTCTGGCAGGCTTGGTGTCAGAGTCACTGAACAAGCTGATTGTTTCACACAGCTGTCAGCAGCACCAAAGGGTGGCAGTCCACGACATTTTACGCTGATAAATGTCACCCACTGCTTTTCTAATACTTGCCTATTTGTGAAAACCATGACGGGACAATTATGCGGAAGAAGAAGTGAATTTGGAGGTTTTTGAGTTTGAATCTGATTTTAAACCTGTATCCTAAGTCCAAATGATGCTATAGAGATGTGTATGAGTGTGTGTGTCTGTTTGTCTGTCAGCCTGTCTGAATGTTGGAAAGGGTAATTTTTCATGCTGAGCTGACAGCTAGTGGAACCTCAGTTCAGCAAGCTAATTTGATTGTGGTATTTGATATTTTCTGTGTATATTTCTCTGGAATTGTTCCAAATGGTTTGGTTCCAGTCATAGTAGCTTCCTTTCAGGCACTATACATGCAGTATTGTAATGGGTGGGTCAATTCAAGACCACCAACACTGTGGTAAATTGAACTCATATTTGTCACATGTTGGTATTATAATCTCAGTGTTCCTGATTTATTGTTTTAAAGCCACTACATCACCCCTTTATCATCTCCTCCTTTCCTCATCTTTACTCCTATAATTTATACCCTCATGCCTTCTTTTCTGAATATTCACCAAACCTACTTGAATAAAATACAAAATACCTTGTTATTCCAACATACTGTCTCATTTTTTTCTGCACATTTTAGTTGATTCTCTCGAGAGACTCGCACTTGAGGAGAAAACAAACTCTCTACCCACCACCTTTCTCACACACTGAGACGAAACTACACACACATGCTTCTTTCTCTTTTGTGTTTATTGCTCTTCGTTCCCCTTCTGGCCCAAGATCCTTACAAGACAACAGAACAGCCTCAGGGATGACTGACAGAAAAATAAAACAAAACATATTTGTAGGGGCTCAGGTGCTACAAATGACCTTTGCTGTGTATGTATGTACTCCATTGTGTGTCTATGTGCATGTTTTTGCATACTGATTGTATGCTGGCTGCTGGCCCTTTGCAGATAAAGCCTGGTCTTCTGGGGGCCCACTTGTGGCGGGCTGATATTGCCTTTCTGTAATGCCAGGGAGCTTAGGGAGCTACATGGACCCTTAGGCGTCAGCCCAACACAATTAACCCTCTGAAGTCATGTGTAATTGTCAGTTGTTGACTATTTTTGATTCTAATTTTATATTTCAACTTAGAATTTTTTTTATCTTGCCATTTTGGAATCATTTTTCATCAGCACAACCTCACAAGTGTGATTTACTGTTGTTTTTTTCATTTTGACATACTGTATTGACACACTGGACCTAAAATCACACAAAACTCTAAAATCCGACTGGGGAAAATGCGCTGAAGTGCGCTGAATGAAGTGCGCTCAATGCGCTGGTGTTTACTGCGTCTTCTTGCATAAAATGCGCCCCCCAAACGCGCACCAAACGCGCACCAAACGTGATGGCAATGGTCATGAAAAAAACAGTGCGTATATTTTTTATCATAACTCGGGTTTTACTTGACATATTAACAAAATTTAAAAACTGGTATATAGTTTGAAGTGCCCACTTTCGACACAAAAAAAACTGAGATTCAGCGAGGCTGCGTCTTGCAGCTACGTTGTCTTAAAGTGGTCTTGTGATAAGGACGCGCCGGCGCGTCTGTCGACTCCTGAGGGTTAAGAAAGGTAGTCAGCATGTGTGCACAGTGGCAATCTTGTTTATATTGTTCTATTACAGGTTTTTAATGTCTAGACAGTGTGTAAAATTGAGCTTAAATGAAATATCTACAAGTTTTGGTCACTGCCTTGTGTGCGGTTTTGCCTCTCTTTCCTTTTTTGGGTTTGAGTAGTAATATCTTTTGTTTTTATGTGCTTTAATGCCCAAATGCACTGATAGAGATAATTGACTTGTGTCATTTGACACGCATCATTTAAAATTTTTAAATTTCAACACCACAGAACCAGCAGTTTTTAGGAAAAGGTTGCTATTTTGGCAAATTTTCTGTCATTACAGCTGAGCAACACTGAATTTCTGTACATTTCCATTTCCATAACTTTAAATGAAATTCCAACACCATGGATCTAGCAGTACTTTGGGAAAATGCTACACAAATAAACACATCAAGCCAAGACTCAGTCCAGCTCCAATTTTTCTTTCTTTCCTTTCTTTATTAGTTCATTGAAAATTTTATTCAGCCTTTTCACTATCCATTAAGTATAATTGTTCCTTTAGTGCACTTTTGAGTGTGGTTACAGAATTTCTCCACCTCTTAGAGTGTGTTTGTGAGAAAATTATTACTGTGAATTTGCTTAGCCATGATAACTGTGCAGTGAAAATCTGATATCATGATAGCTCTACTTCGAAAGCTACTAGAATAGCTTTAGACTTGTCTCAATTAATTAATTTGAGAAATCTCAAGGATGTCTCAAAGCCTTGTCGGATAAATCCCAAACCATCTGCATGACTAGGGGAAAGTAACAAAATGTTTTCTTGTAATTTGTATGAACTTCCCCAAAAAGGACTGTTGATGGTGTTTCCAACATTGTTAATCGTCTCAGATTTGGTCAGAATATTCTAGTGTTACCATTGCAGGGAATGTGCTGCTGTTACTCTTGTAACACTTGTAAAAATGTGCTGGGGTGTGATACTGAGGTTTTATAAGTGGGTAATTAACCCACCTTTAGTACAATTCAACCTTTTGTCAATCTTTGCATTCATTAACATGTAGCCTTTTGGCTAGGTCGACAGCTTGACAGCATTAAGGTAAAGGAGACAAAGGAAGCAAACAGAAGAAAAGACAAAAACAATGTAATAGTCGGCAGTGGGAGGGCTTATCTCAGCAGTCCACATCCATTTAGTCAGACTGCTACCATCCAGGTAATATGGAGCTTTTGGATAAAAAACACGCAAATGTCAGCACATCTTTCAGTTTTTAATGATAAGCTTGCACGCTTATCAAATGCCTGTTCTTTCAGACTTTTTGTGCAAGAGAGGGCATTGTGCCTCACCTCTTAAATAATATCACATTTTTTCTTTATAAGCTTTTGGAAAAGACAGTAAAATGCGTATTTGCACAAACCTACAAAATATCTACCACACTGCAGTGGATCAAATTCGCACCCATTTCACAATGTTCGAGGTGCTATCTATCTGAACAAACACTTGTCTCAGTGGGATTTATTGGTTGCAGCGGGAGTGTAGGAGCTCATCACTCTCTACCATGGTGGTGATTATCTGCTTTACAGGGCCATTGGCACATTAAAGCGTGACCTGCTCAAGGCTGTGTAAGCTAGTCTTTGCAGCACCGTGAAAGAACAGAAAAGTGTTCCCACAGCAATAACACAGGTAAACAGTGGTTGCATGGCTGACTTTAATGCCACCTTTCCTCCATCATCTCTGTCTTGTGTTGATGGTAGCTTTTAGAACATTTACTTTTTGCTTTAGGATTAATGTTTACTTTAAATCTGATCTAAACAATAAATCCTGTAGCTGTTTTATAGTATCCACCACTGAATCTCCAGCATTCACACAATTCTGAGGAATAGGGAAAACAGAGAGGGAATGAATGAGTGTCTCTGTGTGTACGGCGCTGGAGGTGGGATGTATTGACTGCACTGGGGATTGAAAGAGATGGTGGGTATGGAAGGTGTACAGAGGCATTTGAGTTGTGTACCTGGATTTCATTAAGGAGGCTTGCTTTATCCTCTGCCTCACCGGGACTCATTGTGAAACAGTTTCTTTGAGAAGGCCAGCACGATTGACATCTCAACAGTATATCAGGGATTAGAGGTAATTTTGTGGTTGTTAGTGAGTATGTTTGGAGGTATTGATTCACATTTCTTTGGCTGGTCTAATGATTTCAGAGGCTGTGGTAAAATTGGCTCCAAGAGGTAAACATGAAACTAAATAACTGTATCCTCTAGCTGGGTGATGGAGAGATGGTGATGACTAATGTTGAATATGGGTATCCATTCTCTTTTGCTCAGAATATGACAGTCTGTTGAAAACAGAACCGTGATGCTGCTACATGTAGATGTTTAATTAGATATTCTACCTTATCTATATCTGTTATTGTGAACAGTCATAATACATTTCCTTTATTGTTAGCTTTAATCACAGAAGTTTCAGACACATTTAGAACTGCTGAAGATTTAAATCAGTGAAATGAACATGTCTATAGGATTGTGTTGGTGTCAATTGTATCACATATCGCACTATAATGCCATTTTAATTCAGCCTTGAAGCTTTTTTTCATACATGTATCTATATAGATATATATATATATATATTTCTATATACATATAATTCTTTGCAAATACAAATTTTAGGCTATCCACTTTTTTGAAAGATATTCCTTCCTGTGGATTTCACATGTCACCACTGTTTTGTTTTTTTTTAATTTGTAATGCCTCATAGGGTTCCAACTGCTGAAACAAAAGCAAAACACTTTATGAGCGACATGCGATTGTGTGGTAATTATATTGTCAAACTGGATTACTGTTAATACAAGGCACTTGCACAGCAATAATAATGTGCCGTGTCTAATTCCTTTAGAGCTGCTGCTGTTTTGATTAGTGCTACCCTTTTGTCTTGCATGGATGGATTATTTGATTCATTTTACTATGGATCTTTGCTGTGTGTTTTTTATATACCATTGACATACAGTAACACTCATATTCCTAATATGCCAGTAAAGTATATGCCTGAAAACGAATTCTCTTCTTTGTTTTGTCACCTTTGCACCCTTCTTCCTTTCTAGGGTCTCGTCTTCGCCAGGAAGACTTCCCTCCCCGCATTGTGGAGCACCCCTCTGACCTCATTGTGTCCAAAGGGGAACCAGCCACTCTCAACTGTAAGGCAGAGGGCCGTCCAACCCCCACAGTGGAATGGTACAAAGATGGGGAGCGCGTTGAGACGGACCGCGACAACCCCCGCTCCCACCGCATGCTGCTGCCCAGCGGCTCCCTCTTCTTCCTACGTATCGTTCACGGACGACGGAGCAAGCCCGATGATGGCAGCTATGTGTGTGTGGCCCGAAACTATCTTGGCCAGGCGATAAGTCACAATGCATCCCTGGAAGTAGCCAGTAAGTTCTGTTGGTGTTCACACATTACAGCGCTGAGAGCTTTGTTAAAGTGAGGCAACACACATGCACACATATTTTCTAATAAACTACATATAAATGACTACAGTCAAACATTAGTAGAGAGGTCTACCAGATTTCTAAATCTAGACAAAGGATACCCAAGAAGCTATCTCCAATACCCAGATATCCAGATAATAATTGTCTGAGTTCTCTCAAATATTTTAATTGATTTCTCTTTCAATGTGCATGATGAAAGCAGGGATTTTAATATCTGTCTTCTAAGAAGATAGGCAGCTTTTTTAAAAATATGAAATTATGGGAAAGACTTCCTCAGTATAACCTTAATCTCCAGTATACAGTCAAGAACTTGACATCTGGCAGAAATACTTTCATTCTCACTTAAATCTATCACAATCTGTGTCATATTTGCTTTGCACTGAGTGTCTTTGTCCTGACTGTACCAGTGGCATTGATCTAATTATACATAATATGTAAATTCAAAAGCCTGAACCATTTTGCCACTTTTATGCCAATTTGGGTCATTTTTTACGGTTGAGGGACAGGTGGAAGCTCACAATGCAAGCCACCTGTCAGACATGCAGCAGCTGTGTATCTGCTTTGGTCCCCCAGGTCTAAACAGAGTGAATGTGTTCATAACAGGTGACAGTGTCAGCACACTGAATCATACAGTTGCAAGTGTGAAGTGTGTGGTGTTGCCAGTTAAACAGCCTTTCACTGCTGTGTCTGTCAGGTTTTTCTTAGCAATCTCTGTGTGTGTAGATATACATTAGCTAGACTGATGGAATGAAGCTTGTGGAGAGGCAGACAGAGGACTGAGGGTAAAAGGTCAGAGCTTTTGACCATCAGGGTAGAGTAAGTGCAGATGGCATGCAAATCCCTATGGGGCACAGGTTCTGCAAGTCAAGAAACAATGAATCTGGGGACAACACTTCTTTGAGTGCACAAAAAATACACTCATAGAAGAAAGTGTTGTCGACAAGGGTTAACAACAGCAGCCATGCCCTCACATACTGCATAGCTTCCCATCCTTTACAGTAGTTGCCCTGCTCCTCTCAGCTGTGTCAGCGAGCAGAGCTCTACGCCGACTCGGTCTCCTGGGCATATTTCGCAAAGGTTTTAGAATAATAATCCCCCCAGTATCCGTTTCACCTCCTGAATTATAATGAAAGAGATGGTCAAACAGTATCACGGTAATGCTAGATCAGCATTCCAACCCTGAGAAGCTCAGCCCTCTAGGGGGAGAGTTTATTACTCAGAGTTCACTAAATTTACTGTCAGGTTTTAAGGTTGAGGGGAATACAGAGAGCACTTGTTGAAGCTGCCCGGATGAGTTATGTCTCCCTGCTTCATCCTTCAGAGGTCACACAGATTCATTGGTCACCCTAGGGCAGGGTAGTAAAACAGAACCCCCTTTGGCAATTGGTGCTGAGTTAGGGAGTTTATAAGAGGACTGAGAAGCTGGGGAGTGTTAAGGGGAAATTTGAACTCACTCTGTCAATAGATCAACATGTCACATCATTTGTTTAGTCTTGTTAATGAAATAGTTGTTAATTTTGTGTGGGTTTTAATTGCTTAGAGGTTGTTTTGACCAAAGAGAACTGTATTCACAAGGGTGTGATGCAGAGCAAACTAGTGTTTTTGAGTAATTTGCTCTGACACAGTCTGTACAAGTCTGTAAACACACACCCACATGCACACACACACACACACACACCATCATGTTGCCACCACGTTTCACTTATCATGTTTGTCACTCAAAAATCACTGAGGCAATGACACTGTGTGTGAAGACGTTCTAATAATAGAGCTGAATCATGGATGTGTGAAGAGTTGGAAGAGAGTCTGAACAGCCATACAATTATGGTAACACCATCTGCCATCATGAGCGCAATATTAACTGCTTCATAAAAGAAAAAACAACAACACATACTCCACAGGTGACAGGCGACATGATCAATATAGGACACATGGAACAGATGCAAAACCAATTATGATGATACAAAATAGTATTAATTACTATTTATTATGTCATGGAGGTAATAACAATAATAGATGCATGCTGTGATAATAGTAAAGTATGTAATATTCTATATTCTGCACCTGTCCCTAAAATTAATGTTCAAAAGTTTATAGTTAATTGACGCGATTGCCTGTGTTTGACACTTTTTAAAATAGTGAGTTGAGTTGAATGATGAGTCGGTTATTCAGAAAAAGAACACACGGCAACACACTGACAAGAATCACACAGTACATTAGTCAGTTGATCTCTTATCAACAAAGTAAATGTGAAAGCTGCAGTGTAAAATTAATTGCTTAGAAAAGCCTCAACTCAATTCCAAATGAATCTGCTGTATTACGACTTCTTCTAATGCCACTTTGGTTTAAGGGAAATAAGGCACAGCTGATGAAAAGTGTGGAGACGGCTGACAAAAGACAGGCTGACAGATGTAAAGTGATGGGAGCAGGAAAGAAGTGACAGAAACATACGGGAACAGAAAAGAGAGGGAGAGGAAGAAGTGTCCATCCTTCAAGGCACAGAAATGAAACTTGTTTGCAGAAAATTGAGGTGACGTGGTAGAGACAGTGACAGATGTAGTATGTGCTGGTGCCTGAAGCGTGACCACAGGGTTGAAGTACTCTGCAAGCACACACAACATGCTCACAAACATGTGCACATGCGCACACACTCATAAATTAGAGGAACCCTTTCTGAAAGCGAAAGAGATAACATGTGGGAAAAAAAGGAAAAAAGACATATAACTTAGTTCCTGCCCAATAAATGTCACAGAAGACACTCAGCATATTTTTTTTCTGCCTACAGGGACCCTAGTGGAACCCGGGGAAATGAACATATGTCCTATTGACCTCAGCCACTTGATTCAATCATGGAGCACTTTATTGAGGTGAAGGCAAAGTCACAGCCTGTGTACTCTAAGTTATTGAATAGTAGACCTGTTTTTAGGTTCAGTAAGGGAAAGGAATAAATGATATTCTTAAACTAATTGGACACTGCCATTCGCTAGAGGAAAGTGAGGCACGTGGCAAGGCTGAAGGTTAGGCGGTCATGCAGTGATGTAGTAATGAGTCATGGTGAAAGACAACAATATAACTGCAGTACTTCGCGCATTGTAGTTTATGAAGAGAAAGGCATAAACGTCCCCTCTGATTCCTCAGTTGATACATACATTTTTTTATTTACAGCACATGTGACACAAATACATTTGTCCTATCACACATGGGATTACAAGACACAACTGCCAAAGGAAGATATCATTCATAACATGATATACTGTATGTATTAAGGATGTAAACAAATACATGATTCAGATATGAACAGAATCCAAAATTTTATAGCATTTGTCCCCTCCCCCCCAACACATGTTGCGAGGCTGTTATTTTTCTCTTCTTATGATCCTAGTTTGAAGCCTGGCACTTTGTGTAAGAGACCAACTATTTTGATTGATGAACTTTATTTTTGTTTGGACCTCCACATATTGCATGCAAAGCTCTTTTAGCTGATAGTTTTTTAATCATACATTCTTTAGACCATCTTTCCATTCATCTGGACCTGCTCCCTTTATTTACACAACTTACAGTTTTTGAAGAAAAATCATGATATATACAGTATCATTTGATCTCATCTGGGCATATATGAATCCATGCATCTGAGATAATACATATGTCTCAATATATTCACATTTCATTGTCTTAAAAGTGCGCACTTTTGTTTTCTTTTCATATCTTGAAAAGCATAACACAGTGGGAGTTGTGATGGCTTGTAGTAATTATATGAATGCATGACGGACGTGTTCGCTGCAACACCATACTCTCTGAAGTAGATCATGGGATATGCACAGCTCAGTCACAGTGTGAGATTGACAGCTTAAGGTGAGACCCCTGGTCTGTCCTCCTGCCCGCTGCACTTTTGTTGTAATCTTATGCTGAAAACAAGTGAGTGCAGGAGACGTACGCAGCAGTGAAGAGAAAGGCTGATTCTCAGAGGTCAATTTTACCTGCTACCTGCCCCTATCCGTTAACTAATGGCTTCTCATTTCAAATGGCTGTCACTGTCACTGACAGCATCTTGTTGTTGTTGAAAGATTCTAATTGGAAGCAGAGCAGTGTGTCTGAGGATAGTTGTCATTTTCTCTCCATATGGACTAGGAGTGATTTTGTTTGATACAATGACACATCATAAATGCTCTTCATCCACAGCCACAAAGTCAGATATCAGTGTTTATTTCCAATTGCCTGTGACAGTGTGTGAGTGCTGTGCTAGCCTCTTGTTCCTCATCCTGTTATCCGCTTCCTTGTTCTTTCCCAGTTGGCCTATGGTTAGATCCATCAGTGAATAAGTATCACACTCTGGGGACAGCTGGTTTATGTTTACAGTCAGGAGACTGGGACGAGGGCACTGGAAGTATTGTCTAAACAGTTTTAGTTGCTATATTCCCTTGGGCTTAGTCTTTCCGAGAGCCAGATTTGTGCCAGAGTGTCAGGACATAGGGAAAGAGTTTGTCTGGCTTGCAGCGGCACGGTGAAGGGAGCAGAGGGGAGGTACTCATGAGCTTTAGACAAAGTCCATATGGCTGCTGAGTATGTGGCGATATCATCAAAATGTGAAAATGTTCTTTTTGTGCATGTCTCAGTGTACATTATTTCAGACAGACCTGCCACTGGGGGTAAAAGCAGCTGTGCAGAGTCTGTTGAAAACAAACTTTTACAGTGTGCCCATATGTTGGTGACATTAAGTAAATGCTTTGGGTGTCTCTCAATTTCTTCTGCATGTCACCTTACACACCTTACAAATTCTTCTGGATATCATCTTGTTGTGGGTGATGTATGCAGCTCTGGTTGTTGATGGAGAGACACTGTTTGGTTTGGCCTCGACACTAAAATCTTTTCCCCCTCCTTTCCTGCTCAGCACTGAACCTCAGTGCTGGTTGCATTTCACTCCAGTTTCGAAGCAGTAATGTGGCCAGACTTAATCCATTTCCGATAAAACTCCATGCTTGCTGGTTCAGGTTACTCTGGTGACATTTGCATTTTATTCACTCATTTGCTGTTTTGTAACATGGCAAGAGAAATTTTCCAGAGAGCCAAATAACTAGCACTTTTATAACAACTGAAATTAATTAACAGTGAAAACCCATCATCAAGTCACCCCTTGCAACAAACTCTCTACTTACATAAGCTACAATATGACTAGTGTTCTCTGTATTTTACTTGTGAATTTGTCAGTGGGGAAGTATTAAGGCTCACAGCATGGTTGAGTAATCCTGCTGTCACTGAAAGAAGAGGGATGGTTGTGCTTTTGCTGTGATATTAGCCTTATCCATCCTCTATCTGTCACTCCATAACGCCATAGTCAACAGCACCCTCCAGCCATGTCTGTTCTCAGGTTTAATACTATCTTCCTCGCAAGGGTCAAAGGTTGCGTCACTTTTTCATTTCAACCTTATATCAGTTTTCATTTGACGGAGTTTTCTGCCTGCTCTTCCTGAATGTCTGCCTCGTGATATCATATCACCAGGTAGGAAATCCATACTCTAAGAGTCCCTTGTGGCCGTTAAAATTAAAAAAAAAAGAACTTTCATCCAGATGTGCACTATGTAATAGTGGTTTGATGATTGTTTGTTAATGTTTATGTTTAAAATGCCAACTTTTTAGACTATTGTTAAGCTAATCAAAATTCTAACACTCAGATGCTTTGCTTTGTCACTGCCAGTTATAATCAAATATTCTGAATGAATACCAAACAGCCAAATCGCACAGAACTTCATCTCAGTGCTTGTTGCATGATTTTCAAAGGACTTAAAAGGATTTTTTAATTACTATTTGCCCTCTGCGTAAGGAGTAGCAGTAGTAGTAGCAGAGCTAATAGTAAAGTTAAATAGGTAATTATTTTTAGATGCCTTGCTTACTTTTCCACAATGGCACAAAAGCTCTCATATCCACAGTTCAAAATCATTGTGAAACAATCATTGCTACTATCACAATGTTAAGTAGACTGCTATATTTTAATGGTTGGCTCTGTGCAGTCAATCTATTTTACAGTTAGATGTCCCACTAAAATAAGATTGCAAGTGTTTTTGTGGTACAGCTTGCAAACCAAACCAAACCAATACGGAAGGTAAAAATTCATGTTACCTTTTTGGGTTTCACAATGGCATGCCTTATCTTTGTAATAATTTGTCCGAATGTTGTTCTTTGTAACGTCAAACAGGATATATTTTTAGGTACCTGCAAATATCAATTTGGTTTGTTTAGATGTTGGTGTAGTCCTTACTTTATTACCATTACTAACAACACACTGTGTGCCCAGCTCCTGTAAAGTACACAGCACAGGTTTCCTTTTTCCTCTTGTTCTCCCTACTTTTAATATTGAAAAAAAACAAAAACAAAACACTATTATAATATATAAATATAGCTATTTTACAATATTTCATCCTTAGCAACCTGTTGGAATTTATACGTTATCATAATAATTTGTCTTTCTTTTAACCTAAGATAAGCTTATCCATTGTTAACACCAAGCTATGGTCTTGTTATTATTTATTACACATTATTACCTTTTTATTATCATAATGTTACCCCATTATTACCATTATTATGTGTTTATTTCCAAACCTAAACATAAAGTGCAATCAGTATTAAGTAAACAGATGTGTAGCCAACCACCTATAATTGTTTGGTTTACCTGAGAGATAAAGCTAAATATCATCTGCATAGTATTGAACTGAGATGCTACTGTGAATAATATGGATTACTATGGATAATTTGAAATTGAACATTAAAGCACATAATCATTCAATAGTGAAAAAAAACAAATTAGTCAATAATGTAGGGCAATCTGAGAGATACTATATTTTATTGAATATTTATACTGTATCTCAATACAGTACTTCACAGACATTGCACCACAGAGCAGTGACACAATTGTTAGTGTAGAAGCACAGGAAAAAACTGTTTATGCAGTGTTCTTCCTACTGCTCCCCCACTACAACCAAAGATCCTGGAATCTCCTCGAATAGGCTGCAAATGTGATGATTTATGGCATGCAGCAAAATAGGGGACAAAGAATGAGAGAGAGGAGTGGTTCTTCAATAAAAAACTGAATAATGAGATGAACAGTTCCAACACACTACAACCATTCCTGTGCCTGCCTGGCTGTCAGTTCAGCTTCCCCTATTTTCTGCCATTTTCCTCCTCCTCCTACTCCTCCTTCTGGAGCTTTGCTTCATCTCTCTCCTGTGGGAATACTTTGGAATGTGCATACAGGTTTGGAGCTGCTGATGTTGAAGCTGCTTGCTGAAAGCTTTGATGACCAGTGATAATGTGTTTTCCATAATTGTCATATGCACTACGTGCAAATTGTATGTGTGAGTCTAACTATAAGGTGCTATAAGAAACTGCTGCTGTTTTTTTTATTATTATTTTCAATGTTGATGCTGTACAGCATGTCAAAAAAGGTCGAATAATAATTAAATACTGAATAACATAATGTCTGAACTTGACACGTAGAGCCACACTGCCTGAAGGGCTGTGCTTTTTTCATACACTTTGTCTTTTAAACATCAACAGCCTTTTGTTAAGTTGACATTGTAGAAAAAGGTAATTTCAATATTTTTCCAATTAACTGTGTGTGTAGATGTAGTATAATTAATATTCACAATTTCTATGTTTATTTAGTTGACAGTTAGCTTCCACACCCCGAAACTAAATTCCATTTTTCTGCATCATCAAAGACAATTTTCAGGGTTTCAGTTTTATTATGCGTGACAGAGGGAATGTGAGAGAATAATTTAGAGCCTTCCTCAAGCTACTACTGTCTAGAAATCTAGTACAAGTATCTACAAGCACCATTACAGTAGATGTTTACAGGTAGACTTTACAGGAAAGTATATAATCTTCAAATGCTATAAAATATGAAAAGATATTTCATTATGCACAGCTCCCTCTGCCAATAAAACCCTCCTCTCTGTTTGCCCAACCACATTCAATCCATGCTTTTCTCTGTGGAAAACTCCCCTTACTGTTTCTCCCAGACTTCCCAAGGCTATTGCTGAGATATAACAAAGAAGCACAAATACAGACAGCATGAGATGAGGCACCGTGAGCTGAAGGTAGAGGAAAACGAAGAGACACTGAAGAGGGACTGGAGATAATTAAAAGGATCTTCAAAGCGATCTAGCCCTTAGCACTGGGACTCATTCATTTACACACATATAAATGCCCCTCCATGCATGTACATTAAAACTGCATAATGCACCTAAACCCAAAGATGTGTTTTGACATTTTTCATGCTACATTTCAGACATAAATTTATGTCTCCTCCTTCCCTGATCCATTAATGGGAGTTATTCAAAGCACATCAGGACTCAACTCATTTTCATAACATCAATCTACTGTCAATTTATCATAATCGGCCATGAAAAATATGCTGTTATGTCGCTGAAATATATTTTTTTTGTTTCAGTGCATCTGATTCTCTTTCCAGGAGAGCAATGCAATAACATTTTTAGCTTTAAATGTCACTCTGAAATATGTGCATCATACTGATGAAACTGGTTCCTGTTGGAAAGTGGTTGTGTTGCCCTTACACACACACACACACACACACACAAAATGGAAATAGAGTTTACAGCTCATCTATCTAATTAATGTCATTATAATATATATTCATAGTTAAGAATAGCAGGAGGATGATAGTATACTGATATTATGTATTGTATATTGGGCATAGTGATTCATCAGCTGCTTTCTAGTGGCCTAATGCACTTCTTTTACAATGAATGCCATGTGTGACTTTTACCATTGCCACCCTGCCCTGGTTGTGCTTCTAAGGGCTTGTAATCATAGCTCTGTCAGAGGTCTCTGAGGTCAGAGGGATGAACAGCTGATTTGACTGTTTGACAGCCTGTCAGCAACGGGACTGCCTCCAGAATAATGTGTGTGTATGAGTGTCAGTAAAAGAACGGAAGATGAGACAAATACCATCTGTTACTCTGTGAATAGAATATTTCTGTCTGGTAATTCATACACTACTGCCTGCTTGAGAGTAAATTACATGGCTTTTTCTTTTTATGTAGTTCTTTTCCCATTTCCCAATGTTAAAATTTGCAATATTTTTGAATCAGAATTGGATTTCAAAATTTATGTCAACAATCCAATAATCAGGAAATTAATACATTTCGTCCAAGCGTTTTTTTAAGTCGCAAACAAAGATGTCTAATCACCGCAGTGGACGTTATGATGCTTTTCCAGCTAAACCCCGAGAAGGAGGACAAATGTGCGCCTGCCTCCAGGCTGTGCTAAACGCCGGACAGGACATGGCTACCCTAACTGCATTAGTTACAAATGGAAGTTTCAAATAGCAGACTATTTAGCCTTCACTTAAGGTTTGGCTATGGTTGATTATTGTGAGCGTGGATGTGTTCGTTTAATGGACTGTCTGCGTTCAAAGCAGTGTGTGTGTAAACCATGGTATTTCATTTTTCATCATGTGCTATAACATTAAGGGCTGAACAAACTTCACGAACAAAACTTCATAAGCATCTGGATGACTGCTTTCTGCCTTCTTTCTTTCTCTCTTCTCTCCTTTCTTTTCTGGTAGCCTGACTTTATCTTAGAGAGAGACATGCTGCCGCAGCTCAGATCTCAGAGCGATGTTGCTTCGTTACATAGAAGTGAGTCCTACCAGGTGGAATGAACCATATTGCATTTTTGCAGGGGGTGTAGGTAGTCTGAAACAGTCCTAATTTGATGAACTAACTGATTATTGAACTTTTAATATTAATAACGTCCTTTTGTTTTTACAATTGGCATATTTAGATAAAAGAAAAAAAAAATCAAAACTTTACAAAAGCCCCGGGCCCCCTCATGCCTTGGTACACCTGTCCCGCTTTGTCCCTCCATTTCGACGCTTGTGGTTCCTCTTTCTGAAATGTAAGGATTTGCTGATTCTCATTTATGATATTAAATGAAGGGTCTTTGGGTTTTGGACAATTGGTTGCACAAATAAAGCTATTTGAAATGTCACCTTGAGCTTTGGGTTATAGTGATGAGCACTGACATAGTTTTTTGACATTTTATAAGAATTAATTTCTTAATGATGAAAATAATTAGCATATTAATCGATAATGAAAATAATTATCTCGCAATATAACATCTGATTTTCATCTCACTATTGACCGTGAGCAAACTCCTTCATCTCTGTTCTAGCATCTTCTCATAAAAGATTAAGAGATATACATAAGAAGGGCTTCCCTTTCCGATATGTTATCCCAGTGGCCTCCAAGCAGAGCTGGCTAATTATGGGCTCACTGAATTCATTTGGAGAGGGTGAAGTGAACTGCAGCTGGTCCGATAATTGGATTGATTAGGTACTGGTATTCCTTTCCAACCACTCTCTTCTAATGTGGTACTATGGAGCTTTAAAATAATACACTATTACCTCAACAAATTTAAAGTTTGTGTGTTTTTCAGTGTGTTTGTGATGGTTAGGTCATTGTTTGTTGGTCAAAGTTGAAAATAAATAGCTTCTACTGGCTAAATTGTGATTTCTGCACACCTCTGCTGTCTGATATATTGCATGCTGACATTTTTTTTTGTACAAAACCTCATTCTCATGGCCTTCTACCAAAATTTGTGCTTGTCATATATGCCATGAGATGTGTTGCCAGCGGTCTTGCACTGAAATGTAGACAGGCAGTAACACATACACACCCACCTGCCACACACAGATGTGCATTCTTGCGTCCGCTCTGTATTTTGAGTGTGAAAATCCTCTCAAGATGAGTGGTTGTTTAATTGACAGCTGCTTCACTAACTGGGTCCCCTCACTGACAGATGAGGAAGTTTTTACACTAATAGCCATCGGACACCTGCGTGCCTTGTCAGTTTTTCCTCAAGGTTTGTTGACAGCATGTGCAGAGACAGCGAGTGTGATGTAGGGGCGCTGTCAGTCTGATGTCTTATATTCTTGCTGTCACCTATTCTCTCTCACTCACATAAAGTGCCATTTATAAATAGAGTAGAACTGAAGACATGTGCTGTTGCTGCCATGCATTTCTTTCAGCTCGACATTTCTTGTACCTCTAAAAAAAAACAAGCAATGTATCTTATTTAATTACAGGTTTTTTCATACATTCATTTCATGTATTTATTTTTGAAGCACATTATATTTATATTCACTTGCAGTTTTGTCATCTTATTTTTCCTTCACGTCTTAGTTTTTGTTTATCTCAAATGTCTGCCGTTTCCTGCATGTGGTATCATTTTAATAAGCCGATGCACAATAAATAAACTATGTAATAATAATAAATAAAGTCTGAAGAATTCACATGAAATATACTGTACATAGACAAAAGAATTGTAAATATTTCCAGTCAGAGCACTCATATTTCCTCCTCTATTTTCTTTCTGGAATTTGTTTATTTGACAAGAACTTGGCCTTGGGTCTGCCTCTCTACACCCTCCCTATCTGCTGCTCCGTTAGCATTGATTATCTCAGACCTGAGGTGTCCATTGTGTGTGCGTGTGTGCACGTACTGTATGTGCGCATATCTGTTTCACCGTCTCTAGGTCTGCTGCATGCTGAGAAGGCAGATATCCCTAGAGGTCCTGTAATAGAGCAGATACTGTTTCCCACCTCACATTGCCATGGGGGATGGAGGGAGCATTGAGTAGTGAGGTGGTGGGTGGAGGGGAAGAAATAGGGAAGAGGGCAAAGGATGAGAGTATTCACCGTTTACTTGTAGATATGAATGAAATCTGTTTGATGAGCTCTTTGACTCCGCTCTGTCACAAACGCTCCTAGTTTGAGTTAATTGAATTGTTTTTTCAGGAGATTTGGTGTTGAATGAATAGTATATTCTGCGTAATTTTTCCTCAAAAGAAGCTTGTGATGGACCAGGTTAGTGGTAGGTTTGCAACGATTTCTTTAGTCATTGTGAATTAAAGGATTAGTTGACCAAAATCAAAACAGTATAGCTATTTCTTTATTTGCAATACTATCTAGCCATGCACATACATTTTATTTTATACACTCTATTTTAGTTGTCTGTTTTTAGGATGCCTCAACAATTGAGTGTTTGTTGTATTTTGTAACTTTGGTGAGCACAGCTTTGGAAGGTAACACAAAGCCAGTTTCTGTAGCAGTATTTATTTCCAGAAATCACGTTTAGTTACTCTGGAAAATACACAACATGCTGTCAATGGTTTCCATGGAGACTATTATTTTACTAGAAAGTGGTTTGTTGAAAACTGTTCAAGGTGATGTTGGTGGATTTTCCATTGCCATAGAACCACTTGTTCTGGAAAGATGTGGTTTATGTCGTTTTAAATGCTGTTCCCCTCCCACCTCCATTGTATGGAGGTATCAGCAGAAGTATTAGAGTCAGATACCTCCGAATTTGAGCAAGTAAATTCAAATCTCCAGGTCATAATACCACTAGAGTTAAATGAGATTATGTTTTTTATGTATAATTTGAGTTAATTGGCCATTTAATTGAAAGAAAAAGTAAAAACAGACAATGGCTGCTTGATGTACTGGGAATAGACAAATAACCTTAATAGATATTAGTAGATATTAATGCTTCCTATGTGTGTAGTGAGGAGCAATAACACAGCTAGATGACTTCTGTACCAAATTACTTCTGGAATGGAGAAATGCACAAAGCTTCACACTCCCATGAACACACACTGCAGGGTATGTGCTGTACATTGTTTACAGTATACACAGTCTGCCATGTTTAATAGGCCTCCCTGTCGCTCCCATTTGGTTTCTGAACAGAACGGCAGGCACACAAACACCAGAACTTTAAAAGCTCATGCATGTTATTCAGTACGCTTCAATGGATGCTATTAAATACAGGCTACCGTCAGCAAGGACACCAACTGGGTCTAATCACGGGTTTTAGTCTTACTGTTCCTTGTAAATTGTTGTAAGACTACTGCAAATGTATGTTGACCTCCTGCTTTTCATTCAAACCCCCAAGCAGTTGCATATTTATATCAAGCGGAGTGGAAAAAAGTGTGCTCAACAACAAACCAATTAATTTGGACACATGCCGCCATATGAGATGGTGAACTGAAATTAAGAAAAAGGAAATCAACCATGGATAGACAGAAAACCTTCTTATAATGTGGAGCTTCGTGGTTTGTTGTGTGGGAGGTGGAGATGCTAACACTACAGATGGAAGCAGAAATTATAATTAACACTGACCTCAACTCAACTATTATTCCATCCTCTATATATCATTTTTTTTATCCTTGGTGTAGCCTGTAGAGACACAAAACAACTCTCTCCACAGACTGTGAAGGACAACATTTCATTTGAGCCGACAAGGCAAGAACAGTCTTCTCAGAAAAGGTTATTCCTATTCCTAACCGCCCTCTTTTCTCATTTCTTCCTATTTGGATCCAGACAGTGCTGAGTCCACCAAGAAGAAGACAGCTGGAGGGATTACAGTGAGCTAATTATGAGCTATCTATCCACAATTGCAGTAGATTACATTATTATTCATACAGAGCTTAGCTGCACAAAATGCCTTAACCTCCATAACATCACATAGCACACATCACTATTATTCACTACTTATGCACCTGAAACTAAATACCACATTTCAGTTTAAATAGCCTTGGTAGTGCTATAGACCCTGTTACAGCTCTTTTCTCAGTATGTATGCATCATTGATGACTCCATTTGGCTCATGCACTGAGAGTATTGTTGGGCAGAAATGAAGAAATGGCTTCATCTATTCAGGTTGCAGATCAATCAGTGGCATAAATTTCAGGAAGAGTGCATGGTTTGACTTCTGGGCTTACCTTACTGGAGGAAATCATTTGAGCAAATACCAATCACAACTGGGTATCTTTTTCTAGTGTCTTTTTTCGTTTTCATACTGTAAGAGTGTGTGTATACAGTATGTGGTTAAGAGAACACTGTTTCAAAAATAATTTTGGAACTCTTTTTTTTCTTTTGCACTTTGTACTAAAACCAGATGTGATCTGATGCTTTCTGATAGTAATAATTATAATAATAATTATAACTAGTTTATAATAATAATTCTAAAAGTGCATAGTCATATTTTGCATGTTGAATTAACAAAACTTAGATCTTCTGTCATGTGATAACTCTTGGAATGTGTATTCCAGTCCCAAGCGTGTCTCAGACTGTAGTGTCCAAGTAGAGTATAAATGAGTAAAAGGGACAGATGGTATGTGACACACCACAAAAATAGTGTTGGCTAAACATTTAAGAATTGTTGGTCCAAATTTAACGATCTCTGACCTGTGAGTCTGCAATAAGGTGACATCACCAGACACAAGAAATTTGTCAGTTGCGTGGGATTCAGCAAAAGTGAATGAGAGACAAAGTGAATATCCAAGTGCTAGCATGCCCTTCTCTCCATTTGCATCTCTCTGTAGCCAGGGTGACAGTATGTTGTCTCTCAGCCTCGCTGATTTTTAAAATAATCTATTTAGCAATATGTTCACTTTGCTTCCTCCTTCCTCCTGCCCATCAGAGCAGCTGTCTCTGTACACATGGTGCAGCAAGCCAACCTTAACGTTGTCTTTGCACTGCTGCTAAAACCAATTAAATTTACAGCAAAAAACATCAACTGATTACAAAACTGCGGAGTCCCCCCACCCCACTGCACCCCTTCCCTCTGGTGTGTGTATTCATGTGTGGATCTGTGTATGCATGCCACCAAGGGCAATGTTAAGAGCTGATCAGGTGGGAATGTGACATACTTTCTGCATGTGTGTGTGCCTGTCTCTTTCCTAATCCATATGGGCGCAGCACTAATTAAATCCAGCAGCTCAGCCATTCACACCACTGGCTGCTTGGCACTGAGCAAAAAAATCTGTTGGTGTTCTGTCAGGTAATATGACAAAATCAGCAGGGAGAGTTTATGTGGGTGTGCGTTAATGTCAGCGGCAGAGAAGGGGATGTGATTGAGGCTATAAAATGAGTTTGTTTGTGTGCAAGAGCAAGAGGGAGCGAGCTTGCCTGCAGAGAGAGAAATATTAATTCTAGTGTATTGTTTGTAGACGGGGCAGTCAGATTTTCTGTTGACAGTGTAGATGACTGTGTAAGAGGCAAAAGCAAAAAAAAGGCAAAAGCAAGGTTAATAGCAGAGGGTACGTCATATAATATGAGGCCTCACTGAGCCAACCCTGCTGGAGTCACAGACAGACTGGCAGGCTGCTTGTCTCTCTAGAAGTGGCTGCCTGTCTCAGCAATTTCCAGGCCTTATCAAATCTAAACGGTATAAATGTGTGCTTCCCCTTGCCCTTGACCCCATCACTCTCCATGGGTTTCCACCAGCCCTTTCTATCTTCACAGCAGAAACTTATTACTGTGTTAAATGTGAGGTGGCTTTAGCCCCAGATTTATTTTCTGAGTGGATCCCTTCTATTTTCCTTTCCAGAACTGTTAAGTAAGATTTTTTTCCCCCCCTTTTACATTATGTGCAGATGTGCGTGACTTAGGTCACTTGTCTGCAGTGATTTTATAATTGTCTGCCTGACGTGGGTTTCCCAGTAATTTCAGTGCTGATGTTGTTCACGGACTGGGTGACGGCATGCTTGGTTAGTCTTTCCTGCTTGGGAGGGCTTATGTGTTGGTCTAATGGTGTTGTGTTAACACGATAAAGATTTATGCGGCACACAAGCATGTGTTCTGTGGTCCAAACAACAGATAGATGAATAAATGGAAATTGGGTCCATTTGTCACTGCCCAAGCTTGCCTGGGATGCCACGTACCTGTGGAGTGCAGAGTCCAGCAGTCTGCCACATGTGTCCCTGTGAGCCTGTTCCAGCCCCCTGCACATGCTACTGCTAGCTCACTCCTGCACCAAAGGAGAGAACGAGGCAAAGAGCTGTACCTCTGTTTGATTCCCTGCTGTTTGTGAGCACACCCTTAAAGAAAAATACAAAAAAGCTTCTGAGTTTGTTGCTGTAATAAAGACCTACATGATGCTTGAAAATCAAAAAGAAGCACTGAAATCTTGATGTGAAAATTATAAGTTGCAGTCTTTAACCAGGACTCAGCAGCATGATTTATAATTAATCTTACTTCACTTAAAGACTGCAGCACATTGTTGATAAAACTGGTTTGCAAAGCGTAATGATTTTCATTTACAACATGCATTTCAGCCTCCAAAAAGACACAAATTTCAGAGAATGTTCATTGAATCATGCACTGAAATGCATTATCCAAAAATAAACACTTATCTAAGCGTGTCTGTTATTTTTCAAAACGCAAAAGCCCTATGTTTGTCAAAATGACTCAAATTATTATGTGACACTGAAGACACAAACACACACAAAGCGACACTGACATTGTTGGAACACTTAAATATGTCTCATTGAAAATAATAAGCTGTGCCGAGCAGGACTTGCATACAGAGTGTCTTGTGTGGTTAGGTTTAGGTTTACTCAACAAAAACACTTTGATTAATGTTTGGGAACAATTTTGGTTTCAGTTAAATCTTAATAAAGTAAACATGTCCTGTCAAGTGCTTCAAGTTCACTGTTGACTTTTTAAATATTTCACTCAGAATATGATCTTTGAAAAAGTGCTATGAGTTTAGCCGGCTTCACTCACCACAAGCAGATATTCTTTTGCAAGGGCAAATATTTAAGGACAAACTTGTCACATTTTACAAGTACATTCAGTTCCAATGTTTTGCAGTTTACCTTGTTACATTTTTTAACTTTTTTTTTCATTTAAAAAAAAAAAGTATCCCAAGCAGCATTATGTTTCTAGCGAACCCATTTGCTGTTGCAAATTAGAAGTATATGGTATATAATCATCAGTTTGAGGAGACAGGATAGTTTATTAAACAGATTTCCCTATAATTTCCTCGGGGATACAAGCTGTGGTATAAAATGGGGAAAAATCTTCTCATGCACAGTAAGTGCTGAGTTTACCAAAAGCAACAGCAGTTTCTTGGAGCATGGAAGAACTGGGTGATCATCTTGTTTAGTGATAGCTTCCATGGCTACACAGGCAACGGAAACTTCAGCAATCAAGTGAACCAATGAAATGTAAAAACACTTTACACTGACCCCTTATCAAATATGAATTAAAGACTCAAAAGAATCAAATAAAGAAATAAAGAAACACAGAATCTCACAAGTGAATGTGCTCCTGTAGGGCTATTTATTTTTGAAATAGCTTTATGAAGTAAGCAGAACCTAATTGGAGTCCTCTTACTGTATTTTTTAGCCAGCAGTTTTTTCTATTCATTTCTCTTCCTCTCTCTCCCTTTCTCTCTCTTCTTTTGGATAGAAGAGAGACTTTGAGGCAGAGACAGACATGAAGCCACAAGGCAGTTGTGTGGTTTACTCTGGTATTTTGCTGACATGGGATCCATTAGGAGGGTTTTGGGGGGGGAGATGCACAACAGGAATTGGGAGAGAAAAAGAGGGAAGCATGCACAGCCTTAAAAATCAGTGAGGGAAATTTAGTGTAGCTGGAAGACTTTAGCAGGTTTGAAAGTAGAGAAAATGAAAAAGAACACAGGGAGGAGCAAAGTCTTGAGAGATGGTGAGACAGCTTAGAGGAAACAAAGGAGATGAGAGTAAGCAGAGATTGAAGCTGGAAGACAGGAAAACTCAAGGGAGACTCAAAAGCGATGAGGGTGTACAGTAGTGCACATGCAGGAAAAGAAAGAGATGAGAAGAAACTTGGTGGGGGGCTGATTCAGCTTACTTTGCACCGGTGGAGAATCAAAGCCACATGGTGAAACCTGCACAAAAATGTAGAACTGTGTGTTTGGTGTCACTAAAAAAATATTCAGGTGTGCACTTGCCTCAACCAAAATTGTCGATGATGCACACTATTGACCTCATCTTGGCCTGTTAATATGCTCCTATCCAGTTAGGTGAGTCATCTAATGTTGCAGAACACTGAGTCAGGATAGGTGCATGTATTTCAACAGAGCTTATTCACAAATTACCCCATACTAATGATAAGGCAGGGTGTCTGTACACACACTTAGTGATCTTTCCTGTGGTCCCCAAATGATACCCTCTATCTGTCATCACTTGAGTCTTGCACGCCAACCAGTGGGAGTGTCATTGTCAAGGAGATTGAAAACACCTGGAGGCTGGCATCATCCAACAGCGCATCACTCAATCTTATTTACGTGGGATCAAACATTGACGGATGAATGTTTGTTGCCACAGGACTGCAGCAGTGTTTGTGATAGGGATTTGCAGAATAACACAGAGGGGATGGAGAACCGGGATGATAGGGTGCTGTATTAGTTTTATTTTCCAATGGGCTTTATGTAATTACAGATGCTTCTCAGTGATGCCCCTCTCACAGTTTGCTCACTCTTATAGGAACATTTTCACATGCAAATGTCCACTCTCCACAGTTGTGCCTCTGACCACAACATCAAACAGAATGAGCTATCAGAGACAAGACTGGGCAAGGCGTCCAATACCCAATTTTTTCCTATAATCACGTTTTTCTCTCTTCCTTTGCATATCATTTCAAGCTCTCTGCTCTTCCCTCCCCCATACCTATCCATGAACTCTCCTCGTCAGAAAGACAAATTACCCAGTGGGCTGCTCTTTTAGCTGTGCTTTCTGTACAATAATCAATTTGAAGACGAGAGAAAGAGAAGGCTAGAGAAACGTGAAATTATTCATCAGGGTCTTTCAGTAGCGGGGCTGTAGAGGTGTGGGGGATGGTAGGGGCTACCTCGTCCTCCGTGAGATAATTAGGGAGAAGACCAAAAAAGCAGAAATAAGGGAAACACTGCAGGCCAGCAGTGAGAGCAAAAAAAGGGAGAGAGAGAGAGAGAGTGCGAGAGCTAGGGAGTGGTAGATGCAGAGATGGGGGATCAGAGCTAACTCTGAGAGCAGTTTGTTGTTATATTTGGAAATCTTGAGATGGTGTTTGGTGTGTCGTCCCAGCAACAGACAGATACACACGGGATGATGGAGGATAGACAGCCTAGTGCTGGTGACGAGTGAAGGGGAAGCGCTGAGAGAAGGGAGGAAAGAAGAGCTTTGAGGGGAGCATGACTCGGGGTTAGCTTCAGTTAAACTGCTCAGGAGAAAAGAAGGATAGCACGAGGAGGGGAAAAATGAGCCAGGCTCTCTCTTGTGGCGGGTGTTTATTCAGAGACCTCTTGTTTCCTACCAATTAAAGGGGCTGGGGGACTGCTTCAGCACAAGCCTCCTGGCCTCCCTCCCTCTTCTGCTCAATCTGTCTTCACTCTCTTCTTCCCTTCTTCTGCGATGTGTGCTCCATCTGCAATTTCTGATCATTTAAATATCTCACGGTGTACTTTTGCACATTTTTAGCTTGTAAGTTCTCCCATCTGCCATTTTCACTTATTTGACAGATACAGTTGACATTTAAATTTCTTGAAAAACACTCACTGAATTTGTGGAATAACCCCTAATATGTTTATATAGTCTTAATTACTTTACTGTATTATCTACAACTGCCTGCATTTGTACTGTTCTTATCTATTCCCTTCTCTGTGCTGCTGCAATGGCCCAATTTCCCCAGAGGGATAATTAAAGTTTCGTCTTTCACCCCTCATTCATTTCTCTCTCCAGTCATTCCTCTCTGGTGCACTTTGGTCCAAGCCAAACAAGCTTGTAGTTGATTTCTCTTCCCATTCCTAAATTGCCAGTCTTTAGCCTTTCCATGACTACTGTTTGTAGGGTATTTGAAATGTGGATGAACGTATCTTTGCATATGATCGGTTATTTTAATTATGAAGCCCTTCTAAAGTTGAAGTAAATATAAAATGGTGCGTATCATTATTTTCCAGAAGCCTTCTTGCGTGGTAGTAAGTGATTGATAATGTGAGCAACTGCTTGATAACCATGGTTGTTTCGCACCATCTGCTCTAGAGTGAGTGGTGTTAATGTGGTGCTGTGCTTACCACATGTACTTCACTGTGCTTGCACACATCATTATCACTATCAAACATATGACATAGCAACATATAGCTGACATATAGCAACAAATGGCTCCAAATCAGCCAATCATTCATGTTTTTTTTTTTTTACCTCTCTGCTGCGTCCCTTCATAAATCCATCAGTTGTGATGAAATGATGTGTATAGGATAGTGTCAAATACAGCCTCTGTACACATCTTGGGGTCATGTGATTCCGCTATCTCTAACTGCACAGTCAGCATCTTTCCCCATCGTGTGAATGCAATTTTCACTGGTTGAATAAAAGCATTGTTGTGTGTCTCGGTGCAGAATATACATCTGTCAGTCAGCATAATATGGCTTGGAATTTAATGCCATAGTCTCAGATATTTGTTTGTGAGAACAGCTTATGATTCTGTCTGGTATCTTTTTCTTTGATTTATGTGATCCTTTTTTTCCTGTCACTCTGGAGAGCGTTATGTACCTGCCCATATAGCTTCTTTCTCTCCTGAGCCCTGAATTGTCTCTCAGATTGATGACAGGGAAAGGACGAGGGCACCTCAGGATGCATTAGGATGCAGAACATAACTGTAACTGTGAGTGTGTTGTGTGTGATTTGCATGCACATGTGTGTGTGTGTGTGTCTATTTTGGCAGCCGCCTCGATATAAACCAGAAACTCAACATTTCATTGACTGTTTAGTCGTCTTGTTCAGTTGTGTTAGCTGTAGCTCTTTGTTTCTTTGTGTCTGCAACTCTGCTCCTACACATGCTTGTATGTCTTTGTCTTGCTCACTTTTCTCTTTGTTACATCTCCCTCCCCACCACCAGCTCTTCCTCATCCTGCTCCTCTCCAACACCTGTCTTTGTGACCTCGGTGTGCTCCTCTCTTGGTGCGCCTCTCTTGGGTGTTGCTCTTTATTATTTCTTTCTCTACCCATTCTGTCTTCTTTCACAAAGAAAGGCCAGGTAGAAATTAGTGTGGATACTCATTTAAAGAGTAGTCAACTAAGCTTCAGACTAATGTTCTGTCTGTAGTGTGTAATTGCATGTAACCTGAAGTTTGCCCCTCTTTGCTTTTTGTGTACAGTTCATGGAAAGTGCTTATTTAGAACTCAGCGTAGCCCAAGGAGACTTTCCAAACACCATTGCTGAGGTCATAATGCTTACAAGGTTTCTCGGCCAGCATACGAGAATCCATTAGTCTCAAGGTCTGACTGCTGTCTGCTTTCCGCTTCTTTTGTTTTGTCGAACAAAGCCCATAAAGACTTGCTCAACAATATCTTTCCTTTAGTTGGCCTTATTAGTGGAAAAATCTAGAAATGTGTTTGTCAGTGCAAAAAATTAATTGACACACACTCACTTACATACACGCTACCCTCCGCTAACCATATTTTATCTACTCGTTAATGTTCCCAATTACTCTGTCAAACACTGCCAACGTTTTGCAGCATGGCATTCTTATTGAAATGGTAATGCAACCATCTCAAAGTGAAAGTCTTTCATTCACTGGCTTCTAAGTGGATTTATTCATGACAATTTACTCTTCTCATGCAGGATTACACTAATGAGAGGGTTAAAGGGTGGTGTGTGTGTGGCTTTTCTCTGCTTTCATGCAAGGGACTCTTGCCCTGGAGAAAAAGGGCCACGTTTTTGCCTCCAGCTCTCTCTATTATTCAGAAGAAGGGGACTTGATTTGGTTTTGTGCTGTTCTAATGCTCATTGGTGTGTACTTCCTGCTGTCTAAAGGATTCAGGTGTCTGCTGTTGCTGTCCCAATTAACAATGCAAACAGCCTGTTTTTTGTGAGATTTTATCTGATTTGAATCACAAATCATTTTCTGTCTTGATTGTCTCAATTGAATTTGTGAACGGTCTCACACCTGGAATAGGCCTCAAATGTAATAAAGCGATGCTTGTGTAATACAGGACGAGGACCAGATAGCTCAGGCTTGTTAGCTATCTCCATGCAGGAGGTCAGGTCCCAATGGGGAGGTATTGTTAGTACAGATCTCAGCATATAGGTCATGGTGCTTTGAGTTCAACAATCCCCAGGTATTGTCTGTGCTCTATTGCCATTTTAACCTGCTACTGCCAACACCCTGTCATACACCTCTCTTTGTCCGCTTCCCTGTCGCTCGTTAGTGTCATGCACCCAGTATTCCGAGTTGTTTGTTTTTTCGTCTCCTATTATCACTCACACCAGAAGGAATTCCAGTTTTGCTTGGAATAATTAAAGGGCAGTTTCTGTGTGCCTGGAGATTATGGTCATTTCACAATAGCACTCATTTAAAGCTTGTGACAGGTGCTTAAAGTAAAGCACATGAGTTTAATGAGTTTAGTTTACAATATAGAGTTTAGCTGAAGTGGTTGTATTATTTTATAGCAGTGGAATAAAGAGCTCATGGTCTACAAAGTGTAGGCTACAAAATAACAGGTGGCAAGAGAAGACACCACCCCCACATATAAACATTTTATTTAAACTTAAGAAAGGTTCAGTCATAAAAGGCTTGCATGGTCACAACACTGAGAGAATGCTCAGTTCTTGCAAACATAAAAGTATACAGAAAATACAAAGGGCTGCAACCTGTCTGATGCTTTCCTGAGAACCGTGTCTTTCCAAGCACATTGAGTGCCCTGAGGATATAGTCACTTTTTCGAAAGCACTGATTGAATGGACCAATCTGCCACCTTGAGTCTGATTTACTTTCTGTTCGTTTATTTTGCTTAATAGAAGCTTGATTTAATGAAACAGCGAAGCCTTGGGAAAATTAATTAGAAAATGTGCTTGAAAGTGATTAAACGTGTTGGATTGCTTGAATGATTATGTTAACTCACTTGATGCTCAAGGAAATAACCTAAAACAAATAGTAATTAGAGCAAATATTTTTGATTTATTTTTATTTTTATTGGAAATTAATCCCATTCAAGTTGAGACCACCAACTTTATCAAGCAGGACCCTTGTGGGTTTACTTCTGCATTCCAATGACATATTACAAGTAAATTAGAACTAAATATAGTAAGTACAGCATGGAATCCTATCAGAATAGTGAAGGAACAGATACAGATAACTTTACCCAGGTTATACATATACAATAAAACACTTGCATAAAACTCCACATGATGTTATGGTTAGCTAAACTTTCAATTGGTTAAAGACTATTTAAATCTATTAATTGCTATTTATTATGAAATATTAAAGAATAGAGATTTGGAATTTATGTGTGAGATTTGCAGAAGTCATATTTAGGTCAGTTTGGTTGGGCGGTTGACATTCAGCCATGAACAACTCTTTATATTTAAACATAATCTGATCTCATCGTGCACACAGTCCAATCATTATCTGTCACACTGGGTTTGTGCACACTGTGCAGGAGGCAACAACAATGTTGAATCATAGCATTTTAACATTTTATACCACACTTTCGTTGTAGCTTTATACTTTGGTACCATTATGGTCTTGGCTATTAATGGCAGGCTGATATAAAACAGGTGTGTGTAATGTTTGATTTGATTTCAGTGGCAGATCTCCAAGAGTGCTCTTGCTTTATATTGTCTGCTCCGGACTAAATGAGCCAAAGTTGTGTAGGAATGTTTTCAATAAAAACAGTATGTATCCCACAAAAGAACAAGTGTATGTGTGTTGTGACTGGATAACAATATGAAACTGAAATGTGATTCAAATGAAGAACAGCAATCATTGTAATGAGGTGTCGTAGTATCGGGTGCATATGTAAATTGCATGGATACCGTGGCCAATGTGGTGCGTGTTATAGATGTAAAACAAAATAAGGCAACGCAAACAAAAGGTGCACACGAAGCTCTGTGCAAAGGAAAGGAACAGCACTGTTGCCTTGGTAGGTGGGCTTAAGTGACTGGAAACACTGGCTAGATGTTCCCAGTTAACCTGATGGCACCTCAGCCCTGCCCAGCCAAGGGCCTGCAAAGGATAAAACTGACACACAGTACACAGGACCAAGGCTCATGGATCATCATAATGTGTCACAACTTGACACTTGACCTGAGTTTTATCCCCTCACGAAGTCTTAAGCCTTTGTTATTTGATTCATTATTTGACATTGATCTTGATTTTTACTGTACCAGCATGTGTTCCAGTTAATACTGTTGGTGAGATAAAACACAGAAAGGAGAGTAAAAAAAAAAAATTTAGTCTTGTGCCCTTCTTGACCTTTTTTTTGCGATCTCTTCCTTGGCTGCTTGCTCTCTGAACCTGCAGCACCAGTGTGAACTCTGGTCATGTTGGAACTGATGTGGTTTGCTTTATTTTCATATGGCAAATGAGAGAAATAAAGACTTTATAGGCAAGAACAGGAACTGTGAGTCAACCTTTTGCACTTTTCTGTGATTGACAATTTTTCTAACCTTATCCCGGTGGTTTCACCCAGCTCTTCTGCCATTTCACTAATTCTCCTAATCTGCTTCATGTCCGTCTGTCTCTGTGTATCTGCGGTCTTCTTATTCTCAGAAATGCTTCTCCTCTTTCTCTTTCCCCGGTCTTTTTTCTTGTAGAGGGATAGGATGAGTGGAAGAGATTAAAATGGAGGTTACACAATCCTTTTAGCTGGTTTTAATGTCTGCCCCTCATGAGTGATATGTTCTGCACGTACATCAACAGGATTAGGGTGTCAGAACATCCAAGAACTGATGAACCAGTGCATCTATTCTTACAAACACACTCACACAGCATCATGGGGCACATAAAACCCCTGTCAGAACAGAATGCAGTGCCTCTTAATAGACGGTGTGCATGTCTGTTACACAAAAAAACATCAATAAAAAAAAAAACAAATGAGACAGATATCTAATAGTGTAAATATGAGCAGGGTGGCTGTGGTAAACATCGTGAGCATGTATAGCAGGGTTAATGCAGTGTATATGCTGATGTGTGTAAGGATTGAAGAAGAGAACAAAGGAGTAGTGAAAAAATATCACAAGATAATGGCATAAAAATAATGATATTTACAAAATAAAAGTAAGGAAACATCTGATACAAATCCACATAGCACAGGTCAACTTTAGGATAAACATTTCCAACACATCTTCCTTAAAGATGTATAGTCTGTGAAGCTAATGCCTTGGAATGACATTGCTGTACACCGGTGTGACTTCTTAAAATTTAAATTTAAATTTAAATTTTGACCGACAAATACGACCGGGAGCTTTATCCTGAGAAGTGAGTCCGTATGCTGAGTTAATTGGCTCACCAAACCTAAGATAGATTTATAGCCTTGAATGCCCCCCCCTCCCTAAAAAAAATCTGTTTGCCTTGGGACTTGTGAGTAATGATTTCTCTTCAGAAAATGAAATTCAATAGGAGTTTGGGGAGGACAGACAAGGATTTTTGTTGCCTTTATAAGCAGTGCGCGGTGTCTTTTGGGTTCTACTGTGTTATCCTACAAATCTCATGTGGCACAGTTATGAGACTGAGCTAATGCATGTATCCTAATTTGTATGTGGAGGACCTTCAATTTTTATTGGATTTGCTTGGTTGCAGTTCATATTATGTTATTGGCTTTCGTATGGGCTTGCAAAGGGCTGCAGAACCCACTGGACCTCCTGTGTGTGAGTGTGTGCGTGTGTATCTGTCTCTTTTTCCGATCTATCCGACCAGCTATACAGTCAACAACACATATCGGTTTTTCTGTGGAGCAGCTGTTTCTCCTGCAGCTGTCTGTCTCTCCAGACTGCAGCTCTGTAAGAGCAAGGAGGAGCAAAAGCGAGGAGGAGGTAGTGGCAGAGGAGAAGGAATGGGGCTGGGGGGCTGAGTGTGGGGTGGATAGAGGCAGAGAGGTGGGGGGTAGGGAGAGTTTACGAGATAGATTGTGAGAAAAGTCAAAGATTTCACCTCTGCTGGGGTTGGATGATTGCTATATTTTTAGAACTGACTTTAGGTATTAATCATATTTATACTTTTTCAAGCTGCTCCTGGATATTTTAGTCAAAGAAGGCTAGTTTGTATTTGACCTGAAATGAATGTTTTGAAGAACTGAGAAACATTAAGGCATGAGGACAGCGTAATGGATGCCAGTACTTATTTTTACTTATTATTGCTTACTGTTGGAATAATGTGTTTTAGTGCGGTCTCAGTCCATAGTGCCATGGAACAGAGAATGAACCATAATTTCAGCATGTGCCTCTGTTTTTTCCATTTTGGTATTTACATATCACTGAAATGGCATGATGAAATGCAAGAAAAATAGTTACACTGTACCTACAACATGAAAGGAATAACAAGAGTATGGGCAGTCATTTTTAGAGAAAGCATCATTGCTCTGCCTTTTTTTAAACTTGATTTTGAGCATTTCATCGAACTTTTCACTTTTCTCCTCTCACTATTGAACTGTGTTTCAGAGGCCATCATGTATGATAAGTAACTGATTAAATCATGCATGTATTCATTAATAATGTATGGCCTTCCAATGGATTAAGACTATCATGGTATTCAGTGAACGCTTTTGAATAATGCTCAAATAGAGTGCCTTTTAAATGACAGTCAGTCAATGACGTTCACATCTCACCATTGAAGTTCACATTAAGTAAATACCAAACAGTTGCTTGTTTTGTTTTTCAAACTGTGTTTTTTTTTCTTTAATTAATCTATTTCATTTGTTTTATTTAACTAAACACTGGATACTATGGTAGTCTTTTGGCTGTAATTTAAGTCTGAACCTGTGATAGGGATCATTACTGTATTTTTTGCATTTATTTCATTTAATGGAGTTATATTTTGGTTAAAGGAACAGATCAACAGTTTTTGAATCCCTTGCCGCTGTGAGGTTGCTAGGCAACCAGCAGAGACACCAGAAAGTCATTGCTGTCCTTAAAAGAATGTCATTTTAGAGATTAAACAAACAACATATGATGTGTTAATTGGTGAGCTTTAGAGGCGCTGATAAAAGGATTTTGGTTCCCTTTGAATGCAGCCAGGTCTTTTCTTCTGTTGCCAGTTTTGCTACTGTAATTTAAGCTAAGTGTATATTTTGTTTACAGACATGACAGTGGTTTCAAGTATCTCATCTATCGCAAACCAACTTCAAATGTGCAGATGCTGCGCTTGTTAAGTCAGTGAAAGCAATTTGGCTTCCTGTTATCTCCTCTATTTATGACCTAGGATTTTATTTTACTTTTAAATTTGTTATATAAAAAATACAAGTACAGTGCAATTGAAGACTGTTCTACGGGATCTGAATCTGCTGTTGAAAAGTTTGAGTTTCATGTCCCTCCATCTACTTTTGTCAGAAAGAACCCTGCTTTTATTATCCAGCTAATTGTGCTTATCAAACTCAGACACTGCTGAGTGGAAAAAAAAATGGTTCTATTCACAGTATTTAACTCCCCAAGCCAGCAGTGACTTACATACCATGGCATGTTTCTATAGTCTCGTTTGTGTTCTGCTTTTTGTCAAGTGAAGGTTCTGATACATTACAAAACATTCAAAAGTTTAAAACACATCAAACTAATGATGTGAAAATGCCAAAGTGTTCTACTCTCCTCTTCCTCAAATCTGTCAGTAGTCTCTAAATGGCCATTTGGATAAGCTGATTGCTAATTGTATTCCTCCACTATAATATGAGTTGGAAGCAGAAGAATGCCATCAGTGCTTTGCAGTAATGTTGATGTTGACTTTGGGACATGCAAGTGATTGCTGAACCAAAATGATTGTACAGCTGGACATGCTGTATGTAAAAGCACTTTGAATACAAAATGGAGTAACAGGGGAGAGTTAGTTTTGACTGCGGTGACAAAAGGTGCCTCGGGCTGTCTCATGGAGTCATGTAGTGCGATAAGGTTGCTGTGTGTGCCCCGTCCTGCCCTTGTCCTTGGGGTTAGATTGTGTTCCTTTTTGGTCCAGTTGGATTCTGAAGAGAGGATTATTGGAGCTCGGCTGCAGTAGGCTTTTTCAAGCTCTGGCTCAGGCTCCAGAGGACTAACATCAAGTCAGACCCTGTCAGATCCAGAGTAGTGAGGCCCAGGGCTGATGCTTTGAAGTGGGCTACGAAATTCTCATCTGGTGGAATCAGATGGAGAGAGAAAAGAAGACAGCGAGAGGTGCAAAGCTCCAGCTAAACAGGCAAGCTGGGTTGGCTTCAGAAGCTATAGAGGTGGGTTTCACTGTTTGAAGCCAGTGTCTGCATGCCATGAATGGCTTCAAAATCTGTCAAACTCACACATGTGCAACTTGTGAAATAAACAAGCATGATGTGAGAATAACAAGAGAGACATTCCAGCATACAAATGCTTGAAATCCAGATGCAAGAGTGAAAGAGAAGAAGGGAAAACAAGTTGAAAGTTAAGTAACAGATTTGTTGTTGAAGTTGACAGGGAGATACAAGAAAATGATTCTGCAATTAAAGCGTAGTGAGAAAAAAAATATGTTTTGTTTTTATAGCAGAAGTTAGAATGAGGGTTTAATTTGTGTTGATTGTCCTCTGCACAGTTCTTCAAACGCCTCTGAAATTAAAGCAGTCATTGCATGATGTCCTCATGTAATCAGTCAGCCTGCAACGTGTAAAAAAAAAAAAAAAATTCTGTCAGTCAGGCCCGATTTTGCAAACATCAATGTCTTAAGGGATTTAGGACAAATCTTAAACAGTGCAACATCACTCCTACAGAGTATAAATTGTTAGGATAAGCTTGCAGTTAAACAGAAGTTATATGAACTGCGTGGAGCTAATGGATGAAAAGAAAAAGCTTTCCAGGCTGTTGAGAACTGTCTTAGAATAGTTTAGGTTTGGAGAATCGGAGTGCTTACGTTTGTGTATGCTTGCATGGTTTTTACTTGAGCATGGATAATTTCTTATTATGACTTAATAAGCGGTTGCATTTTCCTTTCTGAGAATATAAACAGTCAGTTTTACCAACACATGTTCTAGATTATTTGTGTGCTTACCCGGCACAATAGTATAACTAGCAAAAAATGTGCCAACTTTTCTTTTTCATGAACTCACAGAAACATACACATTTGCGAGAACATTCGTCAGTCATAAGCTCTCTCTGCTTTTAACCCTTATCTTTTCCATATTTCTTACACTAGTGTTATCACCATGAGTAAGTCTTTAAGAAATGGAGTTGAGGAAATAGTCCAGGCTTTCAGATCCTATAGAGACATTTGGACCTCACACGATAGTTAAAACAGATGTGTAACGTGATTGTTTTTGGAATTAGAAGATAGTATCAGTCAATCAATCAACATGCGCATGCACACACACACACACTGTACGTGCAGTTGTGACGGTCTCATTTTCTTCCTGTCTGAAGTAACCTCAACCATGTTTTTGTGTCCCATGAGGAATGCCTTTTATCATGTGACATGGTGGTGGTGTTGGTGGGGAGGGGGCCGAAAGACAGCTGTTTCCCATCAGCACTCAGTCAACTGCAGTCAGCCAGTCGCAGCCCTGCTTGGGGGATCACAGAGGCAGTGCAGCAGAGTGGAGCTCAAAGAAGTGCAAGGGCCAAAATACCTCCAATTAGAAGGTCATCCCAATTTGTTCTCCCATGTCCATGATGCTCTTCAGGCGTCTCAGACCTCCTCGTCCAGTGTAATGTACAAATCCTTCGGCAGAGGTGAAAGAGTTACCAGCATCTGAGAGTGATTATGCCTTTTCCCCGTTGTTTCCTGTCTTTCCACCCCAAACCAGCTCTACTGAGTTCTGCTGTTATATTCTCTCTATGTTGGCTCAGCTCCCTTGGCTTGTTCAGGTTCTAACCCCCACCCCTTCTCCCTGTAATTTAAGACTGGGAATGCTTAAAAGCAGTCACTCATGCACAGGCGTCTACATTAGCAAATGTTTTTCACTTCATCAGGAGCAGAAATTTTGTCAGTTATATAAAACAGAAGGTAGTTTTCATCTATGATGCACCACTTTGTCTTTTACACATCTCAGTTCTGTTGCATTTGTTTTTCTTTCTTGCTGTAATGTTGCTTTTTTGACACTATTAAGTTTTTAGAAATTTTCTGATGAAGCTTGAGGCTGTACGGTGGAGACCTTTACATACGGTCTATGCTGGAGACAAGAAGGAGCTGCCTGTGGCCACCAGAAATCACACTCTTCTCTTGGGCGTCTTGGAGTGGATGCAAGTTTGCTTTGGCTCTCTCCCTCTCTGTACTCAGGCTACTCGTGGTGAAAAGATGTTGAACTGCTGTGGTAGCTTTCCGCTGTCTGCTAGTGGAGCCGTCTGGATCTCACCTTTCCGCATTGCTCTGTAGCACTGTATCTTCTTGTCTTACTGTCAGCCAATCAGACAACCGGCTTTCTCAGCAGCTTATCTCAATAGACGTTGTCCCACTGCTTGAGTGAAGGTGTAACCACATGAAGGATGCTGGCAGACTTTGTCGGTTAAACGGCAGCGCTGATTCACATGAATGATATACATGTATATGTGATATAATAGACATATTAACAGCTCATCACGATGAAGACGTTGTGGGCAGGAGCTGGTGTGCTGCTCTTGAAATATGTGATGGACAGAGCAAGGAAAAAAAATCCCTTTTTTATTCTGCCTCCAAATTAATTAAAGTCGTGTTTTTGACATCACAGGTCAAATACACAACATTCTGCTGTTCAAGTGGTTTAAATCTTAAGTACACTGTTGCTAAATGACTGGCAATAAAATTGGCCTTGTTCCTGTTGCAGCAATGGTGATAATTTTTGGGTTTTGTGCATTTGAGTGCAATCATAGGAACGGGAAATCGGTAGACAATAGAAAAGAAAAAAGATAAAAAAAATAAAAAAGGCAAATTTCCTGGCTCTGATATTGAAAAGAAAAAAAACCCCAGCATGCAGTATCTCATTTCTGAGCTTTAAATTTCCCACATGTCAAAGCATTAGTCAGTCATTTAAAATTAAGCATTCTTGTTATAACCCCATTCGCAGACACCAACAATAAGAGCAAATATTGTGATTTATCAATGTCAAATCATGAGAATCATTAAATTCCAGTCTGTTGAATACTCGGTCTTCTGCTTTTCTGTGTGTTTTTCAGTTTTACGTGATGACTTCAGACAGAACCCAGTGGACGTTATGGTGGCAGTGGGTGAGCCTGCAGTGCTGGAGTGCCAACCACCGCGTGGGCACCCTGAACCCACAATCTCCTGGAGGAAAGACGGTGTCAACATAGACGACAAAGATGAACGCATCACAGTAAGAGAGGAATATTACACATAATACTGACCTTTAAGGAATAATTCACACAAAATTTACCATTTGCAGAATTTGACAAAACACTGATCCACATGATACAAAACAAGTGCTCTGTTATCACATGGCTTCATAACACGTGGATTGCGCTTAGGGTATTTTGTGTAAATCTTTGGTATGTAGCTGCCCAATGACAAAATGACTGCCTGGTGGACACTAAATAATAACATCACCTGTACCCATGTCTTCTCTAAGGTCCCACACTGAGCTGAAAATGCCAGGAGAGGATCAGTGCATATGCAAAAGATATTGCTTTTTGATTGCCTGATGGCAAAAATAAACATTACCAGGAAACAACCACAAGCTGTCACTAGGAAGTGTCCTCATGTGAGCTACAGTATGCTATTAATCTGACATATTAAGTTCATGTTGCATATCGTACACAAGAGCAATTCTTTTTGTTGTTCGCACTGAACTGATTCCAGATCATGATGCATCAGGCTGGGTCAGGCCAGCTGGCACAGGACCAGGTTTCAGCAACTCTGATGATTTTGTGTGTGTGTGTGTGTTTATTTGAATGTCTGTGCTTGCTCCTGGGGACACACAAGAGCAGATTCAAAGCTCATGTTAGTGTGGAGTGACAGGTAGAGTCTCTCTGGGGGGCTGTGATGGACAGAGCAGCTATCTCTGATTTAAGGAGAGGCATGGATCAGAACTAGGGGGGAGGTTCCTCTGAGGGAAATACAAAGGCTGCTTTTTGCTTTGTACTTTCTGCGTGCCTGTCTTTGTCCTCCCTAATCATCTTCTCTATATGGAAATATGGCTTTGCCGTGAGAGTTTTTTCAAAGACATCACTTATTGTACAAAGACCAAAAGAGTCCAGCAAGTTATTCATGGCTACTTCCACTTAGTGGTCCCCTTGTGGCCAGGTCATCATTTATTAATACTGATATGCAAGATAAAGTTGTGAGTTAATTCTTAATAATAATTTTTAAAAGACACTCACACATGGGAAAAGTGATTTAGGGATTTTAATTAAAGCTAGCATTCCTTTAAACAGAAAAAACACGTCAATCGCACTATAAGCAGCCTCAATGTGTGTGTGTGTTTGTAGGGCATCTAAGGCTATGTGAAGAAGAAAGTGAACACGCTGAAACAGAGCAGAAACGAAAGCTGAGGTTTCAGTGTCCGAGATGGAAGATAGACAAACCACATTTGGATTTCTTACCAATGGAATTGTTGCTAAAAATGAGGAGCGGTCAATTCCAGGAAATAAAAAAGCACTTTGTCTGCTCTTTAATCAGCTGCTAAAGTTACTAGTGCAGCAGTACAGCAAACATTTGCAGGGCAGAATTATAGCATTTGTGAATGGCATTCGAGCAGGATCATCTTCACAGACCTTGAAGAATATCTTACGGGCATCATTACATTACCACAAGAATTGACACTGGTTGATCAAGAGAGTTATTACATAGACTCAGCAGTCAGAAGACACAAATCTTTTTATCCAGTGTTCAACTGGGCAAGCTCAATCACCAGATATAATAAGGCCATGCATTTAATGAAAATATTAGTGCTTACTCTTTGAAATGGAAAACTTCAGTCTGGGAATGATTATGAACCAATACTAGATCCGCCCACTGACATTCAAGTAATTTTTTTAACTTCATACAGTTCTCTTTATCTGTTATGTACAAATAACTAAATTACATTACATTTGTTGTGGTCCAATATAATGCTGTCTGTATCTTCACTGTCTTCCAAACCATGCAGCCTGTGTTTGCTGCTATATTTCAACAATGATGACAGATGTCGTTCATGGCTCATTCAAGGCAGCATAAACACCCCTTTCCTGTATGCAATCATGCAATTATGTTTTTTTCATATATACAACATTTAGCATTGACTGTAATATGAGTCTGCAAATTGAGAGCTAATATATTGAATGCTGACAGGAATGGCTGAATTTGCAATACCAGCGCATCACTTGCTTCTTTTGAATGCGAACAGTTGGCATTGTCTATGAAAAGCACATACAACCACAAGTCACACCACAGTTTGTTAGATCTTCCTCTTAAAACCACATAATTTGCAACAGATTTGGAATGTCAACTATAGCTTGGCCACTCTTGGTTGTTATTTATTTGGTGTGCACTATGACATGTTTGTGATGGAAGGTTTAGCCTGGAGGAAGATGACTAATAAATGAAAGACTGTTGGTTTCATCCCTGCAGCATCAGTTTAGTGTTGCATTCCCTCTGTAAGCTGGTAAAAGCAGAGTGTTCACCACGCCAGGTGCTGTGTAGCATGAAGCTGAATCCCTGCTGCATGGGCACAGCACTGTAGGCAGCCTTGACCTCTGACCTCTGTTAAGAAATAACTGGACTGTGCTATTACAGGCTGTGTGTCTGTGGCATGTATGAATAGATTCATTCGACTGCTTAGTGTGAGTCGGAAAAAAACTTACTACATACTAAAGAGGCCGACAGTTTAATTGAAGTTGATGCCTGGAGGAATGTTTCAGATGTCTGGGTGTGCCGAATGGTCGTGTGTTTGTTTTGAGGTCTTCAAATCAGCATTCCTCTACCAAAGCAGCAGTTCATATCTGGTCAACACTGCCCTGGTATCACCTCTCACAATGGGGAGCTGCAGACTATCTGTACAGCACCTCACACTCAAAGCACCATAAAGACAGCTACGGGACCTGTGGGGGCGTATGGTGGAGAGGTAATGAAAAGGAGGAAAACAGTATGGGGTGCATATATCTTCCACCTCTTTGTTGTGTGTGGGAGTGAGCCTGTGTGTGTGCATGTGCGTGCAGATATCTATAGAGAAAGTTTGGGAAAGGCAAAGTAGGCTGACTGAACATCTGAGGAAGGTCTCTACAAAGAGGCAGTGTCTTTGTTCCCAGGGTTCTGTGCTAATGTAAGACTAGATATGAATTATGTAATTTCACAATGGATGACCTTCTGTGTAGCTTGAAAGGCAGTGCAAATTTGGTTCCTTAGGTAAAGAGATGCATACAGATGCACACTAGCACACAGAACACTACTTACTGACATGCCATTAAATAAATAAAAATGTGTATTTTAAAAAAAAATATGAGAACCAAAGATGTGATTATACTGTATGTGGGTTGCAAAGTGCACTAAAGCTATCACATCCAGAGACAAAACTTAAATGTGTGTACAAATTATCGCCATATTATAATAATATGCATCATGGAAGTCGCAAACACAGCACTCTTATGAATGATACAGTTTTGTGCAAATAGTTTTTGTGCTGTCTTTTAGATTCGCAGTGGCAAGCTGATGATCACTAACACCAGGAAGAGCGATGCAGGGAAATACATCTGCGTTGGAACGAACATGGTGGGAGAGAGGGAGAGCGAGATCGCTGAGCTCACTGTGCTAGGTAACATTTGCTGCTTTGTTATTGTATTTCGCAATGTTGAAGCACTTCAACGTTATTTCGCATTTTCAGTTCTCAGTTTACTGTGGTCTAGTTTGCCAGTCTGCTCTGTGAAGTCTTTGTCTTTGGGGTATAATGACCCCATTTACCATCTGTCAGTTTTGGAGAGGTTTCCCACCAAGCACATCTGAACATCTACTGCTACATCTACCATCACATACCCCTCAATCCCTTTCCGTACAAGAGTTTGAGAGCTACGTCCAACACCCTCTCTCCAAATGCTTGTTTCGCCTCTCTCCTCCATCCCCCATGTAACATTTCCCACCGGAATAGAGCTCTTATCATCACATGGTTAGATGACCTTGGTTGATGTGGTATAGTGTATATGGTTCTACGAGAACCATTTAAGGTTACAAGAATAATCTTGCTGGATGTTTTTCAACAGGTTGTACATAATAAATTACTTTAAGATATGATTATCAATGGAATATAGAATTTCCAAAATTTATGATAATCGTCATATGCACAGTAATTGAGATTTAAGAAAAATCTAATCATAAGAGAATAAATAATCCATTACTGCACTTGGAACAGGCTGCTGTAACTACCCAAAGGTAGAGTTAAAAAATTTACTTTTTTTTCTTTTTTTTTTTCCAAACAATGGTAAATAATGTCATCCATGAGAAGCGGAGGAATGTAGGTGTATTGATGTTGTTGTTTGTTGCTCCTGTGCTGCCCGTCCAGAGCGCCCGACCTTCGTGAAGCGGCCGAGCAGTGTTGTGGTGTTGGCAGACGAGAGCGTGGAGTTCCACTGTCTGGTTCAAGGAGACCCCGTTCCCACTGTCCGCTGGAGGAGAGATGATTCTGACCTGCCTAAGGGCAGGTAATGCACAAAGGCCCTCTATACACATCATCTACCATTCAAAAACAGTATTTCAACTTTTTCTTTCATCTCTTGATTGTGTGTGTCCATCCTGCCTACAGGTTTGAAATCCTAGAGGACCATACCTTGATTGTTCGCCAAGTGACCTCTTCAGATGAGGGCTCCTATACGTGTGTGGTGGAGAACATGGTTGGAAAGTCTGAAGCATCTGCCACGCTCACTGTACACGGTCAGTACAACCCCAACCCATCCCTCACATGTGATTTCACCACCTTCTCGTATCTTCTCGTCTCTTTTTTTCAGAACCTCAAATTTTCCTGGCTCTAGCTTAATTGGAGAACTAATCCTGTCTGGTAGTGTCACAAATTAGCAGGCAGTGACTTTTACCTTGCCTTTTTTCCCAAATCTAGTTTTCATTATTGTGCCTCAGGCTGCTGTTGCTCTCAAGATAGTACAGACAGGAACAATCATCACTCAGATTTTTGTGTGCCTGTCTTTTTTCCTCTTTTCACTGTAGGTTTAGGTCTTATAATGTCTGCAACAGGATCCAGTTCTAAATAACAAGCAATATAGGAGAATGAAGCATTTTGTTTACAGCACAGTGTAGAAGTAATGTCCTGTATAAACTGAGAAGAGCATGCAAAGTAAATGTTTACATGACCACAGAAAATGGATTCATTTTTTCTGGGCTCTCCTGGCACAACAACACCCTTTAGTTCCTTAGACCAGTTGCAGGAAATGAGTGGTAAAACATCTTATCGTCACACACACTATATATTTATATATGTATATATCACACATGCATATACACACACAGCAGTGGCACAGTAGGTGACATGGACTGTGAGGACAGTAAGACTTAATTAAAGATAAGGCAGAGCTGGTTGCATGCTGGGAAATAACATGGTTCCAATTACATCGTGTTTCTCTCTCTCCAAAAACCTGAGAAAATAAGCATCAAGGGGGACCATAGCTAATTTGGGCAGGGACTGGAGAAGGGCAGGGATAACTGACAGATGAGTATAAGTTATAATTTTGGAAGGCTATCTCAGTGTGTCTCATAACTAAATTGAAAAATAATACTCTGTTAACAAAAGACGCCACATATTCATTCATATACATTCATTTTACCGAGTTGGAATGTTTGGTTGATATTAAACAGTTTGAAACCCACATAGGCCAAGGAATTAAAGTTTGTACCGGCCCTAAGTATGAGTTCGAATATACTATTAATATTACATGAACTCTGGAGAAACTGTATGATAACTCAGATGAAGTTGTCTGTACAGAAATATTTTCAAGTGGAGTGCTTCAACTTAGCTTTTCTACACAATTGTGTGTTTTACTGTGTTTCTTTTTCTTTTTAAAAGACATGAATACAGAAATGTTGAGAAATAACTGCTGTCATCTCCTCACAGTAGTTCCAAAACCAGCTGGTTAGCTAACCATTCATTTCACTGTAAATCTAGTTTGCAGATGTCAAAGTGTACAGTAGTTCCCATCTTAAAATGTGTGCTTGTTTGTGTAGTTACACTGAGCAGAGCAGATGCCTGCACGGCACCAGCAGCTCCACCTTCTACCTTCTATACAAATTCACAATGGACAGATCCTTCTTTACACCCCACAGGTTTATGTAGTCATGAGGCGATTATTTTATCTTTGTCCATATACCCCTGAAGGCTGGCTTGCCTCATAACTTAAGTAAGCAATTACATGTACTTTGCATACCCCACAGTCGTCTAGTCTGCTGAGTTTAATAGGGACTAAAAAACATGCCTTATCCTTTTATAGCTAAGCTTTTTTAAATAACCTTTCATGTACTTACAATGTATGGAAGTATATGAAAGAGTTAATCATCTACATTAACCATACTTCTCCAGGAGGACATCAGATTTATCTAATCATATTAAATACATAAACAGAGTCATAAAGGGAGCTTGCATATTCTTTTAAACACAAGTTTATAGGTGAAATATCATAAAAATAAAGGAAACTATGTAAAAATATTCTACCCCCCCAATCATAATGAATATTATCCTACTTCTTTATCCTACAAGTGCAATACCACAAGTGCAATGTTAAGGACTACTTTCTGGACTACCTCATACTTGCACACACTTACACATGCATATTTATGCTGCTATATGCTAAAACGGGCTTCTTTATTTAAATGTTTAGCTTATTTAAATATTTAGTTTTATATTCTTTTTATATTCTAATTTTATTTAGCTTATATTTCTATTTTATTTGACTTTTTACCTCGCATTTTTATATTTTTATATTCTACTTATTGCTCCCGGGACCTGAGTCCTAATTTCGTACCATAAACATGTGAATGTGAGCTGGTATGACAATAAAGTTCCTTGAATCCTTGAATTATGTACTTGGAAACATATAAATTACTGACTGTCTACTGTTCTTTCATACTAATTCTGTTGTGCTCATTCATTCAAGCATATGGCAGTACTGTTGTGGTTGTCATTGTAGTTCCATATCCCTATATGTGTCTTTATTACTCATTACACTGCTCTTTTTTGTGTCTTTTCCCTTGTAGTCAATACTGGTAAGTTGTCATCATCCCTCATCCACCATCAGACAGCAAAAGGAAATCATGAGCTACTGTTATTGTCCTATCTGCCACTGTAAATCCATCCACCAATACAGTATGTAATTTATTTATGTGTTGATAAATCAATAGAAATTAACTGTTTTTTTTTTGTCTAAAAAAAGGTAAATAATGAATGTTTCTTGCTACACATGCACATAGTTTTTTTTATACTGAGGTGATTTAAACCTTGGAATGATGAAATGTATCAGGCTGCCATGTAATTAGGGCCGCTCTTCCTCTGCAGTGCCCCCAGCATTTGCCATACGCCCCAGGAACCAGGTGGTGGCACTGGGCAGGATGGTCACCTTCCAGTGTGAGGCCACTGGTAATCCACAGCCTGCTATCTTTTGGCAGAAGGAGGGCAGTGAGGTGAGAGTGACCCTCAGTCTGTCATCACACTAAATCACTACTCAGTGTAAATAAGGCCAGCGAATGGGTTTCTAACTCTGTGTTCTCCGTCTCCCCTCCAGAGTCTCCTTTTCTCCTACCAGCCTCCACACCCTCGACGTCTTTCTGTCTCCCAGATGGGCAGTTTGACCATTACAGATGTTCAGCGCTCTGATGGTGGCTTATACAGCTGCCAGGCTCTCAACATCGCAGGCAGTGTTATCACCAAAGCTCTGCTGGAGGTCACAGACTGTGCGTAAACACAACGAGTGATCAAGGGCTGATTGGGCGGCGGGGGGCTTTTATTTTGCCCATTTCTAGCTTGAGTGTTTTATCTTTTGGCTAAGCTTTCTGCTTTGCTGATGCATTTTTCCTTTGTTGAGCAGGTGTGTTGAGCTACAAATTTGCCTTGGTTGCAGAATAGTGAGAGCTGCTCTCCCTTATAGGCGTGGCAGCTGGCCTTGGTTACTAACTGTCAGGGGAGAGATTTTAGGAGGGAAGGGATTTCAGGAGATGTTGTTCCATGTTGGGCTTGGTTTCCATGGTGATAGTGTGTAAAGAATATCTGGTCTGATCTTTCTTGCCTCTAAAAATACTAATGGTTTAATAATATCTAACATTCTAAGTAGGGGGGCTAGGGGAAAGCCAATAAGAAATAAATAAATAAATAAATCTTCATCCACTGTACCTCTAGCTTCCATTAATACAACACCATCTGTGCTCTATTCTACTCTACTGTGCTGTGAATTGACTGCAGGATTGACATATGATGTGTTTTTTTATGCACTTGTATGTGGAACGTGGTCAGAGGAACTGCCATCCAAATCCTACTTGATAAAATAACTGTTAATTATTTGGACAAAAAAAAGCAATTTAAATGTGCTTGGAGGCCCATAGCAGTAATTAGACACTGCGAGCAAAGTCGGCAAGCTCCCAATTAAATGACCTGTATCATTATGAATACATGTGTCTGTGCAACTTTACACCATGTACATATATTAAATGAATGAAGATACTTGCTTTAGGATTAAATAGATTTACTACATCTACACAGTGAGTTCAGTGCAGCCCTCCTGGTTGTAAATGATAATTTGTGCTCTGCCGCCACCTGAGGCACTCACTCAGTGAAAAATCTATCACAGGTAATGGAAATAGAAAAGGTGGGGTCATGTTTTATGTAACTCTTTTCACTGGTCTATGGCACTGCACTCTCGTGAATACCTGTTTCTCTCTACTCTCCCCTCCCCCTAAATTTTCTCCATCCCACTACACTCCTCTCTTCCCCATTTGGAGTGGTGCATTTGTATGGAAATAACCAGTCCATATTACCTCCAGCAGTTTCCATCACCTACCCCCCCGCCCCCCCTTTTTTTTTGTAAGGGGCTATTTTTTTTATTTATCCAGAAGGCCTACCCCCATCCACTGGGTTTTAAAATGTAAGAGAGAGAGAGAGAGGGACAGGGAGAGAGAGAGAAAAGAGAGCTCTGTTATCTAAGTGGGATTGTTATTAGTTGGGCTTTGCCGTTGTGATTGGAGTCAACTCCAGCAGAACCTTCTGCCGAGTGAACGATTAGTTGCTCTCCGCTGGAGGGGAAAAGTTGATTTCTTTTTCCTTCACTGCCTGCACAGCCACATAAACCTATTGTTCAGCTTTGCCAATTTGCCTCTCAATATCTTTCACATCTTATCTGTCTTTCTTTTTTTTTGGCAGTATTTCATGTTCATTTTCTCTACTTTCATCTTTCTTACTTTTATTTTCTGTCTCCTCATAAATTTGATCTTTTGTGATCATCATTTCCCAATTTCCAGTTTCTTCATATACTGTTTACAGTTTATTTATTTATTTTTGTATGTTATCATCATTCAGTAGTGATAGTAGCGATGGCATGCAGCAAAGGTGCCAAGGTCACCAGCCAGAATGGAACCGGTGATGGTAGACACTCCTCCTCAACCACAGTCCTGTGGTGGACTTCAATTAGAAACCCTGTTTCCTCTGTTCTAGGCATAAAAAACACAAACACAGAACCAGAGACTGTGATCTTTCTGTAACTTTGTGCAGTGGACACCGAGTGTTTTTGGTGCTTAAATTAAACCGTACTTTACCCATGTTGTACTTAAAATGACCACGATGTTTCTCCATCTGTAACAGATGCTTTTAGTTGCTGAAACATGACCACAAAAACCTGAGACCTGTTTTGGCTGGAATTGTTTTTGTCAGCAAACCAATTTAAAAAGCAATTGTTCATTGTACGATACGAAGACTTTGTGTTTAAAGTAAACAGTGATCTCTTCATTTCATTTATACTAAAAAAAATTAGTTCCCATGAAAACATTAGTTGTTGCTATGCAGGTTTTCCAATGAAAATTTTTATCTACATTTATCACAGACAATGTTGGATTGTTTGACATCATCACTATTCTTAAATTTGAAAGCTTCACAAATACAAATACAAACTACTTTCAATTTTGTTTTGCCGCTTTTTTCATTTACTGAAAGTTATTTCAGTAATCTCTCGAAGGGGTTTGGCTCTTATCCTGCTGTGTGTTGCATTGTGGCATCCATCAGCATACTCAAAAGCAATTCTAAAATGCATTCTGGTCATATTCAGCATGCTTTGTTTTGTGAAGTTTCCAGTGTGAACACACTGCATAGTCTGCTCATAATACCAGATAGTCTACTTAAAACATTATTAGTCTTTCCCTGTCTTAATTTTACCCTCTCTCTCTTTCATCTATTAGCTGGATCAGACCACCCTCCTCCTGTGATTAGGCAGGGTCCACTCAATCAGACTGTGCCTGTGGACAGCACAGTGGTCCTGGGTTGTCAGACGACTGGCTCTCCACCCCCCACAGTCCACTGGAAGAAGGATGGTGTGGTGTTGTCTCCTGTGGACTCCCGCCTTTCTATAACAGACACAGGATCACTGGAGATTCGCTACGCTAAGGTGGGAGATGAAGTAATACAGCAGTTTGTAATTAGCAGTTAATACAACTGCGCTGAGTCAGGGAAGCCCATTAATGTCTGTCACTGTACTTCCCCTCCTCAGCTGGGAGACACTGGCTTCTACACTTGTGTGGCGTCTAACCCCAATGGAGAGGCCTCCTGGACAGCGTACCTACAGGTGGAGGGTAGGTTACACAAATTGAGACAAAGGTTATTAATACATGCTGAGGAGACTTGTGTTACTGAATTTCTTGGTATCTCTGTGGCAGAGTTTGGAGTTGTTGTTCAGTCCAGTCACCCTGTAGACCCTAACCTGATTCCCAGTGCTCCATCTAAACCTGAGGTGACTGACATCGGCCGTACCTCTGTCACTCTTTCATGGAGATTGAACCCCAATGATGGCACAACACCTACATCCTACCTAATTGAGGCATTCAGGTTAGACACATGTATCCAACGTGTTCTAGCTACTTACTAAATATTACATCTATCATCTGGCAAAATGCCCCATTTTATGTGCGCTGTCATTTCTCCACCTCTCCTTGCAGTTATACATTAGGCAGCAGATGGGTGACCTTAGCTGAGAATATAAAGACACAGAACTTTGTCTTGAGGAACCTGAAGCCTGCTACTGTCTACCTGTTCATGGTCAGAGGTGTGAATGCTTATGGCCTCAGTGACCCTAGTCCGATCTCCGATTCTGTCAGAACACAGGGTCAGTGTGGGTGCTTGTTTTTTTTCCTTTTTTAAAGCTTTACTGCTTTAGATATCATTTAAACTGCAGACAAGCTGCATCAGTGCTGTTATTTTACATTTTTCAATCCACAGACAGCACTTCCACCATGCAAGGAGTGGATCACCGTCACATCCAGAGGGAGCTGGGAGATGTGGTTATCCACCTGCACACACCAACCGTACTTTCATCATCTGCTGTCAGGGTGCAGTGGATGGTAAGGGGACTGACCATCGCATGATGACTGTCATGGTCAACATTTTGTGCTCTGTGTCAGAATTAGGGTAAATATGGGAAAAGGTCAAATTTTACTAGTAAACACACATCATCATTGACAAATGATATAAAAGCCCAGGGTTTATGAATAGAAAGAAAGAGAAAGAAATGGAGCTAGAAGAGTTTTTTTATTGGCAATTATTAAATAGCTGACTTTAACCTTCTGATATATTTTCCCTCATTCTTCCAAGCAACATGAAGTTGAACTCTGATGAAAGAGCAAACATATTATCTAGGTTGAAACTGTCTTATGTGAAAGTGAAGAGCAGCTTTATTTCATACTGAAATTCCATGTGGTTTTAAAGGCTAAAAGAATTAACTGAGTTTTAATAGATCATTCCTGCAGGATGTTCAGTCAAGCACAACATGAGGCTCTGAGCTGTATATATTGTTTTAGCTCACATACAGGTGTTACTGTGAAGGTCGACTTTACTTGCGTTCCAGCAACAATAACTACAGTGCATACACACATTTCTCCGATTCAAAAAGTGACGTTTAGCTGTTCGTGATTACAAAAACTCTCACTTTCATATGTTATGGCATTTTTCTGCGCATTTCCACTAGGTCGAGCAACATTCACCATACATCCAGGGTTACAAGGTGCTTTACAGGGTGTCTGCTGAGCACGGCCAGCCAGAGGGGCAGTGGAATGTCATGGAGATACACGCCCCACGAGAGGTCGGGGTGGTGATTGGTCAGCTGAAGAGAGGATCCATCTACGAGTTCAAAGTGCGCCCCTTCTTTGATGAGTTCCAGGGAGCTGACAGTGAGGTGAAGGTGGTCCGGACGTTGGAAGAAGGTGACTGAAACTATACTATCTACTGTATGGGATGTATTTATAGATAGGTGAGAGGAACTGAATTACTTTGCTGAAACGCTGTCTTTTTCTTCCAATTGTTGTGTATTTGGATATTGATACAATTTACATTTCTCGTGTGCAATGCTGTTGGAGATGGAGACCATACCTGAGATTGTGTTTATATCTGTGTGGTTAACTGTATGCTTCATTGTCTTAGCCCCTAGTAGAGCACCCCAGGGTGTTACAGTGACAAAGAGTGATGCCAATGGGACCGCCATTCTTGTTGCTTGGAAACCCCCTCCAGAACGGGAAGAGGCTGGAGTCATCCAGGAGTACAAGGTACTAAAAGAAGGCTCCCACCTTCTTCTGTGGTCATCTTCTGAAACATGTGTACCCCAATTAAAATATAAATGGCATCTTTGTGGGGCTTTGTGATGGCGCCTCTTGTTTTGTCAGACATGCCCCTCAGGCAATTACTGTATCTCATTTTGTTTTTACCTTTTTTTGACAGATCTGGTGCCTGGGTAATGAGAGTCGGTACCATGTAAACCAGTCGGTCGACGGCTCTACCTTCTCTGTGCTCATTCCCAGTCTGGCTCCAGGAATTCGCTACAGTGTAGAGGTTGCAGCCAGCAATGGTGCTGGACCTGGGGTCAAGAGTGATGTCACCTTCTTTCAGTTAGGTGAGAGTTCTGGTGGTGAATCACAAAATTTCTATAATGTTTCTTAGCCTTTTTTTTTACTCAATATGGTGTTCAATATTAAAGCATCATATTGTGCTTGTCACATAGTATGTAACAATGATTTTGTACATTTGCTTCTACATCAGCATTTTTGTACACACTGAAATCTTTGGCTTTCTGCCCATCATTGCTGTTGTTTTCATGCACATGTGATACATTTCTGTCTTTTTTACTGTCTAGACTCAACAGGCCAAATGATGGATATCAGTGAAGAAAGAGACACTTTGTCTCAGATCACAGATGTGGTGAGGCAACCGGCATTTATTGCTGGCATTGGCGCCACCTGCTGGTTGGTCCTTATGATATTCAGTGTGTGGCTGTACCGTCACCGCAAGAAGAGAAGTGGCCTCAGCAGCACATACACTGGTATCCGTAAGGGTGTGTGTTTCTCTGTTGTCTCTGTATTTTAGAGAGGTAGATAGACAGATGTATGTTCAAGATGCTAACCACACAGGCCACACATATATTTTTGTGAGTAAATTTGAAGGTCATTATGATTATAGATGGGATCAAACATGACATGTTGCCACCACACTAAAGAGAATTTCAGTCTTCATCTCAGTGATGATCAGGAATATTTTCTGAAGGTGATAAGCATGTCACATCAAAGGGTGAAAAATACTCTGGTCTAATCTTCCTTTGACACAAACTCCTCAGAAACAAATTTGCATTTGCGTCGATGCAGACAGTCAAAGGCTGACCTTTAGTCGCTCATTTGTAGGGTGTTATTTCCTCTACACAGCACAGTTCTTACAGGCACAAACCTGTCAACCTGCCATTACCATGTCTGCTGCAACATTGCTGTTATTTTCCCCCCTCTCTCTCTGGTTGTCTGTCACCCCCATTAACCTCCACCTGGACACTCATGTCAGAGTGAAAGAGGCAGCAGTAAGGCAGATGGCATGTGGTTATTTAAATGTTTGCACACATCAGTTTTTCGCACGAAAAGATGTCCATCACACAGCAGAGAGTTTATGCATAGACATGTCAAAAACTCATAGTGTGAAAAGCACACACAGTAGCAACTATGATTGTAAAGTTTATCAGAATTATTTCACTTTGCTCATCTCACTTTCCTTCCCTGTCTTTGTCTTTCTGTACAGTCCCATCATTTACATTCACACCTACAGGTATGTATGGTATGATTCATATGTGGTTGTTTGATATTTTATGTATTTGGCTAGTAAATTATTAAAGTTGTTTTGTACTATTTAGTTAAAACATTCCAAGATGAAATTGCATCCCAGATTTTTGAAAGACTGTCAAGAATCCCTGTGTGCAATTACATTTTTTATATTTAGTATAGGAAAGCTATGGAAACAGTTGGTATCTCTCTCTAAAAGAACATTTACAAACACATAAATGCAGACTACAACAAACAAAACTGAAATGAACTGAAATAATATAGATATCAAGAATATGAGCTGAAAATTATTATAATCTTCTTAAATCAATGTTAAAATCAAACTGCAGGGCGTGATTTGAAATAGGCATGTAAATATATATTTGTTGAATGAAACTGAAATGAATTTGCCGATTTTAATAAAGCAGCATTGTGTTTTTGAATAAACATTTATATGCTGAGAGTGTTGCAAGCCCTCCTGTTCCCCAACTTAGGTCTGTTTAATTAAATAAGGAAAATGTGGAAAGTATTCTACTGACAAATTTATTTGATGTTTTACTGGTGGTGGAGGAGAAACTGTCTCAACAGTCTGTAATTATGCTGAGATGAGTAAAGGCACAGGCAATTATTTGTGTTGTCTTCATGCACATTAAACCTTAGAGTCAGACTTTGTGCCCCATCGATGGAAACGTATTGAAGTCAGTCGAGACTTGACTTAAGAGATCTGCTTAGAATGTGTGTCTGCCTTTCATGGTTTTCCCTCAGCTTTTGGCGCTTCCTCTTTCTGACAGCTCATCAAGCTTTAATGCTTTTCTGTTCCTCTCTGCAGTCGCGTATCAAAGAGGCGAGTCTGTGTGCAGTGCTGGCAGGTGAGTGATATTTTTGTTCCTTTGTGTTATATAAAGACTAATAGGAGAAGCGTACTCACATTGTGGAAACACTAGGGGGAGGTGTCTCCCTGCTCTAAACAATATCCTCATATATACCTCATGAATCTACCCCATGCTCTTTCATCAGAGACATATGAGAACAGCAGATTTTGACTGACAGCTCTGTGGTCCTCCTTGTTGCAGACCTGGCCTTCTCAGTATGGGTGAACCTCTGAACCAGCTGTGGCTACCAGACAATTGGCCAAATGCATGTGCCAATCACAAGGACTGTAGTATCAACTGCTGCAATAACGGCAACGGCACCAGTGACAGTAACATGACAACATACAGCCGACCAGGTTAGTGCACTGCTGACTTTATGTCATAGTTCGAATAATGTAGCAGCTTTGGACATATATAGCGTGTGTCTGATAAAAATGAAACAGTTTCCAGCAATGCTGAAGCTTAGTGATTTGTGTTTTTTTGCTCTGATGTGCTGTGTTTCATGTTCCCCTCAGCTGACTGTATAGCCAACTATGGAAACCATCCAGAAAACAAACAGGGGGGACAGCTTGGTTCTGAGACAGCCATTTACAGCGACATTAATGTCTCCAACAAGCTCAGTGAGATCAAAATGTTCACTAACTCCAACCTGTGCTATGCAAGTTCAGGCGGAGATTCATCCGCCACATATGAACCCATCCCATATGCCACCACACAGCTCATTCAGGCCAGCATTAAGAATAAGGCAGCCACTGGTGGCACTATAGCAGAGCCTCTGGACATGTCCTGCTGGAAACAGCCCCCCAACCTGCCTCCAATACCAAAGGAGATGGCAGCACAGATGCAGTACAACATAATTGAGCAAAACATGCTAAATAAAGGTAAAAATTGGTTGAAATTCATAATTTACATTAAAATAAGAAAGATGTAGTAAATTTGCATGCTTCTTTGTTTTCAGATCATGTGCAAGGAAGTGAAGGAATGATCCATCCTAAAACTATCCCTTACAACCAAACCCATGATCACAGCACAGGAGGCTCACACTACAGTTCAGACAGAGGCAGCAACAGCACCTCAGGTAAGGCCAAACTGCTACACCACGCAGCGGTGAGATTTAATGATGCGAGACATAAGTCTGTTTTTACCTTGATGTTTTCTTCTCATTGCTCAGGGAGTCAAAATCAAAAGAAGGGAACACGACTCCCAAAGATCCCAAAACATAATGCAGTGACCTGGGGAGAAGCCCTGTCTCCTCCACATGCTAGTAACTGTGACTGCGATCAGTATAGCCGACCCACGGAAAGGAGGTACGCGGAAGAAGACACGGTTTGCTGTACTTCTGTACAGCACACGCTAATACACATGCATGTACAGCTCCAGTTGGTGGTGCTGAAGTTGGAGCTTGAAAAAATAGCTGCACATGTGTACCTCAAAATGGCCTAAAATGGGTACCAAATTCATGATTTATTTCTTCTCGACTGTCTATCCAGTACATAAAATGATCAATATTGCTGACAGTGTCATGTTAAATTACAGCTACCATGTATTGTGTTGTTTCTTATGCCATATTAAACTAAATTGGCTTAATATGGGGTATGCTGCTGTTACCTGCAAACCCTCTGCTAGCACACCAGCATATTTATACAAGTTAGATTTTTAAGGCAGTCAGTGTACTATGATAACAGGTTGTATGTAATTGATTGCTTAATGAAATGTGCAATGAACAGAACAGAAAGGAGCATATTTAAGAGATGAAAAACAAATATGGCGCTGAAAGCTCATTGGTCATCTTTGTAGGTTTTACTATGAGAGATCTGTGATTCGATGGAGGGCAGAAGGATTTGCATCGAGGTCTAATGGGCAGTGACCCTCATTCCTGTCATTATTTCATGTCAATTGTCTTTTTCTTATCAGTTTTGATCCAGAGGAGAGAATAGAAGGCTGCCCTACTCCACCAGTTAGAGGGGCAGTCTCTCCCCCTACTGAAGTGTCTTCTAGCCACCCACTGATCACACCACCGCAGGGAGACGTGAGCAATGGCCTGCAAGATGGAGCCGAGCACCTGAGGTAAGCAGATTAAACCTTCCTGACACTGCATTCAACCATTTTTCAAATGATTTTCTTTGGACTAGACAATTTTTTTTATTGCATTTTCCAGCCAACACATCACCAGCCACCCTCGTCCTCTTTCACCAACACACACCTACAGTTCTATACCTCTCTGCATGGACACTGATGGGCAGGAAGAGGAGGAAGAGGAGGAGGACGACGAGGAGGCCGAGGAGGAGACAGATGCAGAGCTTGCTGAAAGTCACTACAGCCAACAATGCAACCGACAAAAGCAAAAACACCAGCTGCACCACCCCTCTTCACACAAGCTGCTCTTCCATGGGCTGGAGCAGACGCCAGCCTCCAGCACTGGGGATCTGGACAGATCAGTCACGGGGTCCATGGTTAACAGCTGGGGCTCAGCATCTGAGGACAACATCTCATCAGGCAGGTCCAGTGTTGTCAGCACCTCGGAAGGATCCTTCTTTACAGATGGAGATTTCAACCAGGCAGTAGCCTCTTCGCGGGATATTGTAGGCCTGCGCATGTGCAGATACCCAGAGGATTCAGGTAAGAAAGATTCTGGGGAAGAAGGGTTTGATTTTCTACATTGATACATAAGCTACACCAGTGTAGGGATGGCAGTGAAGTTCTGTCATTTGGTCAGACTGAAATATCAAGACTACTACAAGCTACTTTACTGGATGGACTGCAATAAATGGTGATTCCTTAACTCTTACTGTAGCACAACATGAGACTGACACGTTTGGGTCTGAGTAAAATCTCTTGACAATTATTGCATGGCATGCCTCTCTATCTCCCTCTTCACCTCATTCCAGTAAAGGTGTAAAAATTCCCCTAAAGCAAAATCAACTTGTATTTCCAGAACTTGATCAATGTTCTATTTTATTAAGGCAAAAATGACGTATGATATTTATTTAGTGTCCCCATACACTATCAACCAAAGGTTTGAAAAAAGATTGCTTTCCATGGGCTTCTCAAATCAGCCATGATACCAAGAACCTTGATAACTATTAAATTAAAAGATAATATTTGTCAGTTTAGTTGTAATGAATAATTCAAAAGTAATCCATAATCTCATCTCTGTGATGATTTCAGGCCGGCGGCATCAGCGACCCAGCAGCCCCATGTCCACAGACAGCAACATGAGTCCTGCAATTACACACAAAAGGCCCAGGAGGCATAAACAGAACCAGTCTGGTGAACAGGGCTACCAACCCAAAGATGTCTTCAATGATGGTAAAGACTGAACCAAGAATGAGATTGGGTATCTGGTTGCCTCTAATGACACTCACATTTGGATCTCTACTGTGTCCCCAGACTCTTGCATGCCGCGGAGTTTCTCCAGCCAGATGTCCCCTGGTGATTACAAAGTGAGAGGGGCCACTCTGCCTCGGATGGGCTCTGGGGAGGCCAGAGGTCGACGAGGCAGCACTGGGACTCACAGGATCAAGGAGGCTGCGAGTGAGCAGAGAGAGAGCCAGGACAAGCACAAGACTCCACTAGGTGCAAGAGGAAGCAGCAAAAGCCGACAGCACTCAGGTGGGTTATAGTTCACAAGTCTTTGATACCTGACTGAGCAACTAGCTAGCTGAAATGTTTTCTTTCTTTGTGTTTTCAGAATCTGGGGACATCTTCCTGTACAGTCGTCCCTCTTTCCCGTCAGGTCAAGCTCAGAGGGATGCCGATGGAGCTAATTCATCCAGCTTTATGTCATGTGGCGACTCAAGGACCAAACAGAGAGGACAGGCGGCACCCACAGGACAGGTGGAAGAGGTAAATCCAAATCAGGAATCTAGATCCTCAGTTAGTCATTTAATGCCAGTTTCTTTTGCCAAAATATGTTTGTCATTATTATCATCTGTCACAGTTTAGGTACATTAAATGCAAAGAAAGAAACATGACACTATTTTGTTTTCACAGTTCCTGAAAAGTTAAGAGGCAATGCGCGCACAAAAGGAACTTTCTACAGTTACTTCAGACGAAGGACTATGACACTTATGATATGGAAAAAGACTGCACAACACATGCTATTGTTTTCTACTTTAAATTCTCATTAGGTGTTGGAAAAAAGAAAAACGTGCTCTCATGTTTAAATCTGTGCTTCAATTTGATGCACTGTTTATTGTTTGCTTTTTGGGTGAACAGCTGCCAGGGGCCTGAACTGCTGGTTGCTAAGATGAATGCACATTTTATGGTGGTCGTGAGTGTCTACACAAATATTGTCCATGAGGACTGCTTGATGTGGTCCATACATGATATTTGCTTGTCAATTGTCTTATTTTACTGTAATTGTTATTCAGTCATTACCAGCCATCTTGTAAATTCTTGAAATTGTTTACTGCCACAGAAGTGCTTCAGATTCAAATTTTATATAACAGTGTTAATGTTTTATAAGTGATGTACATCTTGTCTTTGTATTATTTGTCCTACTTTGGTTATAAAAGCACAATCACTTAATTTTATTCTAAGTCATTATTTTATGAATTTCAGTCTGAAGGAAATCAGTCTTTGGAGTCTTGTTATTCATGTCAGCAGTTCACTTCTGGCTGAGAAAATGATTGTTAATTGTGATTGTGAATTTAGTTGTGTACATTCGAGCTGCTTTCATCCAAATTTGAACTATCTTTTGTGTACTGAGAGAATTGCATGCAGATTCACCTTTGAGAGGTTTTCCAGAACATCTTTACTGCTTTCCCTTTGGGATGATGAAACCTACTCATGGACTGGTTCCATTTCTTGTTTTCTACATAGAGTCCATTTCATTTAGTCCTGTGTTCCCCTTGACCTTGGCCATAACTTCAGGAGTAAGGCTGGACAATACACTTAATTTATCAAATTAGTCATTATCTCTTACAGAGCTACATTCACCCGTGGCACAATTTTCAATAAATAATCTCTGAATGTAATTAAACGGAGAATACCTACAATAACCATCTACTCTGAAGTTCAGCCAGCCAATCTGCCCAAAGTCCAAAGCTAGCACAAAAAAAGTGAATAGTACACCAATGTATGAATATATACATATATATGTATACATACATAAAATTTATGGTTACATTTTGGTCATATTGCCCAGCCCTATTCTGTAAGTTATGTTTGGAACTAATATGTCACTTTAAATACTCTGTTTAAATAAATATTGCTGTTCCCTAAGCAACAACAACACACAATCTTTTTCCTTGCTCTTTTCACATAATGATTTATTGCCTATCGTCTGTGCAGTTTAAAATGAAACACTGATTTTCAACCACAAATAACCACACTGACAAATAATCAAACCGACTGAAAATCTTCACAGCCGCGGTGCCAACCAAAGACCATGAAAAATGCAAATGGCTTGATAAAAGCTGGTTTTTCAAGTTGGAACTTTGGCAAAACTAAACCTAAAAAAATATGATGAGTATTTCATCATCACACTTTCCCGGTACTTTTTTCTGAATTCATATGAAGCACAGAAACACTGACAGTTATTAAACCCACAATGTTTTCATTGTTTTTCTGATGAAACCTCTCCAGCACCACTGCATCATAAGTGATGATTAAGAGGTAATGCTGATACTTCAGGTACACACGTATTTTCACATGATTCTAATACTTTTGGAACTGCATTCAGACGTACAGTGATTTTATTTGCAGATTTGCATATTTTAGAGTGGTGGAACCACATGGGTTCCCTGGGCAAAAAGAGGAATAATTTATTTTCACTGTAATTCCATCCATCATATATAGCCATTTTGGTCACTGGTGTCATACACTTACAACGCATAATAAAACATCTTAAAGCAAAATTCTTATTTGATGGGGGACCCTGTGACAAAATCTCATTGAATAGATTTGGTTCAGTTCCTGATTTGTTCCCGAACTGTCACCAGGTTTTGCAAAGTTTTTCAGTTTGTCCCATGGGTAAACTCATTCAATTCTGTGGTTGTGAGGTAATGAAGAAGACAGAAGAAAAGAAAACCAAGGATGAGATGAGACATGCTGTTTAATTAACCTCACTTGTGAACGTTCATCAACAGAGCAGCTGTGCGCTGTTCAAACAAAGTCTTTCACACATGTCTTTCACAGTGAGTGTGTGTGTGTGTGTGTGTGCAAGTGTCAGGTGGGATTCGAAGTAAGTGATGCATCATCCACAAATAATTATAGCGATTTTATAATTATACAAAACTCATTGTTATTTATTAACGAGGTTGAACAAAGTCCACTCGGCAGTGATCAACGAGGCGACTGTGTGCTTTGGCCTCTGTGGTCCTTGATGTCAGATTGTTTTACGTCAGTGTCCTTCAGTGGAGTCACAGTGACAGTGACTGCCTGAGAAGACAAACTCAAGAATGACTCTGATTCCCTTAAAAAGTGGTTAGTTAGAGAATGTTCATTTTGTCCTTAACCTGACACCTTGAAATTTGACTTTTGTAGCTATTTGTCCCATGAAAATTATGTTTCTAGTTTGACTTGTTTCAGATTTTAATGAAAAACTATTAGAATATTGATAATTCATGTTAATTTTACCAGCTAGCTTTATCTGATGATGATTATAAATGGGTCACATGACTACTTGTATGTGAAAGGCTTGCTTTTAGTAAAGAAATACACAAGTTAACAAATTCCCAAAAACTCTAGAAAGGCATATAGGCTCTATTATCTCTTTGTTTTGGTTGTTTAGCCTGCAACATTGCTGTTTAAGTTGTTTAGTTTACTTAGACTACTCTCATCTTCATCAAAAACCCTAAAACCCACCGTATGCTATACCTGCCAAGCACCAAACAGCAGACATAGTTAGCACCTCGATATTGAAAATAATGAAGTATTTAGCAGCTAAAGAGCCAAGTATCTCCCCCCAGGAGTTGGAAGAGACCATAAACAAAAGCAGAGGGAAATCAGACAACAATGTGATTCCAAATGAAAGCGAATGTTGCTCAGTGTCTGCTGAATATTTAAATAGCTGTTAAGTTCGTCATATCGACTTTCTCACATGTACTGATCTCTTTATTGCATTTCATAATATAGAAATGAGAGCTGCATTTATAATGTTTTCCCATAGCAAGGCTGCTTTCAATGAAACCTGTGAGATGTTGTGTGTGTATGTGCCTGTGTGGGTTCCAATTTGGTCAGAAAGACTGACCTCCTTTACAACACAGTGTGATCTACCTTTTTTGTCCAATTATCACTTCAAGCCTAAATGACGTGATTGCCGTAACTAAATGCTAGCTGATTTTTAATTCATGCTGTGGAAGGTAATGTCCACTTTAATCATCATCACTGACACATGATTGCTGAATTAAAAAAATGTTTTTAAAATCCTCTTTCCATAACTCAGAGCATCAACCTTTTCATTATTGCCCCCAAAGCGATGATTACATAAAAACATTCAAAAACCGTAATGTGCATGGCCTTTAACTTGAACAGAAACTTGAATACGCATATTGTTTTTTTTTACATCATATTTACTGAGTCATTCATGTAATAAGCCTCAATAATTATTCCAAGAACTTGATTGCAACCAAAATGAATTAAAGAAAGATTCAGTTGAGTAAGTATATGCTGCTTTCTTCTCTAGAAAACCACTTCTCATCACCACGAATGGCTGCCTTCATCCCCATCTATTTCTTTTTCTTTCTTTTTTTCCTCTTCAAGGACAACTGTCTACAGTAGGTTATTCACAAGTGTTTGCCTTGGATCCTAAGATACAGTGTGTGAATGTGTGTGCGCACTTGAACATGCTTGTGTGTGCTGCCAAGTTTCATTTTCAATTTTGCTGTGTTTATCCAGCAAATTCTCTGCAATCTGTTGACAAAGAGCCGGCCATGACAGTTAGGGCAAATGTGGCAGAATTGCTGTAGAGGCTGACAGAAAAAGCGAAACTGATGGCTGTCAACCCATAACAACTCTTTATAAAGGGTACAGATATATGGAGACAGTATGGCTGAGTGCTGTGCTTCAAATGAAAATGTCTCCTCTCACCTACCAGCTGAACTGCAGCATATGCCATGTAGCTTTTCATTTTCTCTCACTTGCACCATATGCCATGTAGATGTTTTCTCTCACTATCACACACCATACATTAAATTATAGCATAATCCAAAATATCATTATAACGCATTTGTTGTGGAAGTCATTGGAGATCTTGAGAAACTGGCTCACTTTGGCCTCTCAAACCGGTACATGTAATTATTCAGGCAATAGGATATTAAACAAAATGAGTCTTATTGTGGATGTGCAGGAGGCACTGATGCAGGAAAGAAGTCTGGAGGTGATGAAGACATTGATTAGCTTCACAGCAGTGAAATAAACAGGTGGTGTCAGAGATAGGCAGCATCTCTCAGCTCTGACAGGCAATGTTTTCCTATATTGTTGACATGCTCAGAGGCAAGAAGGGTGCCAAGGTTGAGGACTAGGGGATGAGGTGATACTAGTGTTGAGTGAGATGTTATGAGTGGAGATGGGGGCAGAAGTAATGAGTGCAAATTTATGATTTCAAATTTATTGCAGTTGTGTTTGAGGAAGATTACTTTCTCTTAAAGCGGGCAGTTGGTTAGGAATTAGGAGGTGTCAGAGATAATGAATCTGGTGGTGAGGTGGAGCTCGATCCAGCAGTAATAAATTCAAATTTGTTTATGGAGATATATCACTGGCTGTCACTATAAAAGTTGACTGCAGTGTCCTGTGAGGGCTGACTGCAGCAGATGAGAAGGGAATGCTAAATTGTCTAAAGCTGCACAAGAGGATGATGCCATACATTTGGCATCAGGGCAGCTGACAGCTGACAGTGACTTATATAGATTTTGAGGTGAGATTTTCTGGCACATTGAGGCACGGAGGGCTGTAACAAGATAGATAGTACAAAAGCCATTTAAAGTCACTCACAAGTATACCATGCCACAAAATAAAATTAAGAGCTTAACAAAATATTTCAGGGTTTACAGAAAGTAGTTTGCACCCCTGCATTTTGAGGGTAAAAGGATGGGGAAGGTTTTACTAGACCTGATATTGTGTAAATTAAATGTGATCAATTAAATATACCATGCCAACAATATGTGGTTTGTCCTTGTTGAAGAGCTTTCACTGTTTAACAAGCCCCTCCAGACATGTTTTACGACATGAAAATAATCCGCGTTGAATAACAATTCATGCTTGATGAAAAAGCTCTGCAACCTCTAAAAAAGTAACTACTGGACCAAAGTTACCTTCTACTTTCTGTGTGTGCGTTAAGTTTAAGGTTAGCAAAGTGAAACTTTCCACCTTCAGCAGGTGAATGTAAAAATAGCCTTCTGGTGCCAAACTCAGCACACTAAAAATTAAACATCCAAGTGAAGTGACAATAAATCATATTTTAAAACATGGTTGGCAGGAGTTGTTGTCTCATATTAGTAGCATACTGATATCAAGTTAAATTTGGGACATTGTGGCAAAGTAAAGACTGGCGAGTAAATCCACTTGCTGTTATTTTACTTTGCATTGTTTTCTGATTTGTTTGAGGTATCTTGCTATGACTCAGTGAGATTCCCATGAGCAGCATATCAGCAAACAAACTGTCGGTCAAGGCTGTTGATAAAAAAAAAAAAAAAAAAAAAAAAAATCTGAGCAGCAGTGCAGAGACAACCTGAACTAAAAAGCCTGAACTACAAGCATACCACTCAACTCTCCTGGGGAGCCTCCAGCTACCAGGGCTGGGTCATGGTTCCAGAATTAAAGAGTCAGACTGGAGAGGCTGTCTGGATATATGAGTGACAGCAGACAAAACAAAGACACATATCACTATCAGCATGCACATATCCTTTCTGTATTTACCTAAATGACTTCCATCAGAGACCCCCATGAAAAACCTCTCTTTTTCATGTAAGTGGCACAAGTGGTAGTGGTAGCACAAAAGAAGTAGATGAACCATCAGGGTGAAAAAGATGAAAATAAATTGGTCACTGAGGGAGCTAAAGGCCAGAAGAGCACTGGCCTTTAGCTTACCCTCAGGGTAGCTTAGCCACAGAGCAGGACCCGCAGTCTCAGGGGGGTGCATGTTAACCACCACACTGTTCCAATGTTGCAATTAGGCAAATGTCACAAATCAGCTTTTCAAAGCAGTATTACACATAATCATACTGAAAAGGTTGTCCACCACATGTTGGGGATATTTCATGAAATGATGCAGGTCATGCAGTAAAGTGATTAGCCAACAAAAAAAAAAGATAGGAAAGAGAATGAATGTTTTGCAATTAAAGTAAGATATTAAAACAGTTCACATAGACTAATGTACAGTGAATGTGAACTCTGGCTGTTATGTGCAGTATTAAAAGGCTCAACCAAAAATGAGTGTATTAGTGTAATGACTGCCATTGCAGTGCATCCGGAAAGTATTCACACCGCTTTGCTTTTTGTTATGTTACAGACTCATTCCAAAATTGATTAAATTCATTTTTTACCCCATAATCACAAAATGAAACAAGTTTGCTTGATTTTTTTTTGCAAATTTATTAAAAATAAAAAGAACTAAAATATAACATGTACAGAATTATTCACACCCTGTGATCAGTCTGAGTCCAGTGCACTCTGGAACGGTCAGCAAGGATGTCTCTGTACATTGCTGCAGTCATCTTTCCCTCGACCCTTACTAGTCTCCCAGTTCCTGCTGCCACAAAACATCCCCACAGCATGATATTACCACCACCATGAACTAAAATATATATATATATATGTGTGTGTCATGGTGTCACAGTAGGAATGGTATTGGCCAAGTGATGAGCAGTGCCTGCTTTCCTCCAGACATGACGCTTGTCATTCATGCCAAAGAGTTCAATCTTTGCTTCATCAGACCAGAGAATTTTGTTTGTAGTGGTTTGAGAGTCTTTCAGGTGCCTTTTGGCAAACTCCAGGTGGGCTTTCGTATGCATTTTACTGAGGAGTGGCTTCCGTCTGGCCACTCTACCATACAGGCCTGACTGGTGGAATGCTACAGAAATGGTTGTCTTTCTTGAAGGTTCTCCCCTCTCCCCTTGGTCACCTCCGTGACTAAGGAGCTTCTACCCCTATCACTCAGTTTAGTTGGGCAACCAGCTCTAAAAAGAGTCCTGGTGGTCCAAAACTTCTAGCACTTATGGATTATGGAGGCCACTGTGCTCTTTGGGACCTTTAATGCAGCAGAACTCTTTCTGTACCCTTCCCCAGATCTGTGTCTCTACACAATCACATCTCAGCAGTCTACAGACAATTCCTTTGACTTCATGACTTGGTTTGTGCTCCAACACGCGCTGCCAACTGTGAGGGCTTATATAGACTGGTGTGTGCCCTTTCCAAAGCATGCCCAATCAACTGAATTTACCACAGGTGGACTCAGCTCAAGCTGTAGAAACCTCTGAAGGATGATCAGTGGAAACAGGATGCACCTGAGCTTAATTTTGTGTGTCATGGTGTTCTTTTATTTTTAATAAATTTGCAAAAAATTTCAAGCAGACTTGTTTCACTTTGTCATTATGAGGTATTTTGTGTAGAATTTTGAGTTTCAGAATTTAATTTAATCCATTTTGGAATGAGAGTGTAACAAAATGAGGAAAAAGCGAAGATGGGTGAATATTTTCCAGATCTGTTGCCTAAGCCTCACACTAAGAAATATAACAACCTACTTTGCAATTCATAGCATTGGTGACTCAAAACATACAGTGGAGCTTTACAAGCTCTATAATCACACTGTCTACATTGAAAATGTATGATTCTGACATTTCTTACATCTAAAATTGGCTCCCCAGTCAGATGGTGCCACTTTGGACATGAATATCCTGTATGTTAATATGCTAATATTTTTGCATTCCACTATTTCTTGAATAAATATGACTCCCCTCTGAATTGTGTGAGGCTGATTTTGTAAAAGCTGCAGCCTGTCATTATTTATTTCATTTCATATCACGATCATGTGATGGAAGGGTGGTTCACTTTTTGTTCCAACCACAAGCAGAAAACTCACTGATTTCATTCGTGTTACTTTAATTTTAATACCTTCATCTGGCTAGTGTTAGAGCTTGACGTGTTTATTCACAGTTTCTTTAAATTAACTACATGATGCTGTCAATGTGTTGCCGTATACTCTGCTAATAATTAAGAAGTCAAGTGTTAGCTGTTCTCTATATGAGTAAACACTCAACCTGACATCACAAACCATCTTGAAAGGTGAAACTGTCTTTTTGCTTCACCTACATGGAGGCAAAATTTTAGGCTCAGCTACAGAGTGGCTTTCCTGCTCCTGACCTGTCTCGCTTCAGGTCTTCCAGCAAAGAAACAGCATGAATTACACTAAACACAAAAAACAATATAATACGGTGGATTTCAAACCTTCAAACCACCTAGAATTCTTTAAAATATTTTTAAACTTTTAGCCAATTTAATTAGAAATAATGAAGAAAATGAAATAGAGCTCAATTTAATCAATTGCCATTGCAAATATATTCCTGTCTTTTTCAGCAATGTCCAGAGACCCGAAGCAGTTTGAGGCCAAATTGCCCCCCTAAGGGTTGAAAAAATCTCTCAGCAGTAAATAACAGTTACAGAAACCTGCTCCAGTCCAAATCCCAACATCGCACAAAGTGACCACACCATTCCAGGGCTGGTACATGAAGCTACATCTCTATAAGATGGAACTGTAACTCTGTGCTGCCTTGTAATTGGGCTCTGCGGGCTCGGCTCTGTATTTCTGTTCTTCCATTAAATTCACATGCACTACAAACTGGGGTAAGGTAGAAGCAGCCTAATAAAGTTTTGGTGGTGGGGTTGCGTTTGGTTGGGCCAGCTTCTGCGTTCAACGGTCAATCACTGGTTGGATTTAAAGCTGAGACGGTGGACTGCACATGGTGTCTGCTGTCTACACAATATCTACAGACAATCCCAATCCGTGTTAATCTGTCTCAAGCTACAAATATTGACTGGGTTGTCCCACACTGTGCATAACACCTTTTGCACCTTTGCATGAAGCTATCCTCCCCAGTATTGTCCAGACCTGTGCAAAGGGAGATGTCATGTTTTCCAAAGATAACATAATGACTGTCAGTCAGTTTTCCTGGCTTGTCTGTGATGGAATAAAGCTTTATCTGAAACTTGATGAGGCTATGGTTAAGACATTTATTTATTTATTTGATTAGGTCATTGTTCAATCTCTTGGGTTGTCTTTGACAAGAAAAGATCAACCAACTACACTGATAGCTCCCGGCAAATTTAACAGAACAGCGTGTCAATCTGACAGAAATCTTTATTAGGCATTGTCAGATATCCATCACAAAGTAAAGCATGCAATGCAAAGACCCAATCACGTTCATCATGCAGGTGGTTGTGATCTGCCTGATTGAGAGTCAGGCTGACCTGAGACTGCACCAATGAGAGCGGAGTTGGATAACAATGTCTGACAGTTCTACTGGATAAAGCCCAAAGTGTGCCTCTGTGGAAGGCATAGGCATACAAATATACTGAACTTATTTCTTAGGTTCTATATGCATAAGTGTGATAAAAAAAATAAATAAAAACCCCTCTATACATTTACTTATTTGAATATGAATATGCTTTGATCATTTCCCCCAGGAGATTCTGGCCTATTGCTTGTTGATTGAAACTTTTGGCCCAGTAATATAGTATTATTTTCTACTTTTTTGCTAATTTTATTTTATATTTATGTGATTGTGACTGATTCTTTTTTCATTAGCTTTTTTCAAAACAGACAAAAATACAGAACAAGGCATTAAGCCTTGTTTTAAGCCTTGCATTAAGCCTTTGTGATGTTTTTGCACTTTCCATAGAGATCGAACACAACCACCCAAGTGATAAATGTGTTTGTGTTTGTGTATCTTGTTTGCTCTGCATAGAGATGGTAATTTGACAATGCCAGACAAAAATCTTTGCTAAATAAAATTTGCTGGGAGCTGTCAGTACAATGAATTGATCTTTTGTTTGACTTTTGCTAAAACCTGTCTTTGAGAAATAGAATCACACTCAATCAATAAATTCTGAATCACCAAGCAAAATAATCCATCATTTAAGTCTCTAGCACTTCTGTTAGCCGTTAAAAATGTTCCTATTGTCTTAAAATCACATCTGGGAGCTTTGTCATACTTCTAACACTGATTTATGGAGTCCTTAGAGGATGGGCACAGGCAACAGGGTGTATATTTCAACTAAAGTAACTATGGAATGAAAAAGTATTATTTTATTAGTTAGCTATGTGTTTATATTTCTAAAGACAACTCTATATGTTATTTTAAAAAGGGAAATGAGATATAAAGAAAAACAATTGCAACTGAACACATTGTAGAAAATGTCTATATGAGTTGATCTAAACTAGCTGGCTTTTGTGTGTAAATGCAAACTGTATGTGTCACACTCAGGCACTGTCAACAGATATCTGGTTTTCACATACACATTTTATTTTGCATCAAAGGATTGAAAAATGGCCCTACTGCAGTGGCTGTGTATTCCTGAGGGCAAACCAATCTGGCAGGTAAAGATTCTTCAAAGGTAGAGCCATGGCTAGAACAATGATCAGAACAAAATCATCCAAACAAGTGTAACGACATGGCATTGTGAATCTCACTTGCAGAAAATGCTAATTGGCTGCGTTTTAAAAATGAAAAAGGTTTTTCAAAAGAGCTTTAAATTTGGCAGTTCATACATCTTTGTAAGGTGACAGTGTCAATCCATAACCATTCAACAGTGAAACACAAAACAAATCTAATATACTTTCTTTGATGCTTAACATCATAAACAGTTACCGTTAAACATCTCATTTGTCTCAAGGTGACATCAGGACATTTCCCTTTGCTGTCATATTGCCCTTTCAATATTGCACTGTTATTATGTCACTGTATGTAATTGGAAAAGAATTACCAAAACAAATATATAGATATTTTTTATTAACATACTCTTTTTTGGGAATGGCAAAGAAGAGACACATACCTATTTTCCTATGTCTTTGCTTTGGATATCACAACTGATGTGTTGCTTTGTTACAATAAAAGAATGTTCTGTTAACCATTCATTGAGAACCAGTGCTAGTACAATGCATAACAGGATTCCCAGCAAGTAGTGTGGAACACAGTTTGTTATATTGGCATATAATTTCCAAGTAATTAATTGTGTTTTTTTCTGTGTAACTCTCAATATATGAGTATTTCTCAAAACAATTACAGCACAGCCAAGTATATATCTTCTGTTTAGGTTCTGTTTAACATAGACGTTCCTCTTTGCCATTGATGCTCCTCCTCCTCAGCTGACAATGGGTTTGTGCTTATTTTTACCAAAACGCTCTGTGCAAAGTACAACAATACAGTAGCTTCATCAAAATAAGCTAACAGTTTGAGCATTAATGAAAAATGATTCACAGTAATAAATCACAAAAGAGACAATATTGGGTTTGGCTTGCATAGCAAAGCAAAAGAAAGGGAAAAACATTAAAAAATATATTTACAAATTATGCAAGTCCTTTTTCATTTTAAGTAGTCATTTCATTGTGATTTTTCTTCTTCTCCACTGTGTGAATCTTTGTACAGCATGTGACAGAAAACAGAAGCAGACACATAACATACCATTTACTCTTTTGAAGAGAGGGGGATGAAAATAACAATGTGAGACTCGTGTCTGTGTCTGTACATGACATTTACAGCTCTGCATTTTATTTTGCACTCCGCTTCTTTGTCTTCATTCTGTCTCCTTCTCATCTTCCAAACATCATTCTGTGTCACTTGCAGAGAGAAAATCTCATAGCGCTTACAAACAAGGTGTCCTGGGACAGGCAGCAACTGCAGGTAATGATGCTTCACAAAGACTCTGAAAGACACACCAAATACAAAAATGTAAACTCTGGTAGTAATAGTAGAGTAAGCTCAAGCTGTATCTAATTTTGGATGTGAATGGCAGAGCATAATTCTTCCAAATCTAGTGACAGTGACAGACAGAATTTACAGAGGAGATTCTATTCTGTAAAGTATACTAGTTTTGGTTTAAATTAAGCCTTACCCTGTGCTTTCAAATATTCTATTTATTGTTGTAATCTATAGTTGTTAAATAATGTTTGTCAGTCAGAATCTAAACTGAACTATAAAATGGATAAATAATCCAAATACAGTTCAGTAAAACCTTCACATTATTTTTCTCTGCAGATAAAGGAAGCACTTGATCACATTGGATTAGATCCATTTGTGTGTAATGTGCACACGCCCTCATGAGGATTGACACTTACAGTGTTCCCTTTTCTCTGTGCTGTTTGTGGGAGGATGCCCGTTGTGGGAGGGATCTGTGCCAGGTCTCTTGTGGGATCCCCTGCTCAGGGTGGCCCTGTTGGATGTTGTTGTGCCACTCCAGGAAGCCATATGCTGTCGCTCCAGCGTCGACACCGTCACCATACACTCCTCAGAGGGGTCCGAGGCTGCAGCTGCCCACGAGCTGTGCATGCGGGAACCCACACTGTGCAGGGACTTCATGACCGGTGCGTGGGCTGCTGAGTGGATGGTAGATGAAGGTATTTGGCAGAGGATGCAAATGAGCCATTGTGGTAGAGGCTTTTTTCTCTGAATATACTGTTATAGAGGAATCTCTAATAAATAATGTCTGAGAGTGTAGAAGACTTAACTCACCATCTGTGTTGGTGTCTCTTTGTCTAGGCAGAGTTCCGATCTTGTCTGTATGTGGTTTGTGGCCAGTTAGTGGTGCCCCCTTGTGGCCAAGGCTATGCATGCCCTGCGCACCATGGTCAGGTGTGCCAGAGCTGTCCAAGCGACATTGCTGCAAGCTTTTACCTACAATGTGAAGCAGAGAGGGACTGTGTAAGGATGAAAATTTGGCTAACCATGCCTGAACAAGTATTTGGCTCACATAAAGAGGATTGAGAGGGACAGTGAAGTATAACTCTGTCATGCTTACTATTTAGCATACATTCTTTGAGAATAGCTTTGCTGAATGCTTTAAGCAGAAGGCCTTAAGAAGAATTTCTGTGTTGCAGCAATATAAGCAAGCAGTTATATTAAGTTCAAAGCCTGGTTTAGACGCAACCGCATTACGGAACCCCCTGTGGAAATGCTGCCACCAGTCTGGCTTTATTCATGATTTGTTTCACCGGGCTGAAGATAATTTCTCAATCTCCCCGAATGCACCTCTAATACAACACCTTATAATACATGACAGCTAAACATGAGATGATGAGATGTTTGCATTGCCAGTTTGTAAATATTTTTAGTTTCAATGACCTGTATTTTACCCTGTAACGGGTTATCAAAAGTATTGAAAACACACATTCTCGATGCACAGGTCAGTCTGTTAACCTATCAAACAATGAAGTCTAAAAATGAGACAGTCCTGTCCCTGTGGGAGAAGGCTTCAAGTTTCTCTCTAAAGAAATGCCTTCAGACAGAACCCTATTTATAAATGCATCAAATCTTAAATGTTAGACGTGTGAGCAGCACCACTAAAAGGTTTTTAAAATATTCTATGTTATGGTTTTGATTTCTTAACAAGAATGGCTTCAAATAACTTTTAACAGACTGTCTGGTTATCTCTTTGACAAAGAATACTTAGAGTGAAAAGAGCATACTGTGATTTAGCCTGGAATGTCTGAATAATGTTAAACCTATCAAACTATTTTACTTTACACTAATTAGGCTTTCAACATTAACTTTAAGTGTCAATGACTGCACTGATTGGCTACATAAACTTGCTCCTGATCTCCTACATAATATCCTGAAAGACAGTCACTAGAGTAGTGAGTAGGGTGCTTATGCCTGAATGCCTTGGCCTTTGTTCAATGCAGTGTGTGCGTTGGTGACAGTTCAGCCAGTCAACAGACTGTGTTTTATGACTCAGTGGCCTAACTTTTTTTTCCTGGAATATCTTTGCGCACCAATTAAAAGGTTTGGTTAGGGAAAGTGTGCAGTCATGGCTAAAACACTGTTGGTCAGACCCGCGAGCATTCACTACAATGAATTCCACACACACTTTTTGTCTTTTGTGTATGTCTGTTGCATGGGGGGCACACTCCTCCCTGTACTGGCACGAAACATTGTCATGGGAGTTAAATCATTAACTACAAAATCATCCAATATGCACAGCATTCCAAAGGGGCACTGGACTGCTGCCTCCTCAGCTTCATGTGGGAAGCCCGTGTAAGGTGCACAGGACTAATCAATAAATATATCCAAATCTGAAGACTTAAACATATTCTTAGATAGTCTCAAATATCCTTTTTAACAACAATGATATTACAGCTAAAAACAGTACTTTTACTTGAACATATACTTTTGTCATCCATAACATTTTCCATGTTTTTATACATTTGTAATTATATTCTATTGTTGAAATATACTGGCATATATAATATATTTATACATATCCACATATGGTACGCTTCCTCTGTCATGTTACCTCTGAAATGATTACTGGCCTGTCTCTCGATCTATCTGCATCTGCAATTGGCCAAATTTTGGGCAGCAGAAATGATCTGTTGTTAGCTGTGGGCCTGCATTTTTCTGATCTTGACGCAGTGGTCTATTCATTCAAAAGAAATAACTTCAGTCAAATTAGTTTTACTACAAGCAAAACATACCTGAGCCGTCAAGATTATCAACGCTGTGACCAGGAGTGTATTCAAAGCCACACAAATTCTTTGACACCACAGCATATCGTTCCTCCATCTCCTCGTCTTCTTCAGAAAGGAGAGTGGCTCCCAAATCAGAGCCCAGTGTACTGGACATGAAGTCCATTGGAGGGACGGGGGTGTTGGACACGTTTGGACTGCTCTTCATGTGCCTAATTAATTGTGGGGAAATATTGTATATTAATGAACAAAATAAAAGTAAAAAAGCAACATAGGTCAAATAATGAGCAGGCAAAATACTGCAAAACAAGCTGGTGAATGCAGAATTAGTGAATATTCAGAAAGGTAGCAATGCAAATACTATGAATGCCTGCAGTGATTTCAGTGATTACTTTCTCAGCGCTGGTGTGTGTTGTGCTAACACAATGGAGTTGTAATTGGACTGGATAAAGGATATCTGGATGGGCAGGGCTGTCACCAACATGCCTGTTATCTCCCCCACAGCTGTCCCCCATGATGGCTCACATCCCGCCATAGAGGAGATGCATGCATAATTACCAACTCTATTTACTGATGTCAGAACAGCATGTTAGACTAAACCCAGTCATTACCCTCCAACACGTGTCGCTACTGACTTGTCAAGTTTTCCAATGCTCCATCAAAGGTGTAATCAATGGAGAGCTGTTTCTATCGCTCCCAAGAAACAGACCGCAGGCGCGCTGACACATGTAAATACCATCATAATAAAACACTCAAACATTGGCCATTGATATGCAAAAGCCCAAACTATCAACAGAATAAAATGAATAAAATTACAGGTATGTATCTCTCTTACTCTGCAGAGCAAACATATTTGAACAAAATTGTGATGCATAAACACAGCATAAGGCTTTCAAATATCTAGTCACACAAATTGATCAAATTGAAGGTGGTCTCAAAATGTAGCAAAAGCTGCAGCTTTAACAGATCCTTACCAGGCTTGCTTGGCCACCTCATACTGGTAAGCTCTGGTCAGCTCATCCAAGTGGGCTTGCAAAATGGACTGCATTTCCTCATGGTGTGCAGAGCTGAGAGAGGAAGACGAGGGTTGGCTGAAGGAAGCTGCTGCCGGTGACGAAGATCTTCCTCTCAAGGGTGGAGTGGGACCTCTCTCCTCCTCTACCTCATTGTCCAGATTCTGGTGGCAGTAGGTCTGGACAGACATGGGTGGGGCCCAACTGTTGCTGTCATATCTGGAGTGTGGGCAAAATGTTTTCTGCATTAATCATCACAGTGACTTTGCAGAACAGTTGATTGTATATTTATGTCAAAGAGAACAGGAAAGAATAAGTGAAAAATATTTTCACTAGTTAGAATTAGTCATTATCTTGAGACAAATGTGGAAAAACTGATCCTAAAGAGATCAACTGGTCATTTTTCTTTCATTGGCAAGTTAATTTAATAATATACTGCTATAGAGGTCTTCTAAAGCTTTGTCTGTATTGTGAGAAGCTCTTGTTCAAGCTCTCTGATGGAAAAGCACACATACACACACACACACACACACACACACACACTGGGTACAGGTGCAGGAAATTGCGACCTCTGTGTTTGCATTTGTTTCTTCTACCGTTGTGTGTTTCTATGTTTGCGCGCATCTATTCCAGGCCCGAGACCTGATGAGATATGAATGTATCTTACCCTCCTCCGTGGCTTTCCTGGGGGTAACAGTCAAGGTCAACTTCGGTACCAGGGAGAGGGTGCATGGGTGGTGGAGGCAGAGGCATGTTAGCCCAGCATGTCCCATTTGATTTAGAGGCCTTTGTTCCACCCTTCACCTTCTTTTTTTTCCCAACCTTTGCACCTGGGGGTACGTAAAGAGGGAAGAAAGCTTGGTCTTCTCTGCACAATACTAAGAGATCCTTATGCTCTACACACAACATCATTCAACACTGACTTCACACACACACTCTAACACACACACTGCCTTTAAAGCTATCTTCTATCTGTCTCTGCCATCTGAACTTTTTCAAACCTGTCTCCCACCCAGTGTTCATTATTTCTTCTTTTTGTGTGCTGACAGCACATTAGGACTTTTTCTAAATGTTGACATTTCTTAAAGAGGCATCAAAACCTGTGGCAAACCACTTTAAGTTGCTTCCATACAGCTTGCGCATTTGCTCTACTTTATCTCTGGTGAGTCTGACATTTAGCTGTAGCACACAGCCTATTGTGCAAGACTACAAAAGTACAGACAGAAATGCCTGCATGACTTTACTAAATGTATATATGCTGCATAAATAACTCAAAACACTGAGGGACTTTATGCCATCACTAATCAAGTTAAACCAAAGAAATGAGTCATGATTGTGTGACATTTCTGGGCTAGATAAGCTCTCAGGGTAGAATTGTGATGAAGACAGAAGAGTAATTAAGAAAATTATCCTCGGGGCCCATTTCCAGTGAATATGTAAATAAATTCCACTCTTTTCATTGTGCTCTTTCCCTGGGTTAGTTTCCCAACTCCCTTGTAGTAATTTATGACAGTCTTGCCCAAGTTACATACACAAGAGTGCAACATCACACCAAATAAGGAAAAAAGGAAAGAAAAGAAAAAAACAGATTTGAGCTTTTTTTGCATTATGACTCTTACCATTGCCAGAGCGTCTGTCAGTTAGCGAATAGCCCAGGTTTGCTATTTCCTGCTGGGCTTGGAGAGAAGCCTTCCAGCGAGGATCTGGCCTGTCCACAGCCAGCTCATGGAAGCTGTTGGACTGAAGTATCTGAGTGGTGGCGTAGGGGGTGGGCTGACTACCTCGCGCTGGGCTGCTGTAGCCTGCCTTCCCCATGAAGTCAATACTGCTGTAGATGGCACCATCAGATAGCATGGTGCCGGTCTTCTCCACCGCGGCGGATGGTAAAACATCTGAGACAAAAGAGGAGTGTGACAGAATAAGGAACGAAAGGGAAAAGGGATCATGGAGAGATAAGTTGACATGAAGTTAACGATCTTAAAGGTCATTAACACTCCCTGCTGCTCTGGTACTCTGTATTAGTTAAATACAGATCTCAAATGGACTTGATATAAATGAAAGTGATTATCTACAACCATAATTAGCATGCATCATGCTGTGGAAGCCTGGTGGAGTGTTCACAAGAGGGACATTCAAACAGCGCTAACCTTCAGCTCTACTGTCTTTGCACACATAAACCCTGTAGCTCACCAGGGTTCCAATGAGCTGTGAGAGCATACACAACACACACGCACATACTTGAACTATCAATCTCACACAAACTTGAAAAATGCACGACGGCAGGGCATGAGAAAGAACGACGCAAAAAGTAGATGCATACACCACAAACTTAAGCCAAATATCAGGCTTGTCAAATCAGATCAGCAAAGTATAGGCCTCAAAGGCGCTTTTAATTTGCGTGCGTGTACTTGTTTGTGTGTGCGTGCTTATGTGTGATGTCCTGTCACTGTGCTTCCCAATGGATGAACATCAAAGCTGTCCAACCAGGCATTGCTAAAACTGTGTTTTCCATCACCACAGTCTGTTTATGTTTCTTACCTCCTCGGCCAAAGTTGTTGCTGCCCTTCGGACTCCCTAAGACCCCATTAGCTGGAAGGCTCGTGGAGGGCCAGGAGTCAGCCAACCAGGGGAGGCCTGGGTCACCCACTTTCAACAGCCCTGGACGACTGTGAGGCATTGTTTGCAGAGAGACAGAGATGTAAGACAGAGAACCGTTGACATGGTTTAATATCCAACCTGCACCGTACCAGTATTGTTCATTTTCTTCCTGCTGCATCAACAACAAATTGATGTGAAAACTCATTCAGCATATTCTCGCCTGTGGAGCAGCCCGGTGCACAGGCGACAATAAACAACAGAAAGACATAAAATGGCAAGTCTATAAATCAGACTTCTGCCTCCTCTCAACTCCACCACCCCTAACTCTCCCTGGAGATACAAGGCAGGCCTAAATACACACTAAATCCACTTTAGAGCCTTAGCACAACAGAATTTACATTTTAAATTGAGAATCATGGGCAGCCCCTGGCAGATCAGCTACACTGGTGCACTGTCTCCATAGCAACAGAGACAGCAAAAGCCCATTAGGTGGTTTAGGAAAGCTACCGTGTCATTTTGTCTTACTGAAATAAAACGGTCATGAATACAGGCTTTGACTCCAAGGTAGGAAAGTTGTGGGCAGCAATTCAGTGAGAGAAAAAAAAAGACAATTTACAACCACTTTGTATCAGCTGCTATAAAAATGGCACAACATTCACATGCCTCATGCATCCTGTTCGCATATGCTTACTTAATGTGCAGCTACACTGAATTTTTCACTGGGCCTGAATCACTGAGTGTCAAGGGAATTGTTCACAGCTGACTTAGTGATGGCTCAAAGGTGTTCAAACAATTATGTCAATAATTTCCATTTTAAAATACACACGCTTATTCATACACTAGCATACATGTACTTAGAAACACATGCCAGCACCAACACAGTAGTGCATATGTATACAGTGTGAAGAAGCACTCTGATGCACTCAGCCACACAAAAGTGCTAGGCAAGAAACTGTTTATTTTTAGTTCATTATTTACAACATTTGCTCTAGCTCTGGGCTTATTTGCTTGCTTAGGTGTAACAAAAAGGAAAGAGGGAATGAAGAAAAAGAAGAGGACCTTCATTCTTTCACTTTCTGCAAAATTTCCACCTTTTCTTGTTGTTTCAGTACACGTTGATATTCAGCGCATACAAATGTAGGCTTCGCTTTGGGCATTTTTGAGCAGGCCGGGAAATTTTGAGGACCACTGAATGGAGTCTCAAGGTCTGACACTTTGTAGTTATACCCCTGCACTCGACCCATGGCTGTGTATTCTACGCCAACCTTTTTAAACAGCGCATTCATCACCTCTCCCCTCCTCCCACAACCTCTCACTCTGCCAGCAACCCTGGATGAACTGAGCGAGAGCCAGAGAACAAAACAGCGGCCCACCTGCATTAATTGGTAGCACTCACTTCAAAGGAGTGATTAATGATTTCATCAAGTGTACATCAGTGAAAATCATACACTGGTATGAACAGATTGGGGGGGTGGGGGGTGGGGGGGTTGGAATTGGAACATGTATGCAAATTGCATTCATCATGAAAGAACGCTTCATTACAGGTATTACAATGGACTTCTGTCATTGAGAAGGCAGACTGCTGCACTGCATGGCACTCGTGTGTCAAATGTCAGTGGCAAAGCTACACTAGGGTTTACACTAGGAGTTCATTTAAATTCTCACCTTCCATTTCTGATCAGGCCTCTGTCTCTTTGGAATGTAACTTGTGGAGAGAAGAGGGAAGACAGGAAAAATATTACAGCAAAACTATTTTGGCTCACCTCGATTTGAAAGATTGATACATTGTTATTGTCAAGAATGTAAGCACCAAATTCCTGTGATATTTCAATATATAATACACAAATGCACTGACATACCTGCACGAGTAAAGGTGAAGGACTGAACTGCAATTCAAGACAGCGATTTAGAGGTTTAAAAAGCAGAAAAGAGTGTCAGTCATATGAAACAAACAAAATCTTCATGAAATCAGTTGTGGAAGTATGGATCATGTCCTTTCATCCTTGATCTGTATGCTCATTTATCACCCGGTGGTGTGTCAGCACTGATCACATATTAATGAAAGTCAGCTCAGCAATACATCTAACCACTCCATTCCATCACTTTCTGAATTAAGCTGATTGCCCTGAGGGATAAAGTTCAAATGAAGGTGACACATTTGACCCCTTTTGCACTGGGCCATCTGCACCATCTTTAAAAATGACTTCTTTCAAAACATAAATGTGAACACATGGGCTCATTTTAAAGTAAGAGAGAAATGAGAGATTTATTCTGAAATAAATTATTATTCAACAAATGTGACACTTCAAAACATATATATATATATATATTAACTATTTAATATTACTGTAATATTAATAAAGTTGTTTCAATAATACATACTATTTAAAAAAATGGAGTACAATTGTCTATATCACTCCATCATTCCTGTAAAAGTTTGCTATATTTTCCTCTAAAATGGATGTTGATGTTTTGCTATTAAACTCCTCAATTTGTTTTGAGAGAAGGGATCAGAGAAGCAGCATTCAATCATGTAAATCCCTATTGAATTAGGAAATCACAGCACTCTCTCCCCAAGTCACTACAATGAAAGCTGCAATACACATTATGATAATGGCACCCAGCTATATGCTTGACTCATAGAGGGATAAGAATATTTCATACGTAAACCTAGATGTGCCTCATGTTAATGTGCAAACAACACCAGCCATGGCCTGATAATGGAAGGGGATGTTAAATGACTTATCTTGTGTGAACGTATTAGAGTGTTGAGGTGAGGTGCTGATGGAACTCAGCACAGTTGATGCACATCAGTGCACAGTGAATTAAAGTCAATAGGGCCTATTTCCATCTGTGCTGAATATATTTCCTTTGTTCTGCATTTTAGCCGGCTCAAATGAAGCTGCATCTGTGATGACATCAGTTTTCATTGGAGAGAGAGAACTAGTGTGCTGTGAGATTTTGTGTTGCTGCAGAACCATGTAAATTGATTTTTTTTTTTACCTGCATAGTTGCTGAGTCCCTTCCTCTTTTTTCTCCTCCAATACAGCCAGGCACTGAAGCCCATGAGGACAATCCAGCAAGCCCCCCCTAAACCTGCGATGAAGGCCGGCTGCTTCACCACGTCCGAGATGCTATTGTTGCCCTCTGATCCTGTCATTATGTCCCTCAGTTCTGCACCTGGGGGCACCGTGTACAAATTGACACAATGGTTTAATGTCAGTTTGCCTGTCCATTCTCAATAGTTGCTATGCATAAAAAAAACATTTAGGATGAAAATAAATAAAATAAATAAATTAATATATGTCTGACAGAGGACAATGCCAATGAAATCAAACAAAAAAACAATTATGAGTATTTTTTGTTTAATTGTGTGTACAGGGTCATTTCCTTGGTTGGCTAACTTACCAGGAAACTCAGTTATGAAAAAAAAGGAAACAAAAATAAAGAAAAGAAAATCTATTATCAAATGATGCATTTTAAGAAAGTAAATCAAGACAGCATATATGAAACATCAAGACACATGGACCACAGGAAGAGCCAAAAGATGAATGTGCAACTGTGGTGAAAGCCAATATATATATATATATATATATATATATATAAATAAAACAGCATCAGTGCATCCAATATGTAGGCAGAGTAAATCAATTCAGCAGTGCACTTATCAACTTGAGCTGCAAGACACAAGATTGACAGAGCTGCTCTGACAGAGTTTGATTTTCTGTTGCGGCTACTGTGCTGTGAAATTAGATTCACAGTCTCCAGCAGGAAACCCCCCCATCATTAAGCTTCAGTCCACAGGCCTGTGTTTCCCTTTTCCTGCGCGTTAAGGGCGTTATTATATATCAGTCAAAAGTCACAGATGAAGAGCATCTGGCCTGGGCTCCAATATTGATTCTGAGCATATATACTCTGGGCATCCTTTAGCTATTTGAGAAGATGTGATAGTCTGATAATCTGCTACAAAAACACTGTCTACTTTGTTAGCACCAGCTGCCCACATATTGAAAAGGATTATTGATATGGCTAACAGTACTTGGCACAGTGTTACCAGACACTACACTTAATGAAACGCTATTGATTTCTCAGTAGACGTCTGCGTTGTAAAGCGCAATCTTCTTTCTTCAAGTGCAATAAATTGATAAATCATTTTTCCAGACCCCCAATCTGTGATGGAGACCTGGGTCCCCCATTATAAGGTTATTTCATTTGACTCCAGGTTTAGTGTGTGTATGTGTGAGTGGATTACCCAAAATGATGAGCTGGGGTTTGCTCTTAACCCCCACCCCTGCGCTGGTGCTTGCAGCCACCTCCACACGGTATTGCACTCCAGCCTGCAGCCCCCCAACCACCACTGAACGGATGGTTGCATCCACAGACTTATTGACATGAAAGCGGGTTTCGTTGGCCAAACACCAGATCTGACAAAAATGAGACACACCAGACAGAATTCATTGTAAGGTCGTACAGAACGTTGCTTACAGTGATACAGTGTATCAAGTGCAGAGATTGAGCCTACTTTGTAACCCTGGATGATGCCATTCTGTTGGTCGGAGGGAGGAGGGTCCCACGACACGCTGATGGACGTGCTGTTATGGCTCCCCACTGTCACCACTGTCACTTGCTGTGGAGGTGCACCAGGTGCTGATGAGAGAATAATATGATTCAGCATATTGATTTTTTTTTGTTCTGAAAAGTGAGTGTCTCTTTTTTTTATCAAGTCAAAGAAGGATTTGTATCTCTCACTGCCTCAATTAATATTCATAGAGCAAGCCATACAGGGTATTTTCTAAGCCAGCGTGGCAGATGGCTACCAGAGCACTTCATCTCAATTTCCTATCTTAATGGCAGGATTTTTGTATAACTGGGAATCACTGGGACCTGAAACTCACACTGCTCTTCCATTACACTGAGTTTAAAATTCTATTATCTTACTGACGTCATAAGTTATACAAATCAAGTGTTTGAGGTTGAAATTGTGCTTTACTAATCGCACAAATGATAACCATTCCAAGCAGAGCAGCATGCTGAGAAATGAGATGTAATTTCCTCTGCCAAAAAAATATGGGTGAGCCCAGTAGCTAACATCACTTCCATAATGAATTAGAACCACATGTAAAGGCTTCCAAAGTATCAGTATTCAGTTTTGCATATCACATATAAAATACACAATACAGAATAAAAATGGTCAGTGTGCATATCCTTTAATTAAGATGCTGAAGAGTCTGCCCCAAGGTTTCTCAATGCCAAGTTCCTCTTTAATGGGTCATTTTTAAACATACCAAACTGGCCTGATAATCTGCCTGGACAAATCAGTGATTTAAAAAGGCTGCTGGTAGCAGGAGTCCAACACCATGTCTAAACAACAAATTATCTCTGTTTTGGGCACATTGTTCAACACTGTTCACATTAAAACTATCATTATGCTTTGACTGAGTGGATGAAATAACTACTCTGAACCCAATTAAGGAGCTACAAAATAATAATGCTATCTGCAGTGTAATGTAACCAAGGCACCGAATGCCACAGCAGTGCAGAGAAACCAAAGCAGGTGGGCTGTGATGGTTTTGTCTTGTTTGCCACCTGGCCAGAGAGCAACATGATTACTGTGACTTAAATTCTCCAGATGGAATTGGTTCTGTAAATGGCTGGAGAGAAATGCAATCAACACATGCGCAGCGTCTCAGTGAGGCAACAGCAAACAGTGCGTGTATCGGTAGATCTTACTAATGAAGCCAGGATGCTGCACTGGGAGTATAAGAACACGTATCTCTAGCAGTCCTGAGACTGCTCTCTGAAGGGAGGCTCTAAACATATATGATCTGTAGGCAAAATATTTGACATCCTGGCAGAATAAAGGAATTAAATCTGCCATGTGACACAGCCAAGAATAGTTCGTTAATCATTTGTCTTTTTGATTTGAATTTCTGGAAAAAAAAAAGGAAAAAAAATATAACATGGCCAATCTGATTAGTAGATGAGTTGCAATATCCATATGTTGGGCTTTTGCACTGATACATGAACTCAGAATAATAGCTATGGTTTGGAATTACAAAAAAAGGGCTTGGGTCAAAAGCTTAGCGATTATTTCAAATGATCTTTAGTTCCCTTTATCAAAACAAAATAATTAGAGTTAGTGAATTCTGCTTGCTACTGCAAACATTTTCATCAAAAAAGTAACGTAAATGTACAACACTGTCGTCCCCATTTTATCTTCATTTGTGAGCTGCTTCATACAATTCCCAGAAGGTGGTTGTAAGTATAGAATATCAGCAACATTTAACCAGTATATGTGGAAATGAGCAGAATGAATAATAAAACAGGAGGGCTCCAAAATGGGACTGACAGAGATCTTGTACAACAGCGACCACTAAACAGTCAGTTTCACATAATCTACAATCGTGAATCGTGACATTATGATTGTGTCAAAGCGCAATATATAAATTAAATATAAATAAATTTTTGGTGAGCTAATGTGAATGCACCATCACGCAGTAGGCTACAATTTTCCAAAATGTCATTGCAGTAGTGCTGTTTCAGCAAAATCATTGAGCTGTCTCAATCAGTCAAATGTTTACATCAGGAGAAGACAGGAACCATTAACTGTACTTCTGCTATTTCTGCATGTACGAGAACAATCCCTGAGGAAGAATAATGTACAATACCAGTAATGACTCAGGATAACATTACAATAAACGGTCATAACAGTAGAAAACGTCAAAGAGTATGGTCTTAATAATGAGACTAATACTGATATTAGGACTGATGAACACAGTAGCTAGAGAGTAATTTAAAGTTATTACTGCTTCCAATGTCTAAGAGAACATTTCAGTTTTTACTCACAGCTGTGCAATTTTTAAAAAAGCCACTTAAGCTGCTTAATGTCCTGCTATACAGGTTATAAAGTGGTAAACTTAACCTGTTATGCAAATGAGTACATTAATTAATTCATGAATTAGCAAACATTTCTATGTTTTCAACATACCGGTTCCCATATAAAACTCTATCCAATGTTATATATACATACAACACAGGATAGAGTTTATTTTGCATTAAACATGCAATGCAAAATAAACCCTATCTAGTAGGATCAGGGAGCTCTATTCTCCACAGGATGTCCTTGTCTTTTCTCTTCAGTCTCCCTCCTTCGCCAGTTTCATATCATCAGTATATCATATTAACAGCTATAACTGCCTAGCACTTTATCACACCATAACATTTCCTTTAATTTTCCGACAGCAGTGGAGGACAGCCTTAGGATCCTATGGATCACAATGATGTCGAACTAACAACTCATTGAAAGGTTGTGAGGATCATTAATCTTAATCCACAATTTGCCTCTGTATGTAGTGTGAGACATCAGTTGTTTTGATCTCTGAGGCCCCCAAAGACGCCCTCTGCTTGTGTTTCACAAACGCAGGGGCACATTCCCCACCTGTCTTTGTTAGATATTGGGTGTTTTTTCTCTTAATTCTGCAGATCAGCACATTTCTGGGCTCTCGGAGTATTGGTGGATCAAGACAATTTTTCCTCTACCATGATGCTTTGTTTCCAGGATACAAGTAACTAGAGCATGTGCACTGGTCCACAAAGACCTGCAGTGATCCTATGTGACCATTTTAATTGGGCTATGGTGAGGTGGGTTTCATTTTTTCCACCAGCTGTATTCATTGTTCATAGTCCCTAATTCTCCTACTGGGAGGAAGATGCATTAATGACCTCAGTATGACTTGCTCTCAGTGCAAGCCGAGTTCCACACAGTCCAGCTGATGCAGCACTTGAATCCACCTACATGAAGAGGTCCCCTTGTCCAGCCAGCAGGAAAAACAACAAGATCATTCTTGCCCTTGGAAATAGCAGTTTTACAAAATTCCAACTTGAGGGCCACCGTCATATTGTCTTTATCAGTTGTGATAGAGATGGATCTGTTGCTCAGTAGTTGTTATGATGTCATCCACAACACTTTTAGATTTTCTTGGACTAAGGTAGTAAGACCATGTGTCTACATACCATTTTTTTTTTTCTGTCAGAAAAGCGCTGATGAAGCACTGGGGAAACGTGGGATTGAAACGCTTGGGTGCGTGCAGTAAGAGGAAAAACATTACACACTGTTTTTGATTGACATTAGCTAGGTAGCTATGTTAATGCTACCAGCGTAGTCAAACGGTTGACTACACTGAATAAATAGCTCAAAACCCATAGGATGATAAAAGCACAACACTCACAAACAAGTTTGGTCTCAGTTAGGCTTTTCTAGTTCAAGAATGAACTGCAGTGATTCATTTATTAGCTGAGATAGACAAGAAGTCCTGCGAATGCTATGGATGAAATTGTAACAGCTATAAACTGGCATATCAAGAGATCCATGTCAATGATCCCGAAAAAACTATCACCTATAAAGTGATGTGATGTGGTCGAAAGCTTTGGCCAAAGGGCGAGTGGACCTTATTTTGCCATTGTTTTTGGGTTAATATTAAATTTTGATACATCGATGAAAAAACTGGGCTTTGTCTCTCTTCACTTATAGGCCTTCAGCAAACTTGAGATCATTTTTAGCTAATATTTGTTTACATTTTGGCAAACTGGCACCATTAAATGTATAACAAATTTGAAATTTACAGTTCCTGTTTTCCAGTGCACCCATGAATGTACAGAAGACTATCCATGGATTACTCTGATACTGAAGAAAACTTAAAAATCTGATTCTCAGGCTAGATCTAAGTGATTTTATAGATGTTTATTCACAATGGGCATTGTAGATAATAATATCTTGTCACTCTGTAACAAGGGCGTGAGGATACAGTTTAAGGAATTTATGATATTAAATTGCAAATTTTCTGTTATAAAAATAAAGCATGCAAGAGCTGATGTTATGTTATACTTATCTGTGCCACAAACGGTTAACCTGAGTAAATAGACCTGCATGACAGGAGGATTGTGTTATCACCCATAAAGCTCAGTACAGACTGAGACTGTCTCTCTGTATAGGCTTTTAAAGGGGGGTCATATCATGCAGGTCTGGTTGGTGTGTGATGGAGACATGGCAGCAGAGGTCCACAGTGGAGCAGGGAAACAGTTGAGCTTATGTCAAAAAAGACCGTTTCTGCCCTCCCCCTTTGCCCACCAACTCACAGAGGCCCAGACTTGTCAAACCCCCCCACTGCGCTGTCTGGTAGACCTGTTTTCACACACAGGGGACATGGCACTGCAGCAGTATGCCTGTGTGGGTGGGTGTACTTGCAATGTCATTATCCATTACTATCTAGCCATGAAGCCATTACTAGCAGCACCTAAACATAAAAGTAGGTAGAATCATTTACACAAGAGCATCCGTTCATGCATAAATAACTAAATCTTACATTTCTTGCAACATGGAGTCGGCACTAAAGAAGATTTTTTTTGTTAGAAATGTGAATTAATTTGTCGCCTACCTTCTTCCATGGTGCGTGCTGTCATGGATTCGCTGTCTGCACCCTGGAACTCATTGAAGTATGGCCGCACTTTAATCTCATAGACGATGCCTTTCTTCAGAGCAGAGAGAGTTATGTCCCTCTCTGAGGCGACTTTCAAGTCCTGTATCTGCCATGGCCCTGGGGAGGGTAGGCCTGATGTCTGCCGGAACAAAACACGGTAGCCTTGAATAAACTGGGATGGATTCTCCACCTGAGAGAAGAGCAGAAGGAGAGAGAGTGGGATGAAGACATGCTGTATGATGGTGTGGGAGGTGTTACACATCTGTGTGTAAACTGCTTTGGAGCTGTGGATCAGCATTCAGTTTGTGTCCTCTGCCAGCAACTATGCATGCTCAGTTAATCATACAGTTTTAATTAGCAGCAGAGAAGCAAGAAATCACAAGAAGAGTGTTGTAGTGTATTTGGCAGCACCCTTGACTCAGAGACTTTCAGCAGAGTACAGACCCAAAATACTGGATCAGAATAGTCTGAATTTTTTTCTTTTTCTTTTTCTGCATATTTTTTTTTTAAAAAAATATGTAAAAAAATACCTGTATTTTTTTTAAAAAATACTAAATGCTTTTACAACTGATATAAAGCAGCTCTTTATTATCAGACAAGGCCAAACATATTAGAATGGACCTCCCCAAACAACCATGAACATATGAGCACACATTCCCCTCTTCTGTGTTCACTTTCCTACTGTCTTAGTGGACATCTGCAAAATTAATCAAGACCTATAATTCACCTACTGCACACTACTGTGGAGAGGTCTTGCATTAAGTTACTGTAATATGAAACAGCAAATATATTTTACAAATATGACTGTAGAGTTACAAAAACACTTTGCTTTAAATGTACGGATTGTTGAATAAAGTCTGAGATGTAGCCTGCACATATTGAGTGTATGGGCTAGGATTAAGTTTGGTTTTAAGATTAAGCCTGGAATGAGGGTTCTTGTTACACCTGAACAACCTGAGCATGTCTGTTTTGTCACCTGACATTCAGCTGAGTAACACACTGTTCAGCTAAAGTTTACTGAAAAATGTACATTTGTACAACTGTTCTCCCAGGATATCCACAGGGCAACAAAGACTTCAGGCCAAATCCAACAGTGAAGACAAACAACTTTAATACAGAAACATTTGCTTGACATTGGATAATGAATGAAGTGTTTTTCCTGCAAATACAGTCTGGCTGAATAACGTCCAGCAGACCCATTCAGAAAGACCAAAAAGGCAGATTTATCCTGTCTTTTTGTCAATCTGCAAGCAGCATTACAATACAGGGTTGTTGTACTGACAGGCATGAAATAGCAGACTAGAGTAAGCCCATCCTAGGTGTGTCATTAACCTACAGCAGCAGGCAGTGGGGACACCTTGCCAACAGACAGAAATAACATTTCCCAGACAAAGGACTGACTGCAAACTGCCTCCAGAAGTGACACATGTAGCACCTAATAGTGATGTATTTGCCCTGAATAGAAACATTAGTCTTGATTCCTGCATCACCTCAAACCATTCTAAATTGATCGAATACCAGCTGTTCAGACTATGAATCCCACAATATGTACTCTGTGTGCCAACAAATCCAAAACACAGTGACATGTCACATATAAAGTTCACCAACCAGCTTAGACAGTATTTGTTGCTCTGGAGAACAACAACCATAACCAGGTTTCCAAAGAACTTGGGATGGTGTTTGATAGAACATAATAATTTGCTAATCCTTTTTGATATATACACAATAGAAAACAAAGACAATATATTTAATGTTTTATGACATCAACATCATTGCTTTTTTGAAAATACATGATTATTCTGAATTTGATGCCAACAACAAACAAACAAGTTTGGACATGGGCACCTGGACTGTTCAGAAAACATCTATTTTGAATGTTCCACAGGTAAACAGGTTCACTAGTGATGATAATTGCTTTTGTACTATAAACCGCCATCAAATACTATAGCTACTCACAGTCCATGTGACCTGCACTGAAGTGGAACTAAGGACCACAGGATTATGCATGCTGACCACCACGTCTCCCAACTCCTTCTGCACGCGACGATGGTCCACTCCCTGCGCTGTGGGACTAATGTCTGAGAGAGAGAAAGAAATGAAGGTATGTAGAGTAGAACCGTGATGCCTCAATAAAAATCCATTTCAATCCATTTTTGTACCTTGAGTCCGGACAGGGTCAGACATGGGGCTGGGGTCCCCGAGCCCTTGGGCATTGACTGCTCTGATGATGAACAGGTAGACCGTATTGGGTCGTAAGTCTTTGACTGTGAACTCTGTGGTCTTCACATGGTCTGCCACTGTTTGCCAGCTGTTACTCACTGATTGACTGTGAACAACATAATTAAATCTAATTAATTAGGAAGAACCTTTTCCACAGAAGTAACCTAAATAGTTTATTTGGGGCAATACTGGTGATTGGAAGTAAGGATCACATATCACACAGTATGTATAATGACATGCCATATTTTCATCATCAAGAAGATTAATAAGAAATAATTAATTAATAAGTTAACTATTTGATAAGGAAAGAAAAGTTTGTGTGCTAGCCATTTTGTGAGATTTTAGTTGCCAAATAATTAGCATTCAAAATAAATACCAGACAAAAGATACTCCTGTAAAATAAGCCATCCAGAATTTTGTCTGTAAATTGTCCTGCCTTGACTGAACTGCTCACAGAATAACCGCACATCACCCAACATGAAAGTTCAGGGTCACTAAATGTAGCTAGAGGCTATAGGTCACAGACATACCCAAAGGCCTCGATGACATAGGAGGACACTGGAGAGCCTGCCTCTGGCCCTGGTTCCCATGACAACGAGATACTGCTCTTGGTAACATCAGTGACCTGCGGCTTGGAGGGTGGCCCTGGGAGAGCCGTTGCATTGTGAGACACAAAGTCTATGAGGTCAGTGGAGTCTGACAAAGAAGAGGAAACACAAAATTAATACCTGGAAAAGTAAAGCACATCAAGCAAAGTTAGGCCCGACATGCACAAAGTTATGTTCATTTACCATATAAATTACTTTTACTGAAACAGACCTCTGACATCCAAGTAGGCACTCCATGATGTTTCTCCACTGGAGCTGGTAGCAACACAGGTGTACAACCCCACATCAGACATCTAAGGAAGATAGGTTATTATATTACAGTTGTTTTTCATAGAAGATCCGTCCAATCTGAAGCTTGATATCTTTTATAATCTGGCTCATTTCAGGGTTGTTAAAGGGGCTAAATTCAGACTAGGACCAAATATCCGTAAAGACATCCTCCACTCATCCAAATGACAAACAATATAGTTTTCAGTGATTGCTCTGTTGCTGTATTTGACTGAATTCAGTAGCTTTTGTAACTCTGATCCCACATGGTTTCTACAAGCTATTACGTCACTCTGGGCTTTTGAAGGAGATTCACAGCTAGTAGTACAGTAAAAATGCATTAACCTCTACTGGCCTGCATTTGGCTCGAGAAAAGCCGGAGAGTGGATGAGGGGAAACTTTAACACTGGCCAATGAAAAAAAAGAGTCCAGTAAGAGCTTACATTAATTTTCTTAATTGATTTCCTCCAATAATAGTCACCCCCAATTCCCTGAGCCATCAACATTATCATCATCAGTGCTGACAGAGGAAATAAGTGATATGACAATCTATTTTATATAGGCAATGTCTTAGAAGCCACTGATGACTATGTTATCTCTCAAGAGAGAGTAGAAGTGAGAGAGAGTGACACAGAAAGAGCACTGTGACACTGTGACAGGACACTCTATATTGCAGTTCCTCCATTATATTAGCCCCTTTAGACTCCTCTCACAGGTCGCTGTCCTTGAGTCTAACTGCTGCCTCAGAGATTCAGACTAAATAGCAGTGTTTAACAACTTATAAAAATCAATACTCACTATTCAGCTTTTAAAAGAAACCTGACTGACTTGTCCATTTGAATTACATCCAGATCAGTCAGCAGATAAAGAAAATCGTCTTTAGTTTTTCTCATGCAATAGAAGTATGCGATTTGAAAACACAAAATACCTTAAACATTAGACATGTATTTGAGTTTGTATGTCCATGTACAATACATGTAGATCCTTTACTGTACTGATGGTACAGTAAAAGGTAGGTAATCAAAGCAATGAAGCACATACACAGAAGAAAAACAATTACAAGGCATGAAAAAAGACATGAAAAACCTGCAGGTAGGTAAAACTGTAATTCTTTTTTATTTATTTGTTTTTATTTTGGTCATAGTTGCTGTCGATAATAAAAAAATTGGAAGGTTATTGCTGTGATATGACAATGCAGCAGCATTGCTTAAAAGAATATTTGCATAAAAACGCAGTGACAGTCAAGTTCAAAATACACACCTTGTTTACAACCTTTTATTATTGCCTGACTTTACTTTACTTTCATTGTTGCACCTTTATTTATCTCTTTGGAATTCACTATTACCCACCTTGGTACTCTGGATCTGAAGGCTGCCATGCTCCAGCAGGGAAAACCGTGGGTCTTTTCCAAGCAGACTGACCCCATTCTTTCTCCAGGTGACCGTAGGCTCTGGGTCCCCTGATGCCTGACACCTAAGTAAAGAAACACCTCCCACCACCTGCGTTTGGTTGGATGGACCCTGCCGAATTATGGGTGGTGGGCGGTCCTTCAGGGCTAAGGATAGTAATCAAGGAACAGGTGTTATTTTTTGAATACATTTCTAGCACTGTAATTTTGATGTCATAGTCTTGGCATGAAACAATTGCTCTCTGTTCTAACTGGTTAGATTTTGCCTTTTGACTTGTGAAAAAAAGACGTGACCTTATCGAAATGTGTTAATTTGTGACTGAAGTAATTACATTAGTGGCTGTAGACCCAAGATGTTAGAGTTCAATCAGTCGCATTTGTTGTGAGAGGAAGTGACTGTTTTGTGAGCCTTTTCCACAGTAGGGCAGTGTGCTCATGGCAGTGCATCACACCTTTGAGCTTTAATTACTAGGTGAGGATTAACGATGCTTCACCCATGGTGCTAATTACCATACCTTCTTTATAACACCTCTCAACAAATTCATGCCTGTCCCCTCTCTTCCTACTCTGACTCACCCCCCACACACACTCGCACAGAACTACTAAACTATGAATTAGCATGCCAAGCAGTACAACAATTCATCTCTTTAAAAGCTTTTTAAAGCATGCTATATCATCTAAAAACAGCCTCTACACTCTGCAACAGTAATTTCTGGAGTGTTGAAGCTCTCTAGGCCTTGTAACTACCCCCGCTTCCAATTTCCTCACTGCTGCTCTCCACTGTTATCAGGTCTGTCTCCATTCACACAAGTGTTTACAGCAGGTTTCCTCTGCCTTATCTTTCATCACACCTCCTTCAGCACAATGAGGAACACAGCAATTCAAGCAGAATAGCAGAAATCAGGTACAACTAGGTGCAGGGACAGTAAGCAGAACCACATGCAATATCCCACTTATTATGGAGGCTGAATTGTTTGCATTTATGTGGCAGTAGCAAATGAAATAAATGTTTCATCAGTCTGTCTTTGATGGATAACTTGAGCATAAGATTAGTCTATATTGACTAATGATACGCAGTCTTGCATTTTGAGGAAATAACTGCACCTATTGAACAGTAAGTTATCAATACTCCAAGTGATTGGAGAGCCAACAACTACAGCATACCGCTCTTCGTAATTTAGCTTTAATCCTCTAAGAAATCCAATCGCATCCAGCTTAAGTGACAAAGGTAATAAGAAAATGTTGCTTATCGAGATCACTTATCATTTATTACTACCAGAGGCTACTCAGGCTGCAAAATAAAATGAATTATTTTAGAGTAGGATTGCAGATAATGGGATGTTGAGACATCTAATCACTAGCTGTATGCCTGCTTCTTCGGAAATGTTGATTTTTAAAACGCTGATTAGATGAGTGTCTAATCCAGGCATCAGTTTCTTGAAATACACCACTGCTCAAGACAACTTTCAGTAAACAATGACTAAATATAATGCTTCCCTCAGCTGCAGGCTAGAGTATGCAGTGGTGTGTGTGCATTAGTGTGAATGACTCCCGTTTCTATGGTAGTTATGGTGTTAACATGTTAAGCAGCAAAGCTTCACTGTTAAGTTGTGGCTTGCCTAAGTCTGGCTGGAATCAGTCACACATCTGAGGTAATACCCAGGGCAATCAAGTCAATCAATCAAGCCCCCCCCCCCCCCCCCCCCCCCAAACACACACACACACACACCCACACCAATGTTCTGCACCAAATATTTCGATATTGATCCATCTCCATTTCCCCAGAACAGGAGTAATGTCCTCTCAAAAAACACTTCAGCAGGTGTTAATTTAATAATGTGTGGGAGAAAAAGCCAAGAAACAAATGGAGATAAGGGCATAAATAGTTCACAGCTGGCAATGGCTCATCACTTAATGCTGACATTAAAGCTTTGCATAAAAAGTGTAAAGGGTCTCTCCATCAAGGAGTTTTATTTCACAATGTTTCACTCTTTTCAGACCATCCAAATTTACCACAGTGAGGTGATAATGAAAATCATGATTGTGAGTGACTGGCTTTTAGAACTCACATATGCATCTTCACTCAGCGTGGGCTGAAAAATACCCTTTGATACTGGCATTCAGTGTTTTATATAGTCTACACATACTGCTAAGTTAAGTGTATATTTTTGTATGGTTTCAAAGAAAAGTGTGCATAACACACACACACACACACACACAAATCACCTCAAGTCAAGTCTAGAATTATATTGACACGGCTCTTAGATTATAAAGCACACAACATTGCCAGAACAATGCAACTTCAGGGAGGTAGGTAACAGGCTGTGAAGTTATCACAGCCTTAATCTATCTGAATGATGTTGTGAGAAGAACATGAAATACAAGCTGTCTGTTGAGACCTCCTGATAACACAAATTAAAAATGGGAATTTTGCATCCACTCCTTAAATCAAGTTATGAGCATAAGTATGTTTGCCCTAATTTACTAAAAAATTTTGTCCTACAAATTTACACTTTGTCCATTTTAACATGTCCATTTAACATATATTAACATTTAACATATATATTCCACCAGATGATACCATGGAGAAAAAAAGTAATGGGTTCATTCTGGTGATATTACCTGGGCACTGAGCCATGCAATCATGTAATAGTGTTCTGAGTATTCACTAATACTGTGCATATTACTCCCTGATGCATAGTGTACCCAACAGGGTGTAATAATGGAATTTGAGTCAAAAATGTTTTATTTAACACAATTGTTAGAGCATGTTGGTGCTGTACTTCTCATATTTTTAACATACTGTGCACGTAATCATATTCTGTCTGTGTGTGAGTGCAGCCTTACCGTCTGCTACCTCAAGCTGGGCCTTGGCCATGATGCTGCCTGCTACAGTGAGGGCCTGGCAGATATAATACCCTGCATCGGAGCGTTGCACAGACAAAATGGTCAGCTCTCCATTTGCGGACACAGAAACATGGCTATCTCCCTGTGTCGGTTGGTTTGGAAAAAGAAGATCCTACAGGGAGTAAAAGTGGGAAGTAATGCAAATAAAAAGGAAAGGCATACTTGCAGCAAGCCAAAAGTATAAAATATATCAAATGAAACCTCTTTTTGCCTCTTCTTTCTCATTGACAACACATTTTCCAACTCTGAGAAATGTCTTCTTCTTCAGCTGTTCACAAAATGACCTGAATATTATTCAGAATGTTACTAGATTATTGAGTTGCTTTGAGTAGATCTATCTTAAAAAAGCACTCCTAAACTAGATATTGTTTCCCACACAAAATAAACCATTAGGACTCTTTTTATTTTATGCAGATGATACTCATTTCTATCTTCCAATCATAATGAGTTAAAATATTTCAAATAATTATTCTGCCATATTAAGTGTTGATTGTCAGGGGAAAGAAAATGTGAAAGAAATGATTGTATTGTATGTATTTTAACTTTACATCTTCATCCTTCTAACTTTAGAAACCACTGCTATGCTCAAGATATACCTTTAATATGCATACACGTTCCAACAATTATAAACAATTCAGTGATAAAAGTAGGTCAATGTCTCTTTCCTGCTTGGTCTGAATAGCAGTTTACACCGGAGTGATAGTCCTGTTGTGATAACCTGCAGTCATGGTCATGAAATTGAGGCATCAGCATTGTCTGTTTCTGCACCCCAGGCAGACAAGCTGATGGGCAGGAAAGGACATTAGCCTGCTTTCATTATGCCTAATGACTCTAACACAGCACATGACATTGTTTGTTGCTCAGTGTATTGGCCAGCCAGATTGGTGGAGATTGATGATAAATGACCACTTCATTATCTGTATGTGGAACAGAACCACACTGCGCTATTCGCTGGTTTGAGCCTTTTAGACAGATACTAGGATTATGTACAGATTCCTACATAAGATGACATAAAAAGTATGTTTTGTCCAAATCAGTATCCTCACCTGGCTACCCTCTCGTTGCCAGAAGACAGTGGGCTGAGGTTTGCCCCTGGTCTCACAGGGAAAGATAGCTGTTCGCCCTTGTGCAACAATCTGGTCACGGGGTCGCACCACAAACTGGGGCGCCTCTGAGGTTGAAAGTAAAATAAACATAACACAATTGCAACAAATTTTCACAGACATCCAAAATGTGTATGATAGGAAGAAAAGTTAAAAAGAAATATACTTAAACTGAAGGTCCAGCTGCAGACTAAAAGGTTCATGCATTAGGTCTTGTTTTTTGTTCAAGGTCTTCAAACTATTTCTTGGCTATTCCAGACACACAAGCCATTCATCCAGCTGTCAGAACATCAGAATGAATGATACCCGATAAGCTGAATGTCTTGATGTTCTTACCAGTTACAAATTTCTGAACTAAGGCATATCAGCAAAACTGTATCTAGACCCCCAGTTTGAAAGGAGTGAGGTGATAAATCCAGTGTTTCTACAAAATACTGCCAGAAGTCAGGGGTTGATAGGAACAATGTAGATATGCATGTCCAATATTAGTTCGATGAAAGTTTTTGTGGAACTGTCCATGCATACATGTGTGATCCAAAACAGAAAGAGAGCAATGCATGCACAATGGGATCAGCTCTTACTTACCAACAGGATGAGCTGGTGACACAACAATGGTGTGGGTGAGATTAACACACAACACAGAGAAAAAGGAAAGCAGAGTAGTAGAACAGAGGGACAGAAAAGAAAAGAATGAAAATCAGAAATGAATGAGGTGGAATAGGGTTTCCAGCCATGAAGTTCAGGGGCAGGAGGATGGTGCTCTGCCCAAAAGCAGTTGATGGCATGGGCCCCAAGGCAATAGCACCTTGGCAACAGTAGGGCAAAGGGTAACAAATGCCAAAGTAAAAAAATAAAAAAAACTGGCTGTAAAACACATCTGAAAACACTTGATTTATGTCACATTCTCACAGTTAACAGATCTGTCTATATATCTAGTGTCTCATGCGAATGAAACAAACCTTTGACGTGTGGGTTTAGAATAGATTATTTTAAAAACAAAGCAGAAAGCAGAGGGAATCTGACTTGCCAAATAGCAATATTTTTTGTATTCTATAATTACTATGACATAGCTTTCTCTCACTGGTGTGGTGTAAATATGGAGTAAGTGGACTGAGCCCCCAAGGAGAAGTCATAACAGTTCACTTACAGTTGGTTAGATTGTTCATATCTGGAGCCTAGCTGGAGATCTGAAACAATCAACTACATCAGCCTTCTATATAGCTGAGGCCAGGCCCAGCCTTTCAGCAGGGGGGCAATAACGCTTGTAAAGTGGGCAATAAAGGACTGATTGTCCTGTGGCCTGCTTTGGGAGATAAAAAAAATATCAGGGATGGGTTATGAGCTTTGCCATGAGTGAGTCCACAAACAGTTACTCACCTCTGATAGTTAGGTAGGCAGAGGCCTCGACTTTACCTACACGGTTCTCTGCTAGACAGGCATAGGTTCCCTGATCACTGACAGATGCTTTCTTTATCCTCAGCAAGAAGTCTTCTTTTTCATATCTGATGTCATACCTGGCAACAAATGAGAGCAATGACAAGTCAAATGACTTGTCAAATGATTTCAGATAACTGGAAAAGTGATAACAATTATATGCATATTCAAGTGTTCATTTTAATGAAGTAAACAATACAATCAACAAAAAGACATTGAAGGTTCAAGGTTGTGTAAACTTGTCTGATGCTTTAGATGGAAGCTTTTAAAAAGGTTGTGTCATTTTTGATAGAATAAAGACAGACTTTCTAAGGCAATTAAGACTCCCTGCTGCTCACACTCTGCTACAGAGGCAGAAAGAAGAGAGCAATTATTCTGAGATGAAGGCATGGCAAAATGAAAGGTGCTTTCAGCTGGAACCCTAGCTGTTCCACTATTTCAATATTTATAAAGATGAGCCACCCACTGTGGTGCGGGCTATGCAGTATGTTATACTATATGTGTGTGCACGTGTGTGTGTGTGTGTGTGTGTGTGAGAGAGAGAGTGTATCGTGCAGGAGAAGGCAAGCAGTAGAGAGGGAGACAGAGAAAGAAGAAGAGACAGACAAACAGTCTGAGAGTAAGGGAGTGGCTCAGTCTGACAAACTGAATTTGATGAATGAGTCAAGCAGTAAGAAATGACTAATTCATAGACATGTTCTATGCATCAGTGTGTATCCACCAGTTCAGCACACTGTAAGGCAGCACTGGTGCAGTTAAGAGTGAGAGAAACATCTCATCTACCAGAGTTTAGATAAGGGCCTCAGAGCGGCTACAGACAGAATGAGTAGAGGAGCAAGGAGTCAGGCTCTCCCTCTCTGGGGTCCTTTTTGGCGTGAGAGATCCTGTGAAATTGTCTAGCCATCCATACTGATTCAGAGATGGGAGGCAAGTCAGGCAGAGAAATGGCACAAGGGGTGAGAAAAAGTCACATCTGAAATAGATGTTCCAAAGGGTGTGGGCTGAATATCGATGGGGGTTGTGGGGTCTGTCCAGAGTCTGGTGAGGACTCCATTCACAGCACATCTCTGACCCAGATACAGGCTTCCCAGGAGGCTGACGGGTTTAGGAGAAGAATGAAAGAAGTGGAAGGAGGAAAAAGACGTGAGGCAGGTCTGAAAGTAGGACATGTTTCTAGTGTCAAGGGTTGCTGAGGTAGAGGGCACAACTCAAGTACGCAGTCAGACTGCCAGACAGAGCGACAGGCAAATATTATAGTCTACCTCACAATATGTCCTTACCCTGTGACACATCAAGGAGGGTATTGTTGTGTTCATAATAATTGCTTGTAACAGGTGTTAGTTAAGCTTGTAGAATAAGTTAATAGTTTTAAGGCTTTTAGTAATCCTTTTTAAAGCTGAATAATCAATGTTTTGTAGTTGAGTTGCTTGGTTTTGAGCACCATAAGCTCCACATTTATTTTAATTTCATTTGTTTACTTAATACTCTTGTATTTGATTTACTTGAAGCTTGATTTACTTGATAGCAACTCTAGTAGTAATTGAATAGTGTGTCCAAGAACATAATCTTTAATTAGTTTTAGTTGTCAAATTTCCATCAATCACAAGTAGAAAAACAGTTCAGAGTAATGTCAAACAGATGTCAAAACTATATAGAAATGCATTTTTTCAGATTTCTGACACATCAAACATGAGAACTACTTAAGCAAAAAAAGCACAGCAAAAAATTAAGATTCTGATGGATGGCCAGACTGTATAATGAGACATGCTGTAATTAAAGGTATAAAGTGCTGAGCACTAACTATTAAGACCCACATGACAGGTTGATAATGACTTTATAAATAAATAAGTAATCTAATGATTTACAGTTAATATGTACTTATGATGTGGGCCCACGAGGGTGACCCAAACCACAGGAACACCTGACAATATGATTCAATCCAGCACAACACCATAAACTAACAGCTACTGTCAGCTGTGCTTCATTATTTGTCCCTTATGACTTTTATTGTAGAAGTATACACACACAAAGATATGCATGCATACAGAGACACCCCAAACATTCACACACCACTCACCTGCCACGAGGAATGTCCACATCGTCCTTTTTCCAGCGCAGTGTAGGCTGCGGGTCACCGTGGACCTGACACCTGAACTCTACACTCTCGTCAACTAAGACCACCTGGTTCACGGGCCGTTGCACAAAGACTGGTCTTTCTGGATATGGGCAGTGCACATAACACAGATTCTAAATATACTTTTTACAGATAAATGCTCTATGTGCTTGTCTCCTGTTAATACCTATGAAAAAATTCAGCTTTATTTCTATTTGAGCCAGACAAAGAGTGTAATGTCAGACTTCTTACCAAAAACTGAGAGCTGAGCTTTTTCACTCTCTCTCTCCCCAACCATATTGACTGCCACACACACATATATCCCTGCATCAGTCTTCTTGCTATTGGAGATGGTCAGCTTTCCACCACGAACCTATCAAATGTATGCAATTAGAATGAACCAGTTCAATAGAAAGTGCTTTCCATTATAACAGTTCCAGGTATGTGGATGGGTGAGTCATTGACTATATGATTCAGCATGTATATGTAAAAGGGTGCTGTAAAAGAGAGCTTTCCCTGCGGAGTAACCCACCGTGATCCTGTCATCTTTGAGGTCAAGATGAGCTTTATCTTTCCTCCAGAAGGTGGTGGGTTCAGGGTGCCCACGTGGAGGCTGACACTCGAGACTGGCAGTTTCCCCGACCGCTACCACCACATCCTGTGGGTTCTGTCTGAAGTCATCGCGTAACACTGCAAGACAAAATCAACGGAGCAAAGGTTGTTACTTTGACTCTGAGAGTAGGTCATTCAGTTGATCAGTTTTATAAGATTCCATTATGTGAGCCCGAAAGTCGCACTAATACAGTTTTCCTCTTGAGGGGGTAGGGCCTCCCCCAGGTAGGAGCAACAGTACAATATACTGTACATTAAAAAGACAATAAGACAAAGAACAAGAACCACAGAAGAATTTTGAAAGATCATGCATTAAAAATTCAAATAACAATAAATTTCTACAGGCCCATAGTAGCTTCTCAACACAAAGTTCCTACAACCCACAAAGTGAATGTGTTTGCTGAAATGAACAAACCTACTGACATGTTGCTTAAGTTCATGACACACATTAAAACACCAGAGCCACACAGTGTTGGCAGCAATGCCCAAGTTGGGGTGGGTGGGCAATTTGTACATAATGTAACAGGTTCGTCCTCTGGGGAGTTTCAATGAGCTCACGTTAAAATTAATTTGTTGTGCACAATAACAGCAGTAAAGCCTGATGATTGTGCTAAAGTGGAAGACAGGGCTAACAAGTCATAGCAATTCATCCTCTGGGAACCTTGAATAGCCATGGATATTTTGCAACAGAGTATTATAAATGTAATACAGCGCAAGAGAGAAAGTCTTGATTCTGTGATCTATGATCTTGTGCTATGATCTAGTCTAAAGTATGGGCTCTACTGTGGGTTCTACAAGAATCCAAATATTTACTGGACACCTGCAAAATTAAAGGTCAATAATGGGGAATGTGCTGTGAAATTCACTATATTTAGAATCCAATTTTTAGAAGATATTTGAAAGAGATATTTGATATTTGAGACTTTTTGAGTATTTTTTCTGAAACCTTGGATGAAAAAATCAGTTTGAAGATGGGCCTGTACTTTGTAGCACACACAGGGTCAGACCTTGGTTACTTGAAAAGACTCTGTGCCATGGCATGTACAAACTGAAAGAGAAAGCACCAGTGACCATGGATATTGACTGAATCACATGCTCCTTTATAAAGATTTATAAAATGACTAGGGAACAGGTGCAAGGTCCCATTTAGGACTGGGGTAGAATGGCTTCTCATTAACAGCGGCAAAAGTCACAGAGATGTTCCTGATAGAGAGTTCTACTGTTTCTTTTGAAAAGTACATTTAAAGTCTGCCTTATGTGTCTTGTGATGAGTTAATATTAGAGGAAGGGAAACAGCTCTATAAAACCAAAAAAGGAGCCTGGAATAATGACAGCTACTTGAAACACAAATGGTGAAATATGTCAAAATTACTTGAACACACACACTTTTATTTCATTATAATTCTATTTATGAGCAGTTCTTCTGTTGTTGGACAAGCATTTTAATACATCCACGGTAGGGATGTGTGCACTTCATTTTGTATGTTCAAAGAAGCGAAAACATGAAGAATCGTCAAGCAATGCTTGTAAAACCATACTCACACACATTTTGAATAGAGGTATGAGCTAGCTGCTGCTAAGTTAAAAGGTTACAGCTTCAAGATTTCCTCATTCTGTCACAACTGTTATCCCAAATCTCAATTGAAAAGCTACTGCTTTAAGTAGCTACAGGAATGACTGTACTATAAACCGTCACCGGAGTTATGGTTAAAATTAGAGATCGTGATTTAGATCCTGGAATGTGTTGTGTCTACTTTGCATTAATACATCATGACATGTTGTTTTTGTGAAAAGTCTTACTGTGGGCCAATTTGAATAATAAAGTGCCTTGTATGAAAACAGTTGTGACTCTGGAAATAAGAGAATGTCATCGTAGAGAACTGAAACTGATATTAGTCAAAGACCATCCAGCTTGTGAAGAGAAAATACATATAGTGATACTCCTATATGTCAACCTAATTATAATTCACACTTGCTGTTTGTAGATAACATCAGCTGGATGAGTATCTATACCATTATTATCCCATTTATCTACACCAGTCCAAAAAATAGTTATCAGTGTTGTGACTGATTTTCCATATGCGTAGTGTAAACTACATGATCAGTTGTAAAACTCGGAGCAGAATAGAATGAAAAAAAAAAGGCTCTGCATTCAGTTTGTTTTTCATCCTCATTACAGCCATAAGCTGTTCCCACAGGACACCTCTAGTGAGAAGTAAAAATCAGGAAGGAGCCAAAGGCCCTTTGGCCCAGCTGTCAGTCACATCCAGTCTGTGCTGTAGTGCATGAGTCTCAGTTGCAGACACCACACACTTTGGCACAGACATATGCCTAGCTGGCTGTCACATGGTACACTTAGCGACCCATTCGATAGAAAACACCCTCCACTCATCCAGTCACACAACTACCTTCCTGTTACTGAGTTGTCACATTAAAGATGCTTCTATAACAATGAAGCTTGTCTCAAGAGTCTTTGAAGCCCACACATACAGTTAAACTACATACTTCAAGACAGGTAGGGACAATCCAATTCTGCAAATCCAAAGCAGAGAAACGGTTTTATGTTTTATTATGTGCCACTGATACTTCAACTGAAATAGAATTCATGTACAGTAAAAGTCCCCAAAATCGTTTTTTCATTTTCAGAGACACTACCGAACTGTCATCACCCTGAATCAGAATCAGAATACTTTATTGATCCCTGGGAAAAATTGGGGAAATTCATAGGAAACTAGCAGAAGGCTCACGTCTAAATGTGAATGTGAATAACTTATTACATACAATTTCTTACTGAAAATTTGTAAGGGTATGGAATTGTACATAAATAATCAATAATAAATAACACATACAAAAATACTGTTGGCTGTGATTTAGTCAGTCAGTACACATTACTCCACCGCAGTGACAGCCATCCCACACCACATAGGTGGTGTTCATTAAGGCACATGAAATGTGGCATGGGGCTGGTGCTGTTCCAATTTATTGGTTTCAAATGTGGAACCCTTGTGGAGGCAGCACCCATGTGCAGTCTTTTGTAGGGTGGCAATTAATTCAAATGGCAGGGCCACCGCCACTGCTTAATGTTGTCTGATTGAGTATTGCCCATTTACTCAAACAAGCTATTCACGGGACTGACTCGTCGACCAGTTTCATTTGTCAAATCAGAAGGAGAAAGATTTGTAAATGGGATTCATTTCATGGCACAACTGGTGGCAAATGTGTGATAAGGTGGAAGGATCTGGCCCCAAATACATATGCAGTTAACCATTATATGATTAATAAGAGAGGGGGGTTGTGTAGTTGTTGTGAATGTTTAGATATTACATCTTAGCATCCCGATTTCTTGAGACGCTCTGCAGCTACAGCAGCACTCTGTGACTGAATTTCATTTCATTTCATAACAACATCAAATCCATGAAGATCCTGCTTGAGATCTTGATGTGTGTGGCTCAGCTCGCAAACTCCCCAAATGATTCAACAGAAGAATAAGAACTCAATTTGGCACCAAATACTTGGATTTTGAGCAGTCTGTTTATTCCTTTACCTTGGGTAAGTAACTTTCAAAACGTTCCAGTACATTTAACCGACAATGCATTTGTTATCTTCTCTGGTACACTTAATGTCTCATGTATCCATTAAGCTTGCATGCATTTACTGCAGTGTCTCTTTTCAAGGATGCAAGTCAGACAGTCTCTCATGGTCTGAGAGAGGGAATCCTACTGACTTGGTGTCTCCTGGCTTTTCCACTATTGCTGAGCCAGCTTGAGGTTGAAATAATTTGCTTTTTAGTGACATATCTTGACAACTGTTGGCTGGATCGTCATGACATTTGATAGACACATTTATATCCCGTTCAGGATAAATTCTTATTTTTTCTTTAACACCATCATCAAATTTGTCCAATACTATTTTTTTTTTGTTTTGTTTTGATTATCGCAAGCAAACAATGTTTCTAATATTATTCATAGAAAACTGTCCTCCTATTTTAATTTCCTTATTTTCATGTGTGGTTTTTAACATACTTAATGGCTTCACTGGAATGTGAGTGGCAATTAGAATACGTTGGTATCATTTCAAAGTATTGATATTATAATGTCAGCAAAATATGATGCAAAATAGACAATCAATTTCCCTTATAAAACGTATATAATAGTATACACATGTAACAATCATAAGTGTCATGTAACCAAAATACAAAGTTAGAAAATAAGCAGTTTTTCCCAGTACATCCATGTGTATTCATGCATGTGTGTGAGAAATAGTGAGATGCAAACTGTGATGGATTTAAGCAGTTGCATTTTCTAATCATTTCTGACCTATTAATTTTGCACTAATTGAGTCAGTTCAGAACATTAATTAATTGAAAAAGACATTCATTCAATCATAACACAAAATAGTAAATAAACAAGATGGGACAGGCAGATGGTGATGGGTGACAAATTTACAACCTAATTAACTCATTCAGCATTTTATTTACTTAGTGTAGTGTAGTGTAGTGATCCACTTGATTGCTTGTGCATTCTTGTTTGTACCTGTGTGTGTGTGTGTGTGTGTGTGTGCATGTGCGTGCGCCCGCCCATGCAAGCTGGTGGTATACATAACCTCACATCTTACAACCCCACCCAAGTAAATAAATAAATAAAACTGTTGTGGCAGTACTGTATAGCAGTGCTGCAGATGCAAAAAGAAACAGAATTGTTTATGAGTAGAGAGGAAAGAAGAAAACACTAACACCTTCTGATTTGCTGTGTATAACAGATGGTTGTATTTCCATCCGGGAATCACAGATGTGCTGCATGTGGACAAAACTTGCCACATAGCAGGTTCAACATTAATGAGGTGGTGTTCTTTTATATTCACTGTTGATTAGCAACTCTGTTTCTACACAGGCAGTGTGCCTAAGCCTATTGTCTGGTACCATGATGCAAAAATAACAATAATACTGTTGCAAAGGTTTATACAGTTAGTGATGTAGTGACAGAAAATGCATTACAACAGCTAAGTGATTTCTTATGACAGTGGTCTGCTAAATTGTGGTTTGGAGTTTGCTGAAGATTCTTTTTGAACACGAGAGCCTGTAGGGGTGTGTCACTTTCTCAACAGCAGTCAAAGATGTCCCATATCTGTCACATGCATAAAATGCACACTGACGCATACACACATACACACACATACATAAACAACAAAAACAGCTGCCCTGTTCATATATCACAAACTTTGCTGATGAACACAACATTTCATCACTGTTTAAGAGGGCAACACAGACACTGAGACAGATATGCCGACACACACAGTGAGTTGGAGGAAAAATATAGAGTGGAGAGGGCTATTTGCATTGGGGATTTTTTGAATAAATAAACAACTTAACATGTCTGTGCCCTCAAAAAGTCATCAGCAATCAGTCAGGACTACGATCAGCAGAGAGATGATGAGCGTTTACACAAAGTCCCCTGAGGCTACAGGCCCAGCACAGGCGTACATTACCTACTATTCTACCCTTACAACAGCAGGACAGAGCATGAGTAAATCAAGGTCCACTTTAGCAGAAAGAATATGGTATCCAGCCTACAGACACACACAGTATGATGCTTTATGGAGAAAAACATAAGGATACAAAATGAAAATCAACACTGGTTTGGAATATGGGGTAAACAGAATCCCATAAGTCTCATGATAATAACAGACTGGTTGTATGATGTATTTTCCACATATAATTTGAATTATTGGCCAATGCTTGAGAGCTGGCATAAAAAAAATTCTCCTTAATTTATTCAAACATTATCAGCGATTGGTACATCTTAAAGACCAAAGTTTATTTCCATTTTGAAATCTGACATAAAAGCTAATCTTTAAGGCAGGGTTGGATCAGGGCTCCATGGTAAATGAAGTCAGCGGTCTCCAAAATTATAAGTGGGCACCTAGAAAAACCTAGCACTGCTTCGCTTTGCTTTTTTGGCATCATTAGTGTCGAGTCCAATTAGCATCAATATGAAGCTGGAAAATAGATGCATGATGAAAAGTGAGCAAGCCTGTGGCAACAAAAAAATTTAGCTTAGTTTCAGATGCATTTTAGTTTTTAGAAACTGCAGATGACTGTAGCTAGGACAGAATTAAATGGTGAACGCTGTTTTTCTCACTGTTTCTTTTAGAATTATCCTTCATGGTTTTGGCGTTAAACATGGAAATGGCATTTACCTTTTTGTCCCTACCCAAATTTGTGCCACACAAAACTGTAGGGCCCATTTAGCCATATATTTACTCATAACCTCTCTTTCCATGAGATATTTAAATGTGAATTTACACTTTGGGGTAGAATGAACATATTGGTTATGCATTCTTTGGCCTTTGAATTTAGGAGCCAGTCAGCCACCATGAAGGGTTAACAATAAATGCCCTACCATTGTCATGTTTAATTAACCTCCATTCTCCTGTCATGCTAAGTAAATTGAAGTTGTGGATGGTATAGGAGGAGGACCCCCTTCGCCCCCCCGTCTCTCACTTGCCTCTAGTTACAGTAACAGCATTGCCTGAGACCACATTTCCACATCTATAATTAATTACTCTTGTCTCCATGCATTTCTTCACTAGAATATGTGCCTCTATCTCTCAGAATAACCTATGTAAATCCGCTCCTTCTTGCTCTCCAGACTATCTCATCTAATTACACCTGTAAATCCAGATGCACATTTGTGTGCATGGCATTATGCAAACATTTGTACATGGCCTTACTTCGTAAATTTGCATTTAGGGATGCTGAATCTCTCATTAAGTGTAATTCTGTCTTACTATCTTGAGTATTTAAAGAAAACCATTTCCAAATTTGACTGGACTTGGAGGCACATATGACCCATGCTCATAAACCTGGATACTGCTCTGGCTCTAACCGGAGAAATAAAGAGAAAAAGGAGAAAAAGAGAAAAAAAAATGGATGAAAGCAAAATATCGAGATAGACAGTCACATTTTTTTCTTCATAAACCATGGATATCACAGACCCTTACAGCAATATTGTGGAGATGTACAACATGAGCTGGAAAATGAGTCAGGGATCAGAATCTAGCCTTTTATCCGCCTTGTTTCACTAAAGCGGTGGTCACCCAGGGAGAGAGCTTTTCCTTCATACACTCGTCTTCTCTAACTGAAATTATGCACACTGCTGTGTCTCACAGTCATCCTCGTTGTCATCATCGCAGTGGAATGAACTGGATAAACAAAAGCTAAATGTGTTCTCTTACAGGCTTTTAAAGGTTAAAAAAGGCTTAATCTGATTTTCTACACCTTCCCTGTAATTCTAGTAGCCTCTTTTGTTATGCTTTCATGTATGTTCTCAAGTGATAACGCATGGGAAATCTTTGCAGTATATGAACTATAATAGGTTATATCACATTTCTGTATTGTCTTGCCTTTTGTGGGGTCTAATGGAAGAAAGTGACATTAGAGAAAGCAAAAGACATCAGTGATAATCAGTGCATCGACACCATCCAGCCTGATCACACACATCTTATGATAGGCACCAGAGATGGTGCTACTAAGCTGTGTTTACCATAATGTCCTGGCTATATCCTTCTTTGCATGGGTACATACAGATGGGCCACAATATGTGCATGTTTGGATAGTATATAGATCTGTATGGATGCATTTGAAAAAAAAAAACGCTTGAGCTATGAAGCAGAACACTGCACCCCCAACTACTGCTGGCATTCGACACAAAAGAAAACTAATTAATATGGTAATGTCATGCAACCACACTAACTGATAAAATATGGTACGCTGTGTTGCTTTGATTGCACTGATTTGAACTTTGATCTCTAAATGAGTAAATGAACTGAAATGATCAAATATGAATATAGTGCACAAGATTCACGTGACATGGAGGTGAATCTCCCACCACTGGTGCCTATCTACCATGATACACCCAGGACTGATATAGACTGGTTCTAGGGAAGGTCAATATAAAACCATACCAATGGTGGATTTTTAGGGATGGCAGTGCCAGTAAGTGAGGAATTCAAAATAATAATCTAAAAGTTTGTATTTATTTTTTTGAAGGGGCCTAGAAAAGGGGCCCTTTTCTATTCAAGCATGACTGTGTCCCAGTGCACAAAGCAAGGTCCATAAAGACATGTCTGGATGAGTTTTGTATGGAAGAACTTGACTGGCCCGCACGGAGCCCTGACCTCAACCACATCAAACATGACTGGAATGATGTGGAATCAAGATTGCGAGCCAGGCCCTTTCGTCCAACATCAGTGTCTGACCTCACAAATGCTCTACTGCATGAATGGACAAAAACTGCCAAAGAAACACGCCAAAATCTTGTGGAACTTTCCAGAAGAGTTTAAGCTGTTATAGCTGCAAAGCTGTCTATGTATTTATAATGTGATGTCATTTGAGTCCCTGTAGGTGTAATGGTCAGATGTCCCGATACTGTCTATATAGCATATCTTAGAATTTATGGACTGTATTTTCTCCTAATTTATTGGTTGATATATAACTGGGAGCTAATGACTGGTTGTTCATGATGCTGATAAGTGGGGTCCTAGTAAAGCCTTTAAAAGCCGTAAGTCACCTTATTTGGCTTCCAGTACCCCAAGCTCCTCCCACCTCCACCCCAGCCCCCATCACCACTATTCCACTGAGCAGCTTATAAGATTATTCACCCCAAATCTCTGTTAATCACATCCATGCATACCCCCTGGTGAACCAAACGCCACCCAGGACAGATCGTGTACATATATAGTAGGCAGTTGTTAGTGGCTGTCGCTGACCTACTGCTCTCCAGCATCTTCCCAGAATCTATTTCTACCTCTTTCATCACGTAAAGCGTCTTAGCAGATTAAAATGCACAATCTATCAGAAGAAGGACTGCGGTGCCACTTCAGAAAATGGCATACATTTTTTATATATGACATTTCCATGGACAGATAAGTATGGAAAAATCAGTCGAATCTGCCAGTGATCGCCATCGTGGGGTGATCAGTCTCTAGTGAGGGAGCACGTCACTCCATGCGTGAACACACTCATGCATATTCATGCACTTGCTGGTAAAGGTACACACTGATACACACAGAGGGAGGTACGTGTGCAAACACAATCATAACATTTCCTCCTCTCCCTCCCTCCCTGCCTCTCTCTCTCTCTCTCTCTCTCTCATACACACACACACACACACACACACATGCACATACACAAATAGAAGATAAACCTGCTCGATCCATCAAAATGCTGCAGACATTCAAGTTTCAAGTTAATCATCTCTCTCTTCATCCTGTGTCACTCTTCCTTCACTCAAACCTTCTGTTTATAGTAAAGAGTTGACTTCCCCCAACTATTTAGACATTTCTGTTTATCCAGACATCTCAGTATCAGTCCCACCACCATTGCCCTCTGTAACAGTCCCTCACTAAAGACAAAAATTTATGCACTACTTTTAAAAGTGGCTCTAAAGCTAAGGTCCAACTAAAAGAAAACAGACTAATTCAAATATAGCAGGTCATTATTTGAACAAAGTGTGTGGTGCACTGGTTGACAAAATAACTGTAAATACTGACATGGCTAATCTCAGCACAGCTGTTAGTATTAGGTCCTTTAATCCTGGTCCAGATCGGTGATGTGCTCACACTGGCTTGGGGACAGATGAGCAATAGCCACCAGGCTGCCAAGTGGGCTAAAGGCAGCAGACTGGCCTGACGCTCACTTTTAGACATGATAAGCTGTGAATCTCTGGGTCCTGGAGGGCAGTTCCAAACAGCACACTCTTTGTGTTGCATCATACAGCCTTTTGCAAAAAATATGACAGATTCTGCTGAAATCTCATACTCTGAAAACCCTGAGATATATTTTTTACTTTGGTCTGAAATCATCACTGTTACTCTATCCTGACAGTCAGCTCAGAAATGAAGAAAAATATAGAGTGGCTGACAGAGACAACGTATATTCTTATTAACAGAGGAGACAATGTCATTTATTAAAATAACTCAATTTCATTTGTTATTTAAAACAGCAATGGAAGGCAGTGAGTTAGCAGGGCTACTGTTGAGATGCTGACATGTTTATTTACAATAATGCATTGTTTACAACATAATATGTAAATGTGTTATATCATAAATTATCAAATTATAGTATCTTTAAAATCTTAGTAGCAGTTGATGCAAACAGACACTGTAAGCTATAATTTTCGTCAATGAACTTAAAATGTAGGTACAAGGTGATAAAATCTGCAGACATAGTAGTTAGTACACAGCTGAGCTGGTGTAAGTACCATCACTTCGATTTATCAGCGCTTTTTCTTTGTCTCTTTCTGTCTCTCTTTATATTGGCCTTCTTTAAAATAAATCATTCTAAGACCAACAGAAACAGCACACAGCTCGGCAAGCAAACACACAATACATATTACGTGTATCAATTCAGTTTGCTCAGATGTTCTCTATATAAAGAAGGATCTGACCCATTTGATTTTCTAGCTCAATGTTTTATCTTATTTGATCAAAATCAAATCATATTTGTTGATGCTTTCATAACCTGTCAATCACAGTTCCTGACATGCTATTGCTCATCACAGAGAGCTCCCCCTGGTGAAATGCAGTGCCCAGCACAGGGATGGTTCTCTTCCCTGCAGGCAATTTAATAAGCCTTCAAATCATTGTAAAAATGATTGCTTTGAGTGGCTGACTCTGCAGTATAAGGAGTTACACTTCTCTGTTGCTGACACACTGGAGCCAGTCTGTACTGACTTTACTGTCTGATCTGCATAGAAGGCCATGTGCCAAACCCAATTGTCTGTGGTCAGAAGAACCAGAGAGAAAAAGAGACAACATCTGTGTCATTTATCAGTAAGAAGAAAGGTCAGAACTGTAAGACAAGCAATAAATGACTGACAGACGCAAGCATGGAAATGGATGCCAATACATATTCTCTAGGTACAAGGCGTAAGGAAACTGACAATCCTGTCTTAATCCCCTGGATAAGGAAAATCAACCAACGCTCCCGCAGCATACAAACAGGCAGTGCAAACAAAACACACCCAGTTGGCTTCCACAGCTTGTCTTCTTTCAACTTACTATTGAAATTCAAAGATTATTCATTTAACTGAAACGATTTAATAAAATCAAAAAGATAAAAGAAAAATTCCTGCAAACTACAGGGTGCCACATATTTACCTTGAATCAACCACTGAGTTGCCACTGAGCAAGGCCCATACTAAATTTTAAATGCAAATTAGTCAATCTAAAATGCGATGACACTGATTAACCTAGTAGTGGCTTTCGACAATCCTACTTGTTATGTGAAGGCAACAAATTACTTAAGTGACTTGGATAATCTATTTAATTGACTAAAAAGTTCCAAAAATGCCAGAAAAAATTAACATCCTCGTTTCCATTCATGACTAATGATTAATCTCGTATTCTTCTTGCCAAGCATCTAGATGTATTCAAATGCATATTGACAGTGACTAGAATGTGAGAGTATTGTCTACTCACTATAATGTCCTTTCAAAATAGTTGGTGGTGTTTTTCCAATGTGTTGTACAAAAACTAAGAGGCTAGGAGAGAAGAGAAGAGAAGAGAAGGAAAATGAGGAATGAACTAGAGGTCAATCAATAAAAGTTGGCTTTTTATACTTAATAAAGCTGTGTTCAGTCTGTGCTCCCTGCACTACAAAGACTGCACTTATGATTGTTAAGTTGCTTCAATTACTGGCTGGCAGAGGCGTTTGAGAAAAGCACCATTAACCCCGGCATCCAAAGAAACAGAAAACAGCCGGGTGTTTTCTCTCAGGGAATGTAATTGATGAGACACCATGGAACACACCCACTGGAGCATCCAGTCCCAAGGCAAATTATTGCTTGGCTTACAGTATGTGTGGAGTCTACCTGCTTCATGATATTTGGTGCCTGTTGTAATATACTTTGAGTAAAATGTCCAATAAATATAGTACAATCGATGTCAAGTATCTACTGCCCAAAATGAAATCTTTGTTTTTCTTTAAGTGAAAATATGAAAATAGACTTGATTTCACCATCAGAATAATAGTTTCATTTCCTGAGTGCAGACTAACATGTATAAATTTAGGTGTATTTCAGCTGTCACATTTTCCTGACAGCATCAATGTGTGTAAACAAAGTGTTTTCAGTAGACATCCGAGTCAACACAGCCGCAGAGGAATCATCCTTCAGGCTGACACAATGAGACTTGAGCCTCCACACATCACTAATGATCTTTTCCAAGTTTTCTGAGTCCAAGGCTACATGTTAATAAACTATTTCTGTATTGAAATATCTATGTATTTTGACATTTATTTCACAATGAAACCCAAAGGGTGAATAATGTCAAAAGTGATGTTAAAAAAAGACCATTAAGACAGCACAAACACTACACAAACAGCAGGAATGTCCAGGGCTCGAATTGAGTTGGCATGTTCTCCCTGTATCTGTGCAGGTCTCCTCTGGGTGCTCTGGTTTCGTCCTGTGCAGTCCAAAGACACACCAGTAGGTGTGAATGTGTTTGTGAGTCCATGTGTGTGTTGGCCCTGCGAAAAGACTGTGCAGAGTGAACTCTGCCTCTCTCCCACTGTGTGTTGGGATAGACTACATTCTGTTACCCTGAACAAAATAAGCAATTTTGCCATATTTTAATAAAAAGAAAAACAGACACAAGAACTATTCAAAACAGGATACCAAACTGCGGAGGCCACCTGTGTTATGTTTGCCCAGGCGATAAGACTTATTGGACTGCATCTGGCTTTAGGGATGGCAGTGGCAGCCTGTATGCTTTTTGAATTTTCTGAACAACTATCAGATGGACTGTCATGAACATTTGTACCTACATCCATGGTCAACAAAGGATGAATCCTACCTATTTTAGTAATCTCCTGACAATTCATCTGACACCACGGTGACACTTGATTTTTTTGTGAAATTTGTGCAGTTATTGCATGGACTGACATGAACTTTGATTCATAATGAGGTCAAACATCTGAATGGATGAGTACAAACTATTGTACAGATACTCATATGCCCCACAGGATAAATTCTATTAATGCCGACTTTTCACTGTAGCTCTACCATGTGTTGAATTTTTTGGCTTTTCAGGTCAAATTCTAGTTTTTTTCATGCCGTTTTCACATTACATGCATAAACATTGATAACATCTCCAAGTTGCAACATACTTGGCTTAGATCAATAAATAGATAGATAGATAGATAGATAGATAGATAGATAGATAGATAGATAGATAGATAGATAGATAGATAGATAGATTTAGCCTATTACTATCCAAATATTAATGCAGATCAAAATTTTTGCGTTCTGTGTGCAAACATAAACAGTGTGTTGTGGCCACCTCTAGACATCTCTTTGCCACTCTGAGGCCACCCCAGTAAATAAAATTCCTAAAACCATCCCTGCTGCCAAGCTAACAACCTCTCTATCAGCCCCAGCTGAATTGAGTTGGCATGTTCTCCCTGTATCTGTGTAGGTCTCCTCTGGGTGCTCTGGTTTTGTCCTGTGCAGACCATCACCATCACCAGTGTTTGTGAGTCCACGTGTGTGTTGGCCATGTGGTTTATAACCTATATATAGGTTGTGAGGCTATTATTATAATTCTGTCTTGTTTCAGCGGCTGATGAATAAACATCACATTTTAACTAATAGGGTGAGAATGTGTGAAATGTCCTTAAAAAAAAACAGCATATGCTGAGGTTCAGCTAAAACATCTCCAATATCTGAATCACATCTTTGTCCCCGTTGACTTAAGGGACTGAATCCTACAGGAGCCTTCACCCCCACGTTACTTTGCTGCACCCCTTCTGGCACAAGTATAAGAAAAAATACAGCATATAGCAAATTTCAAAAGGTTATGATTTATGCTGTAAGTGCAAGAATCGTCTTTCAGAGCATACTTATGAGCTTGAGGAATCTCATTCACCTCGTCAGCCATTTTGTGTAGGTATTAAACCACCCCCCCCATTTCATAATCTCTTTGCTGGGAGATAGGTGCAAAATGTAATCAGTGAAGATAACTGGGCTATCACAGAGGTGTAGGCTTCCATATCTATAATTTTTGAATTAAATTTTTTAAAAGGACCACTTTTTTTTTTACTAGAAATGTTTCACTTAGCTCAGTTGTCTCCATCCTATGGAGGCTGTTATTGCCAAGCAAACAGGATTTCTTTGTTTCCTTATCATTTAATTGATCAGCAGAGCAATCTGTAATAATGAATTGTTTCTGAGCAAATTCTTAAATTACAGAGCGCAGCATGTAGTAACAACTTCATTAGCTGGAGCTTGGGGTTTTATCAGACTAAAAGGTTCATTATAGCGTTAACTTGAATTCACGTTTCCATCTGCACTGGAAATATAAAAATTAGAGCAATATTTAAAAAAAAAATTAACATATTCCTTTCTAAGCAATTATAACTGAATAAATTCCACCCTAGACTATTTGTTCTCTTACTTCTTTGTTTGAGGAGTATGCATGAATTAGTAATAAGACCAGTGATCCCCTTGCTGCTAAATAGGTTAGAGGAAAGAATATATAATTATGTATGAGCAAGGATGGGGGTTGTGAGAGACAGCTCTACAGATGAAAAAACAGACTAGCAGATAGAATATTGAGGGGAATACAATGTAGACAGAGAGTGTTTATTCTGGATGGGTAGCTGTATAGTTTCAACCTTGGTGGGTGTGCTGTTGAGCACTGCATGGCTGAGCTGAACTGCAGTGCAACTCGCTGTGGCTCACTCTTGAAACCCTCACCCACGGAGAGTTCCCCAACTGTCACATGCCACTGAACCACCGTAAACAACACACACACACACACACACACACACACACAGCAGAGCCATTTTCATTAACAGAACCACTGGCACACTCAGCCCAGCTGGTCCCTGAGTCGACACTGGAACTGCACATCTGGTGTCAATGCTCTGTTAGAGGGAGGCCATCTGGATGGATGAAGGGAGGGGGAGACAGGAAAAAAAATGGGGAGTCAAAAGAGATTGGGGAGACAACAAAAACAGGACTCCTATCGATACTGTTCCATTCAACTTATGCACATAAAAAATGGATCTTTTTGATGTACTGTATACTCTGCGTGCATTAGTCCTCTTCTGAGTAAGAGGATTAGATGTCAAAGTAAGGTTTGCTCTCTGAGCATTTGGAGCTAATGGCAACGAACAGATAGCATGTTTAATGGCTCTGACTCTCAGTAAAACACACATCTTTGCAGCAAGAATAACGCTCCCTCTGTATTGTCCTTGGGCTTCCACAGGGAACTTAATATTACATAATACACAGAAACATTAATAATTCTTCAGAATTTCGATGTGACATTGCTGTGCATTTTAACTTCCTTGTCCTTCTTTCTGTAATGTATTATGTTATTCAGTGTTGCAGTGCCTACCAGTCTGTTTATATTAGAACGCTGACTGTTGAAGGCATGCCCATATAGAATCCACGCAACGCTCCAATTAACTCTGTTGAGTTGCATTTATACTTCAGTGGAAATTGCACATGCAGAGCTGTATAGCGGTTGATTGGACATGGTGTTCAACAGTGTCGCAGAGATGCTCTAGCTACAGCTGCAAGCATGAAGCCAAGATGCAGACACAAGAACAAGCCATGATAAAATCATCTTAGTCATCTACTGATGCACTGGCACAAGTCCAGAATGAAGATTGAAGGCCCTGCAGTGGTTTGTAGCCCTAAACAGGTGCATAATCAGAAAAGTACCAATAACCTCTTAAATGCATTATCAGTGACTCATGACATCCTCTTGTTAATTTTTACTGATCACAGTTTGACCTCAATGCCATTTAGGTCTTACAGCTGTGTCAATATGAGGCAAAAGGTCAGAAACTCTTGGATACACCAGCATTAACGTACTTATATTTAAGTTAAGGTGCATGTACAGATACACACATGCCCGCAAACACAGTCATGCACACAAAGTGCCTCCTTCCGCCAGAGGCTGACTGAATCATGCTCTTATTAAACCTTGATCGGAATTCGAGCTAGAGCATTATCCACTTACAGTTATTAATGCTGCAGCTCTCTTGGGAGGACAGAGCAGGCAGTGAGGGAGGGAAGCACACCACACACATACAGATGCTGGCATAATAGCTCTATGACTGGAGCTAGGACTGTTTACTTTACATTCATGGAGGAGGTTTGCATTATTTTAATGGAGTGAGGAAGGCAAGGAATCGGACAAACACACATCCACTATGAAAAGAGATACAAAAAGTACCCAGCAAAGGTAATCCTTGAACAGATACATTATAAAACTAATCAGGAAAAGTAGTGAGCACCCAGATGCTGTAACCCTGTACTAGATGCTGGATGAGACACAGCAAAATTGCTCTGAAAATCCAAGCCTCAAGGGAGACAAAGAAATAGAGATTCTCCTTTTACTTCTTTCCAATGTACTTAAACCTCAGCCCTTGTTAATTAGAAATCCAAAGACATTCCCTCTTTTGGTGAAGTTAAAATTAATATTAAAACTGCACTCTTTGCTGCAACTATGAAGATGTATGCAGAAACAAAAGAGTAAGAGATGTACAATAATGGCAGACACAAAGGCAATTTGAAGATGTTAAGTGTTTGTATGATTGAAGGTTTGAAAAGCCTGTCATAGAAGATGGAGAGGTCTTACAAAAAAACTAAATTCATGCAACATTTGTACATATTGTCATGTTACAGAACTGAGATTAATTTGCATTGCTTCCAGGCATAGGAGCAGAGAGCTGTGTCCACCAAACAGAACAAAACAGAAAGCTTAGCAGCTGTAGAGGGAAAATATTAACAGCCAAACTCTAAACATATTTAGTCTGTGTTTGTATGTAGATGGGTGGACTCTTTCCAGTGAGTCATAGCACCTTTAACCTTCTATCCTTACTTTGATCTGTAGTTTTATACAGGAAATCAGCAACAATTTGGTAATCAATGCCAAAAGTTTTCTGGTTCCATTGACATTTCTGAATATTTGCTTATATTCATTGTCTTCAATGATAGTAAATTAAATATCTCTGGATTTTGGTTGGCTGAAAAAAGCAATCTGAAGGCAGACTTAGACTGTGATGGACAATTTTCTGTCTGTCCAGACAATTAATATAGTAAAACAACTGATCCATAATGAGACTAATCATTAGTTGCCAGTTAAGTTGCTTTAACACTGCTGCACAAGCCAAAGTAATCTAAAATCAGTATCTCCAGCATTGGCTTTAAAGAAACTGTATTAGTTTTGGTTTAGATTTGTGGCTTTAATTAAAGTCCCTCTAAGGGTAAAGGTTTACTGGAAACCAATTTAAATTGTTGCTACCTACAAAGATGCCTTTTAATTGGATAGGAATGAAGCATTTTTGTTGTGATTTAAGTGAAAAATTGCTCTGTAATTTTTCCAAGGGTCATAAATGTTATAACAATCATAAGATGGCTGAGTACAGATAAAACTTACTGTCGAGTCCTTAGCTAATGAATAGGTGCAAAATGTTTTCCTTTTACATCAGTCAGTGTCTGACAGTTTGTTGCACTGTATATTCATAGGAAGTACTGACAGTGAATTTGGTGACTAAAACATCTGATTTGTACCTGTAGTTTGCAAAAAATCATTCCCTCAAGTGTCACCAACTTTAAGCTTTGCACGTTTTAGTTTGCAGTCCTTTCTAATTCTTAATAGTCCTTCCAAGAGTAACAGCACCTGTATGTGCATCTTCCAAGACCCATGAATTTTCCTCCCAGGGATCGCATGATACCAGCAAAGTCTTACTGCTTGGACAACACAGTGATACAAGGGGAGTGGAGGCTGTTGAACCTGAGCCAGGCCAGCACGACAGGGGGAGGGAAACACATACAGGGAAAGGGGAAGCGACAACTGTGGCTGGATCTGGCTTTGATGAGGAGGCATCAGAAGGAGATGGGGGGGGGAGCTCAGTCTTCGAGGGAAGCAGGTGTGTGAGGAGGTGATAAGGATGCTGTGGCAGGCACTACAAACACACACACGCACACATACACATGCACACACACATACAAAACTAGAACGTACACATGCATGCTAACAAATAAACAAACTCCAGCAAATACCACTTGCTTAAACTGTTCATTCAACTTCAACACAAAATTGAAATGGCATCCCTTCAAATAACTAAGCTTGCACTAGTGCTGTCCCTAACTCTTTCTATTCCCTTGCATCATAAGAAGACAGACAGAGAGTTATGGTGTAAGAAAAATTAAAGACCAGGATGAAGATGATAAGAAAGGGAAAATGAGAGAGGTTGATTTAAGGAGCTAATATTGTGGTAAACATGTCTTTTCTGGGGGAGAAGATGTGTGTTTTTCTTTGTGTGTACTGTAAGTGTTTTCTCTTGCACACATATACCACATATATATTAATGTGCTATGTCCCTGAGGAGTGCTTTGTGGCAATGCGTGCTACGGCACAGAGAAAAGTAATTTATGGATAGGATATTTTTTTGGCTCGCTTATTTCAGAATCCATTAAGATTAATTAAGTGTTGCTAAATGTGGTGCTATGGAGTTCAGATTTCGCAGATGCATTCTAATCATTAGCTCACAGTTTATTCAGCCTGCTTAACAGCTGCTAATAGTCTGAGTGAAGCCAGACCAGAGTGTTCTAATGGTTTGAGAACAGCAAGTACGTTGGGCCGGTCGATGGTGAATTAGTGATTGAGAACGGCTACCGCAGCGTTAATGTATAAACCACTGTGTGTGAATGTAAATCTGAATCCCACACACATCATTATAGTATGCACCTGTCCATGCTTGTTAATCAAAGGCAGGGAGAGAGTAAGTGAAACAGAAAGGAGGCAATTAGGCAATCTGTCATCAAATATTTTGTTTGTTTGGCAGGAAACCTGCATTAAAGAGTGAAAGAGACACAAGCACCAAAGCACGCTTAGCCTACTTCATATCCACTGTTACTTCAGATAGACTTGCACAAGCAATTAGCGCCAATCAGGGATTAATTGAGCTAACACAGAAGGAGTAGGGCAGTTTTGGAATTATTCTGCTTGAGCTTCCGTCGTAAGTCCAATTAAACATCACTGAATTGATTGTTCACTATAATTGTTTGTGCTTTTCTCAGCATGTGTGTATATATGTGTATGTTCACATGTGGTTGCCCTACACAAAGCACTCCATATATATTTTCAACCTCTATCTTCTGCGAAAAATCTCAGCTGTCTTCCTCTGTGCTTTCCAGAGTCCATTGTTTAATCACAGTTTGTCATGCATTTTCCTGGTACCTGAACTTTAATTGCTGTTGTTGACATTTTCACTGTTACAAAAGACTTCATCATGAGACAGATTCACCATACCATACCTCCCAAAATTTCACGCTTGTTTAGCGGCTGGTATATTTATATCTATATGTATTGAGAAACTCAAAAACATAAAATAACAGCTGTGTACGTGTGAAGCCTTGACAGTCTAAATATCTGACAGGTCAATAATTAAAGTTATTGTCATGTGTTTCTTTCCTCTGTGTTTGACTATTAATGTTCTCAATTGCTTTAGGTAGTTTAGGAGAGGAAGGTCTGCTCATCTGATTTATATGCAGGTTAAGATGATGCAAATTTACATGAGAATTCATGTAAAATCAAGATTGAACCATCGCCTGTATAGCATTTTAATAGGCTGCCCTGTCAAATTAGAATTACTATGTTGCAATCATATGCCTCTGCACACCAGTCAAGCAGTTTACATCCATGTCCGTCCAGAGTCATATTAATATGTGTAGTAAAGACTTTGAAACATTTAATGTTTGCATTTCCAGTAGTTGTTATAGTTGTTTTGTTTTTACTGTTCATTTAGTTTATTATGAGCAGTTTCTTTGTATTCTACTGCCAGGCATCTGCTCTTGAAAGAAGTTGAAACTGTGAATGCTTGCATTAAAAGCACTGAGGAAGTTCTGTAGTTTAAAATGTATTTCAGTGAGTTCAAGGGAGGATAACTAACAGCAACACTGCAATCTGAGGTGCCTCGTGGAAGGCATCTTTGAAGAATCCCTGCTCACCTCTGGTCTTCAAACAGAACTTCAGAATGGACAAGAGAGCTGTACTTGCTGAATGATGACATGATATGGTGATAAGCTGTTAAAATCTGCAACACGGTGCCTAACAAAGCTTTAAAAAGTATTAATAAAATGAGGTCATACTGATTACCATACATTTTATTTTTATTTTTTTTTACATATATTTTAAGTAATGCATTCGTCTGCATGAGAGTTGAATCAATGAATTCACATATGCTTTTAAATTTGTCCAAAAATGATGTAGTGTGGCACAGTGCACTCAACTCAGCACACACAGTCTTCTAATAAAAAAATCTAATATTTTAAATACTTAATCAAAACATGAATTAATTCAATAAAATATGCAAAACAGACAAGAGTAATGTTTATATTTTATGCTGAAAAACATCCTGAGTGGATGACTGCGCAAGGACAGACTTGTGTTGTAACCAAGTCATGACAGAACCTGGTTGTCTGAGGCAGTCTGAACCGAGCTGGCAGAGAAAAGGAATGGCCTCTTTACAAATGCACTCAAATAAACTTCTACCCTGAATATCAAATTTGGTGAAATTTTAAGTGCCTGCACCACTTAAGTCATCTTTTCTTCTGGATATTTTGAGCTTTTCACACTGGTTATGTCAATTCACCAGTGGGCTATAATTCAGGTATGTTTTATGTTTTAAAAAAGAGTTTATTTGATAATGGGAATCTGTGCGTCATGATCATCTGACGCAGCACTTTTATTTCTTTGGGCAGAGGGTTGTACTAAGCAGCAGCAGCAGCACCTAAATTAGCTGTTTCAGCTGTGTCCTAAAAGGAAGTTCAAGTCTAGTATGGAGGGTGACCATTACATTGCATAAATAAAAAAACAGTCTCCACTTATCAAATGACACCAGTACTATCTGCCTTTTATATTTTACATAAATAAAAGGTGCAAAAGACAGCAGCACCTGCCCATGTCTCAAGAAGTCTTGTGTTGCAATGAATTTATCTTTTTGAGTCTTTTTCTCCTGAGCAAGAGCTTATTTGTCATCATATGGTCAGGTATCCATGTTGCTTCTCAGTGATATGTGAATGTACTTTGCAAAGGAACATCATGTGCTTGATGCTCTCTAAGAGCCATTTTGCACTTAAGATAAGGACTGATAAACTGTCAGATGTTGATAAGTCCTGATGTACAGTGGAGGAACTGTACACTTATCTTGGTTAACTTTCTTCTATAATGTAATTTTGACAAGCAGAGAATTTCTCACTACAGTTCCATGTGCAGCAAACTTGTGGCCTATTTCCACATCAAGCTAACATGATATATAAAGGCTGTTCAACGGTAATATAGAAATTCCTTACACCATATATGTATGAAAACACAGCCTTTACTGCTGACTGAATATAAAAACTTGGAGACCCACATCAGTTTCTTCACAGATAAAACAAGCAACAATATTTACAGCCTGAAAAAAAAAAATCATTTTCAGCCTATTTACTGTCCTGCTATCCCTTTCTTTTAGCTATTGCCATTTCACCACACAATGAACAATCAGTTTACCAGACACTTAAATCCACACAAACAGTGCGTTTGGCTTAGCAAATTACATGAATGGAGTGATTCTGTTAATCTTTTAATCCATTTTCTACTCAATAAGTGACACACCTTAAAATACAAATTAATTATGTTAAAAGCCCCAAAAGACTGTGTGTCTGTGTTCCTTCCATAATAACATTAACAAATGCAGCATCTATATGTGGATGATAGATCACATTTTTCATTTTAGAAAACACTAAAACATCCTTAAATGTTTGACTGCAAAGGCTTTAGATGCTCCACAAACAGTCAAAAGTGAAAGTGATTAGATTTGATGTCTAAAATACACCAGCATTTCTTCTATTTAATAGCCTTTGAACAATCTCATATTATTAGACTGTAGTCCAGATTATCAGAATCACCACAAAAGGGTTTATTTCTTTATCATTTTCATTCATTCCTTTTTAATGAATCACAACCAATCCTGTCTTGATTCCAACAAACCAAACCATAAAATTTTACTCATATTAAGGCTGTCCATTACCTTTGATCCCCTTTTACACATCATATCACACCTTTAGTACATCAAGCCATGAATGATCCCTGTAGGTCCAAAAATATCACATAAGAAACATTACATGATCAATAATCTTGATTGATTAGGTAAAATTTAATAATACTATACTGCAAAGAGTAGCTCTGCAGTTGCCAAATGCATTTATTTTATACTCAGTGTGGGAATTTGTAGTCTATCATGGCAAGCAAGAGGTATAGAAGAGGTTCAATGCAAAACCTCTTTAATAGCATATTGTTAATAGCAGGCTTGGATGACGTTCAGCTGAATGCAAGTTAACTTTGAACAGTTTTCACGAACAGTTGACTATATGGTCTGAATTTACTCCACTGGATTTTTTCAGGAGAGTTGATCACAACAGCTCTAGCAGTGACAGTGAGTGAAAGAGACAGAAAATGAGTGTCACTCTTTTGTCATTGTTATTTGTGAAAGGCCCAGATCACAGTCGTAGCCTGGGGCAAGGCTAAAGGAACACAACTGAACATGAATTGTTTCATCTGTTGGATACGGAAGTGTCTGTTATCCAGTATGCAGAGGATGCAAGCAGGCAATACAAACCAACAACCTGATTGCTTTAAGGGGCTTCAAGACCCCTTGTGACTACTGGCTCCCACCAAACATCCATCAAGGAAAATGATGAGGTGTATGTTTGTCTCTACCTCGTATGCATTCCTGCACACTCTGACAGAAAGCCGTCAGCTATGGGGCTGGAGTGATTTTCCACTGGCATCCATGGAGAAAATCCTAGTTGGATTCATCGCTGCCTGGCTTTTCTGATGTGTAAGAGTGCTGGAGACAGGCCTAGCAGGTTTAAGCAGATTAATTAGAGTGTAGCAAAGACTGTGAAGAAATCTCTCTCCAATAGATGCTATATCCACTGACACAGCTTTGCATACCAGCAAGTCCCTGAGATGTGCACACTGCCTGTATCTTTCTCTAGCTCACTCATAGATGAATATTCCTCATGCCTCCTCACACATGATGGAGACACTGTTCGAGGGCAAAAGTCTGCCATGGTTCCCATTCATTCTGTCCCTCTGCAAGTTTAGTTCAATAACCTAACGCCCCCCCCAAATTCCTCTGAATGTGTTGTTGTCTGTTTCCATTTCATTCTGTTTTTGCTTCTAACATCAAATTAACTATTGCTATTAACTACTGCTATTCTACTGCAAATGATTTTCATTTCCCCATTATCAGAACATGTTGCTCATGCAAACATGGTTGCCCACAACATGAACAAAGGAAGAATCCCACGTAAGTGTGGACTATGGAGGCTGGTTCTTAATGTACAGGGTATTGCTCCTCAAATGTGGAAAGTGAAAAGAAACCCATCCAAACTCAAACCAAAACTTGTTATTCCCTTTACACTTTCTGTGAACACCCAATTATACTATCTTATCTCACTGCACTGATTGATACTGAAGAAAAGACAAAGGCAGAAAATAGAACCCCCCCTACCCCGAATCCTCATCACCATCATCATTTTCATCATTACATGAAATATGACCGAGAGCATAATCCCACAATGCCGTGCAAATGTCGACGTGAGTTAGCATCAAGAAGACACAAGAGATATGCATGCATCATCTGGCCAGGAGAACATCACTTGTGGGGAGACAGCCAGAGGCCCTAAGGAGGGGGTGGGGGGGTGAGGGGGGAAAACAGACTGAAAGGGAAGAGTAGAGGGAGAGGAGTCAAAGTTAAGGGTGCAGAACAACAGAAGGGAACTGAGAGGAAAGTGAAAAGAGAAGGCTGAGCAATATTAGGCATGAAAATAGGATGAAATGAGTGGGATATTCGCCATAGCACAGGCAGGGAAATAATACAAGGGAATCAAAAAAATAAAGGCATAATATCCCAGTACTGCATAATCTCCACAGATTCAAGCATAATGCATAATCTCCACAGGTTCAACAATATACCATGTGCCCTAATTCTGAGCCAATTACAAAGTGTGCCCTGTTTGGTTGGTTTGCATGTGTACATGGGTGTGGATTTGACTGGGAGGAGCTTGAATGTGGGGGGTGAATATGGGATTTGTGTGAGTGTGTGTGTGAGAGATGCATATTTCTGTAGTTGTGGGGATGAAACACAGTCACAATGCGAGGGCCCACCTTACTTATGGGGTAACACAAGTTCCCACAATGTAAATCATTAAATATTAGGGTGAAAACTTGTTTTAAGGTTAGACTGAGGTTAGGGTTAGGATAAGCTAAGGGTTTGGATTAGGTAAGTGATGTTTATTGTTATGGTTATGTGGTGGTTAAGCATCCAGGAAATTGATATAAGTCTATGTAATGTCCCCAAAAGTGATGGAAACAAGACTGTCTGTGTGCGTGCGTGTGTATATGTGTGTATCCAGTGTCTTCTGAAAGGTGTAGACAGCTGGGGTGTCCTTTCACACAGCATTCCTGAGCCTTTGCCTTCTCTATACTCTAATTCCCTTCACTGAACAGATTAAAGCCCAAATGACAAACACAAAGAGGCTGGTAACATCTGTTCTGGAGCACATTGTCCATCCCTCCCCATGCTGAGCTCTGTTGGTCACTCCTCAGTCCCAGTCCTCATGTGGACAACATCTGCAGCAATGGACTAGTGCACATTAGCTACTGGAGCATGAGACCGAGCTAGTCCACTAACCATGAGAGCATCAATGTTTACACAGGGACACATAAAACTGCATTCCACAGTTTTATCTTTTCTGTAATTGAATAAATGTTACCTTATAAATGTTGCATTAATTTTAGAATTTGAGTTTGAGCAGATCATCCATTACTTTTCCTCATGATGCATATGAATTTAGTTTGAATATTGTCTTGTGTCATCTTCCCCTCCCTGGCACTCAGCCTGAGGTTGCTGCAAGGAAAATGTAAAAAGCAGGAATAGCAAAATGTTGCTATTGGAATTCCTGTCCTGCAAATGTGCAACATCCACTTAACCTTGGTGCATCTGCTTCACATTTACACTCTTTTGCCCACCATATACAGCAGCTATACCAGTCTCCTGTAAGACTAACAAACTCTGTCTGTGACCTACAGAGGCTTTCTCAAATGCAACAAATGCAATTACACGGCATGCCATCCTTCATTGTAAACTAGTGTGAAGTGTCTTTAAGTAAGAAGTTAAGCCAGTATAGGCCCTGTAGCTCCACGACATGTGCTTCATATCACTTTTAATTCAGATAAGGGATTTTTACAGCTGCAGTGAAAGACTTAAGAGTCTTCACAGCATATGGTAAATGGGACATAGTCAAAGTGCCCAAAACTGCATGAAATGAATGGCATCAGATCCATACTAACAACTGAGAAATTAAATGGGTTTATAAATTTTGCAAAAGATGAATAAACATCGAAGCTAAACAGTCACAGATAACCAGATCTGTGGGTTGGGGAAATGAAGGGCACCTCATGAAATGATGTTCTGAGTGTTGGAGATGAGGCATTAATCTTGGGAGAAGAGCAGAAAGGGACTGGTATGCAATGTGTTATTGAGAAAAATGTGGGGTCCAAAAAGTCAGGACTATGCAGAGAATATGAGACTTTGGTAAAATGGACAAAAAGTAAAGCACAATGAGGTTCTAATTTGTAAGGCATGCTGTGCAGGACGCTTTGCAACTGTTTCATAATCAGGTACTCCACTTAGACACTTAGTATACTCGCTCTGAAACTGGCATCCAGTTCAACCCTTTGCCCTCGCAACACCAACAGTAATGATTGCTTGCTTTACACAAACAGACACATGTCAGACTGGATGGAATGTTATTTGCTGTCTTGTTGCAATTACATCCTCTACAACAGTGGAAAATGAATTTACACACACACACACACAGCAGCACTTTGGGAATTCGTTGGTATAAAAGGCAGTGGCAGACCATAGAACAGCACTCACTCTGTCTTGTATAAAGCATTTATTTATGAAATAACCTAACACAGGTAAAAAGCATGAGGAAACAGATGCTTAAGTGTGTGGGCTTGGGGGGTTGGATAAAAGAAAGATACTACATTCAGTGGGTTTCATGAATTAATCAAGCTTGTGGATATTCCCTCTCCTTTTTACTCACTGAAGTGTATACTGGGGAAGTCTGAGGTCATCCTGCTGCTGCCCTGACCTTTCCACTTTTTGTGAATCAGAGGATATGATGGATAGAGTTGTTGACAATTTCTGGGCAAACTGTGATGGAGGTGAATGAATGGGCAAAAGGAAGTCTGGTATCTGACACTTAGCAGTTATAACAGTGCTTTGGCCTAGATTGGTGGAATGTTGGGTAGGCCACATGAATAATAAACCAACTGCAGAGCTCCTCTGGCTGGCTGGCTGATGATGTTCTTCACTCTCATCACCCCAGCCAGACTGGAGACCACTGAAGGGAGTGGATAAGCTTACTTAAATTAGTGGCAGGACACCATGAAAATACAGGCTATATTTTAACACAATGGCTACATTCCAGTCCAGTTTAATATACCAGGAAAGGATGAAGATGCTTCATTATACCCAATACTACTGCTTGTGAATGTGCAAAAGTCCCTTGGTGTTTTCTTTTTTTCATTAGAAACAAAAGTGCTTGAAGATGTCATTTTACCCACATACCAAGACAAGCCTTTATGCAGACTGCACATCAATCACTGCACTGCAACAATTATGAACTATTATCATGTTGCTGAGAGACACATGACTTAGCTTTGTCACAGTCAGATGCACACACAAGCAACAAGGCACTTATGCCCGTGTACAGACCCATACATATACACAGTATGAGCAAATTGGGTTGCTCTGGGTAAGTTTCAATATTGCTAATGTGAATTTCCTTTTTTTAGCCTGTTTTTTTACTTTAATCCCTTTTGCAAATCCAAATATTGATACCTGATTTTACACAGTGGTCATGAAACATGGCTGAATGTTGCTTTCCCATAAAGAGAAGGCTACACCAAGCTGCAGCCCCCATAGATGGCAGCCGTTACAAGTTACAGCTTTATCTATAAAAGTGTGAAGGCCTCATTCAAGGACTGCTAATGGAGTAGCTTAAGCCAGCGCCAACTCATTTAAAAGGAGATGTATAGCCATATTTCAAATTCAAATGTTGAAACACGACTGCAATAAATTATAGCCAATATTGTACTGTGTGCGGCATCACAATATATTACCTTGAAAGGTAGACAGCAGCGTGCAGTCAATCATTTTGTGATCCATCATACTGAAAATGGATTGTGCAGTACAGTCTTTGCCAAGTCCTTATTCAAACATGTAAACACAAAATCAAATCATCAAATGTCTTTGTATGCATAGCATGGGTGAATGTAAATATATCAGGTATGAAAAAATTAAAAATAAATATCATGATTAATTTTTTTTATCACAGTCTTCTCTTGGACTATACTGAACTAAAATTCAAGGCTATCTTGACAGTGTGCACTGTCTGTCAGAGAGGGACAGCACCATTCCCCACTTTTTTGCTGGAGGATCTTCAATCTGTAGGCAAGACACCATAGGCAGACAGAAATATTTGGTTTATTCATAGCAGGGATCCTCAGTCATGAGCTGTGACAGGTGCATGGCAGCAGCTTGACCTAGTATGACCCTTACTGAAGTTTTGCCAGTGACTTTTTAAACACAACCAATGTTATACTCACGAGCTACTGAGCTACTGTCATTTAACTGGACTATACAGTGAATGCAGCCTAGTCTACTTTCAGCCATACATCTCTGAATTGATATTCTCAAATCCTAATATTTCACAAAGCACTTACACAACATTTCATTGGGTACCAAGATACTATAGTTTTACTTATGTTTTTTTCTTTTGAAGTAATTCCAACAACAGCCCTAAACATGATGATTCATTTAATAAAACAAAATCTCTTAAAAGTTGAAGAATTTAAATGAGGACAATGAAAGAAAATCAAATTACTGAACACAACACTGAGCCAAATTATAGCTTAAATCATAGATTTTAGATATCTATATTAGTTAGCACTGTAGGTTTTGTCTAGATGCTGACCAACAAATATTTCACCAGGATTTTCCTTGACAAAATTATCACTGCTTACTGATGGGGGAAACAATATATTGACAATTTGTGTATTACTCAAATTAATATTAAAATTCATTATGCATATTATGTGAATCTGGAACTGGATTAAGTAGAATCATCACAGAGATGCATGAGAAGTGGTAATGCCTAATGGAGATGATTTAAATTAAGGTTAAATTAAAATTAAAGTCACATTGCTTATTGCCAAAGCACAACCACCCATTTTAATTGATGTAATGGTGGTGAGATTCGATAAAATGACATGACTACCTGCAAGCTTTTTAACAGGGCATAATATGCACTTTATTAGGTACAAATGGCAACATCATGCAATGCAATACAACACCCTTGCCAATAACCTCTATCTTTTTGATACACATAATGTTAAGTTTTTAGTGACATTGTCAGAAATCTGTAAATGTACTGGACCACTTTATATGGGTGTTTCTAATTTGCATACACCAGGAGGGCAGAATATAAGGAATACTTCAAAATAAGGAAGAGAACACCACCACTAACAATGGCCTCATGGCTCAAACTTTTAATTGAATTAACACCTTTATGACAGTGATGACTTAAATTAGAGGGATCGTAAAGACTGACATCATGGCAATTGTATTGGATTGCCTTAGACTGTACAAGTGTACATAATAAGTGTATAAAATCATTTTGGAAACACATACAAAGAAAACTTTGAGTAAATTTATTGAAATAACCCTGACTGAAAAACGTAACATACCTGGAATTTACAAATACGTACAGCTGCTTCTCAAAAGAATTAGAAAGCTACAACAAAATTCAACACAGTAAATTCAGTTAGTACGCTTCTTCACACCAGGCATATGTTTCTTCCAACCAACTGTAAGAAAGTGCACCAGAGCTCTTAAAGGTGTTTGCATGGTCCAATTAACACCAGATGCTAGCCCTTAGCTAACTTACCGAACCTCATAATGCACAGACCTCCAAGGAGTGAGCATGGTCCAGTTAGCACCAGATGCTAGCCCCTTATCTCACTGTCTTCAGCCAAAAAATATGCAGAAATTAGTTCCACTTGCCTGGCCTGGCCACCTCTATATTAGCACTGTTATAAACAAGAGATAAGACCACCTTAAATAGATGAAAATAAATCTCCTATGTGTTTCCAAAGCTGTATGAAACTGACTGGTGTAATTTTATCATTGTCTTACACTGACACAAAGACAAAACAACAAAAGATGAGGCAAGCTGAGTAATTTAAAATGCTGCATGACGATGATAAAGCCAAATATACCATTATAAACACTCAATGTATTCAGTAGCAATTACAACCACTATGCACAAAATGCAAATAGTCCATTAAGATCCTATTAGTCTGTCTGGAGCATTATTATACATACATTTTATCTCCTGTATGTCCTCACTGAAAGCTACCACTGTCAAATCACTGTCCTCAGACCAGACAATTCCAGCTTTCCTAAGTTGTTTCTCATCATCACAACGTTGCAAATGCATTTGGTCAAGAGTGATTATATTTTCTCAACACACTATATTATAGCAGGATTCAAAAGAGAATACAGCATTCTGTCCAGTAAAAAAAAAGAAAAAAGAAAAGAAAAGAAAACTACATGCCATATAACTGCAATTTGTCAACTAATTCAAAGTGCTAAAGAATTTATTTGTTTCTTAGGTGATTTGTGTGACTCTAATTGAGTTGGACTCTGAGCTGTGTTGGGAAAAGTTGAACTGTGAACAGATAAACAGCACTGTCCACAACAGAAATGTAGAAAATGGCTAGTAGTGCTTATTACTGAACCCCCGGAGCTACAGCATCTGATTAAATGGATACAACTTGCCACGACACAAACAGTAAACATCGAACTGAGAGTAGCTTTAGAGGGGCACTTGACCCTTAGGGTAAATTTTCAGATTTATGTTTCAGTTACATCTCTGGTTTTGAATGCCTTAATGAAGATGCTGTAAATAGTTATGCGTAGCTTGCTGGCACACAAGACATTGATAGCTGATTAGATGTTGCCAAACTACAGCAAGCTGCCCCAACTGCTAAAAAAATGTGTCAGTGAAGCTTAACTTTATCCAGTGTGATCACCGCCTGAGGCTTTGAAAGAGTTATGCTCTTGTAATGCAGGTATATTGACAGATTTACACATCTCAGTTATGTCTGCACTTGAATGACCGCTCTTTCAACACAACTAGTTACCCATCATGTAGAGCATAGGAAATGATAATATTCATCTTGACACTCTTTTACATTTGTACACATCTGTGCTTCATCTAATCATGACAGTTTAAGCCCTGTGAATGTGTAGGTGAAGTGCACATACATCTATAAGTCACCTAAAATTTCACTGATTTACCCCAAAGAGATAGCATTTGCCTTTTCATGTGTCACACATAGGATCACTATTATTTTGCAGAAGGATGTTTCCCTGTGCTTTTATCAAAACACCACAGAAGACGACATGTAATTGTTGCTCTGTTGCATCATGATATGAAGATGACCGCTAATGGTGAAGGTGTCATAATGACAAAAACAAAGAGAAAGCAAACTGAGCCTCTACACGTCCACGGCTGGGAAAGATCAGTTCTAATCAGCAGAGTTCACAAAACTCAGTACTCTGCACCGGCTTAACGAGAGCAAGGCAGAGGAAGGCAAACAGGGGATAAGTACACAGGAGGGCTGTTGGACTGGTAACAGATGGTGCAATGTGGCCAACCTATCTACTCACAGAAAACATTGACAATCTGCCTAGGAACACACAGAGCTGGCAGACACTAACTTTGGATGTTGTCAATGGGTAAGAGTGAAATGCTTGATTAATGGCAACTTGCCACTTTCCAAAACACCGGAGAGTGCCTCCCAGCAAAACCCCCACTAAACCTTACTGTAAATGGTGTACTACATTTTCAGAATCTCACTACCACTCTACTTAATAATGGAGTTTAATCATTTTAATGGCCAACTGCAACCTAATTTCTACCAAAAATCCCACATGGCGATAGAGCCCAGACCTGGATCTACTTGACCAAACACGAATACTTTCAAATCTACTACACACATGATATATACCAGTTGTGAGAGACAACATCTACCAGACGGATGGGCACAAACTTTGGCACAGATTTTCATTTAGTGTCATCATAAGGTAAGCTATTAAAGGAAAACTAATGATTTTTCCATCGTTTACTTTACATTCAGTGCTAAGCAGCAACTTTCTTCATGTTCAGACGGTGAACAAAATTATACATGATACATATGGTTCTGTTGGAATTTACATTGTGTGCGTTGAGCTCAAAATACTGCTGTGCCCAAGAAAAGCCTCATGAAAGCACTAGCATGACTATAGACTTGGCTGGGCCCGTCTCAACACACCTGCATAATGTATTCTGAGTTAGGTTACAGCTCAAAACGGCATTACTTCCATTTTGCATGGTAAGCAACAATAGCTTGATGACAACATTTGTGACAGTTCTCAAGCTATGTATTATTTAATACATGCTCCTTTTTTTTTCTAGATCTTGGTTCATAGTCTCCAAATAGTCTCCAAGTACACATACTAGAATGAAAGTCAAATATTAATGCGACTAAGGGTATACTCACACTTATTTTGTGGTCTGATTCATTTGCACATACGTGAAAACAACAATCACACTCTGATTTGGGCCAAATAAGCAAGTCAAGATCACCAAGACAAGGTAGTCTTGGCTCAACTACATTTGAACTCTGGAGTGGTTTGTGCAGATCACAACTCAAAACACCAGTCTTGAGTGAGGCAAAATTGTATCAAATTATTCTCTTAAAGAACAAAGGAAACAAACCACAGGTCTGAAAATGCCCTAATTCAACAAAAATTTCAAATAAATGTCCAATGTTTTAGATCTCTCATCAAAGCAATTACTACAGAGGACTAAAAAAGACAATCCAGACACTAGATTTTTCTGGCACTGTGACTGCTTAGTTTGTTGGCCGCCTGTCGTTGGGAGGATTTAATTGATGATTGTCTGGCTGAGTGACTATACTTCTAATTCAGTTAGCACAGTCAAACAGAGGGGGACTCATCTTGCTCTTGAGTTTTGTGCTAATGAACACCCTTGCATCCGCCGCCCTCCACCCACACCTCCCTTCAACACATCACTGTTTATGTCTTTCTGTGCCTTAATAGTTTGAGGGAGCTGTTCTAATTCCATCAACAGCCACTCACTCTGATGATTAGTGCCAGTCCACTGGTGGCCTGGAGGTCACACAGTTGTTTGTTGATGTTGCTCTGAAGTAGTGCTCAGCTGCAGCATCTCAAAAAATGAAGACTGAAGATGTGAAAAGCTGGCTCAGTGGTTGGCCATATGTGATTGTACACACTGACAGCAGGTGACTGCTGATTATTAAAATTACATACTAGAATGTGAGAAAGTGACATGCTGCAGCAGTCAGAAAAACACAATGAGTCTTGTTTATCAAGCAAAAATACAAGACCTTCTAATAATAAACAGACATGGCCTCATTTTGCTGTGAAATGGCTGATGTTATCATTTGTGTCAAATATGCACCCAACAAGACTGTGCAGGAAATAGAATTTCAACAAGGGTGAAAACACTCCAGATTTGTGCCCAGTGATGGTCTATCAGCCAATACAGTACATGTTCCCTCACTGGTCTTGAATCAAATTTGCTTCTCTCCAGTGTCGTCCTTTCGGTGTTCTAATTTTCAGTCTGAGAAAAACGCTGTTGGGAAATCTTATGTTCAATTAGTAAGTTAATACAATTGTAAGTGATGCCGAAAGACAAGTATGTTAGTTGGTAATATTTTGCTTTTTTTTTTTTTTTTTTTACTTGCATTACTTAAGAATAAGTGTATAATTAAATGTTTAATTAATGTATAATTAAATGTTTTGGTAAATTTATAAGACATAAAAATATTACAGCTGCCAGCTGTAGAGTTTGCTGGAACATCTACACGATTTTGGTATTTTCTAATATCTGAAACAGCTGAAGTGTTTTTGCATTGCGTGAAAATGAATAATGCCCCTTCAAATTTCAGTTAAAACTCATAAAATGAACGTCAAACCACCAAAACCGAGACTGTACAATACAAATGCACCCAGGGGATCAGTGCCCCTTTAGTTAGCTACATTTTCTAAGCCACTGGCTGAGATACAATAATACATCCCATTAGAAAATTTGAGAATGTTTGTGGACTCTAAGGAAACAGACCATTCTGAGCCAGACTCACTGTCAGAGCATCCCTTCAGCACTTTCATTTGCCCGCTTGCTCCCACCCCAATGGCAACTTTGGCTGCAGCAATACTGGCAGGATCATGCGTCCCCTGAAGGATGCAAGCGATTATGCGTCCCTGTAGCCACAATATTCTGAATTACACCAAGTAAACAAAAGGGCTGCATTGGTCATACTGTCTTTTATGTAAGAGAAGCTCCAGAAAAACAACCTATTGACACTGTATGCCCATAGGAGTCAACCTAGTACAAAATAGGTTAGTGTCAGCTCTGTAAACTCAGAACATGACTAGAATAACTTCATTTGTGAGTAAAGATGTAAGCAAGATATCTGGATGTGGCAGTGAACATCAAAAATATAAGTGATGTTCACTTATATAAGGGGAAAAACAACACAAAGGGAAAAATTCAGTTTAACTAAACTGCAAAGCCTGAACACATTAATTATGTTGCAGTCCAGATTTAAAGGAGACTTAACAATTGAACAATAGAGAATCCCATAGAGCCTCATCGTTATCAAACAGCAAACGGTTCATGTTTAATATAGATTGGTAATGGGAGTATTTAGGTCCAGTGTCTGGTCCTAGTCGCACAGCAGCCAAGTAACACAGAGATTTTTTCAGGTACAAAGAACACTCCATTATGCACACACAGATCCCTCAAGATGTCCCCATAATCCCATATGTTACTGCTCCCACACACACAAATGCAGAGATCTAAACAAGCCTTCAAAAATGATTCAGTATCCAACCATACATCATTCAAGACTCGGATGACATTTCAAGAAAAACTGAAGCTGTTCTGCAGCCAAAATGAAAGCATATTCCATATTTATTTATTTATTTTTTGTTTAGCTTTAGCTCCTGTATGTTTAGTACTTAATAGTGGCAACAATATATGATAAGATGTGCTTGCTATCTTACAGTCCATATGTGTTGCCAGTACATAAGTAGCGTACCTCTCTTATAACAACAGAAAAAAATGATTTGTCAGTAATAATTGCAGCTCCTACACTTACAATGAACATGACAATTAACTCAGAAAATGAATTCAGAATGCGTGTTTGAGCTGCAAAATACAGATGAGCTTTATTGTGTTTAAGGAGAGACAGAAAATCCCCACAAAATCACTCTGACACAGTCATTGTGTTCATAAAGCCAGCCTTCATTCAGTCAAGGGAATCAGTGAGGCAGCTATAACATTTGTCTCTTGACACTATAACGACAGTTTGGGGTCTCTGGTCTCTTTATGAGAGAGAATTATTCAACGTATTCAGATACAACTGTGCTGTTCAAGATGTGCAATCTAAATATGATGTATAGGGCAGTGCACATTCTGATTACAGTGAGACGGGGATATTGTTATACTAGCTTTAACATTAGATCATAATCAACAAGAATATCAAACACCACAGCTTCTCATTTTAAATGCTAAAGCCAATCCTGTATCTCAGAACACACACACACACACACCAGAAGTTTCTATTTCATGGTAGATTTGTGTCCTCTCAAATACCAAGCATCTCCTTAAGCATTAGTATTTCCAGGACAGTTCACCACTATTGATTTGAGAGACAGGCGATGAAACAGCACCAGTAAAAGAAGACAATAGAACTACAAGTGTCTGATGTGGAAAAGGCAATAGGACAAAGAGAGGATTTGGTGCACAAATACACACAGATCTCAGATAATGTCTCCGCTGACTCGCTATTAGGAGGGCTCTTTTCTCCGCTTTTCTTTCTTTCGTACTTTTCGCTGTTTGTTTGTTTTTTCCTTCCTATTTCATGATTTCCCCTTGTAGCCAAACATAGATCCAATGTGGGTGATAAATCAGCATAACTTATAGCAGGACTGTAAAGATCATAATTCTGACAGGGAGTCTGTTCTAATGGGTTTCAAAACAGCCATTTTTTTTAGGTCCTATTTTATGATTTAAAACAGGACAAAAATCTCATCTGCGGGTATGTATATATGAATGCTTGGGTGAGTAACTGTTTTGTACATATAAAATGTAAAACTGCAAAATACTGTTTGCCTGGAATTCCCCATTTCTTCCTTGTGTACAACATCTCTATGAGAGTGAGAAACAGCGAGCACGAAAGACAATGTGGGTGTTTGTGTGTGCATGCGTGTATATCTGCGTGTGCGTCCGAGCGTGTGTGCATCTTGTTCATGGCAAGAAATCAGCTCAGTTTAGCACATAATGGAAATGTGAATAGCCCAGAGCGCCTCTCTCCCACACAGGGAGAGAACTGGCTGGGAGCATGCTGGATCTTTCCAAATGCAAACAGCGAAAGGCAGGTAGCTGGGTTAAAATCCTGCCCCTTTTTCTCTCCCTCCCTGGAGCGATTCACAGCTCTGCCCGTACATTACTCAAACAGGTCATCCAAACAGGTCTCACTAGCAGTCTGAAAGCATATTCATGCACATATGCTCACACATGCTACGCACACAGCTAAGCATACGCATACACACTTGTAGGTTCAGTGGGTAGGTGACGTTGCTCATATTATGACAGATGACATCTTATATATGGATTCCTTAGCACAACAGCCCCAAAATGTTATGCTAAATTTAACACAACACTCTACCTTTTTCAAATTCAACACTAACACGTTTTCATACACCACACAAAAGGTTACCAACCTCGGTACACACTGCATAACATTTTTTCATTGTGTCATGCAACAGTGAGATTTCTTGACCAGAGTGCTACCTTTGTGCCCAGAGGGACATGATGAAAACTCAGACTTACAGGCTACTTCCAGAGATGCGTTCCGGCTTACGGCCTCTCCTAGATAGTTTCGGGCCACACACACATAGCTGCCATCATCGGGCTTGCTCCGTCGTCCGTGGACGATACGTAGGAAGAAGAGGGAGCCGCTGGGCAGCAGCATGCGGTGGGAGCGGGGGTTGTCGCGGTCCGTCTCAACGCGCTCCCCATCTTTGTACCATTCCACTGTGGGGGTTGGACGGCCCTCTGCCTTACAGTTGAGAGTGGCTGGTTCCCCTTTGGACACAATGAGGTCAGAGGGGTGCTCCACAATGCGGGGAGGGAAGTCTTCCTGGCGAAGACGAGACCCTAGAAGAAAGATTCAGAGAGACCCATCAAAGAAAAAGCCATAATATTTACATACATACATAATTTTAATAATAACAACAATTTTATTATGTTTCAACAGCGAGAGCGGCGCGTCTGGAATAAATACAGTTAACTATTTAGTTAACATGAGCACATACTTCAACAAAGTCAAAATGCAGTGTAATAACTGCGAAGCAGTATCTGCTCACTGCCAAGTAAAACCAAATGTGAAAAAAAAGACATATGACTGCTGATTAAAATAAGATGACAAACAAAAATGTCAAGCCATATCTCTAAAAATAAAGAACACTCCAATAAACTGTCATCTCTTTCAATCTCTCACTGTTATATTTTCACTGCTTTTTAGACACTAAACTGCACATATCTGTAAATGTGATCCCTAGAATAAAACCGAGCATAGTTCCATTACAGTCCTTGAAAGGAAAGTTGATTAGCGTCAGGTTCTTACTGGCTACACTATACAGTGCATTACTACACTCAAGCTCTCATATTTACTTTCACAGACAGGAGCTGAGGAGTCATTACATCTCATTAGCTTTTTCATTAACACATTCCATCAAACACTGACATTGTCAAACATGTTGTCTCAGTGGGTGCAGAACAGCGGCTGCTACATTCAAATTTTTTTCTCTTTGTACCTTAATGGTGTGGATATGCAAAGTTTACAATTATCTTATCTCCTTAATGGCTACATTTTAGATTTTAGCAAATGAGTATTTGATAGTCAGTGCTCAGAATATGCCAAGAGAATGATTAATTTCAACTATCCATATAAGAATAATGTCATATTTTGTGCATCCACAGCCCAGATAACAACCCCTACTCTTCTCATTCATTCCACACCTTCAGTGCATTCTCTTAAACTCCACCTCTAAATGTCACAGAGGAATGACCCAAATTTAGTGCCAATGTACTTGTTTACAGGCATGACACCATCAAAACTCTCATCTGTTTCATGGTGTATGAGCACATTATAATATCAGTGTTAAAAGGTCTCCCCTTTCTGTTGGCTGCATGCAAACAAACCTAGAGTGTAATTTTGGAGGAGCCAAAACAGACTTTTCAGACTGTCATAAGCCAAAGAAATAAAGAAGATATAAATAAATGAAAATAAGGTTACACGGTCTCTTGTCTTTTGGCTCTGATGGTGACAAATCATACAAATTGCAAAGGCAACCATGATGACTGGCTGCTACACAGCAACAGAAATAAAGCAGCAAATGTGAGCAAAATTGATGTGGCAGCCTATAATGTTAAAAGGTTTGTTGACAAAAAGCATTCCATTAGCTGGCGCCAACACACCAAACCATGGTGATATACTATGTTTTTAACATGCTTTTAAAAGCCTATACATGTGTCTACATTAATGTGGTACCACAGCCACACACAAACACACAGTTTGTGAAATACTGACTTTATCTAATTGGTTGTCGCATTATCCAGTCTCCATTGTGGCTAATGCAGATTTTGAGATTTGTGCTGTCAGACAACAAAATTGAAATTAGATGATTTAAGTTGTGGGTGGTTCAGTGGCTCAGTGGTTGGTACTGTCATCTAACAGCAGGAAGGTCTTGTGGGGTCCTGTCAGTCTGTGACTGGCAACCCATCCAGGGGCTTTGCCTCATGCACCAACACCCAATGACCCTGACTAAGTGGGGACAGAAAATGAATAAATGGATGGATATTTTGATTTATGTGAGTCCCTTTATTAAATGTTGGCATTTAGACAGCTGAACAGTCCTGTATTGATACCTTCTTAGATAATGATTTATGAGTCTTAAAATAAAGATTCTTGGTAAAGACACATTGACAATAGTGGCATATGCAGAGCTGGAAGCTTTGTGTAAACCCAGGTCTTTTTTCCCCTCTGCCATTGTGTCTGTGTATAGGGATCTATCCATGGTGCTGAACCTGAAACTCATAGCTTCGCAGATGAAGCAGGTCAGGAGCATGTTGGAGCATGTTAGCAGGGACCACTCTAACAAAATTCACTTTGAGGTCACTTTTAGGGCTTCATTTGACTGTCAAGCAAAGAATCAAGTTTGACATGTCACCACCATAAAGCCAGTTCGGGCTCCACAATGTCAAATTCAGTGGTGATGATTAAAGATTTAGGATATATTCAAAATGAGCAATCTGTCCATGTATTAAAAACAAATACATTTTATTGTGCACAGACTGCAAACTCTCAGCATTATCTTCTCTAATATATTACAGATTACCTACAGTATTGTCACATGTAGTCAGTTCAGACACCATCTACAGGGATTACGTATACCTCCTTCATGCATACGTTTGAATTTTAACTATTAAATCAAAAAAAGACTAGTTTGCACTGAGGAAAAAGGTTTGCAATGTTTGTGTTGAGATGGTGTCAGAGGTGTGTTGGTTAAACCCCCATGTACATAAAACATTAGACAACACTTTTGAATCACCTTTCAGCAGCAGTCCAATACAAAATACATCCCCCAAACTGAGAGGTCAATCAACGCCTCCTTGAAATCATTTAGACAAACTTTGATCACTATAAGCTTCACAAAGATACTGTAGGATTCACTGCAGACTCATTGCTTTCCATCACTTTGCTTTAGAGTGCACATATGTACTGTACCAAATAAACCAGCAACACAGAACCAATTCAGATGTCCACCCAAATCTCCACCCACTCTATGTGTGGATCATACCTGCACCTACATTTACCCCACTGACACAGATTTATGTTCTGTGGTGCTGCAGGGGGGATAGCAGTGCAAAATACTTCACGATAAGGACAGCTCTTCTTGTCAAGAATTGTAGATAATGTCTCTTAGGTGCATCTGCACTTGAACATTTGTGCAGTAGGTCCATGCATTGTATCATTAACCTGTAGAAACAAACAATCTGGTGTGAATTTCTGGAATAGGCATCTTTTCTATGGCACATTAGACACTTCAGGTATAGGACATACATTTAGCTCCATCATTCACCTGAACAGCCTTTTGCATGAAGCCACAAAGAACTGACCCAATTTGTCCATTACAGTAAACTGTGAGGACAGTCATAGTTTTGAGCCAGTCCGTACAAGGAGCCAGCATATGAGCTACAGGGAGTTAAATTGATTAAAAGAATATAAAGGTTTCTTTTCTTTGAGAATACAAGCAAGATGAGGGTGTACTCAATTTATTTCGACTTTCAAACCACAATACTGAAAATAATGGGAATTTTGAAGCTACCAAAGACTGTGTTGAAGTAAGAAACGTGTTCAATTATGGCAGTCCTTTATGAATTAATGAGCAACTTTCGTCTTAGTGAGCCATTTAACAGTTAGCCTGGTACATTGTCTTAGATGAAGACTAAATTAACCAACTATGATATAGCACATTGGATTGATGCATTCAATATTTTAAATACAAATTCAACAACAAATCCACTGCACACCATGTGGGATATCATACTCGGTTTCTTTCTTGAACTGGCAAGACTGTGGGGTCGAATACGCGTCAGATCGCAATCCAGTGCGTCTTTATGAGGCTATACATGTGAGGCAAGACTTAATTTGAACCATAACATTTAATAACAGATGTATCCGTAAACTTACCAACGGTTTGGGTGTACAAAAGTCCACAGAGAAATAAATACTGTAGAGGACCCATTCTGGCATATTGGCCCCGTGAGCTATCGGCGCATGAATTCCTCCTCAAGCGAAAAAAAAAACAATCAATTAATCGGTCAGTCCTGTTTTCACTTGTGCGACTTTGTGCCAATTTACTGTGTCAAGTTAGTGAGCTAAGACAAACAAAACAATTATTTCAGCCGCTGGAAAAAAAAAAATCATTCTCGTTTGCATGTCCATTCTTCTTCCTCTCCAAAAGCGCACCAGTAAAGCAGTGGTCTGTCGACTCGCCGACACGTTGGGAAATTTCTGCAGTCACCAACTGCAAACATCACCGACGCCCAAAGACACTCCGTTTACCGATGGCTTTCCCAGCCCGACCGCATTCTTCTGACACTTTACCGGGTCCCACCGCAGTGAAACGCATCCATCCTCACGCGGGACAAGTTGAGAGATGAAAGGTGGAGATGGGATTCAGTCAGAGGTGAGTAGCTGCACGGTGCAGCGCAGCAGAGCCCCTCCTCTCCGCTCCGCTGCCCTGGGAGAAACTAACCGGCTAATACAACATACACGACAGATGTGAACATTAAACTCAGGAACACTTTATATTCTGTTTTTTGTTTTTTTAGATAATTGACTGCAAGCAGCTATTGCATTACAGTCTTTGCAGCATAATCAATATTAATGTAAATTAAAGTATGCTGCTTGGACCATTTTGTTGCTCGGTTTTGCTTTCTTTCTCTCTTTCAACTCTTTATTGGACGTCTTGACATTGCCTTTGATGGACTTTTGTAAGTACTATATAATTCTGTTTAATTGCATGGCTGTCCTTATCAGCTTACAAATAACAAAAGACATAAATGTCCTTTTCTTAAACAAAGTGTTTTGGTTACTTCTGGTCTGTTTCTGACATTTTATTAACATGCATCAAGACAGTCTACCAGGTTTATCTTAACACATTTACTAAAGCAGGGCAATCCAGTTAAAAGAAAAGAAACATCCCTAAACTCATGCTCTGCTCAGCCACATTGCACCTGTAACCTGAAATACAGATTCAGTTTTTTTTCCCCAAAGCCTTTGGATTCTATTGATATGTCTACATGATCCAGCCAAAGAACACAATGTGTAGATCAAAAAAATTAAACACAGCCCCCTGGTTTTACTAGGCGTCATTTTATATTCATGTTCATGGTTGAAAAAGCTATTACAAAGGTGAACAGCTGTGGAAAAAAAGGCACTTCATCGCTGCCCACTGCCCAAGGTGCTTATCCTGCCTTGTCGTCAATACTGCTCAATATTGTCAATAGCGTTATAAATGCAGTGCCTCACCATGAGAGGGGAATGAGATGGGCTACATCAGGTGTTATTGATCCACAGGGTGAAAATTAAACCATTTTTGGCACAGTGTTCACAGCAGTAGATCGAATAATAATTGTGGACGATGGCTAAATTGAGCCTGTATGAAAGGGGTGTAAAGTGAACACAATCATATAAATTGAACAGATCTCATCCATCAGAGAACTGTGCTTTCAATAGAATTTTCCTGTCTGATTGTTCTTGTGGCGGCTCAGCTCAGCTCATGGTGTTGTGAAGACCTCTTGCCTCTCAATAGCTTTTTGTTTACACTGCAACAGTGCAAGCCTTTAACAAAACTCCATTGCTGGAATAAATAGCCTTTGTGATATTTTTAGGACAAAAGAAAACTATATTATCATATTTCTGTTCCCAAAAACATGATGCAATAGAGGACTTGAAGTGGAAATAGACAACTTTACCTGCACGCTAGGCATTTTCAAGTGGTATTATGTTGGCGTTGCTGTCTCAAATACAGCCAGATTTCTCTCTGTTTCTCTCAGAGCTGCAACTACAAACAACAAAAAGCAAAAACAAGAATTTATTCAGACATTTAGTCTATAATGGATAGAAACAGTGCTAGGCTGCCAGTCTGACTGATCACTCAGACTTAATTTTCCCAGGAGATTTCCTGCCCGGTGGTAGACAGAACTGCATAGTGAAAACAAGATGTAGAGGGAACCAATCTAAGCACCAGTGCTGTTATTATTCTATAGCCATTGCACTGTACAATCAGCATTTACTTCATAATGATACATTAAAGCGTAAAAACAAGTAACCTTTCAGTTTTTCAGATTTTATGCAGTGGGTGACCGCAAGTCATAGCACATCCTGTCTTTTAGAAGTGCAAGGAGATAAATCGGCTTTTCAAGACATTAATGCTCTCATGAAATCCATCAAGGTGAATCTTAACGATGTGAGAAGGAAACTTCAAGAACATGTTGGTGCTAATTGTCCCAAATGACTCAATACAGATTTACGCTGCTATTCATAATAAGCATTAAGTGCCAAACAAATGTAAGTATGAATCTCATCTGTCTTTGTACAGAACACTGGGAGGGTAAATAATAGACAAAGTGGACAACTGCTATGGAGCTAAAGCCAAATCTGTCAGTGCCAGAAGAGATATTAAAATACTTAAAAATGTGATGATTAATGAGCTTCATCTAGTGACAGTTATGAGTCATAGACATGAAGCTTGAGACACTATGAACACTTTTGTGTAGAGTGCAACTCCAAGACATTGCTGGGTATTGCTAGTATCGTATCAACACAGACTTTAATAACACAAATGAGTGATTTAAATAAAATGCATTAACATGTCACAGGAAAAAAATGGAGGAGAAAATGGCATGTGGCTTGAGTAATTGCGTAAAGGCATTTGACGTCTATCATAAAGTCAAAAAACAGAATGTACGTTTATTGAGTGAGGTGACTTGACATTTATCTTTGAAGTTGAAGGTGATAAGAGAGGCAGAGAAAGCCTCCATCTCTCGTCACACACTGAGACAGACATGTTTCCAGGCAACATAAGATTCTGCTGTCTTTCTCTCGCAAAATCCAAAGGGCTACTGGCTCTCATTAATCTACCTCTCTTTCTGTCTCTCTGTTGATCACACATTGGAGGCAGTGTCAAGGTCACAAGTTTTGTCCGCGCCATTACCTACTCATAACCGTGTTTGCTCAAGCCAGGAGTGTTCCAGGTAACAGATGGTGTGTGTGACAGTGTGTTCAACACCAGGCATGCTCAGCCTTAGTGAGAGCAGACAGAGTAGACATGTGTCCTGACCACAAAGCCCAAACCTGTATACAAGTGACAAACGTCTGTCTAATGGCTTAAGGTGTTCAGTCTACTGAATGCCTGAAACAATGTACACCAATGATTTGAATACACTATATAGACAAAATTATTGGGGCACTTCACCCTTACACCGACAGGGAGTTTAATGACAGCACATTCTAAACACAGAGACATCTTTGCAGCTATAACAGCTTCCACGCTTCTCTGAAGGTTTCCACAGTGTTTTGGATTGTTTCTGTGGGATTTTTAGCCCATTCCTGCAGTAGAGAATTTGTGGGGTCAGACACTGATATTGGAGGAAAAGGACTGGCTTCTCTGTTCCAGTCTATCCCAAAGGTGTTCGATAGGGCTGGGGTCAGGACTTTGTGCGAGCCAGTCAAGTTCTTCCACACCAAACTCATCCAGCCATGTCTTTATGGAGCTTTGCTTTGTGCACTGGGGCACAGTCATGCTGCAATAGAAAAGGACCTTCCCCAAACTGTTGCCGCAAATATGGAAGCATAGCATTGTCCAAAATGTCTTGGTATGCTGAAGCATTAAGATTTCCCTTCAATGGAAGTAAGGCGCCTAACCCAACAGCCCCATACCACCCCTGAATTCAATAATAAAGGGGTATGTCCAAATACTTTTGTCAATATAGTGTATTTTCATATTATGTAAAGCTAGAGAAATTTAAAGCCACAATGAAGTGTGTTTTAGCCATTGTCATAATAAGTCACATTTTAAATCACAACATTAAAATCTAATCTAAACACTGTTGATGTGTTTTGATGTGTTTAGATTCATTTCAAAATACAGTAATACATAAAATATAAAAACCAGTGGCATATCGCTTTTAGTTGAATTATTAGTTGACGCTGAGAGGCTAAGAGCACTGTGTTCACTTCTTATAGTGTATCAACAGGGCAGTAGAAATGGAACTTTTTCACTATCCTAGCCAATTTTCCATATTACGACATACAGTATAAGACTCATCAAAACAATACTCTTAAGTACCCTGGCCTTTCCATCAATACGAAGTGCATTTCTGTATATATTTATTTTTTTATCCTTTTGCTTCCCTAACTTTATTGTGTAGCAATATCTTATCTTAACAAAGAACGACATCAAATACAAAAAATACAGAACAGACAAGAAATGTGGTATATTGTTCCACTGCGACAGTAAGATGCGTTTAGCAGGCCACTGGTTTCAGCTCATCATTTTAGACTGCAGAATGCCCTGGCTTTCAATACAATAAATAAAGTTGTTCCATGTGAGATCCATTATGTTTTGATATATTGTACAATCCATCAGTTGCACAGACTTGGGCCTTTGGTGGCTGTGGTTCGTTTCAACCTGGCACATGTCCCTCTATTGTTCAGATTGGCTGAGCTACAAAAGTTTTATTAGAATAATATGTGGGGGTAGTTTTTGTGGATATCATATTCTCTGCTTCCTCACAAATGCAACATAAGGTAGTTGGGGACTGAGCAAAGAGAGACAGTGCAAGCTGACTGTGGAATTGGTGATGGTCCAGCAGACTGTTCAAAGTGCAAATACCTATGGGGCATTTGGGCCTTTAATAGTCCCAAGACAACACTGCAAAGTAGACTTTGAACCAAGGCATGAAAATTGATGGTCACATGGCAAAGTACTGTACTTGGACAGTGCTGTGATACTGTGAAGTATTCAAGATGAAAACAAGTTGGCTCGCTGTATTCCTGTGCCTGGTCACACCACCAGGGTTCTCATTGATTAGCAAAAGCTGCTGGGTTCAAACATGCTGGATATGGCATTTACCAGGGATGGAAAGAGCACTAGAAGTTAAGTGCTTTCAAGCAACTTTACTCAAGTACAAGAATTACTTGTACTTACTTGTAAGAATGGAAATAGATCAAAGTAAAAAGTAGGTCAGTATATGCTACATTTTTAAAAGGGAAAATGGGGGTTGGAAGAAATGGAAAGAATAGTTTCCATATGATGATAGTATCATATGACAGACCTAATAAATTAGAGAGCACATTTAGACAATAAAATAAAGTGCACTAACATGTCAACACTGATCTTTTATATCTTTTATATTTGCAGCCTGTGTATACAACTGATCACCAGTTACACAACATCTTGTTGATGAAAAGATCTGATAATAACAAATTTCTTTCATTAGCTTAACAAGAGCAGCATCTACACAGATGGTGGTATCCACCTTCAATGTGGGTTTGTAATCTGCCAGTAAACACAGAGAAGAAGAAGAACAAGAAGAATGTTAAATACTTTCAATTATATAAAATGTATTTAATCACCTGTCTTTGCTCCCTATATTTTAGCCCTTCTCAGATGTGCACAAATTACAGGTTGTGTTTTTTTTAATTCAAAATGCGAACTTGTCTCTTATCTTACTGGTATCAGACACAAGAAGCAGGTAATTATCAGTTATTGGTTTCAGCTGGAAAGAAAATCCATATCATGCATCCCTAGCAATTAAATGACCTGCTACTTGTAGAATTAACACCAGAATAACTCACCAGGGCAGACAATGCAGATATGTATAAAAAATAAAAAACCTCCACAAATGTTGCAACCACGTTCTCCTCAAAGAGAAAGTCACAGCTGGTAGTGACTGTTTTTGTAATCACCTGTCTGAAAGTCACTCTGCAAGCATTAAGCAATGTGAAACCCCCTCAATGTACTCTGGTTTCAACTTCTTTACTCGATCTTTCTCAGTAATATAACTAGTCTGCTCAGCCTCTCTGTCCCACTTCACTCCTCAAAGTTTTCATATATTTTGAGATGAAAGAGCGTTCAGCAGTTGCTGTGACAAGGATTAATATCAAAAACAGCAGAAAGAGCTCATTTTTACCTCACTGAAGGTAAAAAATCTCTAGTGAACGCAGAGGTCACCACTGGAGGATCCACCATAAGCTTTTTAGCACTGAGCATGTAGCCAGACCCAGCATGCACTTGTTGTATGGTGCAGCATAAAGGACAAAAGTCCCCTGCTGGGTCAGTCACCATCTTGGACGTGCTTGATTGGGTCACTTAGCATGCTCAACATGTGGTGCATTAAGGTTGACATAACCATTTTTTTTTTAACCTATTCTGAGGTACAATAATGCATGCTGATTTAATTCTAATCATATTGCAATGTTTTATTGCTCACAAAGTGCTAAGCCAAGCCTTGTCACAGCTGCATCTCACCTCAGGAGATATGAAAGATGCAGTTGTACGAGAGATGCAGAGGTATGGGAAAATTTACACTAGGTCGGTAAATTTTTACATTTATAACCTGTATCTTTTTCAGAGTGTCAGGCAAGTGCAGAGTGTCACCTCTCTGGGGCTCTGCCCTATTGGCACCACAGACATGCCAGCAGCTTCTCCTCTGCTGCCGCTGTTGATTTGGCTCCTTTGTGTTCCACCCCCAGTTTGAAATGCAGCAGAGTAAAGAAGGACAACAAAATACTTAAGTAAAACAAAACAGAAAAAAAAGAAAAAGAAAAAGAAATACTCAAAATAAATGTAATTGATGTGGGGCTGTCACATCAGATATCAGCGATTCTCGTTACCTGATTACATTTACCCAATAGCACAGTGAAACACTTCCATTATTAGCTTATCAACTTGCTGCTTTCCTTTTTATAAATGATTCTTTCTCTGCTTTTAGTTTGTTCATCATGCTGCCTCGTGCACCTTCCACCTCCTTATCTCTTCCCAATCTTCGCAGATTCATCAGCTTCATTAATTCATCAGCCTTATCAGCCTATCACTCTCAGCAAAGTCATCAGCCATCACCACCACCACCACCACCAGTGTCTAGACTCCATGGAGGATTCATCTCGCTGCTCCTCCAGGCAGGCGACTCTCCATTACAAATCTCCTTGTCGACTCCATCCACAACTAATCATCACCTATATCCATAATAAATATTTATCTTTATTTCAATAATTTGTCTCTCTCTTGATTGAAAGGTGAAATTGGTGATTTTTAGTAAACAAGGAGGACATTGCCCATTAAGTATTTTTTCTTTGGCGCTGCAGGGATGGACACAATACTATATATATATATGGTGACATATATATATGGTGTCATATATATATATATATATATATGACACCATGGGCTCTTTCACGCTCTTGTGTGTGTGTATATGATTCTCCAGATCGAAACTATTCTTTAAGACACAAACTGTACCATACCTCTTCAGATGCAATTTGACAGTAATGTACAAAGGACTCTTGAAATCAAAGTTAGACATCCAAAGATGTCTCCTCTCAAGACATAGTTTTCTTGCTTCTTCAGTATATGTTCATGCTCCACAAAACACCATTGAACTCCTGACACACCTTGCTAAAGTGGAGCGAGAAGGACTCAATCCTTCCAACTCCATTTAAATGCTTTCAAGGTTAAAAAGGCCCCATTCAGCTTCTGAAAGTGGAAGCAGTACTTTGGAGGACACGAGTGAGATATCTCTCTAGCGACACAGACGAGTACGAGAAAGAAAGGGCTAGTGTTTAATCAGCCGTGAGGACATTTACACCATTTGTTTTTCCTCTGGATGAGCACAGGAAAAAAATAGAAAAACAAGGAAGAAAATGCTGCAAGCCATATGAAGGAGAAACCCCAGGAAGCACTGTGCTCTTAACATTTTCAGAATGGCAGATAATAGACTTCTCCCATGCGTGTAAACATTGCATTTCCATAGAAATGGCCTCTCTCTGTGTCTCAGATAGGTAGCCATGGTTGAGAGAGTTACGTGGCACTCACCTCTTAATCTTGTTAGATATTTCTAAAACGGGTTCTTTGGTTTAAAAAGGAAATTTTAGAAAATTTGTAAATACTTGCTAGTTCAATACGCCCTTTCAAGTTTTTGTTTTATCAAATCCCACAGTTCTGTTCTGATTATATTCATTAGAAATACAGCACAGTGATTTTAAGAAGAGTGGAAAACAGTGCAAAATTTAATGAAATGTGTGTAGTAATAATCTGAGGAATGATTACTGCACTATGGGTCTCATTTTAGAGTAGTAGGTGTGGGACTGTCTGTGTAGGCACAGTCTTGAGAAAATAATAACTGAAGAACAATACATGCCAGAAACCTAATACATACACCACAGGTTTCCACTAGAAACCTGTTGTGCACTAGTAGATGATCTGATTAGATTTTGGAGGACTGCAAAAATTTGCATTTCTGTGAGGTAAAATACAATCATTTTATTCTACTGTCAAGCTCAGGCAACAGCTCTATTTCTGAGGACATTATTCTCTCTTGGATAAATGGTGGGCTGCTCCATTAACGTGGTCCTGTGATCCAAGCAGAAGAGTTCAGGTGTGTTAGAAAGTGCAGGATGGTGAGTTTGACCGCTGATTTTGTGCATCACTTCCAACTCTCTGCTTTCTGGTCAGTCTTCCGTGTGTCCCTGGCCCATCGTCATGAGGTTTCTGGGTAGTGACCGGAAGAATGAGATCGTGGATACAAGTGACCGGGGGTTTACAGCTTCAGTCTGCGTGACAGGGTGAGGGACTTAGTGATCCAAAAAGACCTTGGTACCATTGCAGCTCCTTCACATCGGTGGCAGAATCTGCTATGGTAGTTCAAGCAGTACCCAGGGATCCAACCAAATCCAGTGGGAAACGCAGTGAAAATATTTTTCTTTTATTATAAAAAGGTAATCCTTCATAGTAGTCTCATGTTATTATTAAAACTGATTTAGAAAAATTAGCACAGAACTAGTCATCTACTGGTCATCTAGAAGGGTATCCTATCAACTGGCTGTCACCTATCAGCAAATGTTTTACCTCTTGAACTCACACTGCCTTTTAAAATCCTGACATAACCGTAACTGAAGCATTATATTACATTCGCTTGTCCCTAGTGATGACAGGAATATAGAAATGAGCAAGAGCTTAACTTGCATGTGATTCACACTTGGTGAGAAAAATTCAATACTCCTGACTCTCAACCTTGGAGAAAAATTGTGTACTATGCAGCTAAGGGCACTGTGTTGTACAGTGATGCTGTCTGTGAGACAAATAGCAGCACAACTGAGACCTATACTCACATGAAGCCTACTACATCTACACTACCCTAACATTACTCAGACACTAGCATCAATGGCAGCATTCAAACCAGTCATTTCTGATCTCACCATCAGTTGTAACAAAACAGACAGGACTGAAGTTAAGACTTGGTTTCTGCAGAGCTATGGATGATATATGACACATCATGCTAATGTAGCCATGCCATTTCTATATATATATATATATATATATATATATATATATATATATATATATATATATATATATATACAATGATTCATATGTCATTTAACAGGTCCAACAGTAAAATTCATCGGCTTTGTATTGAAAATTAAATTGGCTGAGGAAGCTGATATGATGTTAGGTCCAGAAAGTACAACACTTTCTTGTCCACTTGAATGCAAGTATTGAGAATAGAACTGTTTGTTGAAGGCACACTTTATTGTAACTGTCTCTAAATTAAGTGATCTGGAAGGTGGAGCAAATGTAACTTACAGAGGTTCAAATTTTGCTATGACTTTTATGTTCAAGGTTGATTTAGAAGCATATAATTCACTGGGGATGAGGATGTATGACAGGAATGGAGATGTCACCTTAACATTATTTCTTTTCCCTTTCAATGGCAATGTGAGAATTCAATTGAATTCAATTCAATTCAATTTATTTATATAGCACCTTATACAATCAAAATAGTCTCTAGATGCTTTACAGAGACCCAGAGCCTGAACCCCCGAGCAAGCAGATAGTGGCAAGGAAAAACTCCCTTTTAACAGGAAGAAACCTTGAGTAGGACCCGGTTTGCAAGGGAGAACTATCATAGAAGAACAACATGTTGATTCACATTTTTAAACTGGGGCCTTGCAATGTATCACTAAGGAAACCATGGATAGTAACACACAGTCTGATGTCGTCTTTCTTGGTGATTCCTTTGTAGAGTTTTCGCCTGAATATCCATAACAGTTCACTTAAATATACCTTATAAATATGGACTGTTTTATATCATACTGCAAGCCCATACCATCTCTCTGCCTAACCCAATGTCCAAATGGAAAAAAAAAAAAAAGTACAGAGGTTAATCTTTTTGCACAGATGCTGTACATGAACAGAACATATGACTGCATTTGTACATGCAAAACAGAAAACCCCTGTATGAAAATACATCTGCAATGCCTACATGTACAAAAGAGCAAACCACATATGCTATACTGTTCCTGGCACATGCAGGCATACGTCGTATACCTACATTTTCTTCAGTCTACATTGTGTATACCCACTTCTAGAGCCCATCTGGTGTCCATCATTCAGTGTGCTCCAAACTAAGCTTTATTTCCTAGGTTGACAAAGGCATGAGGAGGGCAAGTCATGACTTTGACATCCCCACAACAAAAGTCACACTCACTCCACCTCATGCTTTAGAAGACACAGACAGTGACAGAGATGCTGTCTTTTCGACCACAACTTAGACTTAAGATGTCAATCACAGTGAACACTTTGAACAGCAGAACCCTGAAAATTATGTTCATGACAATGACATTGACAATACCCTTTGCCCATTCCTGTATGGCATGGGAGAAACAGTCTATCACACATTAACTGCCTAAATATACTAAAACGGTGGAGTATTTGGCTCTGAAATAGGCAACAGGGAGTCCAGACAGACAATCATCTACTCAAAGAACAAGAGGTCTTTGCGACCTTAAATGAACACATAACTACTTGTTATGCAGAACGGCTGCATAACAAGTAGTTTTAGTTTTGATACGTAAATAGAGTCTCTAATGCAGAATTTTTACTTGTAACAATGTGGTGTTACTATTTTTACACAAGTTCAGGATTTCAGTACTGCTTCCACCACTGAGATGTAGCCCAAACTACTCTGTTTGACCTTAAACCAGAATATTTTCTCATTAAGCATTAAAATAAGGTGACAGAAGGTCATGGGCCTACACACACACAAACACACACACACACACACACACACACACACATACAAACAGACAGTGCTGAATGTGAGTTCACTAGATGATTTAACATCACGCTACAATTGCAAGCACTCAGACATGACATCTACTTTAACCACAGCATCAGTGTACTCACACCAGGTCCTTGCCAAACCGCATAAAATTTAAAACATGGTGAAAAGCTTGAAACAATATTTGGTATTTATAGGTTGACCTGCCTGCTGGAGCCTGTCACCAAAATGATCCTTACAGTCTATACAAAATGCATGGTGTTTGGAAGGGCAGAGACAGCTATTTTAACAAACACTGAAGGAACAGCATGAGGCTCTTTCAGTTTCATCATCTGACTCATTCATTACCATCCATTGCAGACAGTGGTATTCTTTATAATATACGTGTCCTGCATTATGAAGTTACTGAATGGCCATAATTAACATCAGATTCATTTTGCCAGACAGTATCATAAAACAAAATCACACCAGTGGGGAAACAACAAAAAGGAGAAAACTGACTAGCTGTTAATGGCCAGTCATCATAAACTATGGTTAGTTCTGTCCACATTTTGCCTGATTGTTGAACTGTATCAGCTTACATTACAGTTCATATTGGTCTGCATTTCCCTTCACTAGTTTTTCCCTCTGTGTGTAACAATAGAGCTCAACTGCAAAGACTGTGTCACAGTTAGAGGGCTTTTTAGACAGGTATTGGTAGATCTTCAATAAAGAGATCAATGCCAAAGGCGAAGCTCATTACTTGTGGCTAAATTGGGTAATAAAGTTAGATTTACCAATGAGTGATTAGGTTTGGAAAAAAAGGTGCTTGTGAGGCTGTTTGACTGTGAACATACAATTGAATGTGAAATAGAAGAGCTTGAGTTGGGGAAACTGGATTTCTGTATGAACGTGAAGAAGTTTCACCTCTCATCAAAAATGCTTCTTCAGTTCTGATTAACTGGATGAGAGCAAAGAAGAAACACACAGATCAAGACAGTGCTTAGGACTTGCCGGTACCAAAACTGGGCCTTCATCAAATCTTCAGAAGGCCAGAGAAATAACAGGATCGCTACCACCAATGAGGAGACAGATCAGAAGCGCAAAAACATCACTGTTCCATATGTAGCTGAAGTGGATGAAAGACTAAGGGCGATCTTCTCCAGACATGACGTTCCAGTACACTTAAAATCCATCAACACCCTCAGACAGAAACTATGGTAGTTCATCCTAAGGACAAAATTCCTAAACAATGTCGTATATGTAATGCAGTGTAGTGAGGACTGCAATGACCTGTACACTGGGGAGACCAAACAACTGTTCCACAAGCACATGGACCAACAGAGAGGAGGCCCAACCGCAATGGTCAGGATTCTGCAGTCCATCTACATCTTAAAGAGAAAGGACATTCATTTCAGGACAATAATGTTCACATCTTGGACAGGGAAGACAGATGGTTTGAGAGAGGGGTGAAGGAAGCCATCAATGTCCACCTGGAACAACCTTCCCCCAACAGAAGTAGTGGTCTACACCACCACCTGTTGATCACCAACAGGACAACCTCGAGATCTGTCCCCAGGAGACATAGACCTCATTCTTCCTAGGAACCAGGTGCCCCTAACAAGTCACATGATGAAAGGGTGGGTTCACAACCCACCCAACATTAACAAGCCACACTATGGTTAACGGGGGGATGGGCGAGTCGTTTACACTTGGACAAATAAGACGCTAACGAGTCATATGATGGCTGTGTGCAACGACTCATTCAATCCCCTTGCAGTCATAAGTTGGTTGGGCGGGTCTTCCATCTACCTTTAATACCTGAGGCTTCGAACCAGTAAATAAGAACTGAAGAAGCCTTTTGGATGATAGGTGAAACGTCTTCGCTTCGCTTTTACCACCTTTTAAACTGAAGTTCACTTGCCCTAACTTAAGAAGCTCTTCTGTGACAGATGACCTGAATGACTAAGAATCTACACAGAGAACTGAATGAGAACAGTGAAACAATTAGCCATGCATGTCTCTGTTGGCATGGAAAACTGAATTTGTGATCTGTATGTTTGTTCCCGAACTTAGTTCATGTCATAACTTCATTTGTCAATTCTAATAGTAGACTTAGAAGCCCTCAGGTGTCACTACAATAACTCAGTGATACTATAAGTTCTTCCACTATCCACCGATGTCAAAGGTATGAAGTGAATGGCAGAGGCAGTTTCTTGGGGTGGCCTTTGAGACAGAGAACACTGTCAAATAATGTTAATGTCACACGTCATTCCTAATACTGTACACAAGATTAAATATTAGCTGAGAGAATTCCTGTAATAAATGAGAGTGCTTTACTTTATCCCGCCTTGACATCAAACTGTTGATTTGTATGACGAGTGATAGATATGTTTGTGAGAGATGATTATAATATGACCAGGCAGGTGGGTTATTTCTGCTGTTCGTCATTAGGTCTAATTTTGATTTACTGCATCCAGAGAAGTGAAGGGCTGACACGTAAAGACAGACAACCACACATGCACACACTCACACCTAGGGGCAATGTAGAGTAGCCAATTAACCTAATGTGCATGTTTTTGGGATTGTGGGAGGAAGCCGGAATACCCAGAGGAAACCCACGCAGGCACAGGGAGAACATGCAAACTAGGCACAGAAGGGTCCAGACCGAGATTGGAATCTGGAACCACACAGTTGATAGTCTTAAAATTCAAATGCTACGCAAGGTAAGGTAAGGGCATGACAAAGTGTCAGTAGGTGAAGAGCTGGGAAGGATGTACTGACAAAACAAGGATGTATTGTCAGTACATATATTGGAGGAACCTACTGCAGGACTGCCATATTATCCCATCAAAGTGCTACTCCTCACCTGGTTGTATGGAGGATGCTGGTCTTATCTTAGGCCTGAAACACTCCCTTCTGTAAATTTTGTTTGGATAAGATAGAAAGGATTTAACTGAAGTGCTCCATTACAATCTTCTACTCTGCTAAATGGAAATGGAGAAATTTTGACATATAACATATTTGGTGGACTCGAGGATACAAACAATGTGCTCTGTTGGACTGTAAAACTTTCTTGTTTACAAGAAAGTTCCAGGTAACTATTTTGTCATTGAGTTGAAATGCTTACCAGTAATTGGCACAAGGAGAGGTCATTCATGGAAAACAAGACTTGCACCCAAATGTCTTTTCCCAAAGCAAGGAGTTTTTGTGACTAAACTTAACCAAAGCAATAATTAGAGTTAACCATATATTAGGGTTCATTCAGACTAAATCAGACATTACTGTGAAAATGCCAGAATTCCCCTTTATTTGAGTGTAGATAGTGCACTCAGAAATGTAACCCCAGTGGCCAATCACAGAACCTAGCAATCAGAACAGCTGGCCAACAGTATTGCTGAACAAGCTATTTACAACTTGCTCTGAATTTTTTCTATGTCAAAAGTCGTTCAGTATAGGGAAATACATTAGTGTATCATTGTACTTCCTTACAAAACCGTTATTTTGAAATCCAATATCGGGATGACTGAGATAAAATCCACCTCTGGTCATCTTCAGAGACACAACCTACCAGAGACCTTAGAGCTATGTGTCAATCTGTAATGAAGGTCCTTTTCATTACTACTGAAATGAACATTTCTTTTGCTTTGTAACACTAGCATTTGAAACTGAATTTCTATACAGCACTGAAAGAAATAAGACAGGAATCTGAAGCATGAAATGTTTTATTGGAACTGTGTCATGTATTAGTGACGTGTATGACCTGCAAAGACAAACAAACTTAGTTTAGTCTGGTTACCTTAGTGTGCAAAATGTGGTTGTAGTGTAACCTTTGCCAACATACTGGACTGAATGTGTTAATTGTTACTTGATTGGGGTGTTCAGGCTAAAATAGTCCTCAGGCTATCTGCACATCAATTTAAGATTCTGGGAGATAACGTGATAATTAGTGTAGGGGTGTCAGTGTTAGTTTTAAACTGCTTTTTTGGGTTTATATGATTCTATGGAAATGTAATATAGAGTGAGAGCATGCAGGCTGTTTGACAGTAGTATAGGGTATGGGTTTTCGTAATGTCTTTGTGTATGTGGTAATGTTTGATGTCAGGGGAGGGGTACATTTCCCCATACTTTGGTGTGGTTGTGGTCCTGGCCAGTGGCAGACTAAGGCTGCCAGTAGTCACTAAATGTTGCTGCTGTCAGGACCACATGCTGCCTACAGTTCCCAGTGTTTGACTGTTATGTGTTCTTTGTGAGTGAAATAAACACCTCGTTGCTCTGCACCTAACATCTGCCACAAGCTTTAGGTCCATCTACTATACGGCCATCCTAACACAGCCATACAAACCTTAAAACAGCAAGATGAGTGGGAAAGATGTTCTCTCATGTACAGATACTATAGATGGATGTGATGGACTTATTTAGATCCACAACTGAAATGTGTACCTCTTGCTTTTTGTAGATGCCTTTCTACAAAAAGTGGAACAGCAGGACAGCTCTGCTAATTCAGGTTTTCTTTGAATATTGCAGTTTAGGAGTTCACCAAGGTTTAACCCTGCAAAGATTAACCTCAAGCCAAGCCTTGTTTATTTGTCACAAAGGTGGAGATGTTAGCCTCTAATGTGTTGGTGCTGCTGTAACAAAGTACAGGTGCTGGTCTTACTGGTATTTGTTAAAAATGTGTGCTCAAGGTATTGGCATTGTCAAATGTGCACATGGATCCAATGTGCAGTAACATGTGCAGTATTTATCGTTTACAATACACCATGTAACTGGTTAAAGTGTTTGGAAATGGTTTCTGTGTATTTATACTAACTCTGTATTTATACTGCCTACTGTATCACCAGAAGGTGCTACTGTAATAGGGATGCAGCAGGTATTCCCATGAATGAGAGTGTGTACATCTTCTTTTAAATTAAGCTCCCTTTAATTTTAATTTTAATTTTATTTTATTGTAATTTGTAATTTTTGTTGTAATTTTATTGTAATTTTTATTTTTTATTTTTTCATAAAATGAATTGATTTGATCTTGCAGTAACCTCATAAAGGTTAAATAACATCAACATATGGTTAGTGTTTCAAAATACCTACACAGAACAAACAGTGCTGTTCATGCTACTGAGTGCTGTCCTTTGTTCTGAAACAACAGCTAAACGATTGTCACATTTATCTCAGCCAAAAACACTAGTTGTTTTTGATATTTTTCTAAAGCTATGTAAAGCTAACACAGGTTGTCGCAACCTTTACTACATATTGAGTGCTTAATTTAAGTTGTGGGCGGCAGAGAATGCATTTCAACACAGTTGAATTTCCTTTTATTCTATCATGCATACAGTATATGTGAATAAATTACTAAGCCCTACTGTATGATTGTTGCAATGGAAGCATGTTTGTGTGATGCACAAAGGATTTCAGAAGGTAATCAAAGAAAATGCACCACAGCTGTGGGTGCTGAGCAGCTGTTGAAGTGCCTATTTTAATTGCAGTCACCATTGGCTTACTGTTCTTCATTTTTTACTTCTTTGCTTTCAAAGCAAATCATCTTTCTAGTATGTGTCCTGATTTCTAAAGTAGCATATATTTATAATCAGTGCTCAACATTTCCCCTGTGAGCCAGTTTTGAGTGTAATGGTAGGCCAGTTAGGCTGGCTGCACATTTATGAAATATTTACGGTTTTCAGTTTTACAGAATTATTCACATTACAGTGTGTTTATCCAACCTCTGCCACTCAACTCTGCAGTGTCTGCCTCTGCTGTTTTAATAATCCCTTTTTCAATGCAGTAAATTGCAGCAGCCAACTGTCTGTGTTGCACTGCTGCCCCCTACTTATGTGCTGTGGTAAACAACCACAGGAGAAATTCCACAGCCTCTTTATGAATGCAGTAGGTGAAAAAAACATCTGTTTCCCAAAAGCACCACATTCAGTCCTTCTACCACCCCAGTGCTCACTAAGTTGCACAAAATAGTTTGTAGACTTTGTTTGCATTTTTGTTTAAATATTCAAGACTTCAGTCATATCTTGACATTTTCATAAAAAACCATCCATTTTATTCCCAACAGTGTACAAAGTAAAAATGACAGATGCTGTCTCCAGCAGCCCCTAGACACTTGTTCATTCAGTGCAGTTGTTTTTGGTGTCAAACAGACAGAAGAAAAGAAGACGCATAATATACAATAGACGGCACTCACAAGACTGCAAAGATACAAAGGAGTATGTTCAACACATTTGCATTCAGTCCCAGGAGAGGTGCTACTCACTGCACATCTAGCTGGAAACTCAGTCTATTCTTAGATATTTCAGAAAAAGATGTACTTTTCACAGACAAAAATTTGGTGCTGTCCTCATGAAAAAAAACACTCTGTAATTTAACCTGCAATGGAGAAATATTCTATTGAAAAAAGTCTGCTTTGTCTTATACTTGAGCACACAGCTTATAGTCTTCATTTGGGTAAGACATATTCAGCTTGAATGTACTGTCGGGTAGATATTGATAAGTTTGATGAGCATACGTGCTGGACAAACAATCAGTAAGACCTATTTGGATAAAACAGCCACGCTCAGGCTTTAACATGCAACTAGATAACGGAGGGGGGGAGGGAGCTTAAAAGAGTCTTCTTGAAATGATCAGTGCACATGGTTGCATGGAAGGTAAATAGATGGGATTGGGTGGGGTGGGGTGGGGTGGGGTGGGGGTGATGGGCGGGGGGTTGGGCAGTCTGCTGAATCTACACAGCAGCCAGTACTAATAAGGGAAAGCTAAGCTGTTAGTGAGGCTTAAAGCAGCTTACCGATGAAGAGAGTCTCAATTTGGCTGAAGTATTTTTTTTCTCCAAAAACTAAAATCTTGTGGGGCTTAGTCATTTCTTCACATATACTGTGTGCCAGACAGCATGAAAGGAAATCCATCTGTGTTGAAATGCATCCTCCGCTGCCCGCAGCTTAAGTTGAGCGCTTAATATTTAGTAGCGAGAGCTTAATTGGAAAGGAGATATAGACACTTTAATTCCTGGCTGATGTAATTTTAAACAATGTTAACATTAATGCAAGTGTACCATCCGTATCCGACACGTCTTCATGAGATTTAATTTTCTGTCTGTGATATATATTTGAATTCAGACTGAAGTTTGCACTGAATAAAAACAGCTTTGTGGAATCTACATGATCTGCATGCGGACAAATTCAGGCATAGTGCCAGGGAATACAGTTGAATTTAAGGAGGGGTTTAATTAATCATGCTCTGTCTTGTGCAGGACAATCACATTCGTAATCTAGTCATTCCAACCCCAATTAAGCTAAAGCGATATTATTCTTAATTATGTTTTCCAAATTCACACTAAAAAGGTAAAAAAAAAAAATACAAGTAATTTCAGAGGTTTCAGTGGTTGCATCACATGTGGTTGTTTCCTAATTGTCACTCTTTTATCTAATACCAGCTGCTTACATCCTTCTCATCAGTCGGGTTCACAGAATTTTGTCATATCCTTCCAGCCAATGAATATGCATATCTAAACAAAGCATAGACAGATTTAAGACCTGTCAGCTTACCCAAGCTGCTCATCATTTTCTCTAAGTATCTCTGAGTAAACCAGGTAGACTTTTCTTCCACTCTCCTTTCCTCCTTTTTTGTCCTGTTTTGCACACATGTGCCCACAACATCACTTTAATTTCCTGCAGTTTTCACTTTCTCGATTTGATTTATTTTCCATTTTCTTGATTTATCTTACTGTATTTATAGTTTTCTTGTGTCAGTATTGTTGTGACAGTACTGACACTAACGTATTTGTTAGTTCACTGAAAATTTTCCCTGTATTTTGATTTATGACCAAATGCCAAAATAAGCTCCATCTGCTTTAGCTGTGGGCCAGGGACAAAGGCAAAGGTTGTTAGCATGGTAAACATTACCTACTACCATCAGCATGTTAGCATTGTGACTGTATGAGCTCAAACACCAGCTGTGCCTAGTGCAGCCTCATCTTTTTACCTTAGAAAACTCGAAGGCAAACTTGTGTCTTGAAGAACATCATAAAGGATGTTATCTTATGATCTGTTAAGTCCAACAGTCCCTTTCAAAGTTTTGATTTTGAAGTAACCGTTTTAACACACAGAGGTTTTAAAAGTGCAAATACTGTACATTTGGGAAAAGGAGCTTGCAAAAGGCTTAGGGAACAACAACAAAAAAACACTGGAAATTTCTGAAGCTTCTGGAGAACAGAAACCACTCAGAGGGGAAAAAAACAGATGTGGCTGTAACGTACATGGTGATAGGCTAAACATTTAGCTTATTCTCTGTCTCAGGCACTGTTAAACGGAAAGACTAAAAGAAAAAAAATTACTTTAGCTCTCCTGGGACATCATTTCAAGACACTATGAAGTGAAAAATAAGCATCACTCAATATACGTAACATCAGGTAGTGAAAAGGATTGTATTATTAATAAAAACCAACATTCAACAACCTCTTCCAGAGTGCTCCCTTGTTCCAGAGAGTCAATTTGACTCTCCAATCGAGCGTGACAAGCTGCTAGATTTATGCTATCAAAGAGTTGAACTCGTGTGACCTGCTATTCCTAAGCACGAAGTAGCACCTTTACAAGCTGACTCAGAAGCACGAGATAAGGTGCACTGCACACCCTTCACGACAGGAGACACGACAACGCTGCTGCTCCCCACAGCAACAGCCTCACTTCTTAATCTAATCAGTTCAAATTAACCTTAATACACACTGTGCCCCAGGCTTTTGACTATGCTAGGCTGTATCTCACTGACACACCTTGTACAACTTCACCACATTCCCCGCTGAATGACCGTCACAGAGCCTAACTTGGACTGACACAGAGGGCTTCAGAAAAGTTCATCTGCAGATAATTTTGACAAAAGTGAAACCAGGGATGTCAAGGAATTACAAGAGTATAAAATGATGAAATATTTTTATTAGAAAAAAAAATAAATAAATAAAAATAAAATGACCATTTGGGAAGGATCTTTCTTTGTCTTCTTCTTATTTTTATTCCTCTAAAATATTTGATAGCAAACAAACATCTGGGGATGAAATGGCATGTATTCTGGCACAGTGTGGAGACATGGCTAAGAGAAACAACATTCAGTGATGAGAGAAGTTGGTGTCCTTAAAATGCCCACAGGTTTCCCGCTTAGAGATGTCAACAGCTAAAAACATTCACTGTGTAGTATATTAGCAACATAATTACATTATATTACACTCATCTTGCACCAGACTGGACACCCCTTTGACCCCAGAACAGCCTGACATCTTCAGGGCAAAGATTCATCTAATTATCTCTGCCAAGGCACTGCCGATAGTAGCAGGATACCAGTCATTTTATACGGTGCTGGGGTCATCTCACTGCATGCGTTGACATTCATGATGAAACATTCATCTTAATACAGTACACAGTGCTCTGTTAACATTAAAACTTGGCCAGCAGGCTGCCTCTAGTCTCCGCAAGGCTGATGATGACTGTCTCACAACATGCTGTTTACCATTTCAAACAGGCCTATCTGGTGCTCTACTGAACCTGAAAGACACTCAAACTGAATACATGTACCACAGAACTGTGAATGGCTGATTTATTGGAGGATGTACATAATTTAACTTCTGGCACTTTCCTTTTGTTTGACACTCTGATTTGCCATGAAATAATCTATTAATACTTGGGACACCTATAAAAGACTTTTTAGTTATTTTCTTTTTCTTTTCCTTTTTTTTTACAGGAATATTGTGCACTACTGGTTTTAATAAGCCAGAGGCCCTCATGTTTTTTTTTTTCCTTCTTCCCTTGAGATGATGGCATTATCTCATCTGCACAGTGCATGTGTGAAATCACTTTTACTGATTGCCAACATGGGTAACATTTTCCACAGCAAAGCAGATTTGTTTTTATCATTTAGACAAATGCAGATGCCCACAGTTACACTGCCATCATGTGGTGAAAAGTAATAATGTGGTATTTACAATGTTTAATACATGCCTTATTTTTCCCCATTCTATCATTCTTCCAGCTGACAAATTATTCCAAGCATTTACTTTGCACATGTATCAAATGTTTTGTGAGTGTTATTTAGTAGAAACAGACAGTTTTATGAAGGTAATGCAATAAATTGGATGACAGAGGAAGAGATTGTGAGTAATTTTGAGAAATGTTGAGCTGCACTGTGACAACTGACAATTTGCATTAAATATAAATTTAGATGATCTCAGTTTCATTGTACGTATTTGCCATCCAGAGTTATGAAATTTTATTTAAAAATTGCTGTCAACTGGTAAACAATGATGCCATCACACACACACACACGTACACACACACACACACACACACACACACACCAGCCAGAGAAAATGAGGGAATTGACTTCACTGCTAAAACTGAAAACTTTTGCTGCCATCTTGTGGTAACAATGTCTCATTACATTATAACCAACATATTTGCTACATTTAATACAACTCACTTGGCTCTGAAAATTAAACTGCTCTAAAATCAAAATCTATGCTCTTTTGCTCTACTCAAGAAAATTGGTGCTTTTTTTCCCCATGTCACAATTCATTCATTGGTAGTCCTCATTGTAAAAATTTGCATCTCCAGATAGTCTTAATAACCGTATCTGAACATCTATTGTTTATTAACCTTTATTTTCACCTCTTGAATACCCAAATCCAGCCTAAGCTTTTACCATCTCACCATCACTACAACATCACTACAAACCACACCTCAGCTAACAGTAAAGCTCTGAGGCAGTCTACAAAGCTTGAGTTGCAGAGCTGCTGTACAGTAGCTTGGGCCATTGTTATACTCTGTATGTGAGGGGTACAATGCCAAGACCTGCAGTATTGCTACTTTGAACTTTGCACGCAGAGTTTTGCACTTCTGCTGTCCACAGATTTTGAATTATTTGAACTTCAACCCTTGTAACTGTGCACTAACCTTGCAAAGTGGGTCCAGGGAGATTCCAGCTGACCAAGAAGCTTAAACGTGAAAAGAAGATCAGAGTTTCCAGACAAATATTAGCCAAATTTAAAAGTAACTGCATATTATTTATCTTGATATAAATGTAATAACACATTACGACTGTATGAAAAAGAATTTCCCTTTGGGGATAAATAAAGGAATTCTGATTCTGATTGTGATTGTCGAATAACACTGACCGTGATAAATTAATGTTAAATATCAGTGAAGAGATGAGCTCGTGGTACTCGCTCTGAGCCTGAACCAGCTGCCAGCGAGTCCTTCAACACTTTTAGGCAGCTTAGAGATGGCAAAAATAAAAGAAAAAAAAATGCCATTAGTTCCACCCGAATCTTTTTCATTCTGGGGCGTAATGGATAATGGAGCATACAGCATATGAGTGGAACTTGGATTTGTATTCCTATTAGACTCAGTCATATAGCCTTGACCTTTTGCCTCAGATCTTTTCACATCGTTTAATGCTGTGTCACTGCAGAAGACAAGTTTAGTAAAGGCTGTTGACAAGCAAGAACGAATGCAGGTTAAAATGCAGGGGAGTTCACTTCAGGGTAACATTCATAACTAGGAGGTTGATTGTTGTTTTGTGTACATTTCTTGACGTTTAATTGCTTTTAAACCCTAGTGGGACATGGAAGGTAATTGGTTTAGATGCAAAAATGAGGGGATGACAGGAGCAAGCAATTGGAGCTGACAACTGAAAATACTCCCCTGTTAAAAATATTAGACCAAAAAATATACAGAGATACAGAGACAAAATAACATAATTGTTTCATGAAAGCACCAGAGGTAAACCAATGGTCTGGCAGGGTGGTTTGGCTTCTTTGGAGCTATGTCTGTTGACTCGTTTTTAAAAATGGGCTTTTTTCTTTTTACAGTTGACAAATGTGGCCAGTTGGCGTTCCTCTACTAAAATCCACCTTTGCTGCACTTTGAAGTGCTTGTGATTGTAACTTTACAATGGTAGCCCTTGAGGTGTTAATGTGATATACACCCAGTATTATTCAGGACCTCACAAAGGAAAAAACGGTTCTCCCTTTCTGGGATTCTTGTTTAATTCAGTTTAAATCAATCAAAGAAATGATTATGTTTACATCAGGCAATAATAATGATAAGCTTTAAAGTAAGCAAACCATCATCCAAACAATCAGCTATTAAAACCAAAGAGTTGCACAGTTGGCTCCCATTAAGTCCCACAGCCCACTCAGCAAGATTCATCAACTATATTGGATCACAACAAGAAAATTTAGAAATGTACCAGAACATTGATGACACTAATGTGAAGTTATCAGCCGAAATTAGTGTGTCTTAAAATCATGTGTTGATTTTTTTTTTGCAGAACTGTGTTGACATGAAGACAGTAATTGTGACACATTCATTTTTAAAAGCTTTCAGTGTTCATTCTGTTCTGGGCATGAATGTTAAAAAAGATGAGTTCCATACTATTACTCCATCCAGCATTTCTGTGCACCAAAACATTGTTTCTTTTCATCTGCACTGTACGGACTTTGAACTCTGCTTCTTGGTAATTCAAGAAATACACCCTTGCACCTATTTGCAATGATTTATTGAAGACAGCTTTAAGTTTCTGTCCGTGAATTATGTTGAATGTGCTAATATGTTATATTGGCATCTGGCAATGTGCTGTGTTGCTCGCACTGGGCTGAACCTGATTAAAATGCTGCTGCAAGAACAAATTCCACCAACACTTGTCCAAGAAAAGTGAGGTGACCACAAGGTCTTAAAAGGTGCATACATATATAGAGAGGTTAGGGAACTGGATTAGAAATGCTCTTCCTATAGCAATCACATATGGACAAAGGACTTCCATTTAGATTCAGAAACCATACCAAAATATAACAACAAGGCAGTCAGCAACACTGAAGAAATCCTTCTCATCCCTAGTTACTCATGTTTGGAAGATATGGCTTTGACAACAGAGAGCATGATAAAAAGCAATTTATCCTGCAGGAAACTGACTTGCTCGGATTTAAATCTCATTGTTTTGTTATTTATGTTGATATTTTAAACAATCAAATGAATGGATGACTACATGCATGTAAATTGCATGGATGAAATGGTGTGCATGTGTGTGACTGTTCACATGACCACTGTGTCCAGCTGACTGAATCAGTGTTGCTGTTTCCTTGCTGGATTACATATCTTATGATACATTTAGTTATCATTAGGGTTGTGAAGGAAGGATCATGTGCACATGCATCTTCATCCATCAAGTACATTCCTCCTCACTGTTAATTATACCAACTTCAAAGAATATGGAGACAGACCAACATTTGCTTTGTGCTTATGAGCTTTTGAGATATTATGTTTAAGCACGTTCTGGTACAGGGGTAATCATTAGTCGTGGACATGCATGTTATAGAGCACACTGTCCAGATTCACACCGCTTTGTAATCAGTGCTCTTTTTTCCAGGTCACAAGCCTTTTGACAAACTGTGACATTTTCATGTCTTTGTGCTTCCTTCCCTCGTTCATATCACAACTGCCTATAAATCCCAAACTCGGTTGCTCAGCCTACTGTAAACAAGCATCATTAGAGGGGGAGAGATGCTATTGTGCCTTCTCAGCATTTAACAAAGGACAGTGCTACCCTTAGGTCTTATACTTTAATGTCATACTGTAAGTTAGTGTCTGGGAAGAAACATGTTTCTTCTGTTGTCAAAATGACAAAATGATATCAACTTGCATCTTTTGAGTTGCGATTGTTTATTGTTTGAAAATTTGAATGCCACTATTTGCTTAATTCTAATTTACTATATTTGCATTGCATTGTCATAAAGGTAGAATAGTTACAAAACATAACTGTCATTGGTTTTTCTCTAAATTTACAGCTTATTTGTATACTATGTGATGTTAATTATCAAAGCACAGTGTCTGATAGGTATGAGGAACATTACTGTATCTACTGAGGATTGTTTCTTTAAAATGCCGGGTGTGGCCCGGTACTGCTGATAAACATGTCTTATTAATTTATGGTGGGGCTGTCCAATGGCTTTTAAAGGTTGTAAATATCAGGCTGGTATCAATTTGGAGACAGCTTCATAGAGCAGGTGAAGAAAAGGGTCAAGACAACAAGAAGGCATCTTTTGTTGAAAAGAGGATTTCCAAGTTAGTCCATTCATTTCAATCAAGTTCAGATTCTTGGTTTGAGTTTGTTATAGTAATTGAGCTAATATCCTCAACTCATAAGCCTGGTCAGAAAAATTTTCTATTAATATCTAATCATGCAGAAAAATAAAATCTGTCAAATATCCAAATCCCAACATTAAATGCGGTAGAAAAGGATAGAAAATAAAAAAAGGAAAAAGAAGAAGAAGAAAAAAGTGCCAACTGCAAACTGTGTTTCCTCAGCTACATGGAACAAAGAAAGAGACACAGCCAGGGATTTTCTGAGGTGCTGAACAACACTTTAATTACAGGTTTTATTATTGCTGTGTAAGGAGTAACCTCAGCAACAATAAATGACTGTGAATGTGTAATAAAAGCCCCATATTGGTCAGACCCTGAACATAGCTAGAGACAGTAGCTCTTAATGAGGGGCAACAAAGCATACATTATTTCACAGTCAAATAAGTGCTGAAATCAGTTTGTTCAAAAGTTAAGCGAAGTGTCCACTAGAGAAGACTAAAACTGCACCCTGAGTGATAGGAAGACACACATGACTACAAATGAGCAAGAGTTTAACCAAAGCACCTTTTATGTCCCACTCCCTTACTGGTACACACTTGAGTTGACACAGGCTACAGTACTGCCCTGCTGGGGTCTCATTCAAGCACCATAAGCAGCACAGAGGCTTCTTCAGGCTCGCTCAAATATATCTGCTCTCCCAGGCGCCAGCTTCTTTCTCTTCCAATTGTCTTACATACAATTGTCTTGTATGAGCTTGTGCGATGAGAGCGACTGCCCCATTATCAGCTCTGAATTAATTTTCATAGAAAGCCTGTGGGGGGTTTGGGGGGTTGGCACCTAGAAAGGCAATATTTTTAATACTGTGTAAAAAATATTGTGATTATTTGAAGGGAAATATTTTTTTATTAAAAAAAAAGCACACATGACTCATAGTATTTCTTAGTGTCAGTACAGCGTGTGTACCTTTATGCTTTAATGTGTAGATAGCATTTTGTTGTAGCTGGGGTGGAGCAATTTTAATTACTAACTACAATATATGGCTACAACTGGGCCCCTGCTAAAGGGTCACAAGATAAATCTGAGGGGTGTTAGGACAAATAATGACAGAGAAAAGCACAATATTGTGTTAATTTTTAATTAATCAATTAAATTTAATCCATTAATTTTCTCCAGTCTTTGCATAATTGCTGCATGTTGGACGATTTTACTGCTTTGAGTCTTGATCAGTTATATATATAAAAAAATGAATCTATCTGCAAAGTTTAAAGAATGATTCATTGACATCTAAAACCAGTGATGAAAGAAACTCTCACTCTCTCTCTCTGTTTAAGCTTTATTGTCATTACACTAGAACTACAATGAAATTCCGTAAAATGTAATGTAAAAGCTTACATTCTTACAATTGGTAATTCTTACAAAAATTACCAATATTATTTAAAAAATGTATAAATAACATAAGAACTAAACTCCTTCCTGTGTCTTTCTAGACCGTCAACATGACAGCATTGTTCGTTTGAGCAAATTTCCTGAAATGACATGTTGAAGTGACAAGCCTTATAACCACCGTGGTTATGTGGCAACAATGCATCAAACTTTAACTGTGGAGGGTGTGACGTGTGTGCGACGCTGTTCGTTTCCCATTTCTAACAAAAATCCTGTTTTGTTTTGTTCCTGTTTGTAACTGTGACCACAATTATTGCACAGTGTTAACCAGGCATTTATGAATGTAACTATGACACTAAAGCTCCACTAATCTTAACAAAGCCCTTATTTTAACCAAAAGCAAGATCTATGCTTAAAAATACCACATTGTTTTTGTACTGAAACTCGACCAAACCTCAAATATACCAGATTTAGTTGTGAGCTCATTCTGTATGTGGCAGCAAAAATACATGTGCTAATAATGACTTTTCAGTGTATTTTAACATGATGTGAAGATTTTCAGCAAAAATTCAGTAATTGCCCAGAACGTATATAACAACAAATTTTGTCAATTACCAGGCATTTGTACAACCACATAGACTGATAACTGTCTGGGAGACAACAGAAAAGTACTGCTACCTCTGTAAGGGGAATCAGTTCAATGCAGATCCAGTACAAAAGTTAATTCCTCACAATAATACGGGTATTTGATGTCTTTTATAATGAGAGGTTATGTTTGGATAAAGCAATTTGGTCATGTTATTTGTCATGCCACTTCTTTTTCTTGGTTAAGGCATCTTTCACATTCTTGATGAACACAAAACAAACAGAACATCAAAAAATTACAGAGCAGCATTAACACTGACTAACACAGCATGGCGAAAAATGGGAGAAAGAATTGCCTCTCAGCACTTTCACAGCCCTAGGAGATTTAAATAATAAAAAGCACTGGGCCTCTGAACAAACAGGATAATTATGGCCTACAGTCTTCCTGTCGCTCGTCTGGCACGTCCAAGCGGAAAGAAACATGTTATTACCACTCAAAGGTTCTGCAAGGAGAATTAGGCGAAATAAATGTTTCATGTGAAAGGATGGCTTCATGGTGAATCCCTCTGACCAAATCAACAGCTACGTTTTATTACTTTCATGTATATTATAGTAGAGCACTGACAAAGTGTATTGTATGGAACACATCCATGCACACATATGCATTGAAAACACTGTCCAAGTTTTAGCATATGTACAGTAAATTTAAATATATATTTAAAATCAGAGTTAGTTCCATCCTTATTGTTGGACGAATATTAATTGTTTCAATACAACTAATTTGCATTGCCTTTGTAAGTTCAGTACTAGAACATCTAAAAAGTTTCTCCTCTTTGTGTGTCAGAAAAACATTAGGCAGAGCATTCAAAGGACTTTCACAGATCACTTTAGCTAATTAGATCTTTGTCATAAAATAACTGGCTCTGTCAGGTCTTCACAGAGCTCAGGGACGAGGACCTTTCTGACTGGTTTCTAGGTCTCATGTGTGCAGCTGCCAGCAGTACTGTTCAGGGGAACAGATGGAGTTGTAATGGAAAGAGCTTGTCTCCATTAGCTGCCCTGCCTTTCTGTAACATAGTTATTCAAGACAGCCATCGCTTTCCTATTGCCACACTTCAAAACATAATGATGGCAGTACAACACTATATGACCTTTTGTTGTTGCTTTACTCATTCTTTAAACTTCAAGGACAGTGACACAGCCAGGAAATAATACTTTATGTTGATTTGTATTGGTTTTAGAACTGAAACTTAAATGTCTGCTGCATGAATGAAGAGTATTATCATCCAGTACGCTTAAGGTATTAGAAACAGTTTAGCACCAAGTGTTGATCAACCTATATTAGCTATTTATTAAGAGTCATGGCGCATGGTCACAGATACTTTATGTATTTAGGGGAGTTTCACATAGAGCAGTGGTCTCTATTTTAGGAATGCCTTGACCACATTCACATTCAGTGATCCTGGCCCTGGTAATACTTGATTTCAGACTGAAACCAAATTTTGTGGTATTGCCCAAGCCAGACTCAAACATTTACACATCCACATCTGCAAGCTGCTCAGTAATAACACAATACGATCTGCTGTCCACTGAGCAGCTCCACTGGAGCAGCTTGGGATTAGGGCCTTGTTCAAGAGCACCTCAAAGGTGGTAATGAGGGATGTGCAAGTGCAACCTTTCAGTTTCCCTATGCACACAGATTTATCCTGCTGATCCGGGGTACTGAAACGACAACACTGAGAAAACCTGTTTGTAATGAGGATCTATGATCATCTATTCAGTCCATCACATTTAGTTACAAGGCTGTGTACAGAGAAATTACTTCTGGCCCCTATACTTTAAATTTAATGAGAGCTGCATGCTCTAATTCAAATGTCATATCCTGGCATGCCAAGTTTACATCTTCTTTTCATATTTAGCTAGGGTAATGCAGAAAGACCATCCAGTTAAAAAAGCCACCTTCCACCAGACCTTGTGTATTAATTATGAATATGCTTTCAGGGAAAGTACATCCAGATGTCTCGTGGCAATTGGAAAACCTTTTGCTTCTTATTTTTGAATTTAGATTGTGGAAATCCTCTATGCAACTCACGAGGTCATTTCCACAGTCCAATTAGCATCTTAAGCCATTAGCGTAGAGCAGAAGCCCATGCTAAATTTCAGTGCAGGCAGTTTGAACCTGAGGTTAAAGCAAACTGTGAAGTGGAATGCTTGCATCAAAAGAGCAAACATCCAACCAACAACACAGCAATTCCATTTGTGGTGAAGAAGAGAACCACTGAAAAATACGTGTGCAAAAGCATTTTACAATATTCCAATATGCGTATCCTTAAAGCCAAACATGGGAGATGTACCAAATGGCATACAGTGGCGTGACAAAAAGCACATATCTACTATCTAGTTTTCCACCAGATAGTAGTTTTGATTTTATTTCTAGCTATAACAGCTTTGCTGTTTTCTTAACAATGTTTTGAAAGCATAATGGGGTTGAAAGTGTATACTTAGCCTCCACTCAAATCATACCCTGCAATAAGACTGTATTAAATTGTGTGTACTATAAGCATTGATCACTTAAAATGCAGAGAAGAGACAAAAAACAAAACAAAAGTTATACAAGCTTACAATATTTCATAGCAGCATGTTGAACTTTTCATTTATGATTTCAGAAGTTTCAGTAGCACAGTGTTGAAAAACAGAGCTGGTTAACAATGCAAATGCCTTGAAGTAAAAACAGAAAGGACATTTTCGTTATGTATAATGGTCATATCTGCAATGAATTGCACAGTAAAATTGAAGTTCTTAATGAGATATACAATTAAGCTCCCACACAACGTATGGTGTCTTCATAGAAACACTGCATCTAGGAGGGGGACAGATTTCAGTAATGATAATAATCATAATTAGAACTTTCTTCATGATTTCCCATACTGCACTCTCAAAACAACTAGATTTTATGTTGTCTCACGATAATTACTTTTTTGATAGCCTCCCGGCAGTGCACAAATAGTCCGTAGCAAAGCAAAGCTAAGTTATTTATTTATTTATTTGCTTCAGCAAGCAAAAACATGACAGAACATACAGATTTAAGAAAACACAGAGAGGTACATGTAAATCCCAGCTTATTTCAGATAACACTTGATAAATGACCTGGCTTAGATGTGCCTTGGGCCTACCATCACTGGCCACCTGAAATCAACAGCCTTTTAGGAACAAATTTCATCTCTGCTACACTGCCTCCATATTGAAATCAAATGGAGAGAAGGCACATAAAGATATTTAATTCTTTTATTAACATCTGCTGTGCAGAAAGGATACGCGACATCCACTCAGATATCCACTCTAATCTGTATATCTGAGGCATCACTGGCCTGGAGACACTTGTGCTGGTTGGAGTATGCTGTCTCTATGCAACATGCCAATTAAAGGATTCCTCCTTTGTCTGCAAGTACCATGCACATAGAACTAGGATCATTCTGTGTCCTCACTATCCTGAACAGATGACTTTACCTGCAGCATTTTGCTACAAAATGCCATACTGTATCTGGGGGTGTTTCATATGCCACAAAGATATTTCACATCCCCACACACACAACTACAAGGACACATAGATGTTTGGCAAATAATGCACTGCTCCCTCCCTAAGTGTGTCTTTTTTGAGAGATTATGCTGTTCTTACAGAAGCCTACACAGCTACACGCAATCACATGAGAGATAACCACAGTGGACATAATAATGGTGGGAAGCAACTTAATCATAGTCTTTTCTTACAAAGAGTGATAGCTATGAGGTATTTTGATTGGTTAGCTTCTTAAAATCAGGATTAATGGCGAATCAATGTAAATGTATGCTCTATCAAAGCCAAGAGCTCTGGGGAAAGGGTTAGATACTGCCTGAAATCCATAACTGCAGCACAGGTTTGAAACGCACATGGCTGAAACGTCCTTCCAAGAATTCTTAAGAGACAGACTAATCCTTAACAGAAACATTTGTGCAATTAAATATTTGGCTCACATGCCGCTTTCCCTCGCCACTTTGCACTCATGGAATGTTCTCAAAGGTAGGATTTACTCATGGAAGACAGTCTTCAAATCTTTAGATTGCAAACAGTAATTTATAATATATTTTATAAAATATGCACTGTACTGGTCAGTCTTTACATGAAATCAGTATTGTCCTCATCCACTGGCAAGGAGAAAAGCCCGCTACATATTATATTGATGGACACAGTAGAAAACCGGCTGTGTTTAGTTCCACTATAAATAGGCCTTGTGTGTTCGATGTGAGTGTGTTTCAACAGATAAAAACAGCTGAATTAAGACAGAGTGCTGAAATGATGGATGGAAGCTGAGTGGCTTAGATGGCAAATGCAGATGGCATACTCCTCCCCACCTCAGTCCCTCATCCTCTGTCCATCCCGCACCATGTTGCTCTCACACTACATTTCCTGCTGCTGTCCCCTAAAACAGCCTGTACTATTCAGAGAAAGAAGCTTTTAATTGCATTTTCATGTAGGTGTTTTTTGAGGGTGTCGTTCCCCAGGCAGAAGGAAGAGTGCTCTGAGACGAGCTTTACATGCTCACCAGTGCAGTCAAGCTCCACCAGGGGAAGTGCGTCAGAGTGGAGAGGTGCTGGAAGTGCAGACAGCCCTGTAGGGACACTTGAAAAAGCCATAACAGCCAGAGTATAAATAAATGCATGGGGAGAGCATTTTTCCTCATGGATGAAAAGCCTTTAACCTTTTGGTCCACATAAGAGCTGAAATCGTTCTGTGACATTTAACTTGCATATTCCTCTTTTCTTTCTGGATAGATAATTTCTTGCTTTTATAGGTAAATCAGCACAGGCTTATTGGATTCCAGCAGCCTATTAACCATCCTCAATCTAGCTCCATGCCAGTGAATTTGAATAAATTTGGATGTTCCAGGGGAACACCTGTGAATTTTTGAGATGCAGTCCCTTTGCCCTTGGACAGTTTATTCAGCATTAGTGCACACTCACCGCTGTCTGCTCCTGTGCAGCCAAAAAAAATTGACAGAAGAGAATTTGTTTTAGCCTCAAATCTGTGATGCCACACTGATGCATAATTGATTTGGAAAAGGACAGAAAAGGAAACTGTGACATAACCAGAACAGTGTTTGATGTTTAAGGGTAGGCTCACTATTCTGAAAAGATTTTGCAAAGATAATACTGAAAAGATGTTGTAGCTTAAAAAGAATAGTGCAAAAAATTCAGTGTTAACGGGCTACAATTGGAAAAACAGACAAGGTGACTGTAAAGCTGCTAGTTTGAATTTCAAAAACTGTTGAAATGCATGTTTCTACCAATTGGTGGATTGAGATGTTTGAAGAGAGGGTGTTTAATATTGCATAACCAGCAAGACAACGTAAAAGGATACAACATTTCACAATGAGTTATTTTTGATCACAGAAATTAAAGATACGCTCAACTGCTGATTGTCACTGATGTGCTTGACATCTGCATAAAGATATTGATATAAAGTCTGTTTTCTGTAGTGCTTTCGGTATTACTGGTGCAAACAGTCCTTTAACAGGCTACCGTCACTACGTATTATACTGTAAAGCATTAATAATTAAGATGCACTTCTCATCTAGCTTTGTTTTTTTTTTTGAAGGACTTTAGTTACATGGTCAAGTAAAATGCAGAGAAAGAGAGCTGTGGGAATCAAGTACAATCACTGAAAAGTATCGTGTGTGTGCTTATCCAGGTTTCACTGGATAAATAATGGTTAAAAAATCCACCCAGTCAGTTTCCCATCCATTGAAGTCGAAGAACAGCTTCGGGCTGTACATCAATGTGACATCAATGATCATAGACGTGGATCTCTGAGGGCTCATTTATAAAGCTTGTATACACTGAAGATACACCCTAAAACTGTGCACAGCAGCTTCCAATCTCAGGCAGAGATTAGGAGAAGAGGAATGTTCCCTCATGTATCTGTGAGGAAAGAATAACAGTTGAAACCTGAATACAAAGAATATATATACTGTCTTTATACATCTATACAGTGTGTATATATACACCACATGTATGTACATATACATACGGTGTGCACATATTTCATTTATGACATGCAAGGCAATGTACTATAAAGGGCTGCAGTTAGCATGCATTTCATATTAAACACTGAGCTGCTTTCTTCCTTTATTGGACAGTTTTATACCACAGAGACAGGCTGGGCATGAGGGTAAAAACCCAGTATGAAATTTGAAATCCAACCTCTCTTCAACCAGGATGCTCCCAAACTCTATTTCAACTTAAGAATAATGTTAATTTTATGTAATGAATTTAATGTATGTAATTATTGGTATGCTGGTTTTATCCAGGTTAAGGTTTTATGCAGTTAAAACCCTAAGAAGCAGGTAGAAAAGGTGTGGCTGATCCTCTTTTACTGCAAATGTAAGCTCTAGCATAATGAATATTTGCTGAATGGCATATTACACACTGTGTGCAACTTTAACAGCCCTATTTGAAAACTGAAAGTTTAATTTAAAGGTCATAGAACTATGTGCTTTGTACTGTGCACCCTTTCCTCTTCACAGTCAGGTGTTGTTCCTCCTTAAAGAGACAGTTCACCAAAATCAAAAATACATATTCTTCTTTTTACCTATTGTGTATAGTGCTATTTATCCATCTGGATTGCTGTTATGTGAGTATTAGTAAATTGCATTCAGTTTACTAATAATTGTTTTGATTATAATATCAATATAATACCATTGTAAACCAATTCATATATAACTATATTAGAGGACCATTTATATTGAATAATTTTATAAGTTAGACTACTCAGTTGTTGAGCAGACCTCAGTGAAAAATAAAGACTAAATCAACACTTAACACATAAATGTTGAAATTGGCAATTTATGGCAAATTGTACCGATTCCACTTCATCAAATACCTGAGCTAATCCCCAATACCAATACTCGCAGGAAGAGTCTTGATCGTCTGAGAAGACCTGTGTTACACTCTGAGAATGAAGAGCAAGGGGTCCATTAGGGATATTATAACACAATGTGGGGGTATTTCATGTAGATTAGACAATGGGATCTTTTAATATGGCAGTAAAATGAAAATTTTACATAAAAATAACACCAATTTAACACTGAATTACAGAAACAGATAAGAAAATTGCATACAGTACACACATGACATAGTATTGTGTGTTCATTGTAGAGGACACACATTACTGAGTTCATCCACAATAGCCACTGTAGATTAAGTTATGTTGAGTGTTAAAAGAGAAAGCACAAATTATGAATACATTAACAAAAGAAATGCAACAGTATGCTTTGTGTACAAGCAGGGCTGGGGTAAAAGTATGTGTGGGAATGTGTCAACCACGTGTAATATGCATCACAAAAATATGGTAAGGTGAGAGTAGATAGTTGCATAGGAAATAGAAAATAAAATAAAATAAAACATATAACTCACGGTCCTGTCTTCATCAAAGTCAAATCAGTGGATTTTCAGTTAGGGTATTTACAAGATTTGAAATTTTGACCTTCAAATACTGTTACCCCGTTAGGCACACGGGTTTACGTTTGCCAGAACACAGTGCCAAAAATCATCGTCCCTTCTGCTTCAATCAAAATCACAGGAGGAGTGTCTGAGTCATTAAGGTTTGAATACATTCAGCAGATTTATTCAGCTTCAGTGCTGTAATAACAGTATAAGGTATCCATGTCACTTTTGACTGACATTTTATTCCAATTCACAGCATAACATTAACATTATTGAATTGTTGAATAATACATTAAATTGGATGGCTCAGCTCAACTGAGCTGAAATTGCAAATAAATCAATGTCCAGTGGTTGTACTACATCCTTTTCTATACAGATTCAAGTGTACCGACAAGTTTGCTAGCACAAACCAAGTGTTCAGGACTAACACATTATTTTCTTCCAACCTTTTGGATTTATTTCAATTCTGGCTGGCTTGTTCCCAAAAAACTTGGTTAATCAGCCAAGATGAATCATGAATCAAATGAACCGGTACTGAGTGTATTCACGGCAGTGGGGCATCTTGCAAGAATTAAAAGATTCATCCTCCCACTCTAATTACATTCACTGGGCTTTCAAAGAAAAAGGTGACTTCTATCATTATCATCATCATCGTCATCACCATTGTCATCATCATCATCAATCAATACACAAAATAAAGAAGGTTCATTTATCCCACTTGCATTGGTTTTCTTTAGATGCTAATATTGTAAAATTAAACTCAAAGTACCTGATTTCCACACTTGCCACACATGCAAGATATGCAGGTTTTTTTCTCTTTTATTTCTCAGGCAGGCAAAGTTTGAGCAGTAACTCATTTTACAGTTTTAAATTTTTTTAAACTTGGAATTCTTCATATTTGTGGCCATGAGAAATAAGGTTTTCATTATAAGTGTATGACTTCCACACAGTTTTACTGATTTGATAACAATGGAAAAATACATTGTGCAGTTTTGCAAAGTCTTTATCATATGCACATTAATTTTGCTATATCCCTTATATATATTAGGTATCAAACAAAATAATTCCAAATAGGTCCAATGCATTAAATGAATTAGAAATTAGATTCCCAACGGTGAAACTTCTTTACTTTTAAAAACAATGTTTCGAATCAACTGTGGATGCACAATATGAATTACTTGGCAGTGATACATCTTGTCATCAGGCAGCATCACTAACAACATTTCTTGTCACTCACAATGGATTGCCTGAGGGTGGAAGTAGCAGAAAATAATGTTTAAACACCAGTGACAAGCTCTATTTGATAATATGAGCTACCTGGTCACTTCTCTGTAATGCTCTCTTTTTCCTCTCTCTGTATCCTCCTCTGCCTCCCCTGGGATGCCTGTATTGACAACCTCGATATGATTCTCCGACAATTTATTTTGTTGTTTTGATCTCACGCTTGCTATGGATTACCCATGTATGTTGTGGGAAAATGTCACAGGAGTGTGCTGTATGAAATAACAATGCAGCTCACGGTGTTCAGCCTGAGCTGTTCTCTCCTCCCGTTGCCTGGCTCTCGTTGTGTCTGCTGCTGTCTTTGATGCCTGCATTGAAAAACACTAAGACACAAATTTGTTCTGTTTTTGTGCTTAGAAGCAATGTTTTTTGTGGGGTTTTTTTTTTCCACAGAATCCTCCGCAATGCTTATTTTCCTCTCTGTGCTGAAAAGAACAACAGTTGCAATGTGTCAAACAAATGGTAATAAATTTGTGTCGTATTACTTGATATTGTAAACAAGTCACAGCGAAACAGTAACATTTGCAGTGTTTCTAATCTTGGTGTATGGTGGTAAAGCAGGGGAAACACTGAAATATTTCCAGTGTTTCTCCCGCAGGATTTTTTTTTTCTTTTATTGCAAATGGCTGCAGGAGGCCATACTGGAAAAGTCTACAGCATACAAACATGTCTTGCCAAACCTGTATAACTACGAGGCACATTTGTGTATAACAACTCTCAAATACTAATGACATGCTCCAGGTGACAATATTTTATTGTAGCCCGGATTCGTATTCCTCGCCTGGTCTTCACTCCTTTCTCCCTGCTTTGCCTGATGGCTCTATCATTCTTTCTAACTCCATCTGATGCTGTTTTAATACCAGCCAGGACGAAAAAGCAAACAAGTCTTTCTTTGTTATGAATTCAACATTAAAATTGAAAATAAGCATTCTGTTTGTTATGTATTATGTAGGTGATTAGTTTATTTATCAAAATATGCTAATGGTCTCCTGTGTGTCTACAGGGGCACAATAGGCTGTTTATAAATATATTGTGCAAAAGTAAGCTATTTGGCTGACAAATACCTTACTTTTAAAGCTGGGTGGGTGGTAGGTTCCATTAGTAACCACGAACAGGTAAAACACCACAGCAATATTCATAAAGCTTATTATTTGCTTTCAACATGACAATTCTACTTCATTTTTATACATGGCATTTACATTCAAAGATGTTCATACAATGTAGAATCCTAAATGATAAAGACATGATTAAACAAAGCCAGAGACATGTAACAAATATTTTCATGTTTAGACAACATCTGGGTATTCCACTTCATAACATTTGTATGATAAGATAGCAAGAATCACCAACAAGAAGCAGTGCAGTGCGGTGCAGTCTTCAGCAAACAACAATAAACGGCAGTTTTTGCACACAGCAGTACTGTGTATTTCTGAAATTGTTCTAGGCTGGAGTGCACACAGATATAAAGCATGTGCAACACAAACGTTTTGTCTTTCATCCAAACTTTGCTTCAGTGACAGGCAATAGACACATAGGTTATCTATAGTTTTCCTGTGTCAAGTGAACAAACAAAACAACTCAAGAAAACATGAGCAAATCTCAGCCACTAACATACACTGCATTATAAGAGCTGCCTGGACCCTGTCACATTCAGCTCTCATGTATTGAAGTATTTTAATTAGATACATGACTGGGCAAGGATGCAATTGCTGTTGACACTTTGTCAACCGGGATTAAAAATATAACACGGAATAAATTAACCAAGATGGTATGCATTCATTGTACCTTACACAAGAAATTATGTTGTTTTGTGACTTTCTGCAAGAGTTTATAGTCTCTCACAGACCCCTTGAGGAATATTTTTGGGAATGTATCACAGCCTTTTATGAACACATGCAAAGTGAGAGCAACGTCCATTAATTCTTGTTTTATATTGAAGGAACCACTTGCCTTCGTAAACAGCTTGCCAAACACTTTCACTCTTCTCATAACAGTCATTTTGAATGTGCTGGCAGCTTGACTTAGCAGCTCCCTTCACCATGGTCGGAAAATTGAAAACTTCAGCTTTCTTTTTTTTTTCAGGAATTAAAAAAAAAGTCACTCTCACTGAGAATTGCTTTATACAACTGAATGAACCCACATAGAAGACTCAGAACACAGTCAATTACAAACATCTTCATTAGAAATTACCTTTTGCTATGCACTACACAATTTGTGTAAAGTAGTAATCAAAATAATTACACTCTTCAGGACACATCCTTCTTCTGTATTGTGGCTGTGTAAGTGATAAATTGACTATGAAGCACAAACAAACCCTGCTCCCTCTTCAGGTTCAAGAGAAGTCAAGCAGTGTTTTTCTACCATAATATACATATAACATAGTTGAATACTACCCGCTGAATACCTTCGTAATATATGTCATTTATAGGATAGCATTATCTCATCGCAGTAAATGCATATGTGTTTTATGGATTTTTTTTGATCTACACCTTTTAGTTACACTTACAGGGAATAACTGATCAGTACTATGGCTTACGTATGCTCACTGGGCAGGGCAGAGAACATAGTGCACAATAGGGTTTTTGTCACTCAGGTGTGCCAAGTAGGTCATGTTTTCTTAATATCACCCCCGTGGATATTATGAAGACATGATTCTAATATGACAATATAATTAGCTCATTACTACACCGTGTACATGATGATTTTCACTGTTATTATCCTCATGTTTTTGTCACATTAGTGCCCTATTACTAAAATGAACCTTTAAGTTCCAATCTATTCTCATTATTTTTCTCATTGATCTCATATAATTAATTACCTTTTTATTACTCCATTTTTACATTATTACTGAACTGAAACCACAATATTTCATTCTTTACATAATAATCTTTCAAACTACTGTTTGTTTATGTTGCTCTGCATATTAATTCAACACTAAGGACAGCTGAGAGAAGGAAAAAAACCCACTGATTTAAGAATGTCCTTTGAAAGGTTGTATATGTAAACTAAAGTGCACCAAATATTCCTGGGTTCAGTGTAGTTCACTTAACTTACACAGTAAAAGGAAAAACGAATTAAATATTTGTACCTTTTTATTTATTTTTTTTTTTCAAAAGATTCAAATGTGGTCTTCCAGCCAGATGAATATTTCAAGCAGAAAGGCTTTGATAGAGTGCATTTGAGAGTTTGTGCATGTTGTGTCTCTGTACAATGGGTTTCGTGGGCTCCATGCTTTGAGCACTTTGGCTGCAGAGTGGCAGAGAGAGAATGGCCTCCGTCCAGCTGAGATAATGGAATTGGTGTGTTCTTCCTGAGCTGAGCTCCTGGCTGGAGTTAATTCTGTTAATAGCAGGAGCTTCCACAGTCAAACCGTTTCCCTGGCTTGGGCAGTGCTCAGAGAGCACAAGAGGTGGCTTCTGTAAGATGGGTGATGGATGTATAATGGATTAACTGGAAAGTGGCACATACAGCTTACAATTGTTCTTGAAGCTGCTAATGTGTAATCATAAAAAGACTTGGCTTTCCATATTTAAATCCAAGTACTATTCATGCCAGACCAACAACACCATGGTATTTCCACACCTTTCACAGCTAAGTGCTATTAACATTAGAAGCTTTCTGACAAGTCAAGGTTATTTGTATAGTACATACAATGTCTCCACATCAGCAACAGTTACCCACCCAATTCAGTTTCTAGGAGCAGATGGAGACAACTCCCACATACCTGAGCACATAAGGGCAACAAGAAAAGAAGCAATTTAAAGAGATTCACTTCCACAGATGGCTGAGGATGCAATCAGCTCTATGGTTAACCCTTCCATAAACTTCTATTGATATTTGTTTACCCCGACAGTATAATGACATTGATTCTTGACAGTTAATTTGAGGCTTAAGCAAGTTCCAGATTGGATTGAATTGTGTTCTGTCTTTTACACAACCCCAATCACATACACTGTTTGATAAATGGCAGCAAAATGGATTTAATAAAGTTCACTTGGAATGTATGTGTAAATGTAATGCCTTCAGCAGTGTCTGAAGCAAAGGCTCATCTACTCATTTGAAATCAGTCAAATTAAACATGCAAAAAAAGTAATGCTATGACTGATGCTTTTAGATCCTTTAATGGGATTTTAGATCAATGCAAAACAGAGACAAAAACATTAGAGATTAGCAGCTTTAACCTTCATTGAATGTGTGAATTGGTTAATTAATGTCCAGTTAAAGGTCATGACCTTTAATTGGCCCTCTCGTCATTTCATTTTCCTGATTCCCTTCCCCCCACAGAGAGGAACCTCCTCCACAATCCACAATCATGTATATCTACAAAACCAGTGAATTTCTATATGTGTAGAAATATACTGACAAAAAAACAGCACAGTTTATGAAAGTACAACTCAAGTCAAATAGATGACACGAGTAGATGTCTTACTGATTTATACTATAATGCCACACAAAATCCATGCATGTGACCTTTTGTCTGCAGATGCCAGCTCCCTGTTTAGTTAGTTGAAATTTAGAATTTACTTAAATGCGTCACAACGAAGCAAAGAGAATTTCACAACCGAGCCAACACGCAGACATGTTTCTATGTGAATAAGTGACAGCCATGACACATGGCATGATGACCTGAATATCAGAAGCAAATATTACAGGCTTGTTCTGTCAACCTTGAACTCGCAGTGACAAATCTTTCCTTTGTTTTTTTTTTTTCTTTCTTTGCGTATAATGTAAAAGTGCATTAAAATGCATGTTGCAGTTGCCATAAATACATGTCAATGACAAATGCCAGCTGGATAGATTAGTGTGCAGTTTTGATCACTGTCAAACCCTTTCTCTGTCAGATGGAGCAGAAGCTATAAATGAGGCTCATTGTTTTGGGCTTAGGTCAGAATATGAATTCTGCATAATGTGTACACACTAGAGAAGAAATCTCCCATAATCTTCACCTCAAGTTAATTACTGCAGACAAACATCATGGATCGCCAGAGACTCTTATCACTGACTGCTTGAATACAGAGGAGATTTGCCCCACATCTGATATGAGTTTAAACTCTTAAGTAATCTTTGCAACAAAACAATCTGTTTGCCCTATTGTCAAATTTATCCCTTTTTCCATGAGTCGATCTGAAGGAGATGGATGTACATTCTCACTAATTACAGCAATTATTACTCAGTGGTGATATAACAAGCTCTCAAACAATTACTCCCTCTCCCCTTCCTCTCGCTGTCTCTTCCTCCCACACAGTCTCAGTAGAAGTATTTCACTGCACAAATATATGCTTGCCATTTATTCTAGCTCTTAAAGAAAAACTACAAGCATATCATTCATTATACTGCACGCCAACATAGAAACTAAACACGACCAGCACCAGGGAAACAACTTGCTTCCTGCTGAGCACAAGATGTTGGGATGGTGACACCCTCTATTACACCAAATTTACAAGACTGCTGACTAAACTTGTGCTTATGCCTTACATATACAAAAAATGTACTGCCTGGAGTGCAGAGAGGCATCTACTTTAAGTTACTGTTGGACTTTACTGACTCTACTGTCACTGCAGAGGCTATGTTCAATAAACTAGGATTCTTATTCCTGATTTAACAAGGCATGTTTACCAGAAATACATCCCTATTTACAGCAATAGCTGTAAGAGGGGAGGGTACTCACAGCTGGGAGCTACCAAGTACAAACAGTACAGCCTTGTCTTGTTGGCCTCTGAGCAGATCTACTACTGAAGTCTCTCCCTGCCTTGCTTAATGCCCCGCTCAGGGGCTTTTCAGCTGTGGTGGACGACAGACTTGAGGTCACTCCTCTATCAGTTTCTTGAGCAGACAGGCTGATGCCAAAGCAGCACAAGTTTGTTCTTTACCTCTGACCACTGCCACATGCACGACCAATCGACCACATTTGTTTTTGCAGTCTCACCCATTACACGTGAATGTCTGTTTCAGTGCTTGGAAAACAATATTTAAGAAGTGCTTCCTCTCTTGGAAAATTTGGATTCTCATCACAGGGCTCCCCTTCAGTTAGTCCCAAGCCACAGCCAGAATTTTGTGTGCCACATGGCAGAGACTGTTGAGGGCCTGTGGGGGAGTGAAAAGTGAGTACAATGGACAAAGGCATGTGTGGCACCTCACATCCATTTCTTCTCTTCTTTGCAGCTATTATTGTATGAAAGTGCTGTCGACAGCTTTTGCACTGCACCATGTATTCTCAAACAATGGGGGACTTACCTGTCGCGCATGGAAATGATGCTTGCAACATAAAAGAAAAGCTCCATTAGCAAGGTTTAGGAATGAATCTTGAAACTCATTTTTATCACACCAGTTTAGTACATAATAGTACATTAGCATATTACTGTCCAATTACTTACTTACTTAATATATGTGTTCAGGCATTTTGTTATGGAAGATATTTTTCAAAAGGAATGTAAATTTTGACCTCGGTACTGTGTGGTTATTACGTCCTCATAATTATAGAGGAATTTTAGTGGATCCCAGTTGAACATACTAACATTTGAAAATGGGATAACTATTGCATGATAATCCTGGTAATTTGATAATGTTAAATGTGATGAGGATAGCGTTAGGGATGGAGCTATTGATTAGTGTCTTCAAGTTAATCAGTTTGTTTATGATAAAGTAAATAAATGAACTATTGAGTCCACCCAAAAAATAAAAACAAATATTTATCACAAGTTGCCAAAACCCAAGGTGTCATCTTTAAGTGGTTCGTTTTGCCATGCAAACAATCAAAACTTCAAGTTATTACAATGAAACAGCAAATGAAAAGCAACTATTTGACATTCTTAAATGTCTTAAATGAAAAGGATTAGAAAAAATACACTAGTAGGTTTTATAAATGTCATGCAGTATATACATTGTTGAAATTCTTTATAATTTCTGTCAGATTCCATAAGTATTTATAATGTGTATGACTCAAATTGATTAAAATTGAGGCATGAGGGCTCACTGAGAAACACAGGTTACTCTCTTGGCCTGTAGAGGTGCTGAAATAGCTAAACCAGCTCAATAAAAACTACATTACTCTACCTCCTCTAGAAATATTGAAAGACAAGATCATTTTCCCATGCTAAGTTGCCTTTTCCATAAAATAAAACTGTTTTTTATTCCTTGTCATAATGCTCTCAATCCACTTTATAGTACTAAGTGCAAGCTGTAGATTAAGTGAGTACAGCTGTACTGGTTGTTTGACCCCAGATGGACAGAGCTCAGCTCCATTCATCCCTTTGTGCCCGGTTAGATTGTGAAGGATTAAAAGATTTGACATGTGGCCTTCTTTGAGCTTTCAAGGTTCATGTCTTATGTTGCGAATTTTCCTGATTTTCTGATGTTAGGAAGATGAAATCATTTGTATTTAATATCAAAACATGTTGCTGGCATATTTATGATAAAGCTCTTACAGTATAGCATAATAGTAAGCTGGACACTATAATGCATTTTCTATGGTTACTGGGTGCCAAGATCTAAACTGCTGTCTGAGGCCTTGAGATTCACCTCCAGCCTAATCACACCATCAGTGTTTCCCCCCTGTGCAAATGTGCCTGTTGATGGGCTGTCTAATGTGAGAGCTGTGGCCAGGCCTGGAAGAAGTCATCCACTCGCCTCATTTGGTCGCTTCATTGCACTCCGGGAAATATTTCATGAGGTCTAAGTGACTAAAACACACAGTGAGTATTTTTTTTTTTTTATCAGATCTTTACATTTTAATATGGTTGACATATTTAAAAGTTTAGAGTTGAGGAAAGAAACTTGCTGTCTGCAAACATGAAGCCTTACAATGTGCTGAGTTTAGATTTCTGAAGGACAAAATAGTAATCATATGCTAATGACATCAGTGATAATGAGAATTATCACCAGACCTTATTAAACCTTCGTTGATGCTAATCTGTTTTATTTGAAATTATAACTACAATTGAGCATTTCAACATAACAGTAGGTAATTTTTATTGCTATTGTAATTACCATTAAAAATATACTCAGCAAGGTTGATAGCGATGTAACGACAGTAACACGACAGTTTTAATTCATAATTCCTCTGGACTTTGTTTTCGTAGGTTTTGCCATTGTTTCTATTCACTATCATGATATTGTACTTAATCATTTGGATTTATAACATCACTTAAACACAGTCTGATACAGCAGGTAATTCATCATTCAGATGATCAGACAGACAAACCACTTGGCGAATAATCACACATGGCTTCCTGTGCAATGAGGATGTTTATGTCTAAGGTTGGGATAATTTACTTAACTACTTTTTTACAATAATACTTGACTGCTGGTTAGTTTAATCTACAACCATGCATCATATTCTATATCATCATCATGTGTTTGTAGTTTGCTGTCCTGTAAGAACCACATCTCTGTAAAATGTTAACTTTTCATAAGCTCAGAAGTTTTCAGTTTTGTGACATTCCATTTTACAGCTAATCCAAGAGGGCTTTTAAATAGTTTATTTAGCTAAAGAAAGCAGGAGAATTCTTTCAACACATAAAGGAACACTTTATCCTTTCATCCTCCAGTTTATCACAAACAATATCAACACATTTGGAGATACATGGTTTTCACTGGACAGGAAGGGGATCAGAAACTGTTATCTCAAAAGTCAGTAACTAAAAGTGTCAGACAAATGTAGAAGAAAAAAAAGTGCAATATTTATAGTTTTAATTGTTCATTGTACATTATCAGCCCCAATGCCGCTGCTCTTTATTCTGCTCTGCCTCCTCTATACTTTGCATCCAGAGCTGTTGTGAGATTAGCTGATGAATGGCATCCATCTGTTGATGTTCGCTGTGAAATGTTCATTCACTGTAGAGAGAAACTCATTATTCGAGACATTGACAGTGAACTCAAGAATGTACCTGTCCACTCATACTGCCCAGCATGTGGTGACTAATATGACTAATATGGCTAATTTGTTGTTCTATCCATGTTTTGAGGGAAACATAATTGCCTGAAATTACATAACGTGTAAGCGTTTCTTTTCTGGTAAAGGATCTTCAGCTACAATTCACAAAGTATAGAAAGCAGGTTGGAGATGGCAGGCATTTTGTATCCTGACTGCAGATGTGGGTAGGAATGTAGGCACTATGTTTGGCTCAAAACTATTCTGAGTTACCTGTTAGTAGCATAGACATACTGTCTATGAGTGAGGATTGTTGTGTGAAGCCACTTGGGGAATAAAACTCAAGGATGAGGTTTGACATTTATTTTTTTTCCAAACCTGTGTGCTGTCAACTTTTCATCACATTAATTCCACCCTTAAGGTAAAGGGTTTTTTCACTGAAGTTGTGGCTAGATTATCCTATTCACCAACCTTAACGCCATAAGAGCTGTTTTTAGTGGGAAAAAAATGCATAGGCATGCTTCATGATAGACTACAGAAATGGCTTAAGGCATGAAGACACTGTCTGGACATATCAACATTTGGACTCATCATCAGGCAAGAGGGTCTCCAAATTATAATTAAGGCTTGCATTATATTGCACAATATGGCTTCAGTACATAGACTCCCTTAATGCAATCCATTGTGGGACCCACATGCCAATTTGATGAGCAAATATGGAATGAATTCATGTGCATCAGCAGCTCATTGTGCATTTCTAAATGCTGTTGCTTAATATGAGATGAAAAAAAAATCAGTAATGCTTTTTTGCCGAAAGCAAGAAGGGGATTCACAAGTCCTCCGCTTTTAAGTGGCAATCAGACTTCTTGGGTGTTAAAGCAAAACTACTGATTACTGGCTGATCTCACTCCTGGTCATACTAAATGACTCTTGGACCTGTTATAGATCTGCTGCCAGGGTCACAGACTGACTGCAACAGAATGGAAATGACAGTGGATGTAAAATTAGGGTTTAATGTGTTTATTGTCATGTCAAGTCAAGTCAAGTGATTTTTATGGTCATTTCAGCTCTTTACAGTAGTAGTGGACAGTGAAATGAGACAATGTGCCTCCAGGAACCAGGTGCTACACTACACTACAAAAGATGTTAAAAGTGTAAATAATTATACATAGTGCAAACAACCACAACAAGACTATACATAATGCACAAGGACACGGTGCAGAAAAACTATACAGACTGCACAAGAAAACGGCAAACACAAAATGAGCAGCACCAACCAGAACACGCTTCTATGTGGAATGTGTGAGACAGCCATAAGTGCAAGTGTAAGTACTCTTTAGTCTTGCTGACTTTCAGGGACAAGTTGTTGACTTTGCACTAGTGACAGCCAGGTGGAGCACAGTGATGATAGCATCGTATGTTGAGCAGCTGGGATGATAAGCAAATTGCAGCGGGTCCAGTTCATTATTACTGAAGGAACACAGAGCAGTTCTCATGTTTTATCTACAGACTACATGTTGGTCTCAGGCTCATATTGAAATAAGTAGTACGATTATAGTTGATGTTTTGGAAAGAAGAGAATAATCTGACCGTAATTCTCATTTTGTTGAAAGCTAGATTAGCATAGGTAAATGGAAAAAAAAGGAACAATTTGTACAAAAAAATGGACATGAGTTATTGACTACAGTTTAACAAAGAACAGCTGGCTATATGAAAACTGCAATTTTATTATCTTGTTTTATTTTACTTCTTGCTATAGATACAATGGAATTATTGTCTTCAGACACTGAAAACAATATAGACAGTTTAAAACTGCCTTGATTTGCTCTTTAAATGCTGCCAACTCAGACTTAACGGGTTTTATGAAATGACTCTCTTAAACATCCCATGCAGAGATGTTGATACTTGGACTGATGTGTGTATCTGCTCCTTCTTCCTCATTCTAAAATTCCGAATAGGTGAATATGCAAATATTATTCTTGTTAAGACATTTGCTGGATGAGAAACATCTTCTACTTTACTTCAATCCATTCTTATTCTCAATGCACACAGGAGATTCCCACATCACACTTGTGTAAGTCGCTTATTTTGCTAGTGAGGCACCATCATTTTCACCATCGCCACCACTATTTAGAGCTGTGAATTAATATTTGTTGGGTTCACAAGTGAGAGTTTATGGCAGCACTGAATGTAGGACTAATTCACCTACTGCAATCATATAGGTTACTGTTTTCTTTTTTTATATAGTCAAAATGGAGATTCATGTCACAGGTGAATAAGGTCTTGGACACAAGGACAATACTTGTTAGTAAAATCAATCCATTTTTGGTTTTAGTCTTTTATGTTTGATGGTAAGAAAATCACTGTGTTATTTGTGTTATTTGGCAGCTCAAAAAATTAAAACAAGACAAACAAAATCCTGGTATAAAAAGTAAGGGACAGTAATGACTTGAAATTGATTATGCACATTCCTGGCACTGAGAAGTACATTATTAAACGGGGGCTCTACTTTCCATCAACTTGCAGCCATTATATAATATTCTTAATTAACTGTCCTTTATAATGTTTTGTCTTCACTTAAGAAAGAAACAATTTGCAAAATAGCAGCAACAGTGCAACCTTAAGGCTGCCCCTACAATATCATAACTTTAAATTAAATCAGAAAGCGGATGAAATTAGAACATGAAGAAAATCTTGAGGAAAAAAGAAAACGACATCATCAAATTTAAGCAGCAGAAATGTGGGGCATTCATTACTGCAGTGCACTGCTGGCATATGACTTTGATGTGTATATGATGTGCAAGTAGAAAGGGAAAGAAGAAGTGACACTGGAATGGTAACTACTCTGATAAAGGGCTGAAATCCTGAGCAGAGAGCCATCACTTTTCATACACTCCAATTACATGAATCTCCTGCATGGCCATCATGAATCATAGAACAGATCATGATCCTTTAATGGAGACATTGAACCACTGACAAGTTGGGCTTGGTTGTTTCCTGATCCTATTATTCTGTGGTCAGCAGTGTAAAGAATGACCTGATATTATTTTTTTTGCTTTTTGGAAATAAATGGAAAAGGACATTACGTCTTGATGGAGACAATGAATGGGGGAACAACGAATGATTATGATGTTTCCATCTTGGTGCTAATGATAAGGAAAAGAAACTGGAGGGTGTATTTGTGTTGTAAAACAGTAAAACAGTGTGCGGCTGCTTTGTAAATTTCTGTATGTTTGACACATTACACGATTACAATCCGATGCATGAAAAAGATTAAAAGAGATTTGCTGCATAATCACTGTTGCCATGTACGCATCCGTTAATGCTAAACAGCAGAGTATTTCAGTGGTTATCAGTCTTATCCTGTTTTTCATCACATCCACCAGGATCCAATGTTTACATGCACAACATATAACCTTGACACTCATAACTGGGATATCAGAGCACCTCACACCAAGAAGGTCCTGGGTTTGATTGTTGTCAGTTGTTTCTCTGTGAGTCAGCTCGGTGAGTCCCTTGGATTCCACTGGTTTCTACCCACCAGCCAGTGAGCTGAACTTGAAAAGATTCACAGGTGTGAATATTAGCGTTAATGTAAGTGCTTGTGCGTGTCAAAAATCCATCACTGGGATAACACACAGATAAGGAGTGCTGTAATGTGCAGATTAGTGTCTCCCTTGACTGAAACACATCAATACAAGTATTATTGGAACGTTTTTGTGAGGTTGAATGCACATGTGATGCTTCAGACAAAATGAAAAAATATGATCTGTTTCGAATTACTATTTGAAGAACCAATAAATCCCATGTCTCACCAGATAATGCAGTAGACAGTAGACAGACAGATAACACACAGTGGCAATAGAGCAACAGGGCAAAGTAAACATAAGTACCAATACCACATTTATTGAAGACAAATTCACATATAAAGATTTTTTTTACAGCTTTTTGCCCATTGCATGCTGAGATCCAACTTTGCACTCACAGCAGTAGAAATACTTATGGATTGATATAAAGAAAAGCTCACTGAATTCATTGAGCTACAGAAAGGCATTAACAAATACAATGGATAAATTTGTTGTTAAGAACAAGCAGTATGGTGATATTAAGTCTTGATAAAATGATAATATGATTAAGGCAAACCTTTACTGACTTTTTAACACAACATATACAACATTTCAATGACAGGCGTTTTTGATTTTTAATGTCCAAACCTTTTTGTCAAGGTCACATATTCCTTATATGAGCTGCACATTTTACATTACCCTATATTCAGCGAGAAGAACATCCTTATATCATGACAGTTTTGTTTTTGCTTTAGACTCACTGCCTGCAGGTAATGCTTACTCCAGCTGTAGCTTGTGTGGTCTGTCGTTCGACTGACTGAGTGATGTACTTTCATGAATCATGTGGTCAGATTTCCAAACTGACGCACTACATTTTGTCATCCTGACATCTCCATCCAAGCATACAAATGCTACGCTGTAGAAAGTTTGCCTCGGAGTGAAAATTGGAATTCACATCACTTCTTTTGGCCACATAGAAGTGAAAAGCAGAAGATTCAAAGAAAGGTGGAGACGTTTGTGCCTTTTCTAAGAAGCCAGAGTTTGAAGCAGATACACACAGTTTCTGTGACTCAGGATACACTACAGCTAAATATACTTGTTGAGTACTTCAGTCCTGTTAAGTTCACACACAGTTCAGTTTTTAAGGAAAGTGTGACTCCTTTGATGGGGGTGGCTCACTCCACTTTACAACCGTCCTCGTCTCTAAAAAGCATCAGGCCCTGACACATGTTAGACTGTGGATGCATTGGGCCTGCCCTGTATTAAAGCCTAAAAAGCCATTATAGCAAGAAGTAAATTATAGAACCTCTGTGCTTTGAATCCAATTTGACATAGTAGCTCAACCATGAAGTAAAACATTACATAACATACAGTGGCTCAAAAACATGTTTTCCCATGCGTTTACAAAGGGTTGATGTATTTTTTAAGCATCACAACCTTGATATAACTCATTTCACATCAGTGAAAAAAAGAGTTTGTTCTTTTTGATACAACATTTGAAAAGTCGAGAAAAGCCACATGATTAAATCATTTCTATTCAAGTTTAAAGGAGGGCTGTTGACCAATTATCAGTATTATAATAAAAGCTACCAGGGAGGAACTACATTGTACGTTCCACAGTTTCAGCAAAGAGCTTGTCTCCAAAAGACTTGACATTCATGTGACAACTGTATACTGTATTATTTATTCACCTGAAGAGCAATAGCATGACACCACGGTGAAAAAGGACACACTCCCAACTCGTGCCAGGTGATATAAATCAGTCAGGTAGTATCCCTGTATTGCACCAGAATGTTTTTCCTGGTGTGTCATTCCTGCTAACAAACACTTGTTTCCTGAGTTTGTTTTCCTTATGGTGTGCAAGGGGAGTGTGTGTGTATAGAGACAGTGTGTATTAGCAGATTTGAATGGGGAAATCTGTTGTGCACCACTGACAGTGTAAGACGTGCTGTCAGCAAAACTGGCAAATCTTTTGTGAGTGTCATAAACTTTCCCAGACACACTTCCAGGGTCACACAGCCTCAGAAATACTGTGTATGTATTTCAAGTGGGGGAAATCACTGTCAGTGTGGATTTGATTGATATGAGACATGTATTTGTCATGCAATCTAAAGATTTGTTTTGTTTTGTTTTTTCCTTTTTTCAAAAATGTATTTCTGCCATTAATCACACTTGTCCTGAAAGTAATCCAATCACTGAGAAGAAACAATATGTTTTTCATTGAAGACACTGTAGTCTGGCAGAGGAGCGTGGTTTCTTGCACATCACTAGGTACAATGCTCCCCAAGATCAATATGTGATGTTTGTGATGAATTTATAACTTTGAGAAATTTGACTCCTAATTTATCACAAACCAAAAAAAAGAAACATTCATTTTGGATCAAAATGCTCTCAGATCAAACAGTTTAATAAAATGAGTGATTAGTGTTTGTATTGCTTAATATAAAAAGCAAATATGATGCACGTTTTCAGTTCCTCTGCTGTCTGACTTAAAGACCTTTTGTGTTTGCTGAGGAAACCACACTTGAGTTCACTCGGAGTGGAGAGAGGAGGAGGGGGGTCTTAGCTGTTTGACAGAGCCATGAAATATTTCACAATTTACCTGTCAGCTGTCAGAGGTTTAGTAGACACTGGGGCTGCCTGTATACATGCATGCACCACTTTTTACACACAGTCTGACAATTCATTTGCACGCTTAATGTTTAAAGCACTATAACCTGTTGAGTTCCAAAAGACTTCCGACATAAATATATAAGTATGTATCTGTTAAGATCTTCTTTTAACAGATCTCTACAGACATGCTTTTCTTTTTGTTATTCTGACACAAGTACAGGATTGCATATCATCACTTAAACTGTACGGTTAATGTGCTAATGTGTTTGAAATTTTAGATTGTGTGTCTTCGATCAATAGGCTATTATGTTTCAGATTACAGTGTGTAATGGCTGTGGATAACAACATACAAACTATGTGTCAGATCAAGCTCCAGATCCAGACATTTATTATCATACTGTGTGCTGAATTCTATTTATGGCAAATTGTGTGAATATGCATTAGCCTTTTGGATGTATGTACAATTTAGCAGTGACTGTATAACCTGCAGCAACCACATATTCTGTTTCTGTGCACACACACAATTATTTAGCCTTGAAAGAACGTGCATATTTTCCCTAATGTCTGTTGAGGCTGGTTAGAAAATGGTATCATATGTCTGGAAAAAAGTAAGGAAAAACAAACATGTCATAACATTGTTAACTTCGTGTTTTCATAGAGCACTAAAACTGAGCAAGGCTGTGAAGAGAGAATTTGTCTTTTGTACAATATTTATTTAGCTGTCATAGCCCATGTTCCAATGTGAAAACAGTCCAGATCAATTTGTTACTAAGGCCCATCTGATACAACGACCAGACTTAATTTAATTGTGATTCAGTTTTGTTTCAACTCAGGATTTAACCGAAAACAACTTTTAAAAACATAATTATTTGTTTTCTTTTTATATGTACAAAATACTGAACGCTCAAAAAATGTATCTGCTGCCCATCAATAATAGAAAGGAAGTAGTAGACCGAACAACTTCTGAGCAGCCTCTGAAGAGCATTCTGCATTTTCAATGACTGTTAGTCTTTCTAAATAAAATACCTTATTGCTTCAGCTGCTGCAGTAAACTGGGGGGAAATAGAGACCAATGTGCTCTACGTTTGTTGCTATATTGACTTGGGTTGGCTGCCTATACAGGTAATATTAACATCAGTGCTCAGTTATGCTGTGATGCCTTACACCCCCTGCAGTAATTTGTATTCAAATATCCAAAATCCAAATACCAAAACCAGTTATACATGAGCACAGTAACAGTTTTTAATTTGAAATGCTACTTGTTGTTAATCAGTCAAACCTTTCGAATGGCTTCAGGCTTCACTCAGGAATGCTGCTGATTGAAATGATTCACATAAAAAATGCAGCAAAAATAGAGGCACAAAAATAGTGTTGAAAGTCACTCAAGGAGGCATATTAAAGCACAATGTTTCAAGAATTTTTTGTTTGAACATCCACAAATTGAACACTTTGAAACACCTGTCAGCGTTTTAGAACTTCTGCCTCAGGGAATCAAACTCTCAGTCTTGAACTGAATTTCTGACATTAGAGGCACAGTGTTCAACATCCTACACTGGCAGCAGTGCCAGACTAGTGAAGGCAAGGAATAGTATGAGAAAGAAACAGTGTGATTAAAAAAAACAGCTTGTTGACATATGTATTCCCTCAACGTCAAGCATGTGTATCAGCTGAAAAAAGTGAGTTGTCACGACACAACAAATAAGCATTTTTTGCCAAATGTCATATTTTTAACTATGGTATAAAGACTGACAACCCATCCCACCAGAAAGGGTAAGCCCATCTTCGTAAAGTGAATAATAAACTGTTAAGAAGATTATTTCCAGGTGTTATGAATGAGTTATTAACTATGTTTCGAATGATGCCTTTCTACATGATTGAGTTTCTCCAGCCCCTTGCATTCTGTGGAGAGCACAGCATCATGGGGCTGGCTTGACAAGCTCATCCATCAGCACAGCATGATCAAGTCCCCATCAAATGCCTGCACCATTCCATAAAGTGGAGGAGGAGAGGTGTCACTCCCTAAACAGGATATATGGTCTCTCACTGAGACACAAATTAGACAGTAAATACATTACAGTGGAAGTAGCCTCTTCCACAGCAACATGTTTGTACTGCCGCTGTGCCAAAATCAACACTGCAGGGCTATTAGATGAAGCTGCTTGCCTGCCAACAAGACATACACATTAGTCTTAGATTACCCTAACATCTCACCGACATCATACCAGGACTTAAAAATACTGACAGACTCAAAGCAGCAAACCGATCTGGATCCACAGGACTCACAGTGACTGTAACAGAGAGCCAGTAAAATCTTGCAGTCACGAGTCCTGTGGATCCGGATCTGTTTGCTGCTAAGTGTCCCGTGCACTCACTTGAGACAGTCGGTTCCACTTACTTGCAAACGAGTGTTGCTTCTTCAGTTGTAAGTGTTAGTTCATTTTTGAATGTTTTTAACTAAAATTATGGCCATGTCTTACAAACTGCGCCTTTGAGTATAACAAAAATATTAAAAGATCTTCAGTTTTTATGCACAAAATGAACATTATACATAACTTTATGCTTTTCAGTGAGACGTATCTGTTTGTGTTAGCCTTAAAAACTATCAAGTGTGTCAAATTCACACACTTTCAAGAATTTGAAGTACCCCTGTGTAAAGTTTGTGTCTGATGGATTTGCATAGCCAAGCAAGAAATACCACAACCAGGAATTAAGCCTGTGATAGCAAGTAGTTTTGCTCTTTACCACCTGTGCATCACAGCTGGCTTTCAGTCCATAGTGGCAGACAATTAAGTAAGATATCTATCTCACCTAAACAAAGTAAAAAAGATGCTGAAGATAACTGAAAAGGTGTATGAGACACATGTAGTGAAGTCTTGTTTGCAATGAGAAGCAAAGTCCAGATTTTTGCGAGATGTGTGAAGAAATTACCAATTTCAATTTCAGAAAGACAAATGTGATTATGGATTTCGAGGATGAAATCCTAAAACAGTTTTCTTTTCTTTTTAAATAATTTTTTAAATATATATATTTTTTAAATAATTTCATTGCACAAAATCCTGAAATGTGAAACTGGCAGGACATTTATGAATATGCATGCCTCTATAAAAGGCAATTAAAAAAAAAAAAAAACTATATTCCCTGGGAGAGCAAAAAATGCAACAGTAAAAAAATCAAGAAGAGGTTTATCAACCTTGATGCACATAAATAGACTTTTGAAAGTTTTACCAACCCATTTTTGGTTGATGCAGAGTTTTTCAAAATAGTGACACATGGAGCTGAATTAATTAAAGTGGAACAGCCCACTGAGGGCCAAGTTTGAATCTCTTGAGGCAAAAGAGTTTGCCCCTTTCATCTCAGACACAATGCCACAACTCCGCCTTGAGGCTGCCTGTGCGCCGAGTATGTTTGGAAGCATTTATTTGTGTAAACAAATGTTCTCCGTGATGAGGTTCAACAATCATCTCACAGGTCCGTGTGACAGACAAGAAAAGGTGCCTATGTTTTCTGAGTTGTCTGCTGTCTGACTACAATGTATTATTTCAGTAACAGCTTTCATTCTGTCACTGCTTTTGTTTTCAAATGAATGATCACAGTCAAGTCTTTGTAATCAAGCTAAGACAGCTGATGCACAATTATTAGTATCAAACACAAAAATAGTACCAAAATCATAACAGTTTTTTTTCAGTTAACAGGTAGGCTGATAAAGTGCAGAGGCTTTGTGTGGCTTAATTTGCAAAGATACAAAACTATCCACATTAAACTGGATATTGGCAGTATAAGACTGACTGTCAGAAATTATGAAAAGACAGAAAGGTCAGAAACATGATTTGAGTGTACATGTTTGACAAAAGGTTAGTGACTGTGTCAGAAAAGTTACTGACTGTCAGTCTATAACAAAATAGCTTGAGCATTTGGAAATGTCACAAACAGGCTTCATTATACACCGAGTTAGAAAATGTGCACTTTGTAAATCTGAAATCAACAGCACAACAATCACTTTTCTCAAGTGATTTTATTAAGATGGAGTTAAACGCTCAGTATGTCGTCTGATAAAAAAACTAGAATAACAACAAATAATAAATAAAGAATAATATTAATATCCAGACTGACACTATCTCTCAGCACTCACAGTGAACAGGATAGCAACAGGAGGACAATTAGAAGAACAAGCACATGTCAAACATAGAAAAATGCACATAATGCTTTTTTATATACCAGGAAAACAAACACTGTGTATTTGTGTCTCAGTGTCATAAAATAAGTCCAGAAAAAATGTCAGTTGATTTTATGAATTACTTTGGCACAATGAAAGTTCAAAACACACAATGTTATTTTATCAAAAGTGCATCACTCACAGCATAAAACCCGAACAGAAATTTGAGTAATCATTCTCCATGACAACCTATTGCCTACAACAGTTTCATTCTTTCAAGCACGTACAGTAAGAGAGAACTCAATTCAGCATTGCATTTGTGTAACATTGTTGGACTTGGAAATAGATCTATTTTATTCATTGCATTCTTCTTCCTTGTAAAAATTTGTTGCCTAAATTACACACAACACAGCTTGTTCTCCACAGGTTTGGTCTGAGATTCATTGTTTGTTTTGCTAGTAGCCTCAAGCAAATGTGCAGCAGGCTACACAAGGTCTGGTAATGGCAAGCACATTTCTGTCTTATATAGCTTGTTATAATATATGCAGCACTTTCCAGCATGTAATGAGTGGGCTTCCCCTTTAAGTTTGGTGGACAGCAGGACAGGGCTTTGATTTTCTGGCTGGCCTGTTTGTGGTCATCCTTCTTTGCAGTTTGGTTTCAAAATGATTAAATCCTGATCCAAATGATATTTACCCAAAGTGTGATCATTTTCTTTTGGGGCAATAAGCTATTCCCATGTATCAGAATAGCTTATAAACACAAAAAACAAAAAAAACGATTAATTTACAAATGAAAGTGAGGATATTAGTGCTCACCTTTGTTATGGGTTAGGAGGACTCTGTGTCAGGCTCATAGCTTTGATAGGCCAGTGGGGAGAATCAGTGACAAGTTGAGTGACAGTCTGATTGATAAGAGAATAGAGTGTAACTTTATTAGTGCCACCCATCAATCAATTTTAACAAAGATTTACAGACAACTTTATGAGAGAACAGACATCATGGTGTTTTGACAATTTGTAAGATTTATTGGACCATATGGACACTTCTGTCTTTCTCATTACAGACTTTTGTATGTTCAAAAGATATAAGTTCAGATATATTTTGTCATTTTGTCAGAGTTTTGGGGGAATTAATGAATGTGGAAGGGGGAAAATTCAGAACTGATGATAGCAATCAAAAGTAAGGGGTGGCTGTAAGCAAGTGTAAGGTAAGTGACTTTACCCATTTCTTTTTGGCCATTTGTATCTCTTCATGTCTTGGTTAAGCTATATGGTTATGTGGAGACTAAATCAATCAGTCTAAGTGCTTCTAAGCAGTGATTTATTGACCCAAGAATTTTGCAAATTTTTGTTAATTATATTTGTAATGAAACAATCTATTTATACTACAGTTACATTGAAAAAGTAATACCTTTTGGAGGAATTTGTCTCTGAGCATAAATATGCTTTAGATGTGTGTTTCTGCCCTTTCGTGGGGAATATTATTATAAATAATATTATTATTATTTTACAACCCATATTTACACTAATTGTTAGGTGAACTATAGTGACCATAGGAATTATGACAGGAACACAGGAGGAAGTCATGTGACTTTCTGATGGTGTTCAGACAGCTCAAACAGGTCTTTCACCCAGGAGACCACTGTTCGTGTCCCATGCGAAACCCAAAGTCAACGTCGATTTAGTTTTACTTGCATAAGTATGTTTACTTACATAATGCACTTAACTTATATTGCATACAGAAGTTAATGTGTGTAGGTAATTTAAGTTACATAACCAAAATACCAATTTTATTACAAACCACGATCTTTTCTTACACCTAACCAAATAATTTTGTGCTATGACTGATCTAGAGTACCAGCAACAGGCTCACCAGACAGACATATGCTTAACCTTTTGAAATAGCTGCAGTTTGGTTAAGTCATTCAATTCAATGCAGTTTATTTATATTGCGCCAATTCACAACAAAAGTCATCTCTTGACACTTTCCATTTAGAGCAGGTCTAGACCAAACTCTTCAATTAAATTGGAATATAGAGAACCCAACATTCCCCCTTGAACAAGCACTTGGCTGACAGTGGCGAGGAAAAACTGCCTTTAGAAGGCAGAAACCTCGGAGCAGACCCCGGCTCAAGATGGACGGCCATCTGCCTTGACCAGTTGGGTTGAGAGAGATAGAGAGAGAGAGAGAGAGAGAGAGTGTGTGTGTGTGAGAGTAGGAGAGAAAGAGAGAGAGAGAGAGAGAGAGTCATGGTAACAAGTGGTGAACATTATTAAGAGGTCACAGTTTGGTTAGATTTAGATGCCATAACTACTTGGGTAGGTTTAGGAAAAGGGCACTGTGAGGGTTGAAATATGTACTTTAGTTACATAGGTTCAGTTACACGTGTAAGTGAAGTTACATGACATGGAAGATGTAACTTAAAATGATCATATTTGGCAATCAAGGACTTGTCAGATGTAACAGACCAAAAACTAAACAAATAGTACACTATAGTATACAATGGTACACAGTTGCTTTCAGCACACATCTTTCAAGACATAAATAACTCAAGTTTAACTCAAGTTTCTGATGTGAACACACACTTTAGGTGCAGAAACAAAGGAACAATTAGGACACCAAAATAAAGAAAATATAATGAAAAGGATGCTTATCAAATAAATACTGTAATAACTGTAATAGCAGATACTGCAACAGATTGAACATGTGATTTTGCTGTGTTTATTTTCCCTTGTATGTGCTATTGACTTTTTTTTGTTTGTTGAGCATCTATGTTGTTGCAGTTTTATTCATTTTTTTCTTTTCTTTTGCAGTGAGGTCAGTTCTACTGAGGTCTGTTACCACCTCCTCCTCAAGCCGAAACACATTATGTTATGTTATCCACTGAAATCATGAACATGGGCTCACTGGATATCATTATTCAGTCATTGCTTCAGTGATTGCCTTGCAATTTGTGCCAATAAAATTCAGACAACTTATAATGTCACCTGTCATATTCAAAGCGTAATTTGCCTATTTATCTGCCACTCATGATCTATCTGCAAAATGCTCAAAAAAATCTTGCTTTCTGTTATCAGTTCTTGTGTGTGTCATGTACTTTGCACTGATCAGAACATAAATTTCCACCTTCAGAATACAGTTTTATCTTGGGAGTACTTTGACATGAGTAATTTGTTTGATCCACAGCTATAATTTTCTTAACTAATCTCACAGAACAATGAGAGACTGTTTGTTACAAAGCTGGGAGACACAGATAGATGACATGCAATCTGCTCTGCCTCCTCCATTCTTTCACTGCATTCCCCCCTGGTTAACAACACGCCAACACACAAAAGGATGAGAAAGGGTCATTTCAACTTTAGCTCTGACAGAATCAAAGACCTAATGGTAGAACATTAAATTATGGAGCTACAAACATATTTTTTCTTTCAACTACAAGTAAATATTTCAAGCAAATGGACAAAATTAGACAAATGCTGCACACAAAACATGTTGCGCTGCTGTACCATCAGCTCACATATCACTTATATATATTAGAGAAATATTTCATCAGCGGTTGCAAGTCATGAACCAGACTTAAAAACTTTCTACATAATTTGTTGGTGTCATTTTTCCCAGATAAATGGAACATCTTTTTTCTTAGTTCTGTCCTCTATTTTATTATGATCACAGTTATTTGGCATGAATATATGTTCTTCAACATTTAAGAAGATATTTTTGTTCTATTCGGTGCTGCTTTTTTAGAAAACAGCTATTCACTCCCGATATGAATCTCATTTTGGCAGGGAGCAGCACAGCTTTGCATGATTGGCTGTATTGCTGTCCTCTCACACTCCCACAGACATGTATTTGATTTGTCACCAGCATCCAAAGTCTTATCTAAACACTGCAAAGAATCTCTGAGTAAATGTCCCCATTGGCACACTTCAGCAGCACAGAAACCAGCTATTCTGCAAAGGGATCTTCTAAGTACCTTTTTTATATGAAGGGAGATTAGAATGCACTGCAAAATAAAGAGAATAAATGATGTGAAGATGACTTAGCACATAAATACATGCAGGCCATGGTACATTATTACCATATGATAAGAGAGCTGAAAGAGGTTTTCATTCAATACTGTCTTGTGAGAGGAGAATGAAAGAAAACAGGCAAAACTTAAGTAATTGGCTTCAGAAGTTGCAGCTTTCTTGTCTTCCATTTCTGGGCTGAGAAGAAGAAACCTGCCATGCTTGTCAAATCTTCCTGACTGTTACTGTGATGGCCAAAGAGAACAAAAATGGCTTCCATCTAGCAAAAGTGTGTGTGTGTGTGTGTGTGTCGGGGGGGAGGGGGATACAGGTTTAGTCATGTGTGAAAGAACGTCTCGTTATGAAAGTGAAATATGTCAGGCTGGCAGCCACCAAATTGACATTTTTAAAATTCCATTTTTCAATTCACTGTGTTGTTAAACAATTATGAACTTTTAAAATCACTAATTATGGCAACACTGAAGAGTTGGGCAACACAATATGTTTCTGTGCACTCTGTCCCGTCTCATATGAGACATGTGGCATGCATGAAACAAGGTCTGATTTATGGTTAACTGTAGAAACAGTGTAAATATTAGTTTCACGTATGACCATAAATGAGTATGATTTCTATGTAGAAAGATTACTTGTGGAAGGCCACATTATTTTATTTTAACAAAAGGAATTTGACAGGATTTAAATAAGAGAATAATAGGAAGCAATAGTAATATAGATTACCTATAAAATGGAGAGCAACAGCAGTTTGTTATGAGGAGACAGAAATAAGTTTGATCCTTGGGAGGGGACAACACCACCCTCACCCTCATTATTAAACTGCTTAGCACAATATAATATAGATTCAGAAATGCTGGATTTATTCCAGTTGCCAGACCACTAAAGAAGCCGAGAAGCTCAAGCGTGTGTCTTATGGCTTTTGACTAAGGCATTATTTTATTTTGTGCATTTTTTTTTTCAAATCAAATAACAAATTGCAACTTTAGCAACACCACAACGATATAATAAAATAGAATCCCCAACATTTGCAAAGAAAGGCTTATAGACCTCAAACAGTTATGCAAGTACATCTTTTTTTTCTTTTTATTTTCATCATGTGTCCCTTTTTGTACACAGATTATGTGCTTGCATTTAAAGACATTTTGCTCATTTCACAAACTTTCAGGCTGGATAAGTTGACAAGTGAATCCAAACAGAAAGCTGTAATCCCAGTAAATGATAGCAGGTATTGTTGTGAAATCTTTTTAACTAAACTCACATTTCATCACTGTTTTAAGATTCCCTTAAATACCGTGTAATGAGTTATCATCATTGGATTGCACCGGTGCCAAGCAAACACAACTTCAAAACTCTGGTGTGCATTACCAGTGATACTTGTAATCAGCTGAGTCCTGATTTTCCAAAACTGAATGGCTGCTGCCATTCAGTATTTGGCAAGCAGCGTCCCCAACTGTTCAACTTTCAGAGCTGAAGCTCAGAATGCCTCTTTTTTCTGAATTTGTCTTCCCTGTAAAGACTCCAAATGTTCTGAAGAAAGTTCTATCACACCAAATTATCCTTGGTGAAATAGGAATAAGCATGAACTTAAGTTAAGCACTTAAGGTAGCACAAAATCAAGCCGTCTTCAATGCTCAATAAATCCTTAGGAGTGGCGTTTTAAGTTCAATTCTGCACTTGGCAGCCAGATAGAATGCATCACTTTCCCGAGAAACTGGCTGCTCAGTAGGAGATAAACAGCCAGGGTACAGGACATGAGCAGGTGCTGCAGCCTTACATTACATCCTGACTCTCCTAACAGAGCCACCCCCTACCATGTTCCCTACACCTCCACAGCATGCAGTGCAAACCTCAAGACATTGATTTCATCTCGCCAGAAAAGAGAAAAGTAAAGCCCTCGGTGAACAATTCGTATTGGTTTTGAGGCCTTGCATTTAATAGAGTGCTACAAATACAACTTGTTCAACGAAAATAAGCTTTTCACATATGAACCGAGTGTCAGATCTCATTTGACTCAGAATTTTGAATAATGTTGCTGCATTCAGAAGATCTGTGGAGCAATTGTGTAACGTGAAAGCATTAAATGCAACCATGTAACACTGGTGTTGCAGTTAAAGGTTGCAGCACTGCACTAAGAACGTCATTAACATATAAGTTCAGCACACTACAGCTTAAGAAAACACATGCAAATATACAAAACACTCTCAGTCACCATGTATAATGGCAATTTCTCAACACTAATATTTGATGTGTATATGTGTATGTTCTTGTCTTAAGGAAGGCTATCCACTCTTCTAATCTTATCAATATCAAAATCAATTGTTTGTATGTTTGTCAAAGCCTTTTCATAAAAGGATCGTAAAGCCTTTATCTTCTAATGGCCATGCAAAACTAAATCTAGTGCAGATATTACAGCAGTTAGAAGAAACTTTCATAAACCTCAATGCCGTGCCCTCTCCAGACATATTTACAATTAGGGAATTGTAATCACAACATGCAATACTGGAAGAAAATATATTGTGTGTTCACTCTGTTTTTATATAGGCTACATGCTGGGGAAAAAGTCTAGAAAAGATAAGATGTGATGTTTCAGCATCCATCATTGAACAGATTTGCGTCCCATATGTCTATGGCAACAAAAGAGAAGAAAACAGAACCTTCGGCGGTGATACAGGAAACAAATGAGATGTTGAGATCTTAAACATCTAAAGCAATAGGCTCAAATCCAAAACAGAGGTCTGGAGTTGCAGGGAGGAAGTAAACAAGCATGAAAACCCCACTGGCTGGGAACTGAGGTGAGAGGTGTGAAGGAGAAGATAGAATGCTTAAAGCCTATGAAGGCAGAAAGTGATATCCAGTCACGGATTTTCTAATTTAAGACATGAATGCAGGAGGAAACAGGAGTAAGTGAGTTTATTTGGTTAGGATCAGAAAGAAAAGGGAGAGAGTGAGACCTTTATTTGACGAGTCCTAGACATACGAGGTGAGAGAAAGAATGAGAGACCTTTAATTAGACAAGATCGACAGTGAGAGGTTGTGAAGTCCAATTAGGCATGTTTGAAAGTGAGATCACTCAACTGAATGAGAGACTTCATTATCGCTGAAAGAAAGCGAGAGATGGTCGGTGTATTTTTTTAAATCACTATGGGCGACATTTTAGATAACAAGTGATTAGTTCTTTTGTCTGATTCATTAGCGAATGAATTTCCTGTCAATTTAATTTTCATGATACAGAGAGCCCTAATTTTGTACCACAGCAGATCAAGCTCAGCGACCTTGTAAAGTGACAGTCTAGTTGAACAAAAGCGGGTATTTCCTGCCTGCACCCATTTAGTTAGTCAATGGTTCTGGATAACATCAGCAGTAACAAAATGCAAGGGGTTGCACACTAAAGAGAAATGTCAATACAAATCGGGCAATTTGGCATTGAATATGATGTTGTCTACAACTTTCAAATGACTTAACACAATGGCTCCCATTTTGTGCTGTTTCTTATGCTTTAGCAGGAGAAGGCACAATATGGGTGTCTGAAAATCAATACAAACCCCTCAGCCACTTCTGTACAAATTCCCCAAATAGCAGCCAGTAAATGTGTTATCCATGACTGCATTTATATTGTGGAGAATGTGGATGAGAAGAAAACATTTTCTTATTTTTTTTCTCTATGCATACATGTCATACTGATGAAAGGCTTAATTGCAAATAAAAGGCTGAAGAGATACTTTAATTTGCACACTACTGGAGCAGTCACATGGTAATCTAGTGGTTTATCATTCCTAAGATCATAAGATTTTCTTCATTAAATGATCAGCAGTTAATTAACCAGTTGGATTTATATATTATACTCATGTTTGCAGTTTATAACATGACATTATAAAACCATCATTCAAATTTCTAACTGTTTAAAGATATTAAGAAACAGACTAAAATGTTTCAAAATAGACAAAATATAGCTATAAAGAGAAACATGTTATGAAAAAGAGGAAGACGCCTGTGATCAGTACAATCAAAACACACACTAATTTTTAAGAAATAAATCTTCCCAATAAGGCGAAAAACTTTTTTTTTAAGCTGATGCTGAACTTATAGAAGGAGACTGGATTTATTTACCTGCAATAATAGATTTTCTGCCCATAATGGGATGACGGAAACAAACTATGGACAAAACATTTACATATTATTAACTTTTAAACATACTATGAGGAGTGTTTAACTGGTTATAAAGCAATGTCACTTTAATACAGATGTTGCTATATGTCATGTATGTTTATATATGCTATAAAAGAAAACATCAGTAAGAAGACTGGCTCTTGTTATATAGTTATTCACCATGTCTGAATTCCAGAGAAATCTGACAAAACAACTTTCTTGACATTTGCATCAGGTTTGCATCAGGTAAAAACGGACAGTGATAGAGCACAACAACAGAAATCAAAACTGTCACATTCAACAGATGAAAAAATTGCAGGTCCCACTCTGATTACATACCTCCAGACAGGTATGTAATACTGATAATGCTTAATAAGTTTGCCAAGCAACCTTATCTTTAAGTTGTAGGCGTACATGTAAGGTGTATAAACAGTGCTAAATCAAAGTTCACTAAACCATCTTATAACAGCTTACACAGCCACAAATCAATACATTAGCTCATCCCTATTCATCCTGCAAACAGCTGTCTTTAAAAAAGAAAATTATTATTTCATATCCCTGCGACCCTGACGGATAAGCGGTATAGAAAATGAATGGATGGATTATTTCATATCATGCCTTTTCACGTGCTTCCAAAACAAATTCATGTGCTAGCCAGATCAAGATCTTATGACACACAGCGGAGGAACCACTCAGAATCAGAATCAGAATCAGAATCAGAATTCCTTTATTTATCCCTGGAGGGAAATTCTTGTTTTTACAGACATTGCACATGCAGTATTCCCGACCAAGAAAGGAGAAAAGTGCAGAGTATAAAAAATAGGATAAACAACTTGTAAGTTGACATGATGATTTGTTGCCTATTTATAGCAGTGAACACGTTTCTAGCTACTTTTTGACTTTAAGTCAAACGTTCCTTATTAGCTCAGTCTAGTCTTGACCAATTTCTATTATCTGGCTAGTTACGTACTTTGTCTGTCTGTTGTTTGGTGCTGCACTGTTAGTCTACAGTGGGTTTTTCACTGAAAATAGCTGCCTACTATGGACAAAAGTGATGCTATTAAGAGTGAACCAAGAAAGTAAAATTGTGAAACTGAAAGCCAAAACAATGAACAGAAAGATAATTTTAAAAAATCCTTAGAGCTGAAAGGAACTGCCAGCTGTGACCAGGAGCTAACCCTTTCACTTTACATAGTCATTTGAGTACAACAGATCACATGTGCTGTCTGACCTGTGCTGTCTCATGTGTGAGTATTGATGGGTTAGGTTATGTAACATAAGAAACGCTGAAACTGGATGAGCATGGATTTTTTTTGTTTCACTTACAGTGATCTCAAACCAATTTTGAATTGGTGCTAAAACACTTGTCATCTAATCATCACAGAGAATGTGTCTTCCTCCCGTTCTCTTTCAGCCTAAACAGTTGTGAGGGAGTCCGGTAAAACTGAATGTAGTCTTTATCTCCCTTGAAACCATTCTGGAATCATTATAAGTTGAATTAATAATTTTTTGGAAATGGTAAATTGAAATCTTTCCCCACAGTGATTTTAAAGTAGTGGATTTAATAAACTTGAAGGAGAACAATACCTAGTAGTCAATATTTGTTTCGCATGCAAGAGCAATACTCACCCCAAACGTTCTAGGTAGTTGCTGGTTAATCAGGGATGAAAGTATCTCCATATTGGCAGTTTGTTTTCCTGACTGAGTTTTAGGGCCTCGAGGTATTGCTGTCACATGGATCTATTTCAACAGAGATGTCAACACCCTCTCCCATCAATATGTAAGCTACTACTGGCTTCCCTCTCTCTGCATTTACAGAACTGACTCATCCTGTCATGATCCCACTATGCTCATGGCTCCATTCAGTATTGTGCACGCGAGTTTCCCACTCAGCCTCATTGAACACACACAGCTCACTGACATCAACAAAACCTCTCTATACACCCACCTTTTTGAATTACATTTCACAGTCTCAACCGGACATGTACTCGAAAGGGCTCTTGGTTTCGTTTTATGATTCCGTGTATTCTTCCTTGTTTTCAAGTATCTGAATACTTCAACACCGTTCAATGTTGCAACTTAATTCAGACTTCAAAATTTTTCAGCTCATTGCGCATGATTTCAGGATTACAATTACTGATTGTATCTTTCATGCTTTCTAATTTTTTTTTACACTTTTCCAGAAATTTTGCCCTTTTCAAATGAATAAAAGGAATGCACAGAGAGTGCGGGCCTCACATTCAAAGCGAGGTAAAGCAAGACTTATACATTTAGCACCAAGAACCTCATGAAAGTGACTGGAGTGCCATCCAACTGCCTCACTGTCTCCAAATTTAACCTCGACCAGAAATTTAGGATCATATTTATGACACCACCAGACACATGTTTTACAACATGTATCGTATACAGTCTTCTCTGTCACGATATAAAAGCTTTGGTGATAGGAAGTAATATGGTCTTGAGAAATAAGCCAGAGTTTGATGTGCGCTTCTCAGCTTAATCTCAGTTTAGTTCACTGCAGGCTTCATGAGTAATGAAGACTTTGAAAATAAATCTCAGTTTGTCTTTACACACACACACACACACACACACAATCATGTACATGGCTGTGCTTCGGGTTTACCTTTTAGTCTTTTATCTCACTAAGACATCAGTGACGCCTCAATTCTTCTTTAAGCTCATGTGAGTCTAACTTCAAATAATTTCATGGTTTACAGTTTATTGTACTCCCTGTATCCCGTTCCTTCTATTCCAATACTCCATACGCCTTTAGCTGCTCCTTCTTACACAGTTAGCCATACAGTTTAACTCTTAGCCATTTATGGAGCTATGCTGTTCGTCCGCCTGTTATGAATCAGAATCAGCTTTATTGCGTGTACAAACAAGGAATTTGACTCCGGTTAGACTTTGTTCTACAAAGAGTACAAAAACAAACACCTAGTAGTAAGAACACAAAGGTACTATATACAATAAGGTAAAGATAAAAAAATAGAAAAAAATACTATATACAATAGCAGTGAATCTGTGGAGTAGTGCAATGACAGCAGTACAGTCAAGTTCACCCGCTTTTCAGCAGCCAACAATCCAACCTTGATTTTTTCAGTAATTATATTCTCTCCTTCTCTTTCTTTCTCACTCTCTCTCTCCCTTTCTCTCTTTTTCTCTCTGTTTAGGATATATGACCAAAATGCAATGTTTCCACTGCATTAAATAAGTCTCAAGCCAATTAATAAAATCATGCAGAAAATGGCTGCGGCCCTGGAAATCTACTGCAATGTCCTTGAAACCAGTTGTAAACCACTGACTGCAGCACCAGAAATAAATTTCTGATCACTGGACCAGAAGTAAACAGCTGACTACACAACTGGAAACAAACAAGCAGCAATGAGACCAGAAATAAATGACTGACCCACAGAGCTGAAACCCAACTAGTGATCACAGGAGAGTAGAGAGATGACCAATTATCAAGTGGTGAACAGGCAAAGCTCCAAGGGTTTGACATCCGTGAGCTGACTGCGTATTCCCCTCAGCAAACCGGTGCCCTTTCGGCCGCCTCTTAAAAGACTTGGTCGCTGTATATTTGCTGTCTACGCTGACTGTCCCTGAGGAGATGGGTCAGTTCCTCATAAAGGTTACATTCTGTCACTTCAGGGGAGAGGGTCAGCTGTTTGTAAGGACTACAATCAGCTGGTGATTACTGGACAGCAGGTATGTGTGTGTGTGGAGAGGGATGGACCGATAAAAAGTATGGATGGGGAGATAAGTATAAATGCAATAGATGTAGCATATAATATTCATAATGATTTTTTACACAATATGGAAACAAAATCAATACGTTTCCATATGGATTTCTCTTTAGGGGTAAAAGTGTATTGCAATAAGTAAGCAAATAGCATTTAAAAGGCTCTGAATAAGCTGATAATATACACTTTGCTGCTATCTAATATTGATCCCTACTGAAGGCACAGATCAGTACAGAAGGTGCAAGTTGAAAAATGTTCTCTGTGGTTTTTAAAAGAATGTAAGACTGTAAAATCCACATCCTCTTTGCTTTATTGTACTCAACCCCAAATTACCAGTATTTTGGACTATGCTACACTTTGACAATTTCAAACTCATCTCAAACTCATGACCAAATTCAGGAGTGTTTAAACACTGCAGTATGTTGTTTATGAGACTGGTAAGCACCAATTAATTCAGCAATAAAACCCCCGGTGAAATAAAAGGTTGCTGCAACCAAGTAACATAAAGCGTCACACAGAGATAATATGATGTTTAGTATAATGAGCCAATCAATTATTTGGATCTGCTCAAGTGACAGTTGGCTCCCACCATTCAGCAAAGTCAACTTATTGCCTGCAAAATATCACTGGGTGTTACTATTTCACAAAAGATTCCACTGTCACCTAACTACCCTCAGAGAGTAGAAGGCACATAAAACAAAAAGGAACTACAACATCTCCCTCCTGGAAGAAAGTGAACCATAACCAATTATTCTATCACCTAAAGGCATCTAAAAGCTGACGGATTGTATGAGGCAGGTGATTAGTTCTAAGTGTCAGATGATTGGGCTGTGAACTCAAAGAACTATTACAAGAACTAATGGAAAGAAAGCTAATACTCCTCAGAAAAACTCCCTAACAAGCTTTCTTACTTTTTTAGTTAAACATAATGAAACAATTCAAATGTGAAACAGCTTTCTCTGTCAAATACCTAGAAACCCTTTTACATTGCTGTCACAGGCATAATGATACAGGCAGTGAACAGAAAAACTTATAAGTGAGAACTACTACTGTACTTTTATTTAACATCTAACGTTTTAAGTTACTGAAGGTTGCTCTGATACTGTGAATTACTCACCAAGAAAGATTCAGCTAATTAGACTTAATATTTAATTACAAATCACGGCCTGTAAAATATAATAAGCCAAGACTATCTTCCAACAACAGACTGTAATGCCTGAGGGCATTACAGTGTTCTACACATAGGTCTTGTTTAACATTTAATTTGCCATGAGATTTCTTCTGTTCTCACACATGACTTTGCATGTGTCATGCTATTTCACGTGCGCTTAAATCTTGAATTTTAATGAATGAGCATTCTAATATTGTAAGCATTTTTACTCCTTCATTTTTTTGGAGCAATGAGTAATCATGTTTTTAAATCTTTAACATGTTTTATGTATATATATATATATTTTTTTTTTGCCTATTTTTAGTCTTTATTGGTATCTTGCTTAAACCTTGTTTATGTCTCTTCTACTTAAGGACAGACATGCATATTTCATGGTCCCTGTCTGCCTCTGTCATCATTTAGCCCCAGCTTTTGTGAGGAGCCTATTCTAGTCCTTCTTGTGGTTCTTTCCAGCAGCTCATATTACTCAGAGCATTAAGTGCTGCACAAACCTCACCCAATCTTCCCTCCAATCACTGAAGTTTACTTTCCATTCTTATCTGTACCTGGTTTGAACTGGGTAACATCAGTCTCAAAAATGTTTTTCCTGTAATTGCACTTGACAAAGAGCCTGCTGGCCCAAGTAACTGTTTATTGACTTGTCTCTCTACAGAGTGCTGCTGCCCCTCATGGTGCAGTGCTACTGTAGTTGTTTGTGAGGTATAGGGTGCTGGCTTGCACCAGTCCCCACCCAGGTGCCACAGTGTGTAAAGGCAATGATCGATTTCAAATTTCTTGAGAGCTGCAGGGAATGCCTGTGGTTACGCAAACTGTCCCATAATCATAGAATCCAAACTTCTTTCTGCAGGGTGCCACTGGGCAGATAGTATTTGCTTACATGTGATTACATGTCCCTCTAGCAGTGGTAACTAAAAAGGCTTAAGCTTGTGTTTGCAAGTACGTCCAGTGTGCACTCTTGTGTGCCTGCCTACTCCAGATTAGTTCAGCGGCATAAGGCATGTTATTGATATGCCTTTCATTGTTTTTGGATAGTTTAACATATTTGTATTAAGGGAAAGTATCAGGTCTTATTACAACTCCATGAATTTTATTGCCATAAATGTGTATTTGTAAAAGGTTTGGCTGGAGTTCTAACGGTATATCTAACTCAAATTCAAATGGGCTCATGGGAAAAAAAATGAAATTCCCACCACGACCTCTGATGCTGAGAGCTTCTATTAGTTATTGCAGATACTGGTCAACATTATAAATGCACAGCTTAGACTGCTAATGGAAATAAGTTTGAGAGAAGGGAGAAACTGCTAATGTAGCTGAGACATCCAAAGACATCAATGTATATGCTGAATACATCAAACCATCTTGATTCCATTTGGGCCTGTAGTGGCAGCTCATTAGATTACTGCTTAAATGTCATGTTTATCAGGTTTAGAGATGTAAATGGAAATCATTAAATGTGTCCGGTAAGGCTACAAAGATGTAGTAAGTGAGCTCTCCCATGCTAGAAGAAGGCTTGTGTCGAATCTGGAACAGAATTTGTGGCTGATTTAATGTAAAATCAGATCACTACTGGCCTGAATGCCTTTGAGTATGTGGGTGGTTTACATTAAACTAAATGAATATTTGGTGCCCAGAAAGTATTTGGACAATAAAATCCTGTTTGATATTTTGGCTCCACTCTCTTTCTACTTCAGATGTTCAACAAGATGATGCTAACGAGGTTAGTTGATTTTAATTTTAGAGAATCTTCAAATTCAAATTAATATTCAATGAAACACTCGCTCTTTTCTCTTTATTTTACTGTTAGAGCCATTATGTGCATGTTGCGCCTGCAGACACAAGTGTCTCTCCACGAACAAGGGGCTTGTTGTGAACAGAGGCCAGCAGTGCTGAAGCACCGCTCACCTGTTCAGCCCGACAGCCAACTCTGCTCTGCTCTGCACTGCCAAGCTACACCACAACCAGCTGGTAGCAATCTTCAATTACAACACCTGAGCCGCATTAACTCGTCAGCCCCGACCCTGAAAGCCAGCAGGTGCATGAGGGAGAGGTGCAGGGGGCTCACTGGTGTCTGTGGAGAAGGTTTGGCTCATGTCATAGCAAATAAAGTTGTTTATTAATTTAGTGTTGTACAAAATTTTTGTTCCTTTTTTGTTCAGCTGTTGAATGGGTGAAATACAGGAAAACAACAGAGTCCTTATTAAGAGCTTTGAAGAGTGATGGATGAGCAGAATATACTGTTAAAAATGTTTTAATTTTCCATTAAAATCATAAAACATCCATGTAATAGCAATTTGCAGCTTATGGTGTTATAATAATAACTCTAATACAATACATTTCCCATTAATGAAATACATTTTACCTGCCATTGATGTGACAATTTTCATCATGTCAGTGTAACAAATATCACATTATTGGATTTTATTGGGCAACAAATGTATTTCAGTATAAGAAAAAAGGACTTAATTAAAGGATGAGATTTTTTATGTGTAACAACTAAACTGATGCTGTAAAATGGAAATAATTGCACATTTGGTCTTAAACTAAGACAGTGATGATTTTAAGTAATCAGAAAGCCATTAACATTGTGGGAAGTTATCATATTTTACAGCATTTGGTGTCAGTAGGATTATTTTGGAGAAAGAAAGGAGAAAATCTTCAGGATGAGCAGCCTGTAACAGTCTGCACATATTACTACATACCACATTCAAGGAACTGAGCAAAAGTCAAGGATCAGTCCCCTGTGGCATTCTTTACAAAGGAACGTGCATGGGAAGAAAATAAGGTGTTCAGGTTCACAGTAATTGAACAAGAAATCTTCTGACTGGTTATCTGACCAATTTCTATTCACATAATTAAAATAAAGAATGAAACATAGCCAAGGTGTACTTAAGAGATGTGTTTTCATATTGACACCCTTCATTTAAGTAAACCTTCAGTCCTTCAACCTCACAGTCATTATATGTTTTCTCTGTAAAACAAATCATTACAACAAAGTCAAATCCACTCAGCACAGTCGCATCATAACAAGTCCTTGATCTTGGTGGCAGAACGCTGCATGGTTTGAATTCATTTTGAAACACTCTCACCCACTGTCTGTATTTAGACAAAGATTTATTGAAGTGAAGATATCAATGCTGAAATTTATTTTCTTATATTCTCACAGAGGAACTGAGAGTGACAGTTAAATTTGAAGATTCTGTGAACTGTTGAAGGGTTTGGTTTTTCAAGGGTTTCAGGGGCATCCGTCTTTTTGGTTATGATAGATTACTTTATCTATGGGTTGGGTTGAATACATTGTCTTTAAGATAGATGTTCTGATACTGTGAGACTGAATGGACCACTGCAATGTTTAAGACTGTGGACACCTTGAATTGGACTTGTCATTCGGTTACAAAAGGTCTGTCAATGCAAATGGATAGCTTGTATGTAGTTCAGTAATGACTGAGAGTGTGTTCAGATGGAACGTAATAGAGTGTTAAATGTGTGACGCGAGGCTTCACAGACACAGCTGAGTGGAGAGAGGTTGCACCGACTGCTTTCAGTGGCTGCTGATACACATACAGTGTTTTTTTTCTCAGTTTTTAGTATGTGTGAGAGCAACTGATGGTGAAGATTAAATTAATGATGATGTTGTACATGAAACACACCAAGTGCACTTCTCAAGAGTACTTATTCACTGAAAGCAAGTGTCTTGTAATGATGATTCACTTTACTTCATCAATTTTAATGTTGTAATAACATCCTGAGTTAATCAAAGTAAAAATGTTGGGCAGTGATATAAATTGCTGTGTTTGACCAGACTTAGAAATTAAAAATCATTATTGGGCTAGAAACATTTACTTAAAATTTTGGCATCAATAATAATATTTTGCAATAATAACAAGATCTGAAATGAAAAAGAAAATACTGGCATTGAAGCAGTTGGAAAAAGTTTTACTGGCACTAAAACAAGACAGCCAAATAGTACTGAAGAAAGTTCTACTGAAAACCAAAACAAAACACTCAAAATTATTAATTTTTTTTGTGTTGTGATGTGTTTATCAATGACAAATCAATGTTTTTTTTTCCTCATGACTTTCTATTTTTCAGTGACTGTTGTCATGTTGTTTTTCAGTTTCGCATTTCTGTCACCATTTTGGCATAGCAAAAAATGGTTTAAGAAGGGTTTTGAGGGGAGGTGCAAGAAGAGTGTGACTTGCATAACTACATGCTAGTGAGAAAATCTCACTACTATGGACTGGTCCAGAGCCTGTGCCATGATCACACCCCTGGCATGCAGCCTGGGTGACTGGATGGTTGCACATGCATGTGATTGTGTATTTTAGTGCAAGAAATCTTCACCTATCATAAACTAGAACATGTTTCTAAGAAATGAGAACTAGACTATATAGTACAGTATTGTTTCATATTTGATTAGCACTGCCTAATTTTACAGTTTGTATTTGGATTCACATTGTTCTCTTTTTTTTTTTACAACTTTATTGAGTGAACGATACATTACTTTTGGTATAGTTCAGGTTTTGTATTCAATGTCAAATTTTAGTGTCACTGTTCTAGCCCCCTAACCTTCGCTCCACCTATATATCAATCTGAGAACCAAATGACTATCATCTGATGACAAGTTAGCCTCTAAGGGCAATGGCCAATTTTTCAGGTCTTCAGGTGTAGCAGATATCTGGAAAATGGATGTCTGACATAAATCTTTACAAACTGATGCACAGCTTGAGGTGCTAGAATGTAAGTTGAAGTTGAGAGACAACAAACAGGTATACACCAATCAGCCACAACATTAACACCACTGACAGGGGAATCCGAATGCTTGATTGATCCCTGGGGGAAATTGGGTGAATAATATTACTCATCTGTCTGCAATGCAATATTTTGTGAGGAAACGTTGGGTTCTGGAAATCATGGGATGTTCATTTTGGCAGCACAAGCAGGTGGTTTTAATGTTGTGGTTGATTGGTGTATGCCCTTTGTTTGCCTGTTTATAGGTGTTGTATTTATACAGAAACTGAACGGGTGACCAAGAAACTCCTCTGTGTAATTCCTCTCTCCAGTACTTGAAAAAAATAATGGACACACAAGGATGCAGAGTTGGGCTGATCACTCAGACATTTTTCTTTCTCCTGTGAGATAACTGTGACATTGTCTTGAACATTCTTTTGTTTATTTGAGTGCAGAGTAGACTTGAAAAAGCATCACAGTAACAAGGCAGTGTCTGATCCACATTGCAATGTGATAATAAAACACAAGAATTTTGAAGTCTTTCAGTGGTATAGCAACCATAGTGCGTGCTTTTAGAAGCATAGTTCCCAGGTGCATGGTTTATTATATGAAGAGCAGATGTAAGTTGAAGAAACATTGCTATTTGAAAGTATTTAATTGGAGACTGCATTTCAAGACAGCCAGCCCTGCCGCTGGTTTTTATTCTAATTGCCAGCAGCAACGCACTTAATGAAGCGAGTGGTGAAGAGTGTGGATAAAAGAGTGAGAGTGACCAGGTTTCCAAGGCAACAGCAGCGGTAGCCGAGCAGTGTTTTCATCTTGAGGAAAAGGCTACAGAAGAGCTGTGTTTCCCTGCAGTGTTTCCTGCAGCTCTATAATGAACATCTATATCGTAATAGATATATTTGTGGAAGTGTTGCAAGGCTGAAAATGTACGCAAACCTGTAGAGTCCTCTACAATTCACCAGAGGAACACCTTTCTCGCAAACATCAGGATTAGACTTGTGTAGGACATTGCTGAAGTACAATAGTGCACCAGCTTAAAAGTAATTCTGCAGGGAGAGAGCTTGTGTCTGATATATTTCTGCCTTAAGATTTGAACAAAGAAACAGTACTTTTTTGCCCTGCTTATCTTACAGATTTGTATTAATGCAATTTCTTTGGAATGAGGAAACTGTCCATTTGTAATATTTCAACCACAGATGCACACAGTGGATCATCGTTCTGTAAACTGACCCAAGCCCAATGGTCCAAACACAAGAATGAGCTTTAGGGTTTATTTTTTCCTGCACTCCAGCTATGGGTAGCATTCAAGTTTGGTTATTTTCAAATATTATTTATAAACGCTATCTGTGTTTTTTTGGCCAATGGTCTACATCCATGTATTGTCCAAGTAGGACACACTATGCCTATCAGGAAAAGAAAAAGAGAGGCAGAATGTGTTGCAACATTCAGTAATGGATGAAATAAAGCAAAAACTTGCTAAAGGGAGCGTCTCCAAATCCCCAGTGATTCAGGGTGGACTTCTTCACCATAGGAACATCATGACCTTGTGTGATCCACAATTGTGACTGCCCATTGACCTGGCAAGTTCATTTGGCATTTAAAGTTTTAACATCCTGGATTTGGCAATTATTTGGAAAAGGCAATATTGAGCTTGATAAGGACTAACAAGTTGTCAGACCAAAATGGTAGTCTGCTCTTGCCTAAAATTAAAATGTGAGAATTCTACCACAGCTACAGTGAATTTAAGGTGCAGAAGGGTTAGGGTTGAGTTAGGGTTAGGGGTAGGGTTAGGTTGTAGAAGGGTTTTGGGTTTTATTTCTTCACCGACTTTTGGTTTTTTGTGCACTGGCACAGGGGTCCGGGGAAGATCGTCAACCACGTCCTGCTGTGCCCTCCTGTGTTTATTGATGTCCCTGAAATATGAGTCTACACTGGATCTTGGTAATAGGTAAGTATGGGCTGAATAACATCTCATCTGAAGTGCTATAGTATTAAATAAATAAATAATAAATAAATAAATAGATAAAAATCATTAACAGGAGAGAGTCAATACATAGATAAATAGATCTTATATCACAGCAAACATGCAATTAAAGGTAAGTGCTCTATATAATAAATTATCCACACAATCCAAACAGTAGGGTTAGGGTTAGGGTTAGGGGGAACGTATCGGACCGGAACGTATTGGTCAAGTACGTGTGCAACAGTCCCATGGACAAGGTGCCCGTTCGCAAGGCGACCTTCATTAAAGTGTTTGGGGAGTACAATTTTAAAAGCATGCTAACGTGACATGGAAACTACTGATAATAGTACTAGCCCACTGATGTCATTGCTATAGAGCAGGGGTAGGGAAGCTAAGTGTGTGTGTGTGTGCTTTGAGGTTAATAAAAAACTGTAGGTTGTTGTTCGATTTAACAATCATTGTTCAACATGTTCAGACTGAGCCAACAAACCATTTTAACAGGAAAAATTGAATATTAACAAAATGTGTAGGTCTAGGTAAAAAATGTAATTTTCCCAAAAACTATTAAAATGGATATATAGCGTTTTGGAAAAGACCTCTTCCAGTTTAATTTTGTTGTCACTTAATTTTCAGTAGACAGTGGATCACTTTAGACCAGATATCAGTTTCTTTCAAGAACCAACGATGTTAGATAACATTAAAGAGTGCACAATACACTCAAAGAGTTAAAGCAAGGCATCTGGACTTGTGAAGATTGACTTGAAGACATTTCACTGCTAATCCAAGCAGCTTCATCAGTTCTGAAGAAACTGTTAGGTGGGGAACAAGTATATGTACCTCAGTGGGTGTGACTATTAAAGAATGCACAATACTTCTTATTATTGGTAGTCACAACAGGTATGGTGGCAATCAACTACTAAACAAGTTGGTTTTGAATGGAAGAGAATACTGTTTTACAAGTGAGGAACTAGAGGCTATAGTGTGTGATTCTTTATGGAATAAATACAACATGGTGTCAAAAAGCGGTGTTGTCACTGACGCAGAGTCATAAAAGGGCAGGCAGGCAGAGAGCCAAAACAATAGGCTTTAATCCAAATCAAAAGAACTCAAAGGATCAGGATCAACAAAAAACTGTGGCAAAGAAATCATGGCATGGTAAGCAACTCCAAGCCAAAGACAAAAAACACAACCTGACAAGGAGTGACAGGGAAGACGAGGACTAAATAGACAATGTAACGAGAGACAGGTGAAACATATTAAGGGAGGAGAAAGCAATCAGGATAACCAAAGCAAAGTTACATGAAACAGACACACAGGGGAAGTGACACTTTCAAAATAAAACAGGACATGACAAAAACCTTGAACATAACACATGGAAACAAATACACATGACAAGACAAACATCAAACATGGCACATGGACTCAAAAACCAAAAGACAAAACACAACTTAAACACAAGGCGTGACACATTGCATTTATACAGTAATTAGTTCAATTGTCCATTTATCTGTCTTTCATGTTGTCACTTCCACAAGAAATGGGACACATTTTGTCATAGTTCTTCTTACACATATGATTGGGTATCTTAAACCATTTGTTTAAGATTATCCAAAGTGCTTGTTCATAAGATAAGATAATATAGGCCTTAATTCACGTGGCTTATTATGGTAAGTTCTACTCTTATTCGCACGTTTCACTGTGCTCCAAGGCATTGTTTTCTGCTTCACCATTGTATAGAAACACTGGCTGCTGAAAACTGTTTGAACAAGCAATAAGTACACTTTTCTTTGTCTGCACAGGAACTAACGAGCAAGACAGGTGGTTTATTATTATGAGATATTATACTTTGATCTGCTGTCACATGCCGTAGCTGCCTGTAGTTTGTGTTATTTTCATTATACTGTACATGGAACAAGAGGAGTTATATATTTGCTTGTATAAGCTGCTTGTTGTGTCTTAGCATGCTGTGTATTTTAGATATTTCGGTTTAGGGATATTTCTTTGTGACATGGGAAGAAATAGTTAAAATCAAGTCAATCTCTAGTCTCAAATTTGTCAGTATGTTGGTAGATTTAACCTATCAAAATTCCTCAGTTTGATATTTACACTTTCCAACTTTAAAACAAGCTCACGTTACCACATTTGATGCAGGCCTAATACACAGTAATAGGAATATGATCGGTAAAACCGAATTTTAAGTCAGACTGCTCATGAGATATGTATTGAATTATTGACTCAATTTAACATCTTCAATTTATCATCTTCTAGGCCTCATCTTTATTGCGTTGTCAATTACCACATGGTCTCAAGTCTCCCTCGGCCAATTCCAGGTGAATCTCCTGAATGGCAAAATGCTTCCATGAGTCAAAAAGCAGATAATAACCATAATACTGAGACAGCACATCCCTCAAGTAAGAGGGTCTCAAGCAGAACATAGACACATTAATAATTGATAGATAGAAAGCCAGCACTACATGGCAATTTTAAGAATCCCAGCACCTGCCACAGGAGAAATTTCCAGCAGCAAATAGGTCTTGAAGGTGCCAGTTATGTCATCTTTCACTACAACAGTGAAAGGAAGTGCCGTGCAAGTCTAATAGGCTAATAAATCAGAAAATGGAGCCCCTTACCCTAAGTTAATATTCAGTGGAGATTAGAGGTGCTGCAATGTCTAAGTAACAATTTAAGCAGTGTTGCTGAGATCACAAAATATCTGTGAATGGTAAAAATACAAACAAAAAAAAACTCCCCTCAGCCAAAATCTAAAACATGGGTGCAAAATTACCTATTTGGACAAATAATCCTGGGCTTACCAGCATACTACCCTACTTTTGCCCCGATTGTAAAACTGGGTTAGTAAAAGATGTAGAACATCACTGTACTGTAGCTGATAGCATATAGTGTCATAAGCTTTAACATTTTTTTCTGTTACTGGAGTAGATGATGTACTGTGCACAGCAAGCTACCTGCCCCATGTCCAACTTTAAGGTTACATGCTATTGATAATATTGACTTCCTCTCAGTCCTTAGGAAGCAGACAAAGCTAAAATTAGCAGCAAGTTAAGCATGGTATCAAAGCTGATAAACTCAGTGAAGTTACTCATGCAAGTTCCTTTTGCAAGGAGCGTATTGGGATTGAACACTGGAGCAGAACAATTATATCTGCAAGCTCTTGAAACACTTGTACCTCCACCCTGCTGCTTGGACTCATAGACAGAAACTAATTGATTAGCTGGACCTTCTTCTTCTTACTATTATTATTATTATTCTTGTTGTTATTATTACAATATAACATAAATAAACAAGACATAACAGAGTTGTGACAGATAATACAAACAGAGACAAACCCATGGATAATGTACAGGTGAAGACTGGGGGTGACAAAAGACACTGTGCAAAGGAGGACAGACTATGAAGTGGTTACAAGTATGTGGTGATTGTGAGTGTGTATGTAATTCCTGAATAAAGATACATCAAGGGCATTATTCCATTTATACCATGGTCACTTGCCAAAAGAAATAAAAAATGTAAATCTTTCCAATCAAAAGATTTTCACAAGCTGTAACTCAGTTTTCCTGGTAACACCTGGGAGTTTGTTTTGGTTGACAAACAAAAAGTATAATTTAACAGCATGCTTAACAACAGGACTATCTAGTTATCCAGCCAGGCCATTGTTCCCAAATCAAGTTCCAATTCTTTTCTTTAAAAATTATATGCCGCGTGTACTGCCTGAAGTTGCTGTATCAATCATTCAATTGAGATCAATCATCTAAGATGGTGGTGTCCACAAAACAGTGAAGACAGTTTCAGTAGAACTGCTTAGCAGGTGTCCATTATCGGGGCATCCTGCAGCCTATCAGAATCAAGTATTTTGATACTGATGCCATGAATACCTTTAATATACATCAAGCGAACCCCCTTTGGCTTGAATGTAATCTCAAACTGACTTGATGATTTTGAGATTGCAGCTCTGTGTGGCCATGCAGTCTATTGCAGGACACTTTGTTCTATTTTTTATTAAAAATCCATCAAATCCATTTTTTGGCATATCTAAACGGTACTCAGATTGTATTTAGAAAATCTGAACAGCAAAAAATAATTGAAATCCATCCATCCATTTTCTACACCGCTTATCCGTCAGGGTCGCGGGGGGGGCTGGAGCCTATCCCAGCTGACTACGGGCGAGAGGCGGGGTACACCCTGGACTGGTCGCCAGTCAATCGCAGGGCCAACACACAAAGACAAACAACCACACACTCTCACATTCACACCTAGGGGCAATTTAGAGTAGCCAATTAACCTAATGTGCATGTTTTGTTTTTGTTTTTGGTATTGTGGGAGGAAGCCGGAGTACCCGGAGAAAACCCACGCAGGCACAGGGAGAACATGCAAACTCCACATAGAAGGGCCCAGACCGGGATTCGAACCTGGAACCCTCTTGCTATGAGGCGACAGTGCTAACCACTGCACCACCGTGCCGCCCACAATTGAAATCCGATTTTTGCAAATTGGACTCAAACCTCATTAAGAACGGTTTGAAGCACACACGACGACGACACCAAAAACAGAGTGACAGAAGTGCATTGGTTGCGCTGAGCAGAATTCATGCTAGTACTAGCAGAGCAGTGTGCAGGGCAACACAGAGAACGACGACGTACGGACGACACTAGAATAAACTGTCTGCTCCACAACTTCACAGAGCAATTGAAGATGTCGGATCTCTTTTTCTCTTGTTTCTGCATTGAGAAGATGTGCCACCGATGTACATAGTTATGTTACTCCTGTGTTGTTACCACAGCAACCCATACAGATTGGTTGATGATGTCTGAACACACAAATCCAATCTGGTCACTTGCCAAAGAAAAGAAAAAAAAGTGGGCACCCTGTTTTATATACCTAATTTTCCTGCAGTCTGAACAAAACCTATGACTCATGACTATGTTTGGAGTTTCTTATCATGCAGCAGATTGAATTTGGGATGAATTAAATGCCTTCCTGGTTGTCACATGATGGATAACATTCTGCTTGTAATTCTCAGCATTAAGGAGACTGCTAACTCAGACCAAATACCATCTCCACTTGTAAGAGCGCAACTTCAAATCTTCAAGAACCCTCTACTATGCTTCACTGTTTCCTGCACACACTCGCCCCTTCTGTGAACAAACTGCTTTCCATTAGTACCATATATTTCAAATTTGGATCCTTCAGTCCGGAACATCTGCTGCCATTTTTCTGCAATCCATTTTTAGTGTTTATCGTGCAGAGGTGAGCAGCTTGTCTTTGTTTCCAAGTTGGCTTTTTGATTGTGAGGCTGCCATGAAGACCACTTCCTGATTGTCTGATTTCTTTAGTCTGGAAATTGGTGTACTAGGGTCTTATTGGTTTCTGACAGTTTTGAGCTGAGGGTGTTTCCTTGGCATACCATTGCATTTCAGTCCTCTGCAAAAGAGCTTGGACAGCACATCTGGACAACTCTTGTTTGTCTTGAAACGTTTGCCCGAGAGACCTTGCTGATACAGGATGAACACCTTTTGTGTCTTGCTGCTAAATTTACTCTGGCCATGGTATAAGAATTGGTAGATTAAATGGTCATGAACAACCTTGGGTGGGTGGATTATATTGGCAAAGGAGAAGAATCAAATGTGTTGCATTTATATTTTGTTTAGTTTAATATTAATAATAGGAGAGTTGACTTGGAAGTTGAAGGCACTGGGGATTACCAACCCCTGATTTCTATGACTCTTGTGTTCCATGATTGATAGTGGTAGTCCATTTTTCATATGTATTATGGAAGAGGTCTATCCATTATGAGATGTTCAGTTTTTCTGCTTTTTTACTTTAAGCTTAACTTGGCCACGGTTAGCACAGTCAGTGTTATTTTTCAAAGAGTTTTGTGTGACTGATGATGGGTCACCTGGTATACAAAGAGATGGGGAGAGTGGAACCCGCACTCCAAAGTCAGGGACAATTTATCAGTGATTTCCTTCCAGACATCTTGTACAGGTGGACAGTACCAGTTTGCATAGGTGTCATCATCTAAAGCATCAGGGGTGTAGAGGAAGCAGTAACTTAAAGCAGAGAGACCTATCTGGTGCATTTTTGTTGACTGTGATATATGTCCTGTGGGTTCCTATATTGAGTTTATTTGTCATTGAGAATGTATTTGTAAAGATTTTCACCAGGAGTCAAGATCAAGTGATGTGGATAAATCTCTTTCCCATTTTTGATTGGGAAATTATTGTCTGATCAGTTTTGTTATTTCATCAGAGAATTGATTGGCTTTGCAATTTTTATTGGCTAGAACAGTTTCATATTGATTTTATGTGAAATATTATTGACTGATTTGAGTTGTAGGTATTGAGGATTCCTGGCCTTTGTCAAACTTGTTCTTCAAAGATGTTGAAAGCAGAATTTTGTATATTGTGCTGTGACATACCTTTAATCTTTTAAGCATTGTAGCTGAGTATTTCCTAACTGAAATTCTGGGTTGTTCCGTAGTGGCGTGTACTTACAAGACTGTGTTAAGAGCAGGATTTCTACCAAGAGCTGTGGCTGTTGATATGATAGTATCTAATCAGGGGTAACATTGTTCAGTGGATCTGCTAATGCAGAATTTGATGAGGTTTCTTTTGTTTGTTTTGGGGTAAGGTCGACAGTTGGACTCTGGGTTTTTCATTTTCCCAATAACATTTAGTTATTATTGTGATCTAGATAGTAAAGTAAGTACTTGGTGGGTGAACTGGAACTAGGTAAAAATGTTATTTTCAGTATGGAAATCTTGATGACTGCAATTTTTCCACTTAATGAAATTGGTAGTTTCATCTATTTCTTAATGATTTCCAGGACCTGGAAGCTATTATTGTTAGGTTTATTATCTTGTGTTTGTTTTTTGCTCTTTGTATCTGCTGTTTTCTTTGTCTCCTCCCTGTTTATAGTGATTCGTTTGTTGTGGTTTGAATATGCTTACATGGTCCGAGTGGGTCTCTCTTCCTATCAGTATCCTACCTGCATTGTGAATTTCAATTTATATTTCCTCCAGTTATTAATTTCTTTTCTTTTTATTGCACAAGTATTGTCAAATCTTTTATCCCCACTGCCGTGTTGTTCTCATGTTTTCTTCTTCTTGCAAGTTGAACTTTATTTTACACAGCATTATACTTCTCCCAGAATAATTGGTGAGCTGTTCAAAAAATCATTTGTGTCCATGAAGGATGTCCATTTAAAACTCGTCAAAGTCTGGATCTCTGAGGAGTCAGACATTAAAGTGCCGACTTGAAGGGTGTTTCTAAAACTGCTTACTGTGGAGAACTAAAGAGATAAGTACATGGACATTTATTATAATTGAACTGATTGATATATCAGTGATGTTCTGTATAATTGAGTTACTAGTGAGTAAAAAAAGTGGGAGAATGAGTCATATAGCAGAGAAAATATAAATATTCATTCACAAATATTCATTGCTGTTGGATTATTTATGAGCCAACTGTCACCAAGTCCTAACTCCCCAATGCAATGTTTCATTGTCTTGGTGGATGCAACTTCCTGTTAGTTGATGATCAGTCTATTGTTTGGTTAATAACTGTTTTGAAATTATTTCTATTTATTTGTTATTGTTTATAATCTATGAAAACAGGATATGAAAAATTTGTGGGGGAAAAAAAGGGATTTCTGTTATTTGAGTTAATATCAATGAATACGCTATCTGGGTCAGTCATGGTTTAAGTGGGGAAATGATGGGTTTTTGGGATGTTGCATCCTGGTGAGTATTTGCCCAAAGTAATGTGTGTTTGTGTTTGATTATGCAACCTTGCGTGTGAAAAATTTGGATGTGAGAGTGTATATGTGTGAGTGGTTGAGAGTGACCTCGCTTGAAAGTGACATGCATGCAGGAATGTATTTCAGTGGGGAGGGCTGCCCTGTTGAACTTTTGTTTTCAAGCAGCGGCAGGGGGCCTCCATGATGGAGCTCACCTCCGTGTGTTTGGGTCTCGCAATACTCAGAGTGCCATGCCTCATGAAAATCCAACTGATGAGCAGAACTTAAGTTTTAGGTTGTTGCATAGCTGTGTTGGCTTTTCTGATTAAATTTGCATTTGTGTGAGCAATTGTTCACCAATTCAAATCTCGCACATCCCATTATTAAGTTTAAAAAATGTCTGTTTTTAGGGATTCACTTCTTGGTGTTCAGAGATGTCTCCCTGTGCAGTGGTCCTCAAGGCACTCGTTAGGTACTAGGTTCTTGGAACCCATTAATTGAATCCCTCTCAAGCTGCTTTCTATTAAGACTGCTTGCCTTAACATCAGTTAAGAGGGTGAGGGACCTTGGCTCTCTTGGTCTATCCAAGTCTCAGTCTAATCAGACTAGACCAGAGCTGGGCTATGCAGAGACAGAACGTATCCTTCATTCCTAAAAGCACTGGGATTTCTCATTATGGTCCGTGCATTGCAGTTATGCCCTGAGCTTGCCATAACATGTTATGTGCAATGAACTGGTGCAACACGACACACAGCCGCACAGCAGTCTCTTATACTGTTAGTGGGGCGGGTAAGGAAGAGATCATGGCCAGAACTGTGCAACCTCTTAAAATGCTTAATGTATCAAGATCTCTTTTAAGGTCTATTTTAAACTCTGGTCCAAGTGACCTATGAGTTTTGAACTGTTCTCCGTTAGTTTGCCCATTACCCTCATTTTCCATTGTGTATTGTTTTCAGCAGCACACATCCTTCTGCCTCAACCTGTGCTAAGCACCACTTGTAAGGTCAGCAGGAGCAAGAGGCCATGGAGAATACCCATATCCAAGAACATACATTCTCAAGAGATTCATTTCACATTCAGTTCTCCTAAACTATTATTAGATTTTCTTATATATATTATTACTATTCTTATGCCATCGTTCAATTAATATGCTGTTTGGTTATTGGACTATATTCTCACATTTATACATGACTGGATCTAATCTTGAATTCACTGTAAAATTGTATTTGGAATATGTTGGCTTTTTGTAGAAAATCAATGATCTGTGGTGTCTGCAAGATCCAGTAAACTGTGATGAGCCATTTTATACTTAAGGTCTCTTTTTGCCAGTGTTCACTGAGATATTGTATGAAAAGAATACATACAACTACTCACAACACATAAATCTTCATACAACACAGGCATACATTGACTTAAATCTTAGCTGTAATGCTCAGCGACAGCTATGACTGAGGATCATGGGTGCAGATTAATAGGCTTATAACAAGGGACATTGTTGTCTTTATTTATTTCCAGAGTTTCAGTTTCAAATTTTCAGAGAGTTACTAGCTACAGTTCTTTTGGCCAGTGCAGGTCAGTAGTCTTAGGGTACCAACAGCATATGTTTTATTTTTGAAGTAATTATAATGCAGACTGTAGACTGGTCCACTGTTAGAAGGAAAGGCAACAAAGAGTAAAATGTGTTGTGGCATATAGTGCTATATTCTTTCTGATTGTATGTGAGAGAATTACACAGTTAGGACTACATTACTAAAACTTGAATCATCCTGGGAACTGTTTGTGAAAGATGCCTCAAATTGTTTAATCACTCATGTTACATTATTGTAATTTACACATTATTAAATAATATAGTATCTGTGCGACAACAATTAAGTCAATTAAGTTCACAGCTCATGTGCTAATGATCAAACACAGTAGAAATGCATAGAGCGTGAACATCCAGACGTGGAAAGAGTTCCCCTCTTCAGCGAATGCTTTCAACTGTAACTCATTGTCCACTAAAAATAAACCTCTCTGACTTTTAAGGAAATGCACATGGACATCTCATAATTAGCATCACAATAAAGCAACCTTGTAAGCTTTGCATTAAATGTGTAGCAACGGGAATCTAATCAATGCTTTAAAGAAATGTTCCGTATTAAGCTAAATGAATGATGGTGACCGTGTGTCTCTGGCACATTGTTTTTCCAGTTGAAGTAGTGAACAGAGGTCCTGGGACTCTCCTACTTCAAGCCTTGGATTGCTTCTCTCTAAACATTCTGGAGCTTCCTGACTCAGAAATGAGGCTCTGGTACCCACATGACAAGAATACTAGTTTCCCTTAATGAGCCTGAGTCCTAGAGTGAGACACATTTTACACAATGTAGCTCCAAGGCTGCAAAACCTCTTATAAAAATGCAACAACCAAACCCTTGTTTAACACTCAAAAGTGATGAATAATAATAGAAAACAAAGAAAACACTGACAGCATTCTTTTTTTTTTTTCCCTGAAGTGATTTTATTACAAAGTTCATGAGGACTTACAGTATTACAAGAGAATTTGTCAACATGCGAAAACGGAACAAAGCAGAACACAGGAGTTTAACAAACTGGTAAGATAAGACAATCCACTGATCACAATAAACATAAAAACTGATTAAGTCCTCAGGAGGTGGGAGCCGGTGAATGACTACAGTGCAGGCATAGAACGGCCACATTCACACTGACTCAGCAAAGGTCAATCCAACCAAGGCAAGATGTGCACATCTCAAGAAAACATGTTACAATTTTTATATGCCATCGGCTTTTCTCAACTTTTAGAAAGCTTCACTTGTATGTACATAAAACTGTACAAAAACATGGCATCACAAGCATTTTATCCTATATAAATATACCAACAATTAGAATAACAACTAGATTCTCTCTTGCAAAGACATATTTTCAAGGCAATTGTCTTTGTTCTAGATGAACTGTGAAAAAGATGAAATGTTCAGTTAATTTCAGTTCGTTTGGGAGAGGGCCTTTTGAATCTGAACCAGTACTGACATTTCAGAAAGTAAAATAAAAGAAAAAAGAGTAAACAGTTTCTACCAATTATCTTTGGAATTCATGCTAAAATCATCACCTGCTTGACAACAGACTCAGGGTTGTGGAGATCTATGTACACTATACCACCAACAGATTTCGTTTTTTTTTGTTTTGTTTTTTTTTTTTCACACAACCAGTTTGCTAAAAGTCTTTGATCATTACAAAAAAAAAGTCCTTTGCCAATTTCAGTACAGCAATTTGTCCATCTGTCCACAGAAATGATCACCATACGATACACACTACAGAGAGGCAAAAGATACTCAAGTGAATTCAACATTAAAATCAATGTTAAGTACAAATTAAACATTATTCAACATACTTTTGAGTGTATTTAGGTGCTTCATGATGTCCTCTTTGATCAAGGAGGACCATTCTGTGTTCGAGAGAGAAGTAAACACAGTTCATTCAGCATGAGTTCAAAAGAAAGGTCAAACCTGGTGATGTATTGTTCCAGGGGTGAGTAGCAGGAGGTGATTATTGGCTGGAGTCCGACTCATTAAGAGAAGCGGAAAATAGGCCCAGGCTTGTTCTGAGTTTGCAGACGACTTAAATCAAACTCCTATTTGGAGTTACCCCATTTATTTCATGTACTGTTGATCAAAGAGACAAATTTGAAGGTATAATCCAGATTCATTTAAGCGATAAAGGTACTCAGGCTGGAATCAGGTTAAGATTTAACCCAGAGATGAATCTGGACGCGAAGCAGTTGTGAATCTGAATTGAGTCAAAGCATTTAAATAGATAAAGTTGTGATTGAGGCTATTTGACGCTGGTTTTTATCACTCACTGCTGTCCTTCTCACTTGTCATTAATTCCAGGTCAGTGATCTTACCCGCTGCTTTGAGTTCGTGGAGCGGCTATCTGGAGCTCTGAGAGGGGTGCTTGGGGAAGCCGTGGGGGTTTAATCACAGTGTATCATGGCTGTTGTTTGAATTTTATTTCAGTCACTAAATGGCTTTGAAAACGGCATAATGTGCTTTCTCCCCCTCAAGGCAGGATAATCGCCCACCTTATTTAATCATGGCCATGTCCAGTAATTTCCATATGTTTCCAGTTTAATTATTCTAAATGCAGTTTTCAATGGCAGCGTGATGAGGCAAGTGCTGATAAAAATACCCCTTTTAACTGATTGTAGCTCTGCGGGTGGATTTGCATTATCTGGTGGGTGCCTTGTCCTGGGGGTGTGCTCACACATGCCCTAGCTCAGGACTCATTACTCACCCTAATTAGGAAATGTCCATTCTAAGCTTTTCCACCCTTACTCAGAGACACAATCTCACTCAGAAGATACTCTGCAGAGGTGAAAGGTATCTACAAATCTAATCAAATCAATGTTTAAATCAAAGACCCTGGCTAGCTCTACGATGTTGTAAGGCAGGCTAGTGTTGTCATCATTAACATCAAATTACTGACTAATACATGGTGTCCTTCAGACATATCCTTCAGATTCACTTGGAAAATCTTTGCAAAGATAAATGAAGCCCACGGGCATGCCCTATTTTTCATTCTCTGTTCAATAGCCAGACGAGGGAAAAATGCCTAATAATTTATGAAGCATGTTGTCCTCAATACAAGGGAAATCATAATTAACAGGAGTTGCAGTAAATTTAGCCTGATTCCTATAATCTAAACCTTTGTTTAAAGAAATTAAAAATACATTTTTTCCTCTTTCTTCTAGTGCAATTTGTCCATCTACATTGTTCTGGTGTGAGTTGCTGAGTTTTGGAGATATCGACACTAGAGATGTCTGCCCTCTCTTGAATATAATGGAACTAGATGGTACTTTAATTGTGGTCCTCAGAGAAGCAAAAAAATATATTTGAAGCTGGACAGAAACCTTGTTGTGAGCAGTTTTGTATCATCTGTTTTCTTTCAGTATCACCACACAGAGGGAAATGTGTAGCTACTCAGGCATGTTTCCTTCTGCACGGTGATATGTAAGTAGAAAGAAAATAGTTTGAACATGAAACTGCTCACAACAAGGTTTGTGGATTATTTTGAGTAACCAGGTTATGATTTCTGGGAAGAGACAACATTGTTGGTGAGTTTTTCAAGTGTATTTTTTTTTTCTCTGAAACTTTGCAACCCACACCAAAACAGTATCCACTACACCACTGACCAAAAAACGGATAACGGATTCAAGAATTCCCCTCCAGGGATTAATAAAGGAATTCTGATAAGTAACACTACAGGTAAGAAGAAAAATGTGTTTTTTTAGAATTTGGAATGAACTGCCCCTTTAAGCTTACTGTCATGTTTTTGATGATAATTCCCAAGATTTCTTCATCGCTATCTGTTTTTTAACTTGACAGTATACGTTGTCTGTTAATTCATGTCAGTGGGTGAACTGTATATTGTAGTCACCTCTGAAGAAGTATATCTACTGAGATTTTTCAAAAACAAAGCAAGTACTCTCGACATAAAGCTCTCATCTAGTTTACATTAGTGGGACATTAACCTCCTATGTACTCAACCCTTGCAGTGGCTCTCCACACTGAAGTGCCCTTTTATGTAAATAACTCCACAGAAGTTCTTTTTTCATCGTAAGGGGAAAGGACTGGGAGCTTTAGGGGAAGGGATTGTGAGTTACACATAGAGCCTGTCTGATTGTCACATTAGAGAAGAGCTTTTAAACCTAATACACTGGTGTGATTCTATCATCAGGGTAAGTCACCAGGTTTTATATGAAAAGCCAATCACAACGTGTCTAGTGAGAACTCTGTGATGGGCACTGTGACTCGGGGGGTTTCTGTGGCCAAGTCGACCGTTTTCATGATGAACAACAGGTCACAGTGCTGAGAGTCAGAGAAACATAATGTCAGTTTAAATGTTGCCACACAGCTTTCTCCACCAGTGGCAGAGCTCTAGAGGGAGTAGAGGTAAAGGCCATTCTACTATGATTAGGGGTCAAAGGTGTGTGTGTGGGTGTGTGTGTCTGTGTGATTGTGTGGAGTGGATAAATGCCTACCACAATACCGAGCTCCAATTCTGGAGATGGTTTCAATCAAGTCTAAACAGCAGCAGCAAAGAAAAGCTTAAATATGCTAAGATTCTGAGGCAATTTTTTTTTCAGCTTATGCCAGACAAAAATATATGTAGAACACACCATTCAAATGTATTTACAGCACTGTACATTAAGATAGACAATTTCATTTGATTGTTAGTCAAAAGTGTTATGCCTTCTGATAGGGCCTGGCTGGCTGTCTATTAAATTATATCTAATAATGGCACAATAGCACTGATCACAACTTTCAAATTCAAGAGATCACTTCACGGAATGGGACTTGGCTCACTACAACGATAATTAGTTACTACTTATGTAGCAATTGCCATCTGTATTTCCTTTTGATCAGTTTGAATTGTATCCTTCAAGATTTTCTATGAATAAAAGAGTAAGTGCATCAATTAACTTTGTGGGATTCTTCATAAATATCCTCATAAATTAATAATTCAAGGAGGAGATGACAAAAAAGAAGTGTTCATGCCAGTGATTGAATGAGTCACAGCCTATTGTTAACTACAAAATGGGCATTGGCTTTAGCGTGTGGACAGCCTGTTTCTCCTTCTGAAGTGAGTGTATCTTTTCTTCATTTGTGCACCAATGGGATGATGATATTCTTCACAGGTAAATTTCTCTTTTTGGAGTGTGGGCAGAAGGAGAGGTGGGCGGGAACTCAGAGGCTACGCTCAGGGGCATCTCCTCCAAGGGGCAGTCCTGACTGGCGTCGCGACCACTGTTGGAATAGGCACTGCGGGAGGGCGGGAGGCGCGACCGGTGCTCCTCGCCGCCCAGCCTGGCGCTCCCGTTTGCCAGGCGTCCCAGGCTCCCTCTCTCCTGGTAAGGCACGAAGGTGGAGAGTTTCGGGGGGTTCCTGGTCTTGCGTACGGGGGAGGGATGCCCGGGCATCCAGCAGGCGTCTGAGTGGCCCAGTTCGCTGCACTCGGTGGTACAGTTTCCAGTCATCGCAACGTCAGGGAGGGAGCGGATATCTGTGTGTAGAAGAGAGAAAACAGCACCATCAGAGAGCTTCATAGTGATCTGAACAACATTCAATCAATAAATAAATGAATTGATTAATTAATAAATATGTCCTAAAAGGCATTTGTGTACAGAAATGGTGTCATCTGAAACACCCCGTGAAAACCCCCTCCACCCTCCTTGACGTCTTTGCAGCTGTTGCTAAGCAGTCAGCAGCAGTTGCTATGTAGCTGTTGCTATGCAGTGTGTAATGAACACTACTGTGTGTGTAGTCCACAAGCTGATGTGATACAATCAGGAGATGGCGAGCTGTATCTGTGTCACTTAGAAGTATCCAACAGCAGTTTGTCTGATATGTTGCAATGTATAACTATACTGTTATAACATTAATCAGCAAGATATTAATTTCGAGGACATGTGATTTGTATGAACATGTCAACATAAAAAAGGACTCAACAAGAATCGACAAAAAACAGGCACACACATATTGTAGACATGCAGTGTTTGGTTACAAAGGGAAGCTGGTTGCCTTTGGGCAAAACCATTGTTGAATGAGCTATTGACTGACAGTGCTGAAATGAGTTCTCTGCCCTTGATTATCATCCATTTTCTTTTCAACTGTTCCTAATTAAATAAATGGGTCTATGACCGAGTGACCTCATTTTAACGTAATAGCTGTCAGCGCTCCAAAATAAGTTTGCTTCAGCTATCACTCAAGACTGCATACCGTTTCTGAAAGTAAAACTGCACTCAAGAACCCATATTTGTTTAGCAGGAATGTGCAGCTGGCAGCCAGCAGACTTGTTAAGCAGCCCACCTGTTGACAGGATAAACATACAGGCCACACTTAATGGAAATACCACTCAATTTATCTTTGTTATCCCTTCAGAGTCAGACTAGGACAGCCAAATCAATGTCTGTGAAGAGAGGAGCAGACAGCTAAGATCTGCAAGACTATGGTGTCATCCACATGTAAACTTTTGATTGCTGTGATAAATGCATTAGTGTAATGCCTCAGTGCTGTCCACGCTATGAAAGAACGTGTCCATCACCGTTGCACAGTCTTGTTTTGTGGGTACGGGATAGTGTGAGAATGTACTTGTGGAGAAAGCAAAGAGCTCAGAGCTGCGCACACATGGAGTAGAAAGATGTTGCTGCATGTGAATGATGCAACCACAAGAGATGACGTATTAGAAGCTCTAGCGAGAGTTCACAGCTAACAGAGAAAATGCCAGCTTGACAGTAAGCCTATGAGACGCACCATCAGTATTGTACTCATGACCAGTGGCAAGATAATTATCCTGCAAAATGTCAGACCGCTGTGGCTGGAAAAACTGCATCTGGCCCACCAAGACTTCAATCAATCAAAAGCCAAAGTCAGACAACTTGTGTAGTGGCAAAGAGAAAGATTGGTAAATACTTAATAAAATTAATAGAAGGTACTTGCTCTCATTTTCCTTATTCATGCCTAAAATATTCATTTCTCGTGGGTAATCCATATACAAATGTCCCATTGTTTATTAAAGAATACATAGCTTGATCTATTGTTGTTGTTAATCTCATTGTTCCAATAATCCCAAATTGCTCGATGTTTAGGCTATTTAATACATTTACTTTACAATTGAGCAATGTTCTGCCTTATTCATGCTTAATTATATCATTATGCTTAAGTGGCAAATTCTTCCCTCTGTTTACTAGTCAGTGGTTTACATGTCAATGATTCCTTTCAAATGAATGAACTACACTTTTATGCCTGATTAAGAAAGACGAAACAGGTTGAAACTGTAAGAAATGACAAGAAACCAAGGCAAGAGAATGTGTGCCTGTGCATGTCCATGCACTGCCTCATGCATGATGATTGGAGTTTCATTTTCTCAGCGCCGCTAAGAGCGTTGTCTGCATGCATCACTGCAGTGAAATGGGCTCTTACTACAAAAGATGTTCATGGGAAGACAGTTGGGGAGAGGGTTGAGGAATGTGCTCCCAAGCACAAGCACAGTCGTGTAGGCATCTACTCCAAAAGGATTTCACACTTGATTAAAACCTCTGCACAGCTTCCAGGAGGTTTATGCCACACCAAGCAGCTTCGTGTAAAATTTGGAGTAGCTCCACATCAAAAAATCAGTTTACAGGGGGAAAAAGGTACATTTACAAAGGTTTTCTAAACTGCTTGCCACAATTGGGCATGTTTCTTTCTTTGTGAATTAGAAACTGCCATTTACATGTGAGCATGTGAGAGGGCTTGGGATGTATACATGCACAGGGAGCTCATAGTTAAAAAGAAAAAAAAGAAAAAAGAAAGAAAAAAAGCAGATATGGTCCACGTTTTCCCATTTAATGAATCGTTTCTCTTTGAACTCATTCAGTCTCACAAAAGGGAGGATAAAAGACATCAAGGTTAACACTGAGTGCCACATTCTCACTGACGGTCGGTTCAGTAATTGACTTTAGGTCGTCTGTGTTTTTAGAAAATAAAATTTGGACTTATGTAATGGAATGCCAACTAAAAGAAAACATGTAATGTAAAATGATATCATGCACCGGTGACAGGAATTAAAACACATCCTGAAATGTACTCATCATCATCAAGGGCCATAAAATCAGCAGTGACAGCTAAATACATCGTCAAGCTTGCCAAAGTCTGCCCTTTTCTTCCAACAGTGCCAAAGCACATATCACACGTCATCGAGAGAGAACATAGATGCTCTAATGCCAGCTATTTTAGTAGGCCATTACCTTGTCTGTTAGTGTTTCATCAAAATTTTATATGGTTTTATTTATAAAGTCACTTTGACATATTGTGTGTTCTTAAGAGACAATTTAACAAATGAGAGGTCGATATCCAACTCCAAACTGGAGGAATTGTTCCTACATGCTGTCATTAGCAGTCTATAGTGCATAGAATTTTCAGTCACACATGTCAGCTCAAAAAAAAAAAAAAAAATCAACATAAATTGCTTATTGTGTAGTTACAGCATGTGATGAGAATTTTCTGTATCATTTGAGTCATCATCATTTCCCTGTTTCAACAAAAATGAAAAATTCCAGTTGTGAAAAATATGTCACCAAATACAGTGCAACAATGGCATATCTTCAAAATAAAAAGTTATTCAAAGACCTGGGAGCATCTGCAGAAACTGTCCACACACTTTATTGGACTGAAATGAAGAAACTGATGATACAAAAGCACAGTATTGGCTTGGCTTTCACACTATCAAACACAGTACATGCTTCAGCTTTTAGATGTATTTTGTGTTTGCAGGTGTTTCCTCAGGTTGCAGTGAGTGTTGTTGAGTTTTGAAAGTGTCGCCACATTTGCAGGGGCGACGTTTCTCTTCACTGTAAGCTGTTCTCTAACACAGATGGGGTCTCAAGGACCAAAATTTGGCACCAATAGCCTGAATCAGTGCTCTGTGGTACCAAGCTTATTGGTAGTACTACCCTGGTAGCCATTCCTAGTTCTTTTACTTGATGTCATTGACCTCTGTGTTACACTCAAATCTATCTGTACAAAAAAAAAGTACTTATAATTACACTTTTTCCATTTGTGGTTATTAGTCATAAGTAGTTGTAGTACCCACCAGGTGTGTGGCAGAACACCGTCTGCTTTGCACATCAAAACACACTCCCACACTTGATTGTTTGAATATTTGTTGGACAAGGTGGAGCAAATGAGTCAACCATGGGGTGAAGGAGCAGCCAAAGGCAAGGTGGGAAAATTGGTATTTTCTCACCCACTCAAGCCTGTTTTCTCCTGTACTTGTCCCTGAAATAAATCTGTTCAGAGTCTGGAACAAACCCTTTACAGTTTATAGTCTTGTATGTCATGGATGGAGAGCCAAGGTGGACAATGGAGAACAGATGGGCAAATCACAGCACTATTATGCCAGTGGCTGGAACGGACTGACTGGATTTAGAGAGCTTGTGAGGAGCAATGACATTTCTTACTTTGCACAGAATCCTGTTCCTATAGACGTGGAGATAGATTGCACCTGTCGCTTTCTCCTTTTATATTGGGTCAGTCCCATCTGCTTGCTTAAAGCAATATCATGGAAAAAGTGAAGAAAAAAAGAAAAACAGTAATTTCCATCTTCTACCACCTCCAGTACCACATCGGCGACTGAGAGTGAACCTTAGCAAAGCTTCCAAAAGCACCTCCACTGCAGTAGTGTAACATGCACTCCACAGTGCAGTTACAGAGTGGGGGCACACACAGAGCTTAACCCCCCGGCTGACAGATACATGTGAGGGGTGGGTTTGCATGCTGCTTGCATCAGGGTGCCAGTGGGAGGTGTTGAGTGTCTGAGGCAGGCTTCCTCATCGTCTGATCCCCTGCCCACAGGCATGGGGGAAGCTGCCTCTTCCTGAGATTTCACACTGCTCCTCGCTGTTTGATTGCAAATGCTGCCTCTCCCCACCGGCTGCTTTCCAGCGTGTGCGCCACACTGCTATGATCGATGGCGAACAAATATGAGAGACCCACAGCTCATAGAGGGATGGCGGGGGTAAAGCAGCTACTATCATTTGGGAGTGTGTGAGTCATATTAATGGTATATTTGTGGTCCCTGCAAACAGTTTATGTGGTAAATGACTAAACCGTTCCAAAAAACAAATGGAAAAAATACGAAATATCTCACATGTGAGCAGACATTAGTGCCTGGTGCCGGCTGTCAGTATAATAACTGAGTGTGAATGTATTCTATGGTTGTCAACCTTTGTGAAGAAAAACAAGAAACCAGGGTTTTGTATTTCTTTAGCTACGACATGTCATGTCTTGTTATTCAGGTGCTCAGAACAGTTTTTCACAGTAAGCAGAAGCTACCAAAAACAGTCTTTTTCCCCTCCAGAGTGGTGAATTTTTAAGAGAGGAAAACTTGCTACAAGCACACAAACATAGTGTTGACATGCAGATGTTCCTTGCTCATTGTAATGGAATACAAAAGAACAATGGAGGAGTTTTTAACCTCAGGCATGCACTTTCTCATCTCGCGAGCAAAATTAGAATGTGTAGGTTTGAAGGCTTTGTCTCCTTGCCTATGAAGAAGGTAACAGGGGAGAAAAAGCTGCAGCTAACAATTTAGTTACAATACTGTGATGCTATTCTGTAGATCACCTGCCTTCTTAGACAGGCTTGTGGGAAAAGTTTATTTTTAAAACGTATCATAAAAAATTGTTTTCTGCCTTTTTGTTTCATGAAAACAACGAAAAACATGAATGTGAATGCATGTGAGTGTAACCTGTTTGGCCTGTTCGTAAATTGTTAAATACTGAGGTGGAAACAGCTTCATCAATTCTCTGTGAAATTGTCTGCAGGAGGTGATGCAAAGATAAAAACTGGTATTGAAGTTTAAGGCACATGTATCAAAGTCCCTCACAAGACTCAGTAAAGTCTGCATACTCTGCCTCCTGAGCAGGTGAGCTTCTTGCTGCCTGATGAGTGGACATGTCAGCCAGAGGCATGTCAGGAAAAGCTGCGGTAGATGGTTCAGTGAGTGATGGTACACTTCCTGTCAGTTTTCTCGCCATCCACCATTTTGTCTTAGAGTTCCTTTATTTGAAGACTGCCTTTTGTATCACTGCATTTGACAAAGCCTTAGCACCTGCTGACAGATCACGGCATGCACCAGCTCCTCCAATTGAGAAGTTGATGTGCGGTGTGAAATGTCAACCAGTACTAAGGCTTTGTCAGACTGTGACACACACACACAGGGCATCTTCAGATAAAACAGAATCAAAACATAGGTGGCAGACCAAGAGGAAACGATATAGTTGCTTTTGTAAGTAAAATAATCGTTTCCCTGTTGGTGCACAGAGGTGTTTGTAAAATGCCTGTGTGGACAACAGCTTCATGGCTCTGCCCACAACAATATGTTTGGCTCACTGGCCAATTACTGTCTGGAAATTGCATTGTGAACCTTGACAACAGAATATTGATCGGCAGTGGCTGCCAATGCTAAAAAACAAAAGTAATTATTTATCATGAGCGTAAGAGATTCAGCTTTATGATTATCATATAATCCCAGTTTCAAGACTATTTCTCAATCGACTTAATTCTAACAACACCAACTCTGTTTGTGCTGTCAATAAATGTCAATAAATCCATTTGCATTAAGGCATTACATAACCTACAGTAAAGTATGTCTGGACCATAGATTTATTGTTACTCAAGTTAATTCCAGAAGGAAAGATGCTCACATTGTTTTGCCTAAATCTTTCATTGGAGCAGTCAGCTTGGATTAATGAACAGCATTACTCTATATGCTGGATTTAATCTCATATTCATGCAGAGAGACCTTCAGGGACTCCAAGTAGAATGCGCATGTTGAGTTTGAAAAGCATTAGTCAGACATCAGTGGCTAAATTTAGAAATTTGCATTTGTTCTTTAGGCCGGTGCAGGTATTTTATAAATGCTGTTCATTTAAATCTTTAGTGTGGGCTGCTCCACAGCTGAAGTAGGGTGTATTACTAACTATAGGGATGCTGATTAGGATTAAGATACAGCCTTGAGCCACTTCTTTATACATATGCTAAATAAGATGAAAATGAATTTGAGGATAACATATAAATGGCACAATGAACATTAACAAAAAAGTAAAACTGAATAATGTAGAAAATAATTGCATGGACATTCAGCTGTCATAGGTTGACTGGGAAACGGATTTTGTAAAGGGTTAGCAAATTTTATAATCTTATCATATATTTGTGCTAACCATGTAATAACCTACTTGCATTATTACATTTAGGCCCACTCGTTTCCTTCTTCTCTCTGATTCTCTCACTCCTGAAATAGGAAACCTCGTATTTCCCTTTCAGTTTACTGTGTAATTTAATTAGAAATGCTCAAAAAATAAGGCTAAATCCCTATGGTGTTGAGTTATAGGCAGATGATATTTTTTTTACTTTTTCTTTTGCCACAAAGTACATCTCCATTACTGATTCTTCACAGGTCAAAGAAAAAGAAAACAGCATCCATCAGTTTGACTAAAAAACAAAAAAATAGACAAAAAAAAACAAAAAGCAAGACTTTTATTTGGCTTAATAATTGGTGACAGCGCTGAGGTCAGAAGTGAAGATGGCGTCGGAAAAAAAAACCAACACCAAAAATACCTTTTTGTGATGTTCATGACTGATTTCATGAGAAACATTGTCATGATAATTAGACTGACTGTTTTATTATCCAACCCTTCTCTGATTCCTGTGTGACATTTACTTGAAGAGTCACTTGTCTATTCCTGTCTCACACGCAAACGTTCTTTCTTCTTCTTGTCTGAATGCCTCTTTCTTGGTCCCTGCCTTTGAAGCTTTCTTCCTGCTTTAGGCTTTCACATTTGCACTCTATGGCCCTTTCTCCCTCAATGGCAGCACTCCATGGCCTCAGTCTGGCAGGTAGAGGATGACTCATTATGCAGAAAGGAAAACATGCAGTCTTACTCTTAATTTTCATTGCATTAAAGTTTTTTATTTCCTTAAACCAAACATGTATAGAGACACTTACAGTAATGGGCTTTTTCTGCTAAGGTCGCAATATGTTGCTTTTCTGCTTTTATATGTGTTTGTCGCACACATACTAACCTGTCTATAAAAGCCTTTGTTTAACCTCTTACAGAATTCATTTTCTTGCTTTTATTGGAAAATGCTTTTTTTTTCTTTGTATTGAGACTAAGAGAGAGGCGAAAAATGGTCAAACCAAGTAACGTGGGTGCAATTGATGCGCAGTTTTATTTTCATCATTACAAAAATCAAAGTCTTCCTTATATGTGATCTTCAGCTCTAATTATCAAAGGGGCGAATTTTCCCCTGGAGTTAATTCCTATGCAGTACCACTTTCATGCTCACTATCTTTCACTCATTGATCTTATTGACATGTAAAACAGATGTCTTCCATGATCCATTTGTTGTTTTTCATCCCCTTTCGATCATGATGTTATCTCTTTGTTAATTCTGCCTCTGATCTCCACAGTCTGCAGTGTGAGACATGGTTAACTTGGGAAAGATAACATTAGCTGCTAATTATCCTATACCTGCATAGTCTGAATAGAAAATCAATAAAATGAAGAGCACAGTTTCCCATTTTTTTAACTGTGTGGTGACATTTTTCTGTATCTTGTGTGCTACAGAGCATTGCCTATGGCCATGGTTGTTCTAAGACCACTTTTATCATTTGATCATACATCATATCCTCAAACCAAATTATCAGGCTCAGGTTGCTATCAGAGTATGATGGAGCCTGGAAGTATTCCAGGCAAAATGCATAAATCAGCACAAGTGATAAAGAGATAAAAGTGATAAAAGTTAATACACGCAGATTTAAATAATATAGTCACAGCACTTATGTCGTGGAAAAGTATGGACAAACATCAACATAATCTCACAAAATCTGATCTGTAGAATCGTGTAAGCAGTCCACGCTGTGGCTAAATAACGACCCAGGAGAGGCAAAGCTTTATTTGACCATTTACTTTAGATGGAGAGTTGCTGCATGACTGACAATTCTCTGGGAAAGTCAGCATACTAACGCAGTCAAATGGAAAGCTCTGTTCCCACAATGCACTGAACAGTACAGCTATGCGTTTGGAGCAGGACAATTCAAATTTATGACAAGATGAAGTATGAAAATTGCCTTTTGTGTTGCAGAGAGGCAAAGCAGCAAATTCTCAGAGCTGCTCTACCAGTCTATACCCTCTACCAGATGATAGCTTTTCTGACAAGGGTTTGATTAACGGAAGGGGAAGAAATATCACATGGAATCAAGACCATGATTGAACACATAATTATTAAGGGAAACTGCAAATCTAAGTCTTTAAATATGGACTTAAAGAGAAACGCAAAACACAGAAGGCAGCAGGGGGTCATCAAATTGGGCTTTGAGGCCAGCAGGATTCCACCATCCCCTGTTGTTCCTCACTGATCCAATGCATTCATCTGTTTGTGTTTGACTGACTTTTATAAGCTTTAGCATGAAGAAGAAGGGTCAACATTCATGTCCTTTGATGTTGTTGAAACACCCCCAGCAGAAATCTCACACAGTTGACCTAATATTTGCTCAGATATTGGAGTAAATGTGGGGGAGAGGCAGAACACTTAAATCTGGGAGGCTAAGTATTTTGGTTAATTGAATGAAGACCATATCTTCACTTTAGTGCTGTCCCATGTATTAAAGCACCATTAAAACAGCAACATAAATGTTTTATCACATTAATATAACATAAATGGACAAGACATCCACTACACTGTGAGATAATAAAATTAAAATTTAATCAACTGATGGGCAAATTGGGTCATGTAGAGTAGTCTGGGTCAGTCTGCGAACCTGGGTGCTCATGGCTTGGCATTATTATGAACAACGCTGGGCATATTTACTGTAGTTTTGTGTCGTGCAAATGTGACTTGTGGTGAACTAAGTTGGGGCTATCAAGTGCAAGGAAGCCATAGCAATTACCAATAATCAAGAAGTAAAAGCAGGTAGATAAGAAAATAAATATACAGCAAATGGACAACAAGAGTAAACACTGCTGTTGCTTTTTTACTCTTTTTTTTTATTAAAGTGTCTGCACTTGCCATCTGTTTTTAAGTGCCTGCGATGGATGCTTGTCTGATGGGTACCTCATTTCCAGGCTAGAGACTGTTTCAAAGTAGACAGCACATCAAGATGAGTGACAAGTGTTGAGGCCTTACAACATGACCATCTGAGAGGGAGGGACCCAAAGGGGAAGAGAAAAAATAACATGCATAATTGTTTTAAGTAAAATAGACCTTTGGTAGTGACCAAGGAATTATTTGAAAATCTACATTACAGGTCTGTAGTTTGGAACTACAGAAAATCTGTCAACATTTTTACAATGAAGTCAAGCATGCTCTCTAATTAGAGCAGGGATCCAGCAGAAATGCATGGTTGAAACAAGATACATCGTCATGCAAAATTCTGTCAGAATTACTTTTGGCTTGAGAACAAGGGTTCTTCAGGGATAGTCTGAGCTAGAATGTGAGATACAAAGTGTGCTTTGAAAGCCAGAATTTTTGGAACCAGTGAAGTAGTCACTGAAATGGGATCAAAAACTCTGTCAAAACCTGCAGAAACATTCTGATGGTTATGTGTAGTAGGCCAGTAAACTGTTTGTTATGTCACCTTAAATTCATAACCCTGTAACGTTGTTGGTCATGAGGTTAAGTAAGAATAATTCGAGTAATTTCTATTTAGCTTAAGGCATGTAAAATATTGACTGCATGATATACCATGTTAACACAAAACTGCAAATTAAGAATTGATCCAACCCCAGGAGGGTATTTCCATTTGTTTAAAAAAATGTACTGCTGATTTCCATTTAGTGTAAAGAGGAGTTTTCAGTTTCACACAGTACATAGTTCTATTGGAGTTTGTAAGGTTCTTGAACTGCGGTAAATTGCGAGATATTGTCTACTCACTGTGAGAAAGCCTTAAAACAAGAGTGGTTCCATTCCTCTTTAACTGACCAGAAATAAGGAAATACATGTCAGACCTATAGAGTACAATTCCAGTCCCTCAAGTGCCATTCATCATTGAAGGGCAGAACACCGGTTAGAGGGAGGTTCAACAGCTCACAGTCCCTATCACACTATGATGGAGAGATGACCCCCCGGGGCCTTTCTCTTGATGCAGGCCTAGGCTGCCCAACCAGCTGAGGTTGAAGTGGATCTGGCCCCTAGCCAGCATCCTGTCCCTTCTCTATCTGCTCTGTGAATCACATCTGGGGTGAGACTTAGTAAGGCCCACTGAGAGCAACAGAGCTCTACAACCACTTTCTATGTCTGCCTACATAATTATCCTTAAACTTTCAACTCAGGGTCCCATGAACCCGCCAGTGGACACACAGCTATAAGAAGTGTCCATTAGAGCCATAAGGTACACCAGGATAATTAAGAAATTTTTCTCCATGTGTTTTTTTTACTTTCAAAGCCCACGTTTACACGCACATTACCACCTCCAAACCTGCTGCTTCAGCATGCTGTTGCCCAGACTCACTGGCGTGGCAAGAGCAGGCCGCGTGCCATCCAATTTTTGCCTTAGTACAGAGAGCCATCCACTTTTGTTAGAGTAATACATGAGCACATCTAAAGCTTAGGGATAGTGGCTTAGGCATACTGGCTCACTCATTCATTTTACAAGCTTAGTGCTAAAACCGGACATTTTCCAGTGGCAGCATGGTGTTAAAAGCACTAGTTATGAAACCTAATGTGTGCTTATATATATGTGTGTCTTTCGGCAAACATGTTATATACATGTGGATAAGAGCTAAGTAGCTCATGTAGATCTCAATTACAATGAAGAGGACTGGGAATCTGTCCCTGAAAAATGTTCTAGAAGTGTTCTCCAAAATCACTTGTGATTTTATGCTTTCCTTTTTTTCATTATTTAAACAACATTTATAATATATTTTCTCAATTTTTTAATATTTCTTCTCTTTTTTAACCTAACATGATAAACAAGCTCAGAATACTTGACATTTTTTCAATAAAAAATACCACCTCTCTACAACAAACAGTTACAAAGTTTGGTTTCCTAAATCTGTCCTAAGTAAACCTTCTTCCCTAACAAATCAATCAATTGTCTACTGTCAGAGTTAGCTGAGCCACTGGTCAGTGAATCGTCTTATTGCACACAGGATAAATATTTTATAGTGCTGCCTGAGGCTTCTTGTAAGATTTGTCCTTAAAGTGATTTAAAGTGTTTTGTTGTTTTGTTTTATTTACTTTGAATGTCCACAGAGGTGGAGAGAAACAAAATATTGTGAGAATCACTGATCCTGCTTTTGATTTTGATGATCGGAACTGAAAAGTGATTTTGATCAATTCATTATAGGAATCATGCTACTTCTGACAACGAGTGATATAGAAAATAGGGAAAAATAATTTAAAAGAGGAAGAAAATAACACATAAAAGCCACTTATGACACGTATTAAAACTGTAAGAACTACAGCCCCAATAATTTTCAGCTCTTGACAAAAACAGGCTATTATTACTCATGTTACCAAAGTCTTCCAGTCAGCTGGACACAATGATGAAACTATAGAGAAATCAACTTTATGTGTAAGAGAAGGTAGTTTGAAATTGAAGGCAAGCGGAAGATTTATTGGGATAATGGGACTTCTATTCTGGTTCCAACTAGATTTCATACATGGCTGCAATCTCTGCCACACAATAATACGTCAGTTCACTCTAAAAGAAAATAAGTCAATTCTTTACTTCAATTCTTTACTTACTATAGTTAATGGTCTGAGCTATGATACATGTCCTTTCTCTGTTCAAAGGTCTGGTCTGTCTGTAGTCATTTGACAAAAAACTATAATGCGTGCAGCCAAAGTTGGGGATGAGCGTGTGTAGGTGTCATTGTCAGTGAGCACACGGGCGAAAGCACAATTTCAGATTCAAATTGGGCGAAGGGAAATCTAGACACATTCAAAACTGTGAAGTGTTGATGCATCATCATCCAGATTGTATTCAGCTGCACTGCCCCATAAAGTCATTTGTAGGAGGGCTATAGTCGTCCATGGTTGTCCATGGTATCAAAGCCTAATCCAGGTTATAGCATTTAATTCTGCTCCAGTTAGGCTCTTTCAGTGACCTATTTGCTCCAAAAAATATTACAAACAATTGGGGGGCAATAAACAGCAGCAGCTGATGCGAGCGGAGCATAATACGTGAGCTAGAACGCGCTCAGGATTATAAGCGTATTACTCATGACAACTTGCCTCAGGGGACCACTTGCAAGGACTTTGTTTCCACAGAATCTTCCACAAAACTGCCAACCCTATGACCTGTTCCTTCTCGAGCGGTGGCAGTTCCAACAGTGGCTGGCATAGGCCACAGTGCTGGTGCAGGCTGGCATGGTCTTACTTCACTCAATAGGCAAGGACTCTGACAAGGCACAATGACATCTGACTGAGGAAACCCACACCCCTGCATCGGCATGCTATTCTGGCACATGGGCAGGGTCCCAAGCTGGCACTCGTACGACAAACAAGCCCCATCAGGCTGACATTCTGCTTCTCTGTCTGCATGCTGTCTTCCTCCACATCTGAATTTGTTTAATTTGGCTTATTTGTGTTTGTTTTGTACCAAAAATTCAAAGGGAACTCATGATGTTGAAGCAGCAATGGCTAAAGCGGTGGTACCCTGTAGGATACTGATACGGCAAGCACCGAAAGCAGAGGAAAATCCATGACAGGAGTTAAAAAAGAACAAGTATACAACGTTACATGCATCATCTGTGAGATCTAAGGCAGGGAAATCAGACAGCATTACTAAAGAACCTCATTATCATGCAAATGCCATTTATTCCATTTTATCTCACCCTTCGCAATAGCCCATATGGCAATGAGTGTGTTCAGAGGAAGACACAGGGAGACCTCATGCTGGGCAACTGGCCACATCAAAATTCCTCCGTATGTGGTCAGTTGAGTTTGTGTCTGCAACCTGATTTCAATCCACTAGTGCTGTATTGGTGCTAACCCTCATACCACAGCCAAGATACCTAAACACCGATCTGCACAAGAGTGATTGTTGCCTAGGTTGTACAGGACATGACAGGATCGCTGGTCAAACCTGTATCTCAGGGAGAGGGAAGAGGCCTCTCATGGGGCCTGAGTGATGCTCAGGGTTTTTAGGTGGTTTATGTTATGATGGGACTCCAGGTGTGTGCTTGGTCTAACAGCTTTGCTTTAAGGCTTGGGTCAGTAGAGATAAAACATTTGTTTTCTTTGTAATAAAAATTTAATTGCTGGAAAGAGTTGAGAAACTATGTGAAGTCAACTCAAATAAAAAAAAAACAAACAACAAAAAAAAGTCGACAGGGAATTACAGTTGTGCTACTGACATTTTGCACTTTTACTTTAACATACACTTTGATACATGTGTCCTTTAATAGAACTTGTAATGTAAATGCATGTAATGTAAACAGTAACTCCTGGAAATGTAAACAAGTCAGTAATAAATACTGTAAATCAGGCTGATTTGACTATGAATCAAAATCTGATCAGCAGTGTCTGAGATATGGAGGATGGACAGATGGAACAGCCAGAGACCAGTGTTTGGTCTCCCTCTAATTTCACTGTGCAGAACAAACCATGCATCTTGCTCAGGCTGTCTGATGCAATCAATTTAAAGGGAACTAAAGATTATGAAGAGAACTGATTAAAGTAAAATAACGCACTTATCAAACTGATTGAGAAATTTGGGGTGTGATGCAACACTCTTCAGTGCAAACAAATTCATCCACCTGCACGCACGCGCACACACACACACACACATGCATGCATGTACATAAACATCTCTGATAAGATTAACCAACAGTACAGCAATGTGCACCCTACATGCATGAACATAAGAGTTTAAAATCCACATGGGGAAACTGAAATGGACTGCACTCTAACACAGCCTAAAGACAAGAATTAGATGTGGGACGGGGAAGCAGCTGCTCAGGCATACAGAAAACGAAATTAATTGGTGCAGATCAGGCTGCATACATGACATATATCAGAAATTTTTACTGCTGTTGCTTGAATCTGCTTTTAATTCCTTGGCCAAGCACCACAAGGGAATATGTTGATGTCTGCTTCACTGAACCACAAAGAATCTTACAGACCACATACTATTTCCTCTCTGCCACCTAGTCCAATAAACCTAGGTCTTCTTACTTCAGTCTGTGAGAATCTTCAGAAGAACACATAGCACAAAATTCAAAAAGGTCTGACTGATATCATAATTTCAATAAACAGCTACAAGTGGATCTAAAATGTATCATGTACTACATGACTCTCCACTGTGGGCCACTGACACCTTCTCAAAATGTAGATGTGCCACTGTCAAAGTTCAACTTGTAGAACAAAACACACATCCATGTCGATATTTCTGGGGCCCAGTGATGCAGAGGCTGACAGTAGGGGGTTCATATATTGTGTTTTAGTCAACTTAAATGGAGTGACACATCATGCTCACCTCCCAATTTTTTCCCTGTCAGTCATCTCTACTGCAATGAATAAAGCTCTGCACCAGTACAACCTGTCACTCTGTCACTCAAGTGCTTGAAAAAAGACTTCACGTCACCATACAGGTGGAGCTGGGGAGGAATTCCTCTGTCTTGTTTGATTTTTCTGTCTAATGCTTCATTTTATGTGGGCTCTTTGTTATCTCCCTGAAGGGGAATCACATTCTAATTAGGTATATCCTTGGTTAGCAGTTCATCTTAGCATTTCCCTGTTCTATGTGCTCCTCCTATGGGTTATTCCTCTTTATCAGAGACTCTCGGTCCCTGCTCCCTGTCACAGTCTAACATCTTCTCCATCTTGTGCCATCTTTTCATTCTCTAGCTGCTCAATCTCTGTTCACAATCTTGCTCTCCTGCTGCTGACAACAAAGAGCACCCTGTTTGACAAAGCCTGTTTTCTGCAGATGGGAAAAACACAATAAAGAGTCACAACAATAGAAAAAAATGAAAAAGAAAATGCATATATTACACATCCTAAGTGCAGAGAGCAAATGTAGATAGTCGACTGTTGGCTCCTGGGCAATGAACAGCTCACCTGCATATGGGGTTACTGAATCTGTTTATTAAATGGAATATTAAGCAATCTCTGACCTCTATAGGACCAAATTGAACTTTAGTACAGTCAGGAGTTATCCTCTTTTCCACCTACCTCCTATTCTTGAATTATTGAACTGACATAAACAAAAATAAATGATGAGATGAATAAGCTAGTTAATGAGATCCAACACAACTGTCTTGTAAAGAAACAATGCATCACAATGTTAAGATACTACACTAATAATAGAAGTTTGTCACCTGATGTTTTGGTGCAATGGTGACACATTTTTAGCCTTTGATTCTGTAGCATTTTGCAAAAGGGAGTGCTTGCGACTGAATTTTTTTTTTTTTCCCCTCTCACTTAAAAAAGTCAGCAATCTCTCTGCCTTCGGGACGTACAGTCCCATTGACAAAAGGTACATCTGTGTCTTTGGCACTGTGACAAAGTAACTGTCAATGCTAATCACCTACTCTATCAAGTCCTTGCCGCCACACAACCCATTTCGCACTGTTTAAATGTTCATACCCGTGTACAAAAAGCATGACTGCACATGCTTTTGTGATGCAACCATATATTATTACAACAAAATAATGATATACAAGTATAAGGAGAAGGGGTGAGACGTTCTAGGTGAGCAGCGAACCAGCACAGTATAAAAGTGTTTGATCCAGAGAGCAGCGCAATGGAAAATGCAATAATGAGTGGAAATGCACCATGTGAATCACTTATCATAGTGTCTTATAAGACACGTAATGGATTATGTTTGGCAGCTTAAGGCAACAAAATTGTTATTATGATACACAGTTCACAGAACAGCAGTCACAGCTTTGGCTATGACTTTTTTTTAAATATGGACCTATGCTGAGACCATCAGTGTTCAGCCTGTGGATTGATTACTGTGCGTAGAAATTATGGCCCCTGCACACCTAAGCTGCAGTGCAACGTGGGTCCAGCTAGCAGCAAGGAAATGCTTTGGGTAAACACAGTGATGTCTGCACAGATGTCGTGGTTCAGATTTATTTAGAGGGCAAATGCTCCATTAGTTGGACTTTTTAATTAGCACACTTGTGAGAGAGGGTCATTAAAGAGGCCTGACAGAAGACCTGCTGATGAGGAGGATGGAGACACTGCTAACCCCAGTCCTGATAACACATACACACCTACACCTACACAAGCACGGATCTGCTTAGAAACCAATAACATCTCGCACAGTCATCGACCAACACAGCAGCTCAATGTCTTGGGTGCCACAACATTTCCACTAAAAAATGGCAACAGAGCAAAAACAAATCTCCCACAAATGTCTCCATCGCCAGCCACATCACACACACACACACAAAACGGGCCTATTAGAGTCATTTACATTTAAATACATATTCATAGAGAGACATAACAGATTGGGGGGGATTGTCACTGTACCATTTTCAGGGTGCTCGGTCTCTCCGATGCTGCCATCTGGAGTGGTTCTCTCATAGTGGTCCTCAGGCAGGGTCAGGGGCCCGATGCGAGGACCAGACGATGACTTGCTGCTGGGAGTCTCCGATTCCTCCAAGCCGCTGTCATAGTAGCTGTGCTGAGAGGCATCTTGCAAGTCCTGCACAGGGTTGGCAGTGGAGAAGGTCACTCGCCGATGGGGGTGCTAAAAAACAAACGGGAACAACAAATGAACATCTTCGACACAAGGAAAGTATTTCTCCATGCACTTTTCTTCTTCTTTGATGGTGTGACAGAGACAACCCACAGGTTGTATGGCAACAGTTACAGCTCAAAACTCTACCATTTAAGACAACTGTATGAATTTCGCTGACCTTATGAAGTTCACTCTTCAAAAGCCTGAAAATAGTATTAAATATTAAACACTCTTAAATATTAGATAGTCTTTTGCAGTATTATTATTCTGAAGATTATATAAGGTAGAAATGCACGACCAGAGTCAGGTTATGGATTTAAATAATAACAGCAGAGCAGCATCATTTCAATAAATTGACACCAAAAAGCATACACTATTAAAATATTCCATGCTAAACCACAAAATTTTAATTTTGAAAGATGGTTTATGTGTTTAAATATATAGAAAGAATGAATTTATTAGCATGCAGTGCATAATAAATGAAAGGATATAAAATCCTGTATGCTTCATTTAAGTTGAAATAGCAGGTACAGAGTACAGAATCTACAGAATTTATTTCGTTGAATGTCCATCTTATCAAGAGCACCAGATGGAGGGAGCATAGAGTACATGCAAAAAAAAAAAAAAAGTAAGCGCCATGTGTATTATTGTCATTGTTATGTTCACAATTACACCAGGACACTTATTTGGATAGAAGCAAACCCTGTGTAGGGATATAGAAAGACATTCCTATGGAGACAATGCCTATACAAGTGTTCCAATGTGAAAGCAAACATTATAAACAAGAGTCACGGGGTGTCACAGAGATTGAGAATGCGAGAGAATTATTATTAGTCAGACAAAAGTTTCATTTTCTAAATCTGCCACTGCTAAATTAATTCTGACGACAATGATTGGTACACTAATCAGTAGCCCCAGTGAGATACTTCCCATCTTCATATTTTAATATTTCCCTTTTCCACATCTTTTGATGTTTAACCGAGTGGAAAGCTTGACAATATTTCTGCCCTTTAACTAAATAGGAATCCCAGTCTAAATAAGACTAACAAATAGAACACAACAGGGCTGTGGAAATATAGTTTGCGACACTCACTAATCTGCCAGCATTAGAATATATTATTAGATCCCCTTTTGCTGTTATGTACCGATGAGATTTGAAGAAAGAATGAGAGAGTAAATGAATGAATGAAAACATTGATGAAATCTTGAATCTGATAGCTTGAAGTGGAGCATTGCAGCATATTATAAATCATTCAAGATCACACCCTTTATCAAATTGAATGGCTTGTAAATACAGTTAGGAGACCATTAAATTTCCTCCTCCAAAGATCAGTTTACTAATGGCTACTTACCACCGATCCACAACAGAAAGATGACTCCTTACAGTGCACATGCACTTCCCCCACCCCTACACATACGAGCACCACTCGTAAAAGTCAGGAAAGCACTGATACAGCAGAACAGGCCTGCCTCTGCTGTACAAGTCAGCCCAGATCAATAGCACGGTTCTGTGCTTTCCACCATTCACCACCACTTTTCTGACAAACAAATCCATGATCAAAATCATTCGAACCATCAGCCTTTTAGTACACACACATCAGATACTGTGAAATGCTTTTAGAGCTTAGGTAAGTGCTATCAACACTGTGTCCTTAATACTGTTAGTGGGCTTCAAAATGTTTCCAGAAACCTGCTCAACTCTCCAACTAGGCATATTTTTCTCACTGCACTGATGCATCTCTTGGTCTTTCATCTAAATAATGATTATTTGAGTTCTGACATGAATCAGATTTTTTTTTTCCCAGTAGTGCTATTACATCACTACATCAATAAATCATACATAATATATAAGAATGAGACTTTGAGCTTCTTGGTTATCTGTAACATTTAATAATAAAACTCTAAATTAAAAAAAAAAATGGGAAGAGTTTTGAAACATTGTGCTCCTTGCACAAATGAGAACAAGAGGGGAACAAAAGGTTCTTTGGGCATGGAAGTATAATACAATATACAGTACATAGACGGAAGTATAGTATAGTATAGTATATATATATATATATATATATATATATATATATATTTATATTTGTTTTCTATCTATTAAACATAATGTTCAATTGTAAAAATGTGCTTCTAAGTTCTATGTTGAGCTGAGTTATTTAAGTAAGAGCACACTGTTTATCATTACAAAAGAATTTAAATTGCACTGATTGTTCCCATTCAAATTCCAAAAGGGCTACATTGTGAAAACAGACCATACTTAACAAAAAGTCTCAATAGAGACCCACGTCAACACATCAGACGATATTGAGTTATTCTTCTATTTTTTGAAATGATACATTTCAATGGTGCATCCTTAAAATATGATTGGGGGTCGCAAAGCTCCACAACTATTCAAATGTGAGGGGGCATTTACTTGTTTAAATATGGATTCTTGCTTAAACTTCTCCTCAAGGCATCACTCCAGAGAGTCAGCATGTTTCCTGGGCATGATAACTAGCTAAGACTGCAGAGATGGGAAATAGATTCTCCTTTTAGTCAGAGCACAAATCCTTTGCCAGGCCTTGGGGGCTGTGGGGATGCAGCAAGACCGAGGAATGGAAGGGGAGGCTGAGCAGGAGTGGAGAGTTGGTCAGGCAGACATGGACGGCACTTTGGCTGGAGGGGACAAGCAGAAGGATTAGATTCTGGGAGACTGGAGGCGGGAAAGTGGGATTGTCTGGGCATTGTGGTAGTAGTAAGAAGCTATGGGGCTGGGAATGAAAGAGGGGACATTTATGATGACATCTGAATTCATAACCCCATTTAGATTGGACTAAAATGGCCCCATTTATACCCCTATTATTACAGTCCCAACGCAGATGGAAAGAAACAGCAGGATTCTGTCTTTATAAGGAGACCAAGATACATTTTAACGCAGTAATAAACAGCAATCATTCGCTGCCTACCTAGAGCTCCTGGAACCCATTGGAGCCCCCTATTTTCTGACAAACTGCGAGAAATATCATATTACATACAACCTACTGCTTCAGGATATTTTTAAGCCACACATGGTTACATGCTGAATATTTCCACTGAAAAGCCAGAAAGAGAATCTAAAGATTTGATAATAATGTGGCTATTTCCTGTTCATTAGTATATAAAAGAGTTCCCCTTGCTATAATGGAAAACCAGCTGTACTAAACAGCAAAATTTGTCAGGAAAAAAAAGCAAAAAAAAAAACAAAAAACAGTACAGTCTGTGCCTTTATTTCCCATCTGTAACCTCACAGGCAGATAATAGTGGTATTGAAAAAAAAACAAAAAAACACGAGTGAGTACCTGAGCCAGTCAACTTTGAATGGAAAAATCAGTTGCTTTTCATGAAGACATCCAGATATGTGGTTCATACATCATCGCCTTGATGCAAGTTCACTCATCTCTCTCCTCTCTCTCTCTCTCTGTTTCTCTCTCATTTTTGCAAATATTTCATTTTTGTTTTGGCAACATATGAAAAGTATTCTCCACACAGAGAAGGCAATGTTTTGACTGTGATTGATTTTTCCTTCTTTATGCGGACAATAAAACATTTAATAATCTAAATATTGCCACCCAACTGGAGGAGGCATTTTTAAAAAGACCTTGTCACAGAAATCAAACATTTTTCAAGCACTCATGGGCACAGAAAGGAGAAAAGATGCGCTAAAAGCCTTTTGATGTGCTTGTATTGCGGTTGTTATGTAAGTTGAGTGTACTCATTGTTAATTAACCAAACTATTGATGTCTTATAAAAACGCCCATAAGAAAAGACATTTGATTTCAAAAGAGCTACACCTTCACCCCCTCTCATCCTCCAACTGATTTATACAAGCCAACACACATACAGTATTTTTCTTAGTAGAGACGGTTACAAAGATCACTTTTCTTTTGTTTTCTTTTTCTATTCTTTTCATCTTTTAACTTCACTTTTTTTGGTGCTACCTCTGATAATGAGGCATATCAGATATTAAAACAATAAGATACACCAATAGCCAAAAGTGTTCAGTCACACCTCTTTGTTATTGAATTCAGATGTGGTATGGGGCTTCATGTTCAGGGGTTGGACTTGGCCCCTGACATCCAGAGAGGGGAAATCTTAATGCTTCAGCATACCAAGACATTTTGGACAATGCTATGCTTCCAGCTTTGTGGCAACAATTTGGGGAAGACCTTGTCCTGTTCCAGTATGACTGTGCCTCAGTGCACAAAGCAAAATCCACAAAAGAGATGGTTGCATGACATGTGGAGGAACTTGCCTGGCCCACACAGAACCCTGACCTCAACCCCATCCAACGCCTTTGAGATGAACTGGAGCAGAGACTGAGAGCCAGACCTTTTCATCTACTGCATGAATGGGCAAAAAATCCCACAGAAACACCCCAACACCTTATGGAAAGCCTTCCCAGAAGAGTGGAAGGTGTTGCAAAGCTGTCTATGTATTTAGAATGTGATGTTGTTAAAGTCATTGTTGGTGTAATGGTCAGGTGTCCTAGTACTTTTGTCTATACAGTGTACCACAACATGATATGAAATAACTTAGCTCGAAACATCTATAATATACTATAACTATAAAGTCAAACAGTCTGAAGCAGATAATGGTAAGTGGTGATGTTTGGAAGTTAAATCACAAGCTCAAGGCTTAAAGACAGGGAAAAGTGCTGGTCTGAATTTATAGTGCATTTCAGGTGACATCGGAATATATTTTTCATTTATCAAAACAGATTTAATCCACCTTCATGGGTGGTTTGATATCTGATTTGAACATTGGCTTTCAAACTGTCCTTTATATCAGCTGCAAATTGACACATAACAGTGACGTCACGTCCAGAGCGCTGTTAGCCCTGTTATCGGCCTGCGACTGGTGCAAAAAAAAAAAATATATCAGCCACCTCTGTCACTAATGTTGTCTGGTATGATGGAGGACTTCTGCACTGAGACAAGATATTGCTATGGTGTGAAGACTGAGAGAATACATCTCCATTATTCACTCAGCCTGCAGCTTGCTGTTTTGTGTCTGTATCAGAAAAGTGCACCACCAGCTTGCAAATGTACTTTCACATGTGCTGTGTCTACAGCAACCATTGGGTTATCATTAATGGGTTTATCTAATCACAATCCTAAAAATAGGATTATAGGTAAAATTAATAAAAAAAAGTAATGTATTTGCTTGCAGCTTGAAGGAAGGATATGAAGGGATTCCTGGGGCAAATAGCTGTGCCTAAGCAACAGCGATAGCATTTTGGTGACTGTGCAGCATTTCTATTGCCACTGCTGATTTGCACCATTGATCCCTGATGGGACAGCAGACCCCACCGATGCTGTTCCAGTTCCCAGTCCATTGTGAATGCCCTGGAGCTACCTGACACCACTCTGCCATCAGGTGCCCTGTCATCCAGCCAAGCCTCGTTGATTGCCACTGCAGAGGGCTGCTGGTACTCATGCAGATGGGAAAACTTTTCTATCTTCTCTGCTACTTTTCGAGCAGCCTTCCAGCAGAGTCGCAGGTGAGTTACATTTTTAGTTTGACTGTCTGAGTTTTCATTTGTGTTTTGACCGATCTGTTTGTGAACATGTTGTGATCAAGCTGGTTGATGCATATGGTTGGGACAAGCACAATCCATATCAGTGTGGTGGCAGCAGAATATTAACATAACCGTAAAGTACATTCAACAAATATAACTCAAAAGATGATATCATTACTACAGTATAATAAAACCATAGTTGCTTTTCTACATAAGCCCCCTCATATAATATGAATTTTTATAATAGCACATCCTTTAATATCTACCATAAGATTTGAAACTTGAGGAATCATCCAATCTTTTATGCATTAACCTCTGAATTTTAAAGCACAGTGGTTGATACTTCATTCATGCCGCTCTGATTGCATCTCCATTTATGTTGCTCCGACTGTTTGCTAAAACGTATCTCAATCAAAGTAAGAAACTGTATAATTTTTTTATGAATTAATCATAACAAAAAAAAATAATCCTTTTAAATCAATCCAGATTTCTATTTTCTTCCAAAGACAAACAACATGTGCTAGATGGGTGCAGATTAGTGAACAAAACTAGAGGATGTGCTATTTGTAGTAAAACTAATCTAAATCTCCACCTCTGTATTTCATTGCTGTGAAGGCAAAATATTATCCAAAGGGTGAAATAATCAACAACGGAGCAAGTATCACAACACTGTCTTTGAAGAGAAGATCTTGTTGCTTCCCATGTCCAGTGGGTAATGTCACAGTTAGTTTGTTGCCGAAGGTTTTTATTACACAGAGGTATTGTTTAAGCTGAGTCACTGTGGCCACTGAGACATGCTGAATATTCAGAATTTTAGATGAAGGTGGAAAGACCAACAAGCGGCAGAGTTTCATAACTTTAAAGAAGACATATGAATGGGAGCAATAACCAACTTAAAATAATCATTGCTGTGTTGTATAGCAACTTGGGTGCAATTTGCCAGTGCAAAATATGGCTCCTGCAAAGACATTTAGGGTGCAATATCTTTTTTTCATAATAAAAGCAAACTGGTAAAATGGGGAGCTTCAGAAAGTGAAGAACAATTGGTTCACACAGACACAGCTGGAGAGAAGGATATCTATGATGTTATGCTTTTTATTTACAATGGAATCCTTTAAACCCATTGTGAAGCCAAACAACTACGTATACTCTACTGGAATACCTTCAACTTCTCAACCTGCAGGAAAACCATGTGGCCCCGTTTATCAGTCCTGAGTTGAGGAATGGTGTATGTGAACTGGTGCTAGAAGCCAGCTTTTGCCTTTTGAATCACAGTTATGTGTCTCTCTCTCAGATATTACGAAATGGGTTTTCTGCCCATGTTAAAGGAGACGGCTGATGTCTCAGTGCCCCTGTGATATGAAAAATTCAATTTAAAAGGATGAGAGAAAGAATGGTGCACGGCCTATTTTCATTCCCCCACACTGAGAGATATGAGAATGATGTTCTGTTGTGAGGAGGAAATGATGCCAATCGTACTGCGGAGAAATTCCTTCATAATTCAATTCAATTTCTTCTAAATCCCAATGGCAAGCTCCTCTGCCAAAGAGAGGCAGAATGACAGAGACAAAGAGGGAGGGCTAGAGACTAAGATGGAAGGAGAAGGACTAAAGATTGAGACTGAAACAATGGAGAAATAGAGACAGAGAGCAGCCAGACTTACTGAAAGGTAAAAGAAGGAGACAGTAATACAAAGTGGAGGGGAAGTGGATGGAAGAAAAATGTTTTTGTAATGATTAATTTTGATCACTCTGGCATTTTAAGTATAGCCAACTAATTTCCTCTAATTACCTCTCTGCAGCATCTGACGGAGGCAGAGAAAATCATTTCTTGTTGAGATCTAACAGCACAAACTGTTAATTTTCATGAAGTAGTCTTCAAACCGGTACCCTTGTGTGTACTAACTCTGTGGTATATACATTTTCTGTTATTCGAAGAGTATCATTGGTTACAAAATGTGCATGTAAACTCTTTGATAGCAGTCTGAGAGCTCCCTGAGTGTGGGACTAAGAATTTCCATTTAGTTGCAATGTTTGTGAGTACATCCTGGCTCTGGCGTGAGGGAATCAATGAGCTGCTGCCTCTGAAGGCACAGAAAAAAATGAGCTGCACCAACAAATATGACAATGAAGAAGTACACCTCTCAGTGTATGCAGCAAGCATAAAACCATAAAGACTGAAGCACTTGCAAAGGAAATGCATATGGAACTGTTTTTATTTTCCATTCCACCATTATGTCCTCCATTCTCATCCAATCTACTGCTCTCTTCTCTCTTGCTCTCTTTCTCTACAGACACACACACACACACACACACACACCCCCACACACACAGTTGTTTTTGTAGGTGCAATAGCTCCAAGGCAAGCAGCGTGGAATTGGAGTCTTCAAAGAGTCTTGGATTATCAAAGAGACACAGCTACCAGAAAACTAGGGGACACACTGGAGAGGGGGGGAGGGGGGAACATAAGCGAGAGGCGGGGAGGGGGAAAGAGTGCAGTGGAGTCAGCATGGGTTTGGGAGGAGTATGAAGTGATCAGACAGGGGAGGTGCGGGGGTGAGGGGTGGATAAAGACCATAAGTCCCTTTGTTCGCGTACTGTAAATGGAGAGGGGGAAAAAAAGGCTGGAGTGAATGCATTAAAAAACAATCACATAGATGTTAATGGTCTTGATAGGCAAGACTGAATTCACATTCTTCACTGTCTGTGTTGCTGCCTCTTCTGGACTATTTCCTTTTTCCTACATAGAGAATTTCATTTCTGTGCAAGCACTAGCCTTGAAATACCATAATGTTGTCACAGTAAAACCAAGTATTACTGCAGTAGGACCCACCATGTGTGAATATAGCTGCCACATCTGATGACAAATCTGACTGTTCACGCCATTCCATATGACAGGATGTGGGAGTGCTGGTGTGAATGCATCACCCTTCGACAAAAAGCTCTCCGTCAGCCTCTCTGTCCCACAATGAGCTATGGGTGTCTTTTTTTCCCATTACATGAAGACCTCTGACTATAGAACACATTTCAAGTCAGTGTATGAAACTGATTCTGGTCGGTTCAGTGCTGTCAGCTGCAGGGTATCATCCAACAATGAAGCTGTCCCACTGGCACAGCTAACACACACAAACCTCCCACCTTCGCTGACCTGCTTTGAACTAAATTAGACTCATTTAGTGTGTAATGAGAGCTCCTCACACACAATGTCAAAAACAAATCAAAGTCCTCAAAGTTGAAAAAGTGGTCCTTGTAGGTGTGTGCCAACAAATGATCATTTGATCATGTGCTTTGGTCAAACTACTCTTGATTCTTTAAGATTCTTTAAGTCATTTGTTTTGAGTTTCTGTGGGTGTAATGTGAAATTCAATATTCATGGTGAGCCAGAACTGATTAATAATACACAATATATTTTGTTTAATTGGTATTTTTTTTTTTGACATAATGAAATAAAGATGATGGAATGGGGAAGCAGAAATGCAATATTCTTTGATTTGGAGAGGAGGGATAAGCTTTGGGGAAGTCAATGAGAGGATCAGTGGTAAAACTTAATTGGGAAGGGCAGAGGATTAAAATTTTGATTGGTTTAGGGTTTAGGTGGTGATGCCTTTCTACTGACACTCTCATTGTCTTAAGCTAAATATGTTAATATGAGCTCATAGGGCCAAGAGAAATCTTGGAAAATGATTTTTAGCGTTGGGGGTTTGCAAGCAGTGTGCATACTAGACACTCTGGAAAGAAATCAATGCTGAGAACAGAGGAATAAAAGGTAAGTACGGGAGAGTTAAGACAGACGGAAAGTGCAGAAGCTATTTTCTGCCACAACGCAAAGGAAAAAGAAGAACTTCAAAAGAGGACATATCGCCATAGCTATTAGGAGGAAAGGATGTGTAGTTAGACAAGACTGAACGAGAGTGATGTTATGAATAAGAAGAGTGATGTTATGACTATGTCCAGATAAATAACAGCAGGGAGGTGAAATTCTATCTCTAAAATCAAGATTCAAATGCAATTAATATGCAATTAATATGACAGAAGAGGAGCTTTATTGATGGTTCCTCTTTGGGCCTGTTCTTCAACTGAAGATAATTTTTCCACTTTAAAGAGTCACATCTTTTGACCCTTGCATGTAGCAGAGCTTTTATAACACACTGCAAATTTTTATCATATTATCTCTGCGTTTGTGGTGAGTGGTTGTTAAATTTGACTATGTTCATCCATTCACATTGAGGCTTTTAACAGTTATCTGAGTTTTAAACATCTCTGGCTTTTATTGGAATATTGCTGCATGCTAATGTTTTTATGTTACTGAAGAGTCAAGGTTTGTTTGACCATGAATTTACATTTACACAACTACAGGACAACATTGTACCTTGGCACCAGGTCAGCAGGGTGCAGGGTAAGTGAGAAACATGAAAGAGTCAAGGGAGTTGACAGAATATAAGAACTGTGAATAGGCAAAGTCTCCTCTGTGCATGTTATGTTTGCTTGTTTCACTTTAAACATATACAGTATAATTCATACTATGTGTCTCTCATGATCACTCAATGATCTCCTGCACAATGGAACCACTACAGACAGCAGTAGTTCAATTGATTTTATGTAGTTGTAAGAATCTTTTTCTCCCATCTTAACCATGAATTCATATCACCACACATTGTGGTGACAGTGATTTTAATACTACCAGAAATTTTTCAACTTAAAACCTGTCACCACCTGACCTCAGCAGGATATTTTAGGTGGCCTATATTTGCACCGTGTGACTCTGCACCTCTGAAACAAGAATATCACTTCCCTCTTTTATGAAACTCCTCTAGTTAGAAACAGTCTGTGCAGCACCGGTGGAGAGTTTGCTGCTTTTAAGAGGAACTGATTTAATTTCATTATGATAGAAATCAACTCCCAAGCCAGCATCTAGGCTTAAGGTTCCTAATTTTTCATGCCAAAAGCAAAATAAATCAAATTTTACTAAAATATCTGGAATTCTGGCAGCTTTGTAAATTGTGATATCTGTGTGTGTTTGGCCTATGGGCTCAGAGCCCTCCAATGGTCAACTGCAACTATACTTTTTATCTACATAATGTCCCTGGGGCAAGTATCCAATTCAATCACCAACAGCTGTGCTCCTAAACAAAACTGAATTGAAGGCAAGCAGAACTTAAAGGCAATACTTTAACCGAATCACATAAAGAGAAGTAAAGCCAGTGGACTGACTTTCTACCATGCTGATAGGAAGGAGAAAGAGGTCAAAGGCATTTACTCATCTGGACTGATTGGATGTATGATACTGAAATAAATATCAATTCACAGCCTTGTCTGACATGGATTACAGCTGATGTGTTCAGTTTACAATACATTTTCGATTTGTTTTAGCTTGCAAGTAGTTGCTTGAACTTCTGTGAAAGCAATCAATATTTACTGTTTTTAAGCCCAGAGCAGAAGTTGCACAGTCACAACACCTTAATAACTGTCTGTGGACCAGTATGTACTTTGTCAGCATACTCATGTCAGCAAGGAATGGTAATCTCAGTTCAACAAGGTTTACATGACGTACCCACTTAAATGTTCTGAAGTACGTACTCATAGCAGATTGTAGATCGGCAGTTAGCTTTGCTTTTATTTATCTTCTTTTGTTCATCTTATATTAAGTAAAATAAGCATCTCCCAAACAGTCTTCCTGAAAGACACATCAGGAGTTAATAACACCAGAAGGGAAAGATAGACAGAGAAGAAGATGACGGAAGTAAAGAGTCAGACATGAGAGAAATTAATCCTCAATATCCACTCCCTGCTGGGGTACCTTATTGCCTCTCAAACTTCCCATCTTCAGAGTTAATATCTTTATTGCTGCAGCATCTGGCTGAGAAGCATGCATATAGTTCCATTTGTTTGAACTGGAACATAATTGGATTGGGGAGAGGGAAGAAAAAGCCTTCAACCATACTTAAAACTTTTTTTTTTCCTGGCCATCATCTAATGTGCACGACAGTGTGCGATTCAGCGTTTCAGGGTGTGTGTGCATGTGCACGCACATGTATGCGTTGCTATAAATAGCATCTCTCATGGTCTCGCTTGTCTTGATTTGTTACCCTGTATCTGAGATGTCCCGATTGGCAATACTATCCGAGAGCTGGACGATTTTGGTGTGTGTCTGCATCTCATTCTTGCACTCAAAGTAATCCTTTCGATGCAACTTGATGGGGAGCCCTCACGCTCCTCCATCTTACCAAGGAACTGAAAAATCATGCTTAATTAGATTCATGGTGACCTTTTTCATCTCAGGCTACAAGCGCCCAGTCGCTGCCGAAGCAGGATGTGTTCTCAGCATTGATCTTTCTGCAGACCCGGGGATTGAGAAGAGCCCGGCGCAGTGAAACGAGGCAGAAAAACAACATATCAAAAATCATCAGATGAAGAGATTACTCTGTTTGAGTGAGCTGCTCTGTGTGTTGAGGCCTTTCAGAGTTAGCGTGTTTTTGTGAGAAGAGCTCTGTAATCCACCTACTGCATCTCAATCATAGTGCAAACAAACTCACACACAACGATCGAGTCCTGCTCTCTGTCTCATCGCATATTTGCCAGACATGCACATGTAATCCATCTGCATTTCTCATTCCTAGATCCTACTTCTGATTGCATCTCCTTTTGCATCCCACCACCCTGCTTTCTCCTTTCTGCAACAGCAGTCTGCAACTGAGCAATGATCTTCCTGAGGGCTTCAAACAAAAGACGACTTACAACTTCCATCCAGAAAAAAAAAAAAAAAAAAAAAAAAAGATGCCCTGCTGAAGAAACCAGAACACAGCAGTCTGCCATTTCCAGGGGGATATCTTTCAACACAGATGCACACATATATCTCCAGCCCACATCACCAAAGCTCAATTAAGTTTACACAGTTATAAATAGCATGTATATCACCAAAAAGAGAGAATTTTTAAGACATCTTAGCTAACTGCTAACTGACACAATAGCAGTGAATTCTCATTTTGAAATATTAAAAAATACAAGCTGATTTTGTCATAGTCCCTCTGAAGCTGTGGGGGAATAGACCAGACCCAGTTGATACAGATATGGTATGATATTGATGACAGATTTGATTAATCTACTGATGGAATTTTGGTGGAGTGCTTCACAATGGGCTTTGGACAGAGCCCCAAAGCAGAATATCTAGAATGAATACTCTATTGCCATATCCTTTCAGAGCTCATTTGAGTCATATCTGACATATTTATGGCTCATCATGTCATATCGTAGCCATCAGAGTACAAGCACCATGAACCATTTAAATACTGTGGGCCATGCTGTCATCTCCTGTTAGTAACATATGTCTGATAGATGCATAAGAAGAGGCACTCAACTTGATTTTTTTTTTTTTTTTTTTTCCTGCGGAGAAGCTTGAGCCCATAGTTGGTAAATACACTGGTAGGAATGATTTTGCAAGGAGGCCTATTTAGGTGAACAAAAAAAGAGACAGTTTTATGTTGAATGGAATGCATTAGGGACAGATATACTGGGATCATTAGAAAACACACCAAACATGAACATTATCTGCATACAGAATGGCACAATATTTTTCTTGAAAAAAGTACAAGTTAACTGTTAACCGCACTCAAGAAATCTATAATGATCCTTTGTGTGCACCTTAACAGAGTTGCCTGGCAACAGAAGTGGAGCTCTGCAGTGAATTTAAGTGTCAAACAAAAATACATTTGTAATCCAAAGGCAACATGGATTAAATTTTAGACAGTAGGAGTGCCTCTTGGACAAGATTTCAATAGCTAAGGTGGGCAAAGTGAATTGGAAACAGGCAAATAATTTTCAGCGCCATAATAACTTTGAGATCAGTGACTCGTACTTGAATATGGATGGCTGACTGAGCACAAAATAAGCACAACTAATTAACTGTGTAGCTTTAAAATGGGCTGTCTTAATGGATGCAGTTATTCATCTGCCTTCAGCTGGAATCTATGAAATATCACAAGGGTGGACGTGAGGCTGATAAATCATGATAGCGTATAGATCAGTGTCATACCTTTTTCCTCTGAATTATTGATTAACTCATACACAGAGCTGCTGGTTGAAAACACATTTCCTACTCGTATTTGGCCTCTAAAAACCACTTGATAAATATCACATCAAAAAGAGGGTTCATGGAAAACAATGCTCTTAATATGCTTTATGTATGAATGATGAAAACTCTTAGAAACATGCTTGCTATATCCCTCAATTCCCTTCTCCTCTGTCGCCACAAACACGCACAAATAAACACAAATGCTTCATAAGTAGGCTGCTTATTTACTGCTAAACAATGTTAAGCATTTACACAAAGGGGCCCAAATGAGCCTCTGATTAAAGATAGAATCAGTGCCCAAGCAACCCATCACAGAGCCTCTCAATCCTGCATATGCATGATTAATACATCAAACAACATCAATTCTCCTTCCTCTTCCACTTGTCAAGCACACACGCACACACACACACACAGCATACAGACAAACCCACACACACACGCGCACACACACACACACACACCCACGCACACATACAGACACAATGTACCCAAATCCTTACAGGGCTGCGCATGAACACACAGACACTGCCCCCTCCATCATGGTTAATACATCAAACAGCATTAGCTTCCTGGATTCCTGAAGCTTAGACAGACACGGTTCTGACAGCCCATGATTCCTCACTGGCTGCCTCCCCCTCCAGCTTCCCCACTTTCTTTATTCCCTATGAAGTCTGTTTGGGCGGTTACAGAACACGCTGCCAAAATAGATTCACTTACATATTACCTTTGCTTTTTGTAAGCTTGTATAATGTCATGTTAGAAAGCCATCTCTACAATAAGATGACACTGCGGAGGAGCTTTAGAGGCTTGTAAGATGTAACAATAATAACCGCAAGCCCTGATCAACAAACTCTTTATTTCATACAATTTCCATATTCTTGTGACATCAGCTGGTATTTATAACCACAGATGTCCAAGAGTTGTTTTTGCACCATCAGTTCATGGAGTCCCACATCCGCATAAATCCGACAAGGCCATCAAATGTATTCAAATCTAACCTTTCCCATTCAAACATTGTTCGTTTTTTTGTTTGCTTTGTTTTTTTTGTTTTTTTTTGAGGAGGGTGGCCATGTCATACTGTAACATCAATAAATAGCCACCGAATGAAGAGAGCAGGTGGTCTATTGGATCACAGTGTAATAAAATGGACATTCATTAGTATATCTTTAGCATAAAGTGCTCCGTAATTACCACCAGCGGCCTGTATCCTTACAGAGCAATCCTGCATATGATCTCCATTTGATTTTATGGCGCTTTCACTTGGGTAATGATTTCGACTCAATTTTTCTATAAATTAGGAAACCAGAATCTTTGACTTTCCTGTGACAAAACCTCAATGACAAAGAACGTGTTAGTCGTAGCGTATCTCCCATAATACTATTGGCAAACTGTCAGTTTTTGTGATGCTTTCAAAGTCAAATGAATAAACATGATGTTCCCTCCAGTCTCCATCTGTTTTCATTTCACTGTGTACTATCATAAACACTATAGCAGGCATAAAACGAAATAAAGATCTCCAGTTTAAAGCTCATTATTTACCTTATTCCTATACAAACCACACCATGCTGTTATCTGTAAACTGCTGTGGTATCTTCTGTTATCTAATCTGTTTTTAGAGCGAACAAGTGATTTACGAGTGAGCTTCTTAGGCAGCAAAGACAGATGTCGCACTGATATTTTTCCAAAATACTTTCATTACCTTAGAATAGTACCATTAAGGCACTTAAAAAATTGCCTCACGAGTTTGGAATGGTATCCAGTGAGTATAGATCTTCAATAAATACAAAAAAAAGAAAAGAAAAGAAAAAGAAAGGAGGTTATGTGTGTTATGGATAGCCTACTGGGCTGCTGATAGTGTAGCTTAAGTGCAGAGACTCACATGTGGTCTGCTATACTGCAAATCCTCAAAAAGAGGATAAAGAGGTTTTAAAATCACATTTACAGCACAGGAACAGCATCCCGCCGATAAATACAGATCATGGTATTTGACCCAGTCCATCAGCACATTGAAAGGCTCATGGTTTCTACACTATAAAATCAACCCAGCCTTTGTCACTAACAGATACAGGGCAATACTTCATGAGACCAAGGGAACAACTGGGGGAAATGTCAACTATGACATCTGACTTTCCTAGAATTTGTGCTCAGTTATTTGACCTTTTATTTGATCTACTAAATGAAAAACTTGGTCCTGTGTTTAACTCTCAGACTTGTGTTCTGAAAAAGCCAGATTGCAAAGCATGTTGTATGCCACATAGATCAATAGATTTCTAAAAGCCAGCATGGCATATTTGTTCCCTCATAACATTCAACAACAACTTTAAATGTCAATACTGATCACCATCTGCTAGAGATTTTCCAAACTACCTGAAAGGAATTCGCTTCACAAGATTACAGGAATCCAGTGGCAGCAGAGACATGGGTTTTCTTCCTCTAGCTCCATTGTTATTGCTGAAACCAATAACCTACAATAACCTACATCACATACCTATGGTAATATGAAACCTGTGACCTTTACTGGGTGAAGGTGTCACAATGGGCTTTTAAGTTAATAATACAAACAAGACCGAGACCATGTCAACTGTGATTAACTGTGTCTTTGCACTGGAAAAATAACCTGCAGTTTAGTAGTAAAAAGTGATTTTTAAGGGTGAGTTTATGTTTCATCGATTGGAAATATTTTATTGTCCGTATAATTTAACAGGAAGAAAGACACTGTGCATTGGTTTCCAGGTGTCTCTGTGCTCGCTTTTGCTTTTGACAAAAAAGTAGAAGGATAATGCATGTCATAAAATTTAAGTATTTTCAAAATAAAATGAATGAGCCTGAATACAGGGCATACTTCAAAAATCTTTTCCATATACTGTACATATAACTTACAGCATGATAAGATACAGCTCCTAACAGCCGCATCTCTATGATTTCACATTACGGAGATCCACATTAGCTTGTCAGAGGGGAATTAAATAATTAAACTGAACGAAAAACATTATACATGAGCTGACATCTCATGTTTATTTATATTTTATGTATACACTTCATAGAAAATTCACTGAAAAGAGTAGTGTCACACACTGCAGCATTTATAATTCGTAACTCTTGTCCCTAGATGGATTTTCATAAAGAAAAATGCATTCAGTGCAATGAAAAATGGATATCTAACTGTGCAAAACACAAACTATAAACACAACATGCGAATAACAATTAAAGCACCAGAAGAGAGTCTTGAATTCTCAGGGAAGTTGGCTGATCACTTCAGAAACCGTTTAGAATTAGTTTTAAAATGGCCCCTGGTGAAGGAGTTCCACATATTTATCCTGTGAATAAAGAAAATTCTCGGGAGTAATTGAGCCAGAAGCAATGAGAGGTTTCACCATGTCACTGAGCACACAGAGCAGTAATATAAACATTTATAGATACAGTAAGTTTAACACTGAAAAGTCAATGAAATTGTTGTGCTTAATATGTTCAGGACTTGGCAATAATGGGGTCCTGACATTTGAAATCTTCATAGCATAAGATCTGCTGACTTGGTTGTCTTCAGTGTCTGGATTGTTGTGGAAGATGCTTAGAACAATTGACCACACTGAAGGAAATGCAAGAAAAATCAATGTCTGCATTAAATTTACATATTATACTTCACTAACAACCTGGCTCACCATATCTAGCTGTTTTTTGATGAGAATCTCACGTGAGGGCAAAATATTTTTTTCCTCCCTTTCAGAGTTATTTTTCAATCACTAATTGAACAAACAGACAAGGAACAACTCCTGGGTGAACACCAGGTGTCAGGTGTTAAGCGTTGCATATGGGTTTTTAAATTGTGCTACTATAGACTGTGAAAGCTGTCACAATGTTCTACAACAAGACACCTCTGGCGCTTATACAAAGCTTCAGCTATACAGACAATGGAGCTATATTTTCCCTACTTTTAAATCTAAACTGATTTAGTACCGCTGTGATTCAAACACTGAGGATCATCAGACAGGCCTGGGATGATAAGCTTGTTATTTGATGGAGATAATGAACAACCACTTGAGGAATTCAACTGTGTTTTCTTCCTTCAGACATTAGAGGCATATGAGGAAAAAATAGCTCTATTTCCCTGGTGGCATTTTAGTGACATTTTGATGTGAAGCGTCTCTGGTGAGTAGGGCAGAAATCTAGTATATATGTTCAAATAAAAAATCTTGTGTGCCTGATAACCACCTTGTATCATCTATCTCAGTTCGATCGCCGAAGCCAAAATCCAGATGACCGCCCTGAATCAATAGGAGGAAATTAAATGTGTGTTCTTTACCTAATCTCCACGCTGTCTCTCTCATAACTAAACTGTGTCTTCACATTGTGCTGATGGCTAACGGCGCTCCTGGGCTCATGAAAGCAGTAGCAGAGAGGTTAAGTTTTAAAATAAATACAGTCGTGGCAGGTTTTCACGAGTGTTGGGAGGTGGTTTGTCATGCTTTACCCCTTTCCAAAACTGAATGAGAACAGACCTGGATGACTCATTGGCACTACAGTAGTAGGTTCCTGTTTTATTTATGAGAGCTGGTGGTTTTCTCCTGCGTGTCTCCTAGGCCCAGTGATTCATGAATGGACTAGACAGCCTGAGCCTGCAATTGTGGAGGTGCACTGGGAGCAGTGGATATTGAGGATTAATTTCTTTCGTGTCAGACTGTTATTCCCAACCCCCATCAAATCCATCTCTCTCTTCCTCTCTATCTACAATGACTTTCCCATTTCTTAGTTTAATAGTGTGAAGCACAATTATTTGTCCACCGCCTGACAAATGGTCTGAATATTACGATAGAGCAACCCTCTGATATACTGTATATATAATGTTGTGGGTGGTGGTAATGATTTACACCACCAGTCGAATCCCAGCTTGTTTTTTAAGCACATATAGGGTTTCATTACTTGCATAGTGGACCGGGGCATAGTGCATAGTGAATTAAACAGTATATTGGGCGGTGCTAAAAATGTAGCTAAGCTCAATTATGTCCTGGCTAACAGAATCTGGTCATTTTCCTGCTCACTGACTACACAACATTGTCCTGGTGATCAAATTGGGAATGCTCATTGGCTTAAATATCAAAAATAATGCCACATCCCACCACATTTGGAACTGTTAGACAGTTAACTTGAAATGTAGCACGTCTCCAGTTTCAGTGACACAGTAGGTGTCCAGAGAAATCTTTGAAATAGATGAATATGTCCTGGTTTCAACAGTATGTGTCCCCAGATATTCAGTTTTGGCAGATTGTTAAATATTCCTTTCTATGTAATGTTCCTTCTGCATCCTGACCCACAAAAATCAAACCATAAAACAAACAGCTATAACCCCATGTGGGGTTATTTCTGCAGCTGTTGATGGTTGCTCAGCTGCTGACATGCCAGTCAATCACAGCAGAAATAGTTTGAAGCATCCTCACGACAGTCTGAAGCAACTCCTGCTGTCTGCCAGGAGAGATTGCTGACATTTTGCATTTCACCTCACCAAAGACGAATTGCTCAACAAAGACCTTGTGTTAGAATTCTTCTATCTTTGGCTCATACTTAGGTTACTTATAATAATCAGAAACAAAAACGACAAGGGTTCTCCGCTTCTCTGCTGCACACAAAGGGAGTGTTAACCTACTCTGAAAGTGGGATGCAAATTCATTTGTTTGTTCACAAGTAACAATCTTTTGGTTAGTTTTGACTCAACTAATGAGAACTAGTAGTATAAAAGATTTCTAAAGGGCCTGAAACCTATTTGCATTAACTATCAAAGAGGCAAGTGCTGCACACTTTAAAAGACAGATGACACTATTCTGTATGGCCCAGTCAGTGTTGTTATAAGAAAGCTTCCTGGCTGATCAATATGTTAATGTGATTTATAAAGAACAAGAAGTATTGAACTTAGCAATTACTAAGGGCTGTACAAAATGACTTCAGGGAAGCTCTGCGCACACTCACAAAAACCCATTTTGTTCCAACAGTGGAGCTTTGATCTTTGCGAAAACAGATGCAGATCTGCATACATCGTTTATGTTCTAATCCCATTTTGTGGCAGTGATCTGTTCTCCTATAGTGCTCTTGTAGTTCAACAGTCATTGTCAAGAGCATGACATATAATGATCCTATCTCAAACTTCAGTAGATAAAGGGTGTTCCCCTCCGGTTCACATTATCATTTCTGAAATTGTTAAAACGATTTCCTGGAAAAAAAAAATAATTTCGCAATGCACAGACTTGACACTGTTATGAAATGAAGTATTCAAGATTTGTGATACACCTCTCTGGCACTGTTAATATTACAAGATAAGCCACTGGCTTGCAGAAAGATGGGGCTAACAACCCTAAAAATGACACATTAAGTGCCTGTTTGTGCATGTTGTCATGTTGAAAATATTATGTTCAGTAAATAAATCCATTGGCAATATTGCTCACAGACTAATACATGAGAAAGAGCTCTGAAATGAAAAGTTACTTTCAAACTCTTAATAGATATGATTATTATGGCTGGTGGCTGGTTGCTGATGATGATTTATTTTTTTTCTAGTTATAAAAAAAAAACATGCAATTCAACTGCTAAGACTGTAAATACGAGTTATTACAATAAACTGGGGTCAAGTCAAAGCTTCTGACTTTGTTTGCCAATTACAGCACCACATTATACAGTGTTGCATTACAACCCAAGACATGGATTGACATGTAATGACGAGAACTCTGCAAAAATGAGTATCAGATTAGCACAGTGATTTTTTTTCTTAATTTTAGAAAGATATCTCCCACAGGAAAGAATAAGAACAGCTTTCTTCAGTCTGCAGTGAGACCAAACTAAATATCCACGAGGGTTACGATGAGAACACAACCAACAGGACTCAGATAGCCCTGAAGCTAACAGTGGGTTTATCATAAGATAAATATTAGAAGAAAGAAATGGAATAATTCCAAGTAGCTCGATGGCAGCAGAACAACATGACCCAGCCACTCTTTCTCATCATGACATCTTTTTCTCTACAGCCAAACAAATAATAAGACAGAATTTTCTTTCCTCTTCTTTTCATGTCTCACTCTCCTGCCCTTGTGCTCCGTCACTCACTGTCTGTGGTCTGTTGAGTGTAAGAGCATGTCTGACACATTTCCATTAGTGGGGAGACTATTCAATTACCATAGCTCAAGATATTTAAACCTTGCCAATTACAGAACATCTCCCCTTTAAATTATGCATACACTGAGCTGATAAGGTTGTGTGTAGCGATTTCTCCCTTTGACACATTGCTGTGTATTCTGCTGTGTCAGATTTGCTTCGTCAAAAAGGAGAGAAAGCTACATATTTGTTTAATTCACACATCCATTCAGGCCTTGGATTCTACAATTATATTGGACATCTGTAGCCTGTATCCACAAGTGTTGTGGCCTGTAAGTTGTACTCAACAGCTGAAAGTTTGTGTGTGTGTGTGTGTGTGTGTGTGAAAAATGTGAGAAAGATCAAACTTGCAAAGCTTAACAATATGCAGTGCATATTTCTGGGTGGTAAACTGCTGATTTCGCAGTGTGTGAAATTTGTGATCACAAAATTGCTAACACTTGGTAGTTTTCTCTTAAACAAGTAATAATCATAGGCTCTAAATTTTTTTTTGATGCCATATCCAGTCAACAAATTGTGCTTGCTCTCCAAGAGCATCTGATCTCTTCTCTTGTATCCTAGCAACCCCCTCCATTTCAAACGATACAGTAACATTCACACATCCTCCTACTCGGCAATCCCACATACCTCTCCCTACCCTCCGTCTCTGCTCTCTGCACCTGACCCAATCCCCAGGTGAGCAGCCACCTACAATCTCCTACTAGACTATTTCCTCACCTCCACCCCAACCCACTCATTGTTGCATCTGTTCTGGAGAGACACGTATATAAAAAAAATAAACTCAAACCTTAGTGCCCCTCTGCTTTTCTCTTTCTATTCTCTGATTGTGTTCTATACATGAACCGTATCACTCTGAATTTATATGTTGTGTACACTTTGACACATACAGTATGATATGGTGTAGCTGTGTGCAGCTACTATTCCCCACTCTCAAACAAGCAGAAACATTTCACTTGTAAAAATACACTCCTTTCTTTTAGACTTGAGAAGAAATTAGCCATGCCATCCATCCTGCCCCTACATAAGATGATCAAAGATCCATGCTAAATGCTGGTTCACAGAAGAAGCTGCTGACTGATTGGACAAGAGTACAAGGAAACTGAAAAACCAAAGTACAAGGAAATGAAGGTTATCGGGCAAAGTCATAGGGGATCTGCTGGAGAGTTCAGATGTTTAATTGAATTAAAATGTTTCAGAGTCATTCTCATTCTTCGGTCAAAATCGGTGCCGGGGTTATGCTTATGAGTTATACCATACAGTTCTCTAAATTATCAGTTGGAAAATCAGTACTAATTCATAACTTTTTGCATGCCACGGCTCTTAATTACTGAAAATTAAAGTTAAAAATTACTAAAATAACTGTCCTCCCTTATAATAAATAAATAAATAAATTATCAATGGCAACCTTTCTATGCTATAAATCCCTTCATGCTTTTAAAGAAGTTCTTTAGTAATTACAATACCTCTAGACAATTCTGTCGCTGATACGTTTGAATAACCCAATATGCTCTTAATGTTGAATACACAATATATTGTTCAGTATTTTGATACCCATTTATAGCCACATTACAGTCGCCTAACAGTCTTCACTTCAAAAAGTAGTCTTAAAAACTACAAGATACAAGATATTGTAAAATATATTTGAGAATGACAAACTGTCACATAACACATTCAAATTTACATTCTCCAACACTTAATAAGATTTGCTTAATAATGCAAATATACAATAAACTGGTACTAAAGATTTAGTCAGATTCTATTCCTTTTTCCCAACGATAAGCGTTAATTCATCCGGCGCTCAGTACTCAGCAATGGGAAGCAGAGACATCCAGGAAGGAGATGCTACCTCCACACTTACAAACTGAGTCAGAGTCAGGCGACAAGAAACTGATGAGCTGTGTCATTTGCTTGTTAGTCCTAATGACACAAAAAACACACTGTGTCACTGCTTTCAGCCAATAATGTTTGAAAGCTAACCATAGGTCTATACTTAGACTGACATGTTTGTTTACAACTTAAATGCTCCTGTCAATGTAGAAAGCAAGCTTGGTAATTGCAGACCTTATTGGTAAAATATCACTTTGAAGTCTTCTCTTTCAACACCACTGTCCTGGATTTACACATTGTATGCATTAAACAGTAGTGTTGATACAGTTATTATTTATACACAACAACGTGTCCAAGTAGACTGAGTAACTTTTTCTACTTACAGTAATCATACAATAGTAATAGTAATCGCATTAATAATAATATTAATTCTCATAACCACATACAGCAATTCTACTAAATTTTCAATAGATATGAACAAAATCAATAACAAATCTTTCTCTAACAAACACTGAAGAAAAAAATGTTACTCTACGACCTTTCACTCAAAACGCTTTTTTCTTCTGCATAATGACTTCATATTTGATAAGATCAATGCAGTGGCAGCTTACTGCCGATCTGAAATGAAAATATGCATGCGTGAGTCCTGATTGGGTAACGCATGTTTTCAAAATGTCAAACATGTTTAATGTGCCACTACCGATTACTGTCCTAGGGACAAAAGAGGGGAAAAAAAGGAAGCTCACCTTTATTTACTCTCTCTTGATCCACGTGAGCCTTCGTGTCCTGGAGCTCTGAGTACAGTATGCCTTGAACTAACTGCTGTAAACATTACAGAAACCCTTAATTGTCAAAGAAAAGGGAAAACCCCACAAAAGTACTGGACTAAGTCCTGAAATGCTTGAGGCAGGAAAACAATTAAGACCAAAGGATTCTTCACAACACTGAAATGCCTAATATCAAAACTGTACAAACTGGGGGGCATCACACTGACATCACCTAATCTCTGATCTTATCCTGGAGAAAATGACATACCAAAGGACTGCTTTGATGAGCAGAAAAGGCTGATTTCAGGGAGAGGGAAGCAGATGAAATGTTTGCATCACATGAAATTCTGTTACAAAGCCCTGACTCGCTTGTTTTCTACTGTCTACTGTTTCCATACCAATACCATGCTGGTGTATGATTCTTGACATAAGAGCAAATGCCATCAACATGTAGATTAGTGGTGTCAAGTTGTCTGTGATGAGGTTGTGGCATATTGTTAAATACATGTCAAAAGAAAACTGAATGTGAGAGGCGCATTCTCTTTTCCAACATTTTCAGTCAAAACTACTGTGATTAGTCAGAGAAAAACACTGGGAGTGGGAGGAAAAAGACAAACGCACTCAAATATTCAGCGCGAGCTTGTGTTTTTCAATGGACATTTTGATAAACAAACTAAGGTCTCAACACAGACTCATAAATCATCTCAAATGAGTGGAGAAGATTAAGGACATTCATGGATCCGTGTCTCCAAGAAAGCCGCAAAAATGAAGCCAACAGCATATTGTTAAAGTATTCCCTTGTGAAAACCTGACGTCTTTCATAGGAAATAGGAAAACGAACTCTGTTATGCGTTATTACTTGCGAAATGAAGGAAATTAATTGAATTATATTCAAGTCATAAGGGTAATTGTTTCTGAGTCAATGACTGTTTTCGACAGCGAGGCAGACAAGCTAAAAGACACAACAAGCTCTCAGCTGGAGATATATATGCACAAATTCACAGAATCAAGCTAATTGCAAATGGCTATAATCAAATAGAAACACTGACAGTATTAAAACATACTGTGCTCCAACTATCTCAGTGCTTTTATCAGATAGATTTTTTTTTATCTAAACCATAAACCAGATAAAATAATCCAGACACCGTTATCACATCCAGACATCTTGTACACCTGTACAAAATTGACATTTTGGCTTAACCGGCTATAAATACACAATGGATGAAAAAGAACAGTTATTATCACAACCCCTGCTTTTCCCCTGAGGGAATAAAATGTACGGATTACAATGCTGAGCACGGCTTGTGTGAGAAAACTTCCTTCAATTAAAGGTAGCTCATCAGTGAGGCATCACAAGTGTCACACAGAGTACATGGAGGATGTATTTCACTGCTTAGAAAAAGCACAGTTCACATATCTAATTTTTGGTCAGATGGTATGCAACAGGGACAACAGGTTCAGAATTGCATGCAGAGACAGTCTAAAAGGCAACCTCTCTCCTTGGTACAAAGCAAAGTCATAATATGAGACAGTCTGTACTCTGCAACAAACAATAATCCATGAACTAAAAAAAACAAAGTACTCAAAGTCAGGATCAAAAACGCACCACTAAATGCATAGAGAACACAAAAGGCACAGGCTTTATAGAGGGCTGTAGTCAAACGTAAGGCTTATCACACATTTGCAGCACACTGATTTAAGACATATGCTTATCAAACACATACAGAAACACTATTAAATGCACAGACTCTTTCTAACATGTTCTTGGGTTGGGGCTTTCTCAAAGAGACCTTGGAATGTTCAGGTTTCTGATATATTGTATTTGAGCTTATCCATCTCTGCAGACTGTCTGCTATCTAGTTAACAAGGTGGAAATAGTCAAAGGAGGCACAAGACTGAGATGGAGCTTCTGTCATATAATAAATATACTGTTGTGAGAATGTATACTGTGATATAGAATACATCATACATACAAATCAAGTAATCATGGATCTGTTGTTGTTGTTTTTTTTTTTTTTTGTTTTTTTTTTGGATCTGTTTTTCAAATTACCGACTTTCCCAGGTAAGCATATCTGGCTTTGATAAGTTGCTTGGGGAGAACAGCAATAGCTGAGGCTGAGTTCTCCTAGAGGTAGTGGAACCTTTCAATAGCTTTTTGTAATCATCAAAGCACTAAAACTGCCCCTGGTAGGGTTCTGTAACTTATACATGATGAGTTGAGATTCCTGGGAGTCTTCAGTGTAACTACTGTTTGGTCCAAAGTGCAGTCAACATGAATGGTTAAACCACTGTAATTGGCGAAATAAGGACCTGAGTTGCTGTCTTACGTGTCAGCTATGCATTTTTCCTGCTTTGTCTTTGTGCGTGTTCAATGGACAAAAGGCGTTTTTCTCTTGCTTGCACTTGTCTGGACTTTGTGCTGCATCGGGAAAAGACACTTGCCTACTGCAAGTGTTACTGGTCATGCATAGTTGGGTTGCAGGTTTGGCAGTCTGAAGCATCACTTGTTTTGTAGAAATATTTGTCTTTATTTGAATGTCAGTGCAGAGACAGACATTAAACATGGGGAGAGAAAGGGGTATGACATGTCACCATACTTCCCCTGGCCAGGAGATAAACTATGGATGTTGCAGGCATGTGGTGCGTACCTTAACCATAAGGCTACTCCAGCACCTGAAGTACATTTTTAACTGCAGAAAAAGCTGAACTTAAACTTAATATTAAAAAACTTAATACGAAGACACACCATGCTCTTCGCAGCCTATTGTGAGTTTTGCATATGTGCCTTTTTAACACTGCATGGTTTATAAGGGAACAATAGGTGAAGGTACTTCTGACTTTTCATTCCATTACCAGACCATTGTGGTAGGAGAGCACTGCATTTAAAGGGGGTAAAGGAGCCGGCAGGACTTACTACAACCCCTAACAAACTCTTACAAACAAATCCATTATGCATTAAAATTGGTTCACCCTAATCCAACCCAATGTACATGTACATAGAGGAGTGCTGCATTCCCCAATCCACAAAAATACCAAAATTGTGTCACCAATCTTTCTGCACACTGTATTCTTGACCATATTTACTGCGCCTTGACTTACAACATTAGTGCAAATGAGCCTTATTTTGACTAACCACCTAAAAAGTCTGGACCAGAGAAGTTAAAATAAGCTAAATCTTAATATTAACTTATAAAATACATTTTAATTGATATCAATTTAAATGTGATTTGACACTAGTTTTAAATAATTCTGAAAGCCTTTAATAAAATATCAGATTATCTAAGCTACTACATACAGTAATGCCTGCTCACTGATCTCAGACATTATACTTGCAGCAAAGCTCCTGCTAATGCACAAGTTTATTGGCAAATTCCACCATCATGTAAAGGAGCCACATTACCCTACTTTAACTTCTGCATACTGATGCAACCCCTACATAAAGGGGAATAGCATTTTAAGGCTAATGCTTGTTTCTTTTCCTTTTGATTAATGGGTTAGTTAATTAAATTGCAACTTGGTCTTGCCCCAGTGCAATGCCTCTGGAGTGTCTCTGAGAGCAACAGAGCATTTTTTCAAATAAGGACATTAGTCAATTAAGAATATATACAGGTAAGTGTATATTTGGTATTCCAAGGTTAAAGAACTATGAATATTTAAGTAAAAAATCTCATCAATTATGTGCTATCTTCATCTCACAGGATATCTGTTCTGTCTTTAAGCGCTCTGGGGCTACTTTAATGGTAAGGGGCTTGTAAAACAGAAAGTGAACACTGCCTGAGAGATTGAGTTCAGTATAAGACAGTCCCATAAATGCACTGCAGTAGCTGGGAAGAAAAGTACTTTTTAATAGCAATATAATATGCATTCTAAATGCTGGCATATATTGTATGAATCATTACTGGACAGCAAAATATGGCTTCTAAAAGTGTGAAAGTTTTAAAAGTCAGTCAACAAAATCTTTCAAATGTAATTTGAAAGGCTGAACATTAAGGTGTAAGGTGAACATTAAGGTGTTGTCTCAATGTCAAGGTGATGAAAAACAGTATCCTTAATTGTGGTGTATATTGTTTTCACACTGTACCACCTTTTAAACACTTCTAAAATGTGTTCACCTAATTAATGCAACTTTTTTGTAGCCATGAAAAAAGCAGGAAGATACTGCAGGATTTTTTCCTCAGGTGACTTTCCATTTAACATGGATTTGGGGATGTAGGGTGCCTTGTGGTTCTGAATACATTGCTGCAGTTCTGAAACCGTAACAGTATGCTTACCGTGCTAACTACAGACACATGAGTGTGACATATGCGTAGACAATAAACAGACAGGCTTGAAATGTGAGGCAAATCTCAATTTTACAATATAAGATACATATTTCTATGATTATAACAGAAGCATTCACAAATGTATCGTCGAGTACGCAACACTGACTGCAGCTGCAGTGGATGCATATTGTTTGAACTGAAGTGGAAGCTGGACAATTGTCATACTATAAGATGCCCTCGAGCTCAAAGTGTGCAACCATGGAAATATCAGTGTGCTGGGCAAAAGAAACCGTAGATGCAAATCTATTCCAGCTGTGCCACCGAATCTCTCAACAGCTGGAACCCAGTGCTTGAACCTTGATAGGCCTTTTTTATTACCAATCTGCTGCTGTATAAGTGCAGTGATTTCTCAAGCAGAACCAGCATAGTTTGTGAATACATGAATTACAAATTATTATTAAAAAAGAGAAAAAAAAGACAGAGTTTGAAGCAAAGTGGAAAAGAGAAACATTCCACTATTTTGGTTGCTTACTAATTAGACTGCTGTAGCTAACAAGCAGTAGAAATGGATGAGTGGAAGTTACTGATTCCTTTTCTTTTGAACTGTTGACAAACTGATTCCATTACACAAAACGTAGTTACAGTAAAGGCCCCCCCTTCCAACATCAGTGCCCGACCCCACAAACGCTCCACTGCGTGACTGGACAAAAACGCAATGTCGCCAAAGTCCCTGTTGGTGTAATGATCATTTGTCCCAGTACTTTTGTCTCTACATTGTAAGTCAGATGTGTGCAAACCTGAGATAAATGTACATAAACATGTGTGCAGTGGCTACTTTGAGTAAGTGAAAGAAAACTCCAAGATAAAAATGCTTGTGGCATTGCAATTCATATCATTATAATATTTGTTGCCAGTATACATTCATAAACACACCAAAGGAAAATAACACAAACACATATTCATTGTTTTTGTCTTAATATTTTCCAGTGGCAACACAGAGCTGATAAAAAAAAACAAGCTTAGCATCTGCTTGGCAATATGATATCAAGTCTGTAACAACAATGTGCAAATACTTGGCCAGTGACACAGTATAATCAGTTTAATAGTATAAGAAGGCAGCCAGTTATTCTGACCTCAAAACAGCAGAGCCAACAATAATTCTTGTGGCAAATAATTAGTTTTATCACACAATGACATGGGTCACCCGAAAGGGCTTGATTATAACAAGAGAACAATATAAGAAAATGTGCTGTTCAGTGGAGCTCTCCAAGGGGATTGCTTCTTCATATCTTGTCAAATTCCAGATGACATTTTTCATATGACTGCAAACCAGAAACAATCCTTCACTGTATGAGCTGCAGCAGCCTCTGAGAGTCATTATGTTGAGAGCTGAAATTCCACACTGCAATGCTTTAGTCCTCACTCTAAGTGCTTTGTTTGTATTGACACTTAGCAGATAGGAAGAAGATACACGAATCCGATTTTTAAATCAATGTCCTTTGGATGGCTGTCTTGAGTAAAATATGCAAATATTATATGAATATGTAAACAAAATATTGAAATTGTATGAGCTGCCTTGTTTGCTATTAATCTTTACCTCTGACTGATTGACAGTATTTATTTCAGGTTGTATTATCCTTCACACTTTCCATTACCCGTGGTGAGCAGTTCTCTTAATGGCACTGTATATTGTGCCTGCCCAAAGGAAATGGTATGGCAAACATGCACATTTTGCTTTTATTTTTTCACTCTGTGTCTAATCTGTGTTATCGACCATATGTTGAATAATACAGCCTACTATTTGTTATTCCAATTACATTCGGTACACTGTATTTTTTAGCTCTGCCTGATGGATTTGCACTCATCTAATGTGTGCAGCGTACTGCTGCTTAACAGACTCAGAATTTGCATTATAATGATTTAGAACACCAATGCATTTTTAATGCTCATAAGCAAGAGTTTGCACTGTGGCTTTTTTCCACAGAATATGTTTACTCCACCATTTAACTGTGTATATGGTCATGACACTTGAAGCGACTCCTGGGTATAAAATTTGCTCTTGTTTCTGTATTAATCTAACTGTGATGGAAATGTGTCTCAACTGAAACACAAAGTCAGACGTTTAACTAGAATTTGAAGTGAGCTGCAGCATTAAAATCACGTTAACTTTGGTCATAGCTATTCAGCAGGTGTAATATGGATGAAAGCTTGGCTTTAAGAGATGATTTAAATTTATAGTGTGCTTCTTATAGTTTTGGACACATGATGTTTTGTGCTGATGAGCTTTGGTCAAAACCTAATGAATTTACTCATGTTGGGTTTTAACTTTAATTTTTGAAATTACACTTAGTAGTTCAAGAGAGGCATCAAAGTATTCATTCCTTCCTCTAAGCAACATGCACAATATCTCAAACACCACTGACTGAACTTTTACAAAAGTTGGGGAAATGATGCACGTCAACAATCCATTTGATCATTTTTAGATATACACAGATTGTCCCAAAGGTGGTGCTATGCTTGCAATGTAATCATCTGTATATTAATAGCTTGTCATTGCAGAATATTTCTGAAGATTGCACAAGGAACCACAGAGCATGCATGATACATTCATCTTGTTGTTGATTTGGGTTTTGTGCAAATGCACAATTTCCTGTCACTCCTCTAAAAACAGCAAATGTTAGCACAGCATAAAAGTATTTCTAGAAATTAGGTCTGTACAAGTAATATCTCTGTATACACTCATTATCACACTATCCATTTTTCTTCTTTATACTTTTTCTGCTTTTTATTGTTGCACCTGCATATTTTTTGGAAGTATGTATGTCACATGCCAGCACAATGCAACTTAACTCACACAAAGCACCCACAACAACATACATACAAGATTGTCAGATGAGTCTCTGAAGTTATTAGGGTGGCCCTAAGCCTTTATCTTATCAGGTTTCAGTCTAATACACAGGGGGATGGGGGCGGGGACAAAAGGAAGTCAAGCAATTAATTGTCTTCTCTGCTTGGCATCTCATTTCAACACCCCAGAAGGTCTATTACAGGAGCAAGACAGTCATTAAACCTCAACAATAATCACTGCTGAGCTATGCCTTTATCCTTCGTGCTACTTCAGTGTCTCCTGCTTAATGGCACCTGGCTATGACGACTCCAGTCAAAAGCAATAAAATTTTGGTATGCAAGGTAATTTATAGTATTTACATGCTATGTTAGTCGCGTTGGTGACATGAAACAGAAGCGAGGAAGTAATTATTATGTCCTAGAATCGGTCTATCCATTAAATGAACTAAATAATCCACTAAAATTACTACATAATGGAATGCAGTAGGACCACTTCAGATGCAAAAACCTCTGATCTCTGATATGAGCAACAGAACAAAAAATAGAAAAGGGGAAAGTAATAGTGGGAGGCAAAGAAGTGAAAGAGCATCACAGGGAGGAAGAACACCAGTAAAGAAAAAAAAGAAACAGAAAAAAAGCTGAGGCTGTAAAAGCCAGTAGGTGAAAATGAAGGAGACGGGGGTTGAGGGTGCTCCAAAATAAATGGTGGGGGGACAGGGAAGAGACTGAGAGTGGGAAAGGGGTTTGAGAGGAATAAAACTGGCAGTTGGGGAAGAGAAGATGGTTCATTTGTCACTGTCAGATCAGTTTGTTTCTCCTTCATAACTGCAAGGACGAGATCTGGCCCACAACCCAGCCCCCAATCCTCCCCGTTCTTAAGCCAACCACCCATCACCATCTATCCTCCAACCTCTGCCAACACCTGCCCTCTCTCCAGTCGCTGGAGATGAGGATGCAACCCATGCTACACTGCACTCTGTACACACACACACACACACAATTTTGTCTGCCTGCGTGGACATGCTCACTGAGTTTAATCGAATCCATGTCCCAGTAACAGTAGCAACCTATAGCCTGGAGTAAAATCATCTAACCAAAGGCATGTCTGAATGACATTAGCATTTCTTTCAGAAGCTAAACTAATGAGCAATAATTCATATCCACACAATTGTAATCTTTAACAAAGCTCACATATGCAGTACAGAACAGCTGCTTAAGCTCAGTTTGACCACGGCCTCTGTTTCTTCTCTATTCATACCTCCTGCAATGAAATGGAGGTAACATGCTGATACAGCACCCCTGGATGCATCACAGGCAGAATTCAAAAAACTTTTATTGGCAAGCCTGAGCCCTGTAATGACTACTGTGGTGGTGCTTCCTCAGTAAAAAAAAAAAAAATCTCAGTTGGAGGTTAAAAAAACACTTTCTTTGGCTCACCAAGTATGGTGTAGTTGGCAATAATGTTGGATGTTCAGTCCTCGGTGGGAAATGTGCCTACGCATCCTTCAATAGGTGCAATTAACCAGAATTGTCTGTGGTGAGTAGGTAAGTCTGCAATTACTGCACCTAACTGTGAGACATTTATGCTGTTATCTGACAAGAATTCTGTTTCTAAACGAGAAGAATGGTCATGAGTGTTTTCATAAGGATAGCTTTTTCTTTATCTTTTACTTGAAATGTTTTCTGCCAACAGCTGGACTATTCATTCCTTGTTTTCCGCTGCATATTATCTACCCATTTCCTTTGTTACTTTACGTCCATCATCCATTCACGAAATTACAGTCATATCTACTGTATGATGGATGATTCATTCATCTCTCTTTATCTTTTATTTTCAACTCAAAGAATATTTCTGTGTACTTTAACAATCTTGAAATGACCAAATGACTGAAATCATTGCAGCAATGTGTAACAATTCATTAGGGCCTGTATGATGGACTGTGTTTCCACTGCATGGTACAACTCAGGGCTACTTGATTAAACTCAGTTTCATGGTACCAGGTACTTTTCTTGATTTTATTTTCCAATGCTTACAGTATTGAAAAATGCTGGAAAAAACAGGAGAGCGTGGTGAAATCCTACATCAGAGCACAGACAACGAGACAACTGATGATCAGTGTCGCGTGAGTGACGGCTTCAGTGATGATTCTCTGGCCAATCAGTGGCCTGCAGTGTTTTCCCTACAACCACAGTTTTCTATTTCTACACGTGTTAATACACACATGCAACGTGTAAGCTGACAGCTGTTTCTCCTGCTTGCGATTTTAGTGTGAAGCTCCAGTAACACATCATAGAGCTTCCTCTGCCATAAACACACAGAGGTGACACTGTTCCTATCTCAACAGATAATAAAGGCATCCTAAAATATCTATGTATTCCTTTAAGTTTTAAGGCTGTAGCTTGTTGGCATCTTCACATGGGCTGCTCTGCCACAGCTTACAAGTTCAAAAGTACAACAAGTTACTAAAGGAGACTGGAACTTCTTACAGTTGTATCCAAATGTAAAACGAACTGAGTCTAATTGCTTAATAGTTGTCATAAATGTTGGATGTGTCAAAACGTTTTCCAGTATAAAGAAAATTTGACATGATCGTAATTGTCACAAATGTTAAAGAAAGTCTTGGTTGTTCTACTAATACATTAAAACCTTCACAGGAAATTTTGATGTAAGCTTTTGATTCACATTGAAAATGCTGAGCAGATCAAAATTAATGAGAATAATTCCTTCTGACAAGTTTCTTTTCTTCCACTGGCTTCTTTTGTTTCAGTTAGAAAGCACAGGAGCAATGACGTCTCTAATCAGAAATGTAACCAGTATGGCCACATTACTTTAGTCTTAACCCCATTCATTTGGCTTTCGCTTGCTTACAATGCATTTCAGAATTTTATTGACAACACTTAAGTACTCAAATCTGTTAGAGTCAAGCCCATTTCATAAAGCCAGTCTGCATTGTTCTTACTTTGATTGCCAAGGCAAACACACTTGGCATGGGACCACATCACTGTTGATTTTTCACTCACTAACTCATCAGTAAGCTTTTGGCCAATAAACTATGTATTTCAAATTACAAGATACACACTGTAGAAGGCCTCTGTGAGTGCTAGAAATGCAATGTTGCATATCTGTAATAATTTACATTTACATAATTTTATTCAAGTGAAACATTCATGCAATTAATGAAGGTTCCCGAGATACAATATCTATCTCCAAATGACACTATAAGAGACATAATGGGTGTGAGAAGAAGAAAGTGATAAAGGAAAGCAACAGAGGAATGAAGAGAACATAACCACTTGTAATGTGCAAAGAGAAATGTACACTGTGAAACATTTAAGGCACTTGTGTTTCAAGTGGTTTCAGCTCTTTGGAAATTCTTCTCAGCTTTTCCATTAGAAATAACAACCATGTCCATACAAATGCCAAAAAATATTATTAAATATTATGAAACATACATAGGATTATGAAAGTGTGTTTTACCATATAAACTTCAAGGGGTAAGCGTTATATTATAATGTATTAAATATAGGTCCTCTGAGCATTGAGAGCATGCAAGTCTATTCAGAGCTGCATTCATACAAGACAAAACTAAAACAACAGAGGTGCATTACACAGACTCTGTTCAATGATCACTTATACAGTTGTGTTTAACATGTGCAAAAAATGCATCATCACAGTTCAAAGAATGTATGTTATTTTCATGTGTTCATTTTTTTTTTATTTTCATCATCAGCATTATAAAATAAAAAATATCAATATAAAAATATTAAAGTAGAGCAACATAACAAAAATGAAGCAAAGCTTACTTTGAGTGAGGCTGTAGAAAAAAAATCAATCTTGCTGCTATTAAATAAGTAACAGCACGGAACACATGAAATCATAAGCCCATAACCGTTTGTCACAAAGAGAAATGTTTCCCCCAAGCTAATTAAAAAAACATAATTACGCAGAGCTCCAAAACTGTGTGTGGCAAACTTTTGTTTTCATGAGAGTGGGCACATTTGTAACTGTTGACAGTTTTTTAACCAAATGCACCAGAAATAGCTATGTATGGCCAAGTCAGGGATTCACCTTTGACTTGATCTAGGATTTAGAATTTCAAACTCGCTATGAAAAGTGGTCTGCCACTGGAAAATTTGGGTCAAGCTCTGCAAATGTAATAAGCAGTGCTCTGATCACATGAGAGGCAGTATGCTGACACCTCTCAGCTGTACGCCATTGTTCAAATGGAAGGAGGGTGAAAGTGTGTGTTCAGGCACTTACAAAAGACTGGGCGAAATCGCAGCTGGGATCTTTTTTAGTTCAATAATGCTAATTTAGATTTATTGCATTAATTTCCATTATGTGTTAGTTTGCTAACTAGAAAAATAATGCTATAACTGCACAGTTGAAACAGCTGTCACAAACTTAACTGAATTTGAGGATGATTAAGACTTACTGACACATGACTGCTGTTATTAAATTTCAGAAGCTTTTTCGCAACCATGTGGCAAATACGCTCGACACATGAACCAATACTTTTTGAAAAACAGTATGGGACACCCGGCGCTGAATAAACATCCTAAGGAAAACATGGTGCTTCAGACGCAAATCAAATAAGTTTTACACCATCTGTAACTGTGCACCTTTGTGGCTGGTCTCCTTAAAGGTGTCTCTGGGCCAGAGCACTTCCCTAATGGACCTTAATGGGTTTTATGGTGCACTGCAGGCTTCTATAATGGGGTAGTATGTCTGATGGGGATGCTACTCTTTGGTCCTCCAGGGTCCTGTCTAGGTTCCTAATGTGACCTGAAGAGAAGAATGCATAATGTATCACGGTTTCTCTAAGGCAAAGGTTAATACTTAGTGTTAAAGAAAGTGGAGAATTTTGGGGTTGAAAACAGGGAAATGTGAGGTTATGAGAATGTGTAAGAGCAAAAGACACGAAAAGAGAAGCCCAGGAGTTAAAGCAGCTGGAGAAAAAAAATACCATGGCATATTATTGAGGGACACTTTGGTGCTAAGCTGCTTATTGATAAAAGCACTAATCTGCCTGGCAGAAGGTAAGGAGGCTGGGATGTGTGGTGATATAATATCTAAGCTAAAGGCAATGCCTTCAGGGAGCTGAGCCTCCACACAGCTTTACCTAAAGGAGTTACTCATTTTATTTTATTTTTTACATAAAAGACAGAATATGACCGTACGCCACTTGCGGAAAGCAAACGAGCCTGAGGAAAAATGAGAGCAGATCATTGCGAACGACTGGCTTTTCATCAGACATTTCATCAGATGTGATCGATACGGAGAGACCATCACTTTTTAATATGTATATAGATCACTAGTATCACCTTAATCATTTTCCCTCTACATCAAAGAGAAAGTCAGCATTGCTGGGCATCAAGGGGGAGCTTGGTTGGCAGTCAGGGCAATCGCACTTAAGCTCAGTTAAGATTACCATACATCAGGAAGACTGTTGTCATGGCCCCTTATATCAATACATTGTTGCATTATTCAGAAAGTATTTAGTACACTAAAGATGACTCATGTGACACAGTACATGAAAAGTGTTAATAATTGTTAAAAAAAAAAATCTTGGTTTGAAGGTAGGCAAAAAAAAAAAAAAAAAAAATCTACCACTGGAACCTCTTATCTTTAACAGGAAATTTTTCAGGGATGACTGTAACATTACTTTATTGTTGTATTTTGAACATATTTTATTAAACTTTTTATTTCTCCTCGCTATTATTATTATTTTTTATAATTTTTTTTATTGGCAAGGATCAATGCTGAAAACATGTCAGCACGGACTGTTGCTTTTGTTGATTAAAACGTCACCGGTGGTAATTATATCAGCTGTAACTAATTGATGTTAATTACATAATAGCCAAGCTGAAATTTTTATCGGTTGGTTAATATCCCCTCATTGAGCTGTTGATTGTTTTCTGCCAAAGATTGTTTGTGCATGAAAAGACACATCACTCTTGAACATCTGATAAAAATGGTGAGTCTTTTATCAGGAAATGATCTAGCTGATTGCAGTATTAAATTCAGATAAGTCTCAGATAAAATTTGATGCATTTATTAATTCAGTATTTTGAGCCTCATAGTTCCGTTATGTGTGTATGTTCATATGTGAAATGCAACGGACGCAGGGGTATCACACTTCATGGGTAGATTTTAGAAGTTTTGATGATTTGCCTGGTTCATAGTATTTTCTGCAACTACACAACCAATCACAGAGCAGACAACATGCTTCCTGTTTACAGCAGCACACACACATGCCTCTTGAACACGAATGATCATGCAATGTGCGATTTCAGGCACGTTAGTATGGACAGAGGTTGTTTCTGGTATGATGCTAACATTCCCCTGTGGATGGAGATCATTTTTGTTTTTAAAATGAAAACATAATAGTGTGGACACAACCTAAGGCTGGGGCTAGCAATCTCAGAGGAACAAATCATTCAATCCAAGAGTGAGGTGCAAATGAAATCAATCCTTACGTCCTGGTTCAAAGAATGGCTCTCTCATTAGGGCAAGCCCGCTAATTAAAGTCATTTGCCTCTCTGCTGTCTCTGTTGCCGTCACCATGTTGATCTTCTCTCTAGTTAGAGGCTTTTTCATTTGGAGCATACAAAATCAATATGCCCTCTGTCACCTAGAGTAGCTGGAAATTATCAGTTGTATTTGTCTTACAAAATTTGTGTATGTTGCAAATAATTTCCAAATAAAATGTTTTTACACCCAATTCATGTTACTTTTGTTACTTTAGTTAAAATCAATTCTAATTTCTTGAGAAAACAAAATAAGAGACAAGGTACAAGGCAAAAATGAGAGAGATGGGACAACACAAAAAAGACTTACTGCATTGTGGGAAAAAGTTAAAAATTCATTGCCACTGGCACTAATTTTACATTTGCAACAAATATTAGTCCAGTATTAGTATATTCCCATACTGAAAAACTTAGGTGCCTTTAATAGAGTTAGTGCTGGGTAACATGGACAAATGACTACATTACATAATTAATGAAAAGTGATTAACTATATACAGAATATATATAGACAATCCAACATCAAATAGAATTCTACTTGTTAAGTCACAAGAATTTAGAGAGTTTAAATGCCTCTCCAAGTTTCAACAGTTGATTGACCTCTGAATAATTTAGGATGTATCCTGATATTTAGGTACTCAGGTCTTTAAGTCAACACGAAACAAGACAGCATCAGGAGCCTATGTGAAGGATGCCAAGAAATTGTAAATGTGCTGAGTATAGCAGGCAGGCTGTACACCCAGTGTTTCTGCATAAGCCTTGATTATTGAGCTGTGCCATCTTTTATACTGTGCAGAGCCAGATCGCACAGCTGACATCCGTCTCCGTCTACTGTAACTCAAGGTAACACACACCCTTCCAACACTAGCAAGATACTTCAAAGGATGTCTGGGGATGTTATGTGAATATTTTTGGCCTCAATCTCCACCAGCCTAGCGCAGCTTTTAATAGCAATGAGCAGGTACACTGGAGAAGACATGAAGAGGTGGAGTTAACGGATTTTAGGCGCTATCCCAGAGTGAAATTACTAGACCAGAAAAAATAATGTAATATTTAGCTCATGTCAGTTTGTTGTGGTTGTATTGATTTTATTAGTTTGTGGCTGGCTTAGACAATAGTCCTTTCTAGTCTGCTGCAGTGTTGTCTGTGTATACTCCTTGTCTTTTTCAGGTTTCCACAACAACTTACTCAGTTTTTTCTCACACAGTTTCTTTTAAGTTGGTGTTTGCAAAAAAATTAGTACATCCAGATTTTGAACGAAATTTGTTCACGGAGCTGTCTTGCTCATTTGCTAGCTGGGGTTATGAGAGTGGATCCAACAAACAGGTCAAGGACTAACCCTTCAATTTCGAGGCATGACTGAAGAAAATGAATCAGCAAATGATCACGAATCTATCTGACATCTGTAAAAACAAAAGGAGATTCCGCAGTGTTTCGGAGATTATGTTTACAGTCTGTCTATGAATTTAGTAGTTAGAAATATGGCAGTTAGTGGTAGCATGATGAACAACATGAAATGAAAAAAAGAGGAATACATTTTCCAATAAAAAATGTTCATTTAATTAATTAATTTATCTATTTTGCGAGAGTATTTCTGTGTAGGATAGCCCAAATCATTTCAGGATGTGCAAAGCATATTTTATTATGCTTTAACTTAATTATTGTCCCAAGGGTAAGTTGCCAGTTCGGTCTTCGTGTTCAGCCATCCTAAACAAAATTAAATTAGAAGCACACAGTATTTAAAGGCAATGCTTCAGCAGAAAATAATGAAAAGGCTCTGGAGTCTTGGGCTTCATTTTCTAATGGGAAAGAAACTGAGTCTGGGAGGGAGCAGCTGGAACACTGACAATCCAGAAGACCTGTGTAACTCAGCAGTGTCATGCATGACATTTAGGTTTGTTTAAGCTACTGTATCTTTATCAGAGTCAAAATGGACAAGGACAAACACATGTACTCAACCTAGAAGAGTTGTACAGTGTTCACTGGATAACCAGTTCAACCCTGCTTGGTGTTCTTTTGTTTCAGATGATGATTAGTATGTTTGTACAATTAAAGACCGCAAATTAATCAGTGTGCTCCCATTTCTTTTTAAGCCTTGGAAGTTTGCTGTGTTCAAACTAACCTGATTCAGCTGCAAAGTGCTGGGAGATGTGCAGTGTGCCATGTTTCAACTTGTGGGTGACACTCAGCACTAAATGTATTGTTGTACTAACAAGGAAACCTTTTTATTATTTATTCCTCTACAGTTTTATCTCAAAATTATCCTTTGTCGAAATCTTCTTGAGTCAAGCACACATTAGGTTCCTCTTTTTATTATCCTGTGTTATATGACCTGTAACATAGTCCTTCACCACCAACTCAATCCACACACAAATATTCATTTTCAGTTCTGTGATATAATCCATTTCTGCCTCACTCACAAACACTTGTGTTGCTTATATTTTATTCTGAATGCTGTCAGCAGCTCGGCTACACACGGACACACATGGCTTTACATCCAGCAGAAATCACTGTGCTTCCTGCATCACCCCCTTTCCGGTTCACATTCAGACACAGCCTCAGACTGTCTCTATCTCTTGTCTCAGTGTATTCAAGAATGTTGCTTTTTCTGTCAGTCCTCCCCTGCCTACACTTTCCCTCCGCTGTAGATCGCATGACCCTATCAGCTGTCTACCGAGCGGCTCCTCGTCATAAATTAGTCCCAGTATTTGTATAGGGCTGCTTGCTGCCAGGTTACGTTACTGTTCAGTCCCAACATTTCTCTCATTACCTGTTTGTCTGTCAGAGTATCTGTCTGTTTCTGACTTCCACTTGTTGGTGTCCTGACTATTTGTCATTTCTACTGCTAAGGGCCAGTAAATTGCCCTTTAACCGCCCCTGTTGTGCATTGGTGTTTGCATTTGAGTCCAACTCTCTGTGTCAGTTCCCTGAATTGTGACAGCATGATCTGACCAAACTATGGACCTAGCAGACTCTGTATTTACCATGGAAGTTTGGAAAAAGGGTAGATATGTGAAGCACCATAAGAGCAAGTCCGCTATGTGTATTATTTTGTTCAGTGCTATTATGTGCTTTCCCTAACAGTGCAATAATGCCAATTAAAATGTATTGAAACCTATGAAACCTCCCTCCTGAGAATCTACTCCTGTCATCTTTATGACTGTCTGATTCAGCCATGCCTTGGCTCTGTCAAGTCTGGATCAAAGTAACATGTATTCATTACTGGCTGCTGCTCTTAAAAACAGCCCCTCCAGTACTTGTTTCCATGACAGAAACATCGCCTTAAATATGCCAAAAATAATAATCTTATTCACAACAAGCTGTTTAGTTGATGTGTTAAACTGAACTATAAAATTATGTACAAATGCATAATTGCAGATGACTTGAAACGTATAGATGTTGCTGAAAACCCTGAGATAGAAAAATATAACAAATAACAATACACTGGAAAACAGTAGGCGTTTTCTAGGAAGTTCAGTTATATAACTGTACTCGCAGCCATTCTCAGAGGTGATATGTTCCAATTATAAAAACACACTGAGGACCAGGCATACTGTATTATGAACTAAAGTCACTTGTCTGTATTGAAGTAGGTTTGCGAACCAACAAGCATAGTACAGTACGGGCCAACATTTGGAAACCGCGTTGTCAGGATGTGAAATGGTAGCAGTATTGGTGACTAAACAATACACCATATTTTCATTACAATGTCTTGAATTATGCATTTATTTATGTAATAAAACAGTCAGAAAAAATGCAGTACAGGAAGGGTAAATGATTCCAGCATCTACAATGCTTTTTAGCTTACTTTCCTTCTAGCCTTCCTTTTCTGGGTAATCAGCCAGGGCAAATATGCAGTGCACAAAGAGCCGTGTGTGTGTGTGTATATATATATGTGTGTCTGTGTGTGTGTCTCAGTGTGTCATACTTGCTTGAAAAGTACTGGGAGGCAGATTGGAAACAGAGATAGGAAAAGATAGGGAAAATAAGTCAGCTGCACAACTTGATTTCCCAACTATTCACTGAAATGCACATGGCATATTTCCAGTGGTTTCTTGGTTTCACTGGTTTTGAGTGCAGGTAAGAGAGAATAACAGTCTTGTAGAACAAGTGCAAAATTTGCCTCTGGCCCTGTCTGTAATACACCTCTGCTGAGTTCAAACAGCAGTACTGGGCTAAATTGGGCTAATCCCAGCTCAAAGGGATGCCTAAAGTTCACAAAATGTGGGCCCTGCTTAACAAAGAAGCAGGTTAATTAAGACTCAGAGTGACTCACTCTATTCCTTTTCCTGCTCTAACAATCCACTGGAGTGGTTTTAGGTAACTGCAGAAAGGAATGGAGATGAACGATTAGCCCACAGGGGGACAACACTCATCCATTTTTTTTAATAAATAAAGCATTTTAATGGTGTGAATGTATATTAAGGATGAATTTACAGCCTTTCAAATAGCCATGATTGCTGTGTAACACAGAATCCTCAGTGTTTCATACCACGAATGCTGCATTTTGTTCAAATGCAGGATTCTCATTAAGTGAAGTGTGAAAATAAGGTGTTAGCTGTTGGACCCAAAAGGGCTAATTATCAGTTCTAATGACTAATGTGAGTCACTGGTTTCTCCAGCAACCATCATGCAATATCACACATTCAAAGGTGACGAGGGGAGAACCAATAACTACAAAGATAGTCTTTAAAGCAGCTTCTTGTTTAAGAAATGTAAAGCTTACTGTATCTTGATATCATATGAATTTAACTGAACAAATCACTCATAAAGTTCAGACATACTGTTTAAAGTATGCAACGTGCAAATATATTCTACTTATAATTATATATAATTCAGGAACAAAAAAATTATATGCAAAGTCCCCACTGATAATTATTCCTCTGAAATATCCGGCTTCCTATATTTGAATGCCTACCCAGACTCAATAACAAAATGTGACTTACACCTGAGAGTGGTTGAACTTGCCAAGACCCTAAGGGAAATTCCCAATGTCCCCACTTTAATTACAATATTACCCAAACAGGTGCCAGCAGTATGGAACTGTAAGGACCTCGTTCAACACATGACAGTTCCAGCACCCTATCATGCAGACAGCTAATCCCGTTTGCTTAAATCCAGTATACATCAGTTAAGCCTTTTCTTGTCAAAGAATTTGGTTTTCTGATCCAAAATAGTAGAGAATTGGTCAGGTGTTTTTTTTTTCTAAAGTGCTGATGGGCTTTCATTGAGCGTTTAAGAGTAAAACACAAGCTTTTTGTATGTTTGTCTGGTTTTTTATATATATATAAAATTCAGCATTGCATAAATTGAATTAGTATTTGGTATAATTCTAAAGATTGCTGACAAAGAACAGCAGACGACAGGAGTCTGTTTATATCATCCTCCCATGGGCCTGTCATCTTTCGCCCTGTTTGTGATGCAATGGCACTCTATCTGCACAGAGGCTCTGGAACAGTTGGCAACAAAAAGAACTGTCCATGGTTTAGAATTTCATTGGTTCTAGACACATACAGTATGAGACAAACACTGGTTACAACTGTGGTTTCGGGTTTCGGATGTCTAAGTCTATTCCTGTCATTTTCTGCTTCTTTTATTTTTTATTTTTTGGAACAAGCATTTTAGAAAAAGGATTTATTTTGAATTTGCTGTCAGGCAATGGATATTTTTTGCCCAACTGCCTATAACTGTGTTTAGAGGCAATATGCCTGTTGTAATATATTCTAGCCCAGAAGCTGCATTTCAGGAATTCTGTTCCAAAGTGGGTTAATCTAAAGCAATTACAGAGCTGAAAAATTCTCTACAGAGTCTTGGGAAAAGATCAAATGTTTTCTGAATTGATACACAACTAGCTCCTAGTCTAGGAAACAAAACAAATATTCCTTAGCACATATAGTTGGCACATGCTTAGATGAAGCTTTGATCAAATTAGGACATCTAAAACATCTGTTTGGGTTTTGGCACTCAACAAGCCATTCATGAGTATACAGCATTTAAACATTGTGGTATTCGGTCCCAGGCTGTTATCAAGGTTGGCATTCATAGATGCAGATTTTTCTATAACATGAAAATATTCTCTGGCAGATAGATTAATTACATACTAATGGGTAAATCAATTAATGTAAAAAAAATAGCTGCCATAAACAAGTATGTCTAAAAAGACATTATAGGAATGTCTAACACTTGTCACTTTTATCTCTCTCTTCACAGTGAAATAAGATCTTTATAATATAACCTATCAAATCTGCTGCTTTGTACATGCATACATTTGCAAAGATATTTGTCAGTGGGGGTCCCCTAGGCTCTAATTTTAACGTGAGTCCTACATGACTACATGTCTAACTCTCACTCTGAACCTAATCTCATTCTACCCTAAACCCCCAAAACCAATTCAGGGAAACATATGTCTTAAACATGCACTCACTATCAATGTTAAAACCCTTTTCCAGATCAAACTGCTTTAGTTAGTTGAACACTAACTCAGATTTCCCCTAACAACAGATCATTATTCAGAAGTAAAACCCCTTTAATTAAATAAAGCTGAGGCAGCTAAAGAAAAAGAATGATAATGCTTTAGATAGTTGCAGAGTTAAGATTTGTGGTAAGATTCCTTCAAAGTTTTGCAAAAAATTACACTGTGTGTGCCCATAATCTGTTTACACACAACCTGTCATTTTCAGAAATAACATCAAGAATTTAGTACAAACCTAGTCACCAAACCAAGTTCCCCACGAAAAGCCATTGTCAAGTATAGCTTAGTTAATTAAAGCAAGGGCACCACTCTACATCTGTCACATCACTTGGCAGTTACTTTAATTATATATTTTGGTCAATCTGTTCTTCCTGATGTGAGAGGGGATGCCATACATGAGACAACATCTGCTGAGGTATGTCACACGAGCTTCAACATCTGTCCATGTTTTTACACGGCCTGTCAATCACTTGAGTCACGTCTCAGATGCATTTATGTTATCATATTGAGAACCCATAAACACTGTCAAGCACTGAGAGCTTACATCTGTGCCGCAGTAACAATTAACACTCTTTTACTAAGCCACAAATCTACACGCAAACAGAGATTGGCACTACACACAAATACCCAGACACACCCTGTGGCTTGCAGTCATTTTGGTCCCTTATGTTGTCCATCATGGAGACAGTGGTGACTGTTCTCTAAACTGACTCCACCCACGAAGGCTTGTGATCACCTAAGCTGTCAGCTAGCATCTGCTGAAACTCCCAACCAGCCAACTGTGATACTGGCTCTGAAGATATCTCCACAGAAAATGTGTCACCTACACATGTTCAGAACTCAGTGGCATATTTTCCACATCTATTTTTGCTAATTTTTATATGGCAAACTTTATCTGCAAAGCCTTGGATAATGTCAACCTGTTTGGTATGTATGACACTGCGATCTAACATACGGAGGCACCAGAAAAGCTGATGTCAACTCATCTGGGATGAAAATAAGCTGTAAAAAAGATGTCCACCTCCTGATAACACGGATAATGCATTGTTAAAGCTACTCTTTAATTCTGTGCTTGACAAATACGTCTATTAACACTTAGAAAAACTCTGTTAATCATGAAAGCACTACATTTGTTTGAGAAGGGAATTCCGAGGTAGAAGACAGTCTTTGGATTTGGAGGTTCTTTGACCTTATGTGATGCTGTTTCTTCTCCCTTTACTGTCAGTGGTGGGTGATTTTTTCCCCTCATACAGAAAATTCCGTACAGTAGTGGAAAAAAAAGGAAATGCACTTCAAAAGTCTACATATCTGTCTTAATAAACAGATGGAATCACAATTTGCTGTACTATATATGACTTCATAGTATTTAAGGATACTCTAGTAGCCTGCCTCAATCCCCCTGAGCACACACACATGCACACAAATACACATCTACACTTGTCTAGCCCAAGACGCACATTCACACACTTGCAGATGACACAGAAACCTAGAGACACACTAGCTTTCTATCCCTAGACTCTACATTTTTTCTGTTCGTAATCCCCTCTGAGTCTATTAATATTTTGTTTCCATGGCGATTCAAGCATTGCCAAATGTTGTACAGATAAGAGGAGATAAGAGCATAAGGAGCGGGGAGATAAGTGCAAGTGACCTGCAGAGATCAGAGCACTGGAGGTCAGGCACAAGAGCAGAACTAAGTCACTGAGAAACGGACCTTCCTTGCTCAACTCCACGGAAAACCTGCTGAAAAAAGGCACATCCATGTTTTCTAGTTGTGCAACACTTGACCACATATGTGGACTTACTCATTTATCCAACAATTTGGATTGTATATCCAATTTAACCCTCCATAGCAGTTTCATGTGAGGAAAAAATAAATAGTAAGACAACAGGTCACTGCAGTTAAAATTACTAATACTGTATTCTATCCATAACTAGAGTCCATAAACTGCAAACAGTATAATTACAATTATTCCCAAAGCATATTAATGTTGTTCATCTGACCATAAAAACTTTTTAGTTACAACTAGAATTTATGTAAACACAATTTCATTTAAAGAAAGTTAGATGCTTTTCAAAAAGGAGTAGGCATTTTGTCTCTTAATCTGTCATCTCTCACATTATGTATAGTTCTTCACATAACAAAATTCTAGATATGTAATAAAGAAGTGACAGTAACAAACGCACTATACATTTTTCATTATCTTTCTGAGCTTTAACAAACCAAACTGATGAGACAAAGGCAACAGAAGTCATTTAAATTGTTCACATTTACCATCATGTTATTGTTTTGTAAGTAGACTGTATCTGTCAACAGTGTTGCGACATGAATGTTCTTTCTATGAGATGTTTAAACTGTTGCACACAATAAGAATAATACATATGAATTATTAAATTGAAATATCCCTCCTCAGTACTCTCAAACAATGACACACGCCAACTATGTACTCCTCTAACAGACAATCTAGGCTGTAGTTTTGTAAGAACATTTTGTAAGGCATGACCTTACCTGTTTGTTGTTGTATTTCGGCTGGCTGGTCTTGTAGCTGTAATCTGAGTACTGGTCTGAGCCAGTAGAGTTGTCATCTCCTCCTGTTCCTACAAAGGTGTTGGTGGCAGGAAGGTCCTGGACAGCCTGATGCTTCTGTGAAGCTGAAGGGGACTGGGCCTGCAGCTGGATAGAGGGTAAGGGGGAGTTGGAGCGGTAGTGCCTGCCTATATCAGGGCTTCCTGGTGAATATGTTAAGGGCAGGTGTATCCTGGGGCTGTCATTGACTCCATCAAGGTTGAACTTGAGACTCTTTTGAAGGCTGACCTCTTCTTCTTCCCCGAGTGGTTTTGGGGACTTCTGGGGTTTTCCTTTCCTTCCTCGTTTGCCTTTGGCATTCTTTGGTGCCTGTTTAGGCGCATATAAGTCCTTTGTTTCCTTCTTGCCAGCCTGATAGCCACTCTTAGTTTCTCTCTGGATGCGGTGTCGAATAAATACCACCACCAAGATCAACATGACAACACCTGCCACACCAGCAAGGCTTCCAAACAAAATATTGCTGCGCTGTGCAGCAAAGCCATTGTCAGGATCCCCAGCAATATCCCTGTCCAGTGGAGTGTAAAGACTGTGTCCAACTAAGGCCTCCACTAAGCTGACATTTGAAATGGTTTCATTGACATATATGTGGACCAGGGCAGTGGCATGACGTGCAGGCTTCCCCCTGTCACTCACTCGCACCACCAGACGATGTAGTCCGCCGTGTTTTCGGGTCATCTCTTTTGCTAGAGTGATCTCCCCACTGGAGGGGGAGATGCGAAATAACTGGTAAGGGTTTCCACCAGCAATACTGAAAACAAGCTCTGCGTTAGGCCCACTGTCAAGGTCTTCAGCTTCAACTACCTCAACGTGGCTATCTGGGGAAGCGAGAGGTGACAAGCGCCTGAAGGAGGAATTGGAGGGCTTGGTGATGACAGGGTCATTGTCATTTTCATCCAGCACATTGATAGTAACGCCCACATATGAAGACCTGGGTGGCTCTCCTCCATCCACTGCTTTCAGACGGAAAGTGTAGCTGCTTTCTTTCTCCCTGTCAAATGAGATGCTTGAAAGAATGGTGCCTGTTCCATTCTGAACAACAAACTTCCCTCCATCTGGCTCTACAGAGAGATGAACATGAGCATTCTCACCTTTGTCCACATCCAAGACTGTCACCATGCCAACTGGACTGAGAGGAGGCATGTTTTCCAAAACTGAAAAGCTGTAGCCACTAAGCATGAACTTGGGGTCATTGTCATTGCGGTCCAGGACTTTTATTACAACAGTTGCTGTTCCTTTGTGAACAGGTGACCCTTTATCTGCTGCAGTGACCCGGAACTCATAGCGTTCTTTATGCTCACGGTCAAGTGGGCTTCGAGCTCTTACTTCACCCGTATTTGGGTCAATCTCAAACAAACCTTTGATGGATGAATCAGCCACAATATTATAGAGAAGTTCTGCATTAGTGCCACTGTCAGCATCTGAAGCTGTAACATCCAAAACCTTCTCCCCTGGTTGGTTTTCTTCAGCAAAATCTACTTCAAACAAAGTTGGGGAGAATATTGGGGAATTATCATTCACATCAGTAACCTGCACCTTCAACGAGTTTGTACTAGAGAGTGCTGGATTTCCAGAATCCACAGCCACAATTTCTACTCTGTAATCCCTAACTCTTTCATAATCAAGAGGAGTGGTGGTCTGTAGGAAATACTTCCTTTTGTTGTCACTGGATGAGTCACTAGCAGGGCGGAGTTGGAAGGGCACATCTCCTGCAACCACACAAGTGACCACAGCATTCTCTCCCTCATCTTTGTCAGACACTTGCACCAAAGCGACGGCTGTTCCCACTGGCATGTCCTCTGAAATGTTAGCCACTCCTTCACTATGTGTGACAAGGCCAATCCCACGAATCTCGACAGCTGGCGCATTGTCATTTTGGTCAGTCACCTCAATGGTTACAAACGTTTTGGAGCTTTTAGGTTGAGGACCCTTATCCCTCGCCACCACATAGAAGGACAAGCTGCTGATTTCTTCCCTGTCCAGTGGTCCCTTGACATAGATAATGCCAGTGGACCGATCAATTCGTAAGAGTTTTGGCACTGGATCTACTGCTTGGTGAAGGGTGTACTCAATTTCTCCATTAGGCCCCATGTCAGAGTCGTTTGCTTTGACCTGCAATAAAAGGAATTCTGTGGTTAAAGGCATGATTTTTGTGCAACAATTTGGGGTTAGAAGTAAAAGGAGCTGCTGTGGGAGTTTCTCTACTAATCGTTGGTCAGTGAATGAATGAGTAAATGAGTCAGCAGATTTCTGATCACTTCAATGCACACAAATAGAAGCTTTATTTGGGCATATTTCATTATTGCACTTCTTTGCTTTTGATAATAATGTCACTGACCTTTTTCTCTCTTTTTCCTTTCTTTTATTACAATAAAACCAGCAAGAGAAAAGGTTCACACAAAAACAAATGGCTAAATATTAGGGCTGCTTTTTACTTTCATGATAGTGAGTATAAGCTCACAGCATAGTAGAGAAAATCCAACACAGAGTATCTTACTCCTACACTCCGACACTGTGTATCACTAACTCTATTTCTGTAAGTATAATAAGACAACAAAAGCAATAAGCAGCTTAATTACCTATACAAGCATAACATGCAAATGTTCTAACAGTAACAGTAACTTCTCATGTTACTTCAAATGCACATTAGAGTAACAGGAGTGAAACAACAAAAATATTTACAAAAACATAAATATAATGAAGAAGAAATAACTGTGGCTTTGATTTCTCTTCCGGACTTTGGAAATTTTGAACATTCCGAGTTGTGAAGTTATTTCTAAATATTCTAAAGCACAATGGCAGAATAAAAAATTTGATTTGGATTTATACTAAAAGATTGGATTCAGGGAATGAACGCTGCACAAACATGCTGACAGAGAAATTTTGCAAAAACATCTTGATCAATTGGTGGAGTATTGTAGTTTATTCTTTGCTGAATGCAAAATTCAAAATAGCTCATCAGTCAGTACAAACAATTTGGTTGCAATTAAACCCACTTCAGACTGCAAAATGACTGCAAAAAACAAAAACTTGTCTTACCTGCAATACAGAGTGCCCTACTGGACTGTTTTCCGACACTTCCGCCTCATACGTGGACTTTTCAAACTTGGGAGCATTATCATTGACATCAGTGACTACCACTCTTAGCAAAGCACTGCTGTAGCGCTGAGGGTTTCCTCCATCCACTGCCTTAATTGTGAGGTCATAGGAATCCTTTAACTCACGATCGAGGTTGCCCAGGACAATGAGCTGTGGAAGCTTCCCTCCCCTGTCGTCAGCCACCTGCAAACCAAATAGGGTTGCTGCATCTGGTCCTGCAGTCAGAGCATAATCCGCTACTCCATTCCTGTCTGAGTCCCTGTCTGTAGCTAGAGGTATGGAGAATAGTGCCCCCATTATTGTGTTTTCAGGGACAGAGATGGTGAGCACAGAAGAGGGAAACTGTGGAGTGTTGTCATTGATGTCCTGTACCTCAATGCGTCCTTCAATGAGTCGTGGGCTCTGGTTCTGTATCAGATCTGTCACTGATACTTCAAATTCCAGGTAGCACAGCTTACCCTTACCCAGGGATCGACAGTCCCTCAAGGTCTCTCTGTCTATGGGAATCTCTGTGGTGAAAATGTCTCCCGTCTTTCCATCGACACGAAGATAAGGGGCACCCACCTCCAGCTTGTAGAGATGACCTGAGTCTGGCAGGCCCTGGTCTGCTGCCAGGCTACCAATAAGAGTGTTGGGAGGCTGCTCTTCCTGGACTCGGTACAGGATGCTACCTTCAGCAGAACCACAGTGCAGCACCAGGACCCAAAACAGCACTACTCGAAAATTAGGTTCCATTAGGTCATCAGAAATTCAGTCTGCAAAATGAGAGTGAAAAGAGTATTTGTGTCAAAATGTTGTTGGGTTTTGGAAATCATGTTTAAAGATTTGGCTAAAGCACCTGGTAGCCGTAACGAGTCGGCAATAATTACATAGCTTTAACAGGAAAATTCAAAGAACTCACATTAACACATCCTTAAGAGCATTACATTTAGTCAACAGGAAAAAAGCAGGTCTATACTGTTGTTCTACCAAAAGCTACAGCAGGCCTAGAAGCAAAATATAACAATTAAACAACAACAGCAACAGCAAAGGGAAAATATGAATTTCTTTAAAAATGAAACCATAACTACATCCCAACATGGTTTCTTTTCTGTCCTAGAGCCTCAATGAATGTCTCAGCTTTAAGAAAAATACGCAGAAATTATTGTAGGAAGAAGAAATTAAATCTTGTGAGGTTATACACAAAACAAACTTGAGGGCCAGTGTGGATTGTTTCAGCTGTATAATCAAATAAAAATGTAATACAAAATCTGTTTGATCACAGCCTAAGAGACTCATTATTTTAGTATTACACTAATAGACATTGAGTGGTGAAGCAATGTTTCTCAAAAGTAACCTGCGGTATCAAACATTCCCTAAAAATAAATCTTTAAGAACTTGCTGAGATATTGTCTGCTGACAAAGGTGACCTGTTCGATCTTTCCAGAGAGGCCTCTAAAAACAAGGGCTTGCATACTACAGAAGCAATGGGGGCATTTCTTCCCATGCAGATTATGCAACTTGGCTATTATCATCATATGCAGCTTACAACAATACACAATGCAGAAATTTCCATCCATGCTCCATTGCTACTGGCTAGCTCAAACACTGTAATCATTATGTTTGATTTTGAACCTTTCAACTCTGTAATTATGACCCATTATTTTAGTGTCTTCTTTGATCTACATTCCCTCTAGCTAAGAAATTCTGGCTTTTTTCGTGCTACAGTGATTTTAGACTATAATTATTTCCTGTGTGTGTGTATCTCTGTCTTTGTATGAGAGTGTGTGTGTGTGTGTGTGTGTGTGTGTGTGTCTAGAGTTGTACTGGTAATTGAAATAGGAGCAGACGCTGAGGTTAAGCATCAAGGTCCAGTCCTCTGAAAAACTTAGTGGTGGCACATTTTTGTATGATGTCTACTCAATAACCAGCACAGCAGCGCTCATTTATGTGTGCTTTCTGTGCACGCTGTTGTGTATCGTGTCCACAGCTGTATGTTTCTGTTGGTGATGCACCAATCCAATATGCTGTAACTGAATATTAAATTAGAAAACTTTTCTAAACTTCCTTGAATCATATATCTAAAATTTACACAAGCCTTTAAGAAACATTTGTACAAACATGACCCCTTTAGCTATGTGTATTAAGCTAGAGAGCAAAACACAAATATACAAAAATCCAATGAGAAATCCAATTCCTTTTGAATACATTAAAATTGGAAGTGCAGTTTATTGATGCACTAATTGCTCAAATATCGATGTGTCCCTTTTTACATTTGCAGGGCAAGCCTCTAGTCAATGTGGCGTGAACCATTTGTGCTTTCTGTGTGTTCATTTGCACAAAAGAAAAGGCAGGCAGGAGTAAAAACATAATCTGTGGACACAACCCCAAGCACTTTTTTTCTTCTTTTTCCTACAGTTAATCAAAATAGTTATGATATAATTAAAAGGTAAATGTAATTCTAAATACAACTGTAAAAGTTTCATACAGTATTATTGTCCATATTTAAATGCTTGCAATGTAATTATTGAAATTAATAGAAGGTTGTTGTTGTTTTTTTGCATTGTTATTGAAATAACATGTAATATGATATATTACATCATATAATATGTGATCACTCTGTACAAAGTGACACACAGGTCCAGAGGGTTATGGTGATATGAAATGTGCTTTTCTAAATATTCACTGTTGAAACTGTTGCTACAAAATAGCCATTTAAAGATGAAAACCATAATGTTTTGTTTAGCTGTAAGCGTCCTCTTACTATTAGAGCCACTTCTAGAATGAATAGGCATGCTTTGATACTGACATGATTGTTATGGTTGATGACACTCATGACTTAATGTCTTCCAGTTGGCCTCATGCCTGTCTTCCAGATGGCACCATGCCTGGCGGCCACAGCGAAGTGGTGTTCTTTTTTTTTTTTCATTGTTTACATTTATATTAAAATTCATGTTGTTTGTGAAATAAGCATTTTGCCATCACTCAGTGAGAATCTCTGATATTATTGACAGCATGCCTTTGGGTTCTTATCACATTTCTAAGCTATCTCACAATTATTTTATCAAAAACTCGACAGTATCATTTCTCCCCCCTCTCATCTTAAAGGACTATAAGGTGGTAGCGAAGGGGAACTTGTGCCGAGATTTTTCATAGCTGGACTACTTTATGCCTCACCAAAGTTCACTACCTGAGCAGCAAAATGGATTAATAAGAACTGCTGAACACAACTAGGGGTGAGATTTCCTATGTCTCAGCACTTTTTCTTTGAAAAACTTGGTTATCATCTGCCCTCCCAGATGGTGTGGTAGACCCACAAGACCACGAGCTGATTCAGGGAGATCATGATACATAACTCAGCATAAAACCAAAGAGAAGACCAAGAAGTTAGTTCTTCTACTGTGCTGAAATACTGACTGTCACATTACAACCCTGACCAGTCTTCTTTAACAACAGAATTCTGGCAACAAGTGTAGCAAAAAATAAAACTGGATCAGGAATTGCAACACTGAAATCCTCAGGAAGTGTGAGGCTGTGAAAGTGAGATCCTTTTTTTTTGTTAAAACTCACCCTGACAACCCTAAAGAATTGTGACAGCTCAGTGGTGGTTATCTGAGAGAATCACTGCCGAGACTTTTCTCATTCGTGCACTGACTATCCATTATAACTACAAAACTGCTGAGGTACTTTGTAGTAGACACCAAAGGAAAGCTTAGACCTGGTTAATGCTAGGGTGACCCCTTCTGTGCTACTACTTGTTTGAGTGAAGTACACACTGTACTTCTTTTACGCAGAGCTATTAAGGCTCTGCACGGCCTTAAGGGCTCATACTGTAATTCCCTTAAACACTGTTTACTGCAAAAAGCATCCTGCACAAATAGAAAAACCAACAACTGCAGCACCAAACACTTAAAGATGTGCGTCTGTAGAAAGAAATATTCTGAAGAACTATCTTTCCAAACACAATCAACACTGAGGAAAGAACTTTAACTCTACCACTGAAGCAGCATTCAGCATAAAATCTCATACTGTGATCACGCAATGGTCCAGATGGCTCCAACATAGAGAAACACTGAAGGCAGCCTGTACCACAGTATGGATTTGGACCTTCAAAGACAGTCTCAAAATGCCTGACGGGTTTGCTATTTGCTGTACCTCCTGTGAAGATGTTTAACTCTGCAACAAAAAATGCAGTCGAGGCAAAACTGCTCACCAATGGAATTGAAGACCCTGAGGAACATCACAATGAAGGGTTGGCCCGCAGCAAGACCTCTGCCTGGCCAAAGCCCAGCTTATTAAGATCATCAGGGGTGTCAAGTCTAAGTACAAGACCAGACTAGAGAGTAAGTGTTTCATGACTCATGCTCAGCATGGCCATCACTCCATGCGCTCACAAGCTGCAAGAGCAGCTCACCCAAGCATACCTCTTCACCTGCCAGTGACCTCTACAGATAAATGTGGTGCTAGGAGAAAAGGGGGAAAGTGGTTCTCACTCCTGCCCACTTCGTCACCTGGGAGTCTGTTGTCGCTTATGTTTAAGTTTCACTGAAATGTAGAAGTGTTGCGACTGATATACATAGCAGTTATACCTAAGGGTGAACATACTTGTTTAAAGCCAGGTACAGCTGTTAAAAAGAGATAAAATAGGGGAAATTTTTGCTTATTTAAATAATATGCTAACATCAAATGATACTGTGTTAAAATTGTCAAACACTTGGAATATTTTTTTCTTGTGTGTTTGTGTGTGTGTACATATATATATATATATATATATATATATATTTATTTATTTATAAAACCATATTACCTTTTAATAATTTAAGAAAAGTGTGTTTGTTTTGTTACAAAATACAAAATTTCAAATGGAAAAGAGAAGATATGAATTTTACTGTGGATGCAAAAATAAGAGGATGTCTCTTCACACTGTGGTTCCCCTCCCCTTCCTTCTGATCCTTCCCTTACCTCATGGATCTAACCATTACCCCCAATGCCACTTTGAATGACACTGAACTCCTAAATTCCTCCTAGCAACCTGCCTACAGTCCTATATCCCTCTCCCTCTCCCTAAAGGCTCAGTACCCACTGCCAACACTGCTGCTCTGCTGCTCACACAGGAGGAGGTGAAAAGTCTTCACTGGCAGTTAAACATCAGACAAACTGCAAGGTCTGATTGAGGCTCACCTGGAGCCCTCACACAGAGCACCACCCAGCTGTACCAGCTGTTCAAGGGAACATTTCAACTTCTACATGTCTACAATCTCTGACCCCACCTGTGGCAAACTGTGCACAGTTGGACTCAATCTCAAGAGAGACTCAGTTTTCTGTTGTAATTAGGTCTGGGCTGCAGCTGAAACCAGTCATAACAATGACCCCATGACTGTTGCAACCTAATCAAAGCGTCATGATTTTCATTTGCGGTACTAAAAGATGTTGTGCTCAAAGCATTGATATTAAGTGAATCTTAACAGCTGTGTGGTTATCAAAGAAATACCATGCATGTTGTTAGACCTGGAAAAGCAGATCCTGTTGTGATATTAACCGGTATAATGAATGACTAATGTTAATGACTATTAGGAAAAGTAAAGGGTACAAAATATAGAAATAAAAGGATGAGTTTAATTCAATAGAAAAATACATGAAAAGTACCAAAGCAGTACTTAAGTCAAAAATACTAAAACAATGTAGAGTCTGTAATGACTGCCATGCATTTGATCAATTAATTTAATTATATTATGATATTCTTTTCAAATGTATTGAAGGAAGTGATTTTTTGAACGCTTTTCTTAAAGTAGGAGAAGTAAAAAAAAGATGTGCGGCTGCACACAGGTGAGTCTTCTCGCAACAAATTCAATGTAAAGGTATGTAAAAAATGAAGAACAATATAATTGTGCTGCAGAGCATGCGAGCCTGTCCTGGTTACCATAGAGACAGACAATCTCCTGGCTGAGTCAACTCAGTGACTGACTGGGTGACACTTGCTCTTTAAGTTGGCAGCTCCACAGGTCCAGCAGAAATGACTCATGCTTAGAATCAACTGAGGCATGATTGTAAATTACTAATATGTCAAAGGGTTATTGTGTCTGGAAAAAAAAAATTAAAAATCATTGGCAGACAGGAATAAAACTTTCTTTATACTAACTGATTGCCGTGCAGCAACTGCAAAGAAGATCATGATCCAGCAACACCACCAGATCTCTTGTTCATCTGCCTGAAGGGCCTGAATGTTCAGCTGGGTACAAATCAAGCTCATTAATTCATACCATAGGATGTGCATCCCTGCTTTGCTTGAGCGTGGAAAGATAACTGATGATTTAATGATTTTCTCAACTGATGTGATTTGATATATTGGCTGACTCTGCGCCTTTAGCTAGTATAACAGGTAAAATCCATTATCCTCCCACCAGCATGATTTATGATGGGTAGTATCACAGCTCAGGTCTCCCTACACACTTCTAGGGTCTGTAAAACCTGGCCGTTGGTAATGAGAAAGCAATGGCCTTTGTTTGAAAATACTTACTAAGGGCATGGGTATTAGGTTTAGCTATTCGTGTAGATTGCTTCACACAAAAACAGTGACAGACGGTCACTCCCACCAAAGAAAAGACCATTAAACACACTGACCAAAGAGGTTGCGTTCAGACATCGTCATAGTGTTTAAAGGGAGATATGAACATACCGACAGGTCTTACATTGTTATATTCCTTACTGGTCTTCATTAAAATTAGAGTTTTAGATTCAGTTAGATTTCCTTACAAGGACATTTTACTGCTTTTGTATTATTTTGTCAAGGTTCACTCTCTTAAGTTCAAATAACTGTTGAGCAGTCATGTCAGGAAACACCCATTTGAGCCCTTTCTACGATTTGACATGTTTACCAAACAGTTAGCCAGCCTTCAGCAACTCCATTACATGACACACTGCATACAGTATTCAGTATTCAGTATTCAGAGGAGACCGGAGGGAAAATGTAAAGTTCACCATTGCTCAACTTTTAGTTTTCATCGCAAGTGAATAACATAATGAAAGGAAATTGAAATGACAGCCTGTCCTTTTGTTCCTTATTCCTGATTTTACAAGGATAGATAGATACATCGATAGATAGATAGATAGATAGATAGATAGATAGATAGATCTTTCTTGTCCACAACAATTATTGCCAGAACCAGATTACTCTGCCTCTTGCCAAACTCTCATCTCACACAACTGCTTCCTAATGAGCTGACTTTGATCATCACATTAATCAGGTTTATGTCTTAGGGACACTTTGCAGATTTGGGCTACAACTGGGTTACAGGCCTGTTTTGATCTGCTCTATTTTGACGGCCTTGTAGCCTGCAGTCTATGTGTGGGAACTTAGACCGACATCACTATGAGGAGCAGACTATTAAAATGTGCCTGGTGGTCGGTGGAGTGGCGAGAAACAACACCCCAGACTCTCACTGGAGAACAGAGGAGACTATCCGTGTGGATGCGCTAATCAAAGATCTTTTTTTTTCCCCTTTCCAATTATGCGCACGAATCTCTCCATCGGAAAACTGCCGATTAGTTATTAACATGGCAGCCAAGACGTCAGAATTATTTACGCAAAAAAATAACAACAAACAAACAAACAAAAAAAAACCCCACACACAAAAATGAAAAAAAAAAAATACTCGTGAGTAAAGAGCTTCAAATAAAGAGCTACTAATAGAGGCAATTAGTGCGATGTTTCCTGCTAGTATAAAAAAAAGGCGAGGGAGATATGATAGAAACGGATCACATTTTCTACTTCACAGAATCATAATGTTGTAATAAAAAATGCAATTACCCGATGGCCAATACAGATCTGACTGAATCGTATGCACTCACACTGGAGGTGAAGTGCAGCGATATGCGGACTTAATGACCTAATAGGCTACATTACCCACGGAGGCTAGACCTCCACTCGGATGTGTTTTAATTGCTATGCATCGTATTATCAATCATGCAGAGCATCATTACTGTGGCTGACACATCTACACCGCTGCGTCCTATCAACCTGTAACACCGAGCAGCTGTTGTATCGGTTTGTCTACGATTAAGTGCACCGGACAACTTGTTGTATAAACAACCTATTTAGACCGTGGCCTGCTTTATGATACGCCACTTCAGACAAGTCGGCGATGTTTTCAAAAGAAACTTCATTCGCATCGCGACAACAAATCTCCAACAATGTCGACCAAGCTATAGAACTTTCCTGCTTAAATTCTGCAGTCGTTTCCGTACCTGAGCCAGAGACTTCTCTATGAGCGCTTGTCGCGTAACGTTATCCGTCCTCGGATGGTATGTCCACCGGTGATCCCAGAGGCAGGTGTCTCACCCTCAAACCTCCGTCACAGTGCTGACATCAAAAGAACTTCGGCGGCCACAACATCCATTTAGAACTTTCCGCGTCAAAATTCAGGATACTGTGTCCACCGTCATCCGGCACTCTTGTGGAACAGATGACAGATTTCTGCCAGGGAATATATTAGAAGTTGGGAGCTAATTGCGTTGGAGTATTTTATGACAGCGCTGGAAAACGAGTTGTCTCATTCCGCGGGGATAGCCTACTGTTTGCCATTTCCAATCCTCAATAGATGATCCCTGCAAAGATATGCACTCGCTGGTGCATCCCTCCGGTCCAAGTTTCTCGAGCGCTCCCCCTGATTTAAGTAGCCTAGAGCGCACTCTAAGGACGCACTGGATGCCTGAACGACAGCAACACAAATGTCATTTCTGCACTGTAAGAACGGAAGAGCTAACCGGTCCTAAACAAGAAGCCCATCTGAAGCATTTCCAGAGAGCAAGTGGTGAGATACTGTGGGTAGGTTAGTTGCTCCCCTCTCTCCCTTTCTCTCTCTACTCATCAGAGCGTGAGAGGAGGTGGGGCTCCCATCCACCGCAGCACACAGCAACTTCACACTCAGCATCACATTATGCCTGGGCTGCCGACCAGGAAATTGTGTGATTCTTACAGTTTAAGAAGATCTCATCGAAATAGGTCACCTCAAACAGGGGAATGCACCTTGTTAAATAAGCGCATCGTGTGCATGTCCTGCACTCGTTTTTATTCCTTCCACAAACCTTCCAGTTTTCCTCCGTTCAGATCAAATAACACTGATTCAAAAAAAAAAACTGTCTAAATTTGAAGTAACAGGTACCCTGCACTGACAGTTTACTTGTTGATCTGCATTCCATGTAGCAAAATGAATGGCCTAAAATGGAAGCTGGTTGACCACAATTTATTCATTTGGCGCCACCCTCAGGCGGTTATGAAAACGAAGGGAAGTAATGCAGTCCTCTACATCAGATGAGGAAATTAGGGAAATTGAATGTTAACACTTGCTTGATATTGGAGTAATGCACATTACAACGTTGGTTTCCTGCCAGTGAAGACACTCACTATCAGTTGCACAGGAATAAAAAGGCTATGCTGTTGGTGTACATTGGAATAAACCAGTTAACGTCTGACATCATCTTTTAAAACTGCAGAAGTGTAATTAAAACAAAAAAAAAAAAAGAAAAACAATGCTTTTGCTCAGGGCAATAAATCAGCATGGCTCGGCAGGGAGTGAAATCCATCCCACGCCACAGTTCTCTCCTCCTCTCTTCCCAAACACTGATGCCAGTGATCATAACTGCTTAAGCATATGCAATGGACCAGGAGCAATGAGTCAAACACGGGTTCTGTCACAAAGGAAAGCCTTAAGCAATGTCCTCTGGAGAAAACTTGATTTCCTATCTGCCTCATACATTCTGAGGCAAGAGTTTATCAGAGTGTTTCCAGTCTGTGATCCTTTACTCCTCCCCCATCTCTCATTAGCTGCAAACACACAGCTGTTGGGTTACCTCTCCAGGGCTCCCATTAAGGGCTGCCACTCAGGCTTACAGTGTCCCTGAGCCAATCATTTTAGAGCTCCCGCCCACGCACTGCCACTGCTATGCTGCTCTTCACCAGCCATACTAATAACGTTTAAGTATTTTCACAGGTGGCCTATAAGAAGTATGAGAAGAGAGTGATGGAGAGAGAGGAAAACATGTTTGGGAAACAGAAGTTAACATTCATTTATATGTATGGTAATACAAGACAAAATCATAGAACTAGTAAACTGAATCAACAGTGACGGATCAATGATTTGAGTCAGATCGTTATATTTTATTTAAATGTTTTACAGGCTCATTTAGAATGGTGTTTAATTGCAAACAATTTGAATTGACGCTTTTTGTCAGTTAACAGAAATTTGCTGTTTAATTAAATCTTTTCTCTAAAGTTGTGTTTTTTATAAGGCGTAAATAATCACATGAATAAAATCATAAATTTAAGGCAGTGTTTCAAAACAATCACATGTAAACTTTGATGCAATTCATTCATGTATTGAAATTCATTTCTGAAATCAAACAGCAGAGACTGACTGAGGCTACAGTTCAAAAGTGGTGTTGTCTGTCTCAGGTATAACTGAGTGTGGGCTGAAATACTGATTCATTTGATGTCTTTATTACTCAGTTTAAAGAGCGCAGTATCGTTTTATTCCCACTCACCTTTTCCTTGTGGCCATATTTGAATATAAGAGAGGTAAAAGCAGGACAAGGCAAGGGTAATCGGTGCATCAGAATAAAGTGAGAGAATGCCCTCAAACTCTCCCAAATTCCCCAAAAGAGTCTGCCCACCATGCAGTATCTGGCCAGCACATTGTCTTTGGCCAGTGCCCTGAATATTTCAGCCTCATACTTTGATGAGGAAATGATTCTTCCAAATCTGACTTAGTCATCTTACCACCCAAAACAGGCATCAAATAAATGTCTGCAAAGTCAAAAAAAAAAAAAAAAAAAATGTTTTTGAAAGCCATCTCGATATGCGTCTATTGATGCCGGTAACCTTGAAGCTCAGCTCGCTTGACTACTCCGTCGGCAGACTGAATCTTTTAATTCCCAGCTCATGACTTGTTTGCAGTTGCAGCACATAACAACACGACGTTTGAATGTGATATGTACACATTTATATCTGTTCTCTTATCACCTGCCACACCTGGAGCACCTTTCCTCCCCACACAAACACACTTTCACAGGAGGTATATACAGACACAGCAACAGACAGACGGAAGTATACACACACATACACACATGTATGGGATGTATCTAAAGAGAAAGAAATGAATGAAAAGAAAACAAGTTTAAAAAAATTAACGCTACTGAATGGAAAATTGGCAGAAATCTCAACTGTACTGATCTCTATAGGTACAAATGTTAAAGGCTGCTGCACCTGTGAGCACCCATCTGTGATGTCACAGCAGGTGTTATGCTTTTGACAGATGATTGAAAACAACCCTTGTGACATCATGGGGTGTGGCCAGACATGCAATAACATTTAAAGCCCACAGGCACCAGTACGTAGCATGTTTCTGCCACGTGTGATTTGGTGTGGATTTATTCTTTAGATGTCATGGCAATAAAAAACAGAGTTTGACATATTTTGTCCTCAGCTCTTGAGAGAAACATCCTTTACCTTCCTTACTTTTTTCTCCTCTTCTTGGCCTGACACTGACTTGAAGGGTGTGAAGCATTCAGATTTGTAGCACACCCACATGTGGAGCAGAAGCAGTTAAAGATGCGTCAATCGCGGGATAGGAGGAGCAATGATGTACATACGAAACTTTATGAAACCTGAGCTGCCTACATTTTGAATATTTCTGAATTTAGAATATTGTTCACAAAGTAAGTGAGTAATATATAAATGGTTAAAAGATAGCTAAAAGATAGGATAAATGGATGACATCTAAAAGCAATGAAATAAGAGGTTGAAATGTTTTAATAAAAGTAATAGATCAATAGCAACATATTTAGGTATAAGGAGCTAAGCTAAGTGATTAATTAAAAGCAACAGCTTTGTTTGCTTAAAAGCTAAATTTATCAGATACATTTCTGAGCTTATTGTTAGTTGATAAATAAACCAATGTAGCTAAAGGTCGTAGATTAATAGTTGAAATGACTGAGTTCTACCAGTCAAGTAGTTAGCTACAAATGCAAGCATGAATTGGCAAGTCAGTTGTATGAAACATTATTGTTTTACAGAAATGAATAATATCCAGTTTAAAATGAGTTTAAAATTACATATTTCATGGTGTCAGTGATTCAGTTCATCTAACAAAGTCGTAAGTGTTCTGGCAGATAAAAAAAAAAAAATGGTTGGAAGCCACTGCTGCACAGCAACTGTTCAGTTCAGATGGATGCACATCCATTTGTCATTATCAACTGTAATTCGTAGACTTAATAACAGTAATGCTTTTATCATAAAAGCAACTCTCTTTTGTGCTATGCCTAATTCAATAAGATTTCCTGCGACTAATTTCTGCTTTAGTTCCATATTCTGGTGCACAACTTGTGTAGCTTCTAATAATGTAATTGTGCATGGTCTAATAGAAATGCTTTTTATCCTAAGCTGAGAAAATAGTTTCATTATATCACAATGAAACAGATTTTATTTTGGTATCACTAACTCATTACACAAGTTTAAACCCCACTTGGTGAGGAGGGAAGCAAGTGAGCATTATTTACGGTACAATGGGTGCACAGCTTTGAAAACCTTCTTCATGAATATGTTGATTTATCATTGTAGAAATCATAATGCAACTTTAAATAGACAATACCAAATTAAATTTTGTCCTAAATGGGGCATATGGTAGACTCAGATACATAATAGTACCCCAATCAGCTGCTTTTAGTCTCATGTGTCTTTATTTGGGGTGTCTCAGTAAGTGTTTAAGTTAGCATATTATTACATCACAAATCTCTTTTCAAAACCTCACCTGGTAATTCAGATATTTTTCATGTCAATAAGAAATAGAAAAATTAAAAGCGTGATTCTATGTGGTTTGGCTAGATGTAAATACTGACACGTGTCAATGGATAACTGATTACCTAACTGGCACTCGCATCTGAGCAGATATAAAAGCAGTTAAAAGCTGTTTATAAAGCTATCAGAAGCACATGAACAACACACTGTCATTCCTGCTATGATTTAGCTCAGTGTGTGTGTGTGTGTGTGTTTCTGATTGGCAGCTACAAAGGCTGAACAATTTACCTACTAATAATTCAACCAGCATCTGCCAATTCAGTTATCACTTCACTTCATGTGCACTTGTTTATCTTTTCCAAACAATACCATACATGAGACGGGTGGGGAGCTTTAGCAGTAAGACCGGCACTCATGTCAATAAAAATAGAGAAGAAGAAAAAGACAGCCAGTAAGGTTGCAAAGCCAGAATGAGTAGGAAGGGAAGGGTTGGCATGGTCATAGGTTAAAGCTGTACTTATATCTGCACATTTATTCTTTCTGTAAGAGATCTGACCTTCAGTTCCCCTTATAGCATCCTACACACAGGTGTATATATCTGCCTTTATTTTATCTGTAGTCTCTGCTTTTAGTTCTCATTCACCGAGAGAGCATAGCCTACAGTGAACTTAAATCAAAACAGGAGAGAGCATTTGGACTTGTGTTTGGCCCCTTGTGGTTTACTTAATTAACAGAATGGGCTCTCTAGTAAGCAGAGTATTAAGAAGTGGGAGGATCTGCATCACTCCTTTCTCCCGTAGAAAAATGCAATATCTGAATTTGGAAAAACAAGGTGCTTCGAAAAATAGTCCTTTCATCTTCATGAAACTGGACTTCAAACAAGCGAATACAGTCTTAAGATTAATGTTCTAACACATTAGTGAGTGCAATGAGTGTATTGCACTGTAGGGGCGAGTAATCCTGTTACTGTCATGTAAACATGCCTCTGTGTCTTATACTCATGCCTCCTTATCATATTCAGTGCATTTATTCCTGATTCTATGCCGCAGTGCAGGCTGTAAGTATTTCTAAAAAGGCTGGGGGGGGGGGGTTGCATTTCTTTTTTTTCTTTTTTTTCATTGTTTATGTTTGCCATTGGGTTGGGATTAAATCCAGATGATCTTGACAGTTATTGCAGGCATACAATAGCAGCAACAGTAGCATTTCTCATAGTGAAACACTTTATGCACACCTGCAGTCAGTTGCTGCACCACACAGCCTCTAATCCTATACCATCTAAAGAAATTAGGAACACGACAGAGAGAGGAAGAGAGAGACAGAACGACTAAGCAAATTAATCTACTTAGCATTTTGGTCTTGCTTTTTAAAAATATTAAATTATGTAAGAAGTCATAAATAAATTGTATAGATTTGAACTGACTAGCAAATGGCAGCATTCATCTGATTTTGGAGCTTGAAACCAGGGCCAACTAATTGAATTGTGGATGAAGTTATTTTGTCTAATTTTCCAAATTTTATTTATTTGTTTATTTTATTTGCTGTGCGTATTGCCAAACCATTCCTCTGATTACAGACTCAGTCTAATGACAGTGGAAAGCTTTCAATTCAATTTATATTCTCTAGTTAATCTAATTGTAGGAAAACAACAAGAGTTCTTGGAACTCATAGCTTTAATATAGGTATAGTATCATCCACTAGGCCATATTTTCACTGGGTAACTGTCTAAAAGACTGAATGAAGAAAAAAAAAAAGGTTCAAATGTATATCAAGTGGTGAACAGATTAGACATCTTGCTTTGGATGCTTATTTGCACAAACAGGTCCAACCCAAATGAGAAAAGCAGACCAAGAGCCAGCTAGCACACAAAATAAAACATAATGGTAGATAACATGTTGGGATTCAGCCAGTCTCCTGTGTGCTATTTTCTACGAAGCCTATGAAGTTCTATCATGTAAAATACATAGTTCAGCTGTAGCTCAAGTCCCATACACCTCTGAGCAAACCAGATAAGGTCACTTGCACGTTCCTGCGGTTCAACTTTGTACTCTCTTAGATTTTCACCAGCAATAGAGGTGTATGCCTTTCATTTTAGATTCAAGTGTGTAATATATGAATGACATGCCTTTAATATTAAAGACTTCAACATGCCCTGGCATCAAATCCAATAAAATGCTGAAACTTAGATGATGTGTAAAAGTTCTATGTTGTGCAATGCATTATTCCATATCATATTTAAATATGTCTGGGAGATGTATGGCTTGCAAGGAAGAAGACTCCAGTAGACAGATGAAATGCCTCTGTATTAACGGTATTATTGTTTCATTATTAGATGTTGGGAAAATGGGTTCTCATTTCCATGACTTCAATAATATTCAAAATCAGATTTAGGCCTCTAAAGAATTTTGGGCGAGGGCTACAGCAGGAAATCACTTTTTTTTTTTTTTTATCATTTTCAAATTATTAAAGTTGACTTAATGAACACATTTATAAATATGAGATAACAGTATGCGTTTGTCAGTTTGTGTTTGCCAGTGAGCCTGTCACAAACACTCACATGCTGTGAAACAGTAACAGATGAGGTGTCTCCTTAGGAACAGCAGCCTCAGACTTCACCTGCCAGTGACAGAAGCTGACCCATTCACCGGTTCATTGGTTTTAAAAAATGCTACATCCTCTAATTGCCTTAGCTCGCCGTAGATATCAGCTGAAGTGAGAATAAATTATCGGATGATTACTGAAGCTCTCCCACGCGACTTCATTCATAGGCACTGTAAGCGGGTAAAGACATTACATTTTTTGGGTTTTCAAAATCTTGATCTTGGCCTTTCACGCCACCTTTCTTTCTAACTATTTCTTTATGCTAACTCAGTTTCGGTATGAATTTGAATTAATGTCGTTATTGCTATCAAACCCACAGCTTTTGTAAATAAGCAGTGCACCTACTAAAGTATTATCAACAATAACACAGATAGTCTTTGGTAGTACATGCACTGCCAGAACTACCATAGTACTAAAACATGCAGTAAATTTACAGCTTGATCATTTGGTCTAGTTTTTGTCTGTATTTCTCTTACCAGAACAAGTAGTTACAAATTCGATTGTACAGAAGAGAACAACTGGTCAAACCTCTGAAACGTTTCATTTTTCCCCTCATCCTATTAACTGCAGTCTGAATTAGATTACCATCTAAAGAACAACTTAATTAGACTATTACTTTGTTGTGACTGCACCATGGATATTCACATGTTCGGACCCATTCCCAAACAACCTGTTCTGAGTGTTGAGTATTGAAAAAATAATGCTCTGGAAAAAATACAGCCATATTTGCAATTCTTTTTCCAATTCAGTGCTTGTGTTGCTTCAGTTTTTGTCTAGCCAGAGCATAGTGTTTTTAGCAAGAAATCATTGTTTGGCCATTGTTCTGAATATATAGTCTACAGTTCAAGAGGTGTATGCCTACAGTGTTTCATCTTTCAGACCTGGTGAGGCTATTAAAGAATGTCTTATGAAGTCACATGAGTCAAATTCACAGTAACTTTCAATGCTGTTCAAACTTCGAAGTCTTCTAGTCTTCAAGTTCCAATGTGTTGAATTTTTCATCTCAGTGCATTTTAACGTGATTGCAATCCTTGAAGAAAAATAAGATAACTGCAGTCTAACGTTGTATTTCAACTGTTCCATGTTAAAAATTGGCAAGAAACTGCGAAGAGCTGGCAAAAACCTCAAGCAAAGCAGAGAGATTGTTTACATGCGGTGGACACAATAACAGTAACAATCCAATGCAATCTAATTACCTTGCAACAAGCATCTTGGTAAGCTTACTATTGTTAAGTGTAAGAGAGGGGTGATATGACTGTATATGTAGCTTTGAGGCTGTTGTTTGAGGTGATGCATTGAGGTGTATTTTATCAGGCATCTCTATTACATCCTGTACATGCACGTATTGGATTATAGATTTATAGTTAAATGAATACTTACTTTAATATGGAAAATAATTAAATTAAGTGTATTTACTCTGCTATCATCGTTTGAGTTAATGTTCAGCATCTAAACAAGGGCTCTGAGGTCTGTGGACACTGATAGGAGGCTGGTAAGTGCACTGTAGGTGGTATTAAATTTACAACCCGTGTAGTCTTCATGTGCTTTCAGAAATGGAAAAGAAGCAAAATCAGCCCTTGACTTTAACATGTTACAATCTTTATGATTGTGAAAAGGTGAAGTGTAATAGCTCCAATGATCCCTAAATCCTGCAGCTCACTGAAGAAAAACCTTGGTGTGCTATCTTTAATGGTTATACCATTTAACAAATTTATTAACTTTCTCTCTTCATTGGGAGTTGATATGGCAGATATCCAGAAGAAGAGACAAAACTCCAGTGTTTTTGTTTTTGTGGACCATGTTGGGAATAAAGCAAAAAAGAAATAATATGAGAGCGGACCTATAACAGTGTATACCCACGTGGTCTTGTAGGGAATTTTGGATGAAAAACATTCAGCGAATGACATCTATATAAGTACATCCACTGGCTGAAAATGAAAGAAATTTTTCTTGCTTTATTGTACATCCAAATAGCTTCTTGAAAAATACAGAAGCTGGAGGCTGCCAACAGAATACTTTGGGGAAAAGAGAGAAGGCAAAACATCTGGCCCCTGAATTTTGATTAGAATTACTACTGGGGTTTCTTTCAGTTTATGTACTGGGGTATTTCTTTTCCTTGAGGAATGTTTGACAACATCATGTGAAATAAAATAATAAAATACAGACTGTAAATTTTAAGTGGAATATCATTTATTTAGGAATTCATTTAAGTCATATTTGACTGTTATGAAAGGTCCAGAAGAGCAGCTCTAACATGTGTGCTCCACATGCATTTATAACTGGTGTTACAAGAATTTGAACCCAGGACTTTGCTCCAAAACCGCAGACTAAGATTTGGGCATTGTCATTATCATGACGTCTGAAACTACACTGTCAACAAGCAAAGTTATTTAGTCAGTTTGTTTGATTTGAGATTTTATATGCTCAAATTACTAGTTCAAATAAAGTACAACTTGCAGTGAAGCAGAAAATGTATTTTTATCTATAGGGAATACCCCAGAGTGAGTTTATATCACACAGGGAGGAAAACTACTGCTTCACTGCTCTAAATTGGTTTGTTTGAAGCATTAATCTTTCTCTAAGCATTCTTTGGGCCGTCTCTCAGTCACCACTGAACATTGTATTTTGAGATTAGCGAGCCCTGCCCTTACATGAGCTCAAGTGGGGCATACGTTGATTTTATAAAGGGGAGTATTTGCTATTTAAGATATAATGTGCAGCTCAACAGTGCAAGATCCTGTGAGTCATGTTTTTTGTTTGTTTTGGTTTTTTTTTACATGAAAAACATCATCTGTTCTCTGTGCCATTGCCTGCTAAAGATATGAAACAGAAAGTTTGTTTATGGCAGTTATTCTAAATCATGAATGTATCAAAATGCTTCAGTGGGAGCTTCTGTATCTGACTGACAGTGGTTGTCCTGGTAATATGATTGTAAAGGAACACACTTTAATTTAAACTAGGCTTAAATAGGCTGTCCTGAATGTGGAATCTCACAAAAATACAAACATCTTAAACTGCAGATAGCGCTTACCAAACAATTTGTTGACCTATTGGATCTCGCTGCTCTCTTTCAGTTTTTCCTTCTAATCCTAATATTTCATTAAACTGTATTACAGTAAATGTTTGCTTGCAAATGTTCTGCCAGGTCTCTTTTCGAGAAGTGACTGCTGATCTTAGTTGGACTCGTAAGTTTAAATCAAGGCTATATGAATAAAATCAAAAGTACAGTGGAGTTGTATTCCAAAGCAGAACCTATTAAAAGTTTGTCTTTATTACACATTTTTAACTTGTGCACTAAGCTTTTCTTAAATAACTAATTCTTAAATATTTCTTTTCATGTTTTTTGTTTTTTGTTTTTTTTTTTTTAGGCATGCCAGTAATTGACATAATTAAAGTGTGGAGTAATTTTGTACAACACTTTTTAAACAGGGCTATATAATTATGTATATATAAATAACAAATAAACCCAATTTGATTATAAAATGCCACCATGCTAACATGATAAGAGAACAATTAAATCATAAAGATTATGTTACACAAATTGTCTCTGTGCACAGATATCAAATGAAGAAACCATGAGATGCACTGACTTCTTCAATTTAAGCTCCCCAGGTATGATGGTCTTAGAGCCTGAGGGCCTGGAAAGCAAAGAGTGAATTGTCTTTGGTCTTCAGTCTAGACTACAGAATGGCCAGGGGGTCCTGAGGTTCTCAGGTTACAAACTTACTCAGGTTAAAAGATCAGAGACAGCTTCTCTCAGACATGTCAGAGCATTCTATGCAATCAGTAGAACCTAAGATCAGTAACTCAACAGAGAGCTACCACCTAACTTTAACACAAACCTGGTCAGAGAAGCTGAATATGAGATATTCATAACTGTATGGTAGTTATAACTGTATGAGGAGGACATGAGAAATTATTTCAAATTATTGGATTACGGGAAGACTTTTGGACATTGGAGTTACATCCGTGTTTGGTATTATTATGAGCAAGACACTAAATCAAAGCTCTTTCTATTCCTATGCATATGTATCACTGTAGGTGTGACAAGAAACTAGAAAAACCTGTAACAAAGTTTCTGTACTTACAAGTTACGGTATGATGTTAATGTTAAATTACATGTAATGTTCGAGAGGTCACCAGTCACCAGTGCCTGTCATCTGTTTCACAACTAGAAAGATTTATAACTTGCTCAAGCTTATTGTTTCACTTTCCCAGCCAACAAATTTATTGTTTGGTTCAGCCTCATGGGTTCCATCAAAATAGTTTCCAGCCACAGCAGGAAGCTGTTTGACAGTAACCTCTGCATATTGAATCATTATCATATTCAAACATATTCATGTTCAATTATCATATTGAACTTTTAAAAGAACTAATGCATTTTTAAATTACATATATTAAGTTCGAGGTGTTAGGCTGAAAATTGACCTCAATTGACCTGGTACTGAGTGGACTGCTGGAAATGTGCGTAAAAGCAGACTTACAATCTAGTGAGCAATTTTGATAATGATCAGTCAAAGCAAAGAGATGTCTGACATCCTCTTTCAGCAAAACTGTTGTGAAATTAATATGTATTTTATAGACAAACCTCTGCTGATAGGGACATCTAAATTGTTTCCTGCCTTTTACCATATACCTAGTAGTGATGAATGAATCAGGAAAAGAAAAATGTGCTTTTCACAACTGAACGGTGGAAACAGCTCAGACAATATTTGCTGAACTGTTGTGCCTGCAGCTTATATTACTGCACAGTGACAATCTATAACAATGATTATGATCAGGGAAAAAAATGCGGTGAAACCTACCACTAATTATTACTTATTTCACATGTTTGCAAATTAATTTGCATATGACTGATCTTAATGGTTTTAAGTATCAATTCTGATTCTGATTCGATAGGCCAGAATACAGATCTTCCAAAAATGTTTTCTATTGTGAATGGTAGATTAATGGTATAGGATTTTTTTAAAGGTAATACTGACAAATTGGAGGCCAAATTGGAAATACTGGTTTGCATATAAATTGCAAGATTTGTCTTCTTCTGCAAAATAAGTTATATTTAAAGCGAAAAAGAAAAAAATTGTGCTTGTGGCAACCACGACTGGCTTTTGCCAGTATGCCAGATGGGCTCTATGACTGTAACTCTACATGATTTACGGGCGACAGAGAAACAGAATTAAGATGGTTTCTAGAGGCTTTTCTTTGAAAATGTAAAAATGATGGTACTTCAGCTTTTGAGTGAGATCGAATAATTGTGACTCTCAGTGCTATCCTGCCATGGGTGAACCTCAGGGACACAGATTAGCAGTTTTGTGAGCAGACAGGCTTTTGTAATCCATTGCTGGAGTCCTCAGCCACCCATTGTGATACTCTATAACAGGATATTTCAAAGCAATAGTCTGTTCTACAGGGTCACACAGGGCAAGGGTTCACACAGTTATTCTGTGTATCACAGTTTGGAATTGATGCTATAATGACCAATTCATATCATGAACATTTTGTAAGGTTTTTCTTCTCAGCTTGTGGCACAAGATATCATGATGAAGATGCCATTACCATGAGAACTGTCACTCCATCTTGTTTTGAAGTAGACGCCAAGATACAGAGGAAATGAGAAGCTTTTCATGTTTAATTAATAATGCTAATGAAACTTAATTAGAGCAGCTTATGAAAAATGCATTCAAATGAGAGATGAGCTTTATCCTTAAATAACAAGCCTCCTGTGCTGGATTTGGTGTCCTATTACATGCTAATTAGACTGCACTAGGGACTGTTAATGAGCACAGATCATTTCAATCTTTAGCACAGCAGGGTCCCCACTCAGCACTTATGACCATATCCATATATGTGGAAATGTCTTTTCATATAGAGCCTACAGTATATTCAAATGTGTGTGGGCTATTGTTAGTATCCACTAAAATACTGTATGTGGCTGCATGAACATGTATTCAATGCAGTTACTTCTTACGCAGTCAAAATCTGATATTGTTAACAAAGAATTATACTGTAATGTGAAGGAAAACATGCATGAAGCCTCGTTTTGCTTGTGTTTTGCCAAATTGGGAATTTATTTAGTATTTCAAATATAATTTCATTTTTTATTTGCTAGCTGTTTTTCTGCTGCATATGGAGAGGACATCAGATCAATGAACCTTTTTTTTCAAATACAGACTGTTTTTACAAGAAGGGTGATGATTATCTTTTTTATTTATTTATTTATTTTGATTATTTTTACATCTCAGTGTGAAATGTTTTGCAATCTATTTTCATTGTATATTTATACATATTTATTATTGTGATATGTATGTATATATATATATCACAATATAAATTTTCATTGTGATGACTTAGATTTGTGGCGCTGAAAACGAGTCGGGACTGACAAATGCATCATACATAGCTTCAGAGCATTTGGGCATCCTATAGTCCTTTGGGAGTGTCTATTAAAAAGATGTTGCAGACTGCAGGCTATCCATTCACAGTTTGCAGATCTGGAAAAAAAATATCTTCAAACAAGCTTGTGCTGTTCATTTTGTGTTCACTGAATCCCATCCAAAAATTTTCAGACATTTTGTATCTTTGTATGCAATTTTCTATGTTGGTCATGTCAATTATCCACATCTGGTTTTCTGCTCTTTCATCTAAATGCAAAATGTCAAAATTAATAGATTTGTAATGCTATAAAAGCATTTTTGTTGTTACATGCTGTGCTCTGAAAGTACATAGATGTTCTTTATGTAGAGAGACAGTGGTGAACTGTCACAGTGTGTGTCATCTCCAGCTTTCTAAGAGCTTACTAACATCCCAGCTCAGTCGTTGAAAATGCCTGTATACCCTGCAGGTAAGGGTCTATTAAATCCTCCTACACTGTGATCTTGCTCCTACGCTTGATTCTATCTGAACCTGTAAGGATTTTGGTCAGTAGCACCTATTGCAATTATTTCTCTTGAATTCCAACAAATTAAACATTGAAAAAGGAACAACGCAATCATTAGCTTTATAATGTACAATGATTTACACCAGCTGACAAATGATGAGTATGAAATGTATAGATAAACTAATTAACTATATAACCGGTGTCTGTGTGCTGAAAAAAGAGAGGGGGTTGGATGAATGGGTGGATGTGTGTGCTCTGTTTTACACTGTCAATTTGGCAGACGCTTGCAGGGGCTGGTGTGTTGCCATGGTGATATGAGCAAGGCATGAAAGAGCAGCAAGGTTTGCCTAACAGGACCAGTTTCATAAGGACGGATAAAATGAGAACCTTTCTTTAAGAGTCTCACATATACTATGTGCCTGTTCAACACAACCCAGAGCATCTCTCTAAAGCTTGATAGGATTTACAATGAAATTGATTTAGACCTGCCCATTTCATGCTTGAATCAATTTGAAACACTTGCTTTTTTAAAGATAAAATTATGCTTTCACCCCCAGATTCATCATCTGTTCTAAAAAACATTTTAATATCATCTCATAAAAATAGTCACAAGTTCTATCATTACCCATATATACTCTATTGTCAGGGGAAAACAAATGTCTTTAAACTGAAAGTACCTGAGATTAAGATTAGTTCCATAGCCATGTATATCTGGTTGATTTTAGGTCTGACTATCATTTGTCCTCAACAGAAGCTTGAATTTTTAATATGCAAAAATTATTGCTGGCAGTATCCTGAGATGTAAACCTCACAAGGAGGTAAAAAATCAAGACTAATGGGGATATATAATATTTATTATGTCGTGGTCCATTTTTAGAAGCTGAAAAGTCCAACTGTGTTTGTCTTATAATGTTCAGAAAAGAACCACCTAGGTTTTTCACCAGTGAAATTGAAGAAAAGCTACACCACAGAAAATTACATGTTTGGTCTCATCCACATGATTTATTAACACAGACTAACCACTGCAACAACTACGTCTCACTGTTGTATTGGATACCCACGCAGAGATGGACTATTCAGATTGGATCAGTAAGTGAGAGAGACAGCCTGACAGACAGCACTCCCTGCACATGGGCAAGCACTTATCCCTTGTGTCAACCATCTTCGTCGCCAAAGTCCAACCAGGTACCAAGGTAAGGATATTAGGTCTTAAAAAATACTGCAAATGGGTTGTCAGAGGAGAGTCATGGAGAGCAATACAGAAACTGGACAAAAACAAAAATTGGATACCCAAAGGAAAATCCAATTTTTTATTGAAGAATCTTCCAGCCGCAACTCAAGGCTTGTCTGGCACACATGCACAAACAACCAAACCAATCTTGGGTTACCAGCACCCACTGTGGATTCTAAATGCATGGTCTCATGCTAGTTTCTAAGTACACAAATGAAGGAATCATCTCCACCAAACAGGGGAAATGGACAATTAAACAAGTGATCAAACAGTTCCAGAAGCCTCTTGAAGCAATGCCAACTGTGATTACAGCATTTAAGCATGCATCTAATGTTAAAACCACCACAGCACTCTGTGAGAATTTGTTCTCTACACTTAAGAACATCTCTACAGAGTATTACCATACTATGTTTCATGAATGCAAGCCATTCGCAGTAAAGCGATAGACAGTGGCACATTGGCAGCATGTCTGTCCACGCACTGTAGAATGATTTCACCTTTTCCTAGCAAACTGATAAAACTGCTGATAAAAAAAAAAAAAACAATAAAAGGCATTGCAGGTAGCAGAGCATAAGCTCATTCATAATGAGCCTACCAGATGGAATTCAACTTTTACCAAGTTCTGTGAGTAGCAGCAAGACATCTGTGAGGTCTTGGTCGAGAATTGCAAAATGATCGTCTTCTTGTGCTCAACATGGCGACACATCTTGATTCTATGTTTAAAATTACATTTGTAGCAATAGGAAACGATGTGATGGATGAGCTCCCTCAGGGAGCTCTCATGGCTGTCCTCCCTAGAGGAGAACATGGAGCAGAACACGATCAAGAGGATCAAGGAGATTCAGTAGTACAACAACCAATGGAGAGGAAGAACAAAATGGACCTGGGAATCTTTCAGTCCAGCGAAACATTGAGGGGAGCATCAGCACAGTCCTTGAGAGTTGATTTCTAAAAGACAACACCTGTAAGAATAATGAATTTCATGTCTACAGCCAAACTAAAGAAAGTGGAGGTCCCACTTGCCTTGTGGAAAGATCTTGAAAACAGCCTGCCAATCCTTGCATGTTTTGGGAAAAGATATTTGTGCATTGCAGCTTCCAGTTGTGGCCCACAATGCATTTTCATTACCTTTGGCATCATTGTCCCAGGTGCATAAGGTAGGCAGAGGAGCCCGTGGACTTGTATTCCTGGCCAAGAATTAAAAACAGGTACAGAACCTGCCTTAAACATAGCCTGATATCACAGGATATTGTCAGTGTAATGTGCATACTAATTTGAAACTGAAAGCGATTTTATTATGAATAGAAGCTGTATTCTGTTTTTATTTTAATATTACATGTACAAAGGAGTCCAACCTGGTCCTCTCACTTCCTATAATTTATCACATTAGCTATACAATGTGTGGTTTGGAGACTTGCTACCACCCTGCCTTAGAAGAGCAAGCAAGCAAGCAGTTTCTTCCCCTTGAAATTGAGGTAATTGTCAAACTTTCCCTTACAAGTTGAATGTATTCTAAATAACACAAAATCATCAATCCAACAATCTGACTTGTAGATAAAATGAACAATAGGGTTCCGCAATCTAACAGTGTAAGGGTTTTAATAAACTATGTATTCTAAAATGTGATAAACCCCTGTGAAAATTCTGTCAAAATTCTGGTATTGTGACAAAACAAATGGAATAGTAGTATGTTTTCATATAGTTGTTCTGTTGCATATACAGCGTTTGTGAATCAGATAGTGGTAACTCACAGTGTGCCATAGGCTGTAGTAACTGGGCCCATGGTGTAATATAATGTTTTAATGATGATTAATCACTGACAGTGCAGTTACTCTGGAATTGAGATAGGCCATAATTTTGTTTACGGAAGACTCAGACTGCTGCCTGTGTTGCTGAGTTGAGGAAAATAAATGAAGACACCCTCTGAAGATTAAGTTTTTGTAGTTAGTTTTTGTACAAGTCAATGTTCTCTAGGAAGCCCTCTTGCTTGAATGCTCACAAGGAGAACTTGACCATCCTGTTCCATTTCCAACTTAAACATTATTGAGGCATATCATACATTGGAAAATCATTGTGCCTCTCCAAGAAGATGTGATTTCCACCCACAGATTTATTTTTCCCATCAAGTCTGCTCAAGAGAAGTCAAACATGAAAAATGCATTATAAAATCAGGCTATTTCACCATAATTCTCTACTCAACACATAGGAGACAAAAAAGCACCAATTCAACAACCTATGATTTCTCACACAATTCGATTTTTCTGTTTCCTGCACATCCCTCCAGCTTATTTTCCTGACTTTTAATTAATATTCACTGTAGCTCCATTGTGATATGACTGAAGCAGCCAATAATGCCTCTCGCAGTAGGTAGGTGGCTATATTACTATTTTTTTCTTATTTACACCAAAGGTTCAAACTCTTTTCAAAAATGCAATACAGAATACAAAAGTCCAAAAATTCTTTGTAAAACAAGACATTACTTTATTATAATACACATTCCACATATACTGACTAAAATGAATAACTTAAGAAAGTAAAATAGCAAATGAATTTTCACCAATAATATGTCTCAAATTAATAAATCACCTTTTTAAAAACAGGCTATTCAAAACCTTGTTTCATTGCAATTCATTTCTGTCTTCTATCTTGACAGAGACTGCATAGCATTGATAAAATATAGCCATGAACCCTGGCACTGAATCCTGTTTTCAGCTTTGTGACAATGCATTTTCCAGGCAATCCACTGTAGTAGCAGAATTATTTGAACTCATAAAAGAAGATCCAAGCTTTAATTACTCTATTGTCATATGACAATGAAAATCATCATTTTCAGGCTGTTCAAACAGTCTGTAAAAAAGAAAGCATTGCCATTAAAAATAAATATCGAACACATTAGACAGGAATGTATGCATGTGTAAACGTGTAGCAACCACTGAGTAATAGTTGTGTAAATGTAACATGATATCATATAATTTAAGTGTCACAGTGATGAGCTTGAGAGCTCAAGATTTCAACTGTCTTACGGCCTGTTTCATGGAAGCTGTTCCTGAGCAAGATGGTGTGGGACCACATGCTGCACAAGCCACTGCCAGACAGCATCAGGCTGAACAATTTATGGCTGAGGTGAATGAGATAGTTGATGATCCTGTTGGCCTTCTTCCTGCACCATCATCCTCCATAGATGGCACTTTTGTCCTGTTGATGTTCTGGGTAGTTTTAATCACACTCTGTAATGCCTTATGGCTGAGGTCGGTGCATTGTCACACCAGGCAATGATACAACCAGTCAGGACACTCTCAAAGGTGCACCTGTAGAAGTTGCAGAATATTTTGGAATCCATGTTGACCCTCCTCAGCCTGCCTAAGAGCTGTTGCATCACTGTCTTTGTGAAGGTACCATTAAGGCTCGGGCAGTATCAAGGTATTACAGCATTCCAGGAATTTAGAAATTCTAAAGGCATGATTTTCAATACCCTCATAAATACAAACACTCCTCTCTCTACTGAACTGATGAGGGAGAAGCTGTACTGAGGTGATGTATTCTGCTATCCCAAGAATACTTGTAACTGGTAACTACAATTTTTGGTCATAATTGAGCTTTAACTAAAAATGAGCTTCTTGGTATCAGTTTGTCTTGTGACAAAGTTCAATTTTAGAGTAAAAATGAAAACCAAAAAACTGCTGTAACTACAAAATCCAACTAAAAACCACAGCAGATTGCAATAACTGAAGTCACTACAGTCTGCTTTAGCATCAACCTGACCAGTTTCACATCTCTACAAATCTAACTTCACACAACAAATAGTGTGAGATGGTGCTATCCAGGGGGAAAAGGATGGTGGAACTGGCACTGAAAAGAAAATACCCCGAGTATGATAAGTAACGATGACATTAAGCACTGAAAAACTAGCGATTATATTATAAAAGACTTGTCAAGCGCATTATTTGCTGACTGACAGGCAAAACATTAGCTTACCTGTTCCCTGAAAGCTGTAACATTATTCTCTGTAACTTCACATCCATTTCATTTACAAAGTTAATTTAGCCAGTGGGGGAAAAAATAAATTGAATGGAAATTTGAAAGGCATCATGTGTCAAGTTATCCCACAAAAATCAAGCAGCTATGAGAATGACCTCTCTCTTCATCCAGTAATATGAACAGCATTTTCACAATTTTTTTCACAAACATTCAGGAGAATATTATCCATATATTGCATATTTCAGTAGAGTTCCAAAGCTTTTACTGGCATTTAAAGGCAGATGATGTAACACACTGCCCACCTGTCAGATGAGTTTAAAACGTGAATGTGACAGTGACAAAGATGAAAATGAAGAAGATGATACAAAGTTTAACTGATGATATTGAGACTAAAATATGACATCACTTGATAATAAGTAATGTCTAAAAAATTCTCAGCTTGGCTGCAAATGTCATCAGGTCCTCCAGCAAGGAGGTGCTTATTTCACAACTACTAATTATTCAATGGGCAGTATTTAAACCCAGCAAGTTTTGCCTAAGTGGACTAATTGTATATTAGACAGCCAGCTGTTGTAGGCTAGACAGCGTCATACATGGTACAACCATTTCTAACACTAGCAGTTGAACTTATATATTTTGTCTTATATATTTTTGTTTTTTCCTTAATACAAATTCCTTCACATGGTTCTAGCTAATGGGAACCCTGAAGAATCTAAAGCTGCTGACTCCCTCCACTATAGAAAGAATTGATGGTGATGGGGGCGAGTCCTACTCGTCCACAACTAACCCTTTTGATTTGCTAAGGTATAGATGGAGGTTGTTATACTGGCACTAAGATAGCTGGGCACTGACCTGGAGGGCACAACAGTATTGAAATCTGAAATCTTGTCAATGAACAACGTTGTCACGTGTTCCTGTGGCCCAAGTGGAAGAGGGAAAGCGCAAGCTAGGACCTAATCCTTTATCAAATATCATTCACGGTTTTCACTTGATTCACAGGTTGTGAACAATTGTCATCTGTAAAGTATTAGTAGCTCAAGCTGTCAGATAAACATAGTGTGAGTAAAAAGTACACTGTTTACCTCTAAGATGTAGTGGAGATGTTTAAAATTGCAAAATAAGTAAAATGGGAATTCTCAATTTCATCAGATTTGTAGTTAAGTACTTTTTGACAGTTACTTTTCCACCACTTGACATAACATAAATGACAAAATACCAAGGATAAAACCACAAATATGAGCTTGATAGTATCCCTGGTGGAAAAGTAAGGGCAATGTCAAAGTTTGTATGATGAATCATCATGGAACCATAAATCTCTGTACAAAATCCATCCAGTAGTTTCCTTCTTGGCAAAAGTGGTCGACAATCAAATGGCTGCCATTGCTGTCCATAAAGTCACACTAAAATCCAGATATCCTGGTTCAGTCCTCAGTAGAAATACTTCTGGATAAGCTTGATGCCTTATCATACACAACTGGCATTGTGCAAAGGTGGGAAGCCAGTGAGAGATCCTTTTCTGCACTCACTACTCCTGCAACCTTCAGGTGTAGATAGTGTACCAGGAAATTCCATGTGGATTAAGTCCAACCAGTCAGGCTCCTCACTGTCATATGAAAAGAAGTATTTGAAGACGTAATTGATTCAACTTGATTTGTACATGGCTGTCCATACCCTCAGGGACAAGTGGCACAAAAACGAAGCCATACCATTATGTATTTTTACAAAGAAAACTATGAGTCAGGAAACACATATCACGATACATCAGGACTCTTGACTATGACCATTTAGTCCCATTCTGAGACAATGTTTTGAAACATTGTGACTTATTTTTGTAACTATGAGCACCAGTGCAACTAACATTCTAACACATAACACAGCCAGACATCCAAAACAAAAAGCAAAAAACAAAAACAAAAAAAAAAACATAAATAAAACATTCCACTTTTAATCATCTGATAGACTTTCTCAACACTCTCCAGCAATCTACCTGCAAGACACGATCATCTCTGCACTTTCTCCATACTCTCCTGTCCATGAGAGCTCTCTCTCTGGTTTTAGGAGGTGCTCCAGCCCCCCCCCCCCCCCAAAAGGAAATGACTCTCTGTTAAAGCAACACTTCACTTTGTGACTTAACATAAATATATAACAGCACATTGTTGTTACTGCAAATTGTGTATTTATTACCAAAGCATTTATCATTAATACAGTCAAGATGGAATCATATCAATTGAAAAGGTGCTAAAATTTTCAGTAGACAACACTAGTGCTAGGAGTGCAGTATCAGTACCTTTTTGATACTGCCCAAGGACTTTGTCACATGATACAACTCCAATCACCTGAGGCTAGATATCAGCAAAACCACTCAGCCTGTGGTGGACTATTGTTGAATGCCTATTAGTTCACTGAGAGAATCAAAAAGCAGAGTCAAATACATAGTTCACATGCTTTAACAATAGAACTGATAGAACAGAATAATTTTGCAATGACAGTAGACAATGCTTGCTGGTTGCTGCAACAAACAAGGTAAAAATTCTAAAATATGGATACTACATCTTCATCTGGTAGCATAAATTATTTATATGCTATCATCACAGTTTCAAGGTAGTAACCTAAGACTACCTAAAAAAAATGTGAAATATGATCACAATTTCCCCTTGAGTCATGGAATCGAATAATGGGAAGAACACTATGATGTAACAGCGAGGTGGACCTTTGACCTTTTGGACATAAAATGTCATCACTTCAACATCCAAGGGGACATTTGTGCCAGACATAATAAAGGCATCCAGGCATCTCTGAGCTATTGTGTTCACAAGAATGGGACCAATGTGAGGGCACAGGGATCATGAGCTTTGACCATCAAAATTTAAATAGCAGATCCTTATGTCTAAGTGGATATTTGTACCAAGATTGAAAACATTACTTCAAGGTGTTCCTGAGATATTACATTAATGTGAATGGAACAGATGAACAGTCTAGCAACTGGAGGCTTGGTTTATAGTCACACATTTTATAGTCGAAGATCAAACAGCCAGGATCTCGCATTCACTTTAGAAGTTAACAATGATAAAATAAATGAAGTGGTGTAGCAGCTGAATGTGGTGATACTATGAAAGATAAATGAGGTTTTGAGGTTAGAATAGATAAATACTTGTGTGCAATGTTTGTTTCTGTTTGTCTTTCTCTTCCTTTCTCTTTCGAAGTGACGGATAGTTGGATAATGTTAGTCTTTTCCTTTATTTTCAAAGATTTCTTTTCTCTGAATAGCAGTAGGTTACCTGCAGTTGATTCCTTCGTTATTTTGTTTTAAATTATAAGTATTTTCAATCGGCAGCCTTCATTTCTTGATTACTTCTAGCGATTCCAGTATTTTTCTTAATTCTTGTTGTTACTGTGTCAATCAGTGCGGTTTGGTTCTCTGCTCTTGTATTGTCTCAAATACTAGCTTGTTGGAGTGTGAAGGGGTTACGACCAACAAGTCATTAACTATCACTAATGGCATCAATAATTTGATGCAGTGTTGTGGATGCTTTTTCACAATGGAAATTGCTTTTGTGTAACAGTCTGAACCTGAGACATGTCTCTACCATGTTAAGACTGTGTTACACTCTAACCAGGCTGTAGCACAGCATCTTTTATCTTCCAGCAATACTATGGAACAATTGAGCGTTTACTGTTCTCATTAGCGATCTGTTACACTCCACTCATTATTCCAGCTGACAGGTCAGTGTACCCTTTGGGTGAGCCTGATTTGTTTTCATGCGTGAGCCCAATCATTAATTCGACCGGCAGACATGGCCTACAGCTTTAGAGAAGACAGAATAGAGGGTACTTTTCTGCCTTTCAGCAATCTCCGAAGCCCGTAATTAAGAACTTCCAACCCGAGCAGATACACTGGAGTGGCATGCTAACTCTGAGTTACAACCACTGATGGAATGTCTGATACCAAGGCCAAGGTTTAATAGGCTGAAACATAAGTCTGCTATATTACTAACAGGCTGAAAGGGCTTTTTGGAGATTTTGGTATTCAGTGAATATTGATGGATATGTCCATTAAAAATGATGGATCAATCATCCTCTGCACACACAGTAATGATGAACACATCCAGAGCTTTGATGCCTGAACCATAATAGAATTGAGAGCCTTTTAATGGTGAAATGATCTGAGCATGCCTCAGCTCCAGACAAAGCCAACTCCACACTCCTCCAGAAGGAGCTGCTTCGCACTCAACCACCTCCTTGTGTCAGCTATTTTCAACTGCGTGTGTCTTAACAAACCAACTGCCACAAAAGAGGAAGAAACAGTCTGGATTCACAAAAACTGGCCCAAATGCTCCAAATGTTTTTGACATTGTTTAAAAAAAGAGCAAATGAAGACAGCACAAATGTTCCTCTTTCACTGGTGCTTCCAAGGCCTGAATTTATTCTGAGTATATAATTTACACACCCCCACACACTGTGAGAGTACATTCTGGCCTTTTAGTGACATGTGTTGTTGATATATCATCATCTTTTATGTGTGGTTAGTTAAAAAATACATGAAAACAGAATTCAGTGAGACAAATTTGCCAATTTCAGAAAAATATTATGAGAGGTTATTCAGTAGGAGAAGAATAAATATAAAGGCAATAATGGCACAGCCGTCCTCTATGCATTTCAATTGCTCATTATTACACAGTGCAATGTCATTACCTAGACACGAATTAAGTAAATAAAATAAAATAGAAGGGAAAACAGCTTGCTTCAGAATATATGCGCTGACATTTTTATCACCTCTGTTTTCTAACTCTACTGAAAAGGGAAAAAAATAAATGCAATTTTCTCAACAAGAAATTTGAACTTCAGACTCGAGTTGTGTTAAAACTTTCTGGAGTCATTCCCGTCTTACAGTACAGTATGAATGTTTAGAGATCTGTTTCTACTGATTATGTATGCCCTTGAGCTCATTTAAAATTAAAAATCAGAATTGTTGATTCACTATTTTTATATGACCTTCAGGTTTTTCACATTTCCCTTGTCCCTCCTTTTTAATTATTTTCTTTGACTGTCCCTCTCAAATTCTTCCATTTATTTCTTCTGTGTCTTATTGCGTCTCTCCTCCAGTTTTTACCTTTTGTTATTCACATGTCTCATACAGGCTGATTGTTTGTCTCCAGTTCTCTCCTGCCTCCTCCTCCTCTCATTTTAATATTCTGCTCCTCTGCCCTTTCTTTATTCTTCTTCCCCTCTCTTTTGTTTCTTCCTGCTTCATTCCTCACCTCGTATCTTTCCTCTTTGCATTTTACTATTGTAATTCTCTCCTCCATTCTCTCCTATCCTTTTGTGTTTCTCTGTTCTTCTCATTTTTCCTGTCTCCCAGCTCTCTGTGTTCATACTGTGCTCCTAATCTTGTGCTTCCTTTGCCCATACTCTGAGCTTTTTGTCCTCTTTATTTCCAGCTTTATAATCTTGTACCCTTAAATTAACACAGTTAATATAAGCAATATTAATGCAACAGCTGCACTTGTTAACCCTGTGTTCTAAGTGTATGGACAGTGCTGCTGCTGGTGAATTACATCTGAGAACTAGCACAGGCAAAACACAAACTAACACCAGCAACCGATAACTTTTGGCTAACAGGTTTCAACAAAACATATGCACACTTGGCTGTTGGGATCATGTCTTCTTGACAGCCTGACAGAAACAGCTAAGGGAGCACTGAGTCTGACATTACATACTGTAAAAGGTGGGGAGTAAAAGTATGACTCTTCAAGATCAACACTAATGATTTTACTTTTCGTTCAGAGTTTTTAAATGGGGGACACAAACTGCCAAACTGCAATGTTGTGTGCATCTTTGAAGATAGCTGACAAAGAACATGCTGCAGAATGCTTACAACTCATGGAGTTACACTCACAATTGGTCCTCACTCACTGCCGAAGTTTGATCTGTGCTTGCTAATCTGTCCCTTTTCTCAGATGTTGACATGAAAGCTGATGTCAGTGTGTGGTGAGAACATGGTGATGATAGCTGTGGTCAAAAAGCAGAAAGACTTGTATCTTGCAACCTATGAAAGTCAGTGCATCAACGCTTTGCCTCAATTAAAGATTTGGTATGGAAAGATGGATGAAATGATTAGGAATGGGCCTAATGTGCAAAGGGATCATTTGTAGTGAACCCACAGACTAATCACCTGACTCCGAAGTTCCCTTAAGCACTACAGAATTTATTTATATCATTGAGCTCAGTGTTTTATTTTGACAGCTAGCATATTTATTGCTTTTGCTGAGTCTCGCTATTATCACTAGTACGATTTCCAGCAAAAGGCAGTTGTTTTCAGCAAACAAGCTCTGATAAACCCACTCTAGATTACTCGCCCAGCATCAAACACCAGATAGACAATTTTACCATCTAGCTAGTGAAGCAGAGTTTGTTTGACCCCAGGGAGGAGATTAGCCTACATTAGCTCTGGCACTGTAGTTAGCAGCTGGTTCACCTGCACACTGTGCCCACTGCTCAGTCAGTCACTCTGTTGCAGATATGACACTGGAGAAATAGAGCGCAAATCGTTGATATTCTGATAAAGTTGCTGTGCCGCTATTTCAAATGAAAAGACACAGACACAGCAGAGCTTGTTTGACTGTGAGGAGATTAGGTCAGCATTCACCTGTTCACCCAACATTGTGGGCAGTGTAGAAGTAGGTCTACCTTTTGTGTGATTATTTCAAATTGCACCTACACTTGACAACGATTAGCATAGACTGTTATGCTGCTCTCCTTTACGCAGACAGGACAATCTAGTTAACTCCATTGTTAGCTCTGCTGTCAGTGTTTACTAGTTAAATTACGGTCAATTTTTGACCGCTCGTCTGCTGTCCCCCAACCCCTAGTGGAGAAGCTTCATGCTACTGAGCCCACTTACAGTGCTCCACCAGCCATAAAAACAAATGCTGTCTGGCTGCATTACAAATCCAAAATAGATGGTCTCTTAAGTGTGAAAAAGCAAATTCAACTGAGGCAAATGCACAGATGTTAACATCTCTCAACATCTGCAATGCACAATCACTTGCATTTTAAACATCATTGCCTGGTATCCACCCAACCTCCCAACCCCACCTACCAACACCCCATGTGTACATATCTACAATACAGCCATGTCCTATCCCCGAAAGTCACTCTTCTACATCACCTATCTTAACTGTTTTGAATAAAAAAAACAAAACAAAAAAGCTTTCTCATACCTATTTCTACTTTAATTACAGTCTATTTACAAAATCTACCTCAAATTCACACCAAAATGATGAAAAAGTAACTTAAAATATTAGCAAATTTTATAAGTGATATTAATTTAAAGTGTGAAGATATTGAACACTAAATGAAACCCGCTGGCTTGCAGGTCATGTGCCATCTCTTGGTCATCATTTAATCGAAAGCCAGATGATAATTAAGCAGTTTCAGCTGATGAGTTTAATTAATAGACACAAACCATGGGAAGTGGATTCTCAGCATACGTTTACTTGTGCGTATGAAATAAATTTCTTGGTTTAACTGAACAATGAAAAATTTAGACATGTGGAATCTGTTCCATTAATAGGGAAATAGAAAACATATCGTTTGAAAAACACGTCTCTGATTGCACTGCTGCCATCACATTCATTTGTGAGGCTTTTAAAGGTAGCAATTATTGCAAAACACGGGTACAACAGTGCATGACAAAAAGTAGTCATGCACTATATGTATTAAATTGAAATGCCCTAAACACATATGCAGCTCGGTGTTTACAAACAGCATTTTGATATTTTCAAATTTCACATTCGAAAAACCATGTCATTAAGTCATCCTTGTAGCTGTAGTCGTGCACTGGGAGGATGTGGTGCCCCTGCAAATTCTTACTGCCACAAAACAGTTCATGGAAGCTGATGCAGTTACAAGCACGGCAGTACAACAACCATTTTACATTATAGTCTTTTGTTTTGCTGTTAATATCACAACTATGTACACAGACAAAATTACATTTGCTTTTAATTACTGGCAAGACTTGTGAAACTAGGAAGACATGGTGAGTAGGTGTATGACCAATTATTTTTTTGTTTCAGTTTTAACATTTCTACTTCAGCTGACGTTCATACACAGTTTATACATGAGCTCTGTGACTTTTCTCTGATTACATCAATTGGTATCATAAATAAGGCACTGTAAATAAATTAGTAAACTACCTAGCACCTTAATTCCAAATTGCATTATACGTTGGGCCAAATTAAGATTTTCACTGGACAATTTATGACAAAATTTTCCATATAATGTCACACAAGCCAACAAATGTAAACTCTATTCTAGTCTATCACATGTTCAAAGGCAATGCACTCAAGTAATCCACCTGCAACAAAGTGTGTGTCAAAACAGAACTGCTTTCACAAGGGCTGATCATGAAATACCACATACCAAACAGTATGAGTACACTTGCTGGTTGAAACAAAGTTGGCTGAAACAATTGGATATTTTGTCCTCTTTGCACTTTGTAGTGATGTTTGTGCTGTCAGCTGGAATACAGTCAGCCAACTACCGAAATAAAATCTTAGTGAAGGCAAAAATCCCTACAGACATGGGGCTCCCTGCAGCTTTGCTGATAGCAATACTTTGCTTTCCAAAGCATGCTAAAGCAACACACACACAAACAAAATAATTAAAAAAAAAAAAACAGCTATATGTAAAACAATTTCCTCATCATTTCCAGTCAAACTAACAATTCAGCTAAAAGCACCAGTGTGCTGCAGGGTGTTAGCCCTACAAGCATACCAGTGGATTTCTGACAGCATAACAGCAGATAATAGCCTACATTTCTGTTGAAGCCATAAGCGTCCCAGTATGTCTGCAGGGGAGGTGAGCATAACAGCTGTGGTGCCAGCTAACAAGCCTGTAAGTAATTGATGGCAGTGCTGCGGAACAATCCATACACACAACAGCAAACAATCAGATAAGATGAGCAGAATTTGTTTGTCCCTTCAGTGCTTTCCATCCACAAAGCAAACTTGCATACAGAGCCACTAAGAGATGTCCAGAGTGATCCATCCAGCCTCCGCATCCGCTTTCTTTCCATTGCTACATGGACCCATTTCCTCTTTATTATCCCTTGTAGCATGATTGGTTATCAGTGATTTAGTAACTCAGACATTTGATAATTTACTCTTATTTGTGTGGTGCAGACAACCTTTAATATAAGCCTTAGATTATGTTCCACAATGTACAATGTAATCCTTTTCCTTTTCTGCTCATGTCATTATCCACCTGCTGTAAATTTGCATTGTTTACCTCACCTACTTGCACTATACTTCCAACCTGCACTACCTCACTTTTGGACTACCTCCAGAACCATATTTATTTTACTTATCTTATTTTATTTTGTTTTACCTTATTCTATTTTATTTTATTCTACTATTATATGTTACTTGTTACGTTCTGTGTATGCACCAATCACCAAGACAAACTCCTAGTAATGTGAAACCCCTTCGCTTGCAATGGCAATAAAGATGTTTCTGATTTCTTTCTAATTTACGCTTTTTGTGTACTGATGGTGCACCACTACAACACATACTGATGCAACTGATGCAGACATGTCTAGCAATAAAAGGGAAACAATATGGGAATGTGTGTATATAGCTATATCTATAGATTTATATCTATATATCTATATGTGTATTTATACTATTGTTGGTATTTTTAAACTAAAAGGGTCTCTTCTCTGTTAGCAACAAAGCTAGAGGTTTGAAGGAAAAGGGATAAGAGGGTAATAAATAGCATTAGCATTTTATAAACCTGATGTGATTTATTTAAAAATTACTGTGTACCAGTTATCAACACTGGACAGATGAAAAAAATCTACATTAACTTTTACTTTGGAACACCCTTGACTCATGAATCAACGTTAATGTCTCAGATCCAGCATTAACACCAAACAAACTGAAGCCAAATGGGGCTTAAATTTGTGTTGGGTGTGTAAATCTCAGAAAGCTATCCACCACACAAGTTAGTCATCTAACAATAAAACTATTCTGAGTCTACCATGTTTTTCATTCATGTATGGGTGCACCACTTTTGTCTTTTCTGCTCTCTGTGTCAGTTTGCAGAGACAAAGGACTTCATAGTACATTCAGGTGCACCTCCTCTGAGCAAACACACACACACACACACACACACACACAGTCACTGTGGTCAACAATCATTGCACAAAATTGAAACTGAAATATATATCAAGCCATGGGTCATTTCATAACTTTCAGACTCAGCATGTCTCTTCTAAACGTAAACTAACAATTTAGAATTGCATCCAAGATAGAGCTGACCTAATGCCAAAACCACAGCAAAGAGCTACACACCACATCTCTACAGAGTCCCTCAACAACAGATCCAAATTGTCTGCTACAACCCAGACTGTCTGAAAACTACATCTGACTGGTGAATGTTGTAATTCAGGTTGCAAAAAAGGGTTTGTAAATGAATGATAAAGGAAGTAGGTCATGCATGCACTTCACATCTGAGGTTTGGGAAAACAGGAGATGAGGGCAAAGAGACATTTTGTGGTACATACATTTACAAATTTGTAAATTTGTAATTTACTAATTACAAAGTAGGCAGACCAGGTGGAGCACAAAGAGGCATCATCTACCACCTGATGATTGTTTTATTGTTGTTTTTTCCCCCTTTTTTGACAATGGGATTGAAGGTTATTTTCTAAAAATGTCCTGTATCACACTGACACAATGTCACATAGTCACACCTTTCACTTGCCAAGTCTGGTGAGCGATTGGCTCACAGGGAACAAGGGAGTAAGTGCAGTAAGTGCCCCTCTGTAGGGCACTTGGTGAGGGAATATAGCCTATTTACATTAAGTACTGCACTTTCCAAGATAGTCCAGGGATTTTAAATAGTATCTTTCATTGACAAGCCTGACATTTAAAAAATAAATAAAAAAACAGCTTTAGAATGCTTTTATTCCTGTACATTTGGACAATCAGCTTGTCAAACTGCTCATTGTACATTTAAATTATTTTAACTGCATCAGTGTTGTGATGTGGTTTCAGAGCTGTCTGGTCATCTGCAGCATCCATTCACGGATTTCCAGTAAAGGGGTGTGTCAGTGAAAGATTTCTGTGAAGGCTGCTGTTGTGTATCCTTCCTCAATCCTTGCAGTAGAAACAAAGGGTACTGAAATGGCTGACCAGAACCATTTCTGGGTCAGGTGAGAATCGATCCTTTAGACTTTAGACTTTTGTTGAAGTCTGTCTGGCAATATTATGGCTTTGAACTAGGATAAACTGTGCAAATATTATCAGATTTGTCAGACTTGTGATTGACTTATTTGGCTTTTTAAATTTACCATCTTGTCTCGTGCTACCTGTAATGCCATTTAATTGTTCACACTGTTCTAAGTTTACAGTTAAAAAATTTGGTTAAGATGCATAACACATTGAAGCTATATTGCAGTTTATGTTAAATAATGACAGCATAAATTTGATAACCAATTACACAAGTACACTACTTGTGGTGTAATGAAAATGTATTACATACCCATATAATCTCATTTTGTTCATACATGGCTTCCTGCAGATATTGAACCAAGCACCATTACAGAGCAGAGTGAAGGAATGAGTGCTAATGACCGAGGTGGATTTGTCAATCAAGCCTAACAGGGCTATGTGCATGGCTTTACATATCCTCCCCATGGGATTGTTATATCAGGCCATGCATTCTGTGTATTTGCACAGTGTATGTACTGTTTGCTCTGACTGGTGCGGATATGTCTGTCACTGCCTCTCTTGAGGCTTTATCCAGGAGGAGACCATCTGTTTATTTTGTCCTGACATCACCTCAGCTTACAACATGTTAGAGGCCTATATCTTCTGAAAAGGTATAAAATGACTTTTGGGCTACAGTATTTGCCAGTTTGTTGTTATTTCAACAAAGAATAATCATCCACAGTTTCATCCTGTTCTTTTTAAATGTTAAGTGCGTACCATTAGTTTTAGATAAAAACATGTGATGGTGTTATTGTGTACATTTTCATCACCATCCCACTCATTCTACGGTGCTCATTCTACAAGTCAACAGATTCAGATTTCTTTCATCAAAAAGACTTACTGTATATATATATATATATATATATATATATGTCCACACATGTATTGTCAAGTACAGAAATAAAGAATCTTTACTTGCTTGCATCAGAAGCTGAGTAACAAATACAAACACAGATTGTATGCTTGAATTATCTCCTAAACCGTTAGTAACAGGATCACAGTGTCAAACACAGCATGTGGACCATTATTAGTTTAGTGTTTTGAACCTTCTTACAAATGTAAATCATTATTTCCAACAGATACACATCAAGTACTGTCCTTTAAATAGTAAAAGGTATGTCCTCCTAATAGGGAACACATTCCTGTAGTCATATGGTCATTGTGTAACACAAGTGGTTATCTTGAATTTGAAAGGGGTGGTGTCCTCTCTCTCAAAAGACCTCTATTAGCTTGCTACAAAGTGCAAAGATTGCCAAAGATGATGGAAAATGAATATCGAGTGCGATATATCATTCTTGTCTGAGTAGGAATATGGTAGTCCTGGGTGGAAAATTAATTAGATTTCCACTACAACCTGACATTGTAAGATGAGCAGCAGGAGCACTCTATGTATTTTCTGCTTGTACTGATCATCACAGTGTCAAAAATCCCAGATTCTGAATATATTTTCATATTTTTATATTTTCACCATTTTTATTCAATATAGGGTTATCTTATTTTTAGATTGGGCTCTCTAGTACTGCAGGTTGATGAGACAATCTTGTTAGATTTATACAGAGTTCCTACCCATTTTCCATCTTAAAATCCCACCCAGTGGCAAAATAAGATCAGTATTTCACTAGATCGTGTATGTTACTATTTGAGGCACAGGTCACCAGGCAGGCTGGTTAATTTCATGTTCCCAATATGTAGTTAAATATTACAAAATCTGTTTGGAAAAACTCACCTGTTGCACTTTTTGACTTCATTCAGCTCAAGAACCACATTTTTACCTGGTTATCTGGAGTGTGTTATCCATGCATATGCTACAGTAGGATGATAGGCTAAAGGAATATCACATCTTACATCACTTCCTAACTGGAAGTGTTCTGAACAAGCACGTCACAGGGCTTCTGCACTCTGTGCTCACTCACTGCACGATAGGAGGTGAAGAGGTGAATCAGGTGGACAGCCTCAGGAGTCTTGTGCATGCTTGAATGACAGTCTGTAGTCATGTCACCAATTAATGCAAATGAGAGTACATTTGATGTTTTTCTGGCACGGTGTCACTATTAGAGTTGTTCCATGAGTCTACAGAGATTTCTACAAAGACCTTCACACCACAAAATAGAAATTGAATAATTAAGTAATGATAAAAATTGTACATGGGTGTCACCCTGGTACAGAATGACAGAGAGAATGATGACCACAATAATTAAATTTCATCTTCAGCTTGTGTTAATAGCTGCACATATTACTGGTGAACAAGTGTGCTGCTTTGAGGCAAGCTGAAATGCATGATGAAAGAGACAATTAGTACTTATACAATCAGAGGGAAACATATCAGCAAACCCAAAACAGCAGAGATTGATTGGAGAATTTATTTTTCTCATTAGAGGCCGGCAAATTAAATCAGTCCTCTAGACTAATTCTTCTGAGTACCTCAAAACCCAGCTCTCATTCACCAGAGAACATCTAAAGGTCTAATCATGCCAGTCCCACAGCCTACAGTCAGGGAGAGCCGCTCCATTCACATGGTTCTTAAACTGCATCTGTGACACTAGAATCCCCAGGGCGTGCTCTCCACAGATGCTGCTGCCAGACTAGCTCTCCCATCTACAGTCCCTATTTGGAAGGAAGAGATATGCAATGAAAAAAGAACAACCTTCTTTATATCCCTGACAGCTCATTACCACGGAAACAACCCTGGCCTGGCATCAGTGGCGAGCCCCCCTCAGTGGAGGAAACAGACAATAAAAAAAAGGAAAAGTTGAGGAGAAATGAGAGTGCACTATTACATGCACTAACTGGTCCTTTAATTAAAATATGTTTAGCTGCAAAATGTGGAGGTCTGCTATATTTTGAGCACATCAGCCTCCATATGTATGATATTAAAGGGTGCCAGGGTAAAACCAGGTGCCAGAGAATGTCTGACATAATAGATACACACAACAAATTTGGCAAGAGCAGCATGACTTTGTTGGTCCCATCATGCTTGGCTACACTCACCACTTAAATTGTTTTTGTTCCTTTGTTCAGAAAGGGGGAAAAAACAAACTACGGAACAGGGTAGGCAGGTGGGAGTCTTATCTGTATTCAGTTCTAGAATAGTGAGAGCACAGGATTTTTTTTGTTTTGTTTATTGGGTTTTTTTTTTTTTTTTTTTTTTTTTTACACATGCTGGGAACTTTAACCTTGACTGCATCTGGCCAAACAACGAAAAAATCTTTTTAATTATCCAAGACCAAGTCAAAACTGTAAGTATAGGAAAAATCTGCAAACACAACTGTAATCCCTTGGTTTTGTGGTAAACTGCCAAGAACTGTTTTAGAATGCAATGGGGTCACATTTCAAAAATCAAGAAAAGCAAGAATGTTCTTCACAGTTTGCATATTTTCTAACAATATCTTATTTCGAAATGGGACAGGTGACAAGGAGGAACCGACCAGGAAAACTACAGTAAACAGCATCTTTACAGCGGTGGATTGTTTATGGTTGACTTATTTGTTGCTGAACAGCTTTATATGGCTATTCTATTCTTGCAGAGTTTTTGTATTTTTCCCTTGATTAAATGGTTTTAAGGTCTTTTTGGTCAACTTCCATTGAACTTCTAGTTCTCTCTCAACCATGTTTAATTTGAGCTGCGGTGTAACCTATGAATCTAAGTATTATTTCACAGATGCTATTTAAGTTTTTTGTTCAGCTGTAGTTTCACAAGTCTCTGGCATTAGGGTTTTTCAGCCTGAGTGATGCCATAGAGATACGGTACAGGGTACAAATTGTCCCGTTTGAAAACTAAATTGACTTCTCTGACATTGTTTTGGGAAATGGTGCTGGTCAAGGGTAATGGATGACACAGCATGCTTTCAGTTATTTGGAAGTCAACATTTGACTCAGAAAGAATTTTCATTTGTCAGTGGACTCAGCCAGAATCCATCTGGGCATCAGAGAACAGTTCTGTCCCACTTGTTTTGGAAGTAGGTCAGTCTTGAAGATAAACATGTGGAAACATTTTCTCCATAGCTTTGAGCGAGGAACCATGGCTGCACTGTTTGGTTTACTCACTTACATTTTAAATGAAGCTCATTAAATGAAATCTCTAATTCTTCCTCCACTTTAGGAAGAGGTCAGACTGGGGCATAGCAGTACTTTACAGCATAGGAGAAGTATGCTCAGCTCACACACTGAGTATACAGACAAAAGTATTGGGATAACTGACCATTACTGCAAAAGGAACTCAAATGGCAATGCATTTTTGCCATGGTGCCATTTTTGGATGGTGCTGAGCTCAGAGCTCTGTGCAGGCCAGTCAAGTTCTTCCACACCAAATTCATTCATTCATGTCTTTATGGAGCTTTGCTTTGTGCACTGGGGCACAGTCATGCTGGAATAGAAAAGGGCCTTCCCTAAAGTGTTTCCACAAAATTGGATGCATAGCAATGTCTAAATTGTAGTAGGCTGAAGCATTAAGATTTCCCTTCATTGGAAGTAAGTGGCCCAGGCCAACCCCTGAAAACCAGCCCAATAAAGAGGTGTGTCTGGATACTAGTTTAGAAAAACATGACACGGAAAATTCTGACTTTGGCGGTCTGTTGAGTAAATAGACCATCAAATATGTTCTGAGAAGTCAGAATTCTTCATTCATTCAGACATTGTATTAGGACAGGTGACATCCAATAACAAGTAGTGTGACAGTTGGATGTGATATAGTGTTCAAAATACAACCTGCTGCAAATGATACATAGCTTCTGATGTAATTAAAAGTGACTCATGGTCCACTTAAAAGTCAACAGTTTTAGTTTTAATCTTAATGACTGATCAAAGCATTGTTCTACTAAAGTACTTATACTTATACTTATAGAAATACCCAAGTGATTCTTCTGCTGTTCACCTTCCACAATGTGGATCTGTGTGGTTACAAAACATGAACAGAAGCTACAACTTTTCCTTTAAACTCATCTTGACTTATCATGACAGTAACATTATATATTTTTTTTTTAGCTTTGAAATTTGCAACTATGGTGTATTATGACAACGAAGCATAAGGAGTAAGCCTAAGGGGAAGGGAAAAGAAAATGTCCCAGCTGGGAAGGCCCCACACTTACGCAAGCAAGGAGGGCAGCTGAGAGACACAGAAAAAACATAATTTATTTTACCCTAAATCCTGACATATGACACACTCCTGACAGAGCGTCGGTTAGCCTGAGGAGGTTGTCTGAAAACTGGGATGGGAGATGTTCCAAACTCCCGGTGGGTGAAAGACTATAGCATATGAGTGGCACAGGATATGCACCATAAGTAGAGGTAGTAGTATGTGAATATATATATATATATATATATATATATATATATATATATAGTATTCTGATTCTGATATCCATAGAGAAATATGTTTTCTTGGTTCAGTGGGGAGTTGAAAGCATGTGCAATTGTGTCCCATTACCAAAGTGTCCCATTACCAAACCAAAAAGTGTTTGGTTTGGCAATGGGACACTTTCTACCACTATTGACTCTAAATAAAATCTATAAAACTATAATTCTGTAAAAATAATTAGAATCAGGTGGAAGTCACATCAGTCAGAGTACACTGGGGAAAGAATTGCTGCTCTGGATGCAAAGTGTTGAGGACCTAGAGCAATCTGAATCTCATAGATAAACTGACCGTTGCTTGAGCACCTCATAGCTAGCCAGGAGTTGTGGCGGTGAAGCACAAATGAATCAAATGCTGTAAAAACTGAAAAACAACATCCAGAACATCACTGAAGAGAAGGGAGAGAAAAGTACCAAGGACGCTCTTGTCCAGCTAAGCTTCATGGCAGCAATGCAATGAGGATTACAGGACAGGTAAAGGCGCCAAATGAGAAGTTCTTGATAGTTGCAATAGACTTGATAATAAGGCCATGTTGTGGTCAGTCCTATTCATGATGACCTGATTGATCTGATTCAATACTGGAAGCCAAACGGTGATCAATACATCTTGGCCATGGACTGTGCCCTCAAGATGCATATGTTTATTAATTCCATGCACATGTATATCCCCTTTCATGTTGGAAAACAAACACACTAACATATGCCTATTGTCTTCAGCGGGAAATGGTACAAATCTGCAGTAGTTAAGTTATTTCATTGGATCCAGCTCTGATCAACAGTGAAAGAAACATGACACCCAGATGGACACTAATTTCGCACTTTTGTGGTGCGTTGCTAAGATCTGGACGTTGGTTTTCCATCCATCTCTGTTCAAGCTGCCCTCAATCAATTTGCAGTTGGCACTCTGAAAGGGAGACTTAAGTCAAAGATACTTGAAAAGGTATAAAATAGTAATTACTGTAAAACTGCCAATGGCCACCATACTGTGTTTGAAAAAAAAACTGCATATATGTGTGGTAATGTGTGAATTTTTGTGGAAAAATAGTATATATCATAAAATAATTACTGCAGCAGAATGAGACCACATGTCTGATATTTGTTGTTTGTGTGTGAGTGCTTTATCTTTATTTTGAGATTTACCAGTTTACCGGTACTAAACTCAGAAAGTAAACTACTGACTCATTTCAGAATCAACATGCACACAAAGAGTAAAGTGGTAAGTTACATCACATTGGATACTGACTTTCTACATCAACAGGCAACATTCCCAGCATGTTTCAGTAAGAGGGGTGTCAAGATCTGAATTTATACAGCATTTCATCATTTTTTGTGTGTTTGTCACTAACTTAGCTACAGAATGCTGCCGTTGGCTGGCACTGTCAGCAATGTAATGCACGCCTTCACTCATATTTCAGAACTCCCACCCATGTTTATGAGCCAAATGTCATGAACTTAGATCTGAATTTTACTTCATGGAAACTCAAGATCTCCCGTGTTGGCAGAAAACTTAAACTGCCAAAGGGTTATGTTCAGTAAAAATCAGCAGCAAACATCTGGCCCTGTAATTTTAATTAGTCTCAGCTGAAAGTTGAGTTTTGGTCTATCTGGTGAAATGATCCTTATAAAATTTCATAACCTTTTTAATTAAAAAAAAAATAAAAAGGCCATGAAATGACTGAAAATGCCTTATTTGAGAGATATTCAATTGAGATGATGTCCAGGCCAGTGAGAAGACAAATAGACTTTGAGTATTTAATATAAAGTTCAGTTTCTGGGTTTTAAATATGTGTTCTGTGTGTTCTAGGCTCAGAGCACATCCTGAAAATTAGCTCTGATCTTCAAGGTGAAAGCATAATTGTCTTGATGGTTGGTGGATGTTATGAACTGTGGAGATGTATGGTGGTTCAGGACCATCTTTTACCTTTTAACAGATTAGTTCTCTATATAAAGAGTCCCAGGATCTCCAAACTTTCACACATTCACAGTACATGTGGGACTTTGCCACAAAGCATTTTACTGTACAAAGAATTTCCAGAGTACAAGCTTTTGTTAAACATGCTGCTTTTGAATTGCTGTATAATATTTCAGTCGCAAAAATGAGACTGATGTAGATCTTGAGTAGCAGTCCATTTCAGATTTATATTTAGGTATGTACATATATTTATGTGTATTTGTTAACATACAAATGTAAATGGATTTTCACTTTTATTATAAGAGTCAGATGCAGTGCATGAACAGCAAAAATAACTGTGCTAAGACATGTTTAGCTGTCGCTTCTGTTTGCACTGTTTCTGTACTCTCGTCATCTGCTCTCTTTGTCAGAGTTTCTCAGTGGGTGTGGGAGGTTAAGTAACTTGTTACTTAAGGATAACAGGTATATTTCCCAATGACTTCATAATTCCAGTCTGAAGGTTTAAAACAGTAAGTCCAAATGGACTTGGTTTTCAAGCAACATGTATTTTTTTGGTTTTAAGCCAAATGAGAGAGGAGATCCCATTTATGTGAACCAGCTCATAAAAACAGCATCAAAGAAAAAGAAAAAAGAAAAAACCTGTACTGGCAGTGTATTGCCTGTTGTTAACAAATTTTTATGTCCCTGTGCCAAGTATATAAAATTAAATTTTTGTAAACAGAACCAAATTCCATTTTTTTTCTTTTGTTTTAAATTTCAACATCAGAACTAAAAGTTAATTGGGCTTTGAAAAGGTGCTCTGGCATTATTAAGCATACATCTGCTTATAAATGACTAATAATTTCATAATTTATGGCAATCACTTCAAGGGGCAATATATCGTCAGGCAAAAAATAATTATTGTGATAGGCCACTTTATGAATCCCACTGCTTACAGTGGGGATGTTTGGGCTCCCCAGGTAAAAATGTGTATAAATGTGCATAAAGAAGCCAAGGAAAGATGGAAAAATCTCCAAAAGACACCAAATTACAGATGAGACTAATAATATGTCAAAAAAGTTAGATTTTATTTCCATCATTCACACTTTCAAAATAACAGAAAACAAAATAATGGCGTCTGCAAAAGTTTGGGCACCTTGCAAAGTTAATACCTTGTACTGCCCCCTTTGGCAAGTATCACAGCTTGTAAACGTTTTTTGTAGCCAGCCAAGAGTCTTCCAATTCTTGTTTGAGGTATCTTCGTCCATTCTTCCTTACAAATGTCTTCCAGTTCTTTGAAATTTCTGGGCTGTCTGTCACACACTGCTCTTTTAAGGTCTATCCATATATTTTCATTTATGTTGAGGTCAGGAGATTGTGAAGGCCATGGCAAAACCTTCAGTTTTTGCCTCTTGATGTAATCCACCGTGGATTTTGAGGTGTGCTTAGGATCATTATCCATTTGTAGAAGCCATCCTCTCTTTAACTTCGGGATTTTCACAGATGGCATCAAGTTAGCGTCCAAAATTTGCTGAAATTTTACTGAATCCATTTTTCCTTCTACCCGTGAAATGTTCCCTGTGCCACTGGCTGCAATACAAGCCCAAAGTATGATTGATCCACCTCCATGCTTAACAGTTGGACAGAGGTTCTTTTCATTAAATTCTGTGCCCTTTCTTCTCCAAACGTAATTTTGCTCATTCCGGCCAAAAAGGTGTATTTTAACCTCATCGATCCACAGAACTTGTTTCCAAAATACATCAGGCTTGTCTACATGTTCATTTGCAAACTTCAAATGCTGATTTTTGTGGTGAGGACGTAGAGGAGGTTTTCTTCTGATGACGCTTCCATGAAGACCATATTTGTACAAGTATCTCTTTATAGTGGAATAGTGTACCACAACTCCAGATCTTTCTGGAGGGATTGTGCAGTCAAAAGTGGGCTTTTGCTTACTTTTCTCACAATCCTGCGAGCTGTTCTGTCTGATATTTTTCTTGGTCTTCCAGATCTTGCTTTTCAGATCTTCCAGATCTTCCACTGTTCGTGATGACTGCCATTTCTTAATTACATTCTGGGCAGAGGACATTGGCATCTGAAAACGCTTTGCGTCAACTATTTTCAGTTTCAGTGTTCTAGACAACTGCTTAGAAGAACCCATGGTGCTGATTGTTGGGGCAAGGTCAGATTTTTTCTGGGCATTTAAAACCTTTGAGATTGACATCACCTGGTCTGTCCAGACGATGATTGCGAACAATTCATGACATTGTCTGGTCTTTCCAAAGGGGGAGGTGCATGCTATAAAATCTGCAGGGTGCCCAAATTTTTGCAGATGCTTTTTTCCCTTTTCTGTTATTTTCAGAGCATAAATGAAAGAAGATCTGACTTTTTTAAATATGCTATAAGAATGTCTAATCTGTAATTTGATGCTTTTTGGAGATATTTTCCATCTTTCCTTGGCTTCTTTTTGCACATTAAAATAAATTCTAACCAGGGGTACCCAAACTTTCAATCCCCACTGTATCTTGGTAACACCTGCCGTACAGAGCAGGGTGTTTCTATCTCCTCAAAGTATATCACATGTAGAGAATGCACTAAACCAAAATGGGTGTGCTTTTGCACAAAAGGTCATGGAATTCATTTACTTTCAATGAGAGTGCACTGTCCCTCATCAGGCTACTCCAACTGCCACATCATAGCTTACTAGAGATGGAAAAAAGTTTAAAACACTACTATACATCTGAGCTGAGACCATGAGATGAGTTTTCTCCAAACGGTGTTTAGTAGGCTTGTTATTATGTACTGAAAATGCCCAAATATTGTAACTGTCCTCTTAGCTTTTTGCCCCTTTTCTGCACATGCCTTGTTTGCCTCTTTGATGTTGTTTTTCACTTCAATGAGTGCTGTTTTTTTTTCCCATGTTTCTTCTCTCTGTAATAGATGACTGACTTTGAATCCCTCTACTGAGGGATTTCATATACCAAATTTACCCATTGAAATGAGACAGCAGGGTGAAATTTGTTTAGAAAAAAATTACAAAGTTATCCCAACTCTGATAAGGATACTGCAGACAAAAATCATGCCTTTGAATTGTGCTATTCAGTTGATGCACCTGAACTTTTGTTTAGGCTAGTTCTGTTAACTATATAGCAGTACAGTTTGGCAATACAGTTTTTATCCTGCCTTGTTATGAAAGTCTAGACCTTCATCCGTCAGCAGCATCTGTTTGATGGAACACTCATCTGGTCAAAGTACTGGTTGCCATCTTCTAACTGAGTCAATTTACTCACCAGGTTCCTTTCCAAGAGTTGGTAAGGTGCTGCTACACAGAACAGAACTGGTTGACAGCTAAGTTATGAGAGAAACATTAATGTAAGACGTGTTGTAATGCTGAATTGACAAGTTAAATAGTTTTTTGAGCATATCAACAATTATCAGAGTAAAAAAGCTACAGTAAGGTGCAGATAACTATTCTCTTTATTCTGTCATAATTGGACAGGATTCTGACATTTGTAAAAACACATAATACATTCCTGCAGTCCACACTAATGAAATATTATTGAATGTGAAGTATTCCACCTCATTACCTTGAAGATACCAACTCACCCACTTGCGAATGTCAGCTCCTTTACCAGGCAAATGATAATGGCCTGCTATTGCAATGTGGGTCTTCTCCATTAGATTCAGCAAAATTACTCCAATGAAACTTTGCAGACAACTTTGACAAGACTGTGCTTGCCCATGTATAATAACAACAACAACAATAATAATAATAATAATAATAATAATAATAATAATAATACTTTATTTATATCACCTTTCAAAAACCAGGTTTCCAAACTATCAGCATTAAAAACAAAACCAAAAAATCATATAAAAATAAAAGGGAATAACCAAAAAATAAATAGACAATTGTTGAACAAGGTTGAAGATTTAAGATAAAAGGTAAAGGAACGGCAAAATGAAATAGAAAATAAAAAATATAAACATAGGAATTATGCAATTTAAAACCAATAAGCTAAAAGGGACAGTAAAAAGACAACATCACATTAAAGTCAGTCTGTAGAAGTGGATTTTGAGAAGTGATTTAGAAGAAGTCACTGACCTTGCAAGCCTTATCTTCTTGAGAAGGTCGTTCCAAAGCTGAGGGGCTCTGAGAGCAAAAGTCAAGGGATCGTTAGTCTTTAGCCTTGTCTTTGGAATGACCAGAGGGGCTCCACCTGAGGTTCTCAGTCTTCGGGATGGCTCATAGGAGGTCCACAACTCTATTATGTAATTTGGGGCCAGACCCAGACATGCTTTAAAAGTGATCAGTAAAATGAAATCAAGTCTTGAAATCAATTCTAAAATGGACTGGCAGCCAGTGGAGGAAGGCTAGGATAGGAGTGATGTGACATCTGTTAAAACCAGTGAGAAGCCAAGCTGTTGCGTTCTAAACTAGTTGTAGGAGTGAAAGGAACTTGGGAGAGATGCAGGACAGAAGATTGTTGCAGTAGTCTAACCCGGAGAAAATGAAGGTATGGATCACCTTTTCGAGATCAGACTGTGGGAAAAGTGGTTTGAGTCCAGAGATCATATGCAATTGGATGAAGTATGATTGGACAATTTGTTTGACCTGTGGGTCACAGCTGAGGTTTCAGTTGAACATAATGCCTGGGTTTCTGGTAGTGAGTTTTTGATTGGTGGACAGAGGACCAAGACTGGTTGGTAACTGGGGATGTGAGGGGCTAAATAGTATGATTTTAGTTTTTATTATTATTTGTTATTCAGTTGAACAAAGTTTTGAGCCATCCAACAGCTTGCATCACTAATACAGTGAATGGCAGCAGCTAGGGTTCTTGGGTCAACAGGTCTCAATGGAAGATAAGAGCACAGCCAATGCAGTGCAGTGCCCCAGATGCCCACCCAGTATTGCAGACGGTTAATTAATGTTGTGGTCTACAGTGTCAAAGGCTGCACCGAGGTCTAAAGGGATTAAAATAGGACTCTTTCCACTGTCGGCCGATCAAAGGAGGTTATTGGTCGCCTTGAGGAAGGCAGTTTCTATACTATGTAGTGATCTGAAACCAGACTGAAATTTCTCAAAGAGATCATTTTGACACTTGAACTCTAAAAGCTGAGTAGATACAATGTAGCACAAGTCTCCATTTGGTATTACAGTGCTGCTTAAAAGTTTGTGACCTCTTTAGAATTTATCTATATTCAATGGAGTCAAATCAGGGCCAAATTTTCATTAATTTGGAAATTTCAATTTTTGGAAACTGTAAATGGAGAAGGTGAATCTGAAAACATGAAATCTGCAACAGAAAAAATAAGACTTCTTTTTACTTCAACTACGATGTTGTATATTATGTTCAACATTGAAATTTCAACTTTCAAGTTCAAATCTTTTTTAAAATTAATGAAACCTGCTTTATTTAAAAATATTATTAATAATATTTTTTTTAAAAAAGGAAGTCAAAGTCTGATCTTCACAATACATGTTTGTGGAAGTGTATGATGGTACTGAAGTTTTCTGAGGACCTCAGAAAAAGAGTTGTTGTTGTGCACCAGGCTGGAAAAAGTTACAAAACCATCTCTGAAGAGTTTGGACTCCACAGCTACACAGATTGCGCACAAATGGAGAAGATTCAAGACCACTGTTACCAACAAAGATCACTCCAAAAGCTACATGTGTAATAGTCTGAGAGCTCACAAAGGAACCCAGGGCAACCGCCGTGCAACTGAAGTCCTCTCTCACATTCTCTAATGTTGATGTTTATGAATTCACTATCAGGAGAATACAATTATGGTGTGTATGGCAGAGTGGCAAGGAGAAAACCACTGCTCTCCAAAAAGAACATTTTTTGCCAAACTGCAGTTTGCCAAACGTCATGTGGACAAGCCAGAAGACTATTGGAAAAATGTGTTGCGGACGAATGAGACCAAAATCATTCGGAGAAAGAAAACCACTGCATTTCAGCATCAGAACCTCAGGTGGTAGCATCCTTGTTTGGGCCTGTTTTTGCTGCATCTGGGTCAGGATGCAGCAAAAACAGGTTTGGAACAATGAATTCTGAGTTATACCAGTGAACTCGGAAAATGTCAGGACATCTGTCCTTGAGCTGAATCTCAGGAGAAACTGGGTCATGCAGCAAGACAATGACCCCAAGCACACAAGTGGTTCCACAAAACCATGGTCAAAGAAGAACAAAATTTATGTTTTGGAATGGTCACGTCAAATTCCAGACCTTAATCCAAATGTTGTGGAAGGACCTGAAACAAGCGCTTCATGTGAGGAAACCCATTAACATCTGAGAACTGAAGTGGTTCTGTTCTGAGGAATGATGAGAAAACAGCTTCTCCAAGCTGTTGTGGATGACTGATCAGGATTTAGTTGCTGTTATTGCTGCACAAGGGGGTAATACCAGATACTGAAGCAAAAGTTCACATACTTTTGCAACTCACAGATACGTACTAACAGTTCATTTTTAAAGAAATGCACAACTATAATATTTCTGTCTTTTTTTTTTTTTTTTTGATTGGGTTCATTTTTATGCAGAGATATCGAAAAAAGAGGTCACAAACTTTTAATTGCCATTGTATATTAAACATAGAATATTGGGGGTACAACCAAGGCAGAGAGTTACATTTTTCAAAGTACCATATTTCTGTTGTATCCTGCAGATGTCCACTTTTCTCTGTCAGTTTTTGACATCTCAAGATACTGGTCATGGAGTTTCAAATTCAGCACCTTTGGCACTGTTCCAAGATCCATTTTGTCAGTGCGAACAGCCTGACTGCTCCTCAACCTGCCTGCATTTGCCTTTTATCTGTTTCTAGCCCTCTCTTCTCCATCTTTATCTCAGTCTGACTTTGTCTGTCTCTGTCTCCATGCCTGTCATACAATCACCTCACAAAAAATAAATAAATAAGTAAGTAAAAAACACCCACTCAAATGCCACTTGGCCTCTATGACTCATTAACTATCCCTCTTTCACTATCACTGTAAAATTAGTCTTATGTGTATATAGACTGCAACAGCTTCAAGTGGTATTATCATTAGATAGTAGGCCAAGAATATCATTACAGCTGATTTGAAACTAGGAATACATTACCAGATTTCAAAATGGTGTGTGTAGTGAATCTGAAGTGTGCCACAAGCCTGAGCCTGAGACTACCCGGTATGTCATTTTCCACTTCCACTTGTGGGTTTATTTTGTTATATTTTGTGTTTTCAGGGGTTGATGCTTCACCTGTTGAGTGCCCGTTGAAAGGGCAATTTTGGCCTGAAAAGTAAATGGAAGAAATAGCTACAAACTGAAATACACAAATACATTTTTAACTTTGATTTTGCAAGCTCTTACAAGTGTTACTGCAATTTTATTTGCTGTTGTTTCTGAGGAAATGGTCACAATCCAGGGGTGGCAAAGCATGGGATTGACTTTGGAACTGCATCCATCACATATGGTGTGTTGATGCCAGGGCATGGGCAGCTCTCATTCAGTCAGTGTTTGTCCTCTGCTGCAAACTTTGTGTTAAGATGGCAAGCATTAAGTTGCATTCATGTGTTTGTAGGAATCAATGCTTCTAGCAGTTGGGGTAGAACAAAATGGACATAAATTAGCACATAAAAACTGCAAATGAAAGGGAATATTCACTGAGTCTGCTTCGTGAAAGTTCTGTACTGTTTTACAGCTGACTGATAATGCTGTGTTCTTTGCAGTATAGCCAATTCAGGTCCACAGTACAGACTACCGTATTATCCTACAAGGCTCAGTTTACATTGCAGCAGCATGTTTACTGAATATGTTTAACTTGGTGATCTGGAAGTACAACAACAGTCTTTGTGCTGTCCTCAGTCGGTTGCTCTGAGGACAAGTCTCACTTTACCTGACATCTTTTCATATTGTCAGAAACAGACAGCCATTTTCATAAACATATGCAGCAATTACAAAATCCATTAATATCCATCATGTTCTGCCATAAATCATATAGCTGGCCAGCCAGTCTGACTGTAATTATTGCTGAGAAAGAAGCAGAAGTCTGTGATTAGGTTTAGTCATTATTTCCCTCCATGTGATTAATCTCAGCTTTGAAATAATAAATGGGGAAAATGAACCAGTTTTATGTCAGTGCGTTTGTAATTGTGAATTTGAGCGTGACATATTATGAAGCCAAGTTTTGACAGAAATCTGTTTCTGTCAGTTTTCTCTCTCACTCCTCTAAGTCTGTGACAAATGCAATGATCAATGCTTTGACATGTTGTTGTTTGTATCAGACCATCTAAAAATATCATGATACCTACAAATGTCATATTGAAATCCAACCATTTCCCTGGGTCTCTGTTCACTCTAAAGTATTTAAACTACTTCTGCTGAATGTCAGAATAGGAAAAAAAATATTTTCCCATGAGGAAAAGACACAATACAAAACCTTTGGTTTAAGTAACATTCCTTTATTTTTACCTGCAAAGAAACATATTTCCACATTATAACACCAGTGTTGATTAGTTTCAATGCTTGTATACAAACCTCAACATATTCCCACTATAATTCCCTCAAACAGGGGACACTTTTATTTTCCACGAAGACAGCAAGTGCTTTGTTTGAATTACTCCTTAAAGATATTTTTTTCAGGTCTTTCTAAAATTATGCATGCTCTGGTGGATTGTATGTGCATCACATTTCGCCTTCAAGCTTCAGTGAGCAGGGGATATCTTAAATACTAATTGTTAAAGGTTCATATTCTTGTTACTTAGAACCAGGAAATCTCATTTAGGTGCCATGAACCCCATTCAATGAGATGTCCTAATTTAAATTCAGAATGTAGATTTGTCATCTTTGCAGACGGTTGTATACTTTAAATCTTATTGATCTCTTTGTTCAGCAATTTCTCTCCATTATGGAAATAATCAGATTTACTAAGGCTGCATATATGAGATTAAAAAATATCCCTCACCTTCCAACGGCAACACATGAGGCCTTTTTGTAAAACACTGGCTCTCAGACAACGCTGACTAATGTCTTCTGGCACACACAGTTTTAGGGAAATCAATTTTTGCACAATAACTAGCCCAGGCATGAATCTGCCCTGTGGAATGAAGGAAAGCATATTACTTCTAATGCAAACCCTATTATCAAAGACACACAGTCATACATTATTTAGTGAATGCCAGTTTCACAAGGCTGGTTCAAAAACAAATATGAATTATTCATCCATACCCATATTTTCTTTTCTTTTCTTTCTTTTTTTTTGCTTCTTTTTTGAATGTAATTAATATTAGGAACAATCAGCTCATCACAAATCAAACACTGTAGCTTTTAATCTATTACAACAAGTTTTTGAGATAGGAGACAATGATAGAATTTCATGACCATCATGCCTAATGGGTTTTCCAACAGTGGTGCTCATTTACAATGAAGGGGGAATCCTGCAGGTGTATTGATTCAAGTCCATGTTAAAGGTTTAGCTATTACTCTGCAGCTGAAAGGGGATCACCCTTTTTGCCCGCAGATCAATGAAGCGCCTGTAGCTATAATTACCATGCACTTGATGATGTTATTATTACTATAGAATGCACTGGTGAAATTGATTATGTAGTCCCATCAAATGCATGTCAGCACAGCCTGAAATATAACCACTCTATCCATCCCTAAATGCGCAGTAACAAACCGACACCTAAAATGCTCTGTTTTGTAATGTTATTTTATTTTTTATTATTATTATTAGGAAGTTATTATAATTTTGGAAGTCACAAAGCTCAACTGAGCATGCAGGTGACATAATGTTTGATTATATTCATTTTCTGGAATTAATTTCAGTAAAAACAGGTATTACTGTAAGCAGTCTCTGCAGCTGGCACTGCAACTGCTCATCAAATCTTTACAGCAACAAGCAGCTGTTTGCCAAATTGTCCCAACAGGCCACCCTTGATAATCGACAATCATAATCACAAGATGAGCTTTTAAAAAGCATTGGGATTTATAATACAAGGTTTGACTGGTTACAACTACTGATTTAACTAGCATCATAATTATTGAAATCGGAATATATATCATTTACAGTCATTTTAAGTTATTCGCTTTAAAGTCAGTACACTGACGTTATTATTGGAAATTTATCCAAATAAAGGAAAGGATTTATAACAACTGCCAGTGCTTTAATTTCTATTGAAACTGCTCTAACCGTTGTCTAAATGTCACAGGCCACAATCCAGATGCAGACTCATTCGCACAAGGCCTAAGGGGAGCGTGATAAAGGTTGCAAATGTCAATTATGTCTGATAAAGCTTAGAATGGCAGATTTCTGTTATCTCTGTTTAGTTTTTCCATTGAAACATATGGACAGAAAAATTTAACTGAACTGAACTGTCTAGTACACAACGGAAGCTACAAAATAGAAAAGATGTACAAATAAGAGTGTCTTTTCTCATCTCCTTTAAAATGTATTTACTTTGTGTTTATGTTTCTTTCATTTTATGTTTTAGTAAGTCTACCATTTGCAACTGCCCATTTCATGCACATCTTTGTAACTCACATACTTTATTTTTTAACAATTTCATTATTTTGTTGTAATTAAAAATTGTTAAAAATTAAATTCTTATAACAATACTAAAACAGGCTGCAGTTTTAACTCAAACGCTTTCAATACTTTAGCTTAAATAGGCACAGTATCTTCAGCGGAAATGAGACAACCTTGAAATCACAAACAAATCAATACACTCAGTAACATTCACAAAATGAGGTGAACTTGTAACATTGTGGTAAGTTGAATGTTTAGCACTTGATTCACACAAAGGGATGTTATGTCTTTTCAAGCCCACACTGTGGGAGCAGAGAGGTCCAGCATACAAATCATTTGCTGCTCTTGAAGCAGCTCTGATCCTCACAATGAAGGTGTTTTCACACCTAACCTGTTTGGTTTGGTCCAGCAGAACTCTAATCTAGTCTAGTTACCCAGTTAGTGCAGTCCGTTTGGCCTGTGTGAAGGCTGTCAGTCGAACCCCAAACAACCCAACCAAGATCACTGGAATAGGTGGGTCGCTGTCTCCTGTCAACAGACCCTGGAGAGGTTTGTTTGTGGTGTGAAATCTATCAACTAACCATAGTATTTTATGATAGCAGGTATGTCATTTTAACACAATTTCAACCTAAATTACTAATAAATACATCAACTTCAAGAAGCAATCTTATAACTGATTTGTATAAGCTATGCATAAATTTATGCATATTATGTGGTAATCTTGGTAACATATATGCACATCAGTGAGGGTATTTTCTCTGATGAATAGGTCAAAAGCTGTTAAAACTGCTGAGCTACTCTGTGTACTTTGTCATTTCATTAAGTTAATTAAAAAGTGTGACGGGGATCCCACAGTAATAAACCCTGAATCATTACTGTACAAGATGGTTCATTTTCTTCCTGTCGCTACCTGTTACTCATTATTCATAACATGCAGTAGATTTGCAGCTTAATAATATTTATAATCAGTTTTCTTTGTGAGCTCTTTATGACCCCAAAGAACATTAATATATACTATCAGAAACATTGAAGTTCTGCAGAAACAACTGTCAGATCAACAAGTTACCTTCCAGTCTGTATCTGGTTATCTCACTGATCTCACTGTTAAATGAGTAATTTAAATTTAATTAAATGAGTAATTTCAAGTATTAAACACCACAACAAGACTGAGAATTTACAGCACAAATTGAATGCTAATATCAACATGCTAAAATGTACACAATGACAATGCTAACATGCTTACACGCCCATAGTTCAGGTCATTTGGTGCGGACTAAGAAATTAAAAACCTGTTGCCTTTTAATTGTGGTTCAGTTTGTGAACTGTGTTCAGTTTGGCTTTTAACAAACAAAGAGCAGGAGCAATACTAAGAGCATTAGTATTATTAGTCTTCAAACAGACATTGTGTGCCAAAATATTACTGGGAGATAATTAGTGTGTGATCGCTATGTCACACAATTTTTAATGAGGAAATGCTGAAGTACACAGAAGGATACAAGAACAACTCAGAGCAGCTGTCTTTCATTTTCTGACTGATCAGTGAAAATCCAAGCACTCACTTGGCAACACACATACATGTTACCAAATAATTTTGCAAAAATATACATTATATATATATATTCAATCAAAAAATTCACATACTGATGCCAAGCAACTACATGTGTAGAATCACTATATTTTCAGTACCGATGTGTCTGTGATCACATCAAATTCTTAAATTTTATAAATCTATTATCTGTGAACAGTTTGTTGTCATCATTGTACCAAGAAATATTCATTCACTGCAGAAGAAGCAACACAAATCCCAATTTTGCCAGAAAACATACATCAATGCATTAAATATTCAATGATAACATTTGGTATACTGTGCTGCCTAGTAAGATATCCAACTTTACAAAAGTTGAACTTTCCTACAAAAAGAGAATTGCTTATCAGCATTGCCCTGTGCTACAATTCAATTATCTTTCATTCTCAGGCAACTTTCTTCAACAGATTAATCAACATTTAAACATTCCTTAACATTTTATTATAAAATAACAATATGCATAAGGGTATGTTGTTTTGCAGATGATGAAAATCCGTCCTTTTTTCTTGTAATACATATATATACATACATACTCACATATATATATGTAACATTCTTGAGTAATCGTGAAATCATCTCAAAGCCTGGTGGGCCCCGGGTCAGTTCTTAAATTGGCCAATGACTGGTTGAAGACTGGTAGAGGCCATGTTGCAATAATGCCACTGTCCAAAGGCTAAAGTGAGTGAGCTGATTATTAGGTGTGATACAGGAAGCGACACCAGCACATGATTTGCTGGTGGCAGCACTACTGCTTGGTAGCTTTGCTACATCAGAAATTTATGTGCCAGCCGGTTTATGCTACCACCTTGTTTTTTTAGTTAAAAGTGAGTCAGGCTACAAATTGGAGTGAAATGTAGCTGCAAGAGCAGGATGTGCCACAGCTTTGTAATACTGACTACTGAACAACAGTGCCGACAAATCTGCCTCTCCAGCAATACTTCACTGCTAGTTTATTTAAATGTTGTGCAGTGAACGAATTTCAATAAAACGTAATGCTTATAAAGCTGTCATAAAGAATGTTGTTTCACAAAGTAGTAGCAAATGAAGTTTATCTTTGTTACAAAGTACCTGAAAATCCTGAAGAGCTTTCTTCCTTTCCTCCGTTATTAGGTCAGAACGTGTTTGAATTATTCCTTGGATTCGGCCCTTTTGTTTTTACACAGAACACAGTTCTGAATATTAGAGTGTTTATATATTCCCTTTCATGATTTTGTGTGGGAGAATGCCTTGATCACATGCTAGTTAATGGGGAGGCCCTCCTTATTTATGGCATAAGATGCTGGTGCAGGAACAACACTGTGCTATTTATCCTTTTTTTTTCCTCTTTGTGTTGGTGAGCAATTAAAATAACTGGGTCACTGATTATTGAACTTGCGCTTGCACTAGCAGCAGATTGGTATGATACAATATTGGATCTTTCTTTTGATGGCTCACTGTGGAACAGGCTTCACATTTCTTGATGAACAAGGGGAAAAGGAATAAGGTGAGGAAAGCATGTGATCTTCTGTTTATTGCTGTCCTGATACTTCAACAAAATAAACGTCGGGAAGTATAGTCGACAGGTCACTGGTCTATTGCCCAATAAGTAGCATCAAAAAACAGGCTACATATCAAAAAATGAACGCATTTCTGGGCAATAAGCTGGATGATTGTGTCAAGCTGAAGAAGATGGTTTCTGATCAGCATGCAGAGCTGACATAAAAGCCATTTCATCTGAAGTGACTCATCTGAAGGAAAAAAAAGAGTACTCCTTCCATGCAAAACCAATCTGAATGATTACTCATATAATCTCACCCACAAACACCACACCAACATGAAATAAATAACACATGGACCCCAACAGTGACTGGAGTTTGAGAAGACTGACAGCCAGTGGGACCTGTAAAAACATCCCAAGGCAACATGGTTACCACCCCCATCACTGTATGTGCTGTCAGTGTGTCAGATTCATTCTCAGTGCCATCCAAATCAAATGTGAGCATCAGTTATGAGGGAGCATCAAACGTCCTCTCATTAATCTATTAACCTTTTGTTTGATGTTAAAAAATAATGGTCCTCCACGTCAGGGACTACACCAACGAGTCCCTGTTCACTATGAGAATATCACAATCTGTTGTTGATCTCTCTCAGTGTTCGGTGCCAAATAACTTTCATCCTGGTTTCCATCGCTGTTTGACATTTTTTTAACAGATGAAAACAAGTCAAATAAAAACTATTTTATAATAATCAAAACTTTGACAAAAGCTATTGACACACTGACACATCAGCGAATAAGAAACAGATGTTAGGGAAGTGAAGAAGAGATCCAATAAGATCTAATCACTGCGTGATAAAGGGGTTTTTATGGGTAGTACTGATCTGCTTGGAAAGTTAGTCTCATAAACTGTTCAGAAATTTCGGATACATGTTACACTTTATGTCAGGGAAAACAGAATCCTTTGTTAACTGCGTGGTGTAAAGCACCAGTAATAGTACAACATTCATGAGGTAAAATAGTGAAATTCCTACAAAGTCAAGCACACATTTAAATGTTTTTGTTCAAGCTAACATTATTTTATCAGCTCACTTGAGCTGATGTGTTTTCCATAACCTTGAAAAACAAACTAAAGGGAACCACCGCTGTTGTTCTGTACTAATTAGACAAGTGCAAGTGACTAAAGATAATAACTGGAAAAATTTCACTGTTGATATGCACCAAAAAGAATAAATATAGCTGTCAGACACATTAAATAAAAAAAAAATGTTGACACCGAAAATATGACAAAAACTAAAGAGCCTTTTATTCAAAAGACAATGACTAAAACTAAATCAAAACCGATGCTGCACAGAAGAACCTGATGAAAATATTATTAGAACCACAGATAGACGGATAGGTAATTCACTGCTTAAATGCTTAAAATCTCCAAGTTAAAAGCATATCCCCTAGATGCCTCAAGCCCAGGCAGCTTCTTCGCTGTTATCCAAACAAACAAGTGCTCACATCTCTTCTCAGCTTCCTGTCTCACAGCCTTGTTTCCTAGGCAACCATGTCAGATGAATTGAGAAGGGGACTGACGCCCTCCAGAGAGCCAATCCTCTCTCATCCAAAGTTTGTCTCACTTCAGGTCATGTGACACCTGTTCCCATGACAACCAGGTTGGAGGGCAGTCTGGATATCTCTTTGATCAAGGAAAAATACCACACATGCCAGCAAGCAACCTTGAAATCAAGGGGGGGAATGCAGGTATGCAATGGCTCTTTATGGAGATGTAATAACCTCATGTCAGAACATTCATAAAAGCCTTTGCTTTGTTCTAGCAAAGGATTAGAAGAAGTGTCGCTATATAATACATATTGCAACGTAAGAAGTTCAAGAAAACATTTCAGAAATCCTATAGTATAGCTATGATAACTTAAATTCAAGAAAAATGAAACACTGAATCATAATGCTAATGATCAACTGTTATGATTTTCTTCTTAAACAGTTGAATGATGTTTAAGAAATAACGTCAATTCATTGCTTAAAAGTGTACGAAGGCCAGGTAACATGATGCCAGTAGAATAAGTTCAAGATTGAGTGGATGCCTTTCTTGTCAGCTCACAGCAGCATTAATCACCAGCGGCAGAGTCACAAAACAGATTATATTTAGTGAGCAGGTGGCCTTAAAGCCTTAAAGGTCTTTTGGTCTATGATAAGCATTTGGCCTTTCTAAGCCTTTGAGCTCTCACAAACAAAGAACCTTCCCAAACCTCTGGGCTGAGGTAAATGGTTGACTTTTCCAAGCCTTTTAGTCTGCACAAAGCTGTTGGAAAGCGTCCATCAGATAAGAGGTTCCCATGGGCATCCTTTCAATAAAATATGTGACGGGCAACAAATTGGCTTCAGACACCTGTCGTAATACAGAAAGGCCAGTCATTTCTCTGCTCTACAGTTGTCTCGAAATAATGGTATTAGCAGTAAATTATTGAGTCAAGACAATGAAAGATGGTCACGTTAGACAAATGCATGTCAAATACAAATACATAAAGCCTGAGTTCTGTGCAGTTGCATCACACGCTGAAAAATACATCTGGTATATTGAAACAAAAGGAAAGATCACTGCAAGAGTGTTTTGCGAGTAAGGTCAAAAGAAAGCAAATGCAACAGGGTTACATTTCAGCTGCAGTATTTTCAAACAAGGAAACACTCTTTGATCTTTAGCACAGCTCTGACCTGAAGACAGGCAAAATAAAAAGTCATGAGCAAAGTGCAAATTCTAATTAAATCAAGACCACAAAAACTCCTACAAAGGTCTGAAAGAAATTGGACTTTCCTTTAAAACCATCCATATTTAAAGTCCCAATAAACAGAGATGTTAAATTGAATTTTAAGCAGCCTGAGGCAAGGCTATGCAAGATTAGGTCGGGTATATTCTGGCCTGTGCCTTTGGCCAATTTATCAAGTAGTGTGCCTGAACTTTGAGATAAAATGACCACTAATTTGCTGCAGTCTAACTTGTTGATAGCACTTCCTTTATTAATTCATTGTGAGAGGAATATTTCATTAAAAATTCAACACTAATTTCATGACACGTGGCATTTCAATTACGTGGAATGCCAAAAGGTTAGTAATGGAATGCCATTAATGAAATAATATTTGATGTCTTTTTTTTTTTTTTTTTTTTTTTTTTTTTTGCACACAAATTTTCAATGATGAGAAAAATTAAAAAGTCGACAACTGTACACACACTGGAGAGTGACTAATAGTTGGCCTGCTACAAAGGCTTTTGTCAGAACTCATCAATGTAGATGAGTGTTCAGGTGGGGACTGGAGAGGGGAAAAGTTAAACGGCAGAGAGGGAAGGTGGAGGTTGGATATCATCAGTCCTGTGTTGGTGTTGTCAGCATCCACCTTTGAAGGTCTGAATCATACTATCGGTCTCAAGCTTTGTGGTACACAGTGGTGTTATGGGACAGGATGGGACAAGGCTAGCAAGTTAGCATGCTAACTCCTGGAGATATCTCTGTAACACAATACATATGTCTGACATAACATGGAAAACTCTAATTTCTTCACATTCTGATGGCAATTTCAGTCATCAATGTATACACAATTTTTACTTACTCTCTTGTCTTCATGACAAGAAAGCTAATAGGTTATAATCAAAATATGGCACAATATTGTACCCCACCCCAGAAGCTACTCCTTAACACAAATTTTCCATGCACTGACAGCTGACCAAATAGCCAGTCCCAGCAAGCTTGTTACAATGATCAGATATATACAGTATGTACCACATATACTGCACTCACATACACGCACTCACATACACACACTCTCACACACACAAACACACACAGACATATATAAAATGTGTCACACAAAAGACCTACTTTCTGGATAAACTTTTAATCTTTCCATTTTCTTTGAGCTGGCAGCACCAACGCTGGCCTTCAGTACCTGCAATGATAAATACTGGTCCCCTGGGCAGCACAACCTGATACCCTGCTGTACTAAAACAGTACTGCTGGCCGCTTGTCACACAGTTCATCTGCTGAAAGAGCTGACCACAAGGCTATTGTGAGAAGGATGGAGCTCTAATGCTGAATTAATTTTGAACTCGGCAGTTCGCTGCTACAAGATAGGAGCACAGTAGAGCAACCAGTAGTGAGAATGATGCTAAGGAAAAAAGGCTCATTAGCTCAGACACTTTTAAGCAGGTTTAACAACAACATAATTGCAGCATAAAATCTACAGCATTTCCCAAGTCATTTTAAACAAAGAGGATTACAGTGACCATAAAGAACAAGTTGTCTCAAATGTCTACTGACACAATGTGTACAGTGTAAAAGGATTGCTAGTGCCCACTTACACATTGTATTTCACTTTATATTACTATTTTATATTTATCTTATACATTTATATTCCTGTATTTTAACATGATACATATGAGAGCAAACTAGGGTCAAAAGACCTCAGAAGCTCAGTTTTCAGTAAGATTTGCTTCTGGAAAACACTGACCAAATCAATTCATCCCACTGGGTTCAAATTAAAGCTCTGAACCCCATAAACAACTAACACACAAACTGAAGCATGAGTCAGTTAGTAACTGCACTGCCTGTGTCTCATTTCACCTTTATCTGAACCTGATTTTGTCAGGCTCCATCTGCGTGTGAGCGTATGCGTGAACAGCTGAGCACAAAAATATTGTGGAGCAATACGGACAGGGGCTCTGCATCGGTCCTGATGAGCAGGTTGGCACCTCGCATGGCAGCCTCTGGCATCAGTGTAGGAATTTGTGTGTGAATCGGTGAACATGTAATTGGACATTTTTGCATCATAAGGTGCCATGATTTTTCAATTTGGAAATTAAAAGCAAAAATGAGTGCTGCTTTCATCTAATCAGGTATAAAAGGTTTCAAATTAACATCTGAGTGAAGCAAAGAATTGTCACTCTATTTTACAGCCTCAGTGACCTGTCCTGTGCAGTTCATCCTGTGGCTCTCCACACAGAAATCAGAAAAACAAAATTGTGGGCTCCTTCCACTGTAAGGCTGAGAGGAAGCAGTAAAATAGTCGAAATGCCGAACAAGTGACTGCTATTACCCTTAAATGTGTTCTGACATTTCAGCATCTCGAATGACATCAGCTTCGTCAAACCTGGCAGTCTGGAGCTGTGAAATGAGCTCACCATTCCAGTTTTCTGACCACCTTTCGTGGTAGGAAAAATATAATACACTAGCTCTAGTTCTTAAAAACAAACATTAAAAACAATAAAGATATAAAGATAGTTTCAAAACAATAAAGATATATATATATATATATATATATATATGTAAAACATGGGAAGTCCTTTTTTGCCTTCTACCTCAGCCTGAAAAGTTTAATTTGATGATCAGCTGTTGTGTCAGTGATATTTTCTGTTGTTCACCACCAGGCTTGTTGTAAATTTGAGACCATGATACAGATCTGTTCATAATGGTACGGACGGTCAGATACGGACCATGTGCAAAGAAGAATGTGAGCAGTCCTTTGCACAGAAAAGACAAAAAAGTCACTGTAACCATGTAGCAAATTTTATCTTCCCTCTTCCTCACACTTCATTACTTTTGTAGCTGAGTATTAACCTCTATTGTTTAAAAATGAAGAAACTATATGGTCTATAATATGTGGTCCATAACCCGACATTTAAGGTTATTGCGTATGGTTACTCAACGCCACTAAAACTCCAAATGTTTTACAGTAATATTACTTTTGTTTTATTCAGCAGACAGCATTCTCTAGAACAACTGTTCCCAGAAAAAGCTTACAAGAAAAGGAGTTCTCATTGCTCTCTGACAATGTTAAAACTACATTTGGATGACATTTCTACAACTAAACCAGCATTATATGTGTAATGGGTCCATAATCCATTTATATGAAGCTATTTCTCTTATTTAAAACTGCTGCACTTACAACAAATATAAAATGCAAAGGTCCTAAGAAAGCAGTAGGTGCCAAAAGCAATAAGATGATACTTGGGTGAGAAGGAAACAAGCTTAAGACTATGCAGCTAAACTCGCAGCTCTGTGAGACTTTATGGTGCTTTGAGCTAAATGCTGACGCTAAATGTAAATCTAAATACTCTCATGGACAGTGCTGATGATGTTTAGAAAATATGATGAATACCTTAGATATAATGTCCTGCTGAGGCTCATGGAAATGTCTTTTTTGTGTGTTTGAAGTCATACTTCAATGTGTTAGACAAATTGAGATGTTAAATTAATGTTTGCACTAGGGGAGATGTTATTAGGAAAGACCATGAATGTCAAGGCAATCCATCCAATAGCTGTTGAGATATATCAGTCTGGACCACAGTGGTAGACAGACTGATGAAACAACATTGCCACCACACAGCTATGCTACTAGCTATAAATGGACCTATGATGGAAACACCACTGATCATGGATCAGGTTGAACAGGAAATTGGTTGTCTTGATCAGGCTTCAACTGGAAAAACAAGGTTTTTTCCAGCTTATTATAAAGGCATTATAATACCACTGTGATTTCCCAAGTAAGAAAGTATGATTACAAGTACATGATATTTAACAGATGTAAGAGTGGTATCAATCCCCTTTTTCACCTCCTGCATGATAGCAATTGTATTTTTGAAGCTTTTTTTTTTTTTTCAGAATTACTCTGCAATTGAAAAGACACTATAGTAATAAAGCCCATTTGTACTGTATGTATTGCCTTACTGGCGAGTGCTGCAGTAATTTCACTTTTTATCATCAGTCACTAAGGCAGGGAATTCAGTTCCTTTGTGACAGAAAACCCAAATGGTGCCAGTAATATTATGTTATGAGCCATAAGATGATTGTTGTTGAGTCACAAAATGGCTCACAGTTTTAGTGGGAATGGTAATTTTGGCACTTCATTTTCTACGAACGATATAAAATGATGATGATGTGAATTTTGTTGTACCAAACAAGCATGTTCCCCATCATCTGGAGGGCATCTCTGTAGCACCACAATGCTTTATTTATAATGTTGTGTTGTGACACATTTTACTGATTTAAAAAATTGCAGCTACTGCAATTTGGATATTGCACTTAGCCATATTGCAGTTTAGATAGCATTAAAATTAATTGTTCAGCCCTAATTCAAATAAAAAAAAAAACAATAAGTGCAGACTGTTTGGTGCCATAAGTGATCACAGTCATCCATTTCAGGCTGCTGGTTGAACTCTTTTCTCAATACTTAGAGTTTTGTACTGTAATAACATTAGTTTGTGCAAACCATTAAATTCCAATTTTTTTTAAATGACTTATGGATAGACGGTTTTCCCTCTGCAGTTCTCTCCCTTAGGACAGTTCTGATACTCTGCAAAAAGGGTCACAAAAGGCTATAAAAAATATAATGTTTACAAGGCTGGTACCGCCCTTGACAAAGAAAGGGAAATTACTCTGTGTTTCAAGTGTGTTGGAACATTTTGAAGTGATCTTGTGTTATTTTTAAACTCAATCTCCATGATATAAAGCTAAAAAAAATGTATCCCATAACCATAAATCAAAACCTAAGATTGGAACCTGTTATAATGGATTCACATGGTATTTTAACAGAAGGTTTATACAAAGCTAAAAAGGCCAGATTTCATCTTTAGGAGAAGAGGCCAGTTACCTACTTGATGTAGATATGTAGGTAATTTTTTTGCCCATAACAATCACATGAAGGGACTTTTTAGCCTCCTATATTAACTTGTCCACTGTTGCTTAATTAGATACATCTCAATATATGCTCCAGCCTTGTCAGGTGTAGGTAAGTCTTGGGTGTAGAAAAATGGAAATCCTAAGTTGGGACACAGTTAATATTATAAACACCATCAAATCAGGACTTATACAAGTGATTCACATTTGTCCATCCTATAAGAAAAGCCTCAAGCACAACCATCAACCAGGAAACCAGGCCAGGGAGAGTTCAGCCATTAAAAAGACCAATGAGCAGCCAGAGGCCTCAGATTGAAGCTCCTCTGACATCCAGTATCTCCACTGAAATAACAATGAACAAGGTGCTGACTCCTTACCACCTGCCGAGTAGCAGCTCTATCTGAAGATAGACTCAGTGTACCCTAAATCAAAAGCACCAGCTTTTTTTTCAGGTCTATGTTTTTTCCTGGTCACTGAAGAAGAAAGGGTGATTGTTGGGAGGAGGGACTGAAATGTGACCTTTCCGTGATTCCTCCAGTGTCAACAGTGTTTCCCTTGCTCTCTCCCATATTTGTTATGTGCCATGCAGCACGATGCTGCCGTTGCATGCTGCATGCTGCTGAAGATAGGCTCTTCATCTAAAATTCTGCTAAGGTGACTCTACCAATAACTAGAGTGTTCATCAAAAACTGTTCAACCAATTGCAGGAAAATGTAAGGACAGGTTTCTGATATTCTGATTCCAAAGTGTTATTAGGAATGACTAATACTACTTTAAAAAGCACAAGTTCCATCCAATTCACAAATCAGACTAAAACATGCTCACAATAACTATCATAGTGTCTTTGACCATCTTCATCTGACAAGACAACATCAGAAGAGTATGGTTAAGTCCTGGACATTGAAGTGCTAGAAGCGAAAGCAGTCGAATACCTTCATGTCTTTGAGGATGTTTCACCTCTCAGAAAAAGACTTTTGGATGAGAGGTGAAACATCTTCAACAACCACAAGATATCCAGTTGCCTTTGCTTCTAGCACTTCAACTACTATGACCCGGATGACTAAGAACCTACATCGACTTAAATCCTGGACATTCAGTAAGAGCCTTTGGTATGCAGAGAGTTATGACCAGATCATTGAGAAGAAACAGCTACTTTTGCATTTACATCCTTGGTATATTACACTGGAACTCATCAGTGTTGATGTAAAATCAATCATGGTTTAAAGTCGAGTTTTGATGGTAATGCATTATGTTAAAGGTGGAGGTAATTTCAGCTTCATTTTATGGTAATTGCTTATGGTGATTTAAGATGTTCACTAAAACTACCAAATATATTAAAGCATTATTTATTATTCTAACATCACCTCATTGTGATGACCTTACTGTTATACAAGTATTACTTGCACTTTCCATCAGAGTATGATCCTAACTATTACATCACTACTTACTTGGCAGTTATGAAGATGTTTTACTAATACAGTCCTATGTGCCTTTGTGAATACTGTACTGTAATAACCCAACATTACCATTACCAATACACATGTTCAGCCCAGTTAGTAACAGATATTTGTCATGGGTAGTTACTCTTTAATACCTACTATCCAGTATAAAGTGCTAATTTTATGAGAGAAATAATTATACTTCTTCCAAGGGTATGACTGAACTCCAGAGTAATCAGTGGTAAACCAGTGAATTACCAATTTGTTGTTTTATGCAGCACACAATACCAGACTGCAGCACAAATCAATATCTGTTGGTTTTCTTTTATTTTCTAATTTGAAAATTGTCATTCATTTTACATTAGTCGGTGATAGAATGTTAAAAGAATAGACTTAAAGATCTGCTTTTAAAAGAACACACACAAAAAAAAAAAAAAAAAAAAATCAGTGAGGCTCCTGCTGGTTCCAAAGTCTCTTCAAAATGCTTTAGCCATCTACGAATGAATACAATGTACTTCTTAATCTAAAATAAATTCTAAGGGTGTGTTAAATTACAGTGCTATTTGGAAACAGCTCTTGAGCTTAAGTAGATCCTTAAGATGGATTTTACAGTCAGTTTCACGAGGGGAAGCAAACCAACACTTGGGGGAAAGTTGACTGTTTAGCTCTCACAGTTTGACTGGGTGGCAGGAAGAACCCAGGCTGTGTGTGATTCACACATCACTATCACATGAATGTATAAGACGACAGAGGAGTCTCATTCGTGTGAAACTAAACAGTAATACCAAGAGGCTTCTACAGCAGTCAGCCCATACTGATACTCGTACTTCATTTCTGAGTCTATAGATGGGATTATTTTTGTAGTGCTTTTCTATTCTTATCAATCACACCATTCACTTTACAACACAAGTCAGCATTCGCTCATTTACTGATGAAGCAACCATGCAAGGTATGCACACACACACACACACACACACACTGACAAAAGAACCTTTTGGAGCAATTCATCTTGCCCAAGGACACTTTGACATATTGACACAGAAAACACATCACAGCAGATATACTACTTAGGCCACGAAGACAGTAAGACATTTAATGCTAAATACTACGCTGCCTTAAAAGTTTGGCCAAATTTGACTGGTAACCTGCCTTACAGAAAACTTGCATCACACATGAGCATTTCCTGCAGTCCATCTCCCACAATGTTGTCATGTGCATGTTCATATCTAAACAAACCAATCCAATGATGCGTGACGTATAAAGGTCCTGGAAGAGAGAGAAGCGGTTCTTTGCCGATATGTAGCCTTTGTTTGCGAAAAGAGTTAGTAGATTTAGGAAGCATTAAGAAGAAGCAAAATTCAGATATTTATAGGTACCTGATACTTGGCATTTTGGATTCGGTTCTCATTTGGAAAGAAATTTCAGTTCTCAACCCTAGTGCTAACCAATAGGTCAGACTGTGTGAACATCTCCAAGTGGAACTGTTATTTTGGTTCACGTGGGGGCAGTACAGTAAAATGCAAAAGGGTTGGTGGAGTGAAATATAAACCGAAGAGTGTGGTGGTTAATAATTACACTGTCAGCCAGTCAGTGACACATGAGAACAACAGCTCAGGACGCAGATGGCCTGAGGTTTGTGGGGTTTTTTTTTAATGCAGTTTATACATATATAATCATGTTAATCCAACACTATTTCAGTTCTAATTCTACATGGTCCCATATATTGTCAAATGTACCACAACAGTGTTTGCACTGTTACTGACCCATCTAATGTGTCAAGGTGTACTGGGTTATTTTGTAGCAGCCTGGTGTTATTTGCATGTGATTTAATGAAGGTAAAACACAGTGGACATTTGTGTGTAATGGCACTGTGCTCTGGTGCGGCACTTCTTCAATCAGAGGGTGCAGAATTATCAACAAGTCTGTCATGCTGCCTTCAGAGGGCTGCAGGATTTAATGAATTGATGGAGAAGCTCTTCATACAGTGTAAAACAGCTGTGGACAATATATAGAAAATATCACTCATATTTATTTATTTATTTATTTTAGATCAGTGCAGAATGACTTACTGACATTCCTGTTTCAACCATATTAAATGTTAATTTCTGATGCATATTTAAAAACATCTGCTGGTTGGAGTGATGAAATAAAAGAGTTTCCTTACATTTTGAGCATCATTCTGTTATTGCTGCCTATTTCCTTCAGGGCCTAGTTTGCTGCTGTAATAAAATGACCAGACGGGAAGCACAGTCAGATGTGGTTCTAAGACATCTCATCTCAATGCAAAGGCTCATTTTCTGTCCAAATATCAACAGTTTTGAGTGGCCTGAACTGAATCAATGTCCCACCTGTGTGAGTCTCTCCTCCCACCAGCGCACCTGGTGCTGGGTACCAAAATGACACACAAATGGGTACAGTTGGGTCAGATTATTATAACATGTAGTCACTCACTGAATACAAATTACATGGCAATTTTTGTAATTTATAATGTATCTATCTAATATGAATACTTTTTAATTACTTCAAAAGTAAATATGTTAAATATTGTACTTTGTAAAAAAAAAACAAAAAAAAACTGATGCAACCATAAAAATTTGTGTTAAAAAAATCAAATTATTTTTGCAAAAAATAGTACAAACTTCAGACTACATTGTACTGTGTGTACTCACATGGAAGGTTTTTGTTGCAGCTGTTTTTTGCTCTTGTAACACAGTAACAGGAGTATGTTCGTTTCATTAAGAGGAATGGAAACTTCATTGTTATTATCAACATCTTGACACTGACTTATTTATAGCAATGAAAAAAGATTCATAATGTTAAAATTGCCATATTTTAAAGACACAATCAAAAATGTAATCAAGTAATCGACAAGGTGACTATTACCTATTGACAGAATGTTTCAAATGTAATCTGGGCTGACTACTTCATTTGTAATATAATTACACATAATCCATTACAACTCAACTCTGCAGTCAGACAATGCAAATTTTAAGTTCACACATACAGTCAGAGTGCTGCTTGCAGAGTGAACTTCAGAGTGAAATTCATTCTCTGCAGTAATCAATCAATTCTGTTGTTATGTGTTGACTTTAAGAGATTACTATTTTTTCATGGTAATGTTTTATTTCTCAGTGTTTTTCTCAAGCCAGACAAGGCACAAGTTGAGGCTGTAGTCACTGAAATGGCAGCTCTGCAGCAGTAATGATTGCACGATTTTACATTTGCCTGAGCTCACATAGGAAAGCCAACTTATGTATCTATGACAAACACTGGAAATGATATGTAGTTTCATTTTACCACTGTTAATAGTTTTAAACAGTTTATTTATTTATTTTTAATCTTTTGGGGTCTTAACGTCTCGTCAGGTCTTTCCCACCACTTACCTCTTAAGCTATCAGTAAGCATGAAAATCATATGCAATTCAGTTTTCTGTTTAGAATGTGGCAATGAATATTCATAAGCTGGTACAGTAGTTTGTATATAAACAGATACTTGCTTTACAAGCTCAACGTGCCATGCTCTACACATCCCCTAGCAACTGGAATCCCCCTGGCAGGCACTAACTGTGGTGTCAACAAGCAGCTACTGATTGCCAGTTTGGTACAGATACTGATATTGTCTGCCCATAGCAAGGTTCTGCACATGAGGAGACATTTGGATGCAGGCAGGCATACAGAAGGAGTCCCACTGCAGGGGGGGAAATATTTTGCAAAGGGCTCCAGTATTCTACAAATATTTAAAATAATACAATGTCCATCTCTCTTGCTCCATGTTTCTTTTTTTCCTTCTGTCTCACACATGCACTGCATTTTACCATGGTCCCACAGGCCTGCTGGTGTATAAATGTGAATTAAGCATCAACCTGCAAACGGACAAAAGTCAATGTAGCATGTATAAAACTGTGTACTACTGCATAATACCACTGTATCGGTACTGAAACTGTTATTGATACACTGACTTTTCTATCATTAGCAGACCATATCTTGCAGAGGATCCATTTTACAGAAAGATGCACAGGGAGGTGGGTGTATAATCTGATGAAGATACCAGAAAATGCAGATGTAGTATCAGATGTCACTTAAAGGTTTCTGGAAGGATGTTTTCCAGCCTATAATTAGGTTTACCGCGCTCATTTAGAACCCAGATAACAAAATTTGCGAAAAGAGATGAAAGCAGGATGGTAAAGAGGTAGAAAAAGGTGACTACAATATGTCAGTCAAGTCCATCAAACAAACTTCCCAAACATACTTTGCTTCAAGGCTTAATACCTAATAAAACACACAGTTCTGCAAATGACCACAAAGAAAATGCACAAGTAATTTGTTAAATGAGTGAACCCAGAACACATTTTCTGGAACTGCTTATGTGTGTTGGTATGGGTGCTGCACTTGGGACAACAACAAAATGAGCTGGGTGTGGGGACAAGAGTTCATTGGGATGGATGGGGCTGCAGGACCTGGTTAAAATGCTCAAATGGGATTTAATGACCCCAAATTTGTCCAGCTGCCAATGGGGAGGGATGGTTGGCAGTGATTTGAAAAGAGGAATGAGATTTAGAAGGAGAAGTTGTGAGCTGTGGGCTGGAAATAAAGCCTGCATGAGCTCAGGTAAGTCAGGAAACTTTCTCATATAGGGACAAAAACAAAACGGAGATTTAGAGAGATTAGGAACCAAAGAGGGAGGCAAAATGGGATTTGGAGTAAGGGTAAGAGCTTGAGGTGCTGAATTAATGGATAGTGGAAATGCAACATCACCAGGGGAGACCAAAGATTTAGCAATTTCATAGGGGTTGAGAATAAACCAGTGTTCATATTACAGTAAATGTTACCCATGAAGTAAATTTAAATAGTGGGATCAGACAAATCTGTGTCTGGTGATCAGAATATTACACCCATTCAAAAAACTCAATAAAGGATGTTCTCTATGCAGAAACTGACAAGGAAGAACATCTGTCAAGAAACTCTGCTTCATTTTGCTAACACAGTAATTACAGACTTACACTCCAACTTCTGCAACGCTAAGTACTGTAGCTCTAATATGTTGCCTCAGCTGCTGAGCAGAACACTTCCTTTCTGCAGCCCTCCATCAGCGAACAGGAAGGAATGATGCCAGAGTGAGAAAAGGGTCAGGAAGAGCTGTCACCATTCATGTCCACCCTAGATACTATCTGTACCAGAGATTTTCCTCTGGGACCGAGGTCACACATCACCTCAACAGTTTGTTCCCATGAGATGTCACACTTACTAAAACTCACCTGTAAACCCCTGCAATCTCTTTCTCCCCTGAGTCTCTAACTCTGTCTTACACCTAAAGACTTTCTTTTTTTTTTACCATGTTTTCAGTTTTACACTTTTTTGGAGATACTTCCAAAACTTAGGCATATTAAGATACTAACGTGCATGAACTGTGAACACCTGAACCTTCACTAGATGGTGTGAAATGCAAAACAGCACTGATGTTCGTTTATGTCACACATCTCAATGTGAGAATGCACTGCATGAAGCACTTTTGAAGCAATGACAGCCATGCAATGTAACAGTGAAAAGGGATTGTTTTGCATTCTTGTATTGTGAGGCAAAATCTGTCATTATTTGAAGCCTATAATTCCATCCATAAAGACCGAAATTGCTATACTGCAACTAATCTCTAAAAATTCTGCTAATCTTGAAACGCTTATTGTACTGTCAAAGTTATTCCACCTAAAACCATGTACTAAAACAGGAATTTCACTTTAATCATTTATCACTTTGAAATCCACACATTTATTTGTGTACTTTTTTACTTAAAAACCTTTTGACCTAAAAAGTTAAAATACATACAGTACGAGACAATATTTTTCATTAGGTTAATCACAATATATTTTCAGTGCTGAAGGTAATGCTACACACGACACTAATATTGTACACATTTAGTAAGTGAATATTAGCATCACAGCACAATGTCAGCATGAATAACTGGCATGATGGAAGAAGACATGAAGTGCATCCATGTACAAATGCAGTTTGATACACTTCACGTCATACCATCATACTGACTTAGATGGACTATCACCACCGTGTTCCATCTAGTTCCCCATTCTTCTGAACTGACAGGCATCGGTAACAACTGCTGCGGGTAACGGAGGGATTTAGTATAAATTGTAAATTTGCAAACAAGATGAATATGAAACCTGTTTTTTATTCTTCTGATAAATCCAAATTACTGTGAACAAACATGAATAATCATATTCTGTGGCAATGCAAAAGGGCTAAAGTACATGGGTTCTGCCAGGGGGATGACAGGCTTCATCAGGTGCCATACTAGAAAAAAATTAGGAAATAGATTCATTTTCACTCCCTTGTATCTATGTCAAAATGGTGGTAAGGTTGATTTATTTTAGGATAATACATCTTGTTTTGTTTTTTTTTCTATTGATCACAAGTGGGATTTGCAGATGAGCCCACCACTGTAAGATGTTTAGCTGTACGTTTATGCCCATGGGATGTTTAGAAGGTGTTTTGGGAATGTTATGTAAGAATCTCCAGCTAGCTCCCCACATTTGTCCCTCAAGAGTAAATATATGATTTTGTGTGCATGCATCTATTTTTCCTCTTTGCTCGCTAGAAATAAAGCTGTATTGGCTTAATAAATTCTTAATAAATTCAAGTATTTTACTTTTTATAAATATTTTGTCTAACAATGTAAGGTGAAAGTCTCTCTTTATTTTTTACTGTGAAGTAGATGATCAAGTCCCATTTCAATGAGCAATCACCAAATTTTATGCTGCATAAAACACACCCCAACAAAACACAAAGGCTGAGAAATGAACGTTCTTCTGAAGTGCCCATGTAATTTGTAATGTATTCTTTGCTGTGAAAACATATCTACCAGGACAGAAACAAATAACATCCCGATGTACTGACAAGTAGAAATAGAGGAACCCCAATCGGGGCTGGTGTATTTTAACAGCATCACAGCAGCCTTGTCTTTGCTCTTGCACTTTGTAAGGAAATTGCAGGAGATTGTGCTGCAAGGATGTCTTTAGAACACTGAAAACTAAAGCAAACAAGTATGATTATAATCAACTTCAAAAATGGCAGCTGGTGTAAAGCAGCACATAGATTAAGTACAGTAGAGGCAATCAGTATAGCAATCAACTGGGATTAAACTGAAATAAACCACTTGAAAAGAAGGTAGAAAAAAATATATATTCTTGTCTTTTTATTTATCAAACTGCCATGCATGTGCTTACTTTAAGGTAATCAAATATCTGAACACATGAAATGTTTGAAAAAACTAAAACACTTGAAATAAAAAATGTATCTCAAACATTAGCATCCTAGCATCCGTGCTTTGACAAAATGCTATGTACTGTATATCTATTCTTTTACCACCAGCAAACTTTTGGCATATGGTACCTCTTACATGTCATCTTCTCTTCATCTTAACCCTTTTTTTCCCTAACAAAAATGATGTTTTACCAAATCACAAAGGTGGACGTAAAGTCAAAATTTCATGAATACTGGTTGATCCTACTCTGTATATTACCTTCTGATTTCCCTCCTAACCATCATAGCTATAATTGGGTTGCTGACATCTACCTGAACGAGATAATTCTAGACACTCAAACAGACTTAACACACCACCAACCCCAACCCTTCCCCCCGCCCTTCCTGACACTCACACCAACACTTAGCAGGGAGATGCTATCGTCGGTGCTCATACCCTTGTCAATATGACAAACAAGGAAACTTAATGCCTCTTCACGATAAGCTTTATATCAGCATAGTGATGTGTCAAACGGATGTGTGGTTTCTACACGTGAAGGATCCGAGGTTGTGAATGTTAATGCTGTTTCCCTTAAAAATGCAGATATTTAGAAATAAATGTCTGCAGATGTGCTCTCATTTCTCTCTCTCTCTCCACTGCAGAGACTATATCTCCTTCCCGAAAACTCCTGTGTAACATCCTATATTTCATGGTCTCATGGGCTGTATATCACACATAGGAAATATACAATTTAGGGTAAACAGTTGTTCCACCAGCTGTCTCCTATTTTTCCTCACCGTCAGCATACATTCAATTAAGCACACACCGACAGAAATGTGATCCTTACTGTTAAGAATTGGTTGTGTAATGAGGAAGTTATGAATAATACAGTAACCAAGTAATAACGTAGTCATTATTAAGCCCTAATGCCCATTAGGAGCTGCTCTTAGCTCCAGCACGGCGTAATGCTGCAATGCTGATCACAAAGGCTCAGAAGCAGAGAGCAAATGTTGTTCTGCCCTGCTTTATTCTTTATCCTTATGTGCCTTCTTCTTTTATCCAATTCTTTCCGTTTTATCACTGACTGGTGACGATTTATATCACTTATATTCATATCCAGTTATTCGTTTCGTTGTTCCAGGTATATGCCTTGATAAACGATGCACATACACTCAATGTTTTTGTAGTCATGTTTCTTTTTTCACTTTTTAAATACAACCAAATACATAGTATAAATTGTGTACAGAACCATCACACACACACAAACATAATGCTACAAGAATTCTCAATAAGTGTGCTTTCTAAATGAAAAGGCATTCTTTGACATGCAGTTTCTTTGATATTTGACATGAAGCAGAAGGAATAAAAGCTGCTCACTTCAATAAATATCTTCCTTAAGCATGAAGGAAAACAGGACTGGCTTTCAGAACTTTTCCAAGAGCTGTGTGGAAATGTGGAACAACTATTGATGACAAATGTAGTTTCTGACCTCTCAGATTGATACGTGACTTCACAGCATTCAGGTCTGCTGCCATGGATACGAGATATGGCATCTAACCAGAGATCAATATAATCCAGGACCCACAGCCCAGTCAGTCATTAATCTTAACATCAAGCCTGTCAGTCGCTATACAACCTAAGAGCGACATTATCCAATGAGGCACGCCCCAAACAGAACCATAATGATAGCGCAAAAGCAAGTAGACATATTCCTCCCACCTTCTTATGCAAGATTCATTTACATTACAGAGGCTGCGGTATAAATCATTTCAGTAAAATATTTTCAGTTTTATACTTACATCCATGGTTGTGCAGATTTTTTTGTCCTGTTCCCTCTGTCAAAGACTGCATACAGGCAAAAAGTTTGGTTCTGATGAAAATGTGGTTGTCATGTACTCATTAATCCTTGGTGTGTTACACATGACGCAGGTGCAAGACTGTGTGTGATTTACAAGTATCAAATGTTTCTGCAATAGACAGGTTTAGTGTTGGGCCAATCACAGATTCCTGTGGTTTAGTAGGTGCAAAACACCCAGGTAAAGTGCATTTTACATACTAATCAGTCAGAAAAGCTAGTCTCTTTATACACAGGACAGCATGTAACGGATATCTTGCTCTACCTACTGCTTGGGAAGATGCTGACAAAACAAAACAAAACAAATTATGATTTTACAACTCGTTTTTCAAAGTTGTTTCTTGAGAACTGTCAGGACTGACAAGTCATAAAAACAAACAAAAATAGATACGATCTTAATCTCCTTTTGTTGTACAGTGCACAATAACTATCCCATGGGAGTTTACAACATGTTCCGAGCCTCTGTGGTGGAGGTATGCTTTACAACTCAACGCAGCTTATAGAGTCTGTTCATGCTCGCATCTACACCAAATCACAACTCACCAAACAAGTGAGACACAGTTAGATTTGATTATCATAGTTTATTACAATGGTGAAACCACAGTTAGTTTACCTGATACTACACTGTGCATGTAATGGAAATCAACATTTCATGCCAATCAGTCATTTTTAATATTTGATTGTCTGCATAAAGCTTTAAAGCCACCTAGGAACACAGTCTGTACATTTTCTTCCCGTATCATTATTATTATAAATATAAGTGAAGGTTAAATTCTGACCTTACAGACAGGAATTCAAAATTTGAGCAAAACTGTCTATTGATGAGTCTACAGCACTAGGAATAGAAAGAATATATTATTTCACATTTGTTGCCACTGTGGGATAAAACCCAAAATAAATTAGCATTTATTATGTAGTCAAAACACTTTTTTCCTTCAGAGAAGTAAATGTTTAGCCTGTGTTTCTCTACACTTACACTCAGGTTGCTTTGTTGACGTCCTCTGTGGTCGCGAGAGCATCTTACTCATGCTGTTCCATCTCTGAGAGAGTTGTGTGAGCCCCTGTGCTCTTGGCATAGTTTTCTTCACAAAATGTAAACACCTGCATCACTGCTGTGCTCACACTAATTAAAACACTGTCTGTCTAATGAGAGCCGTGCCTGTCAGGCCCCTCCACACACTCAATAAATCACTGCTCTTCAGGCCTGCTTCTTTGCCGCCGTACGGAAAGGGATGCTTGCATCTCCCAGATATATGCAACTCGGAGACTCGCTTCTGCGCTCCTGTTTGTTCTCAGCATTCTCCATGAGAATTCATTGTCTTTTCACTACATCCACTGAGTCATAACATGGGCAATGTAGAGTGGCAGCTCAAACTAAATCTACTCTGCTGGTGGCCATGGTTACTAAGTATGATTTCCCTAGACCATACACACGAGACAGCTTATGTAATCAAACCATAATGTCCGCTTTTTGAAGGTATACCATGTAATAATTTATGTAAAACAGCATGCCAGCAGTTTCAGTTATTCTTTTTTTAATTTTATTTACTTTATTAATCACAAGCTGGGAAATTACTTCTTTGTATTTAACCCATCACACACATATGCAACATGCAGTGAAACACATAGGAGCAATGGGCTGCAACTATCAAGTGTCCGGGGAGAAAATTGGGGGTTAAGTGCCTTGCTCAAGGGCACATCAGCCAGCTAATGGGGGTGGGGGGCAGACATTATGAATCACTCCACCACACCCAAATTTTTCCTGCCCGTCCGGTGGGGGAATCAAACCAGTGACCTTCCAATCACAAGCCGCTTCTCCAACTTAGGCCACAGCTGCAAATCTAAATTCAAACACAAGCACCACAAGCACCTGAATGCATCCTGTGTAGAAACTGATTGGAAGGCACAAGCTGCTGCTGCACTTCTGGCATCCTACTTTCACAATGCCACTTCTGTAGTCAGGGTTTAAGAGAAATAAAAGAACAGAATGACTGCAAGACAGAAGAGGTGAATGAGTGATTACTTAGAAATATGGTATATGAGGGGAGAGGAAAATGTCCAGCCAAGAAGAGAGGAAAATGTCCGGCCAAGAACAAGCAGTGAAACAAGTGGCAAACGGAATCCTTTAAATTTTCAGAAATATGCCATTACAATAAATAAATAAATATTCAGCGAGAAAAGACTCTGAAGGTAATGCAGAAGAACTGACACCCTGTATTCTTTGACTCCCAGGGTCTGAATTTTGGTCAGTATCCAAGATGCTTGCAGGACAAACTGTTACTGAATTAGCACATATTTTCACTAGTTTTCCAAGGTGCATATTTCATCTTAACTGCAGTGCACCAATGAAAAGTCTCAGAAGCTACCAATTCAATGGTAGCAGCACAGAAACAACATGAAGACCAGCTCAGAGTCTCAGAACTAGAGATAAAAAAAATCTAATGCCACTTTGCCCTTTGACAACTCATAATGACATCATGGCTAAGCTGGTAAGAATTGGATGCATCCAGGTTTTCCCTTTAGGAATTGCATGTCACCATTGGGCCACTGAACTAAAGCAATCATCCCAACTGACCAAAATTTAAAGCTCATTTGGAAGGTACAGAATTCTAAGGCTGCTATTTTCAGTAGGAATTTTAACAAAATTTATGACAAAGGGTTGAAGGTGTCACAGTCATTGTTAAGGATATATCTATGTAAATAAGAAGGAAAAGCATACAGAAAAAGACTCTCTGTATAATGCTACATTCCTGACAGCAAGAATTTGCTCTGAAAAAGACCATTATCTTTCTTATAGTCAGCTACTTGGATATTACCACACAGCTGAAAGTATAAAGCAAGGATTTAAACTATAAAAGAGACAGAACCACCTAAAGGCAGAGTTGAGTTCAAAACCATCACAGGAATGGTTCAAGATCCATCGAAGTCTGCACTTTGCCTCTCCAGTATAAATGCCCACTCCTTCACTTTTTGAAGAGTTTAGTTCACCTCAGATACAAAGCACAAAGTATTCAGGAAAATGTACGACCCTCATAACAAAAGAGCCTGCACCAGCTCTATAATAATCAACCCCAGGAAGGAGCCAAGGCTCCAAGTAGATACACCAAAACAGCTTAGGCACCAGCTTACTGCAAGATGGCAATTAGTTATGCATCCAAATCACTGACTGACACTGAAGTCTACTTTGCACAGCTCTGAGAAAGAGCTTTACGTTATCTTGTTGGGTTTTACACATTCTTGCTATCTTTTCTTGGTGAAGACAAACCAGTAAACACTTGGCTCTTTCATGTGGAAACTACTCTGTACCTCCTGCTGTACCTCCACTCTTCAACAGATGATTCTTTAACTTTACCATCATCCACAAAGACAAAAGAAAAGTCAACAATATACTGAGTGTCTTATTTCAAGTCAAAGTTCTGTTTCCCCCCAAAAAAATCCAGTAAAGCAGACTGAAAAGTCATACTGCTGTCTTGACTAGCCTTTCATTATCACTTTAACCTATACTGGGATTATACTTTTTGCGCCATCACTTCATAAAGTCAAAATCATTGCCAAGTGCAGTCATATCAAAAAACTCCTGCTGACAGATGTGAAGATGAAGAGATTATGATATGCATTTGCCTCCCACACTTCCTAGACCTGGTAATGAAGAGGCAGTGCACTGTTGTAGAAAAAGGTAAGAATCCTCAATATAAATCAATAATTAGCTGTGTGATGAAGTCATGTTTGACAAAAATGAAGTACAAGTGCTTTTGAACTTGATGTTCTGTTGCTCTTCTACTAAGGGGCTGAATGTACTGATACAACCAATGGTTCTAATTGTTTTCCACCAAGATGAGTCTTAGCAGGTGTTGTACATTGCAAAATAAGTCGCTGGCTTAGAGAATGCTGTAATGGCTGAAGCTCAATGGACTTTATAATGGTTTTTACAGCTTTAAAAAAAACCTATAAAAACTGTCAGTCTGTCTTGTACATGAAGGCATGACAATACCGCTAGTATGATGAGGTGAAAGACCCCCTTGTGAGAATTCATTTGATTACTGAAAATAAAATCCATTATCAAAGGACTTAAACCATACCCAGCCAGCATCTACCCCCAGCGCACTGCAATTACAGGCAACACAAACAGCATTAATAAGGGGTATTCTGGACAACAACAAAGGCCAGAGGGTCACAGCAATATGCCTGTCAATCACACAGCATGGTGTTCAGTCCAGATTGAGTTTAATAAAGCCCAATGACTCATGAACTGAATGGAATACGACTCCAGTGGTGCATCTGTTATGGATTACCAGGCTTTGTTCCAAGTGTATATTCAGGGACTTTGCCTGATAAAACATTTTGGTATAAGCATGCTTTAAAAATCCCCCAAACATCACTGGCCTGCAGACAACAACACAGCAGAGAGTTGATGCATCTACAGACAGTCAGGACTTGATTTTCTTTTGTTCAAATCAATTTGATTCATAAAGGGTGGCAAGCTATGTTTTTGCGAGTTTATTCCTGAGTGCTAATCAATCACAGTTAATCTGGCAGTAGAAAAGTATTAAAAAACAACACTATAGCACTATAATACCACACATGAGGACATGTTTGCATTTGACGTCCACATGATGGACACCACCTGTTCGAATCCACTCTGGGTGGCATGATTTCTGAATGTGACGTGTTTCCCAAGTGATGTCCAATTTACTGAAATCTTACTGCTTGGGTATTTAGGTCCTTTAGGGCTGCCTTACTGTGTTGTCAAGTTTGCAAACTAAGTATTTTGTTTTGCATAATCTCTGTGATATGAATGTATTTTACAAGGTGACATGGTGATATGGATGATGATATTTTAATAAAACCAAAGGTGACTAAAGATGTGCTATTTTCTGATAACACATGTATGTAGGCAGACTAAAGTATATTTATTTTATATCTAATTTATGACTGGAAAGTCTTTATTTCCTGAATGAATCTGAACCAATCTAATACCAGTTTGAACTGGTATTTTTACATTTTCAATCTGTGCCAAAAATCAAATGTTTTGGTCAGGTAGCTTTAGAGTATTATTGCATTAATCTACATTTACCTATCACTTTGTAAGGTACAGTTACTGTAGCATGCACATTGTAAAATATATGTAGAATCAGGGTTTAAGTCCCTACATTAGTATGTGACCTTGTCATTGTCCTATAAGCAGGTCCAATAGTGATACAGAATAATTTTTAAATTGTTACCTCCCCCTTTCTGATAAGGACTTCAAAATAAGGTCAGAGGAGTTAGTGGATATATATACCATACTCATCAATTCTCAGAATTTACAGCCACATTCGTGTGCCTTATTTGTTGTCAGTGCTGAAGTTTTTTTCTGATAAAATTTACAGCAGCTTCTCCCAATGCAGTGAACACAGGAAAATCACATGTAGACATTACAAAAGACAAGAGAGACTAGGATGGCAGACAGTCAAAAAATGTGAAGATAGTGCATGTACATATGTCTTTATTATATAAAGGCCTTTTCTTTGTGTCCATTCACCACCAAACTAACACCAAATCAATCCATATTTACACTTCACTTACACTTGAAAGGGTGGTAACTTTATAACCCTTTTAACAGAGTAGCAAGACCATCAACTGAGGAGACAGAGACACAGCAGAGTCTTTAGTCCTGAATCCAGCTATAGCCATGTCTGACATAATACTTTTACAAAGAAAATAATGCATTGTATATTGTATGATATTGACAAACTGTTCCGGAAAGGAAGGGATAAGGCTGCCTCCAATGTGTCCCCATGGGAGAGGGAAGCCAAACAAAATAACGACAACCTTACAATGAAGACACCTGTCAACGGTGGTGCTGCTGCTTTCTAGAGTAAGAAATATATCGATGAAACTCACAGACAACTCACTGATAGGAAAGTGTAAGCCTTTCTCCCCTGCAATACACTACACATTGTTAAAGCTAGACTGAAAAACACATTTGCCTCCTCTCTGCTTAATAAATGGTTCATGAAAAAGAATGTGATTTTTTGTTGCCACAGCCTGACAGTAGCTATTTTTTATCTGCTTTTTGCTCTGGCCTATTATTAGTGTCCCTGTTAGTAGGACTAGGATGATCACTGATCCTGCAATGGCAATGAAACACATAGATTTTCACATTCAATCTGAAAGATGCTTTTTACTTGCTTCAACAGACAGCCTATGTTATTCTCTTTTAAGTTATTTCTGCACAAAATACCTCACTGCACATAATATTTCTTCTTTTCATCTATCAGTCTTTTTAAACTCACCTGAAAATTCAAACATGTCATTTTACAAACAAGCTATTGGTCTATGGGTGGCCCACATCACCCACTGGGTGACCATTTACTACCTCTGGGTGTTAGCTGGCATTTGTTCTTCCAGTTGTTCATTCTTACCTGTTGTTTTCTTGTCAAGTTTCATCGCCACACTCGGAACCCTATCCAGATAATATTTAACATTAATACCTTTATGAGGATATTGGTCAGTTGTCTTTGAGATAGGAAGACCTACCTCCAGGAGAACAGTCAAAACAACAACAAAAGATCTTCCAGATGCTTGACTAATATGTGTGTCCTTCCGTATTCCTGCAAAATGGTTGTGTTTGGTGTTACAGTGTGATACTTCAGCAAATGAGCTCTCTGAGTACAATCCAAGGAGCCCGGCTCCTCAATTTCTGGGCCTGTTTCTTGTTTCCAATGTCATCATCCCTGCAGCAGTCCGCAAGCTTATCTGTCATCTAACCCACTTTCCACATCTCCCATCTCAAGCTGTTCCCTACCTGTTGGGAAAGAGTTTGAGTTTAACTTTTTCGTCTGATTTTATTTCTAGTTGTACATTTGAATGTTTGACCATTTGGGTAAACGACTTGTTTTAAGCAACTCATTTAAAAAGCAGACTTCAGCTCCCATGTTCAAATATTTAGGAACACTAAAAAACTGTAAAATGAATACATAAAGAGCTTTACATTTCTACACTTGAGATATTGTAATAACACACTGTTTTTCACAATTTGCAGGATATATGGCAGTAATTCTATTCTGTGAAAATGGTTCTTGTTCTTGCTCTGGTTCACAATTTTATCATGTGAGACTTTTAAATGTTGTCAAAGATATTCATAACGCAATGTCCCAGTCAAACTACCTCACCTTGTCATAAGTGTATAGAGACACTGTGATGCGACCTGCAGTTCATCCTGTTTCCCGAGTCCCACAGTGACAAAATAAATCCCACAGCTCTTCTTTCAAGTCACATAAATAGATTTAGAGAGGAGAAAGAAGATTGCCTGATGATTGCCTGATGGGATGTTAACATCAGGTAGACAAGTGATTTATTGTACCATGGAGAATTCATGGTGGACCTCACAAAATACGAGAAATACATTTTGTTTTTGCTTTGAAACACAAAGCAAAGCTGCCAATGTCGTTTTCTGCCACTGTACTTTGGGAAGACACAATGAATCAGTTATCACCGTCCCTTAGCTCAAGCCAAGCTGTCACAGTCTATGAAAAAGTAAATGAGTTATAGGCACATAAGCAAGAGCAAGTATTGTGAAAGCAATCATCACTGGCTAAAGAGCCATCTCTTGAAAGGGACTTTAGGAAGCAGTGATGTGCTGCTTTACAATCTCAAATATATAGAGATTAAAAATAAGCATATTATATAAACTCCATGTACTTGTTGGTTCAATTCATGTGCACTTCTGAAGGGAAGAAGCAGTTAACAGGAGACACAGAGTTGTTGCTGCATGAATGAAGCAACATGGTGATGGAATTTGCGGAATATAGAGCCAAAGATGAGTCAGTTAACATTTATCTATACAAATGAAACATCAGTGTGAAAATAAAGACATAAAAGTTGTATATCCCTATATGCTGTAAACCATTCAATAACACTTCCTTGGTTAAATGCATGTTTTACAGGTAACATTGAAATAAATATCAGTGTGGACTTAATTAAATGATATACTAAGCTCATTATAATGAAAATGTATTCTGTGAATACGTAAAAAACAAACAAACAAACAAACAAAAAAAACTCACACTAGGTGATACTGTACATAATTCATGTTATGATCCAAAACCTTAACTGCATGTATCCCATCCTGCTGATCACAGGAATTATGGTTAAAGGGAAGAATGGGCAATGGGCCTCAGTGAAAAGTCCTCACCCTCTGGCAGTGCCCCATGGAAACGCCCCAAACGCTGTAAGGATTCAAACATATCAGGGATTATTAAGAGACCTGAGAACAAGGTCAAAGACTTGCCGAAGAACACAGAGCAAGTTAAACTTAACTTCCACTTCATCCCTGAGGCTCTGAAAATACTTAGGAGATAGTTGAGGCAGGCTCTGTTGAAAGCTCCCCCGCCGGCACGCAAAGCTTTACTTTTGATGTTAATTCCTTGAAAGCTGTTTCTTTAGCTGGGGATTAGTGCATGAAGAGCTAGGCTTACCATGCTCGGGCTAATAAAGATGAAACATCTAACACAGGTACTCGTACATACACTCGCCGGGGAACAGTGCCTATAAAGTTGCCTTAATTATAGGGAACTCAGTTCGCTTCAGTAAGTATAAGAATAGGACGACATTTGTACTTTGAAAATACGATGGTATTAAATGTTGAAAATCCTTTGTATTTTTTAAACACAAGTCTTGAGTTAAAATAATGAGTATATAGGCACATCACTTTCTCTGCCCATGCGATCAAAGCTGCATGCATTTCATAGTATGCTCTCTGCTCTCCCCAGCTTAGGTCTTCTTACCATACCAAAAAAGACTGACAATTATGAAGTGTGTCCATTACAGCTGCTGATTAGCCTCCATGTCTGTTCTGGCTTGAGCGACTGTTGTAGCTAATGATTCTGTGGCAGCGTGCATAGAAAACCGACACTGCAATTCATCTGCTCAGCCAAAATCTCCATGATTAATAGGTGTTTCACAAGAACATTCGCCCATTTGAATTTTTGAAATGGCTCTCCCCATCACTGAGCCCTCTGCTTTGACAGTTTAAGAAGTAAATTAATCAGTCCAATCACTCCATCCATCCTGCTTTCAAGTACAATGAATGGTTTTCCGTTCATCACTTACTTGGCCATTTTCCAATAACTAATACAAGGGTGATTAATTCCAGTGACCTTTATTTACTAAAAGTACAGGTATTATTGAACATCACAGTACACATATTGACAAGAAAACAATATTAGCTAATTACCTCAATAAGCTTTATAGCGTGTACTGTGCATAACCTCAAATCAAATCCGATTATCACTATTTAGCTTAATAGAATTTCATTAGCTGTTGGACCACACTATACTGCTACAGCAAATGTGACTCTGGTTGTTCATTATCTCATCATTCTTGCCATTTGAAAGTATCTTTTACAAGGTATATTTTGATTATGGATAAATCTGTGACCATGTTTGCTCCTAAGGGAAATGCATTAATAAACTGTCGTCACGGTTGTCAACTTGCATACAGTTATATCATAAGGCAGGAGGGCACAATTATGTTAAAGCCAATGAGGTCTGCAAGAGGGTGGTAAATCTTATCTATCTAATCTATAATGATATGGATGGAAAACACATTTGCATCCCTTGTCATCATGCATATTTCATATGGCTAAAAAAAACCAAACATGAAACATCTGTAAAAGACTTAAGACTTAATTAAGCCATTAATTTCCTTGTTTCACAGGGCCAAATTGCCTCACTGGCAAACATTCCCTGAGAGTTTCATAGCCTATGCTGTAATTACTGATTGCCAGCAGTATTGTCCTTGCATAATTGTCCCAACTTTCTTTCTCTTGGTAATAAATCAACATCAGGTATCCTTAGCATTGCACTCATAGGTTACATTCTGTGAGGAACTGTTTCTGAATGCTCAAGGAAAGCAAAGAAGAACCGGGAATCAAGCCTTTAATAGTCACATTGGATAAAATTTTAACACAGTGAATCTTCAACCCTTACTTTCACTTGCACATGTGACACATACTGTATGGTCAAAAATGGACACATCTGAGGACTTGGACAAACATGTCACCCATTTGTTTTTCAAAGCAAGCATCCCTATACATCAATTGACCAAAAACAACAGCAACAAAAAAAACCAACAAAAAATCTGAAATATAAAAAAGAAACAGTGTATTTGACTCCTGGGGAAGTTAAGGCAAAGGGTGGACAGTCCAAAAAATAGTGGTGCATGATGGGATACATGAATACCTCCGCTATTTTGATTTAGCCTCAGGACTGTCAAGTGCCAGTGATCTGTCTTGCCTTTTCCACAAGAGCTGGAGAATGTTCTTGTTTTCCATGAAATCTAGCTTTCATACTCTGACTTCCACAATTCCCAGTAGAGCCCTCGGTATAAACTTTTAAACCCCTTTAGTACACATACTTAATGATGTGTTCAAATAATGCATATATTAATGCAATAATCCAGTGCACAAGCAAAGCATAATTCATAGCAGTAATTAAAGCTTAGAGACAACTGTATTTCAATTTACCTTAAACAAAATATTTGTCTTGCACTGAAGTTGTGTGGATTGAACATCTGCCTGTGTTACCCATCACTTGTGCAGTTCCAATCCGAAAATGAGTACAAAATATGAAACTGATTTGATTTGCCATAAAAGTGCAAAGTAAATCTAGTTTTATACTACAAAGTAGTGTACAGCTGACATAATTTTTGGGATTCTTGTAATTATCTTATTTTTCAATAGTATAAAAGTCATTGCTCTGAATTGCATCACATGAGAATTCAATTCTTACACCCAGGCAAAACAAGGGATAGAATTGCATTACTCAGTGATGTCATCAGATAAGTTGGCATGGAGAGACACTATTAAAACAGTAGGGATGAACGTGCCTTGTATTACTTGTCATGTCATCAGCGCATAGGTAGATAGGATTCTCAATGCATTTCTCCATTAGGTGCCTGAGTACGTCTGGAACTATAAAAACTGTTAAAGGCCAAATTTGTCTTAATAAAACAGCCTGAACACACCAGGTCAGATTATTTGACAGAGAACAGAGAAAAGTATGTATTCAGTATTTTTATTATTATTATTATTATTATTAGTTTTCCTCAGTAAGATTAACGTATCGTGTTTTAAAAAGGAGGAGTAATTGAATTTCAATTTCAGTAATTGAATCTTGAATTTCCCTCAAGATCAATAAAGTATCTATCTATCTATCTATCTGTAATACATCACATCACTCGTCTTGTCTTGTTTTCTACTGCTTATCGGGGTCTGGGTAGCACGGCCAACAGTCTCAGCAGGGAATCCCAAATTGTCCCCTCCCCGGCCACTTCCATCAGCTCATCCGGGGGAACACCAAGGGCAGACAAGAGATATAGTCCCTCTATCGTTCCTGGGTCTGCCCGAGGGCCTCCTCCCAGATGGACATGCCCAAAACAACTCCCTAAGGACATGTCCAGGAGGCATAATAACCAGATGCACAGCACATGTTATCTAATAGCTTTAAAGAGAGCAGAGGTCCCTCAAGTGTTGAAGAAAGTAGCTTGTGACTTAACATTGCCATGGCCCAGTCCCACAAGGAAAGGCTAAATGTGAGCAATTTTTAACTATTTACTTGCTTAGATGATCTTTAACAGACCACATAACCTGAAGTCCAATGGCTAATGAAATAAATTCATATAGCCATTAAAACTGCCAGCAGTTCCATACCAGCCATCTTCTCTAACACAAGTAAACAAGTGTGATGAACTGGGTATAAACAAGCCATCTTTCACAACCATTAAATAATTCAATATAGAATTCACTGTTGAGCAGGCAACTTCAAACTTTGTGTTGAATTGGTATGTCAGCACATTTACTGATGCCTGATGCTGATTTTAACACAGGACAGAAGGAAGTCTTTTTTTTCTTTTTTTTTTTTACCCAGCACTAATTCATGAGTGATGCTTGCTCACTTGCTTGTGTGATAATGTTTTATATCTGGTTCAATGAGTCTAGAGTAGGGGAGTGAGTTAAATTAGCTTAATTAGCCTTGAATTACTGTAAGAGACTTAAATAACATTATTTGACAAAGTGACCTGTATCCATTAAAAATGCTCATTGATTTTATTGGACAGCACGTAGTGTCACTTTGTGCATACATTAGCTGCTAAAAAGGCTGCTTCCACTCGCCAAAAATTCACTGAGTGAGCATATCTTGATGTTTGAGGACCTCAAATTAAATCCTCTGCTTTGAAAGCACTCATATATAATGACTTTCCTTTGAACAAACGCTCTTTTTATTCCTTTCAGAGATGGAACCCATTAGGTTCTTGGTCTTTTAGCCTGTCAAGGTAAAGTTGAGCATCTGACATGGACATGTGACTGACCAGCAGAGAAAGAAACACCTCAACTAAGTAATCATTCAGTCATTACTGAACCAAAACCTTTTAAGTATCTTATGAGTATCACAGATAATTAATTTTATTGACAGTCTATACATAGGCATTACCTCATTAAATACACTGTTTTATGTGATAACTGCAGAATGACAGCTGAGATGTCAGTTGATTGAGTATCTTTTCTGTTAATTGAAACTGTGCTTTTTATGCTGCGCAACAGATTGACTTGTTAAAGAGATGAATGTTTTCTGATCTAACCTTCTCCCTGGGCTGTTGTGTCGGAACCAAGTTATTAATAGCACCGCTATTGATGAACTGTCAAATGCTCAGCATTCGGCAGATGGACACTTGTACTTGATAACATGTTCGAAGCTGGGGGCCATGTTCCATTTACAGAGTTGAGGGATAGCAAGTGCGTGTGCTGCATCATACCCAACAGCAATACCCACACTAATTTAGAGTCAGCATGTTGGTCATTACAGTATGACGGATGTTGCATTATAATATGCCTTAGAACACGCATGCTTCTCTGTAAAGAAATCCACTTCAGTGTGCGCATCAATGTTTGAGTGTCTGTAAACGCATTAACAGGGATCACTCCTTGTGTGAAAAGGAAGCAACAGGAAGGCGGGAAATAAAAGTGAGCTCACCACCTTAGTGGCTTTAACACTGTCGTCCCTGTAGTACTTCCCAATCAGGATAAGTGCTTTATATTGATTCAGCAGTCTGTTTCAGCCCTTGCTTTTGATTTCCTCCATTAGGTCAACAGAGGAGGAGAACCTATTATCAGCATGCTTCATCTTGATAACTACCATTTGTTTTTTGCTCGTTGATACACATTTCTCCTGCACCGAATGTGCAAGAAGAAGAAGAAGAAGAAGAAGGAATACCAGAGATTGCTACAGTCTCTCAAAATGTGACATTTAGATGTGCGCTTGATGTACCAGATTTATGAGTCGTTCTCATCCGTCTCTTATATTAAGTATTAAGTCGCTAAATGCTAAAAATGAAAGGAAAGAAGAGTGAGTACTTTGGAATGAGGACTGTTACGAAGAAGTTGAATTATAATCTCATCAAGTGCCTGTAGATAATCCTCTATACGTCAGTTCAAGAAAAATCGAAGGCCCTGGATTTTGAGCTTCTGTCAAATAACAGCTCACTTACTGCAATTATGCTGAAAAAAGTTTCGAAGTTTTAGCGAAACCTCAGATATTTATTACTTACTGCATTCCTACAGACGGTTATATTGTTGTGCCATACAAAGTAGTGTTTCACTAAAATGTATAAACTATACCTGGATATAAATGTAACAGCAGATGGTTCAGTTTATGAGTTTGTACGTGAACAAAAATGGCCTGTGTTTGTTAATGCCTCACTGCTAAGGCCAAAATCTATCACATTTTGGATACACTGAAATTACGCGGTACATTCTGTCATTTAAAGTAAAACCAAAATCACTAAGCAGAGCAAATTTAAAATTAAAAATACAACAGCCTCACCTAAAATCCCACCTGAATAGGGTGTCAGACCATAAGCAGGAAAAAGCTCACATTTTCAATATTAATTAGCATTTGCAACACTAATGGGCATCATTATGCACTGAAAACACATTTACGGCCCGCATATTAAAAAGCAGAAACAATGCCTGACTCTTATACCCACGTAGCCATTATATGACTACCCATCATCCTCAGCTTGCTCAAATAAAAAATAAAAAAATCTGCAGCTCTCTTAAAAGAGTGGCATATAGGTTTTTCTCTGTGACAAATATGGAGGAGAAACATATCAGAACATATCCTGTCCGGGGATAAGGATCGACAATCAAGACTGTCCTGATATCCTCTGCGGTCTGCCACTGCTCCATTTCTTCTTGCTCCAGGGAAAAAAACTGCAGTGTGTCATCCAGCTGAGAGGGTCATTGCTTGCCAGTTGCTCTCCACTGAGCAGTCGCCTAATGCCAGAGCAAAGAGGAGGGCAGGGAGGATTGCCTCCGACACTGCCCACCCAGGCAATCAACTGTTGGAGGATTTGTGGGAGGTGGAATTAGCCCATCTCCACTGGCTCTGTCTGCTGCTTCTACAGCCTCTTCCCAATACCTGTCCGCCTACTCAGCTAGCCCTCCAACCTGAACTACATGTTTCAACTGACTGCCTCCATACAAACCCTACATGCTGAATGATCTCCTCTGTTTATCCACCGCAACTGTAACACTTCACAGTGCTATCACAGTTCCTGAAAGAAACACGTCTCTGATGGCTGTTTATAGTCTCAGTTAGATTGGGGATCAAGTTTAATTTAGTTTATTTCTTTCTTTCTGTCTAAAGCTTGAAGTCTGAAGTTTGGCACTCTTATACATTTTTGGTGGTCTTGCCCCTTAGCCCTCTCAGATGAGCTCAAGTACCCCTTAACTGACCACATCCATCCATCCATCCATCCAGATTGCCATTCATTTGAATCTGTCTTAAACTGGATGTTATCTAATGCTACTAATTATATGTACATATTAAGTAACAGAAAAATATAATTATTTTTTGTTCTAATTTCCTTAAGTTAGTAAAGTGGTTTGGAAATCAGTGATGTGCTCCATGTCAGCATTTGTCAGCTAGTTAGATTACGATTACAGTTGAATTATGACATACTGATAACCACAGGGCCGTTATCAATATGTTACAATTCAACTCCTGGACTGGAAATCTGAATTGAAAAAGGGAAAGATGAATGCCTTTCTCTCCCTCTACAACTGAAGTTGCTCTGGATCATGGCCAACAGTTCCACTGAAGCACCACAGTCTCCAACAATGACAGACTGGTGTTAAACTAGGAGCCTCCTCAGTGTAAAAACTGTACGTCAGTGCGGTCAATGCTATCATAAAAATGGACATTCCAGCTTGACAGATTTGTGTGAGTCCTGTGCATTTGGTGCACTGAGCTAAAGCATTTATTTAAAAAAAATATATTATCCTTTTGTCAGCTTTCACAGGAAGTTCATGCAATAGTTATGCACTTTATAACACAGTGGTAGAGGATTTTGTCGTTTTATTCGCCAGCACTTCAAAACCAAAGTCCTGCTGACAACTGCCAATAAAAACTCTCCTGGTGCAGCAGGTTGGCCCACAGGTAGGGTTGCCAACTGATGACTGAAAGATTGCCATTCTGATTTCTGTTAGCAGAAACCTCTAGGCATAAAACATTGGGAACTAGCGAGTGACTGATATTACATCTATATTACACAGGACTACTATGGAGTCCTTTTGAATATGACAAAAAAAATCTGCTTCAACAGTGCTGCACTAGAGGCAACCCTGCTTTCTGACCTTTCCAATTAAACACACACGTCAAATGGCCTATTTGTGTTTGTATCTACAAAGGATGTTCTTATTACTCAGCAGCAGCCAATTTAATGTTCATATAGGCCTATAACTGAAAAATATACTAGTTTGGGAATCAGCCAGGAAAATGTGCCACTTTCTTAGTGCAAATTAATTTGCAAATTAAATTGCAAAGAGTGGTAATTAATTTATATGTTACAGCTTTACCTGAGGCATAGAGCATTTATAAATTTAGATATTAATCCATTTTGGCATGTTTTGACATTGATAGATTTCAGCTAATTATAATTGGTTGGATGAAGCACTTCTATAACTGCTCCAAATACAGGGAGGAGAATGAGAAGATTTTGGAGAGTTTTAGTTTTTTAACATGGTACACCTTGTACATATTCACTATCCAATGATATATCTAAGTGGCACACATTTTAATGACTAATAAGGAATGTGAAACAGGGAAATGCCAATCACCAGAGGGTGTTGCCCTTGAATCACTATGTTGAAAAATGGCACTGGTATGACACGTACGCTAACAACAACTAACACAAAAATATTCAGTGTTTTGGCATGCATCTGCCAAAAAAATAAAAAAAATAAAAACTACTTTCTGTAGCTGGTCACCTGTCCAAGTGTTTTCAGTTACCTATTGACAGGTCATCATATATTGTCTGATTTATTCTAACCATACCGTAAGAAACAATTTTTATATTTTTCAAGCAACAACGCTAAACAAGATGGCTCAATCATGAGTCCAAATGTTTGTTATGTTGCAGCAGTACCGTTTCCTGAGTATTATAAATCAAAATGAGCTGGGACAGCAGTGGAGTATTACAACCTTGGTAGATAGTTCAGATGAAAGCTAGATCAGCCAACTCCTATTTTTACCCCCTGATCATTTATGAAACTATACATTATGAATAAAATCAATAATAGTGTTATAGCACTCACATTAACAATACTATGGAATTCAGCAACCACAGAAGAACCGTTACTTATTGTACACAGCTTTTACACAAGTTTTGTAAGTGCCAAATTCAAGGTTATGGTTGAGAAATGTTTGCTGCAGTTTCGCAGTTACTGAATACTGTTCAAAATACTGAAGAAGAAGGCTGATAAAACTCTGTCAGCGTAATATCCATATTCCATTAGAGAAAGATTAGGCAGATGCTGACCTCTACAGGTGTGATTTTGCCTTGCATTCTTGACACATATCACTTCAAATTATGGAACACATTTATCAAAATCAAAAACTGAAATGAGCTGCCATTATTAACAACTCATAAGGGAGCAAATCTCACTAAGCAAGGTTGCACTAGACATGTATACCTGTATGTACTGTGTGGATGTTTCAACAGGGTGACACTAGTTCATTAAAATGAGCAAAATGATGAGCATAAGGTATTGTAAGAAATACAATCTTGCTGAGGCACTGATGGAAAATGAAATGTCTCACTGGAGCCAAAATGTAGTGGCAGAGCAAGAGGGAGGCAGACAGCTAAACCAAATAACTGGGCTATCAGCCTCTACTGACAAACAGCCACAAGCCTGATTGAACTGGGAAAAATAGAGCAGTGGAGAAGACATGGTGGCAGTGAAGCACAAAGTGGAGATGACAGCCTTTAGGACACAAGTGATAGCAATTGAGGGGAGACTGAGTACAAGTAAGTGTCAGGCAGAGGGGAAAGGCATGCTGGTGCAACTGGCATTAATGGTGAGTGGCACATGAGCTAAAGACAGACAAAGGGATCTCATTCACAAGGTCTTCTCAGGCTGCTACTTGCTGCTTACTGGTCAGCTGAGGAGTATATAATGATGTTTCACTGCATAGATTTTTAAACCTTATTTATTTAGGGAACATTCGCAGAGTTTGCTTGTACTTGCTTGTTTACTTTTTTATAACTGCAATGATATGGCTTGCTTTACAAAAAGGTCCATGTGAGCATATTTTACTCAAGGGCATCTTGCATGGTGAACAGTGGTGCTTTTATTCTTACAGTGTAAAATGAACACAAACAGAGCTTACATAAATCAAATCAAAATGCACTGACACTGATTTGACGTGTAACAGTGATTGCTCTGGGACTTTCAGGTATTAGGCCTGCCACCTCTGGTCTGTGAGTGTGTGACCTCATATTGGAAGACATATGGGTCCCAGACCAGTTCACAGAAATGACTAACCTGTCAGTCTGACTTGACTTTATAAATAAAAATGGTTACACATCTCCCAGCACGATGGGAAATGAGATAATAAATCACAGGGACATCCGAAGTAGGTAACATAGCATCATCTGAGTAAAAAGAGCAGTCACCCACCCAACGATATATTGTAATATAACCCCTACATCCTAAAATACACATGTAATAAGACATCACATCACTCATCTACTAGTAAAAATGTATCACCTACATGACAGGTGTCTGACTAGGTATGAATGGCATCCAAAGGAAATACAAAGCTATAGTCAAACTATGTTTGACAGGAAGGACTGCATCAGCGCACTGACAGTTAAGTTTATGATCGCGTTAGAAATGAAATTTACTGTCACCCATGTCATGTTGTGAGACATGTTACATTACATGTTACATTACATCCCATGCTGCATGTTTCAAGATATGCTACATTATGTAATGTAATGCTAGTAATATAAACCATAAAGCCAAGATGTCTGGTAGAAAGTAACTCTTACCTAAGTTAAAAATAAAATATTATGACATGTTCTGGATCCATACTTATCTTATCAGGCATACACTATGTAGACAAATTGTATTGGGGCATCTAACCATTACATGTAACACATAACACATAACAGTGACTTTAATGACATTGCATCATACATAGACTGCTTTACAGCAGTGACAGCTTCCACTCTGTTGCAGTGTTTCTGTGGGAATTTTTGCCCATTCATGCAGTAGTGCAATAGTGAGATCAGGCACTGATGTTGGATGAAAAGACCTGACTCACAATCTCCATTCCAGTTCATCCCAAAGGTGTTCGATAGGGTTGAGGTCAGGACTCTTCGTGAGCCAGTCAAGTTCTTCCACGCCAAACTCATCCAACCATGTCTTTATGGACTTTGCACTGGAGTACAGTCATGCTGGAATAGAAAAGGACCTTCACCAAAGTGTTCCCACCAAGTTAGAAGCATAGCATTGTCCAAAATGTCTTGGTATGCTGCAGGATTAAGCTTTCCCTTCACTGGAAGTAAGGGGCTAAGCCCAACCCCTGAAAAACAGCCCCAAACCACACCTGAATTCAATAATAAAGAGGTGTATCCAAATACTTTTGTCTATATAGTATAATTGTAGTTAGAATATCATTACATGGACACACAGGACAAAGGCAAAATAATGCCCTCCTCTGATCTGCTGAAACCATCCTGACTTTACCAAGTATATCCGGTCTGATCAAGCCATAATTAATCATAGTTTCTTTTCCAACATTTTTCTGGAATTCTGTGTTTGTCGGTTACTTTCATTCAGTCAAGGCAGGTCAACAATTCAGGGTTCCATTTTAATTACACAACAACAAGCTCAATGTGGTAGGTCTTGGGCACTCGGATTGTGTGGGCATGTTCAAGCACACCTGTTCGAGCACACCTGTTTTTGTTCATGTAGGTTTCAGCAGAGCAAAATTCAAAAGGGTTTAAGTAGTATTAGGAACAGTAATGAGCATCGCTGTGTGCTGAAAACACATTTACGGTCAATGCTTCAAAAAGCTGATATAATACCTAACATTGTTCTTGGTAAAGTACAATGTAGATTGAGGGTCTAGTGATTCATAAATGCGCTCTGAGCCAGCACAGCGATGCATGACAACAATGGCTCAACAAATGAAGAAACTGCTTTTCCAGGAAATCATATTGTTGTCTGCATGGTGCACAGCAGCACGATATGAACCCGCAGCACCACAAATCTGCAGTCAGAGGCACATGGCCAGAGTTACCATTATTTAATACAATGGTAGTAAAAACAAAAATAAAAAACAGCTACGTGAAGCTATTTATATGATTATATAAATCCAATGCTATATTAGTCATAATAAAACATGAATTGATGAGCTTTTTTAAGAAGAAGAAGTTGCCTCATTGTAATTAACCCCCCACCTGTTTGGGCCTCACTTTCCCATCTGTACAACGTGAGCTCTGCAACAGGCAACAAAAATATCACACAGCACACAAAGTGAATTTCAAGATCAGGACTTAGGATTCAGGTTTGTTTGGAGTTTTTTTTTTTTTTTTTTTTTTTCAATAGCCCAAAGCCAATTTTTACTTGTCCCTGAACAAATTGTTTTATTTATTAGCGGTTATCAAAGATCACCAGAGAGAGGAGTTAATTGTCATGTTTAATATGAGCCAACTTTCAGTGAACTGTGAATACATAATTTAATTTTTGTTCACATACTCTAACACCACCCATCAGACTTCTTTATATTACTTCTTCTTTACATCTTTATTGTTGAGTCTTGACTGTTTGCACTGGTTCATGGGCAGCCACAAAAATACAGTCCTATTAGTGCCAATGTAAAGCCGGCCTAGTGTTAACATACATAAAAATCATGCCAGTTCATTCCATGCAGTGAAGTACACACTCTGTTCTCTTTCTTTCCAAATGTAAGATGTGGGAAACAGTAACACAGTACAAGAGTCAGATTCAGTATAATAAAACCTTATTATGGTGCTCTGTCAAGACATTGATTTTTTTTTTTTGTAATCAGTTGAATCTGGTTTATTTACAGCAGCTATTTTTTTTTTCCATTTTCGTGTGCTGCTGTGCTGTATGTTTCAATTTTTTATTTTTAGTTTGATTGACTGTGTTCCTGTTTTTGTTGCATATCTATAGCAAAACGTGGCTGCACGCTTGAACATGAACTGATCTCCTTGTAATGTTTTAAGATAGGATCCTTGTAATGTTTAAGATAGGGTTTATCAGCTTGTTGTTGTTCCGAGGTATATGAATACAGCATTTTTATCACAGCCTGGGAGTCCAGTAGAATACAATTTTCTTCAAAGCCCACAGATGTTTTACCTCTTATCACCAGTGCTAACAGATTCAGTGATGAAAGCAAGGGTCAGAAAACACATTGTTTTGCTATTATTTTACGTGGGTTGTCCGAGACCTTGCCTAACATAAAAAGAGCAACAGGGAATACAATAAAAGGTTTTCTTTCTGTTTGTTTCATACAGTTCACATCTTAAATATTAACTTTAGGTCCTCAGAACACCCATGTAAAATCATATTCTGTGAAGATGCTGTATGGTTAACGAGCCAAAGTGGCAAGTCACGCTTCAGAGACGATGGAAGCTATGCAGTTGAAGGGATAATAATGCTCAGCAAAAAAAGGAAAAAGGACTATACAATTATTGATTGTCTGACATAAGACTAGTGCACTCTGCAGAAGGCTGACATAATAATAGGACTGGGGTCAAAGAGGATGAGAGGGGAGATCGAAGGGCTGACAATGAACAAAGGACACTGCTACATTAAAAAGCAAAGACAAATTGATATATAAGCTAAATTTAAATTCTGGTGCAGAAATTTGGCACTTAAGTACATCACTATAAACAGGGCTCAGATTTGTTCTCAGTTGCCAGTTTATTAGGGACATCTTGCCAACAGTAAAGCAGTCTAATACACAGGCAATAAATCTGAATTTTATTTTTTGTCTGAAGGGGTCAGGCATAAAAGATTTTTTTTTTTCAGCTTAGAGCCTGTTGAGGATGAATTACCAGACTGCTCTTCTATGAAGCACACTGTGACCAGAGCAGAATGAACAACCAAATCGAGCAAGCGCGCACAGCACAAGCAACAAGCTACTGGTTGTCTGATTGCATTCACGTTTCAGAAGCAGGAACAGCGATAGTGCTGACAGCTCAACAGCACACCAAACACACAGATTTGTCATGATATTCAAAACAAGCACAATGCTATGCTTAAGTATGGGACATTAACCGTTCACACAATGTTGGCAATCCAAAGCTGCAGCAAGTTTGAATAAGTTATAGAGAATGTTACTGTAATGCTGTAATGTCCACTAACTGCTGCTCGAGCAGTACAGAACTGATGACAGTGAGAACAATTATGCACCCAAAAAAGTTGTATTATGTAAACTGAGTGGGTGACAGTGTCAATATACGTGGTTTGAATTGTCAACTCATGTCAGTAAGTCAGCATGTCGGTCAGAGTACGGTAAAGCCGCAGACTGTGAGAACGGAGAAAGGAGATCAGTCAGTGTAGCCCAATCCGGTTTATGCTAGCCACTGGGGTGTTGGCTTGCATAGCATTACTGAACTCTGAACTTGGTTTGTTATCCTGTGTTCCCAACCCGGTCCTCCAACTCTTTGTTCATGTATGGTTTTGCACGAGCTGCAGTGACAAACTCCTGAAGTGGGCAACACAAGCACAGAATGATGTGTAGTTTCAACCAGGGTCAACTTAAGGCCACCTGATCAACTATAACTGTAAATACAGCATACACACTAATGTAGCAGTTGTGATAACCGACAAATCTAATATTTGATAATATATAATTCATATTTTTCTCCATAATTAATCCGTCTTTTGCATCTTATATTTTGAAAACATGTCATTACTTACCTAATCGTGAATGAAAGCTATGTTTTGGCAGGAAAATCCCAGGTTTTACTCATAACTTTAAAGATGGCTCTAAATGTCATGATAGCATGACAGTGAATCAGTATGCACAATAGCTCAGTTCAGCAGCTAAACTGAATTTAGCCATCATTAGGTTTATTACTTTGCTTTTCCTGCTGTGACATATTGAAATGTGTCCATGAAAAAGGTCTATTTCTGCTTACTTAAAGGTCTTGCACACCAACACAGGTGTTTTCTGTGGCTCATCAGACCTCTGCTCACAGGCACTAAAAATGATAAAGGTGTATTTTGTCCTGCACAAACTGGTGCAGCAACACTAAAAAAGAGTGAGATGTGTGTGAATCAAGCACTGTCTGTACAAGTGAAAAAAACTTGTGTATGTTTAATTTATGCAGACCCTTTCTTCCACCATTGGTGAAACTGTTGATCGATAGTATCAGAAGTCTAAAAAAAAAAAAAAGAATTGTTTTTTCACTTGTGAGGAGTTGCAGTATTTCTCGCTTTTGAATGATGGCAAATTGAATTCCTTCGGTTTTGGGATTTTGGGGAATAAAATAGGCATAATTTATCATCTTAGGGTCTTAGAAAATGTGATGGGCATTTTCACTATTGATGTTTACAACACTGAATGAATCAATTCATTAAAATTTTTTTTCTTTTAATCCATTATAAAATAATTGGTAGATGCAGTCCTAACTGAATTCAAATGTCAAAACTGTGACAGTCTTTGCAAGCCATTCAGAGATGAAATTAAGGTTTCCTTCAGTGGACTGAATAGGCAGTTGCATAGGTAGCAAAGATCATATATCATCTTTGCTATATATCATAGTTAAGATGTTTTAAAGGCCAAGTGACACATCATAGTAGCATCCAGGCGGCAAATTGCAGTCCATAGCAGGCAGGATAGTATGTTAAATTACTAAAAAGTTTAGTGTATACCTCTAGTGGGGTACTAGAGGTTAAATAGCTGGATTTTCCCTTTCAATCTCAGAACTGAAGAAGCCTTTCGGATGAGAGGTGAAATGTCTTCAACAACCAAAAGATATCCGGTTGCCTTGGCTTCTAGCACTCGCATATCGTATTTTTGTACTGATAAAACAAGAACATCAAAACAACATTTAAAAGTGATTTTTTTTTTCAAAGTGAAAGAATGTCAAAATAGGGAAGTGAAAATAATAATGATATTTTTTAGAACTGCAAAAATGATAGCTGAAAGCCCTAAAGTGTAAATATCAAGCCTTCATTACAGGTTAATACAGCCAATAAGACTCAGGCAAGAGTAGTCTCCACTCCTGTCTGCAGTCCGCCTCTTATTCCTGCAAGAGCAACCGAAGTGAAGCCTCTCAAATTGGCTGTCCAACAGTCTGTCCTCCTGGGAAAGAAGACCATGTTACACACCCTGAGCAGTATCTCTATTGATGCGTGCTTTTGGCGAGTTCTGCACCGAAACATCTGCTTGTTGGTGGGGTAATTATTTAGTCTCTCCATATCTGGCAGTGACCTGAATTGCTCCATAATCTCTTAAGTCTGCATTTAAGAGCCACTTTCTTCCTCATACTTAGAACTGTCCTCATTGTCTGCTGTTGATGTGTGCATGTAGACTCTTTTAGTCCTCTAAATAAATCGATTTTTTGCTCCTCCAGGGGTTACGATAATGACCATCAAAAGCAGCTGGTTCAAATCTGACTGGGGACCTTTGTTGCATTTTTCACTTCCTTGTTTCCTGACATTTCTTCACTATTGCTATCTAACCAGAGATTTTTTTTTAAATGATAGTAATAAGACAAAGTCTTTGTCCAGATGTCCTACGGCCATTTTCCAGAATAGAAATGGCCACTGTTGAATTAAAGAGTTATCTAAAAAGACAAAGCAAGCATTGTGTTGGAGGGGGGTTTTCCACAACCTGGCATCCCAAAGCTTGTTCTTATAAATGGCTTATAATTGATCTAAATTTCTTTATCAGCAATAAAGCCTTCAGTTGCCAGTTACAAACCTTTCTAACAGTAGTTCTGAATGAGGACTGTCAGTTTAGAAGAGGGAAATGCCAAGCTAAAGCAAGTCAGCTTCCTTTTGTGAACGGCATGCATGATGTGACTGTTTGCAGTTGGTGTTCAGTGAGGTGCTGGTCACCTCATGCACAAGGAAAAAGAAATTGGATCTTTTCACCAGCTCTGCCCTTTCCTTTACTTTGGGCATGGGTTGCCCTGACAAGAATTTACTGTTGATGACTCCGGAGGCTTTGTGAAGCAAGCATCAATGTCAGGAGGTCCCCATGTGACAACTCCAATAACAACTCTGCTCTGAGCTGTCCCCCCTCTCCTCTGACATTCATGTCAAGTTTCAACAAACATAGTGAACCTGCTTTAATAACTCAGGTGGTGACCTCATGAAAAGCTATGTGCTGCTCAATGCATAGGGCAGCCAGGGAGGGGGGGGGGTACATTCAACAGCATGGACACAATCTCAAATGTTTAATGTTATAATACTTGTGACTATGGTGATAAATATTAAGATACAGGCTAGATAATATTTTGTGAAAAAATAGGACACAGGACTTTACATCTCCTCTCCTCTAATTCACTGATTTTCCTGTGCTCTTTAGGAAAAGAGAACAACATTGTGTGCTACAAAGACTTTAATAATAAACGCGGTCAGCCATGCACATGAAGTAATATCCAAATGGATTTTTTGCAGACTATTGAATTGCTTAATTTATTAATGAAAATCTATGTTTACAAATGAAATACCCAAACTGGAGCCAAAGACCATTTTTTCTGCTAATGCTATTTGTTCTATTGAGTGCATTTGATAAACTCAAACATCACTTTTTTCTTTTTTTTTTTTTTTTGTTTTTCCTTTCTGACCAGTCCACATACTCCCACACAAGGGCAGGATCTTAGTCACAGCCTTTCCACATTCAGTAGACTGTCAATCAGCGCTGTTTGTAACAATCCCTATATTATTTCAGGGCTCTGTTTGGTACCGCTTTTCCATAACATGTCTATCATTATTATAACAAGAAAACAAAAGTTGCATTTGTTTACTCAGTGGCAGGACAAACAAAAGAATAGATGTTAGAATCTCCTTTGTACACACAGCAGTCAATCATGTGAGAAGTCCTCTGTGTAAGTTTGCTGTTGGCTCTTCAAACCAGGTGGAGCAGAGCAACTGTAATGTTTCACAAGAGGTTTAATAGAATTCAGAATAATTAGTTGCACTCAGAAGATGTTACATGACAGACCTTTTTCCATTTAAGCAGCATGCACAACACTCTGTCCAGCTAAAACCGCTTAAGTGTTAAAAGCTGCAGAATATAGGCTAACCTATTCTAATCCTGCAGTTTTAAAGCTAGAAAGTAGTTAAAGACAAAGGGATTGATATTCTACTTTTGCCCTTGAGTGCAAGAAAAGGGGAGGGGGCAGAGTGTGTATGTGTGTGTGTGTGTGTGTGTGTGTGTGTGTGTGTGTGTGTGTGTGTGTGTGTGTGCAGACAAAAAGAGAGAGAGAGAGAGAGTCAGAGTGACAGAGAGATAATCTCTTTTGTATTTTTGATCCCTAAATGTGGTGGTTGTGTCCCCTTATCCCAGCTACTTAGTTTCTGCAGTGCGTTAGTGATGCCATGCACTTAGGCTGTGAAAAGCAGGTCAGTATAACCACTGAGAGAAAACCACATGTGCATCACATGGATAGCCCTGGGATTATTCCTCACAAAATGTCTTAATTCCTCTGTTCACTAATGATCCAGGGAAAATGCCCTTTAATCTCCATTCCATTAATTAAAAAGAGCATGAGCCCGTGGAAAACCTCACCATCTGCTGCAGTTTCATTCCCGCAGACAGATTGTTTTTTCAGTTTTTAACCAAGGGAACGAGGGTTTTCAGAGCAAATGGGTGGAGCGTGTATTGAAGTGGATGGTAAACAGATACAATTCTTCTATTTGAGAATGAAGACACTGTATACGGTGGAAAGAATCTGTTTAAAACAAGAGCAATATATCTGCCAGGCTACTGCGATGATGTCTGGGAATTTGAACTGCTTCCTGAGGAACATTTTACAACTTAGAGACTTTAAACCCATACTGTGCACAGAGTTACTAACATTCTTCTTTAGAGGCTTTGATTCTACAGCTATTTTGCAATAAATGTACAGATTGGACTTTTTTAAGAAAAACATTTCAGAAAGCTATAATACTGGCTCTTTTTGAAATTAGGCTTTAACTTTGGTTTGAGTTGATGCTGCCACTCCTTTTTGTCTGTGATTTGAGAACTGAAACCCTCACAAAAATCAAAGGATTTCCTTAATGAATTCCTTTTACGGTTTCAAGTTTACCGAGAAATTTCTAATAGACTAATATCATATCGTCCAGTGTGGTAATGATAATAATACTATATTGAATAAAGCATTTTTTAAAAATTAACTAAAGATTTACAAGTCTACAACTGTAACTTTTTTTGCAGGTTTTGTGAGTTAGAGGGGATATGCTGCAGGAAGGTTTGCTTTGATCCGATTATGCTAAATTGTATCAGTTCAAAATGGTGACACACTCCTATAAAAAAGTAAATCAAGTACGTTTGACCTGCGGTCAAAGCCTGGAGACTGTGACATGAATCTGATCGGGCTAGTAGGCAGGAAAGATTATCCGAGCAGATGTCGTTTCACCCGCTATTGGAACAGTAGGGCCAATCATAAACACACACACACACACACAAACACACAACACACACTAATCTGAGATAGGCTATAGTCCTTGCACATCCCTTTCTCTCCCCTCTCTTTTCTCTCAGGCACACAGTCGCTGTTCCAGTTCCACCAATGTCAAGTTTTTTCTTCACTATATTTTGCACAGTTCTGCCTTAATCACCTTGCATGAGTGCACTATAGACATTGTCCTTGGTGCGAGTTGCTGCATTACTTCAGCCTACAGATGGACACACAAGGGGCGAAGAAAAGACTATTTGGGAAATGGCATGTCGTCTGCTATTTTGCGTTGTTCACTTGTGTCTTGGATGCAGTCTGGGGACAGATTCGTTACTCAATCCCTGAGGAACTGGAACATGGAGCTTTTGTTGGCAACATTGCAGAGGACCTGGGCTTGGATTTGGACAAGCTCTCTGCGCGCAGATTCCGGATTGTCTCAGGTGCCAAGAAGCAGTATGTGGAGGTAAATTTAGAAAATGGAGTTTTATTTGTCAACGAAAGGATTGATCGTGAAGAACTATGCGAGCAGAGTTTATCCTGTTCTTTTCACTTGCAAGTGGTCATAGAAAACCCTCTGGAGCTGTACAGGGTAGAGATTGAAATTCTGGACGTGAACGACAACTCTCCTAGTTTCCCGTGGACCGAGTTCAATCTGGACATATCAGAATCCGCTGCGCCAGGATCTCGTTTCCCACTTGAAAGCGCACAGGACTTGGACGTCGGATCCAACTCGCTCCGCACCTATTTACTGAGTGTTAATGAACATTTCCTTTTGGATATACAGACGCGCAGTGATGGTAGTAAATTTGCAGAACTAGTCCTCCAAAACCCACTGGACAGAGAGCAGCAAAGTGCGCATCAAATGGTCTTAACAGCTGTGGACGGTGGCGCGCCGGAGAGATCCGGCACTGCGCAAATTGATATCACCGTTCTGGATGCAAATGATAACGCGCCTGTGTTTGACCAGTCCTTTTACAGAGTGAGGCTTGCTGAAAACGCACCCAAAGGCACAGTGGTCATAAAGCTCAACGCGTCCGATTTAGATGAGGGTCCTAATGCAGATATCACCTATTCATTCAGTGGCCACGCGCCCATCAAAGTGCGCCAGCTGTTCAGCGTAGACTCGCGCACGGGGGAAATCAAAGTCAAAGGTGTGATCGATTATGAAAAGGCCAGGATGCATGAAATTTACGTTCAAGCTAAAGATAAAGGCCCCTCGGCTGTAGCAGTTCACTGTAAAGTGCTGGTGAACGTTTTGGATAAAAATGACAACCTCCCAGAGGTGATCTTGACATCAGTGTCCACACCTGTGCAGGAGGACGCGCCCCCGGGAACGGTGATAGCCGTCATCAGCGTAATGGACAAAGACTCAGGTGAAAACGGGAATGTGGACTGTGAGATCCCCCATCACGTCCCATTTCAGCTCCACTCTTCCTTTAAGAACTACTATACATTAGTGACTTGTGATTTTCTGGATAGAGAGACGGTCTCAGAGTACAACATCACCCTTACCGCGCGAGACATGGGCTCTCCACCTTTATTCACGAGGAAAACGATTTTGGTCCAAGTGTGTGATGTAAATGATAACGCGCCTCGCTTCAAACAACCTTCCTATACTGTGTATTTAACTGAGAATAACGCACCTGGAGCATCCATTTGTTCGGTGACCGCAATGGATCCAGATTCTGGTCAAAATGCATATCTCTCCTATTCTATAATGGAAGGTGATATACAGGGAATGCCTGTTTCCACTTATGTGTCCATAAATTCAGACAACGGGAACATTTACGCGCTGAGATCCTTCGACCACGAGCAACTTAAAAACTTTCAGATCATAGTTCAAGCTCAAGACGCCGGTTTTCCGCCTCTGGTCAACAACGTTTCAGTGAATATCTTTATTTTAGACCAAAACGACAATGCGCCTGTGATTGTGTCACCAGTTCTGCAAAACGGCACTGCGCCCAGCGAAACAGTGCCCAAATCGGTCGACGCCGGTCACCTTGTCACCAAAATCAGAGCGGTGGATGCAGACGCAGGTCAGAACTCGCGTCTTTTTTATCAAATGCTCCAAGCAACAGACCCAAGCTTGTTCAGTATTGCTCTGTACACAGGCGAAATCAGGACAATACGCCAGTTGGTGGAGAAAGACCCCACGAGGCACAGATTGGTCATACTTGTGAAGGACAATGGTCAGCCACCCCTCTCGGCCACAGTTTCCATCATTCTGTCAGTGGTTGACAGCCTGCCAGATTCGCAGCCCGATTTGGGTGACCTGTCACAAAGCCCGCATCACAGCTCCAACTTCACCCTGTACTTAATCGTGTCTCTGGGCGCGATCTCCTTCACATTCCTGGTGGCTATTATCGTCCTGGTTGCAGTGCGGAGACTGAAGGGCAGGCCGTCGAACAGAGAGTCCAACTTCCCCTCCATCGGCGAGTGCTGCTGCTGCTCTCGCACAGAAACACCCGCCAGCACAGAGGTGTTCAAAAAGTCCAACTTGAATCTTCGGAAGTCCACAAGTTCGTCTGGTTGCGCGGAGACAAACGGCAACGGCGCACTTCCTCAGGTCTATTGCTACAAAATGTGTCTGACACCAGAATCTTCCAAAAGCGACTTCATGTTCCTAAAGCCTTGCAGTCCAGTGATGTCAGTCCAACAGAATAATGCCAAGAGCACAGATTACCTGACTTCTGGCTGGAGCGCACTGGAAAGAGCAACAACCCCAAACGAGGTAATATACTCAGACATACTGATACCCAACAGAGGGGCTACTTTTAACATAATCACACGTATCCCAAAACGTTACCCACTTAGTCATGTCTCTAAATAGTCCTGCTGTCTCGCATCAGTTATAAAGGACAGAGAGCTGGACTGTGGGGATAAATGTCACAGTGCATTTGACACACTAGGGGCCGCTCCAACACGGTCATAGCCTACTGTGTGTTAATCAGTTTATGTTGCATGAGGGGATGTTAAAGTGTAAAGTTTTATATTAATCAGACGTGTGAAGAATAATCACAGATATGATGTTATGACTACTTCAATCCTGCTTTGTAATTTATGGGATAACAGGGTACTGCAGTTTTAGTGTTTTATGCACAGTAATACTTAATAATAGCCTCATTCAATCCACACGTTGTGGCAACATACCCCGCAGGCTGGGAAAATTGCCACAGTGTGTCAACGTGTGTGAGACAGGCAAGAAAGATAGGAGAGGGAGAGAAGAGGATTTTACCACAGACTTGAAGTTGTCTTGATCTTTCCTCTGTGTTTGTGCTCTAGTCAACAGAAACAGCCTCATCCATAAAAATTAAACCTCACATTAGTCACATAAGCAGATTAGGTACCAACTGGTTTTATAATTTTTTTTTGGAGAAGTGACATCTTCTTCATCTTCATTATTGGCCTAATGTTGCATTTGAGAGCCTATCTGTCAGTGTAATAGTCTGGTATTTATATGCTACATCTCCTCAAGTTTTCCAGATTTTCTTCTCAAGCTTGACTTTGTTACAGTTTCTTTCCAAGAAACTTATCAACAGTTGGCTTTCAGCATGAAAAACAGACAATTCTGTGGCATTTCAGTCCTCTTGACTATACAGTATCTCCCATATCAGATGCTAATATGCATGACTGCATCCACACAGAAATGAAGTGCGTGAAGTGGTGACTAAGTTGTTGTTGTTTTTTTTTAATCTTTCAACTGTGCAGCTTAAGTATTCAAACAAGGACTGGACTTGGACCAAGAACCAACGCAACTCAGCATACAAGAGGTGAACACATAGTTGAGCCAATTACAACAACTCAGACACAGAACCACCCCCCCCCCCACCCCCCAACACACACACACACACACACACACACACACAGACCTAAACCTATACTTGTGCTGTCTTTATCCCTCCAGGTATAGTTCAGCAAATATGGAGGGCACTCTTTCTCATCAACGAAAATATCATGCCGATGGGTTTTCCTGTTCTGTGGCACCACAGTACTGGACCTGGGGAAGCCATATGAAAGGTAGGCGGCAAATGTGCAGTTTGGGTTCCCTTTCCTTATTGGTCACATGAAAGACGCTGATAGTGTGGGGGTTCTCCCTGTGTCTGTGCCCAAGGATTTAGTTTGAAATATCAAATGGTAAACTGAAAAGCAGATAATATCTAGCCCCAAAACTGGAGGGGATTTTAGTGCATCAACACGAGGATTACTTCAGTCCCTCCAAGAAGTGTTTTGCTTTAATGGGAAAAAGCTGAAATTAAGACGATGCCTTTAAAGCCACCTCATTCACATCAAGTATTCTTTATGTAAATATGGGCTCTTTGCGGAAACAATCTTCCGATTCAAACTGTAATTTATGCACATTTTTACAGACTACAAGATGTCTCTTCAAGAGGGAGCAGTTCCCAACTACTCATGGGTTCCAAAGTACACTCAACCTCATTCTGAGCCACCAGACTACCAGCACAATGTTTACATACCTGGCACCACGTCTGACTACAGCACTCTGAAGCTGACATCCAGAGGAGAACTGGATGTGTACAACACTTTCTCCACTTTCGGAAAGAAGAAGAGGTTCATCTCACACTACGAACAGTCTTTTGACAGAGATGATGGGCTCATAAGCAATGCCATTTTTAAATGACACATCAGTTACACTTTATATTCTGTCCATGATATATATACCACTAAGTAATTTCGCTACTAACTATAAACTCCAGTTTCTCCAGTGGAAGTATTACTCTTGAACGCTGGCACTTTTGTGCCACAATTGTCTTTTTTCCAGTGGACTTTCCTACCACTTCTTCCTGCAACTATAGTTTTATTTTTGCGAATACTGAAATCAAGTATATATCAAGTAAATAAAATCTATTATGGGTCACAGTGGGGGATCTCTAGGTGGTAGACTCTTCCATCAAGATGTCATAGTCTGGTTCAAAGGCAATAAACTGGAATACATCTCCAACAGCAACGAGCTCAGGTAAATGGGATTTGATGTGTTTGGGGGCTGCTGATTCTCAGTGAGATCACAATGAATGTCTAACCTTAAAAAAGGTTCATAAGTTCAGCAGCATGCAGTCTGTTACATGTGGGTTGTCCTTGTTCTAGTCATTTTAATGTAGACACACCTTGTTGTCTTCTAGGGACAGCTGTACTAAGTGCAATGCTGTATGTAAACTGTGCTAACAAGAGACTTTAGATCCACCAGAGTAGAGGTTTCTACCTAAAGCTAACACGTTTAAGATATGTTCTGTATTTAAAGAAAAAAACTCTTAATGCTATACTCAACAGTGAAGAGAATCTTTATTGGCATTTTCACAAACGCTGTAAATCTAATTTGGATAATCATTCTGTATCACAGTTGCATTCGTCTTATAAGCTGTGCTTCTATCATCTAGTCATGCCTGGTGCATTTAGTGACAGGTCATTTGTTCGCAACTCTATGAAGTGTGAAAGAAGTCCAGGCACAATGCATAAGAACTATAAGCAGCTGGTAGAGGTATTACAAGGGTAACCATACAATCATCTGGACATAAACAGCTGGGGTTCATTGGGTTCACTGTATCTGCGGATGATTACTCACTTATGCTGAGGAGGACAAATCACTCTGTATCTAGTCAATGTACAGCATATATTAATATGAATAAATCTGTACTCAATTTTGTAGTTGTTGTTTTTTGGGAGAACAGACATACTTTTGTTCCTGACAGCAGTGGATGATGTGTAGAATCAATGTGTTTACATGGCTCTGAAATAACTGCAAGAGTGACTTAGCATTATTTTAATTAATTTCACCGTGGACAAACAAACACATCAGAAACTTGAAAGCAGTAATATAGTATATAGTAATATTTTTAAATCTTTTCTACCATTAAATGCTATCAGAGCACAGTGTGAACAGTATGAATTGCAATTACAGTACTTTTGTGCTAACTGATTACATCAGTCTGCAATCTTATGGCACTGAGAGCATTTAATAAAATGTGGCAGGTGCACTGACTACCTGATTTCTCTCAGAAAACAAGGTGAGGGCAGAACTGACCGCTCATCTCATCTGCCCTAGCCTCGCATTGTGCCTGTAAAAGAGCTCTTTGTAAATTCAGTCAGTTTGTGCCCAGATGCTGACGCTGAGACTTGTCTCCAGAGGAGTCAGAGGTGTGAACCGAGAGGTGATACTAGGACAACAACTATTAACCCCAGTGCACAATTCTAACCATTTCCTCCCAGTTCCAGCTGAGATGGAATCAAGTATAATCACTTCAGCCAATTCCCAAGCTGGCACTGGAGCTGTGTATGTGGGACCTATGGAAGAAGAAGCTGTCATTATTACTGTTGCGTTGTGACTTACAGCTCTGAGCATCATTTAACCTTTCCCTTGACATTTTGGTCAGTAAACACAGGGTTACAGATTCTACTCTGGAGATGATCCTCCAGATCGATTGCCTCTTACTGAGCTATAGCAGACCAGTGGGTTAATCTTGAGCTTGGGTCTGACTGCATCAGTGACCTGCTTCATGTTCAAGAAGCTGAATGCCAAAGGCCAGCTTAAGATTTGTTTTGAGATCTCTGAAGATCAAGTCACAATGATGAAAGAGAAAAAAATGAATATATATCCCGGTCATTGACAGACTACTGGGTGTTTAAAATACAAATCCGGATAATCCCACATCTACATCCCTCCAATAATTACAGATAATCAAGCCAAGTTTTAACATTGACTGTATCACAACCACTACCAAAAACAGCCAGGTTTAGCATTCAGGATATTTGTCATGTGCTATGAGCAGAAACACATAGCATATGTGTGGTTTCATTGCCAATGTCCAATCCAAGTTGTTTTATTTCTTTCTCTTTTTTCTTCTTATCTCTCCTAACAATACGTGGCTGCCACAACTCTGGCTGAGCAGAGAAGGCTCCCCATTCTCTCCACTAGAGGGAGCCTTTCTCCCACAGACCTCAGTTTTCTGGTCATCCAAAAGGTCGACCCCAGTCAAGTTCTTCAACACCAAACTCATCCAACCATGTCTTTATGGACTTTGTGCACTGGGGCACAGTCATGCTGGAATAGAAAAGGGCCGTCACCAAACTGTTGCCACAAAGTTGGAAGCATAGTTTTGTCTAAAATGTCTTGGCATGCTGAAGCATTAAGATTTCCCTTCACTGGAAGTAAGGGGCCGAGCCCAACTGAAAGACAGCCCTATAAAGAGGTGTGCCTGGACACTTTAGTCTATGTAGTGTATGTTAGTACATGGTGTGCATGCTCACCATTTTATTTCCATAATAGACTTGACTAGACAAACTTAATCCCCAAACACACATATATGGCAAATTCTATAAACACATGACCATGAAATAAGATAAGATTTTCCTTTACTGTCTCACAATGGGGAAATTCGAAATGGATCTTTTCATGTCTCATGTTAGCCAGGAAAAGAGCTCTAACATCCTTTTGCTCCTATTCTGCATGCTGTTACATGGGGCATGTGGCAGGCAGCAGACATAGCTTTTAGTAAGTAACAGCTATGACCATGAGTCATACAGCACTTGTTCAATTAACAGCTTGGTGAAAATTGCCTCTGGAGTTATTTGAACTTCAAAGAAGAAAAACACTGTATTTTATTAATTATAAAAATAAATAAATAGACAACCAAAAAAAAGAAGAAAAACAGTTAAAACATGACTGTGTCCATAAAGACATGGCTGAATGAGTTTGGTTTTGAAGAACTTGAGTGGCCCACACAGAGTCCTGAACTCAACCCCATCCAACACCTTTGGGTTGAACTGGAACGGAGACTGCAAGCCATTCCTTTTCATCCAACATCAGTGTCTGACTATTGCTCTACTGCAGGAATGGGCAGAAATTCCCACAGAAACATAGGACCCACTCTATATTAATGTCTATGTATTCAGAATGCAATGTCATAAACATCCGTGTTGTTGAAATGCAGCTGCCGTACAATGTGAACCATGTACAATGGACCACTGAGTCATTCTTTGTAGATGAAAGCTATGTGGCTACCTTGCTACATGACAGTGATATGGGAGACAGCTTTGTCCAGACAAACTTACATTAGCATCAGGCATCACGTCACAACATTTTTAGTGTAGCAAAGTAGTTTTACAGGGAGAATATCAAGTTTTGTTAAAGATACCACTTATATATACTAAGTAAATGAGTCCAAAATAACTCTTCAAATGCATTAAATGAACAGATAATACAGTGAGAGAGTGTGAGTGTGTGTCCTTCAGTAATTCTCTACATTGTCACTGGATGGAGCTAAAGGAAAGGAATGTTGAGAACCATCCTCATCTTATCAACCATCATGTCTGCATCTCTAATCTCATATCATCATCAACTGCAAGGCAAGGACCTCTTGCAGAATCACAATATTGCACCATAATATTTGCAGGAACCATCAAAAGGGCAGAGAAAGATATGAAATAATAAAATACAAAATACCCACTGCAATCTTCCAAGTAGAGGCTGGGTTGTTTATTCTGAGAACTAAATTTTACAAAATAACAATTAAAAAAAAAATCTATTGTTGCTAATAATTTGTAGTTTTCACAAATGTTTAAATTTTTACTTTCATTGTTACTCTATCTAATGATGGTTAACAAATAAATGAATAAAATAAGTTTCTTTGAGCCACATCAGTTTGTCGGGAGTTAGACAAGTACGAGTCCTGAATCAGTTGGTCAATTTACTCGGCTCCTAAAAATAACTGAGATTAACAAATCTCCCTCTTTATGAACCCAGATCTGTTGAGTTCTTTGCTACATGTGCTGCTAACAATCCATATAAAAATGGATCTTTATGTTATACCCCATTTGACCGAGATATGGCTCTCAGTTACAGTCACAAGTCCTTTGGATCCGGCTCTGTTTGGTGCTATGGGTTCTGCGCACTCAGTCGAATCAGTGGGTTACAGCCTGATCCACATGAGCTGGATTGGTTCTGTTTCTGGCCATGCAGGAGGTTATTCTAACCCAACTCCGTCGGCTCAGTGAGTCCCCTGATGAATAACCGAGAAACCACTGCTAGTCCAGTAGACAGTTTCTTGCTAACAACTACTTAGAACAAATGGAGTAGGTTTTAATCACAATGAATGGCACAATTCAGAGTTTGAATTTACATGGGTTGTCAGCAGTGATGTTACACTACATTATGTTTATTTAATACCCTATATTTATCCCAAAGACATGACACCACATAGAAATCTAACGTGTAGCTAATATCTTGGTGGTACAGTGCTGTGCTATGCTCCAATCTTTAGTTGGAAGTGAAACAGTTTGTTATGTGTTGTATAGTGATGGGAATATTGCTTGCATCCTCAATTGTGCAGACTCAAACTTGCATGACCCAAGAGGAAATGGGTTTCATTGGTAGGTTCTGCATGATACTGACTCAAGTGACTCAAAGGACTCAAGTAACTTGGCTAAGTATATTGAGTGGTCCGGAAAGATTAAAGTCAGATTTGCTATGACTACTGGGAGTCTTAGAGCTGAGACAAATCAAACTTGCAAGGAACTATATGAGGATATTATTTTGGAATTATCAGGGATATGTTTCCTAACTTTAGAAAAATAGTTCAACTGATATTTCCTTAAATAATATTAACTACAACTTAAGACTACTTGTTTATCACATGCAATCCACCAACTGTACTCTTTTAGGTCAACATGAAATGCAAGTTGCTGCAGAATATGTTGAATTAAAAAAAATGTTTTTTATTTTTGAAAATTCTAGTATCAGACTTTCCATATGTACAGACTTCACAGGGCAACTCCATATGTGTTGTTTGTCAAATGTATACATAGGTTACAGTGCTACAGCACTTCTCTCCTCCCTCAGCTCACACACAGAAGTTCACTGAGAAGCTGAAATCTGAGCTTGGAGGTGGACTTATTGGAGAGAGAGAGGAAAAGAGAGAGAGAGAGAAAGCAACAAGCAACAGTGATCAAGCAAGGTAATGTGGCAATGGAGATATTTTCTGATTGTCTCACAGCGTTTTCTTTTTCAAAATACATAAACAATCCTGCAGAAAGGTATGGTATTGCTGGATTTTGTGTGAATTCAGCCCATAAACACTTATCCATCCATCCATCAGTTTTCTATACCGCTTTATCCGTCAGGGTCACGGAGGTTGGGGGGACTGGAGCCTATGCCAGCTGAGTACTGGTCACCGGTCAATCACAGCACTGACACATGCTTTACCCTCTGTATGCATCTAATCCAGCCACTCTGGTTATGTTCAAACAGATACAGACCTGCACCTCACCAAATCAAAAGAGGGCCAGTGGGTTTATATGCAGCAATGTCATCATCCAGAAATCTACCTCAAGTCACATGGGGAAGATCATTTAAAACCTTTTGGGAAAATAACATTTATGAAAAAATGTAAATGACCTCAAAAACGCAAAAATACAAATTAAAGGGAGCCACCTTTTAGTTTCAACGAGGCCACCCTACATCAGCCTACACAGATGCTGCCTACGCCCCTGCAGAGCGCTACTGTGAGAGCCCAGCTCCTCCAGTTTTACCGTACCGTATATGGCCTAGTGCAGCTCCAGCTACAACGCGTGGAGGCAAGAATGACACCGGCGCTCCCCTACATCAAGACAACCTGATAGTAAGGACGGATCTGTTTCATTTCTAGATTTAAAGAATTACCAAAATTATGGCACTTGCCATTGCACCTTTACGGACACGATTGATCGTGGCTGTTTTTGCATTCATTGCACTGTGGGGAAGTGCGCTTTCCATCACTCGGTACTCTATTCCGGAGGAGATGGAAGAGGGCTCTTTTGTTGCCAATCTGGCCACAGATTTGGGTCTGGATGTTCGCAGTTTGGTGCAGCGCAGAGCAAAGCTCGATGTCATTCACAGCAAAAATTACCTTGACATTAACAAAGAGACAGGGGAGCTGATAATCCGAGAGAAGATAGACCGGGAAAGCATATGCATGACTAAAACAACCTCGTGCTTTTTGAAAATGGATGTCATACTCGAAAACCCCATCCGCATTTTTAACATCGAGTTAGAAATCATGGACATCAACGACAACGCGCCCGTGTTTCGCAGAAGGACAATGCACTTGGACGTTTCGGAGGCAACCCCTCCCGGTGAGAGATTTTCATTGACAAACGCTGTAGATGCGGATGTGGGGGCGAATTCAATCAAGACCTACTATCTCAGCGAAAGCAAATACTTCAACATCGACATACAAACTGGCAGCGACGGTTCCAAATATGTCGATTTAGTGCTAAACGGTAATTTGGACAGAGAAGAGCATGCAGTTCATAATTTGATTTTAACCGCTGTGGATGGAGGGTTGCCTCCCCGCTCCGGAACAGCCAGCATCATTATTAATGTGTTGGATATCAATGACAACGCCCCCCTGTTCAGTCAGCCGGTATTTGCGGTCAACGTTTCAGAGAACTCGGCTGTGGGGACAGTTGTCATGACCTTAAACGCAACAGACTTGGATGAAGGCACGAACGCTCAGTTAGTGTATTCATACACACTGTACACCTCAGAGAAGACTCAAGAGCTCTTCTCACTTGATCCAAACTCAGGTGAGATCAGGGTGAAGGGCGTGATCGATTATGAAGAGAGTTCGAGTTTTGAGATGTACGTACAGGCTCAAGACAGGGGGGTGAACCCACTGTCAGGTCACTGTAAAGTCATGGTGTTCGTCACAGATCTGAATGATAATTACCCAGAGGTGACCATCAAGTCTGTGAAAAGTGCAGTGACTGAGGATGTCTCTCTAGGCACACTGATCGCAGTGGTCAGTGTCAGCGACAGGGACTCTGGGGTCAACGGGGAAGTGGAGCTCACTTTGAGTCAGCAGCCGACTTTACCATTCCTCCTAAACAAATCGTCAGAGGGTTACTTTGAGCTGCTGATCTCAAAGCCACTGGACAGAGAGATAATAAGCAGATATGACATCATGCTGAGGGTGACAGACAAAGGCTCGCCACCCTTATCTGAAAACGAAACCATCACTTTAGAGATTCTTGATGTCAATGACAATGCTCCCATGTTCTCTCAGCCCTTCTACACAATCCATGTTGTGGAGAATAATCTACCAGGGGCATTACTGACATCTCTTAGTGCATTTGACCCAGATCTCAACGAGAACCAGTACTTGGTTTATTTCATAATGGAAAAGGAGATTGTTAACACATCTATGTCAATGCTGTTCTCCATCAACCCTGAGAATGGTGATCTCTATGCCCTAAAGACCTTTGATTACGAGAGAGAGAGGGATTTCCTTTTCCACATCGAGGCTAGAGACTCTGGTGTTCCCCCGCTGAGCAGCAATGTGACAGTTCACATCATCATTTTGGACCAAAATGACAACACTCCTCTCATAGTGTCACCTTGGCGGGCGCAGGGCTCTGTTGTTGAGCAGGTGATTCCGAGGTCCACAGATAAGGGACACCTGGTAGCCAAAGTGATTGCAATTGATGCTGATTCTGAGCAGAACTCCAGGGTCACATATCAGCTCCTGCAGATCAGTGATACAACCCTATTCAGCCTGGACCAGTACAATGGTGAAATCCGGACAACAAGGATGTTCAGTTACAGAGACCCAAGACAACAGCGACTGGTGGTTGTTGCCAAAGACAACGGTGAACCTGCCCTCTCCGCTACTGTCACCATCAAGATATCAACAGTGGAACATGTCATGTCCTTTTCAGAGACCACAGAGCTGCCGCTAGAGTACGATGTCTTCACAGACCTAAACCTGTACTTAGTCATTGGTTTAGGCGCTGTGTCATTTCTGCTATTGATAACCATCTTGGTTATTATTGTGCTGAAGTGTCAAAAACCAAAGCCAAAGGCCATCAAGATCCCCCCAGCCAACAGAAACAGCGTAATCAGCAGGAACAGTGTGATCAGCCAGAGAAGTTCTACCATCGCAGATTCCACCCTGATCTCCAGCGATGCCTACTGGTACAGTTTGTTCCTCGCAGAGACCAGGAAAGGCAAAGTGGTCGTGAGACAGCCAATAATTCCCAAAGGAGCTGGGTATTTTGTGTCCAGTATACCCAGAAGCATAGGGCCAAGTGAGACCACAGACTCCAGAGCATCCACACTGGAGGTATGTATAAATGAAGTGGTAGCTCAGGCAACACAGTGCTGATAAGTCAACTAATTGGTGTGTTCAGGGAAACAGAGATTATCTTCAAGTGGCAGGTTTTGCAAAATAAAGATGGATGACATGACAGCTCCAATAAACTGAAGCCAGCATATCTGAATCGCCACCTGGTGGCTGGCTACAGTGTAGGTCATAAATTCCTCCTCTCCATGTTGGAAGATGGAACATGGGCCAATATAAACTCAAAGTACATGTTGCATAATTTTTTCCAAAGATAGAGTCTGTTACTTTTTCTAGTTCTTATCACACTGATGTATGTTCAGGTGTTCATTTTTCCTGATAAGTTTAGTTTTAATTAGTTATTTGGGTGAAACATCATGATTGACAGCTGATCCCTACTCATGATTGAACGAGTGGGTTCATGGGTGAGAACTCGAGCATGTGGCTCCTGGTCCAATACTACTGTGCAGACTTTGGTTGTTGTCAGGGACGTCACCAGGACAAGATGGCCATACTCGTATCCGAAATATTTTTACAGCATTTTGTACAGTGGAGTAAGTTGAGATGCATCATCCATGTTTATATATGTCAGCGGTCTTTGACAGATACCTGATGTGTGCATGGTTTTAATTCTGCAGTTGTGGATTTTACACAAAACATAAAATAAGTTTACAAAATAACCATACAAAATTAAACCAGCGGTGCCAACATTTAGGGTGACTATGGCTTGGGACCCCTTGCAAAAAGCAATGTCTACTTGGGTCCATTTGTCAGATTTCAGATGTCTATCAGTTGTTATTAGTTCATCTGGAGACGCATTTTCTCTCTAAGCAGCTCAGATGGTTTGATGCTTGAAAAGGTAAAATGGTTTTGTGAGTTCTTGTGTTCATCTTGTGACCCTCTGGAGGGGACACAATTAGGTTGGGACCCATTGGACTTACACAACTGTGTATCCAAGCTCCTAAAGTACAGAACTGGTAGTGGGCGCTGATGCGTCAATATTAAGAATGTGATAATGCTATATATTATAGAACAAGTTTTTATGTATTACTGATATTTGAAGTACATTTTGCTACTAATATTTTTATTAGTTTACTATCATTATTAGTTTATTACTGCACTTTTAAGTATGGTTTTGAATGAAGGACTTTTATTTGTGCCAGTGTAGTTTTATTTTACTGTTCTTTAAGTCAAGGATCGGAATGTTTCTCCCACTACTGTGAAACTAAGTTACAACAAAGATAAGAATAAAGTCGTGCTGATTTTTATTATCACTGTATTTCTTGAGAGAACTTGAGAGAACACTTTTATTGCATAATTAAGGAAAACAAATAGCCCCAAACTGAAAATGTGCCACTGTTTGATGTCTTGTGTAATATGTAGGTCATTTACTGCAGATGCATAATACACAATCAGAGCATAACTGGTAGGCGTATGGGGGGGGGGGGGGGTGTACTTCAAAGACACCCAGACATGGAGGGATTTTCTTCAAGGACAAGAAATGTACTGCTGTACTAAGTGAGGTGCGTCATGCTGGGTGTCTGTGGAGTATCTAGCAGCACTCCTGCACACAGTAGACTGTTCACTGCCAGTGAAGAGTTGCTGTAACTAACCCAGATGTTGTTTGCTTTTGTACAGCTGGACCTGCAGACTAAACAACAAGTGATCCACTGAAAGATTAAACAGTATGAATATGCATAAATGCACAGGTGCATGTGGAGAGGAAGAAAGAGAGAGTGAGAGAGAGACAGAGAATGTGTGTATATATTCTGTAAATGTGAGTTTGAGTGTCTGAGTTTCACATTTTCCACTGAACTTGTCTCTTTCTTCTGTTCTTAAGTTCTCAAAATGAAAGGAAGTCCATTCTACAACTGGAGGTATGCTGGTTGCTAACTACATTCGGTAGAGCCACTACAATTGTATAGATATTTTCTATCCTTTTTTCTATTTGGTACACATTCTTGGTTTGGCTCAAAAATCTGTTTTGATAACCTGGCACAGTTCCCCAGTACAAATCTTTAGAGTAGTAATGCTTTGGTCAACATATTCTCTCGATTAAATAGAGCAGTTTCCATTTGCCCCTGCTCGGACTCTGTCCCTCACCAATATCAAACTCTGTTCCAGTGCAATGCTATTGTGAGGACTCACATTTAAATTGGCCAGTCTCTCAAGTGCGAAAACCTATCAGCTTACTGAGGGTGGAGATTAGGATAAAATTGGCTGCTGGTCAGACTTTGTGTTGTGCACATCTGGCGAGCTTGGCGGAGATTCAGGGCAAAGTGATGGCACAGGCAGGAAAAAGGGATTATGGAATGAATTGTCCTCAATAGGTTCTCAGCATGTAACATACCTCAGAGCAGTGACTGTATCAACTATCTCCACATCTTTGCACACAAGCTCCGTTAGGGCATGTTTCAAATTAGTGGGAAATGACCTACAACAATGTTATTCTTTTTGTTCTCTCTGTAGTTGTAATATTAGCCAAATAGCACATTGTGATGCCTGCTTGTGCATGCTTTAATTACGGTGTCTGCTTCTCTATCTTAGTTAATGGCTTTGTCATATTTTATATTAGCAGTGTTTAATTTAGTCTGATTTCCATGAATGATTTGATGAAAACTCAACAATCCTCAACAACAGTCATTCAAAATATTATGTTAAAAAGCAAAAAGGAGCCTAAATATAATCATGTTGCTGATCTAGCCCTGGACTTAAATGTCCTTGAAGCCCAGTGACACTTCAATGATGGTGGCAGTAACCAGTCACAATCCACTGTTGCATGAGTGAGGACTTTCTACAAGTTTATGTCGAGGTTGACTTCCTGTTTTGGCTAATTCTATGCTCTGTCTCTTAGCAGGAACCCAGAAGAGAACTGCCATGATATAATCATCTCTTCATGGGAGTCTCTGGCCGAAACCCTTCCCCCGTGACTCACAAAGAAGATGTAAAAGAACTGTCCTCCCTCAGTCCCTCAGCTCCAACTGTTCTTTCTCTCTAGCTCGTCCAATCCCCCATACAACCATCAACTAATCACCTCAGCTTTCTACCTTCTTTTCTCTGTAAAGCATGAATCTGCATGATTCTACAACATGTTCATAGAACTGACACCATTTAGGGCAGGATAATTTGACATTTTTAGGTTTGTCTCATGTAGTAAATCATTTCCTCTCTAACGCTCTCAAACTCCTCCATGGACGAGTTTGCCTTCTCTCCAGGGTATACGCCGTGTGCTGTAGTTCTAGAAACCATCATTAGCTCACCATAGAGTATATGTAAGTTGCCATCATGCCATATTTTTTAAGCAAGGGTTCAAAACACGCCTATTTACAAATACAGGTATGAATCAGGGTGAATATGATTCTTCCATAAATCTGATGAATACTGAACTGTAGTTATGTCAGTGATTCAGGCTTTCTACTTGGTGTTTTTTCCGTTTTGAACAATCATTTCTGCTGTATAGTGAGTCTTGGTGTTCAACAAGACTCACTCCCAGCTAGAAACAGGTCTGATTTTAGATTTCTCCATTTTTTTACAGTGTTGAACTTAACAATGATGAATGTGTGAAAACAACAACAACAACAACAACAAAAAAAAATCATAAAAGAATGAAAGAAAACCAACATGGAAAAAACAAACCTAGGAGACACACTGTTTATCTTTGTATTTGATTGTAAATACCATAGTTCTTTAGAAATGACAATGAGGTCAGAGAAGCAAAAAGACTTTTGACACTAACATCAGGTGTGCAGTTCATACCTTTTAGACATCTGTGCTGTTAAGAAAAGAAAAGAAACAGTTGACTGGGCATTTAGTTATTTGGCTGCAATGGGGAGGGAAGAATTACACAGCAATATCAAAATATCTTAATCGTGATAACGTTTACGCTCAAAATTGAGCAAATCCTGTTTCAGCCTGTCCCCTCTCAGCGAGGATGCATGGGGGTGGTGAGTCAGCAAGGACATATGGGGGAGGTGGTCAGAGGTACTGTGACACCACAGGGTGGGGCCAGAATGGGGGTCAAAAGTCAATTCAGTTATCTTTATAATTACGCATTGCCACACTTCAAAGCTATTATTTTCCAAGTTTGTGCTAATCGGTTAAACAATACGACTACAGTGGAAACTAAAAACAAAATATTTTGTCAGGTTCAAGAGTAAGAATATTAAAATGTATTTATCTTTGTCATGGCACAAGGGAATATAAGGTGCAGGCAAGGTGTTGTTTTATGAACATTCATGTTTTTATAGTATTTTATGTATGAGGTTTTAATGCTGCTTCTGTGAGCTTCTTCAAAGGCATTTTGTGTTGCATATTTGTAGTTTAGTGCATATAATGTTGTTTTGATAGTGTGCATAAGTTAAAATTGAAACTAGAGTACTTTTCTTGACCTCAGAGGTAGCGCTGTTGCACTACTGTGAAGCCCAGGACTTCAATTTCTCAGACAAAAAAGGAGCTTATGAGGACCAGTAATTAGGGTGCTAAGTGATCAAGTCTATTTGGGTGAGGTGAGACTGGATTTTGAGAAGGAGAACATAGCATTAATTATGGCTGCAGTGTTCTAGTGCTGACACTGCAAGACAGAAAACACTGCAGAACACACAGAGAATATGAAGCAGATGACAGCACTTTGAAATGTGCGCTGAATCTAAATGTAATCCAGTGGATATATATTGAGCTGCATGCAGTGAATCTTTGAAATCTCACCTCTCTCTTCCTCTCTCACTGTTGCCTGATGTTGGTGTTACACTAGGCTGCCCAGACATAAACACTGCTGTCTGTCCGTCTGTCTGCCTGTCTGTCTGTCAGACTGACTGAAGACATCACTTAATAATGAGGGATCTCTTGCTGTGGAGAACATGTTATGTGTGCAATCAATGCCTGAACCGGTTGATTCCAACAGTGCTCAAAAGAATGAGTACATTGCATATATATGATGAGTTCCTTGCGTGCCTTCTGCATTGTGAAAGATGTATATGACTGTTGATGAATGAAATAATGGCATGTCAGACAATATTACAAATTACAGTCACCCCAATGGTAAAATACCTTGAATTGCTAAAGCTGTTGTTGGAATAGGGGCTCAGCCTTTCGGTCTCAGAGCAGATGTTCTATGAAGAACCAGTAGATGCATTTACTGTAAATTGAAATGCTTTATACTTTGTGTTTTTTATACAGTAGACTTTTTGATATCTTCTGTATTCACTGTGATCCCATTGCACAGGAGGTGCTTGTGCTTGACATAGTAAAAGTGTGTTTTTTTCTCATTTGTGTACACAGCTCAGTTTTTCCTCTGCTCAGTTGTCAGATTGTACAGTATGCTATGAGAGTTGCATCAAACGTCACGCATTTCCATCCCACTTAGTGGATCCAAAAGAGTATGGGAGAGAATGGTCTCGCTTTATTTTCAAGTCTAGTTAATTGTTGGATTTTGGTGTTGCTTATTTGGCTTAAATGTTCTGCCTGATACTAGTTTGAATAAAGCTTTTTAATCTGTCGTTCTGTTGTGTCTGTGATGAAAAAAATGAAACAAAGTTATCAAAAGTGACTTCTGGAATGTGACACTGTCTCTCTCTCTCTCTTTCTCTGCCTCTGTCTCTCTCTGAAATTCCCTTCCATACACAGATTTTGACCCAGTTTCTCTGTATAACGCACAGCACTAATTCTTGGAAATTGAAAACTAAATAAGGGAGATGTGCCTGCAGTTCAAATCACAGAAGCAGACAAATAATAGCTTTGTCAGGATTAGTGAAAGCCGAGAGCCAAATTGCATAGTCTGCTTTTCACTGTGACCACACAGGGCTATCACTCTGCAGCCCTGCAGGAGACTGATGTGTAAAGGCCCCATGAATTTGTACAATAGATTCGCAATGAATGAAGTTTGCCTGTGCTGCTGACCTTAGAAACAACTCATAGCAGAAAATGCAAGCATATTTACACACATCTAGGGTTTATGGATAAATTCAGCAGTGCTACAATGTCAATTATATTCAATAAAATAAAGAGAAGAAGATTTAGGTTAGAAATGCTATAGAGATCTAGTAAAGGGGACATGAAATTCAAAACAGTTACATTGCATAGTTGGTGAACCAGTGGTTATCACTCATATTAAAGGCCTTAAGGTCTTCTGGCTACTTGTGCTTTAAAAGGACTGGAAGTAGGTCGGAGGAGATAAGCAGTGCACCTGTGGCTACATTCATCTGTCCTGAGTATTGCTATAGTAGTTGCCATTCCTCCCCAGTGGTCTGCATTCTGAGGCCTGGTGCTGTCCATGATGCTGGAAGTGCTGTGCAACCCAGCTATGATGCACTGGGGTGCAAAAGACTACTTTTTAATTACACTGTTTACTTGAAGGCAAAATTGCATTTTCTGATCCTGTTAAAACATTTCCTCTTCAGGGTTCTCTTCCAAATATTTTCACACATGTTCATATTATTTCAGTTATCTCTCTATACAGGATTGTAGGTAGGAATAGTATGTATGGCAACTGTGAATAGCCACCTGTGTCTCTGATTTGTTCATCAGTTCTAATACTATGAGCCGTGTTGAGAAAGACAACACAGTTGAATTTTCAGGCTGAGGTTTCCTATCCTGTACTGAATCCTCCACAAGTAGACCCTGTTTCTTTGCTCAGTGCGTACTAGGCTAGAAAGTAGTCCTGACATGACCCTGAACAGAACCAGGCCAGTCTAGAAAATCAATGAATAAACTGTGTGTGCTTTTAATATTGTCTATACATGTGTATTACAGGAGGAAGCAATTAGGAGTTTACAAAACTCTCCTTTTCCTCTTAGGTGGTAACCTGAGCTTACCTTATGTAGAATTTTAATGTTTCAACAGTGCACATATCAATCACAAAAAAGCAGCAGCGCTGAAAAACTTTCTCATCTCCACAGTAAAGTTGTAAAAGCTTTGTTAGATGAAGGTTTATACTTCAGAAGAGGCATGCAATTAAACACCCCATTATACACCATCAGAAGTTCTTTGTGCAGTGCTGCAGCGCTTTCATTTCTATTCTCCAGGCCATATTATCAATCACTTTAAAATCTTAACAATGAAAGAAGTGTTTTGTTTGCACAGAAGGAGACTAGCAGGCTAGTGTATTGATCCACTAAGTGTGTTTCACTATAGAGTACTGGATTAGAATATTAAAAACGGAGATTTTCAGAGATGCGTGCAAGCCGCTTAAGCATATTTTAAACAGATTATATGGATTTGCTCAATCCTGTCTAGATTTGGTCAGTATAATAGTAGTTTTTAAATCAGTTTCAAAGTATCTATTTGCATTACAGATTTCTCAGGAGGAATCTTAAACTTAGAAGTAGTCCCTTTTTATATTGTACATATAATGTTGGTTTAGTCCTGAATATTAGAAGGCCAATTCCCTGCTTAAAGCAATACATAGATGGCAACAGTCAATTCAAATTTAGGCATGTAGTGGAATTTTAGCAGGGATGGGCTCTCTGGTGCCCTCTGTCTGCACTCAGAGGCTTGGAGGTTGTGGAGGAAGTGAGGGTGAGTGATGTGTCATCCTGTGGAAGAACGGTGCTATCATAATCAGTGCAAATCATAGCTGTTAGTACTCTTACCATCCGGATTACATTTTTAGGAAGATCTTTTAAAACTCTGAAACTGATATAGTTAGGCCACACCAGAGCAACTGCAAACTTACAAGTCATTGTCAGATGTGAAAAATACTGCAGTTACAGAGGACAAAGAGTCATACAGTGGTCATATTACAAGCTTATTTCTGTGTCTTTCTGGTTTTTGGAAAAAAATAAAAACTAGATGATACTGAATCAACATTTTTCTTTTTAATTTACTAGTACATCGGCAACAATATCAGTTAAAGTGTGAGGCAGGCTGTGAGTGCTGTGACCCATTTGTATGACTAAGTCAGATGAGCAGAGAAGATACCCTGGCTGGAGCCCATGCACAATGGGGTCACGAGTCTTATCACCTAGAGCCTCGCTTTCCACCATAGCTGGAAGGATACAGCAAAGAGGTCTTGAGCAAGTGTCCAGTAATGTCGTGAAGCCAGAGAAAGGACTGATGTGTCATTTGTTTTATTTTTGACAGGGCTGTGTGAAAAGATAAAACAGTTATTTCATCACAGCAGAAATGGGCATGAACAGGTTGTCACTCTGATTTAGAGGCAGGCACCGGACAAGGCAGGACTACAAATCTATTACTACATCTGCAAAGTCTGTGATGTCTTACATCCAATCTCCATAGACAAAATCTTTCTTGTTGCCTTTGCCTAACATCTGTAAGATCTTGTTTTGATGAGGCAAATGCTGCTGTAGATTAGAGAGAATTTATGTCTTGATTAGTGTAATATTTATAGAAGTGTATACATGAATAAGGAACAGACTTCACATTCACAGGGGAACTCAGGACCAGAGTAGACTTTGCTGCTCTGGCGGCCAGGCTGACGTAGTGCTATGATGGAGCTAAGTGCAGTGAGATTTAGGTTCCATCTTGAGTGACGCCTGTGGCAGGTTTTTTATGTGTGGCTGCCCTTGCCTTGGGGTCACTGCTGCACTAGTTTGTGTCAGCCTTTCTCTGTTTTAGATGACTGCATGTAAGCTGGAGTCAAGCAGAAATACTGTATATTTTGGCAAAATGGCGACATCTGTGTGCAGTCTTACAGAAAGGTGGATCATCTTCATTTTTATTACTGAAAGAAACTTTGTGTTTGCGACTCTTTTAGACAACTGGTATCACATGCGACGGACAGATGGACAGACAGACACATACTTGCTTGAGGACATTGCAGCTGTCTCTATAATCACAACCCCAGCCTGCTGCCCAGTAACCTCACTTTCATTAAAATGCATATTTGAATAAAGAGTGTCATCTTTTTTTGCTCCACCTAAAGTGACCTCCATAGACTTTTAATCATGCTGGCATGTAAATAAGCACAGTTTTGTGTGGGGACATTGCATCAAATTTAGTATGTTGATCACTGCTGGCACTGAAATGCTCATCAAATTGCTTGTTGCTATGGAAACACAATTTTCTGAGTCTTATGCCACAAACCCAAAATGGTTCCTGTAACAAAGCAGGTGAACAGTCAGCAGTGCATATCCAAATGGGGATGCATATTCAGTTCCTCAAATGTATTGTACCTGGTGTGCAGTGTGGGTGAGAGGTTGAGACTGGTCACTTTCAGAAGTCAAGCTCAAACACTGGGAGGTCAGTGGCCAGTGTTTTTTTGTTTGTTTGTTTGTTTGTTTGTTTTTTTCCCCAAGTACATAGGTGCTATGTACTTGGATGTGCATATATTTTTTGTATAAATTCTGGGTGTATGGACAGATATATTGTCAGCTAAAAGTAAAAGTCTGTAAAACTTATTCATTTTAATATAACACCATTTTATGGTGGTCCAGCTGACTCTGCATAGATTATTCAAAAGAGCCATTATGGCTCTCCTCCATTAGATGCATTCACCCAGTGATCTATTCTGCTCAAGGCTATCAGGACAGCCTTGCCCCGCCAGATGTTGTGACCGACTTTGCTCTGTTTTGGAAGGATTTTCCAGACTCCCTTAGCCTCAGCCAAAATCATGTAGCTTCACTATCACAGAGGAACGCTTCTTTGTTTGTTTGTTTTTTTTTTGGTGTGTGTTTTTGTTGCTCATACCAAAGACACAATTTACAGCTACTCTTCCTTGTTGCTCACCTAAAAGCTATGTGTGTTCACTATTCAGTGGTTTCCTTCTAGTTTCCTTTCTGGTACATGGAGTAATGGCTGCTAATTCATTCACTGCCTAATCGTCGTTATCTCTAGGCTCTACCCCAAATTTTACACAAGAGAGCCATGGTTACTGACCTAGCAATCCTTCTTTAGTCTTATTTTTGGTGACTCACTTGTCTCTTCAGTATGTTTCCACAACAATTCCTGTGTTAGGGACACACATAATGCACAAAAGGGATATTTGCAGCACTCTATGTAGTGACTTGGCTATATTTTGCAATACAGTCTGAAAATAAAACTGTTAATTCTAATGCATTGACATATGCATTTTTCAGTTTCACCCAGGGCCGTGAGCGTGACCCCATAGCTGTACCCATAGGGTCAAAATGTTGTTCTATCAGAAGATACATTCAAACAAATACTTGAAGCTGATTGTGGGTGATTCAGTCCCATTATTTGCTGTGTACATACATACATTAATATGTGAGTTTTCTCATATAATACTGCTAGATACTTTATATTATATTTTAATTGAAAGCAAAAGTTGTTTCTTTATCCAAATGATCTTCTTTTAGCTTTGATGGTTAGGATTGCGTGGTTTTTTTTTCTGTATTTCCTGTCTGTTTCTCCTTCTTTTCCCCTCCCCTCTTCAGTATGTGTTTGTGTGTGCGTCTGTGCGTGTGTCTGTGTGGGTGGGTGTGTACTCACCTGAGCAAATCCGGAGCTGGGGAGTCTGTGTGTTCCTCCAGTCGCCTTCTCTCCTGCACACCTGCTCCTCATCTCAGACAATCAACCCAATCAGCGCTGTGACTATTTAAGGACTGGTCCTCTCACACCACCTTTGCTGGATTATGTTGTCTCTTTTGTGGTATTTATGTCAGGCTGCTTTTCTGCTTTCCTTGCCCTAACTAGGTCTTGTCTCTTGTGTTCAGGTTTGCTGGCCTGCCTCTGCCTCTCCTGCCGTCTGCTCTGGTGTCCCCATGTGGTCCCTCTTTTTCTGGAAGATTGGATTTTTGTTGGACTGCGTGGTTTTCATGTACTTACCTGTTGGTAGATCACATGCACTCACCTGCTGTCTGGCTCCTTCATTGAATTCTTCTTGCAAAAAAGACTGTGACGCTCACATTGCTTGTGTTTTGTTTTTGTTTGTATTTTTTTATGTTTGTTTTTTGATCATCTTAACATTGATGTCATGAAAATAATAATATTGGAATGAGCTCTACATCTTCATTACATTTGAGCTTAACTGGATTATAATTTTATGTCCAAGTCAGGTTAAATGCATGACAAATCAAACTACCATTTGCATGTAAGCACATGCGACTGTGTCCAATTTTGTCAATATTTTAGCTATGTAATGCCTTCATACTGTCAGCTAGCCCGGCCTCATCCTGAGGACCTGACTCTGCCATCAAATAACCATCAAATAAGCATCTAGCTCTATTTCATCTTTATCACCTTCACCCTTGTTCTTGAGTTTGAGACAAGTGTGAGATCATGATCCAAAGTGATACATTTTCAGAATGGTGCTGTGCAACCACAAGTTCCTTTAACAGTCTGCCACCTTGGTAGCGAGTTTAAATAGCCAAAGGCAGGATAGAAGAGCATGATTTTTTAAATTTTAATAGATTAAGTGGAATTTGCAGCCTGGTTCTGCTATAAGATGTTCTAATTGAGATGCAGGTTAGATAGACAGACAGCAATGTTTGCATGCATATCCATTAAGTGCACTTAGAGTCTGTAGATGACGTGAGCGTCTTTGAGAACTTCACTCTCATTAATGCAAAAGACCCCTGTATAATGGTTCAGAACTGCTTCATGTTGCATATTGTCTTTTCCCTTCTCTGTACAAGGTTTTGAAATAAATGTGTTTCTCTCTAAATCTTTCCTGTTTGTGTTTCATTCAACAATATTCAACACCTATTTTTCAGGTTGAGGGTTTAATCATCTCAAGACAGCATATAAAGCAAAATTCCTCTGAAGTTCTTCTGTATAAAGGAACATGTTACTGAAGTAGTTCTGTTACCAAAATGCACAATGTCCTACATACCTTTCTCATCAGTTGCAAGCAGCCCAGGGAAGACCTGGTATACAACATTAAAATAGGTTAGTCAGTCATCTAATCATAGAGGGGATCCCCAACACAGGTCCAAGGGATGAGTAGCAATGTCCTTCAGTCTGGGAATTTGCCTGCTGTGTTAAGGGGGACATGAAGAAGCTTCATCTGCTGCCTAAGGCTTAAGGTGGAGTTAATTTTAAGGTAGAGCAGCTACACGTCCATCCATTTTCTCGGGCCACATACATTAGACAGGGTCTCAGGTGGCTGGAGTCTTAGAATAGTGAAGCTTGTTTCACTGCTGAGAGGTTTACTGTTTCACTAATTTGTCTCAGAGTTTGTGCCAAATGAATACTGTCATGTGACTGCTGATGATGACTTCAAATCTCACAGCTTCAGCTTGAAAGGTTTGGCATTAAAACTGTGTCACAGGCTCATTAGTGGAATAAGTAGAGTGTGGAATAATTGGCATGATGATGAAAGACGTTATCTTAAGTATGAGAACATTTCCACCTGATGCCAAGCAATAATAAGAATAACAGGCTAATTTAATGAATGTCTTTCCAGGCACATCACATTGTGACTCATATGTTATTGTGTTCAATACACGAGATCAACTGTAACATACTGGAAAAATAATATACAGCGAAAACATCATCCAAATTTAGTGCAGTACTTCTGGAGAAAAGTATTACAGCTTTAATAATAGCTTCTTCAATTAAAACCGGAGAGGTGTTGCAGTGCCTCACTGGAGCAACATCATTGTGACAGCTTGCTTGTGTATTCTTTATTTTTACCATGTGTTTCCTTTAGTCATGACTACCTACTTTATACCGAGAACAAGTAAATTGGATGAATGGTTGGCTTTCCTGAAGTGTAGAATCAAAGAAAGCTACCCCCCCCCCCCAAGAAAAACGCTTTTGAATCGCAGACTGCGGCTCTATACAGTCTTACTACTGCGTTATACATGCTGATTAATAAAGTCTCAGTATTTATTCATATACTAGGCTGGATTCTGCACACCAGCAGTTTTATGCTTCTTCCGTGACCATACAGAGGCGCATCCTGTATCACGTTTCTCTTCTACCCTATAGAGAAGAAATGAGACTTGTGCTTTGTGGGGTCCACCACGGGCATCTTAAATACGATTATGTGACCTGACAGTCTGAGGTCTACCACTGACAGTGATCCATGTGGAGGGAAGGTTGTGATTGTCAGTGCAATGCTGTCTTTCTTGGCCAAACGCTCGCCATGCGGTAGGCTGCGCCGCAGAATCGCTACCGGCAAATTAACAATCCAGACGTCTCCAGAGCAGACAAAGGGAGACAAACATAAGCCAGTATCCAAACATGTGTCTGTGTATGTGACCACGTTTATTTTTTGCGTGTATCTTCCATTTTGGGTCGGATGTGGTGATGCTGAATATTGTGCAGATTAACTCTGACCTTGCCTTGAAGAGCAACAGTGAGTCCAGACAAATTTAACACCAGTAAACGAACCGTTTTAGCCACATATTCGTGTTGTATTTTCCATTTCAATAATTCCACTGAGATGTTTGCCTCATGTGTTGCACAACAATTCAGATTTGTGTAATAAGAGACTGTCCCATGTTAACATTGTTTGTGTGGCCATCATTCCTAATTCTGGGGGTGCTTTAATGTGTCGGTGGTCTACTCGCTCCCAGACCCTACACCGACATCGTAATGGAGGGATGAGAGGAGAGAAATGGGTGGGGAGGGTGGAGGAGGGGAGCTGCGCCACCGTGGAGAGGGGAGAGCTGGAGTCTGAGTGCGCGCTAGGGTGGGATGGTGTCCTTCAAAGGTCAAGTTACCAATATTGAATTACAAAACTTCCGGGCATCATTTTCAAAATAAAATACACGCCAATACAGAGCTGCTAAATTTTCAATGAGACATGTACACGGGAATCCGCAGTACATGGTTCATGGCTTACTTTTGCTGCGCAGAAACTAAACTAAATGCAGTTAAATTGCACAGCAAGAGTAAGCGTTTGTTCATTGTGATCAATGGCAAACCAGTCAAAAAGCGAACTATGTGTTAAGAATTAATAAACACCCTGAAAAGCTATGACTTTGAATACTTTATTTCAGCCTTTGACTAAAATCTCCAATTTTGGGCTTCCTTCCTTTTTGTTCCCTCTGGCAGAGCTAAATAAACTTGGTGAAGAAAAAAACAAACTCTCCAACATTTTATTTTGAAAAACACATGTTCCTTTTCCCGTTTATTTGGGCAGAATTTCGACAATCTTGATGGATCTCACAGCTTCAGCGGCAGGCAAACACACCCGTCAGCAGCGCGCATTGGAGACAAAAAAGCGCATCACGGACAAAGGAAATATGGGTGAGCTGGAGAGGATTCGCCTTTGCCGGGTAACACAATGGATGAGCCGCTTCTGTTTCATTTACTGGGAGACCAATTAGCCCACCTTAATGAGGTGCTGGGATGCAAGATACTGCAAGCTAAAAAGGCGGAAGGCTGCGTTTAATCCGTCTGCGGATCCTATGAGCTTGCAATGGCTGTGCAGGGGATATGCATCTGGATAGGGAATAATGTGCCTTTTTATTTTGTGATATTTTCCTTATTTTGTGGCCTTTCCTTTGGACAGTTGCGATATTCTATTACAGAAGAACTAGAAAATGGGGCACTGGTCGGTGATCTGGCGCATGACTTGGGGCTGGATATTCGAAAGCTCGCCACCCGAAAAATTAAGGTAACCTCCAACAGTGGTAAACGCTATGTGATTGTCAACCCCAAAAATGGGAAATTACTTGTCAATGAAAGGATCGACAGGGAGGCACTGTGTGATTTATCCAGCACCTGCCTCATTAATCTGGAGGTTCTAGTCGAAAACCCCACTGAGGTGCACCATGTCGAGGTGGAGATTGTGGATGCCAATGATAATGCGCCGCAGTTCCCCAGAGACGAGTACCAACTGGAAATCATAGAATCTGCTTTACCAGGGTCTCGTTACCCGATTGAAAACGCCCAAGATCCAGACATTGGGTCCAATTCAGTTCGTATGTATCAGCTCAGCACAAACGACCATTTCGCGCTGGTATCTAACAAACCCTCCCTCAATACAAAGCACATCGAGCTTGTGCTCAAAAAGCCCCTTGATCGTGAACAGACGCCTTACCACCAATTAATTCTAAGTGCTGTGGATGGTGGAACGCCAGAGAAAACAGGCACAGCTAAAATCAATGTCCGGGTCCTGGACTCAAATGACAATATTCCCACATTCGACAGCTCCGTGTACAAGGTGAAACTGTTGGAAAATTCTCCCAAAGACACCCTGGTAATTAAACTGAATGCAACTGATCTGGATGAGGGCACAAATGGAGAGGTTTATTACTCTTTCAGCAGCTACACTCCAGAGAGAGTGAGGCAGATGTTCAGCATGGACACAAATACAGGAGAAATAAGAGTTAGGAGCAATGTTGACTATGAAGAGACCAACTCCTATGAGATGTACATCCAGGCTATGGACAAGGGCCCCGGGGCCGTGACATCGCACTGTAAGGTAGTGGCAGAGGTAGTGGATGTGAATGACAATGTCCCTCAGATAGTGCTGTCATCTCTGTCAAGCCCCGTGAGGGAGGATGCCCGTGCAGACACTGTTGTGGCCCTCATTAGCGTTACTGATCGAGACTCTGGTGCAAACAAGCAGGTGAGCCTGGAGATCCCAGCAGGCCTTCCTTTCAAGATCAAGTCATTCAGAAATTACTACACTCTGGTTACCTCAGCTTTCCTGGACCGTGAGACCACTGATGCCTACAATGTCACTCTGAGTGCCACAGATGGAGGAAACCCTCCCCTCTCTTCCCAGAAGACCATACAGGTGGATGTGGCTGATGTTAATGACAACCCACCACGATTTGAACAGACTTCATATACCGTCTATGTGGCTGAGAACAATGCCCCCGGGGCTTCTTTGTGTACCGTGAAAGCTCAAGACGCAGATATCAAAGAGAACGCACGCATCACCTACACAGTGCTCAATGACAACAACCATGGCATCCCTGTCACCTCCTATGTGTCTGTGAAGGCCGATACAGGGGAGGCTTATGCCCTGCGAGCCTTTGACTATGAGTCACTGAGAGAGTTTCACTTCCAGGTCAAAGCCCAAGATGGGGGCATTCCTCCACTCAGCCGCGTTGCCACAGTCTACATCTACATAATGGATCAGAATGACCATCCACCATTGATAGTAAACCCTCCTGGCAATGGCACGCGCTCCTTGGAAACGGTACAGAAAAACGCAGAGCCTGGTGCCTTGGTGACAAAAGTGGTGGCATATGATGCAGATGCTGGTCCCAATGCTTGGTTGGTGTACGTACTGGAGACAGCCACTGACCTGGACCTGTTCAAGGTGCATGAACACACTGGTGAGATCAGGACAACTCGGAGGATCCTGGAGGACAACTTCACATCCTTTGCCCTAACCGTCGTAGTGAAGGACCATGGGCAGCCTGCTCTGTCCTCCACTGCCACCATCAATGTGGCTGTTATGGAGGTGCCACCCAAAGTCGCTCCTGATCCCAAGAGGATCATCCGACCTCACAGCACACTGCTCTTCTCCAACGTGACCCTGTACTTGATTGTGGCTCTGAGTGCGACCACCTTTGTTTTCCTGGTCACTGTGGTGGTTCTGGCCATCGTTCGCTGTCATGCATACTGCACCCAGCCTGGGTCCTGCTCTCCTTGCTGTGTGTCGCAGAAGCCCCCTCCAGATGGTGGGAACAGCAGCGTAAGTGCTGGCGGGGGAGGCAGTGGTGGAGCTGGGGGACAGCCTAATAACAATGTGGTGCTTCGGAGAGACCTTAAAGTGGAGCCTCACTACATCGAAGTGCGTGGGAATGGCTCCCTAACAAAGACTTACTGTTACAAGACCTGCCTGACAGCCACCTCTGGCAGTGACACTTTCATGTTCTACAACACGGGACGTCCCATCAGTGGCACCTGGGGCAGCGGTGCTGACCGTTTCTTCACAAGTGGAAGTGGATTTGTACGCAGACTGAGTATGCCCGATGCCTCCCTCCAAATCTGCCCAGAGGTATGTCATTAATTTTTTATGTTTACCTTTGTTGCATAACTGGAGCATCATGAATCATCATGTTTTAGTGGCTTTAATGATTTTTTTTTTTTTTTTTTTACAATAGAAGATCCTTTTAAGTCCATATTCCATGTGACTGTTGATTAAGGTTATTGCTACAGCATGCATTGTTGTCATTTTAGCCAGTTTTATTCTGTGGCTGCAGGGTGATCATAATCCTGTATGAGCCCGTCCTGGGATGAATTGAATCCTTGCAGGCTTCATTCTCTTTGTTCAGTTCCCACTTGTACTGTGTAGTTGCTCAGCCCAGCCCAGCTCAGCACTCACACTGCATTAGTGTCAGGCCTGATGCTTTTCAGGGTCCTGTGCTGTTTCTGATGATTCAGAGCTTTGTGTTTCAGTTTGAGGTTGTCATCACATCCACACTAAGAACAGGTCACATAAAGGCTTCACTGCTTACCTGTTCTCTGTGTCAGTAGTTTTGACTTCTGTGTGTGTGTATGTGTGTGAGTAAGACTATTAAGACTGTTACACTGGAGCAGCTGGGGTTAATTGACTTGATCAAAGGCCTTACAAGACTTGTTGTTGCCTCTGACTATGGGAGGGAGTAGTAATCATACTATAATTAAACTTGGTATTGTTTGAGATGTTATCATGAGACAACTTAAATATACTGTCTTGGTCTCATGCACCACGCTCAATCACAACTGAGCACAGTTTGATTGAATCTAAAGTTAGACGATGTCCAAAAAAGTATTGCATATTTTATAACAACCATTAGAAAACGTACATTGTGCAATACCCAGATTGTATAGTGGCCGTGTAACATCTTGAATGTGTGAGCATTGGTAACAAATGCTCATTTTTTATAAAGCAAAGGACGACATGACAATCCAGTGCAAATTATATCAATATGTATGTAATTTAAATGTATACATTAAGAAAATAACCACTAGTATTTCTGGTGCTGATTTGCAATTTAAAATATCTTGTCTTTATAATTGGCATGATCACTACCAAGAAGTCCTGCATTCCTGCTTTCCCAGCCATACACACACCATTTATGTAGCCCCTAAATGTTGAAATTTTCATGCACATTAGTCATAAATTTAAGGAATCAGGCTTTGACTGGCGTTCTGCTTTAAGGCTGGAGAGTAGGTTTAGGGTTGCAATATACCACTACTAACCAACCTATTAAAAAAATGTAATATTGATGTTGTGTTAGCAATACACATATGGTACTGTGTGTATAATAATCCAGTGCAGATGTTTGGCCTTGTGGATATTTTGTTTGTCAGTTCGTCATCTTGCCTTTTCGTTATTTATTAAGTGTAACCGTTCTTTTTGTACAGTTGTGGTTACAGACTCTCTCCACTTGTCTACATAAAACGCACAACAAAGTTCAAGATGAATTTGACAGATACTATTTCTTTTATTTTAATGTTATTATTATGAATTCTTTCGGCCATGATAATTGTGTAGTGACGAACCCTTTTGTGACAACCCTACTAGTGGGAATAGAGAAACTGGTGTTTCAGATTTTGCAATAACATCATTTTAACATCGGATTGTTGAGGCAAAGGCTTCGAAGGTCTAGAGGGTATCTCTGGATGCATCATCTAAATTATTAGGTGCCAGTCACTGGTACATTAGTTATGAGGAAATCTCTTACCAAGACAAGTGTAGCAGTGTAAATTATATTAACCTCCAGCCTCTGTTCCTCAACCCTGCAAATTAGATTTACTCAAACAGGCTGAGTCTACCAGCACAAAATACTCCCCGCTGAATTGAACTGAAGAACATAATGTGCCATCTTTATCTGGGACACTTGCTACTGCCTGAGCAGGTTTGTGTCTCAAACACAGCTTTTCTTGTTCAGTCCTCTTGATGTCAAGGCATTGACATTAGCATTAGCTGTGGTACAGATGTTCACAATTGTTTCATACAGTGCATTTAAGTGCAGAATGTATTCATGAGGAAAACAACTATGCAAGACTCAGGCATGATTAATGGCCATGAAAGACTGGCTCATTAAAAATATGACTTTTCACCTAATGGAATTCAATTGATTTTTTTTAACTTAAAGGTGTAATCATCAGAAAAAAATTGTCTGTTGTCAAAGGTAAATGAATAAGAGACCTGACAGTCTTAACATACTGATTTTTTTTATCTTGTCTGGATTGCATCATGAATTACAAATATGCCCTTTGTCAATATAATAGGCAATTTTACGTGCCAAGAAAAACACTGTTTGCTGTAAAACTGTAAAGAACCCTTGACTTTTGTATGAAATGCCATCTTGGCTCATCTCGCAATATATGTGGCCAGCAGTAACATGGCTGTTAGCTTGGCATATTAAAAGAGACAAAAATCACTAATCACAAGTCTGGCCATGTTGACGGCTGCAGCTATGTGAAAGGAAGTGTTAGTTGATTCCAAAGCTGGCTACCATGACAGCTTATACGAGGTTTCAGTCATGAGTTTTTTCATGTCATAATTTAAATGGAATCAAAATTTTTTGTCCCTTGCCATTAATTACCATCCAGATTTTTTTTTCTAAAATAAGGTCCCATGGTGGTCCACTAGAAGGGGAAGGACTCTCTATGATTGTCCTTCACATCGGGCTAATGCAGAACAGGAGTAGAGGATGTGGCTGCCCAGGCAATGGCAGTTCTTGTTTGGATTTTAAAGGCAATAATTTGCCAGAAGACTACTGGGAATTCCAAGCACTCAGCCCAGGTTCATCAAGAGCAGAGAGATTTACTGAACTTACACAAATATGCACACATCGGGCTGTACAAACACCCCAGCAGTCAGGAAAATGGCATAACTCTCCCAGCTCTTGTATTTATAGAGCCATTGAGTGAGGCTGTCCAAAAACTCATCAATATGGCTTTCACACACTGTCTTTCTGTGTCTGTCTGTGGATGTCAATATGTGTGTGTGTGTGTGTGTGTGCGTGTGCGTGTGCGTGCTGTGGGGGACACATCTGCAGTGTTCCTGTCATGTACATAGCTGAGATGTGTGTCATGATTAATTGATGAGACCATGGCCCAGCCAGGCACTGTGCTGTGTGAGATCAAACTAACCTCTCTCTCTCTCTCTCTCTCTCTCTCTCTCTCTCTCTCTCTCTCTCTCCCCCCCCCCCCCCCCCCTCCTCCATTTTGAACCTCTTTCTCACATAGCCAAAGGCCCCGAATGCTGACTGGCGATATTCCGCATCTTTGAGAGCAGGGGTGCAGAGGTAAGCACTTTCCATCTTAAACTCTTTTGCAACTTATGATCATCTAGAAAACGTTACACGTATTCATCCCACTCATACTGTTTCCTCTCCATGCAGTATGTGCTGCTACTGCAGTGACCCCTCATGTTGCTCTTCATGACTGCAGTGTGTTGTCTCTCTAAGCAAAACATTTAACGCACAGACTTTCCACAGATTACCTGCATCTCAAAATGACCTCAAATAAAGACACTGTAACATAATACCGCAAGTCACTATCTGCCATTATCAGAGATGACGTTAATGACTCCCTCAGCATCTGTTTGAACCTTGTTCCATCCTCCTCCTTTGGGAAAAGTGGAATATGCGGCTCCCATCAGTGGATGTATAGCACTCCTCCTCTGCAGTGTAATACAATATAGGTCATCTACATTCTGAGTGTCGTTTGCTCCACTTACAGTCTTTAAACAGAAAGCGTGAAGGACAAATGAGCTGACCATGACCTTTCTTAGATGCACATATGCATCATTGTCTGTGTGGACAACTGCCAAGCATGCACACATGTGTCATTCTGTGTGTATTTATACATTTTTGTCCAGTGATGAGGGTTGTGCAAACACATGGCAGAGAACATTTTGGACTCCAGTCATACTTGTCAATTCACAGGGTGTGCTTGCATACACTGCACTTGCAGGCATTGCTTCACAAGCCCTTATTGCTTAACCAAATCCCAATTGTAGATTGAGCTAAAGATTGACATGAGCTTCAACAAAATATGCCAGTTATTACTCTGAAACAGGACTTAATTAGGTTCTTAGAAACGCTGATAAATGGATAATTTTTCATCTCCCCATAACAGTGACCGGGTTTCTAATACACAGAACGTATGAGTTAAGTATGAGTACTTCCATCTTTATCTGAGTAATGACATTGAATACATTGTCATTACTGCAAATCAGAGAATACTGAAATTAGGAATACGGGGGGGCGGCACGGTGGTGCAGTGGTTAGCACTGTCGCCTCATAGCAAGAGGGTTCCAGGCTCGAATCCCGGTCTGGGCCCTTCTATGTGGAGTTTGCATGTTCTCCCTGTGCCTGCATGGTTTTCTCCGGGTACTCTGGCTTCCTCCCACAATACCAAAAACATGCACATTAGGTTAATTGGCTTCTCTAAAATTGCCCCTAGGTGTGAATGTGAGAGTGTGTGGTTGTCTGTCTTTGTGTGTTGTCCCTGTGATTGACACACTGGCGACCAGTCCAGGGTGTACCCCACCTCTCACCCGTAGTCAAAATTTTGGGATAGCTGGGATAGGCTCCAGCTCCCCCGCGACCCTGACGGATAAGCGGTATAGAAAATGGATGGATGGATGGAATATGGGGAATGTAGTAGTGGTTTTTGAATCTATAACTTAAATTTTGTAATGGTTAGGACACCGTTTTATTAACATACATAAGCAAGTGTGTTGTTAATTTGACATAGCTGAGACCTCAGAGACTAATTAGTTTTACCTCCACATGTCTCTCTCTTTGTACTGATTTCATGCTAACAACGCTTACTACTCAGCAGTGCAGTCTTCTGCTCTTTCTAAGTTTGATTTAATTGGATATTAGTGTTAATTTCTATGGTGTGGAGGGTATCATAATGTGCATCATGTCATCATGACATGGTATTAACATAAATCATCGTCACAATTTGCTGCTGCCATCTCTGAAATGGCAGTGCGTTTAACACACACAGACACAGGGAGGCTCATATTCATGCTTAACCCCGACACACGCATACTGTAATGTATCACACTACACACAGCATGCAGCACCAACATTACTGACCCACATTCCCGGTGTAGTTAGTCAGTGCAGAAAACACCAGTCCTATCTGTGTCATATTCTCACACATTAAACCAGCACCTTAGCTAATGTGAAAACCCACAGCCACTGAGAATGTACATGGCCATTTTATGTTCCCTATTCAACGTAACAAGTGGGCTAGATAGCTGGATGTGCTGCATTGCAGAGGCCCCAGTCGGGGTAGGTCCTCCTATACAGTAAGCTCTGTATTCATTATGAATGGGAGGAAAATTCTCTGCCTAAATTGGGAACTGCAAGCCTGCACCTGTCTGTGTATGTTTATTACTGCACAGCCAATTATTATTATGAGTATTACGAGTTTCTAAACTTAAATATATATTTTTGGTGGTTCTCTATGGTCATATTTCCCCAGTATTATAATGTTTCTCAGGGAAAACCTAGGATTTTTCTCTTTTGCCAGTTGGTATTTGCAAACATTATTGCAATACCACACCACTCTGATCGAAACACTTATCTCCTAACATGCTATTTCCCTTTGCTTTGCTTCCCATAAAGCAGTTCAATATTCACAAAAGAACGCGTTTATTCAAAAAAATTCATGTTATGAAAGGAATAGTTCAAAGCTTTTGGAAACAGGCCTATTTGGTTGATTCTAATGTCCCTCATGAGCAGCACTTTAGGTTTCAAACAGCCAAACTGAATTGAAGTGTACTGCATGAACTTCTGCTTTAGTCAGTATGCATATGTTTGTTTTCTCTGGCTTTCTTTCACTGAATTTCTCATTTTATTTCATCAGCTTTGATCACCAAAGTTAGCAAAATACTTAAGTAGTATTTGTCTTTAATAGTGTAGGAATGATTGAAGGATAGTCCAATCTCATGCATTCTTATTCTGAAGGCCTTTTTCACGTAACAGAATTTGACATGTCACAATTGCAAAAACACAGGTGTGAACAATTAACTTTATATTGGGAGAATTAAACTGAAGAGTGTAATTTTTCTTTTAATTCAAAAGTAGTTATTGGTAAGTAAGTAACTGTTGCTGTTGGGGCCTGAAACAGTGACTAATACTGTGCTGAATTACCATTTCAGTTGAGGTTTTGAAAATAGTGATATCTGTCAAAGAGAACACATTTCTAACTAACTAGAGCTTTGACTTTGATTTAACATGTTTTACTGAGTGTGCTTAATGTCTTCTGCCATCCAGTTCTGTCCACATGGAGGAATCCTCTGTGATGCAGGGAGCACAGGGCATGCTGGTCCAGAACTGGCCCACGGTGTCCAGCGCAGCAGGTGAGTACAAGTCTAGCAGTCAGGTTAGGGTGAAAGAAAAACGGTGACAGAAAACTTGATATTTGTAAAAGCCATTTACCATTTGTACATTGTGAGGCATGAATCTTTTTTTTTTTTTTATCAACAATTGTTTTTCAATTGCAATAGAATGTTATCTTTTAAACATGAAACTTGAAACTTGGGGTGGTCTGGGATGAAAGTTCTCTCCCACCACCACAGGCACCTGGCATTTGAACCTCTGGTATGTTAGAGGTGCCTGTCAAAAACCTCATGGCTGGGAAGCCACCAAGTATTCATGTTCATCTGCGCTTGTGTCACTCGCTCCCCATAAAGCTAATTGCTGACAGGTGAAGAGAATCAGTAATGGGGCTCATAAAACCTCGGGCTGCCCCCGACTAAAGATTTTTCTAGCCGACGAGTCATCGTTGCACATTTATGATATTAAATAAAATATATGTTTGGGGAAACAGAAAATTATAGGAGTTCCTGTGCCGAGAAAGAATGTTATGATTAACATGGTTGACACAACATTCAAGAGAAATACAAAACAGTAATAATGAGCCTCTAAGTCACTAGCCTGTTAATAACAGTGCTAACGGCAAAAGCTGTTGTTGATTCTGTGTCAGAACATCCAGCATCCAGACACTGAACATTTTGTTGCATTTATTACAACACTGTAAAACATCACGTAAGTCTCGTTGTTCAAAACATGGGAATAAATAATTTCAAGCTCATAAAACCCAAAACTCATGGACTGTGATGTACGTACTCATATGACAAATTAACTTGCTGCAAACATGCTCCCCTTCTTGAACCCGTTGTGTCCTTGTTGTCTCTGGAGTGAGACTCCAGGTCAGAGTGACTGTAACTCACCTCGCTACTGTATTCCCTGTGTTCCAACTGGCCTGTGTCGGTCTCAGAGGCTGGGTTGAGCAGTGAGCTTTAGGAGTAATAGCATAGGCTTTTTTTTAAACCTTTGGGCAGAGCCATCCTGACTTGTTCTCTCTACTTTTGGTAATGGGAATCGTACAGATGTGAGAGTGGTATGAATTATCTTACCTCTCAGCATGTAGGCCAATAAATGTATCTCCCAAAATAACTAAATCTAGCCCCATCTAGGATAACACTGGTAGAACAGAGTCCCAGCAAATAATACGAGTGGTGAATAAATGCATTTTAGTTTAATTTAGTTTAATGAAGAATCACTTCTTTTAAAAACAAAGATCATCACTTCTAATCTGCCATTATAATCAAACATTACAGTTTGTCCATTGACTTGAATTGTGCTTATCCCATCGAATTTAGTTAGTTTTCACGAACTTAAATTCATCTTTCTTTATACTGCGGACTTGAGAGAATCGTCCTTTAAATATCTGCATGATCTGGAATTCCAGTGTGATGTTCAGAGCTTAGCTGAGGTGCCAAAACCCTGGGGCCCTTATGCAGAGCTTAAGATAAACAAATACATCCTTTCACAAAAGCATTTGGCAGAATGGAGAGCCACAGACTAAAAAAGGCAACAGTTTTTTTTACGAGAAATCAGCTGTCCTGAGTGGGCGGCAACATTAAAAATGTGTTGCAACACGACGTTAGTGGAAGTAGAACTGGCCAAAACAATGACCAGTGGTTCATCATTCACAGACACACAGGCTCAGAGCTAATGACTAACAGATTGGCAGTTTACTGGAAGACTTTTATAAGTAAGATTGCGAAACGGTGCTTGGAACATTGTGTTCCCTCCTCTGTTCAGTCAAGATTTCATTCATTGATTTTCTGTCTAGCTCCAGGAATTAAAACATAGGTAGAGACCTGAGGGTGAAGGGGAGCATCACAGTCAATCACTCAACGAGTCAGTGGCAGAATATGTTTTACTGTCTGTCAGCTTCTCTCTCTGAGGAGAAGAGAGCTGGGGAATTGTTCAGAATAAGCTGTACCATTTCCCAGCATCAATGTGCCAGTTTACTGCAGAATGTGTATATTTTTTAGAACAGATTGAAGAATGTGTGTCTGGTCCTGTAAAGACTCAAATATTATCTGTGCACAGTGTGCTACAGGCTGATCAGTGGTGCGCTGTCGCTTCAGGAAATAACCTTAGACCAAGTGGATTGCAGGTTGATCCTCTTTACTATGCACAAACAGGGTGGAGCATTTTATTGTGACACATTTTTATGTCTGCAGTGAATCGTTATCTTGATGAAGCTGTCTGAGGTGCTGAGATGTATCTCAATGCGACACCCTCAAAACTGGGTTTATGTAAGTGACCCCTGGTGCTGATGAGGAGACATTTGTCTCCAGTCAGAGGAGGAGAGAAGCTATTATCAGTAATAAGAGAGTACCAGAATGCAAAATAGCAGTTTGTTGGCATTTTTGCTCACATATTTATTCTCTGAGAACTAATTTTTCTATGCAATATACAAGAAAAAGTTAGATTTCTTTGTCAGTAGAATCTTCTCCTTTCCGCTCTTTGTACCCACACAGCCTGCAGTAAAGTCAGCTTTTCACAGATTTTTTTTTTTCATATGACTGTTGATCTCACCCTAGTCACTTAGTGCTTCCCAGTTGTGTTGAGGAACGCAGAGTTTAATGTCTTTCACAAAATTACAACATTTTTAATGAGACATTTATTTAAGCTTAAATTTTGTTATTTTTCCTGCTGGAGTGATTCGCCATGTTTGATTTGTTTGTTTGGCAATTTTTTTAAGAAACTGTGCCTTTCAAACTTGCCAGCAGGTTTTGGGGTTCAGAGGGCTTAAGGCAGTTTTGGAGAGGAAGAGCAGAGGAGACCTACAGAGGGCTGAAGGAAGAAAGCGAGGCGTGGGGGGATGGAGAAAGAGAAAGGTTAAGAGGATTGGCAGGTTCCTGCAGTAGTGTTGTTGCTAGGGAACGCCATGTGACCTGTTGCCTGGCAACACTGTCTAACTGAGCGATTGCTGCAGCGGCCGCACCCTCCATCAGCGGGGAGTGGGCGAATGTAGTTTCCATGGCAACCAGTCACATCTCTGAATGGAAGATTTAGAGACAGAGTAGGGAGAGGAAAAGAAGGGGACTCGACAAGGGCAGGTATTTAGAGAGAAAAGAGGGCAGGCAGTAATTGGGGGGAAATAATGTAGGAAAGACTGGTTTTGGTTGATGTGCCTCATGCAGAATACATGTGATGCATTGCATGGATTTACAAAAGCACTACAGGGCTGTCAGATTTGTGCATGTGCCTCAAACCACCAGAGGGATTCATTTTAGATGGAACCGTATCCTGGACTAGACAGGAAATAACATAGCCTAATTTAAATGTAGGACATCAGGTTACACGAAATGAGGCTTTAAACACCCACATATCTGCTCCAGGTGTCATGGCAACCTCCTCATAAGGAGCTGCACTGACCTGCTTACCAGCAGTTACACGATAATCCGTCTCAGATGCGCGATTGCTGTGAAATGTAGGCTAATATGAAGCAATGGCAGAGTTACAAATAACCCTCCATGGTAGAAAAACAGTAACACAAGCAGCAAAACTCTGCATAGTTGCACAAACTCCCCTGAATGGTTGCATGACCCACTCATTGTGAAGGAATTTTTCACATGCACACGCACACGCACACACACACACATGAACATGATCTCAGATTAATACCTGGGCCAGGATTCTAATTAATAATGTCAGAGGTTTGGATTTGTCACAGCCAATGGACAGAGCCCTAGAATGTCCCGAGACGCTGGGACAATATTCACTTGATTAGACGCTACGCAGCCATTTGACATTTTAGCACAGCTGGTCATGCCTAGGGATATAAAATGCTCTCAACTCATCAGGTGTGCATAAGCCAACAACTGTACTGTTATGATGGTGGTTAATTTACTACAGAAACATAGGAATTATACTGCAGTTTGCTTCCCTACATTTCTTCCTCGTTTAGTAAGCTTAATGTAACCTGAAGTCTTGTTTATTCTACCATGATAAATTGTCCTACTCACCTGTACATAGTTTAACATATCGATTGAACACTCTCTGATCCGATCAAGAAATCTCTCTTATATAAAAGAATATATTAATATTGATTTGTAGAGGATTAATCCTAAGGCTTCGGTGAATTCTTCCACTCAACCTTTTCAACCATTTTCAGGCTTCATCAGCTGTAATTTACTGTGAGCACATTAACACTTCCCAGATGATGAATTGACTGACATTTCTTCTCCAACATGTAAACATTGTACACAATATCTTCTATAATCTCACAGGCAGAGTGCCATGGAATTTGCTGAACACATTCATGCCCCCAAAGGAAAAATAAAAACCTTAGATTCCCTAAAGGTATATTTCAGGCTTCCCTGGATGAGGTTTCAAATGCACTTTCACATCAGATGGATACTTATTTCCAACTGTCTAAAAAGGCAATCCCAAACTCCTCTCACCAAGCCTCAAATCACCATCCTGAACATGGCAGCATTTGGTAACAGGAAGTGGTGTGTCTGTTATATAAAATGGAGGTGCACTCTGTACAGCAGTGCAATTCACTGCACTCCTTGCTCAGTAAGCTTATCCACATTCTGCCTCACAGTATTGTGCACATCTCCTTTAACTCACCGGCTGTCTTTTCAGTTTATTTTAAGCATGGTTGTCCTCCTCCACATGAGCAGCAATCTTCCTTGCCTAATCATTGAGAGCCAGTGAATGGGACTGATATAAAATACCAGATCCTCCTCCTGGGTTTGATACCCAGATTAAATACAAACAGACAGACCATCCCATCAAATGTCATAATCCTCAGAAACAGACAAGCATTACTGCATTAACTTCACTAATCGTCAGATAAGATGATAACACCTGACACTGACTAATCATTAAGCAGGCTAAATTACATTGGTTAATTAGCTGCAATTAATTTTTCTCTGAACGGACATGTAAAATTATGTAACAACAGACAAAAACATCTAAAAAAATAAGTTAAGTTAAAATCTTAAATTTCCTCAACAGTCATGGCTTTACATTTTTTATTTATCTTGGTCGTTGACATGCTAATTATTTAATGTAACTTAAAAATGAATACTTCTATTTTTCGCAATGAGAAAACAAATTATTTATGTGTGCCTGTGTTCCTGTCACAATGGTATGTTGCTGCTATGTTACCAGAAGCCACAATAACTGACCTCTCCTAATACACTTTCTGTCTTTTACAGCATCATATTTGTATAAGTTAATACATGATACATTTTTAGTGAGTCATGACTCCATTATATATAATAGCTGTCTGTGAAGGGTGTCCAGTAGTCTTTGTATGCTGTTTGCAGCAGTGAATGGGGAAGCAATGCAGAGCTATTGAACAGTGATATTGTCCATAGCATCTGCTCTTTCTTATATTCTGTAAGTGTAATTTATTCTCACATTGTATGAGCTTATTGTAGGGACGCAGTGGGACACTGTGTGTATGGACAGTGTGTGTTTTCAAAATAGTGTATTTCCCAATGGAACACTGGTAGAGACCAATTCAGCGCTCCAGCAATGTCATAAATAGCCTACAAAGAAAAATCAAACAGAATCTTTTTGCAAGGGCCTGTGTTTGATCTAAATAAAATCCAGACTGAAAGTAGGTCAGTGCAGAGGGAACTGGTGTGGGCCTGAGAGCACCGTGTCTGCAAAACCCTCCCACCCCCATCTTTTTCACTGTCTCTCTCCCTTCCTCTCTCTTTCGTTCACTCTCTCTCCTTATCTCATTTAACGCCATCTTTTCTTTTCCTTTCGACATCTTTAACCTTTTAACCTCAATAGCTATGTCTCATTTTCACTTGACATAAGTATTTTTAATTTTTGTCTGTATCTTTTTTTTCCCCACTTGCTATCTGGGTGCCTTTCTCTGCCGTGTCCATGCTTAAAGGTTCAATCCCTCTCCCTGGCCTCCTATGAGAGCAGTATTAATCTGCTGCCATCATCCAAATACAAATACAATCACATTGCCAAGTTAAACGTCCCTGTGGTCCAAAGGCTAGTCCCCTCCGGTGTTGTCTCCTGTGGTCTCAGGAGTCTGAAAATGTCCACTCCCTGTGGCTATTGCTCCAATCTCAGGCTATTACTCTGCCTGCGTTTGTTCGATTTTGATTATTCCTGATATGTCTGATTTTATGAAAATCAAGGGAACCAAATAATAAAATCTTAGTGAGGAACAATGCAGGACAAACAGTGCGAGCAGTTATTGAAGAGAGGATTCCCCTGTGAAGTCCAGATCGGAAGAGACAAGGTGCCATGATTAGTCAATTAATGGATAAGTGATAGAAATATAAGTAGCTGCAAAAAATGTCAGACATTTTCTGGTCATTTCTTTTTCATTTAGGACTGTAATGAAAAGTCTTTGGGTTTTGGACTGTTGCTTGGACAAAAGAACCAATCTGACATCACTTTAGGCTCTGGGAAATTGTAATGCGAGTTTTTGTTTTTCCAGTCATTTTATAGATTTAACGATTAATTAATACATTTTTTTAAAAAAATATTCAGATTAATCAATAATAAAAATAATTATTAGTGGCAGCCCTAGAATGGACTAAGGTAACAAAGGTACTGATGATAAGAAATCTGCCTAATAATGCCTTCATACAGCTCACTAACTAGCATGTTACATTTGTTTAATTTGGATTTTTTTTTAAAACATGTAAACATTAAAATTAGCCATTTTAGATCAGGTTATGTATATATTTACTGGCTGGGAGCAGTACGTTTAACGGAATCTCTGCAAGGCAACTGCTCCTTAGCTAAGAGGTAGTGAAATGGGAAATTAATGCTTGTACACTATGGTTTTAGTATAAATCAAACAAGTTATAACATAGGACCTGGAACCCTCTTGCTGTGAGGCGACAATGCTAACCACTGCACCACCGTGCCCCCCTACTTCTTGTCAATAAAGCAAATAACCCTGTTTCTACTATTTTTTAACAAAGCAGTATGGTTACCATGATGATCAAATAAAGGTAATAAGTAACTGTATTGTACATGATTTCTTTTTTTTTTTTTTTTCCCATCATGCCTGTGTAGACGGAGAGGGTGGTGGAGAGCTATCACCTCCAGTGGGCGCTGGAGTCAACAGCAACAGCTGGCACTTCAGATACGGCGCCGCACAAGGCTACTGCCCTCCTCAGCCCCTGAAGCCCGGAGAGATTCCTCCTGAAGCCTTCATCATCCCTGGATCCCCAGCCATCATTTCTATCCGCCATGACCCCGGCCCTGTGGATGACAAAGGCGACTTCATAAGCTTTGGCAAGAAGGAGGAGGCCAAGAAGAAGAAAAAGAAGAAGAAAGACAAGAAGGACAAGAAGGAGAAAGGAAAGGATGACGGGGGAGATGAATAGAGGAGAAGGGGTGACTTGAAAACAGAGCTACCAACAAACTAACATCACAATCAGAGAGCCAGAACAACAAAAAAAGAAAGGCAAATGCATATTGTAGAACCAAGGGAGCCTCCTTGCACCATATTTGCATAGACAATGTACAGTAGCCAAACCCTCATTAGACCTGGACTGGCTCCTCAGACCACGTGAACTTGCTAAACAAACGTTTCTCTCTCTTCCTTGGCTCATTTGGCCCATAACTTTGGCCAATGAAAGTCTAAGGTTTATGGTAAACAAATGTGACTTCATCTAAAGGCTGGACCAAATTAAAACAGAAAGGATTTTATTGGACCCCGCCCCTCCTCCCAGTTTGTAAAATAAAGACAAAAATACTTTGCACCAAAGGGTGTACTATTTGTATCTGACCATTGTCAGCTGAGGCTGCCTGTGTTGGCATCTCTGTCTTTATGCAGCCCTTTTCCTTTTTCGCTCACCTGGTTAGAGGTGAAGTAGAAACCAAACTAAATAAATGAAACAGAGGCTTTTGTCTTCAGTATTATGGAGGCCTTGTATAAATTCAGAAAATGTGGTCTTTTGTAAAAAAAAAAAAAAGAAAGAAAAATGAAAAAGTAACAACTTACAATATATGTACCATGAGATTAGCACCTGTAAGAAAATGAGGTGGCCAAGACAAGCCGGACCACACACATAATAAATAAATAATAATAAATAGCTCTGTTTCAGTGTAACATATAGCACATTGCAGAGGCTGAGGACCTGGACTGGATTGCACCAACTATGCGCAAGTTTGTTCCCAGGTTAGGGTATAAAGTAGTGGCTCCACAACTGCTAGTTAATTTGCAATTAGCAAGTTAATGAATTTGATTATGCCATGGGTAGTAAGGAGGTAATTATAAAGGTGTAGCTCATCATAAAATTATCAGATGAATAGCAAATGAGTATCTTGCTGATGGGTACAAACAACATGAATTTGTAGCTGAACAGATTGGCATACGATTGGTAAATACAATTCATATTTGACTCTTAAAGGACATCAAGAGTTTTTCCCATGTTTTAGTCCATTCTCTACAAATCTTGTATACTTTGTATCAGAGACCATTGTGTTTGGGGAACTTCTAAAGTATTTTTTGCACCTCTCAGGCAGCCATTGTTTTTACATGAGTTGAGATTTGAAACATTTTCATCAAAATGAGGACAGTATTTGATGGTATTTTATTGTTTTTGATTTACATTTTCATCACACGCTAATGTAGCTGTAGTGCAGATTCAAAACCTGCACTACATTATACAATAAAGTTGCCTAAATTAAACACAGACATGGAGGATTACATCAAGCAAGTCTCAGCACGTTGATTTTAATATTGAATGGAACCGAACTGGAACCAGACTGCCTGAATAAAGACACATTGGAAGACATAAACACTCAATTGGAGAATAGTGTATAATTTGTAGAAAATGGGTGTAAACATCCAAATCCCATCCAATCCTTTAAGTTACAAAACATAATGAAAATAGTAAAGAAAAAAAAAAAGCTGTGTGCAAAAAAAAGAAAAAAAAAAGAAAAAAGTCCTGCTTTACTGTTAGTGAGTGCAATTGTGTGACTTTGTATCATTTGCACCTGCTTTATTGCTTGCTTAACTATTTAGTTGTTACTTACGGTTACGTAACAGATTCTTGTGGTGCTACTGCTTGTGTTCTAGCAATGCGTAAATCGGGTTTAGTGGCTACTTCGGAACTAGGGAACCTACGTGCAGCTGATGCAACCGGCCCCTGAACTTGTCTCTTCTCCTGGAATACGGCGCAGGTCAATGGGGTCTTAATCCCACTGTGTATCAGCACACCCAGTCTGACACACACATTATTGTACACAAACACTGACTCTCTCTGCCTCTTACTCACACATACACACAAGCAAACACACACCCTCTATCTTGCTCTCATACATACAGACACACAGTACATGCAAACACACAGAAATATACTTAAAGAATTTGCATTCCTTTTTAAGGAAACGTTAAGACTGAAGGCCAGTGCCATCCTTGATATGGGAGTGTATTATATGGTTGGGACGCAGGAACGTTGCTTGTTGCTTCATTTCTGTTCTAGCCTGATCCCTCTACTTTTGTCTTTGAATGTTAAGTAGTTGTTCTTCAAGCCCTGCACCACTGCCTCAACTGCTTCAGTGCTTGTAGGATTTGCTTGCCCGCTGCCTGTTTCCTCCCTCTACTCCTGTTTCTTCAAATCAACATGGTTGGACAACATCTTTCAAGTCACTCTCCTTAAATGAACTGTGACGTTGTAACACAATAACATTTGTGTATTTGCATATTAACACACAGAATGCATACACATAAACACATGGACATATATTACACAGACACAGACACACACACACACACATCTTTTAGGTTAAGTTTCAGCTTCAGCTGAGCATAGGCGCTGCAGCCAGTGACTTCTCCCTGTTGGCACCTTTGTCATCTCTCGCATTGGTTCTACATGTTGCATCATAGGGACATCTGACATGTTGGCAAAAACTTGTTTAAGATGTGAATTGATTATGTTGTAGCGGATAAAGAAAAGTCAGAAAATAGCAGTCACTGTAGTGTGTTGTGTAGATAAAGAAACTACTGCAGAGTTAACTGGGCAAGTCATTCCTCTTTTGCATTTTCCTCTTTTGGTATTCCTGTTAGCGCCAGCTGATCCGCTGGGGTCGACCAGCACTGCTTACATTACAAACTCAGTGAAGTGCAGTTCAGCAGCAGTGCAAAGAGGTCGGTGGATAACTGGTGGGGGGGGGGGGGGGGGGGGGGGGCATTACATACAGTATAATACTGCTGTGAAAATTTCAAAAATTACAGTGACCCAACTGTGAACTGAACAGTTTTATTTTACATTGTAAAACCCAGGACTTGCATGGCAGAGAAGAGCCGCAAATAATGGAACAGCATCAATATGATGAAAAGTGTCATAAAATCTCACATCAGTGTTCCTTTTTCTAGACCATCTTCTTACCATTCATAGTAGGGGTACATAGGTGCTACTATCAGGCTCAGTCCCTCCCGTGCTCACGTTTCCTTCCTCCCCTGTCCCATCCTTCAGGTGTACTTCCGTGCTGTCAGATCACCAAGTGGCTGTTTGCATGTTATAAGCAAAGGAAACAGATACTATATAGATACTATATATACATAGATATGTTTTTCCACTGGGAGATGCGTATTAGAATACATATACCTCTGATACACATTCTCGAAGATAATACACACATTTAAAGACCCACACTCATCCACACACACACACACACACATACATACATTTACGCTATTGCGAACAGTAACTTGTGGAAAAACCTAAAAGAAACACATTTTTTTATCCTGTTGAAATGAATTTAATCTTCTAGATATACATAATGCTATTGTGTTATGCTATGAAATGCTCTTTTTTTGTTTTTACCCTTACGATTTTCATAGATAAGAAACTCAACCCTTAAAGTTGTGCTAAGCTTTGAAATGATGATCAAACAAACCAACACTATTGTGAAATCAAATCATTTACTCACCCTCCATATCTATCCCCAGCCCAGTAGAGAAAAAAAGAAAAAAGAAGGAAAAAAAAAATCAAAAAACATAAAAACTGTGAAAAAAAAAAAAGTTGATGTATTCTCTGCTTGTGTATAGTGAATGTTCCTCAGTCACTGGGTGTGGCAGTGAGTGGCACAGACCAGTGGACTGTGACAGTGCAGATCTGTTCATAACTTTTTTTGTACACCTGCTTCATCATTGTAAAGGTGATAATAGTGATTCTTATGATTTCATCAATCTGGTAATGTGTTTTGTTAATAAGTCACAAATAAAGTTTTTCTTAAATATCTTAATTTTTAAGCTGTCTTGTGGCTTGATTTTGACAAACTGTGTTCACTGACATTTACAGCTTCATGTCTGTAGCTTGTCTTCTGTACTTCAACGTCATGAGACGTTTTACCCTTCAGATTTTATTGACACCTTTGGCAATTACTTAACACTAAACTGTAGAAACATGGGGGCAGCCGTGGCCTAGAGGTTGGAGAAGTGGCTTGTGATTGGAAGGTCGCTGGTTCGATTCCCCCACCGGACGGGCAGGAAAAATTTTAGTGTGGTGGAGTGATAATGCCCCCCCCCCCCCCATTAGCCGGTTGATGTGCCCTTGAGCAAGGCACCTAACCCCCAGTATGCGCCCTGGGTGCTTGAAGTAATTTCCCAGCTTGGGATTAATAAAGTAACTTAAAAATAAAAAATAACAGCCTACAGTATTTTTTCAGAGCAACCTTCTGTTAATGAAACAAAGGTAGATGACAGAAGGTATAATTTATTGTCACTACATTATTATCACAATATGATTCCAGTAAATATTTTAGAATATTATGGAAATATATGGAAATAGCCCTTTAACCCAGCTAGTAAACCAACAGGGACTGTACTTTACCCCAACAGACAGTGTTAAATCTGTAAGGAAATCCCTGCAAGTTTCTGTCCATAAACCAAAACATTTTGTCCTTGCCCTGTTAAGCAATTTGAAAAACAACCCAGTCATGCTGACAGTATTACTCAGTCACTCTCCTAACCACTCAAGTTCAACTCAGTCAAGTTGTTTTTTGGCATTAGCTGCAAACACTGTTGAAACACAACATCTGTTGAGTGGTGAAATGAAAAACAGAGTCAAATGAACTTGAAAAGAGATGGTAAAAAGGAAGTGGATCATTAGTGGAACAAAAAAACAATACAAAAATCTCTCTTAGGTCGCATATAAAATCTTTAAGTTCTTGGAATTCTCCATTGAACTTGAGGTGAAGGATCAGCAATATATCAGCGCATTTTGCAGGGATACACAGGGAAAATTCTGTGTGACATGGAAATTTAACTCTTTCTTAAGTTTGAAGAAGATTCCTCTGTCTTTGCTGTCTTTGTGTGGTCTAGGACATAGAGAGTCTGTTGATGACTGTGGCACAGGCTCCATCTGCCTGTGGATTGGAGAAATAGTCCCTTTGCGCCTCCCTCCTTCCTCCCCAAGTTCATCATTACAGCAATACTGACACCTACTGGTGAAAACTAAGACCTGCTGCTGACCCACATTGTTCATATTCTATGACACAGGAAAAATAGCATCCCTCTTTCTTGTGCTGTAACGATGATCAGAATAATCAGCAGACAAGTGTATTTACTTACTGTAGGTTTGAGTTAAAGAAACTCTCATAATGTACCATATTCAATGTACCATAATTTATCCCAGTGACACACAAAATAGTGATTATTTAACTTTAACAGACACTGTTTAAGGTTGACATAGACAGTGACCAGTGAATGGCAATAAATAGACAGCAAACTACTCATCAAAGGTCCAAACTACCATTCATTTTTCAGTAGTGTTGTTTTTCTGTTTTATTATCTTTACTCTCTAACCTTGGCCATTTCTTTGAACTCAGCTTTAAATAAATGTAAAATCATCTTCCTTCATTCAGCTCTTACATTCCATACTTATTTGAAACATTTTTGAATCTGACTTCAATATTTTTAATTACAACGAACCACTGCAAACACATATTCAACTGAACAATGAAAACGTGCTTTTCAGTGAATTCCTTCATGCCACCTTCCTTACTATCATGCTGAAATTTGAGACAAGAAATCTCTCCGATCTTGCAGAGAACTAATTTTACAGACCATCATGAAAATATACAAGCTTTGCCCACACACTGATACATGTACATGGTTTCAGTATGTAGGCAGTAGCCAGCTCATCCTACTGTTTGTATACACAGTTTATACCTTCCTCATCTACCTTTTGAGTCATCATATTGGCAACAACTCCCTGGTGGCTCTCCTTTAACCTATAATCTGCCTTTCTCAGCTCATTATCAGCCCTTTACTGGAAATGACGATACAGTGCATTCATGAATTAGAGCGCGATAAAGACGACTCACATTACAAGTGAGAAATAAAGAAATTCTGCCAATGTTTATACATTTCTCTAAAGAAGAACAAACAGTTAGGTTAAATAAATGCAAAACACACAAAATTCTTACTGTGACAGTAAAACTGTTGTGCCATATTATTAAGACACAGCAGGCATTTTCACTGATACAATATTTTGCAATCACCTTGAGGCTATGGAACAATTTCCTCTTCACAAAGTCAGCCTCATGTTCCCCTGGGCTGCAGTGATGGAATATGAGTGCAATCTCCTAAACTCAGCTAACTCGGTTAGTTATCAACCTATTTCTATCTTTTTTTAAATGAACTTTTATTGATTTCATTTTGTAACAGAAGAACAAAAAACAAACAAGTCGTGTCAGTGAGATGCATCAACACATCAGTACAACTCAAGATGACTCTGTCTTTATTCAAGGGCTCCAGTGGTGCCTCTGTGAAGGATCTTATAGGGAGTTCATTTGGCCCATTTCTCAGCACATGCATGAGCCATTCCATGTCAATTACACCCTCAGTATTGTCCTGTCAGGGTCTTAGAGGAAGAGGGTCCTCTTTGCAATATCTCCTGGTAATTGTTTTGGTTGCTGCTTAGATCATTTCAACCAGATTCACACTGAACATTTCCCTTGCTAGTTGCCTGAGATGTAACACTACATATGTCTATAACCCACTTTTCAAATGTGTCCATGCATCATCCCCGCATTTTCTCAATACTATACAGAAAACATGAGGGTGATATGTATTTTTCTCTCCACACAGTCTCTAGCATGTCTGTTGTTTGGATAAAAATATACCAATCTTTGGAGTAATAAAGAATTTAATACATTTTTCCAACAAAAATCTTTCCACATGCTGGAGCTGGTGGTTGATTGCTGTATGTTATATATGTCTTAAAAAAAATTGTACTTCCTGTAATTGTAATTCTCATTTATATCAACATAGTGTGGAGATTCTTTTGCTCACTAGTACTTGATATAACACAGATCCCCCTCCCTTTATTATTCTTTGGGTATACATTACCCAGTGTCACAGTCACTGTTTGGTTTGAGAAGAATCTGTTTTATGTCTTTCTTAAAGAAATCTGACATGCAGATACCTAAATGAATCTTGGTTCTCCCTCCCTAATTTTCAATTATTTTGATTATTGCTGTAATGCCCTTCATGTTTTGTAATGGAAATGAAATTTTTGAGACGAAGGTGGCTTTGGAAGAATAGGCACTGCTACAACTATGTCCTGAAGGGACCTCAAAAACAGCGTGAGAGCATGCCATGGTAACAACTCACAAAAATATCCAAAAGCATACCCTGCTTATCATCTGTTTTACTCCATATGGGACAATAATCTCCAAAATGAATATTGTGCTGTTTTAAGAAGTCTTGAAACTCTCTGCTGAGACCAGAAAGTCATTAGGAAATAATTTCAATACTAATAAGTCAAGTGAAAAGTAAGGTCATTTTCTCATAAGCTCACATAAAATCATTTTTTTTATTTGAAAGCAGTGAAGTCGCCCCTGCTGGTCCTTTGAAAGAATGCAGGTTTATTATGCTGTCTGTCATCTAACTAAGTGAAAAAATCAAAACAGAGCTGGTGATTGCTGGAACAGTGTAAAGACTAGCCTTTAGAATCTTTTACTCGTGCTTGGTGAGTTTTCTGTTTCTGCTGGGTTTAAATGAAAAGTGTTTGAGAGGCCAAATTGCTGTTTTTGTCAAAAATGACTACCAATGCCATCAATAATGATGCCCAGAAATATTAATACCACCTGCCCATTGCAGAGAAGCATAGTGCAGTAGAGAATATAGCCATGCTACATGATCCAGCAGCAAATAAGTAAATAAAGATTTAGGAGGCCATTTGGCTTGTAGACCTCTGGGCATGAATAGTAAGTGTAATCATTCTCAAATGTACATAGTTTCATTGAGATGTCTATTGTTCCCAATTCCGTCAATGAAGTACATACACACTCAGCCAAATGCATTTTACTACTTTCCTTTTTACTAGCTGTATCTGTAGCTGTATGTAGCTGAGTTATGATTCAATGTAATGTTTAAGACTCCCCATATGTCAACATCTCTTCCGCTTCTAAGACAATGACATCAAATAAATTCCTTAAAGAAATGTCTTTCTGGCAATGCATAAAAATGAATCAGTCTAACCATTTGGTGTACCATTCTCCTGTTTACCATAATACATTTTCCTTCTTTGTCATTATCATTCATTATTATTTTATTTATTTCTTTTAGGGTCTCAAACTTTGTTGTATATGATATTAAAGTTGCCATCTCTCATTTATAACCATTAACATGATTCAAATGTATTCAAATGCTTCAAATGTATTTTTAAACCCAAACCTTTCGTGTTTTCCTTGTTCTTGCTCTCACAGGTTTTTTTGTTTGTTTGTTGTTTTTGTTTTTTCTTCTTTTTAAACATCATCAATCATAACATTTTTAAAAGTTTGTACCTCTTAATATTAAACTTATTTAGGAGGAAATACATTTAAACACACACACACACAAAATAATAGGACTTAAGGTGTGTTTTATTTGAAAGTTTGGAAAACTTTTCAAGATGGTGTAAAACTAGTTATCTGTAATCAGATCAGAGAGATTTCTTATCAGAAATGTCAGAATAATGGTAAATACAGAACGTACGTGAAGGTTTGTGGTTTGGTTGATTTGTAATGAGCTGCATTCAGCAGCACACTCACATGTGCAGATAATTTTCCACGCATCCCATTAAACCTGCATTGAGCAAAGCAACAACCCTATGCACAGTACACTCTCCCATCACTGGCACACCACGCAGTCATGACTGTTATGTGTTTCCTGCTTTATTCTGCTAGATTTCTCCTTTTGCATTGTTGTTACCCTCAAGTTTCCTGTCATTGTCTCTGTTCCCTCCACTGTGATTGCTTGGTCTGCCCAAATTAGCTTCACCTGTGTCAAGTTTACTTCCATGTATATATACCTGCACTCTCCCCATCATTGATTCCAGTTTGTTAGGTGCCTCAGTGTTATTGGTTCCAGCATTTTTAGTTTGTATGTTTTGTCTCCCTGGTTTCTTGGGCCTATTCTTGTTTTATTTGACCTTGCCTGTGCTCAGTTCTCTGGTTTTATTTGCCTGCACCGACCGCCTACCTGTGTACCAAACCCTTGCTTGTGAATTGAGGACCATGAATGAATCTGAAGACAGCTTTCAGAGCCATGTGTTTGGGTCCATTTTATTCCTGTTCAATCCCATGGAAAATTTCAACCTTGAATATTCCCTGAATTTAACAAACCTAACATAAGAAACATTTGGAACATTAAGGCTAGAACATAGGAATATAACTTGTTGGAATGAGAGAGGAAAACCCTCCTATGATGGCAGGGCCCCTGGCTGGAAGTAGGTGGCAGCCCAAGTGGGGATCTTTCTTGCCTTCTGGATACATTACACTATAGTCTTTCTCTGCGAGCTGGATTATTTCTTGAGAGAAGTCTTTGAGCTAGGAAAAAGGAATGAAAATATGCCCCCAACAGGTGATATAATTTGTTAAATAATTCTTCTTTTTTTAAGGAGTATTTTTGTTGTGCTGCTCAGCTTCAAAGTACAGCCTTTTTTAAATCCATTTCAAGATTATTTTAAAATGATTCCCTAAACACCATACCTTTTTTAAGATGTTTTTAAGACACCTGTATGTAGTTTTCCCCAGTCACAGTGAGTTCACCCACTTTGTGTTCCTGGTTCTCCAACACATTTCTGTCAGTGCTCTTAGTTCAGTCCTCTGTGCACCATCCCACAATGTTTTTCTTGATTCCGACGTCCAGTCCCCTTTCTCATCTCTTCTGCTGCATCTGACACATTATTAAAAAGCCCTGATCCATCTGCCCAATGGATTTGGATCCTTGTCATTTGCGTCCATAGCCTGATGCATTCTCCTTCTGAACCTTCTTGTTTTCTGTGAAGGTTTCTGCCACATCACCATTTTTCTCTCCTTCGAGGTTGGCATTCATCAAATTTTCCTTTTTTTCTTCTTTGTTTTCATTGTCTTTGGTCTTTATTCTGAGTTCCCCCTCTGATTATCTACTATTGAATTCAGTTTGTTGTGAACTGCCAGAGGATTTTTGTCTGGAAGCTGCCATTCCTCTTGATGCTTGAAGCCTCCTGAACCTATTTCAGTGCTGTAAGTTTTTTTTAATTATTGGTAACTACTGTTATGTGCTGGCATGTACTGTTATATATTAAGTAAACCACTTATTTGAAAAGCTCTCTCACAACAAATGGCATGAAAATGCTATTAACAGTTATGGTTTATTGACTATTAAAATAAACTACAAAAACATAAACAGAGTATGTATACTGTCTGCAAGTAAGTGATGATTTCTATAATTATCAGAGAGAGCATCAGAGTGTAAAACAAAATAAGACAATTTTTGGTCTTCAAGTTGGAAATGACTTTCAATGACTTTGTTTGCTGTGAAAGCACAGAACGAGAGTTCACTGACAGTGTGATATAGGCTGTACTGTACACTGATGATTACAAGATCACAGTGATTAGTGACAAGCCGCTACAATCAGTATATAATTTTCCATGTGCTGCAGGCCAATTATTTTTGATAAAAACACTACATTTTTATCAAAAATAGCCTCCACTTGATCACAAAATGATTACCCCCTCCCAGTTGGTAATTGATTTTTATTGCAATATTTATCATATTTGAATTATTTTTTTATGCAGCAACTTAATTAAGTATTTCCACTTAATTCAAAGTTGTCCTTATCATGTGTTGTTGACTATCTCCCTTTTCCGTTAGTTGCATAGTTTTTACTTTAGTAATTGTTGGAATGTGCTTCGTGTATGATAACAGTGCTCCTGAACCCATGTCCTAATATCCTTTAAACATTTATGGCTTTGACAAAGTTGTTGAACCTCACCTCATCCTTGCTCCCTGCATACCCAATAATGATACTGTCACCTGTTACCAATGCATCTGTTTACCTGTGGGATGTTCCAAACTGGTGTTTTTTGGTCAGTACACAACTTTCCTAGCTTTTTGTTGTCTCTGTCCCAATTTGTTTGCTCTATAGTTCTGCCTTCAGATTCAGTATAAGCATATATTTATAAAAATCAATAGAGTTGATGAGGTAAAACATTAAATATATTGTCTTCATACTGTACTGTATTCAAATGAGTATATATGGATCAAAAATTATTAGGAAATGTTTTATTTATATTTTACACAGTGTCCCAACTTTTTTGGAATCAGGGTTGTAGCATCTCTATGAGAAGTGTGGGAGACTTATTCCCCAAAACAATGCTGGTTAGAGAAACGTAGCTGAAAGGTTAATTTAATTAAAACTTGCTGCCCTTGCTGTCACATTGAAACTGGCCTCAGGCTAAAAACCCAATGGCAAGACAGCAGACATAATGCAAAAATAAACTGACAGTATGAGTGATGAATTAATTATAAATTAATGCATATTATTTTAGACTTACTTTGTCCTATATATAGACCAGCTTCTTATCCATCTGAAAAATATGCAAAAATATGACAGTAATTTTCTTGGTACTGGTGAAAATATTAGCATTTTGTTTGAAAGAAGATCAAATACAATCCATTTCCATGTAAATCTCACCAACAGAGTCACGGCCAAAGGGATTTAATATAGTCCATACCAATTTGAAATAAATATTTCCTGACATAGGATAGGATAGTCTTGAGATACTGCAAATTTTTAAAAATAGTGTATAAAGCTGAAAAAATGCTTTTCTAGTATTGCCTCATTGGACTACAGCTTTGCTGACATTTACATTTGCTTTACAACTGGTGTTGTGCATTTTCCTGCTTTTTAACTTGCGTAGTAATTTACAGACAGTCCCTACACCAGTGATGCAAGTCACTTCCTCTCTCTCTCTCTCTCTCTCTCTCTCTCTCTCTCTCTCTCTCTCTCTCTACCTCTACCTCTCTTTCTCCCTTGCTTTCCTTCTCCACCCAGCTGTAGATCAGGATACATGAATGCTGGGAAGGAGGGTAGTGACAGAAATAAGAGAGAGGGAGAGGGGGTGAGAGAGAAGGAGAGAGAGGAAAAGGCAAGACATAGTAGGACAGAGTGTGTTGGAGGGCAGCATACTGTAGCATACTGCTGTGTTGTGATTATGAAGTGAGCATGGAGCAGCAGAACCAAAACAACAGGAGAAGAGGACACAATGAGAGCACAGCCTGGCTTTATGCCTGATCGATAAAAGGTAGATTAGTTCAGAATCTGAGCATTAGAAAAGAGGGCTCATTAAGCAGCACTGCTTTGCAGAACTGACTGTCTGCAGGCTCCTTTGAGTTTGAATTCTAACAAGGGATTTAAGATAAGAAGACAAAGTCACTCCAAGCGTTGAGGACCTCTGAGGACATAAAGCAGAGAGCAGAAAACTATCTCCTGACATTTGGACTCAACAAAACAAGACATCTTGCAGCAGGATCAAACAAACACTCAGGTATGCCTGCTAAACAGAATCACAAACATACATCAGGTAGCAGTTCTGCTGGAGGCAGAAACAGCTCTTTTCTTTAGTCTTGACAATTTAAAAAGTGTGTGGTACTGCAAGTCTTTTTTCCCCCCACAAGGGGGATTTAATGGTGTATAAACACAGTAGGACAGTTGTCAGTTAGCGTTAGACGGTGACAACAGACATAGGTCACTTGACTGAGCTCAAGTAACGTTAGATGACACGACCACCAAAATAATAGGTGACTAAATGTTCCTTCTGCAATTTTGATATCCCTGGATGAAGGCTGTTGGGGAGGATGAAGGGAGCCTTGTCAGAATGTGTTTGCTTAAAATTTATGTCATAACTCAAAGCTTGCAAGCACCAACACACGCTGTATTTTCAGAGTATAATAATCAAAAGGCAGTTCATATGCAAATATCTGCACAAAATCGCCTTCCTGTTACCTCAAATGTTGTTGCACGAATCATTAAAATGACCTACTGCACACGCAAGGGAGCTGGCACGCCTGAATTCATGGGTGGCATGGACATGTACATGTACACACACACACACACACACACACACAAAATGCCACCTCTGTGAGAGGGTGTTCCAGTTAAATGCACACATAGCTTAATGAAGTCTATGCTGTGGCATCAGTGTATACATTATGGCCTCTTTCCAAGGTGAGCTGAACGTGGAGGACAACAGAATGGAAGCTGCTTGCTATGACAAACATTTCAGTCAGTGAGGAGAGTTCACCACAGGGGCTATGTTTTGAATTTTATTCAACAAATAAATTATTCTTTCTGCTGTCACACATTGAGTCTGTGCAGTATGTTTGAAATGCTAATATGATATAGAATACTTGTTTTGACAGTAGCAGCATATCTTTTATCCAGTCACACCATGTCAGAAAGTTTTAAAAGGAGAGCATAATGCTTTTTGTCTTGTCTCAAATCCGCAACTGATTTTTGACAACTCTAGTTATCCTTCATTTCTGCGAAGTACTTCGTTTTCTCAGTTCTCGGTCTGTGCATTGTTTCAACTTTTCCTGCTTACTCATGCATTTCTTTCACAGCACCATCTCAAATGCCTCTCACTGTAAACTTGTTCCTCTCTTACTTTTAGACGGATGTAATGGTGTGGAAACACTACAGCTCTCTCAAATTATCAGACTTTTGAGTCTCGCAGACAAGGGATGGGGAGACGAGCGGCTGACCTGACAACTCCGGTTCCAGTTTTAGGTGTCCCTGCGCTGGTGGGAGTGCGTGGTTGGAGAACAACAGCAGGAGACAGAACTGGAGGAGCCCTTCTCCAGACATGGGGAACTCAGTGCAGTGTCGCTGTTCAGACGTCCCCAGGGATAAGCAGACCACCTACTGAACACAGTGTACAGCTAAATGATGCACTCTCTACACCATCAGATAACATTACTCAAACACCCAACAGCTATATTATCAAGGAAACTGAGTACAAAGAGATATTACTGCTAGCAAAGAGTGACAAGGAGAAAAGGGCTATTTTAAAACAGAAAAGTGGGGAATCCAAGACCAAAAAAGAAGTGACTTTCAAAGCACTTGGAGGTGAGGCCTCTAAGGATGTGACCTGCAGTCAGAGGAACAGTACCGGGACTTATTGCTATGCCAGGGCAATCAAGACCAATCCACACTTTGCAGGGAATGTGACCAGTGTCAAGCCTAAACTGAAATCTGCTGTCCGATATAACAATGGCAGCGTGGTTGATTCAGAGGCGATTGGTGGAATTAGCATTGATAATGATGAAGCAGAGTCTGCAAAGAGTGAAACCTATCACAGAAGAGACCAAACCAGACTGCAAGGTCATTATGCAGAGCAGTGTGGGAAGACGCCACTGTTATCTGCCACCCGACCTTTTGGTATGCCACAAAAAATATGCAGCCATTGTGGTGGGAGACAGTCTGTAACTACAGGAGTTGTCACTTTGGGGGAAAAAAGCTCTGCTCCTGATGCCTCCCTTGGAGAAAAGAGCTTCACCTCGCCGTCGACTACTACACATTTCCAGATGCCCCATACTAGCCATCGTGAAGTCTCAAAGAACATCTTAAACAGAGACAAAAGGACCCTTACTACAGTCAATCCACAACTGCTAAGTCTCAGTGAAGAACTAAGGTATCGAAAAACACCACATCCAGCATGCCCAGTGCACTCTAAGAGCAATTTGGTCACTTTATTGCAGACACCTGCTGCCAGTGATGCAACATCCACCCAACCCACCACCATCCTACATGCCAAAACCATCACTGTCACTAAAGCAACTATTGAAACAAGACAAGATAACTCCAGCACAGAATCTTCCTTAAACCCATCACATAATGGTGAGATTCCGCAATCAACAAGTCTGATATTGACTCCGCAGATGGCCACGGCTACCAAGCCAAACATCCCACATTCACACACTTATCCTAAGCACCTCAAAATACCACAACACATCTCGACACAACATAATGTGCCTCACAATGTATATGTATCTGTACATGATACACCAGAAAAAACTCTGTCGCCACCACCTTCTTATTTGTACACTACAGCCATAGGACATGGAAACACATCCATTACCAACACACACAAAACAACCATGACCTTTGATACTGCACAGATGACCACTGAAAGTATACTCGCTAAAGCAACTGATGCTGAAAATGAAAACATTCACTCAACACATACGGTACGGAGCTTCGCAACAAATACAACTAATAGCCCACAAATGACCCTTAAATGTCCCACCACATCTACGGCAGTCAGTGCAGCAGATCCCACTTCTCAACAGAGAAACACTGCACAATCTGCACCTGCAAGTTCTCTGTGTACTCCACCTGATCATAAACCACAAGAGAAGTCCTCCTTAAACACTGACAGCAGGCCACCAAATCATGAGTCTTTTATTGACACTACAACAAACTCACCTGGATTCCCCAAACTCTCCCCACATATAACAACACCACATCCCCCTCTTGGCACTGTTGTCCCACAGAGCATTTTGATTCATAACTCTAATCCAGAGCAAGCCACACATACCAGTACTAAACATACATCTGTGGAAAAACAGATTCATCCAATTTCTAAAGCATCTCTGAACAGAACTCCCAATGCAACAAAACCCCTAGACTCAAGAGCCAGGTTGTTTTCAAGTGCAGCCACCAATTCCACATCTACATGTAGCAGCACACTATACAAAAATATAGCCCTCAGGAACTCCTCAACTAATCTAAAAAATCCACCACCCACAGCCACCGCCTCTTCATCTACATTGACGGAAAACCAAAGAAATGTCTGTGTATCGGGTACAACTTCACTTCAATCAGACACAACACAACACAGCAGAGATCTCAGTCGTAACGAAAAAGCCTGCACAAATCAAGCTGGCCACATACAAACAGCAGACAGCCAAAGTCAAACCAGCAATGCATCGGGTTTATGTGGTGCTGTTTCCAGTCAGGAAAGCTCCGCACCAAATCCAGCTGCAACATCTGAGCTGCTAGATGTGTCAAAACATAATTACAGAAGCAGTGATGCAAGCAGTCCTGAATCAACCATTGTTCCCAATACTGACTCATACACTGATAAAAACAAATTCAGTGGTAATCTAATCAATGAATTAGTCGTGTATGAGTCAAAACACCATGACCATCCAAATCTGTCACAGGTCACTAGCCTTCAGAATTACATTTCCCTAATTAAGTCAAGCAGCTCTTGTCTGCAGGGTTGTATAAACACAGAACAACAAAGGCTTTCACATTATCAAGGATACACAGAAACACAACATGAGGGACACTGTGTTACATGCCCACCAGTAAAAACAAGCCAGGAGACAGATTCAAATACAGAAATGTTTGCCACAGGCATATCAGTCAGGCATGCAAATATTAAGCTTAAATCCAATCCAGATAAACTGACATATCCCAGTAACCCAACACCCTTTGTCATAACACAAACAAACTCTGAGCCCATTATCTCATCAATGGAAAACACTGGTGCACATGTCCTCCCCATCACTGAATCTGAATCTTCAGTCCATCAAAACTCCAATTCAGGTACTCCATCTCTACCACAAGCACACACAATTCCAGAGCTTTCTTTCCCTGCATCAGTCCCTTTTAACAGCAAGGTAGAGCTTTGTGCACACACAGGCCCTGAATGTAACTCCATATTGCCGTCATCAACAATGCACTCGGCGTCCCTTCCACGCCTCCAGTCCTGCGAGGCGGAAGCAATCGTCAGACTGGATTCAAAGTTTAGCCGTGCTCGCCCTCAGTCGTGCCCAGAGGACACCAGCCTGGCTCACTCCCACCCAGCTGATGCAGCCCTGTTGCTGCCTCCTTCCCCACAGTGCTGCAAATCAGCAACCCTACAGCAGAGGCTCGAGACTGTGGAGGCCAGCCTGGCAGCCAACAAGGACAGGATCACTACTCTGCTTAACATTATCCATGACCTGGAGACGTGCCACACTCCAACCAGGAGGTGAGAGAATGTGTGTATCTGCATGTGTGTTTGTATGTAAGCATTCCACTATGCTTATTAATCATTTAATTTCTTGTTTTACTACAACAAAAATCCTACAGGGTCAAATATGACTTTTGATTTAATATACACTGAATTCAATCCAGTACATGGATAGCTCTTTGCCAGAATTTAGTTCAGGGAATTACTTTAAAAGCTGTCCTGCAGTGCTGATCTTTGACTTTCCAGTGAGTCATCACTTACATTGACTGGAACCGCTCACTGACCTTGTAATTCACTGCCAAACTGCATTGTATTTCAAACAAAAAAAAATGTTGGTTTTTTTATGTGTCGTTATATAAACACATGTGTTCATTCATAGTCTATTGGAGAAATTAGTGGATATTCTGATGGAAATAAACCATTTGAAACAGAAAACCAGGTCCCAGGCTATTTACACCCACTTGTAGTCTGCATCACAAGCCACATTGTGCAGGACAAATTTTAATCAACAGATACAGAACAGTTGTATCAGTTCTCTTGTAAAATAACAAAATGGCAAATTATGGCAGTGCGTGCATGTCAGATATTTGGTAATCCTGCCTGAAGCAGGGACAAAAAATATGTATAACCTGGGTAATGCCATTTTCCTCTAATGTAATTGTTAAATGCAAAATTGAATTTGCAGGGAATGCATTTTTGCATTTGAGTTCATTTAGATGCCGCTAATTGTCAGTTATTCGGACGCTGAACTTGTATCTTTTGGATTAAAGGCTGAACAGGATGATCAGACGTGATGTAAAAAGTAGCACAAATACCATTTGACGGCAAACATACTGTTAAGATGTTTTAAAGCTGGCTCTGTAGCCACTATAAATGTGCTATAACTCAGAGATTGTAGAGTGATAATGTGAAGCTTTAACATTGTTACAAGTTTGCAAACAGGTCTGTGAATGTGTGCCCGAGTGTGACAGAAACCTACTTGGGCATTTCAAGAGGGCACGTCTCAGCAAGATTTATTTAGCCATATAACTCTTCTGGGACAAATAACACGAATTAAAACCGCCTTCTGGCAATGTGTCTCTGTCAGTCATTCTCATCCACTGTAGAGCGCTAATAAGTTGTGACTGCCTCTGAGGTCATATTTCAGAATAACCAACTCCTAATAACCAACTGATGTCTGACATAATGCGTGTTATGCAGCTCATCGCTGCCAACAGTCATCTGAGTGAATATTAGACACAGAGGATGAGTGGAGAGAATATTAAATTGAGAATCTGAAATGAAGGAGAGTTTGGGAAATTCCTTATTTATCGAATGCAATTTCATTTGCATTTTTTTTTTCCTCCTATAGTCGGCGATGCTACAAAACTGGACAGGACCTCAAAAACTGCTCAACCTGCCAGAAGACTGCTTGCATTGTCTACAGGTGAGATAATGGTCAAATTGCCAATTTTGCCTGCATGCTACTTAACTGATAAGTGATCGGAGCAGCTGTGGAATTCAGCTCTTCAGCTCTCACAAATATAAAACTGTGGTTGCAGAATAATATGTATAATAATAGTATCGCTTTGTGTTATTTTTAGGTGTTGGTTATAGGCTGGAGCAGAAAGGTTTTATTTAGATAAAGTTGGGTTTTAAACTTTCTCAAGTCAGATATTTTCAAAATGATATTAAGAAAACAATTAAAATTAAATCAATATTTTAGAAAGACAACAGTTCATAGGATGAGCCTTTACATTACTTAGACAAAAAATAAATAAAGACATAAATGTAACATGGAATTCAGTAAATCCAGAATTCATAATTACTTTACTAAACATTGAGACATGTCCAGTAGTTGGACCATGTATCACTTATTCAAGGACAGTTTCAGAATTTAGGTTTCATTTAAAGTTTCTTTTGTGCATGAGACACACAATTGAACAAGGTTTAGTCCATTTACCATTTCACTTGCCAGGCTGTTGTCTGCAAGTCTGCTCACTTCACTTCAAATTAATGACTTAGTGTATGGGCAGCTTACCAAATGAAAAGCTCTGCACTGCTCATTTGTTTCTCACTCAGAATGCATACACAGATTACATTTTCCTCTCTGAGCAAACCATAAATCTTTTGGAACAGATTGTCAGATTTATCCACTGATTGTATGTGATTCAGTCTGTTCACAGACTGATTTATGGCGATTCTATGAAATTCTAGACGACAAAGAGAAACAAGTTGTGTTCAAGCAGAACTCATTTATAATGCTTAGAATGACTTTTGACTTCATTCAAATTACTGTTTGCATTTTTAATTTGCAGACAAGTTGATTTCATTTCGTGTTGAAACAAAATATTTTAGCAGATGAGGTAAACTATAATTTTCAGTTTAACTGAAGAAAGACAAAAACAGATAATGTCTGACTGTGGTCTGAGAAAAGCTTTTGATACACAAACTTTGCCAAGTTTATTGAAGATGTAGTGTATAAAGATTTATCATGCAATGGTGATAACTTTAATATACCAGCTTTGGCCTTGGTTTGCACCCATTAGCTGAAATATTGCATCAGGTGGAGGCAATAGAGAAAATAAGAATACAAAACAGCTGTCCCACAAATTCTGTTTGTGGAAAAGAGGCTAAAAGAGGCTAAGAAATCTGAAAGTCTTCTCATCATCTTTGGGGGAAAAAAATGCCTCCTGCTCAACAAAGCAAAGCCTAAAACGGTCTTTATCTTGAAATATTCAAAACATTCTTCTTGATCTACTTATTTTCAAAACCCCTTTTGCATGCAAAAAGATGTTGTGTAAGTTGATTTGCTGACTGGTGTCTTTTGGCATCTGGTCCTTAAAGACCAAGTAGAAGCATATCAGGATATTCAAGCAAAACATGTGCACCTTCAGAAAAAATAGGGAAAAAAAGATATCCTACTGGGGAATGTCTACCTGCCGAAACCAATCAACCACTTTGAAATCTGACAAGCACAGAGCCTCCCACATGAGGAGAACCACTGTAGCTAAAAAAGCTTGATATGTAATAGAAAAATAAGCTGTAATGCTGATCTGACACACACAAGTGTTCATTTGCATTCCTTGGCAGGAGCTGAATTTTATTCATTCTGTGTTGTGTCACATCTGTGTTTATGGGGTTTTAGTAATTTTTGGGCTGTATGTCTATCTGTCCAGTGTGGAGTATGACTTCAGGCAGCAGGAAAGACGCTTCTTGGAGGTTCTGAATCATTCAGCGAGAAGAAATAATGCTTTCTCCATGCACCTGTCTCAGCCCCTGAACTTTAGCCTGCTCAGAAATGTCATCATTAAGAACTTCACAAAGTCAAAGGTGAAAAGCAAAAAGTTGTGCAAGACCCTGTTCAAATGGCTGCCCAGGAAAATCCAGCAAGTGTAGACCTCTTTACAATACCTGTGTGTGATTTAATAGCCATAAGCCTGTGTTACAATTGACCAGCAGACGCCTTTGCAGAGGACTCTTACTATTCCCTTCCATCCCATGCAATGAGATTACTTTAAATTAGAGTCTTACCCCATAGAGTTCCACTCTCCTGCACATTGTCAAAGCTGATAAGCAGGATTCTGTACTCAAATCCGCCTCTTCAGCGAGTATCAACTATAAGGAATTCTTTATTTCACTTTTGAAACTTAATGTTTTTCGTTGATTATGTTGCCTGCATAAAATGTATGGTTAACCGCAGCCACAGATTCTGTTCTCTTTGCACTATTAAAATGAATGCACTGAGTTTCAGTTGATGGTACATTTCCCTTTGAGTTGTCCTCTTACTTGCTTCTCCTCAGACTAAATGTTCAATATAAAACAAGTTTTTGAATGGAATCATTTTGAAATGCAAAAATAAAAGATTATTTACTGACTGGTTGTCTGTAAATCTGTTCATTTGTCTGAGCTTTGTTTAACTCTGAATGCTAAACTGCTGTTTGTACACTATATGAGTGAAATAAAGAACATTTTTAGCTAGAACGCAAAATAGAGAAACATTCATTATGTCTTTGCCAATTGTGCTGATGGTCTCCAAATCCCCAAACAATCTGAACTTCATAAAAGGTTTCTGAGTAAAACAATGACATGACCAAGAGCTGCAATGAAGCGTGAGTCACAGTCAAAGTGTTCATGTGCACATGCACAAACCCATGAACACACTCATGGATACAGCAACATGAAACAAAACCTTGTGGATGGTTTCATAAATTATCAATGCAATGGGAATATGAGATTTAGTGATTTTTTTGGATAAAAGCTTGCGAGCAAAGAACTTATAAACAGTGTATCTGAGCAGTAAGCCAAGCAGAGACTTGAGCAGAAAATATTTATCTGCTTTAATTAAAATACCTCCAAGAAGAAATAATACCAACTGAAAGTGAAATTCATGCAACAATGGTACCAAAGTGAAATGTGGGTTCATAGCAACTGCAAAAATGTGGCAGTCTGATGCAGGTAGCACATGTCTGTCTACTTTGAGTGGATGTGGAAATAGCAACAGTGCATCCATGCATGCTAACATGTACAGCTACATGTTTGGACAATAGCCAATTATATTCATAAATGTGCAGCAGAACATTGCAATAACTTCAGAGTGTGTTTACTGGTGTTAGGAGGAAGAAAGTTGTTGAAAGCCTTTTTCCTGACTCTAGAGCTAGCTGCTTGAAGTTTCAAATTGCTTCAGATTATGTTTAGCTGGAGATGAAGAATACAAGATTGAAAATAAAAAAATATTTCAGGGTGTGGAGTTAGACAGAAATGATCTTTAGTTCACTCCTCTTAGCTTGAGGCTCGTGGGCTGCAAGTTCTCCAAATAGCCACTAAAGATTGGATCCAAAGCAAGTCAATCCTCATAAGACTTTAGGTTAAAATGTCCAACTTTACAGAAGAAATTGGTACAAAAAAAGTTTTGGTGTCATGTTTAAATAATATTAAAGTATAAGAGTCACTGAATTTAACCTCGCAGCTGTGTTTGTGGTGTCGGTGCCTTTTGGAGAATTTTTTATGCAAATATTTGACAAATGATGTGCAGTTAATTGTACTAATAGAGCTAAGCGGAGGGACAAATGCCAGCGTTCAGATTAATGAGTGACCCTGCTAATGGCAGACAGCTGCTGCAAGACGGCAAGACTGGAGGACAGAGAAGTGGGCAATGCTGAGCAGAGCTTCTAGAGAGTAAACACCCAGAGTCAAGGAGAGCATGGAGTTTACTTTTTTCAGCTTTTGGAATTAAAAGCTTTAAGACATATTGTGTGAATTTATATAATTCATATTTCAATTTATATTTAATTTGAAGGGCCTTTTATAAGGATTAACATTATTTATAATGTGCTATTAGAAATCAAACTTAATTTTAAGTGTAATGTTAAATGATTGCTTTATATAAATCTTATCAGATAATACTAGCTTTAAAGAAACTTACTAACCAGAACAAAAAGCATACAGATAAGAACAAAGAGGCGTCAATGTAGAAACTTAGAAAATGGGATTAGCAAGCCTCAGCCATGCTCACTGAGCTTTAAAGGCTTTATTTAAGAGTTTTGCTGAGAGTCTGCAGCTCTCTGCAAATGAACCTGCCAATTCTGTTACTGCTAAACAATGCAGCAACAGCACTCCACTGAATCATAAAGCCAAAGACAAATGGGTCTATAAAACAAAACATAAATAGGCCAAATAACGTATTGCAATTACCATTTGTTCCATATCAGAGAATATCTTTCAAAGTGAATGACACAACCTGTTATCTACATGACACTGCAGTGTCAACGTTCAAAGACAAATAGTTCTCAGTTCAACCCTTCTTGTAGCCATAAAAGTATTCCTGAAATTCACATAGTGGCACAGAAGAGCTATTTAGTGTGTGTCTGTTATCTAATCACAGCAACAACATTATTGTGTTCCTCTTGTGGTAACTGGATAGGGCTGGAGGCAGATATTGGAGAAAATTATCTTTGGATACTAACATGTTTGTTAGGCCTCAGGAACATCAGCATCACCGAGGCTGTGCCTGTGCAAATTAGATGTGCACACCATTTTGAATAACTGTACAACAACTAACATCCATCTAAATGTTGTTTGTATGTTTGTTTACCCATATGTTTGATTTAGTCAAACCTTCATTTATCCTCATTAACAGCCTCATAAAGTGTGCAGCCTCCAAATTTGCTTGTGGGCTGTTAGGGCATCTATACAGTACTCAGTGTGTCAGACAGAAGTTTTTACTAGTTTCTGTTTTTAATGTTGTGTGTTTCTTTTCAAGCTTTTATATAAGAAAAATGGACTTCAGAGGGAATCATATTTCTACATACTGGACATATTTGTGGTGTGTAAAAAATGTATTGTTGCTGTGTTGTTTGTGTGTCTGGTCTGCAGGTGTTCATGTGTTAACACGCTAAATCAAATAATACTAATATTTCCCTGTAATACAGTATTTCCAAATTAAGCACTGGTTGTCCCTTATGGTCTCGACCCACGACTTAACAAGTAAATTTAAAAAGCCTTCCTTTTCCATTAAGCAATATTAACTTTAAATCAAATAACTCCCTGCGAGGTGAAAGGATTACTACCACTGCCAATGCCACCAAAAAATAACACCTTAGTCTGCAACTCTATGCAGCCTTCAGCCACTTTCAGCTCATTATTTTGGTTCACTGGTCCGTCTGGTTGAGGTCCAGCGGCCCTCAGCAGCAACTGCATAAAAAGCCATGGGCAGCTGCCAGCTCACAAGCTCACACAAGCTGTCCTCTACCTGTGCACAGAAAAGTGCCGGAAAGCCAAGGTGAATGAGGAACAGGTAAAGAATGCTGAATATACAAAACATGCAAAAATGGTGCCGTGCCATTGTTCTGATGGCCCATAAGTCTAAAAACCCCAACAGTCCAAAATATGTCCCAGTGGACCAACAGCCTATTTGACTGACAGCCTGCTACAGCAAAAACGAATGGCCACTGCTCTGAAGGCCCATTGCTCTGAAAGTACACGCTCTCTGTTTAGTCACTCATCCTAATGACTTTTGTGATGGAAGTGTGCACCAACTGAGGCCAAACACTCATGAGTTAATTGTGACATCGGAAATTTGTCTGCGACATAAAATTGCTTGAAATGTCATTTGGTGTAAGGCCAGAAAGATAGTCTGTTAACACCTGCCGATCCAACACCATGGACATGGCTAGCATCTACAGTGTGTATCTTCCCAGCAGTCAGCCTTTGGAGCAATGGGCATTAGTTTTCAGGAAAATGAGCTGTCAGACATGGAATTTTGGTCAAGCGGGACATTTTTTGGAATAAAGGGTTTTGGAATAATGGACCATTGAAACAATGTGCAGTTCCTCACAAAATGACTCAAATTTAAGTTAGTCAGTTAAAAAGAGAGCTGAGGGATGAATGAATGGACCTTTATTTAACAGGTGGCAAAAAAGAGATGTTTCTCTATTTCTGTTGCTTTAGGCAATTTCAGGTAGGTGTAGCCTAGCTAACAGTGTTGCAATGAGAACCCAAGAAGCTAATATAGAGTTTCAAGTAAAACTCCTTAGAGACCACTACCACGTGCAAGATAAAAGTCACATTTTTTTATAACATTACAATGTGAGTATTCTAACATGCTCACTGCGACAATGCTAAGGTGCTAATATTTATAGTTGTCACTATTTTAGTTTACCATGCTATCATTTACAAACAAACAAGATGCAGCTGAGGCTGATGGCAATGTCATTCATTTTGCAGGGTTTTTTTTTTTTTTTTTTTTTTTTTTTATGAACCAAACCATTGGACAATGAAATGTTGGCATCAGATGAAAACTGATTCATTCACCCTGTGAGAACATGCAGGTGCAGTTCAAATTTCATGGAAATTTAATTCATACTTGTTGGCACTTTTCATTCAGAGCCAGAAATGTCTATTTCATGATGCTGAAAAATTTAGGTAATGATCAAAGTCAGTTGAATTTGTTGTCTGGGGAGCATGAATGTCTGTACAGAAACTCAGGGAAATCCATACAGTGTAGATCCATATGCAATCAATATAATAGTTATTGAGATGTAGATCACGGTGAGGGATTGTGAGAAAGTTCAGCTACTGCCACAAAGCGTGTCTGTGTTGTTGAGATATTTCAGTGTTAACATCCTGGGCAGTCTAGCACTGAAAGCATGTTCCAAACTCACACTGATTTGCATTTTTTGGAATTTCTGTGCCACATTAAGCTGTATGTGGCACCAATGATTCATGCATGCTTTTAATCCAGTGGAACATATGCAAATCATTTGACAACACAGTGTAGTGTAAAATCTTACACATAGCAGCAAAGGTAACAGGCCATTTTCTTAAAGAGACTTTTGCCAGATGGGGGAACAAATGCAGAGAGATACAATTTCCAGAATTCATTTATAGGCATAAATGGACAAAACTGGACATTGTGAGCTGAAGGTAATAACTATTGTGTTTTAATATCTATTAGGCTACATGTGTGTATGTTGTCAAGCAGTTTCAGAGAGGACAAACTCATTTCCACTACAGTGCTTTTCTCCCAGGGCAGCCTGCTGTGCACTGACAGACATTTCAGACAAATTTTGTGCAAATTGCCCTGTTATTCTTCTTTCCAGCACAGCGAACTGTGATTTTCTACATCTACAGGATGCTAATGAATGCATCTTTACAAATCTAACACTAATAATGTGAAAGTATGACAAACTGAGCAGACATCAGTTTCTGGTTTCTTCTTAAGTCCGTTTAGCTGTGGTTTGTTATCTGTTAACAATTAGTGAAAGAATGAGTGTCTGCTTTTCTCTTTGAATCATCAGCTAACCTGACAGCAGAAGGGCGGAGTGTCCTTATGTGACCTCTTTTTCTGTTTGTTTTGTTTTGATGAGAAAATGAAATGTCTTCTGAGCACTGATGCTGTACTTTGATGCGAACAACTATCACACTTATATTGCACTTGGTTTGAGCAAAGCAAACGTGCTTACAGCTTTAATCCAGAGTAAGTGCTAGCAGTTCCTTGTTAGGCATTTTTGTTTTCTTCAAAAAGTTCAGTCTCTACATTTGGCAGTTTGACAACTTTTATCAGTATATCCTCTGAATAAGTTTTAATTAGCGTGAAATAATCAAAACTGTCTTTGTCTCACTTGGAAGACGTACTGTAGCACATTTAGCTTTGCTTATGACTGTGGGGTTGAGTACAATTTCAGCAGAGGCACTGAAGTTTTGTTTTCCAACTTGCATCTCCTGCTTTAAGCCATGTCCTGTGTTGTAGAGAAGACACTGAAACACATTAGCAATTCTCACTTTGTATTCCCTGATTTAATTATGCCAGCAGTAAGCTAGTCACTGTTGATATTACTCAAATATTGGGGACAGTTGACAGTTGTTTGTTTTTTCCATGAAAGAAAGTCTCCCCAAACTTGTGTTATAGTGTATCCAAGTGTTATAGTTACAAATGATAATTTTGCATGTAGTATTACATTGCAGTAATACCAGTAACACAACAAAATATAAAGTGCCTGTATACTAAATATGCCATATAACTGCAGATTTTGAATAATATGTGCTTGCACACATGCTTTATGACTGTGACATGGTTAAAGCTTGAAAAGAAAAACTAATCTTTAGTAAATGTGGTGCTGTTTGTCTTTGCAAACGGGATGCAGAGTCACCGTGAGAAAATGGAATCAGTTACAGCTTCAGTCAAGACTTGTTTCTGAAATTATAGCACTCTTCTTCTTAAACACAGATAATGTGTGTGAACGCAACTTGAACTCAACATGTGTTCTCACTTTATCTGTCTGGTATAATCAGCTAAGTCAATATAAGCACATTTCTAATGTTTATGCCCTCACCACATAACATCCCATAAAGATTAGATTTAGTTGTAGATTTTTGTGTCGCCCTGTTAGGAATATGAAATTAGGTCAAATATAGGGCTAACAAACTCAATTTGGTTTATTTAATAAAGTGCTACATCAAAAATTGGCAATGAAGTGGGAGAAAACAGTGTGTGTGTGCTTCCATGCAATGTAAGTAGGTGCTACACAAACAGCATACATTTGTCTGTACTCAGGGAGCTAATATGCAATTAGATTATATCATGGGATGGCCGGGATGCACTGAGACAGCATGGTTGTCAAGTCTGCATGATCACATTCATGAGTTGTAGCTGTGTGACCTCATTATTTATGGACAAACAGCTCCTGCAGATACACGCCAAATGTGGCAACAAATTCAGTAGCTATGCCAAGTTTCCGGTCAGCAGCGAAACTATGGAGATGATTTCCGTTCCCGTGTCAGTACATGTTTGTCAGTTAATATGAGTGTATTTTGTTAACATGCAACCTCTTTTATGCTTTTATATCCCCCAAATATGAAATCTTTCCTTTCCTGTTTCTTTATACGGAAACATTGCTGCCTTTTTGATTCACAGACAAAAATAATGACTCATTTTGACGTGGACATGGACTGGCAGTGTTCCGCGGGGGCAAAGAGGGGTGGAAGAGGGTAGATTGGGGTTTGCTCTCACTCCTCCTCCCAGGGTCAAGTGTCCTGCAGAGGGGCTTCAGAGGAGCAGTAATCCACGAGATATCAGAGAGCGGCTTCCCCCGTAATGGAAATGTAATATGACAGAACACAATGGAAAAGGAAGGAGAAAGAACTGGTTGAATTTATATACAACAGAGCAGGAAATTGCATGGGGTTTTTATATAGCCTTGAACGTGTTTTAATTTGACTTAGTAATCCTGCATAACACAGATAACAATTTCCAGTCTCATCTGTATATTCTGTTTCCATCATGTTGAACGTGACGGATAAAGGTGTGTAAACGCATTGATGGTGGAACATATCACACTCTCACTGATTTCACTGCGGTTTTGAATGAATCATATGATCACTGGATATCACAGATCACTTTACTGTCTTTATTAAACAAAGAATACAAAATCAAGAAGTGGTTTGTTTTTCAAAAATGTGTCTTACTTCTTTGAAAAATGTGGAGCAAAACATTCCATATGTGGTAATGACTTCCTTTACTGCCCCAAGAGGATAATTCATTTGGCTGACAAGGATCATAATCAAACAATGATAAAACACACGTACACATAATGCAAACAAACGGTTATTGTGCAACAACAGCTTAAAACTTTAAACCTTCCATTGATAAATATGTAGCAACAGCTCCAGTGACGCAGGTCTTATCATTTATTTTGTGTTACTTGTTTGTTTAGGTCAGTCTGTTTTTTAACTTTTGAACCGCATCTGATGTATGCTCCCAGTCTGTAGCTTTAGTCCTAATTTTTCCAGTCCTAAAGCCACAGTGCAGAATAAACATTTAAAAAAGGGCAGAGAAAAGGAAGTTCTGGACCTTGATACTTTTGAGAGGTGAGCAAAGCTATGTTGATTAGAAATATTCTTTGTAAGCATATTGTAATTTATTTTAGAAGAATATTATATTATAAAATTATATTATATTATGTTTGTCAATTATCAATTTATCAATCAATACAGCTCATCCTGAGGGGAACATGTACCAAACTGCATGGGAGTCCATCCAATAACTGTTGAGATATTTCAATAAAAAACAAAAATGTACACCACAAATAAGCAGGATTCATCCTGTGTGAAACATGAATGTCTGTACCAAATTTCCATCCATCCATGTGCTGTACTGCTTTATCCATCAGGGTCAAGAGGGAGGTGGAGCCTATCCCAGCTAACTTTGGGCAAGACGTGGGATACACCCTGGGCTGGTTACCAGTCACTCACAGGGCCAACACACACAGACAGATGGTCACGCACACACTCACACCTAGGGGGCAATGTAGAGTAGCCAGTTAACCTAATGTGCATGTTTTTGGGAGTGTGGGAGGAAGCCGGAGTACCAGGAGAAACCTGTACCCACGCAGGCACAGGGAGAACATGCAAACTCCACACAGAAGGGCCCAGACCAGGATTCGAACCTGGAACCCTCTTGCTGTGAGGCTGCAATGCTAACCATGGCTTTACCAAATTTCATGGCAGTCAATTTCAGGGTTGTTCAGACATTTTAAATGTCAACCAAAGACTTTAGGATGCATCATTTGAAAGCTGAAAAATCGTGTTTTGTCCCTTACAGACGTCAAAATTTTTTGCTAAGTGAAATAAAAAAAAGTCAGGGTATCACCAAAGTCATCCACTATCCTCTGGTATCTGGAGGATGGGAAAGGAATATCAGTAGAAAGTATTATGGAAATCCAGTAGTCTTTTAGATGTTTCGGCAAGAACCAGTCTTTTTTTTTATTTGATTTAGAAGACAGCTTTGATGATAGAAGAAAGTCTGGATTTGGAAGTGCAGCAACATGAAACAGGTCAGACCAGAGGCCTTGAAACAGTGAGAAAAAGCTTGTTAGTCAGAAACATCACTTGAGGCTCACTCACATCTTGTTAGCACACGAGTGTGAATGAGTATGATTGACAGACAACACAGCTGGAAGGCCTTTTTAATTCGTCTTCATGGCTGAGAAGAATCAAATTCTACGGCCAGAATAATCTAAGTCTGCTCTCCTGCAGTACACATATACACATTCATCACTTGTGTACAAAGCATACTGATATACAACCAAAACTCCTATAAGCATGCAACCGTATATTATCGGGTTATTAATGTTGATCCTTTAATGATTTATTTTTCTCAGAGTAGGGCTCACTGTACTGACTGGGAGTTTAATCTATGAACATCATATGCATTCATGGAAAATCCTAAATAACAAACTAATTAGTAACTATACTGTAGTTGTCAAATAAATGCAGAAAAGAAAAAAAAGTACAATATTTCTGTGTGAGAACATTTATTTAGTAACATTTGACCACTACCCACACAATCCACGATGTACTACCCACTTATGTCCAGCAGGAGGAAGGAAAGAGTTTTTTTCAGCCTGTTACCAAAGTATCCACATCAACAAACAAAAAAATAAAGACGGGGTGCTTGTGGTTTTGTCATATTTCAAATGCATAATATAATGGAAAAGAATGTAACTGCAGAGTTTTTAAAGTTATCATGATGCGAGTCAAAATTGAGTGACACAGTCACACTGCCTGCTAACTGCTTCTTTATTACAAAATAAATCTGAATTCATTTCTGATTTCGATCTTAGTTTGCTTCATGCTAACTACCGTGTTGTGTCTTTTGGTTGTGAGGTGTGTTGACTCTTTTACTGGAGGTAATGAACCTTGCATAAATTCAAGATATTAGATTTATGGCACAAACAAATAAAGTTGAAAAACAAAATGCCCTCATCATGTAGAGATGCAGCCGTGAAGGATGAGATCATGCAAACGATGGTTCCCACTTCTTCTTTTTTTTATCTTCTAGATTATAATACCAAGATTCAAACAATTCTCTGACTGAATATTTATGTCTGGGCAAGTACATCCAAATTGATCAGATTAGTTCACTTGATTACAGACCCCTTCTTCCAACTAACACTATATTTTTAGTGTTTAAGCTGCCCTTCTCTTGTGAAATTTGTCTTCGTTACCCCGTTGACCTAGCACACTGCTATTTCTAGTAGAACAAATAGTCTTACCAGCCTCAGTGATTCTCAGGCCTTCTCCTCCTCCCTTGCTACATGATTTTATGGCTCCCTTTGGGACTGAGGATATTAATATTCCATCCACGCTGGTCTTCACTTTTTTAACCCTTTTTAATCATGCATTTAAAACAACAGGAAAACTTGATAGAAATGTGTATGTGCAAACAACTAACTAGCTATGCAAGTGATTTCAGTGGCAGATATAGTTGGACTACCTGGAGGCACTTTTCTGGAAGATGGTGACACAACCTCCAAGTTACTCATGTTATTGATCAATCCTTTTAGCCTGAATAATTATTCAAACCTGCTTTAACTGTTAACTTGTTTTCATTTAGAGGCATAAGGGGTGATTTTAGTGCTGGGAAAGTTAAGCCACACTTTGTTTGTTCATTAATTAAAACACATAACACACTTGATAATAACAATATATCACACGTGTGTGTGTGTTATAACATAACATATAATTTCATGTTTAAAAGTCGTATGGATGTTTTTGACAAGCTATAAACTGAAAGACCGACTGATGGGAGATCTAATACACTAAGATTGTCTGTGCTAGTTTATACACACCTCAACAATTAAGTGTAATAAGGACTCAGTAAGCCTATCAATGCTTGTTAATCCTCTGTAATTCAGCACTGATTCTTTTAAATGTATTACACTTTACCGACCACCAACAGTGACGCATTATAATGAGGCCTGCATCATTACAGATGCATCAATATGTACTTCACTGTACGTAATATGTACAATGATAACTTGAAGTGACGCTGCATGGACCATTATAGCAGATAAGACGATTTAACTAATTCAATATAAGTCACATCTGTAATGTTTGTCACTTTTAATATAGTGCATCAGAAAGCTTTGTGTGTTTATGAGTATAGTTATAAAGCTTTTTGAATTCATTGTAATGCATTATGCCTCCTTCCATAACGCATTCTACAAGTGGTCTTCACGGAAAATGTTGCTGATTCTTGAGATGAAAAATTATCCAGTTTGAAAATACCCTTGTTGGAAGCCGTTGTGGGTCTGACTGTTGGTGGTAAAATAAATTCTCGAGCTAAAACAACAGTGACAGTACTCATGAGCGAACAATTAATGAGTGCATTAGACGTTAAAGTGCATATAGGTTACATGCGTCTGCGCACACATGCCTATGAGAGCAGTGACGGAGAGAGGAAGAGGAGGAGAGGGAGGGAGGAGAAAGAGAGAGAGAGAGAGAGAGAGAGAGAGAGAGAATAGTTTACCCTTAAGCAGGATCAAGGAAACAGAGAAGAACATTCACGAACTGAGAGGCAGGTTGGGATCTGACCACTACTTAAGACAAACCATGTGAGGTGAGTCGACATGTTTTGAGCAACTTTATTTAGGATGTTATGTGGAGAAATAATGCTGAACTTTAACCAAGCTCACACTCTTTTTGAAAGTCCCAAAATCACAAAGATGAAGGTTCACCCAAGTTTGGTGCTTAGACTGTTCAGAATGTCTTGCTTAGTGATTCATTTGTGTTTTGTTACACATTCACATGATGTTAGCAGCCATTTAGGTGGGTGGCTTGGTCTTGATCAGCAGCTGTATATCACAAAATACATTACATACATTTTATTAAGGCAAGCTACATGCTTTTGAATGAGTGGCAGCTGTTAGAACATTACTGCACATTTCAGTTAGCTTGTGGGTTAAAGGTGTAGGTCCTAATCAGGATTTAAGGTCTAGCAATTGTGGTAATGTTAGATGTATCAGTATGTCAAAAACACTTCCAGACGATATTAGAATATTCTGATAACTGTACTTCAGCGATTCCAATTCTGACCTTTTTACTATGTCGCTAGGTTGATTAATTTGTATCTGCATTACTCCCTTGCTGATTTCTTACAGCAGTTCAACATTTGGTTCAGACCTGAAAGTGCAGGTGATTGATATGATTATTAGCCATTGTATGGGAGTTGTTCCAGTAAGCCACAAAGCAATTAGGTGTATGTTTCTGAAAATATGATAATGATCTGCTTAATGGAATCAACACATCCTGGATTAGGTAATGGGGAAGAATATGTTCTCACTTCAGTATGTGGCAGGAAAGAAAGTGGAAGAAGCTTAGTACAAGAGAACAAGGCAAAGAAATGTGTGTCATTCTGGGCCTTTGCATTTTGCCACATTGTTATCATACGTTGTTAACAATTCTGCCTCACCAGATTTCATTTTTCCCATGAAGCCAACCTCTATTGTATTAACACCTCTGTTATATTAACAGCTGCTGAGTAGAAACATAATGTCATATGATGTTATATACGGTGGTCGCTGTAGAGTAGATCATTTGCAGTGTAAAGCAGATGCAAGTCTGATGACACCAGTCTATAAGTCTTAATTGGTAATTATTAATAAACAATAATATCAGGATTTTGATGTGCTGTGTATAACTAAGAGTGCCATTATTAGTTATTAGTGGCAACATGTATGTAGGCGTGCACTGAGTGGGAGCACAGCATGTGGCTTGCACTTTCTGACACACACAGGTACATAATAATACCAGCCTTTCACATTGCATGGATATGTTCAAAGTATTAAATCAAGCTCTAGTCTTATTTAATGCCAGTTCTCTGCAAGTTTGTGTTTTCTGGCACATTCTTCTCATGTCAAGAATTTTTGTTTTGTTTATTTTGCTCCCTCTCCTAGACTGTCTGGGAAGCAAGAAATTAATTATGCAATGAACTGTAAAATGATCTCGGCTCGTCATCGTGGTAATGTGGTGTTGTGTTTCACCTGTTACCTTATAGTGTTGTGGTACATCAGCCAGAAGGCCAAATGAAAGCGGGGGCAAATGCAGATCATTTGCTGCTTTTTGAGTTTTCTGACCACCCTTCACAGCCTCTCTGTCCAGCTCTTTATGTCGGGTGACTGATGGTCCTTACAGCACCAAATGAGAGCAACAGGCTGGCCAGGGACACAGCTCGATCTAAACTCTGTCAGTGCTGAACAAACAAAGTCTCCATGGAAACAGAACATGTCTATTATGCCCCTGAGGGGAATCTATTGACTTTATTAAAAAAAAAAAAAAGAAAAAAATTAAAACCTGGCATTCTCTGAATTTCTGGTATAGCTGAACGAATGCCTACTTTAAATTAATTACACTTACAGCTCAGGAAAACACAGGTTAAAAGCTTCATTTGAGCAGATAAGCTATTAAACTATTGTGAGCACTGGTAACATTTTACAGTACAATACAAAAATGTGAGTGGTTACTAAGGAATGGGGGAAGACCGATCTAATAATTAATGAATCGCTAATGAGTGGTGAAAAATTCCACAAGGACTCCTGTATATAGTAGATAATGAGTTACTTGAGTACAGGCATCCTCTTCATGATTATTAAAAAGCTTAAGCAACTAAATATCTGACTAAAATCAACTTATTCATTACTAATTATTTGTTCAGCAGTCACTCTTTCTGTGCCCCCTTAAATAAAGTGATAGATTTTGAAGTAGTTACTAAGCAGTCCCTCATTATCTCAAAATTACCTTACCATTACTTGGTACTACTACTTTGTAATCTTGGAGGGGAAGTCATGACAACTCATAACAGCTCACTTATCTACTCTGTACTCCTTGATTCCTTGACTCCCAAGAGTTATGCAGGAACTGCTCGTTAATGATTCATTAATAATTGCATCCACCCTCACATGTTCCCTAGTAACTAATCACATTTTTGTGTATTGTATTGTAAAGTTTTGCCAACGTATCAGATAATAACTGTATTTCATGTGAGGCAACATGGCGGGTTACATCAGTGTCATTAAAACAATAGACAAGGGATGTTTGCGTTTGGTTGTTGTTCTTAGAAAGTCCTAACACATATTGTAATCTGGAGAAACAGAATGAAATAATTCAGTCAGTCAGAGCGTTGTTTCCAAACAGTAAAAGTGAGAAAAACTGATTATGTTGTTTCATGCTACTACTCATTTATCTTTGACTTGTGTTCAATTGTAGCAACTTTTGAGCAGGATTTTTTTTCTGTGTGAATTAAAATTTTTAATTAAATCGAATTCATCATTAAAGAAATCAAACACTCCCACAATTTCCTCCAGTCTAGCTTAAACATTATAAATGTCTGTTGCTCTTATCATTGTCATAGTAAACACATTTTATCATATGTGCCGTCACCACAGGGATGGTGTTGTATCTGGAAAACAGTCGCAATCATTGTCACAAAACAAAAGATAAAGCAGTTCCTCAAAGAAGTGGTTATTTGTACTTAACCGCTTGTACAAATTTGACTTATTCTTTCTTAAATATGAATGAACAAGCAATTTGGTTTGTTTAACTGGCGTCATAAAGCTGGAGACAGTGACATGCTGTTATCTGTGCAATCAAACATGTGGCTTTCATGTCACTGTGTTTTTAGAATCATGTTTGGACAGAGAGGTTAATTCAAGTGTGATCCAGTTCTGACGGACATGTGGTACCTGACCCTTCACCAGGAGAAAAACAATCACTCAAGTGTCATGTTTCATAAGATGTTATAGAGATCTGTCTTACTTTAACATCTTATACCTCCCTCTTGCACAAAGACAGAGCGGTTAGAGTTTGGGGTCAATCGTGTGTCAAACAGCGTTTTGACTTAAATTAATTCAGACTCAGTCATATTTTTTGCCAGAAGTTTGAAGACGCTAGCATATATTTAAGCGTTCTTCAAGCAAAGTTTTGTGACAGTTATTTTTTAAAAAACAAATCAGTAGAATATTAATAAAAGTGGTTGCATAATTAAAAATATCCCTCTCTTACAGTGTCATCTATGAGTTTGATGTTGCCTCGACAGCATAACAGAATTAACAACAGTAATTAGAGAATTTGAGCGTGAACTATTGCTCCACATTAAATGTCATCTGTTTTTTATGAGAGTACATCAGATGGCCTTACTGTAATAAGCAGCTGACATGCAGAATGTACACAGTCAAACCAGGCGGTTAGAGATGGACTGTGGTATTACCAGCAGTTTGTAAAACATGACAAAACACAGAATTGCTGAGCTTACTTGAGCCAACTGAAATCCCAATGACTGATGGCATGTAAAGCTTGCTGTCGATGTGAGTGAAACACAAAAAGGAAAAAAGACTGGTGATTTTGGGATGTAGTGTGATGAATGAATGAATAAATAACAACATACACAGCAAAACAGCTGGGGCTTTGAAAGAACACCTGACAGAAAAATGGCAAACGTCTGATAATCCAGATGGATTCTATTCATCCATACTTGGAGTTTAATATTCAACTGAACTGTCTTTCACTTTTGAAAAGAAAAAATAAACGGTTTGAGTGAAGATGTGTGCAGGTCTGTAACATTTTGAAAGTAGTCAAGTTTTACAATAGAGTTTCCAAAAAATAAAAAGGGTACAGTATGTGGTTGAATAAACATTATTTTCCTTTTTTGTCTGGAGAGCTTGGTTTTGTTAACTTTACTTCTTAGACTCGACTGCATGTTGTCTTGAATTAGCCTGAGAGTGTTGCACAATATAGCACAGCTCACTCTTTAGCAGTTTTCTCTCTGTAGTAAATTTTCGTGTCTCCAGGAGACAGCTCAGCAACCTGCCTATACGTTTATACAAGGGCACATTCCCTTTAGCTCTCTCTGTGCTCAGGTCCAGGTCCATTACTTGTTTCATGTGTATCTCCAGACTGGAAGGTGGTCAGGTTGGAGTGGGATAACTTAATAGAAAGCGAAATAGAACCCTCTGCCATGGCTAATTTGTCTCGTTTGGCTTAGCTTTCTGTTGTAAACTCTGTAACAGAAAGCTGTGACTCCAGGCTTTGTGCATACTTTTTCTTTAAATCATTTGACCCTGGCCATTTTTGGTAATTTGACCTTCAACTGGCGACTGTATTTAGACTGTTGATTATATGTGAAGAGGATTATCATTATTTACTTTTACTTTACTTTTGGAACACACAAAAGATAAAATGTCATCTATGTGGAGGCATGTGAATTTTCAAGGAATAACCTTTGTTTTTGTTCACCAGGGAAGTGTTTACTTCAGAGGCCAACAGCAGTGGCACTGTGATAAAAGAGATGGCTGAGAAGTGCTTTCCACTCTATGATCTACTTCTGATACTGATTACCTTTATGCACGGGAACCGTGGAAAGGATCATCTAAAGTGGCATTAGTCAAGACAGGTGGATGAGGGTGGATTAAACATTTTCTACTGTGATACCAACAGCAGCACTGTCTCAGTGCCCCAGTGCCTGCAGAGGAGGTCACCATGATCTCTACAGCTACCCGCTGGCTGTTCCTGGTGTCTTTTATCATTCTGACCATTGGTGGGAACGTGCTGGTATGTTTGGCTGTAGGGCTCAGCCGTCGACTTTGGCGCATTGCTAACTGCTTCGTGGTGTCGCTGGCAGTGACAGATCTCCTGCTCGGCCTGCTGGTGCTGCCCTTGTCTGCTACTGTGGAACTGCGAAGTGGAAAATGGCCCTTCGGAGGAGCGCTGTGTAACATCTACATCTCACTGGATGTCTTACTGTGTTCGTCCTCCATCCTGACCCTTCTGGCCATCAGCGTGGACCGGTACCTAGCCATTTCAGCTCCCCTTAGCTACTCCTGGAGAGTAACCCCTGTAAGGGTGACACTGGCCATAATCGCCATCTGGGCCTTGTCACTGGCTGTGTCCTTTGTGCCCATCCACCTGGGCTGGAACACAGCAGACTACCGAGTGCAGCACTTGGACTGGGGCATGGGGGATGAGGACAAGGAGGGACGTTACTGCCTGTTTGAATGGAATAACAACTATGTTCTTATTTATGCCGTTGGCACATTTTACCTGCCTCTGCTGATTATGTGTGGAATGTATCTTTGCATATTCAGAGTGGCAAGAGAGCAGGTCAGTGTTTATTTTCATTTTGTAAATCATGCTGTGGTGGGATTAAAAAAAGGTCATGACCTAAGGCCTGCATTACTTTTAGCACCTGTCTGAGGCTATTTTGGAAATCAAGACAAAAAAGGATTTCATACAGTTTAGCGGAAACTAACATTTGCAGCATTTGTTAAGATAACATTCACAAAGTCATATTTACTTGCATTGCTGAATTAAATCCTTTATTATCAGACCGGTGAGTGAGCTCATCTCATATTCTGTGTCCTCTGGCTCTCTAACCTTTTCTTTACCAATCTTTTCAGGTGCGGCGTATTCGTGCTGCCACTCCATCATTTGCACGCACAGCATCAACTACAGCCATAGCCCGAGAGCACAAAGCCACAGTGACCCTGGCAGCTGTACTGGGAGCCTTTGTCATCTGCTGGTTCCCCTACTTCACCTTTTTCACCTGTGTGGCCATAAAGGAGGAGAAAAACCCCCCTAATACGCTCCACTCTGTGGTCCTGTGGCTGGGCTATTTTAACTCAGCTCTGAACCCCATCCTGTATCCGGCCTTCAACAAGGATTTCCGCAGGGCCTACGCAGAGCTGCTTCGCTGCAGAGGACTGTCTCACAGAAAGTTGCAGCTTACTTGCATGTCTGTGCATAAACGATTGACCTTTACTAACAGACAAAGAGTTTCCAAACAGTCTGAGAAACAGATGTACACAGTTAAGAAAGAAACTGAGGGGGAGATCCTCACCCTGCATGAGAGAAATGGTATCGTTGATGAGCCAAGCTGAAATGCTGTGAATATACCACTGGATTGTACACTGACAGCAAAAGGTTTCAGATGAGGGACCGTCCAAGCTATAGTTCATTCTGGCCCTCTTACATACGTACATTTTATTTTCACATACATATTATACATACATATATATGCAATTTATTGTCATTCTTACACCCACACATTTGTATTCTGATACTTTTGCATTTTCACTCACATGTTCATATATTTTCAGTCAGCACTGAAAGCAAAGCAGTCCTGGTAGGAGTTGGCTTTGGGAAATCATGAGATGTAGTTTAAATAGCAGATTGTGGTGGATGGATGGTCAAAACACAAAACTTTCATCCTTTCACACTTTTGCATGCATTGTTATATTGCTGACTTATTTTTTAAAGACTTTAAAGATGATTTATTTACTTTCTAGTTTGGTTAGGATTAGGCAACAAAACTACTTGACAAGCTGATGGTTTGGGTTAAAACAGACCCTTTTACACCATTAACTATGTGTTAGAAAGACAAAATTCTGAAGACTTAAAGACTTCAAATTTTTTCTATAACCAAAGTCAAGGTGGAAACAAAATACAAACAGTGCATGTAACAGACTGAGCAACAAGAGATAAAAATAAGGAAATAAATGAATAACTAAAAGTTCAGAGGGCTACAGTCAAAGCTTGTTTGATTTTAAACACATCATTTCTGTCAATGTATGTTAACTCATACATCAAGATGAAAAACAGTGGTCTGGCATTAATAGGTCTACATTTGTGGATAAAATGTTTAGTCATAATAATGAGGTAATTGTATATCATTTCCCTGACAGTCCTGAAGGCTATCTTCTCCCATGTGTCCCCAGAAGTCTTGTATAAATATTTCATGGTTTGAGATTGACTTCCTGCTCAAGGAGGAACTTCCAGTATCAGTAATGGCTTCCTAAAAAGATAAGGCAAAACACATGCATGTAGCATCAAATGTATATGTGTAGGCTGATTTGTGTGCATGTGTGTGTGTGTGTGTGTGTGTGTGTGTGTGTGAACTTGTAAATATATCTAAGTGAGAGTGAAAACAAGTGTATGTGTTGAAAATCTGAGTATAACTATATGTGCGTGAATATATGTTTATGAGAGTATTAGCATGAATTATTGCTGTACGAGCCTTCACTTGTAAATCAAAAACTTGCTCCAATATTTACAATACCAAATTAGCTTGTAGTGTGTAGTGCCAATGATGATACAATTGTGTAAAACTCAGCAATGCACACATCATGACCGCACTGAATACAAGGTTGTACATAAAGTCCATGCATCAAAGGTGCCCTCTATTCTCTTGATTACATTCAGTAAAATTAAAAACGTTCAGCAGTATAATTTAAAATAAAGATTAGGCAGAGCACATCGGAGTGGAATGAATGGATGACTCAGTAAGTTTCCCAGCATACTGCATGGAGACACAGGTGGTTAAAAGTTTGCAAATTGTTTATTTTCTCTCGCCTCAAACCCTGTCAGTGAGAGTAAATAAGTGACCAGTAAGTTGATTTGATATGTAGAATATGTGTATGTTTGACTTAACCCAAACTGGGTGACCTTAATGACTTCCTGGATGTTTCAACAGTCTAACTGCAACTCAACAAACCATCCAGGCAAAGCACATGTACTTATGTAACTTATGATGAAGACCACCTGGATTAAAGAAGTCACATGATTTAGGATTAAACTGCAAGTCCAGCAAGTCTGGCTTACTTTTTAAGCTGCTACCACACGCTGCATCACAATGTAAATAAAGTCCACAAAATTAGTGTTACAACTTTTCATTTTGTATGTTTTGCTTGGATTGGATCAACTGACACTGACATTTTAAATATCCTGAAATATGTACTGCAACCCAGTGACACTTCTGCTCAGTGGTGGATGAGGAGGAGAAAAGATGAGGAATATAAATGGAATCTACTTGACAAATTGTGAAAGATAGCACTGAGGTGGAACATTAGAACAAGATCACACTGACAGATGTGATACCAATTAATACTCATTTGCCTTTATTTCTTTTATCATTAACTGATATATTTTAATAATAATAATTGATTTGATTTCTTCATTTAAAGGCAGAATGATACACATGTATGTATTTATTCATTGCTTTCTCAACCATTTTATTCTTAAGATCATTAATGTATTGCAGATACTGTACTTAATACGAAATAATAATACGTCATGTCTGCTTTATTTGCTATCTATCTGGAATTTTAATGAAGATAATTAATGGTAATGTGCAGACAAGACAAGACAAGACAAGCTGAGTGTGACTGTAACGAAGTCTTGTGTGAACCTCAGCGGTGCCAGTAGCTGAACTAGACTGATACAGTAGGTTGAAACAAGGAAAGGGAATGAAACCCCAAGTGAGATGAATTGATGACTTGTCTCAACTTTGTGAAAGAGGATTTGTTGCTGAGGAGGAGAAATAAGATCACACTTACTTTCTTGAATATGGCATCTGAAACTGGAAGTGATCAAGCCAGCAGCCCCACAGCAACATGTGAAATGGAAGTAATAAATATTAACTCCAATTCAGGTCTTGTGGCAGAAGAGTAAAACATCAAAATGTGGATGCAGGACCATTTATAGGAAGCATTAAATGCAACTGACTCCTTTGAACTAAAGACAATGAATCTGTAATTCTCTTGCCTGTCACGTTCAGTACGTCTCAGCACACTGAAGGTCTCATATGTCTGCGACATGGATGTAAAAGAGCTGTCTCTACAAAATTCTGGAATCCATCAGAGGAGACTGTGTGGCTTTATTTACACACACACCAAGGCTGACTTTGTGCAGACATGGAAAGTGTGAATAGGCTGCAGTCACTTCTGTAATGTAAATTGCACAGACATGACAAAGTGACTTCCTGGTGCGTCTGCTGATCGGCACAGTAATACCAAGCCTCCAGAAAATAACTGCTCACAGCCAAGAAATAGTTACAGCACATACTTCCCTGCAAAAAATTGTGTTTATGTGACTTATTTTGATAGGTGCATTCTTGAATTTTGAACAGGAGCTGTTTCCAGGTCTTTATGCTGAACTACACGTCCAACTTTATAGTCAGCATACAAACATGACAGTAGTATTGATGTTCTGACCTCAAAATCAGCAAGAAAGCAATTAAGCATGATTCTGTAAATGTTGAATTATTCCTTTAGATTGAAATACTCCATGAAAAGAGATTAATACAGTTGTTCACTACAGACTAGTCATTGCACTACCATGATGGGTAGGTCTAAATACTTGCTTATTGTTTTAACTATTCAAACAAGATGAAATCTTAAATTCATCCCGAAACTGTTTTTTACCAGTGGTCCTCAACAAAATGAGTGACAGACTCAAGTGATTCATCTATCACAGGTCCATATTATTACATGTATAAAAAGAAAGTCATTGTGTAGGTATTAATCATACAAATCTCTGTGCCATATGATTCATTAGTTCTGGCTTAAAATTCATTTAAAATGGCAAGTGCATCTGTACATGTTTGATGGTAATGCGCTGCCACTGATCCTGGACTGAACCCCAGAAAAATAAAAAGAAAAAAATGAATAATGGCAAAAATAAAATAAACCACTATTGATTTTGCAATCCCAAGATAGTCAAGCCACATGACAGAATTGTCTTCACTGTCTGCTATATGTAGTGGGACCAAAAATGTGTCGTATTAAAGCTGAGCTAAGAGACTATATACCCACAGTGATTGTAGGCCGTGTGCGTCATCATGTGCTTCATAAAACCAGATTGCTCACTCAGAAGTGTGCTAATCCAGTATTGTGCTTGTCTCCTTGTTTATGTAAGGACTGAGCTGAGATGTTGACTCTTTTATTTTCATAGTGGGTATCTCTATTTACTTTTATATCACTGTCTCCTATCTTACATCTCTAAAATCCCAAACCAGCTGTTTCACAGAACAGCTCAGCGTCAGTAGCTGCATCATTATTATTTGGAGTGTGCCTCTGAGGGTACAGTTCTTTATTCATGTTAATTGAACCCAGAGCATTCAGACGTAGCTACAGTGTTTACAGTGTAAATAATCCAACAGTAGGGATAGATTCTGCTTTTAAGATTGCCATTTCAGTGTGATTACAGCATGAGACTTTGCGCACCAGAAAGCAGAAACAGCATCACATTTCTGTATGTTGTATGTGCCACTTCCAAGTAAAGTTAAATCAAGAAAAATAAAAAAGGAATATAACCAGAGCAAAAATTCTAATCTCACCAACAAGCATGTCAGGTGAATGATATGTGAACTTAGGAATCATGACGGTGAAAGTTCCACACCTGAGACAGAAAACAACAGCTCTCACGTATCTGATCGCACAATTACGCTAACTTTTTACCACTCAGAGGCTAATGTGAGTCATATTGAACAGAATGCACTTCACATGTATTTGACACAGTCAAATACATTAATTACTTGACACAGTAGTTGATTTTGGGCTATCAGTTTGTATTTCTTGTTGAGAGTTATAAGACCCATACCAGTTTTAATGTCTATGTGCAAAAATTAAGCTCAAGCCAGCTGGTCAAATGAGCTTAGCACAAAGAATCAGCTAGCCCTACTGTGTCCAAAGGAAACAAAAGTTACAGACCTGCACCTCACTAATTAACATTTTATATCTTGTTTGTTTGATCCATGCAAAAAGTGAAACACAAAAATGCAGTGTATTCATGCCTTAGATTTACTCAAGTTACTGTGGATTTTGACACCATTGGTGGAATATAGAAACTTAGGACCTGAGAACACAGTGATGCTGGAATGTTATAGTGAGTGTGGGTAAAAGTGCCCAAAATATGGGATAGAGTAGAGTTTGTTTGAGTAGAGTAAATGAGTAGGAGCAGTGCACTGAAGACAGGAGCAAAGGAGTCGCTGACAAGTCCAGTGCTGCCAGCAGGTTAACTGTGGCAGGGACATGCTCGCTGGCTGCTGAGGCAGATGGGTGCCGTTGTGCATGTGAGTGGACTTCTGAAGAAGCCAATTGTAGCAATTTTGTCAAGTGTTTTCCCTGAAGTGAAAAAAGTGGAGAGGTGACAGTACTTGAGGCTGGATTAGAGGCAAAGATGGCAACATCTCCCAGGGATCCAGGCCTTCGAGGGTCCCAAGCACTGGGTGTAGTGAGGTTTGTGGTCCTGTTGTGTCTGTCTGTCATGCAGAACGGCCCTGTGTACAACTCTACATGGTGCATATTCCTATATGTGCTTAGCAAATTTTCACAAACCACCCGGGCCCACAACTGATTTATCCCACAGGGCCCCTAGTGGGTCTATCTAGTCAGACTGAAACCGCAGCAAGTGACTTTAATTGGCTGAGCATACACATGCATGTCTTTCATTGAGTGAATTCACAGAGATATGTTGCTAAGTCTGTGATATCTCTGTAGGGCATACTGCAGCTTTTATCAAAGAGAGCAGGACAGGCTTTGCCCTTTTCTCTCAATATATCTCCACCAGGTGGCAGTATAAACTAGGTTTCACTCTGCAGACCAAACATGCAGGTATGAGGACAGCTCACTTTATTCTTTCTCCATGTGTTGATCATGGTACCAGGACAAAGGCGAAGGAAGCACTGTTTTAGTTGATATTTCTGAAGGGAAGGTTCCTTAAAGATATGCTGACAACATCACGATCATCTGGACTGTCAGGTACAAGACAGCACTCACGTCACTGTGGCTGTCCTCAAAGGGCCAGACTAAAAGTTTAACTAAAAAAACTTCATGAGTGATAAAAGAAAATCAGCTTTGAGATTTGGGATTAGAAAAAACTAATTTTATTTATTTATTATTTTTTTTAAATCTCACACCAAAGATGTATCTAAATAAATAAATATAAAAATAGAATTTTAAAAAAGTAATACAAAGTATCAGTGCAAATTCAGATCTTTTAAGATGTGAAACTATGTCAAAGAAGTGACTCATTAAAAAAAAGGGAATAGCTTAAGTATGTAAGGAAAGGCATTCTTAATTTGGGATTTTTGAATGTTGCATATGTTCCAGATTTGTTTCTCTTGAATTCATCATTTATGAATTTATGATATGATTAACTTCTCACTTATTGTTAATTTTACACATCAAATCTTTGCGTGATCTTTTTTCACTTGGTTTTATTTGTTTATTTATGTTCCTCTTTACTTTTCATGGATAGGCAATGAGAGTGTTTAAATGATCTCATACATTATGCAACTGAGTAGGAGGTAAGGTGGGTGGTGAGGTGTGAAGCATAAGAAAAGATTCCGGTTTTAGTCTCCCTAAAAGCATTTGTGAATGCAGTGTAAGGTTGTAAATACTGCCGCTGCAGGCCTATTTGATTGGAGTGCTGGCTGGTGTTTGTTAAGTCGCACGCCCTAATTTTCCCCAGTGGACCTGAGCAGGACAGCAGTTGTGATGGATAATTAAACAAATTTCTTCCACAGGCTGCACTGGGTGCAGTGAACTGGGTGGAGATTTGCCAGTCGGACTACACATGTCAATGAAAGCTGTTCAGTCCAATTTATATCTTTTAATTGCTGCTATATTTTGTGCCTCATTTCTATTGTGTAGACGTCTTGTGTTTGTGCTGTGAAGGCTGTGATAAATTATGTTTATATTTCCTGTGGTAACACAATGTGCTATACAAGTAACACTCATCTTCTTCATGCTCACTAAGCTCTCTCTGCACTCCTTTATTGGACCCGCATGCGTGCCAGCTGCAACAGAGGTGGAGCCTTGCTGTGTGGTGTTGTAGAAGTTTTACAAAACTTGCTTAGCATGCTAAGCTGCTAAACCAAAATGGTGAACGCTGTAATCAGTGCCATATAGCTATAAAATCAGGATTGTCACTGCAAGCATGCTAGCATCCTGAAATTGGCATTTTGCTCAAAGCCCCAGTACAGCCTGAAATGTGTAATAGCTGAATGCTGCACATCAGCTTCACTTAACTTCACTCTCATCTCGCTTCTGTATTCATTTTATGTGTGGCTTAAACTTGATCTGGTTTCTCCAGCAGGTTTTGGCTGTTTTGACATTAAACTTAGACAAGCCTACTTACTGAGACTCTACTTTGTGCTTTTAAAAAAGATTATGAGAAGCTTTTGTGTTACAGCCAAATGTGTTTGTTTGCTTACTCTCAGTCTATATGTTTCAGTGGGGCTGTATGTGCTTCTGTGTGTGGGTTTGTGTGTGGGTTCTGGTAATAAATTGACTGTTGGCTTTGCCTCAGACAGCCAGATATCTCAGCTCCATGGCCTCCCACTGTTCTTGTCACTTCTCATCCCTCCATGTGCAGATGACGGATAAACTACTGTCTAGAGATCCAGAAGCAGGTTTGTCTGAGCATGCTCAGTGAGGGGGCTTGAGAGACTTAACATCTGAGTGTGGGAGGCTACACAGTACTGCTGCTGCAGGGGTTCAGTGGCTGCCTGCACACAGCAGCAGTTTTTATACTGACAGCAGTGAACAACCACCCCTGAGGAAATTGAACATCTGAGCTTCACTCACCAGAGTAATGAAAATCAAAGAATAAGTGCATGAAAACTGGGTCTTATTTTCAGAGCAAAGCACATAATTCAATATTGAAAATGTGTAGCTTTTTTAAATATATTTTTCAGGTTTCCTTTTCTTTTTTAAAATCTCCCTGACACACATCACAGTACCACCTTGTCTCAAGTGGGCTGCCATAACTCCTGTTCCCAAAAACTGAACCCCAGTAACCTCATTGACTACAAGCCTATTGCATTAATACCAGCCGTCACAAAATGTTTTGAGAGGTTCATGTTACACCACATCAAGACCTGTCCCCCTCCTGCCTTTGATCCCCATCAGTTTGCATACAAAGTGAACAGATCTACTGACGATGCCATCTCCACAGTCCTCAACACTGCTGTCAACCATCTGCAATGTCCAGGGACCTCTGTAAGGATGCTCTTCATCGATTACAGTTCAGCTTTTAATACGATCGTCCCTGACATCCTCGAGGGCGAACTAGTTGCCCTGGATATCCCCCTGCAACACTGGCCTGCATTAAAGACTTCCTTACGGACGTCCACAAACTGTTAAGATGGACGCCCACAGCTCCTCCGTCCTCATGCTCAGCACTGGATCCCCAAAGGGCTGTGTGCGGAGTCCACTCCTGTGTGTTATTTACAGCCACAACTGCACTTCCATCCACCCCACCAACACAATGATCAAATTTGCAGATGACACCACCTTGGTGAGGCTCATCACAGGAGGAGGCAAGATGGCTTACAGGAACATGGTGGGGCTGACAGAGTGGTGTGTCAGGAACAACCTGACTCTCAAGACCTAAAAAATTAAGAAGGTGGTCATGCATTTCAGAAAGGACAAAGTTGTCTCCATCCCTCTCCACATCAACGGTGACTGAAGAGGGTCTCCACCTTTAAATTCCCGGGGACTTACATCTCAGAGAACACGTCCTGGACAGCGAACACCACAGCAATGGAGAGAACAGCCCAACAGTGAGTCCACTTCCTGAGAGTACTCAGAAGAAATAGACTGGAGGAGAAGCTGCTAGTGACTTTCAGCCACTACACCTTTGAGAGCGTACTGGTGTACTCCATCACAGTGTGGTACAAAAGAATAAATGATAAAGTCAGCTGAAAAGACAGTCGGCTGCGCTTTCCCCTCCCTCAACGACATCCTCAGCTCTCGATGTCCTCTCTGACCACCTCCACCCTGGACACCACCTGCTCAGCCTCCTGCCCTCAGGAAGGAGATACAAAAGCAGGAGTATCAAAAGCAAAGCAAACAGACTGAAAAATAGCTTTTATCTGTCGACTATTAGGACATTCAACTCCCACACAAACCACTAACATTCCTGACCTTTCCTCACATGTAAGTGCAATAATATGCAACATGTGCAATATATTCACTACCTCATTTTTGATTTTGTTTATATGACATCACAAGTTCTTGCCTGAGTGAAGTGGTGTTTATTTATTCTTGTTTTTATTGCTTGCTCTTGTTTTTATCTCAAATGCGTCTTCATCTTTCCTCTACTTTTAATTTGCTTCACTATGGCAACAATATTTTCTCCAAAGTTATTTTTGTGAGTTCATGAATAAATCCCTATCACCATGGACACTGTTATTTTTCATCTAACTGAGACCTCTTCCTTTTTCTTCCCACTGCTGCCATCAATTACAAAAAAAGTTTTAAAAATCACAGAGGCACCAACATAATGTCATAATCAATATCAGCATAGGAAACACGGTTTTAGGATTGTAAATCATGCTTGTAAAATGATTTGTTTGGGTGACTTTACTGTGATGCCGTAGGCCACGTTTATACGTAAAAGTTCTGGGTCATGCTTGCGATGAAGGTCTGCTGTAACTTGACACAGCGACAAGAGCCCAGATGTGATGAAGAAATTAGACCAGTGAATTCTCCTAGTTACATGTTTGCTGACAATGCCATGCCTGCTCAAGGTCTCCAGGGGGCAGACATGGTTCCAATGAGTCACTGGAGGAATGAGCAGCTTGTTCTACTCTCAAAAGATGTTTTGCAACTGTTGTAGAAAGCAGCTTAGTACCTGCATTACACTTTGCTGAAGTGCTAATTTGAGGTACCTGTATGGATTATTTTCACGTGTCTCAATGTTACAAGCAGTTCCACAATCTAATAACGTCATATATAATAATAAGAGAGTCACAGGGGACTTTTTACTGCAGCATGAGAACTTCAACTTTTGATACTCAAAAGGATTTAAGGTAAGCATAAGTTCATTAATACAATCTACTATTAATCCATACAAATCTAATGTCATATCCTAAGTGCAGTCTGCCACTAAAATAGGTGAATAATACATAATGTGTCTTTTTAGGATTGGTAGAACTGTGCTGCTCTACACACTCTTTCATTATACTTCACAATAAAGGCTTCTTGGAAGAGAGAGGAAAAAAAACAAGTGATAAAGTATGACAAAAACAAAAACAGGGTCAATGAGCTGATACTGTGAAAAGCAAAAAAACATTTCACCATTATAACATGTTATAATGTAACTGTAATGGCAATTAACCTGCATATACATATACTCGTTTTGACAATGTGCTGCTATTTTTACTCTGCCACTCTGTAAGTAAAGTGCTCCTCTCTCGGGATCTAAACAGGATTGTGCAAACAGCCACCTCAAGTCACGAAAGCTAAGGTTTTCCTTTTGCAGTTTTTCTTTTACTTTGCTTGAGTGTTTTTTTTAATACATGTGACATTTTGGATGGAGATACTGTAGGAACTGAGCCCTCCAAAAATGCAATGGTGACTGTGTCTGTGAGGAGATAAATAGAATCTATAAGCATTAAATATAGACAAGACAGAGGATGAAGGGGAGAAAAATAGACGGAGGAAGCACTGCGTCATGCACTCCTCAAGCATTTCCCCAGTTCAGTGGAGTGAGAAACAAAAAGCTCTGTCTCCACAAGCAAACTGCAGGCTTATATAAGCTGTCTCACAGTCGTTCTGTGATAGACTGTGTGTTTATGGGCGGCTGCTTACATAGACGTGAATTTGGCACAGAGCTTTTGGTGCTATTTCAGCAGTGATAATTTCTCAGTTCTGGTGGATGCCTGATCACCACAGTAACATTCAAGATTACTCATGTGCTTTCTGCCAGAGCTGTGCAGATGATAATGATGATGGTGATTAATATCAGCAGTGTAAAAAGCCATTCATCAATGATTTTTGTTCCACAAGATATTTTTTTAGATAGAAGAGTTTTTTTATCCATCTGTTTTCTTTTGCAAATGATTTTTTTCCATAAACATACACACACATAGCGGTTCACTCGATACATATTGATACATGGAAAGTGTTTCCATCAAACCCTAACTGCAGAAAGTTGTGATGCATTTATGCTAAAATATTTCCGGTTACGATTAAAATTGCTTAATTACATGACTCAAAGGTTACAATACTACACTTCTGTCGTAAAAACATGCAGGGGACTGTATGTCACTGCATGACATTTTGTCCACTGGAAGGACTTCCTAAAGGGCACTTTAAAATGACCATAGAGGCATCCAATTTGTAGCATTTTTTCAGCTTTGCCACAGTCTGATCTTTTATGTTGATCACACTTAGAGGTGAATAGAAGTGATCTGGTGTGCAGTTCTCTTTTTATGAGAGAAAATACAGCAAAGCCCAAAATGTCTAACTGATAAAGACATACAGAAAGGACTTTATGACTGATGTTTCACTTTAAGCTGAGATATGACCTCTTGCAAAAAGACATTTTACAAAAGTAATGACGTGTCCAAGTAGATTGTAAGATGTATGCCTGATAATACTATCCAATTTTAAATGGTGTGAATGAAATTTTAGATAAAACATTTCTTATCAGAAAGGGGAGAAGATGTTGCAACAGTTAATAAAAACTTGTTTAAATTTGTTTGCAACACAGATCTGGGCTCCGGCCTTAAAACCACGAACCTTGAATCTCTCTTTTATTACATCTTGCTATTTTACTGGATCATGGATTATGCAACTGTGTAGGGCTCTTAAAAAGGTAGAAGAGTGAGCAGACTGAGAGTGAGGAAGCACAAATGCAAGGCAGAAGGAGGGAGCACAGAGGAGGGAGGGCGGGTACAGTGCTGACTGCTGGCGCTTTCTGCAGTACAGATCAGCTGAGAGCACCAGAGCACAGCTCCTCCACAGACCACAGCCGCAGGGCTCCCACTGCAGCTCAGAGGAAAGCCTCAAACAGAAACATATATACCGGAGAAGAAAGTGCTGCGAAGAAAGTGCTGCCTCACAACACCACGAGACAGAAGACAAGACAAAGAGGAGAAGAGGAAAAGAGTGAGCAGACAAATCCGGAGACGAGGTGAGAAGAACCGGATGAGGTTGTCTGCTTTTTTTCTTGGACGAACACAACTTCCAGAGTGCACTGCTCACCCCATGCTACTTTTGGAGTCCATTCAATAATTTATCTTCCGCCTCACGTTGGCCTGTGGAACATAACTTTGCTTGTCTAAAAGTTTGACATACAGATCTGGATTTGTATTTGCAATCAACATTTCTGCCCATGTGACTTTTTTTGGCAATTCTAGCATTTTAGCACCTGCCTCTAAACATCACCACATAGTGCTTAACCAGTACTCAGGTGTAATAACTGTATGGTAGAGATTTGTTTTGTTTTTAACCTAAACTTCAAGCTTAATTTGGCAGATGATTTTTTTTCTTTATGTCAGTTCTCACTTTTTTCTTCACAAGAATCCTCCTAAGATGTCACATCGCAAAAAGTACTGAAGAAGATTCCCTTGGCAATTGAGATCACTCTCCACACTATAGCAACATCTCCTAAAGGGACACTGTGGAGATCAAACATTTCTTTTTTTGTGAGATATATTGGAAGAAACGTTTCTGTGGAGACGCCCCGGCCCCACTGGCCCCTGCCTCTACCTCAGGATGGCTGGCTGTACCAGCCGCTGCAGGCAGGGGGTGCTCAAATTAATCCAATCCCTTCAGAGATTGGTGTCAGGAACCCTCACAAAAGGTACAGTGGCGTTTTTAACTCTAATGCAGATACCATTAGATCTTTCACTTTAATGTGCATTTACACTGCTCATGACATGTCTTGTCTACCTGATTAGATACAATGTGGTTCTGTGAAAGGCTCCACCAGATATTTAGACATTTTTAAATAGGGTTGGCATCTGGATAATCCAGTGGTGTTTTCATACAATGCATTTTTGACAGCTTTAAAACTATAATGAATGGAATTATATCTTGTTTTCTTTTCCAAATATAATCCATTTACATGCCACTACCGATTTCTGATATTCTGTGATATAAATTGCCATGTGGTCAAGGCTGATATTTGACAACAGTCTGTAGTGGTAGTGTTGGCTATTCAACAGCATATGTCCTGTCATAGTGTCCTTGAGCAAAACACTGAGTCCTTGCCTTGTGGGTCTAAGTCTGTAAGGGTTTCAGCCATATAAATACAACATTACCTACTATTTGGTGATGCACTTGTGCTCAGATGTAACACAGTTTGACATGGAAATGCATCATAGTTCCCGATTTGAATGCAAGCAATAGGAGCTGCATAGCTGAACTGCTAATATTTCTAAGAATTAACGTTTGTTGTGTTTTGTTCACTGAAATAGTGTGATATAGTGTAACTGTGGGTGTATTGCTGTCAGTTATAGTGACTGATCCAGTCTCCCATCCTAAGGATCAGTCACCAAGATATTTCTGTCACATAAAATTATTCACAAAAGTTTCTTTTTTTGCCCCTTTTGCTCAAGATTGTTTTCACCTCTTGTGGGCTTTTAAAAAAGGATCAAATAAAATGAAGTCTGAGAAGTGACGTTGCATTACTGTTACAGATCTGACTTTAATTTGACTTACAGATAAAATGTCCAGAGGCTATTCAATATTATCAGTTGTATATATTTTTTTTATTTTGATATATCTATTTCTACCACCAGCACACTTTTTAATACATTTAGCTTCCCAACAAACATATAAGCATTTTCTATTTACTATACAGATTTCCATCATGCCAAGGGGGAGTAACACTGAGGGTGAACAGATGAATCAGGAGCTCTGTGAATCAGAGAGTGTTGTCTGGTTTATTTTGTTGATAATACAGATTTGTTTTCTGCCACTGAGGTTGTTTAAAAGGCATTGCTGAGTTTGCCTTGCAGTGTGTTAGGTCTCTCTTGGTTTTCCGGTGTGAGCTTTGTAAGAGCTGAAAGAAGAGGTCATGTATGCGTCATTCATACAACCCCCTTGGCTAACAGTTACAATACACTCTCAAACTCTTGTCATGTTGATCATGTTCACGTTAGAAGCCCTGCCTCTCTCTCCCATTATCCTTTGGTTGAAACCTTAATAGCAAAACGCAAATGCTGGCTCATCGATCAGAAGTGAAGAAACACGCTGATCTGCTCTCACATCTGACAAATCCTCTGCTCTGAATACAAATATGACATATAAAATAATTGTAGGTGTAGACCTCATTTAAACTCTCACTGCTGGCAATAAATCTCAAGCATAGGAATTTATTTTGCCACCATTTGTCTCCTTCAATTCATATGTAGTCACAGTCGTAGACTCTTACTTTGTAGTTGTTTGCAAGCACATCTACTGCCAGGAACGGATTTCTCACAGGGAAGTGAACTTGACAGAGTGAACACATGCAGAAAATGCTATAATCACATCAGGCGGCAATGTCAGGAAAAATCCCAAATAAAATGGGTTGTCTGAATATATCTTTGGCATGTCAAGTCTTTCAGCCTATCCCAGCTGAGTACGGGCGAGAGGCGGGGTACATCCTGGACTGGTCGTCAGCCAGTCTCATGGCTAACCTAACGTGCATGTTTTTGGGACTGTGGGAGGAAGCCGGAGTACCAGGAGAAAACCCACGCAGGCACAGGGAGAACATGCAGACTCAGAACACAGAAGGAACCCAATTGCTGTGAGGCGACAGCACAAACCACCACACTGCTGTGCCGCCCCTCTGTCTCACCTTCAAACTGATAAACTGACCAAACTCTCACAGACTAGCTTGCTGGTTATGGCTTGACAATTTAGGCCATGCTCTGCAGTTACATATCTCTGGTGACTAAAAGAGACCGTGGACTATCCATCCTTAAATATAACAAAGGAATATGCTAATCTTCAATGGCCTGAACTAATTACTCGAGTAAAGTAGTAATGTGGGGAAAAAATGACATTTAAATATTTTCCTGCATGCAGAGGCAACAACTGTGTGATTTTCACTAAGATTCTTTCCCTCCCTTTCCTGAGTCCCCAGCTGCCACTATTTGTAGCTGCTATTTATTTTGCCCTCTGTGTCCTGAGTAGTTAATTAAATGGACTGTGAATTCCACTGAACATCTAGTCCCTTGACATTGTGCCTCTGTGTGTGTTCGCTGCTTTTCCCCAAATGTTCTTTTGTGCCTTACTGATCGAACAAGGCACTGCCCTATTTGTCACTCAAGGTTAGGATGTCTGTGCACTGAGCAGCAAAGAGACCATGTCTACATTCAGTTCCATAAGTGCCACTGAGTTAATTAAGTGCCTCTCATCACTTCTAATGTATGTGTACTTCAAAGTGTGAATTATGCAAAATCGGCTTCTCATTATACACAGGCTTAAAAGGGGTGGACACACCAACAGTTAACACTTGTCAAATAAAACACAGTCTAGTACAAAAACACCAAAAGAATTAAAGTGTCAAACTGAAACCTGCATGAGTATCGGATTACAGGCTTAGTTGTGGTGGTTTTGCACTGTTAGACCATATATTCAAGGATTCAAGGATTCAAGGAGCTTTATTGTCATTTCACACATGTAGAAACATGAGGTGGAACGAAATTAGTTTCCCTGGTCCCGGTATAAGCCCAAAACCTACAATACTAATGCTATAAATATAAAAACAACACTATATAAATATAAAAACAACCAGAATAAAAGATATAACCAGTGAACAGGGACCAGATGGTAACAGTATTTACAGCACTATTGCAGAGTTGTACAAATGAAGAAAAGTGCAAGTGAGACAAGTAATAGTGCGAATGAGATCAGTGAAGATCTGTCTTTTAATGCATGACACCAATTTTCAAGTTTGTGTTTTCTCAATGGGGGCAGTTTTTTTTTTTTTGTGTGTGTGTGTTTTGCAGCTTTAATCTGTCCAAAAATACACATTTTGAGTATACTGTCAACCAAATACAGCTTCATTTAGAGTTTGCAAAACTATCGTGTTGGGTTCTAAATGTCAAAGTCACGTGACAGTGGTCGGCAACACGGAAAACAATACAGTGCAAGACATTTTCAAGCAACAGAATAGAAAGCGTTGATCTTTATAATTTGCTCATAATCCTGTCTCAAGGAATCATCTCCGCTCCATATATTGTGCAGAAGACCTGCATGCTATTGTATGCATGGAAGAAGACGTGAAAATATGCACACACATGCATATTCAGCTTCACACACGCAACCGTGTCAGCTAGCCTGAAGAATGTTAAATCCCTTGTCTCCAGCACGTATATCCTGTAGTTTGGCTTTTATGCATCTTTGCCTGCACACAGTTATACCTATAAAAAGCGACATGAAACGTAACTACGCCTGTTAACCTTTACTGTGCTCTACTTACAAACGCACCATGTTTATTCATTTTCAGACCTTTCAACATTGCGAGCTGCAGTGTCAGAGTTGCAGAAACAGGGCTGGTGATATGCCTGAGGCTCTAAGCTGAATGACTCTTGCTGTTAGTCTTAGGTCCCTTGTGGCTGCTGTATTTCAAGTGTGTATACTTTTATACTGCACTTAAAACCTTTGTGTCACATAGTTCTGCTTTTAAGAATGGTTTTGTTGTAATCTGTAAGATGTAAGAAACCACCAATAGCTGTCAGTGCTAACTATGAATAGTTAATGTGTATGAGTGTATGACTACAGTAGACTTACATTACACAGGCTGCTAATGAGTATTTACATGATACACAATAAACACAACAGGACAGAGCAGTAAAGTCCGATCAGTGGTTGGTTGATTCAACATTTGGACTATTTCCGTCTTTCGGCTTGCTCTATTTTCCTAAAAATACACCCACACCCATGCTAACCATCCTCTATGTTTAGTTTAAAAATTAAAATTGCTCTTTTCCAATCCATGATTCAAAGACAAATACAAGCCAGACACATTGTTAGTAGCATCCCTAAATGAAACCAGGCACTCTGCATAGTGAAATTTCATAATAAAGAAATTAGTAACTTATTTAGGTTCAGACAAGAGCAACAACTTCTCATTGCCACTGAGAAATTAACCTCAACACTATTATCAATAACCCAATTATTAACATTTTCACATGTGACAGTCCGGCATGCCAGGTGTTAATTTAAACTGAAACTGATCATTTAATATTAAAATGTGAATGTCGTGTGGTTAATGATCTTTGATCAGTGATAGCAAATGAGATAAATATTGCAGTACAAAGGAATGCAGAGTCACTTCACTGACTGTATGACTCCTCTCCTCTTAGGCCACTGTTACATATATAGTCACAAGTAAGTCTCAAGTCTTTGTACTCAAGTCACAAATCAAGTTACAACTCAAGGCTGACAAGTCTCCAGTCAAATCCAAAGATCTAAACTTTGAGTTCTGAGTTCTAAATGAGTCATAATGTGCCATTTTAACAGCAGAGCCTTGATTCACTACTCTTTGTGCAACTTAAAATGTCAAATGGCATTGAGAGTTGCTGCTTCTTTCTCTGTAATTTTCTGGCTTATTCGAGTTGAAAATTTTGACTCGAGTCCAACTCGTCTCTAGGCCTCTGCGAGAATAGTAGTTTAGCATTCATTATTCCATAATTATCTTTTGTAGCCACAGTAGCTACTGATCAGTGTCTCGCTCTAAACAGTCATGTTATTATAATAGGCAATACACTTTCTTTTGATTACAACATTTTTCACATAGAGTCCTATTGGACAGAGCAGGAGTGTACCCAGCCCCATGCTGCACTTGTCTCTAGCTATTACAAGTCACATTTGTGTCCTTTACACATATAACCTTGCAGCAAGAGTCTCATCATCCCACACTGCAGAGACCAGTTCAAATCTCTGGCCAGTGTACTGCCAGATATGTTTCTACTGTGACCAAAACCTATGGCAGAATTAACAGCATTGCCCTGCATTTGTGAACCATTTCCTCAAAATCTCTTTCCTTTCCTTCTTCCCTCTCATCTGATTCTCCCTCTCTCTTCTTCTGTGGCTCTAAAAACAGTGGATGGAAGCTGACAGTGTGTGTCTCTGCTTTTAATTTTTTACAGCACCTCACTACATACTTTTATGTAACTGTCTTCATCTAGATTTATTTTTATCTCTTGCCTCCTCTGTGTTTCATTCACCAACTTAATTCTCTCCCGCTGCATTGTTTTACTATCCTGTGTTTACATAAAGAACTCATTCTTAATAGACAAATCAGGATTTGGTGCAATGCAGAGTATGGTGATGGTTGGTGATGTGTAGTACTGTAGTGGGATACTATATGTTCTCCCTACAATTTTTTGATCTCTTTGTATTTAGTCATAAGCAAAGCATGTTTGCAGTGGCGAGCCAAGCTGCTGACCGGATGAACGAATGTTGCACTCTGCTGCCATCTGTTGGTCAAAGAGTAACACTACAATATGCTCAGAAGGAGTGAGTGCTATGGGCTATATGCTAACAGAAGACACCCTTAGATTAACAATGAAGTTATGACTTTCATTAGCTCTGAGCTGTTAATACAGCACAGTCACCATCATATTTATGTGAGTGAAAGCTAATTACATTTGTGTATCTGCTGACTTGTATCTCCATCACGGTGGTGGTTTTTACAAGAGATTTGTATTATTATTTGTATTACTCTATTCCTGTTTTTGAAGTGGAAAGTTACATCTTCAAAAACCTCTTACTGATATTTTTAGAAGGTTTTAATAAATATTTGGCTCAAATATACATTCCAAATACCCAAAATAATGTCCCTTTTACCAAAATAGTAAATATTTGTTTTTATTATTTTCCATTTCTCAGCTGAAGCTATCAAACAGAAAGTAGCTCAGTAAGTTGATAAATCACTACAATTAAATTTTCAATTTATATATTTGAATAACATGCAGGGCAGCACGGTGGTGCAGTGGTTAGCACTGTCGCCTCATAGCAAGAGGGTTCGAATCCCGGTCTGGGCCCTTCTGTGTAGAGTTTGCATGTTCTCCCTGTGCCTGCGTGGGTTTTCTCCAGGTACTCCCTGGGTACCTCCCACAATCCCAAAAACACACACATTAGACTAATTGGCTACTGTACATTGCCCCTAGGTGTGATTGTGTGAGTGTGTGGTTGTCTTTCTGTGCCACCAGCCCTGTGATTGATAGGCGACCAGTCCAGGGTGAACCCTGCCTCTCACCCATAGTCAGGTGTCATAGGCTCCAGCCCCCTCCTCCCCCCCGCGACCCTGATGGATAAGCAGGATAGAAAACGAATCTAAAATAACATGCATGCACCGTAGTCGGATACTATATATTCTGTATATATGTTGTTATACTGTTAATTTTTGCTCATGTTGTATATCAACTCTTAAAGCACACTACAGTTCTAATGTGGAGAGTGCAGGGGACAGAGGAATGTTAAGAAGAAGAGAGCAGAAGGGACGAAATAATTCACTGATAGGAGTTTTCACTTAATGAGACTCGATAACCCAAACTGCCATCTCACACCAAAACAGACACTGCAATTTCTCTCGGGTCAAGTGTTTTTTGTGTTTTAAAATATATATTTATTTTTATGTTTATGAAAAACATGTTTGTTTGTTTTTTTTATCACATTTACAGTCTATGAGTTTGTGTCTTTTCATGAATTAAAGAGTGAAAGATGAAAGCAGTGGGAGATTGAAAGAGTGATGAGCTCAGAAATGAAAGCAAACAAGTCAGTGAAAACGAAAGCCATCCCTCATGAATCTGTTGTTTATATTGGAAATCATGTGATTAATCTCGATTTTAAAAAAAAGCATTTTTATTTCTACTGATCTTTCAACTTTTTTCACCTCCCTGTCGGTGGTGCTGAGCTGAACCTGAGTAGATCATGAACTGGTTAAAAGATGTTAAAGAGATAAAGTGAAACTGCAGTGCGGTGTCCTTGGTACAGAGAGATATGGTGCAGAAAGCAGCTCCAGATGGCAAACATCTGTCATGGGGATTACAGCAGTTACTTATAGTAATCTGAATACTTAATTCTCTATCTGCAAGTGTGTGTGTGCATGTGGGGAACTTTTTTTTATGCTTCCCGGTCTGAGATGAAGTGATTGTGCTGATTTTTCCAGATAGTAAGAGTAATGAATATTTGATAGTAAAATGCAGGAAAATCACTGCATGAAAGGCCTGAGTGTCTGTGAAGGTGAATAGATAACATCTTTATTTTAGTATGACAGTATTTGAATGGAGCAAATTTGAATGCAAAAAGGCAAAGGACTGTAAGCAAAAGGTAGGCCATGCAGCGTGAGAGAGGTGAACATATATCAGAATTATGCATGACTTGCATGTTAAGTTCTTATCTCAGCTCTACCTGAGCAATCAGAGGACTGCCCTCAGCAAACCACACGCATATTCACTCTCACTCTTTCTCACACACACTTTATTTGAATACCAGTTGCCTGCTTAGTTCTGTGCTGTCCTCAGTTATTCAAACAGTGCATAGACAGAGCAGAGAAAAGACAGGTATTCAAGGCTTATGTAACTGTGAGAATAAACAGTGAGTGGATTTAAGACCACCAAATTTAGGATCTGTAGTGCTTTTTTTTCTGAAAGCTGAAGCAGCATTGAAAAAAAATGGCAGACCATGAATTTTTTAAACCAAGAAAGCTCCCAACCTACACATACACACACACACAAACATATACAGAGTCATTTTTTTCTAGTTTGCAGCCAGTGGGATATTTAAAGACATTCGCATGTTTTGTGCTTCACTCCATCCCTTCACATTATATGGACCTCACACAGAGCCAAGCAATGGCTTTTTAAACGTCCTTCCTTTGATTATATAATTGTGAATCTAGATCTTCGGATGAGTCCTGCAGAGAATCACTGTCAGATAACATATCAAATCCCACAACAGACTACAGCAATATCTTTTCTAAGAGATTCTTACCCATTAGATGCCTTTTACTGCAGTGAATGATACTGTTTAAATACAGAGAGCACTTAAAATATAAGAAACATTTACTGCTGGTTCCAGCAAAGCTGGTTGAGTTTTAATGCGAAACACTTACAGGAAAACAAATGCGACTCCTTTCCATTTTCCTTTTCCCAGCGCACACAGTCTCATTTTCTTAAATTGAAACTGCTCCATGAATATTAATTGACATCATTAAACACTCTAATGTTCTTCACAGGAAAAAAAAATCATTTTCTGTTGTCCATAGATTTGTAATGAGAGTGAAAGAGAGAGTATAAGGTATAACCATTTTACTGTGGTGAATTAACACACAAACACACACAAGCGGGCTTCACAGCTAACATATATCTACTGGCTCATTATGGTACAAACAATGAATCAGGGACAAGGGTGTTCATTTGAAGTGCTTTTGAACTGAAGTCATCATTAACCACTGTATCTCTCTTTGTGTGTATGTGTGTGTGTGTGAAGATCTGATAGATTTAAATACATGACCTTCACCTGCTACCATTCACTTGTCAGTGGTGTTATTACTGAGTAGATCATTGCTTACCAGCATACCACAATAACATGAGGCCATGAGGAGGCAGGGAGCTACAATGAGGGGGGAAAGGCTGACAGATGAGTAGAATGAGGCACAGAACGAGGGAGTGGCGCAGAAAGGCAGGAGCAGCTTGTGTGTGTGTTTGGAGAAAGAGATCCGAATCAGCTCAGAGAAGAGAGTCGTCCCTCAGTGACAGATCTGAAACCGGCGAGAGAGGAAACAACAGGGGCAAAGCCCCTTTAAGATACACAGCTGTGGAGACAGATTAAGACAGAACGACAGGCTGACAAGACCGTGAAATAAATAGAGGACTATTGGCTTGTTTGACCAGGCTGGTTTCCACGGTGACAACATGGGTGCTGTGGTGGGCACGTTGACCATGCAAACCAAGCAGAGGAGACCTTCCAGAGGTACGTCAACATTAGTGAGAAAAAGATGGAGTAAAGACAAAGAGCAACAGAGGGCTCGACTAAACTGACAGCAGAGAGAAATAACCTTAGAAAGAAAACGTTATTTTCTGAATGTTATTTTCTATGCATTGAACACATGCACATTTAACATAAGCAATTTAACATTTCTATAATTGCCATATTTCTGTGGAGTGACTATAAATTATTGAGCAAGGAAGTCAGTCAGAAAATAGCAAGAATAGACTGCCTGATGTATTTACCGAATGTTACTTATATGTAACCAAATGGCACAAAATGTCATATACACTTAAGTGCATTAGACAATTGCAGCTATGCTATTTACACAAGTGTTAATATAAAAGTATTATTTTACTAAATATTCACTTGAAGAAGTGACAGCAGAATTCGGAGGGATTGAACGACATGAGGTGTGGGGTGTGAGGCATAACACTGTGCCCATGATGGAGAGATGATGGAGAGATATATCCAGTATACCATGAAGCGGGATGTCCTTGAAAATATCGAAACGCAAAATCACTGCCCCTGACTCAATGATCACGTGTGCGTGTGTGTTGTGCATGTTTGTGTGTATGTCCATTAATAGTGTGTGAGTAAGTGAGTGAGCGAGCAAAAGAATGACAGAAAAAAGGGGAGAGCTGGAGGGCTCAGGCAAAAGGATGTGAGTTAACACGCAGCTCACATATCATACCTCTTCCCAGCCTTATGCTTGAGATCCTCGTTGTCATGGAGACTGGGTTGTAGGGCTATAATAGAAGAGTGTGAACAATTCTGAGCAAGGATGAATGATGGATTTATAGTAGCAAGAAATACAGATGTAATACATGTGGTGGCAAACAAAGCCATTGCTCTCTGGTATTGGATGCAATATCCCATAACACAAAGGTGATGCTTGGACTTAGTTTTTGTGCAGACAAGATGGAATCATTTGTCCTTGTTTTGATAAAAGCCTTTGAGATAAATGGTAAAGTTTGTCTTGTGTTTCCAGTCATGCTATATGAGCTATATGAGATAAGACAAGACAGATAAGACCTTATTAATCCTCAGGAGGGAAAATAAGTAATCACAGCAGCACATGAATTAGAGCAAAGAGGCAGGTCAGAGCAGGATGCAAATCTAAATGAGTCGCAATCAGAAAATACATACAATAGTATGTTGTAGATCACTGATCATAAGGTGAATATACTGTATGTGTACAATGAGCCAAAATATTTTCTTAAAATATGCCTGATATTTCTTGTCTTAAGGACTTGTTGCTTATATCACCAGGGACCAGTACAAACATTCCACAGTATATGTCACCAGTATGGTGGATATGTCTGGAGTGTCTGGTTTGCCAGAACTCAAGGTCACAGAATATTTGAAGAATGTAAGAATAAAACAAATTAGAAAGGAACTGTTATTGGTCATTCTGAAATAACCCTCTGTGTGATGAAGTAGTTGGAAAAGACTGATACCACTCTCAAGACCAATACCAGTGGGGCTCCTATGGCACCAGTACCTCTTAAATTCATTAATAAAAATGTGATATCTCTTTACTCTTGGATGGATACAGTAATGTCCTGGAGTTTTTTCATCACTGTGAGGTTACAAGCACAGCCCTTCTAGAAGGCACTTGCGAAGTAGTTCTCAATGAAAGGGAGTGGGTGGAGCAAAGTGGCTAAAATAATTGATTGCATCTACTTCTAGACAAAGACGCCCATACTTTAATTTAGTGCTTGCAAATACAGTATTTATTACAGATAAAGATTGAAAAGAAAAATATTTATGGCCATTTGTTTTTCTTACAGAGCAGATGGTTTTGCCACAAAGAGCTAGCATTCTGCCAATGTGTGCTGATTGGTTGGTTAAAAATTTACAATTACCAATGTTATGTTACAATAGGTTAACTTCAATTATCATTAGGTGAACATAACCACAATAATCCGGTTTCAGTTTTATGTTTTATAGTCTGTAAGCATTTACCTAACAATAGCTACCGCAGACTTTCGAACAAAAAACAACAACAAAAACAGAATTAGCCCTCGATTGATGCGTGAAACCAAAATGGCGAATGCCATAAACTGGTGTGTAATACATAAATAATTCAATCATTCATTCATTTTCTATATATCGCTTGTCCATTAGGGTCACGGGGAGCTGGAGCCTATCCCAGCTAACTACGGGCGAGAGGCAGAGTACACCCTGGACTGGACGCCAGTCAATCGCAGGGGCTACAGCTCCATAAGGCGCCATTCATTTTGGGCTACCTTGCGAGTGCCCCCTACATAACCAGAAGATCCAACATGTTGTGAACAGTCCAAGCTACACTTGGGCCTGCATCACTTTAACAACCAGTGACTCAAACAGTTGGTGTATGTAAACACTGCTAGGCCAAAGCTTCTGCAGCAGTTGTCATTATTATCAGTATGACAGAGCTGCTGTCTATCTGTAAAATTACCATCTGACACATGCCTCTACTTACCTTCATCATTTCCTTCATTCAGTACATGATGATGCACGTTTATGTGCAGCGCAGCTGTTGCACCATTTCCATCGAGACTCCTGTCTTGCATTGAAGCATCGGTGCAAGGAATATTGGTAGAAAGCCCTCCGCATTCTGCCTTGTTTGTAATCCGCTAATGCGATAATTTTCTCCTCTGGTAAGATTTTTATTCTTAATAAGTGTTTTCAGCCCTAGACTATCAAAATCTAGTCATTACTAGCAAGCCTCAAATTCAAAAAGTCTTTAACTGAATTCCATTTTTCTTTTTTAGTGTTCTCTCAGCATATTGTCTAATCCTGATCTGCCATGTGTTGTTCTCTTTCTCTCACCTTTTTCCTTCACACTCTGCCACCTCCTCCTTTCTCTCTTCCCAATGTCTCACCCCTCCTAATCAACACCTCTATCCTTTTCCTTTTCTCACCCTCATTTCATTTCATCTGTTTCTGATCACACTATCGCATGTGGAGGAAAGCAAAGGCACCCTGGCACAAAGAATAAAGTACAACAAAACAACACCTTTAGCTGTTTGTTGTCATGCATGTACAAATTGTGTGCGACACCTTTTTATAAATCAGTAAGAAGGCTGAGGCAAAGCAATACATATAAACACATGCTGTATGTTCACCTGATAACTGACAGTAAATATTTGAAATATTACACACCAGTTCAGCATTCAGTTGAAAAAACAAAAATCCTCAAGGTGTAGGGCAAATTTATCTCAGAGCACGCTAATGTCACAATAAATTGCTTAGCTGGCATCTGAGTTCTCCTAATAGTTCTCCATGCATGAGGAAGATCTCTTTTGAATTTGTAAGTTCACATTACTGAAGTACCAGGACCCTAACAGGGCAGGTTGATAAATAATGTATGTAATCTACATGTTTGGAAGCCTTGAGAATGTGTTTGATCTCAATGAACGCATGTGCGTGGCTGCAAGCAGTTTACTGATAGCTGAGACCTTTTTGCATGTACTGAAACTAAAATCTAATAAATAAATAACAAACTGGATCCAAAAGAAGCTGATTCAAAGATAAATGCAAAAACATTTATTCTTGTATACGAAAATCAAGGTGAGGTGTCCCATTTCCAACTGTTACAAATCTGACCTAGAACATACTTTCTGCAATTTCCCAGCCTGGGATCAGTAAAGTATATCTATCTATCTGTCTATCTATCTATCTATCTATCTATCTATCTATCTATCTATCTATCCATCTATACTTGGATTTTTCTTCCAAACAGAAAATCATTTAACCTAAACTCTCCCTCGAGCACTCATCATTTGAACACTCAACTCACATCATGTTACCTTTTGTTATTACTGACTCTTTATTTCCATGGGCCTTTAATACAAAGAAACAAATGTAGCTAGAGCTTACTTTCATATTGTTGTCACACATGGTTGATTTTTGAATTGCTCAAGAGTGGATGACCAAAAGGATACTTTATATAAATTCTTAGAATAATATAAGGATAGCCTCTGGCAGATTATGGCGTATTATGACTATAATCAGTGTTGAGGATTAGCCTTGACACTACTTTTGAGTAAGAAATGAATGAGTCATCAGGGCTATTCGAAAAGCAGTAGTATTAAATTAATTTTAATCTCCTTTTCTTAGAGGCTGATTGAGACAATTGATGCTGACACAGCTACAGAACAAAGCGGGTTTGGACTCACATGTGTGCATACATGTTAACATTTTCAAGTCATTGCTTGCTGGACAACACTCATTGTTGATTTTAGCTGGATTTAATGTGTTAAAAAAAATCAGTTAAAGGATACAGCACAAAATATCATTTGGTCTCCAGAAAAGCAACACATGCTTATAATTTGGGGACCAGTTGAGATATAAAAGTAACCATGCAAGCTACAGAGAATGCCATGTGTAAATATGCCCTCCAATAAAGCTATAGGTGTGTGAAATTCATCTACTTTAGGTTTCATTGTTTTCTAAGGGTCTGCCACCGCAAGCGAAAGCAATAAAGACTTCCAGAGAACACTTCTTGTGGTTGTTTTCTCTTGGATATTTGCTTGTGTTTGAGAACTCGTTGGTGAGTGGATTGTGTCCACTGAATGTTAGTGTTTGCCTGTAGCTGGAGACAGGCATAGTGACAAACACTTTCCTGCTGCAGAATCATGGCTCTTCACATCATTAACCACCATCCATCTCCACAGCCCCTGATACTGAGCACAGTGTCGCCATTAATGAAATCCCTGAGCTCCTGAGGGGAAAGTACATTTAGCTCTTCTCAAATACATCTTTTTCACTTTTTTTTTTACCTATATATTATCTGCTTTATCATTCTGCTTCGTGAGCACTCTTTTCTGCTGTCTAATCAAATTTTTGATATGTTTCTTGCAAACTTAACATTTTCAAGATTCACTGAGTTGTCCCTTTGCTTCTTTTTGCTAAAGACTGGGGAGGGTATATGTTTGTTGTTGAAGTCTTGACATGATGATAAGTTCATTTCTTTCTTTCTCTTTCTCTTCTTTGAAGATAAAACCGATGATGAGCTCGAGATGACGATGGTGTGTCACAGGCCAGAGGGTCTTGAGCAACTCGAAGCCCAAACTAACTTCACCAAACAGGAGCTGCAGATCCTCTATCGTGGTTTCAAGAATGTATTCACACCTTTCCTGACTTTAATATTAGATTACTTTAGTAGATTGAGGATATGTTCCAGATACATTAAAAGTTAAGATAACCCTAATTCCAAAAGATAACATTTTCCAATTTAGCAGTAATGGTATGCAGCAAATCATTTCTATTTGAACAAGACACATGCTAACAGCTTAGACACTGTACATAGAACATAAGGACATTGTTAGCTTTGTTAGTACTGGGTTAAAAACTAATGCAATGGACAAATTTATATTTATTATCATTATAGTTAATCATCAGCACTGTAATTTTCCTGAAAATATCTTTAGCTGCAGGCCTAGTATGCAACCATGCAACCCAAACTGAAAACTTTGCAATTGTCAACAAATCTTTTTTTTTTTTCCACAGGAATGTCCAAGCGGTGTTGTAAATGAGGAGACGTTTAAACACATTTACGCACAGTTCTTCCCTCATGGAGGTAAAGTGTCATGTCTCCATATGTCTTTCATAGCTTTCTGAAGCTTTCTGAAGCTTTCTGAGCCTTACACATTCATTTTTTGTGTTGCAGATGCAAGCATGTACGCTCATTATCTTTTCAATGCATTTGACACTGCAAACAATGGCTCCATTAAGTTTAAGGTAAAGAAAAATCCTCCAGAATTGCATTTCATATAGAGTATAACTCATTATTTTATTTAAATTTGAGTATGCCTTCTGTCCTATTGCTGCCAGGACTTTGTAATGGGTTTGTCTATACTACTGCGAGGAACATTGAGAGAAAAGCTTGAGTGGACGTTTCACCTTTATGACATTAACAGAGATGGATACATTAACAGAGAGGTGAGACTGTGCTGTCACAGTGTACACAATTATGTATACAATATTTGTGTGTCATCTAAAGTATATGTGTCACCACACTGTGAATCCTTTCCTGTTTCAGGAAATGACTGAGATTGTGAGAGCCATTTATGACATGATGGGCAGGTACACCTATCCTGCACTGACAGGAGACGTCCCACAGCAACATGTGGATGCCTTTTTTCAGGTTAATTTTTAATACATAAGACTAACACAAATAAGAGTGAGAAGTCAACATTTCAGCTGAAAGGTGATTTAAAACCCAATGAGTCTACACAGCATCCTAGCAGCTTCCCAGATGAAGTTCTATGGTTTTATCAAGACACTATGGATATACTACATTTCTGGATAAGGCTTGTAAAGTTTTGCATCATTAGCGAGGACAGTCCATGTGGTGCCTATAACAACGTTGCAGTTTTACATTTTCCTTAAAACTGTCCATATTGCGTTCTATAGTGTTTTATAGTGGGAAGATTTTTCCACAGTTTCTGTACGCCAAGTTTGTTGCAACTTAAGCTCACGATTAATGTATGAACATATTCCCACAACAATTACTAGATATTGGGATTCTATTTGATGTTGACTATATTACATTGTTTTCTCACAGAAAATGGATAAAAACAAGGATGGAGTGGTGACTTTAGAGGAGTTTATTATAGCCTGCCAAGAGGTATGTATTGTCCAACATCTGAGTTGTCGATTTCTATATGTAATTATAGGAAAATATACAAAACATGTAAAAAATATTAAACCACATGTGCCAAAGTGGGTAGAATAAAGAAAAAGATTATAAAGGCCATAAATCTACCTGAAGTCAAAGATGTTCCCAAACAAATGTATCAGGTTTATATAAATATACAGTACATGTTTAAGCACAGAGGTGCATTTAGTAGGTTTTTGGAACTGTTAACCACAATGAAGACCATGAGATGCGATTTAAATTTCTGATGGCAAGCAGCTGATCCTTAGCTTAGATTTCTTTGTGACATGTACGTTTACAATTTTGCAAAACATAAGTACATGAAAATCAAAGAATTCTAGACAAGCATCTATGTATATAACAATGACATTTTTGTACAATTTGTAAATTTGAATAGATAAATGCACAAATGTACCTTATATTTATATTGGTAAGTGCAAATGAGGCCATACACAAAGAGATAAAATACGCTTGAACATCACAGAGTATAGACCTCAAGTGTCAAACAATCAGAAACATCCCTGCGTTGTTAAACTGAACTCACTGCATAATGTGCACAAAAAAATGATGTTATATCTGGAAACTGCTGTCTTCATACTGCTTATGCAGCAGGGCTGACAATACATTACAATACATACTATAAACACTATATAGAGGTACAGTACATTGCTTTTTAATTACATCATTCTGCTCTGATTGTTTCTCTGTCTGCAGGATGAAACCATGATGAGATCCATGCAGCTGTTTGAAAACGTGATGTAGGACAGGAAGAGACGGAAAATCAGAGGGCTTGGTGTGAGTGGGGTGTGTGTGGATGCATATGTGCAATACCTCCAGTCTCTCCTCCTCTTCTCATCTTGTCCAGCTTTGGCCTGGATACAGTCAGAATGCCCCAAATGACTTGAATGAAGGGAGTGGACTTTCAGCACAATACAACGTGACTCATGTGACAGACTTGGACATAAAAGACATCCCTCTCATTCCTGTCTCGAAAATTAGTCTGTTACAGATATTGATGCTCCCACATTACGAAGCTGCTCCCCACCAGCAAAGAGCTATTGTTCAACCAGCTGAACTGTTTTTTTCCCCTCCAAAATAAATGCATGCCTTTGCAAAAGTTTTGATTCATCCAAACATTTGTCAGATTTGTTATGGGAATTTGGCCATAAGGACTGATATATTTGTGTCATGCATTGAGTGGTTGACAGATATGGCATACTTCAAATGTCATGTGTTGGTTTCACTGTTACAGTGACCCCTGTACCTTTGTGCTGATGTGGCTGTCACTTGCCCGCTTATTGTTGAGAGTCCATCTAAAGCCTCCTGTAGAAAGTCAAACAATTTGGTAACATTTTGTGGGTCTTATATGGTATGTGTGCCTGTCTTTCCATCTGTGCTGGAACTTAAGTTTGAGGGAAAAGAAAGAAGTTTGTTTGTTTGAAATTTGTATACATTTTCACCTGCTGCTTTGCTTCTTGTGGTCAAATCAGTGTGTTGTCAAAAAATGTAAAGAAAAAAAAAAGCAAGTATTGTAAAAAATGTGTATACATTTTGGAATTCATTAAGAAGTGCCCTCAAAACTAATTTGCTGAATAATTAATCAGAACAAATATGAAACCAATATGTTTGTTGGCACAGGTGACAGGTGATCAAGGTGTAACTCTGAGATGAAGACAGTAAAATATTTGTGTGGTACAACCTTTTTGATCTCACTCACAGGCATGAATTTATACAAGAAAGACTGAGATGCAAGTTGCTGGGCCATTCTAATGAAATTCTGGGATGAGAAATTTTGAGATAACCTTGCGGGGAAATACTACTGAATGTCAACTTTGGAATGATTCTGAGGACAGCTCCATCTGTGTACGTCCACATTTGGCCCTGCCTCCTCTGTCCAAGTCAGATCTGTGACGTCACACTGATGTGCAGGTACAGTCAGAATACGGTTTTCTGTGAGTCGTGGTGGGTTGGAAAGCACTGCCGTAACTGAAACCTGACTGGGATGAAATAGTTTAAGCACTAAAATATTCATCACTGTTCTTTTTGCTGTCTGTGGAGCAGCTCTTTGCTGTGTGGTACATTAGTGTGATATCACAGCCTCTGGTCTCTCATGTCTTGGTTTGGAACAGATTTGTTAAATCTCACAAACAGAAAATGAATTCTAAGCCATAAGAATAAACATGAAAATTCGTAAATTGACTGGACTTTTACTTTTACAGTTTTGTTCTTCTTGTAAACACACACATACACACAGAAGTGTGTGTGCATGCATTAATTCTTTGTATGTTCTTAAGAAAATGTAGAATTTCATCACAAATCAAAGGGGAAACCTAGATAAATAAGCTGGTGCAAGATGTGTAGGGTCCCTCAAATTACACAAGGGCGCCTCTTATCAAAATGGGTGTCAGTGTTACAACTTTAGGCCATGAAACTGAATTGCGGGAGCAGCAGGAAGGTACACTTGTGTTCACTTCTGTTTTTCGTGCCGTGTGTCTTTAGGTCTTGCAGCCACTTCTAGAGCTGTGTGAAATACCACTACAGTATTTATTGTATTTGATAAACACTAATAATGTTGTAAACTGCAGCTCAGAAAATATAACCACGTCCCTAATGAACATCCTTTCATATGAGTCCGTACAAAATAAAATAACAGCCTCTGTGGGGACCAGTCCAGACAATTATACGGATGCACTGCCCCTGGACATAGGCACAGGGAAATATAATACAAGACAATGCTCAGTAAAGGTTTAGTGACAACTCTGGAATCTGGACTAATGCAAAGACTGATTATTAATTCAATATTGAATTTAAATGTTGATTATCTGGGTATACTGGGCAAACCTTATAACACTGTTTTTATTTTACAATTTTGAGACCTAAAGCTGCAGCTATAGAATCTTGTGTTTACACTGCGTAGCCAAAGCTAATTGTATGATACTGTAAAGATCGGACTAATTACCAGGCAGCAGGCCCAAAGCTTAGTGTTATATTTTACTGTTTTCTACATTTCATATTTTTTTTACAATTGCCTATTTATGTTAATGTTAATATTGCTTGTTTATACCGCATTCTCTTGAATGATAGACTGATAGAAGGAGCAAACTCATTTTGGTCAAACACCATAATAAGAGAGTGTTTTTCTTTTAGAATTCAATCTATTTGTATAATTCAAGAACAGTGAGAATTTTCAGACCCTAACTGTGCGCAGCAAAATACTTCACGCACTAAAACAAATGCGCGTAGTGCTGTTGAGTTGGCGCTGTTTCCTGCCTACGTTTCTTCTCGGCTTTTTCTTCAGCATGAACCACAGAAGAAGAAGGAAGGAGGCGGAGTGTCACGTTAGTTAGTAGTTAGAAGTAGGAGTTGGTTTCTTTTCTACCGCAGACAAGCAGCAGGTTGTCAGCGTTTGTGTCTCCAAAATGAACGGTTTAGACGAGGAACCAATGGCACCACAGACTTTCCTTTACGGTAAGATAACTTCTGCATGTCGTTTGTGACTTATGTGTTCTCATTTTTGACTGCTGATATCAGGGCAGGAAAAGGATGGAATTCAGCTGTTAAGCTGCATTCTGTCCTGTATAATGGAAGATAATGTTCTTATTACCATATCAAATAATTTGAAGTTTCAAATCTCTCAGTACATTACCGTAATGTTGTGTCAGTAGGATGACTCAGTGAGCCCTATGCCTAACAGCGTGGCTTCACATCAAGCTGAATTAGCCTTACACGTGTTTGACTATCAACATGGCGGCGCCCATGTTTCATGAACGGTGTTGTTATTTAAGCGTTTTCTTTCTACTAGACGTCGGCATTGTTTTGCAGTGCCACTTACATTTCGCTTTGATTAATTGTGAGCTTAAAGTTTAAATGAGACCTAACCTGGTTTTTGCACATTGGGAAAAGCTGTCCCAACGTGGGTGCAAACGCATGCGGACTCTGTTGAGGTCCTCCTCCGGATTAATAGCTTAGACCCCCTTGCCTTGTTTGACTCTATCCCAGCAAACGTTTGGTATAGTTTTTTGGCCATTATTTAATATGTAACTGAATTATCAGTTCGGACTATAATAACATGAGTTCGTCAGGTTTCTTTGGATCATCTACATCTCTCAGTCCCGTCACCCATTTTCCTCCTGTTGAGATGGAAACAGTATTTAGGTTTGGATTGCAGACGGGACGCACAGATAGGATGAAATACTTATGCTGCGAACTTGACTGAGAATGGAAGTAACGTGAGTGACAAATTCAGAGTTTATGTAGGCAGTAGGAAGTAAATATTTCTCATACATGTGATATGTGAAAATGAATACACAGTCGTGTTCCAGACTGGGCCAAATAAATAATAGAATTTGGTAAACATCCTCCTTTTTTAATGTTTGGATGCCTCCAGCACAGTATGAGGCCACTGCACAGCAAAGTGTTCTTTACATTTCTGTAACATATTGAAAAGCTATAAATAAGAAAGTGCAGTAAAGTGTGATTTATATGCTGTTGTTTTAACAGTCAAAACACTTGTTACCAAGCACCTCAGACACCCAGTCGTTGTGTTCTTGAATTTGCATTACTGTTATGGCTTAAATCATTGCATGCTCATCTCATCAAATTGAAGGGACTCCGGGCCATGTGGAAATTTTCATATCAGCTTGTGTAGCTCCCTCTTGTGTGCATTTGAAATATAACACTTGACACAATTGATTTCTTGCTTGTCTGATTAAAAGTTTGTTCATCCTTCAGCCTTCGACCCTCAAACTGATGCTGTTGGGACACTTAATATAAAATGTTTTCTTATTTGAAATGTTTTCATCAGGCTGCATGCTGGAAGCTGGGAAGGAGGTGGTTTTCAATCCTGAGGAAGATGACTTTGAGCATCAGCTGGATTTGAGGATGGTAAGTGCTGTTAGATCCACCAAGCAATCCAGTTCAGTTCATTACACTTTGTCTTTTGTCTTGCTTACTGCAACCTTTTCTCACACAAAGCTCGTTCAGTCAGCGAGAAAGAAAATGAAATGGTCAATGTGTTCTGTTGTGTGAGTGGGAAGAGAGTAGCAGAAAAGTGAGGGTTAATGAGGAGAAGATTAGAAGTTAGTTGTTGGTCTGTCAGTAAGCTTCTCACAACCTAAAAAAGTCTTATCTGCTGTTTCCCATCTGCTGGAAAAGTGAAGGGGTTTACCCCTAAAGCCCCAGTAAAAATCCTTGCCTGCATTAAAGACTATTATCTACAGTGGAAGTGCAAATCAGATCTCGGGTTTACTGTTTTAATGTGTAACTAACTGAAGTGAACCAGAGTGTTGTTTTGGGGGATGGAACTGTGCATGGATAATCATTTTTGAAGATTAGAGTACAGTATGTGTAGCTGATTTTGTTTTTGTTTTTTTGAAAGGAAAAGGTCTGTTGCTGGGCGATTGCCCAGGTTGATCTTCTTTGCTTTCACACTACAAACAGCCTTGCAACATGCAAACGCAACAGAGTCCATTGAGACTGAACCAGATAGATCAGCTTTGAAGCTCCCTATTGCTTAACTCAGTATTGCACTTAACTGTCGTATTGCCTTATCCAGGCCTGTGTGGACCCCAGCACAAAAGATGAACTTCACATGGTGGAGGTGGAAGGACAAGACTCTGAGGGTCAGAAAATCAAGGCCGCCCTGGTCTCACTTAAGCCGTCTACACTGCCAAGTGTAAGTAAGCTACTTCTTGTCTGGACGTATGTACACTCCTCAGAGTGTTGTTTTAGTGCCCTTTCAGCCACCCACACGAGCCAAAGGCTGTATTGGTTGAATAAGGCTACTCACCACTAACATCTGTTCTGTTAATACCTTTCTTTTCATTTATATTTGCTCTGTGTAAGCAAATGCAAACGGTAGCTTAAAGTTATTAAGCTCCCTGCCTCATGAGCACCTTTCAGCACTGAACAACATGGATGCAAACATGAGTGTTTGTTTTCAGGTGTGTCTCGGTGGTTTCACGATCACACCCCCAGCAGTTTTTCGTCTGAAGGCCGGTTCTGGTCCAATCCACATCAGTGGACAACACCTTGTCAGTGAGTATTGTTTGTTTGTTTTGAACTGGTCATGAACAGGCACCTGATTTAATGTGGAGATTTACAGGGTTTATGCTTTAGTAACTAGCTCAAAGCAAATGTTTAATAGCACAGCATATCCATTTAGTTTTAGTTACGGTGATTCAAACTAGTTTCTAAATTGTTCTTAAAGTGATGGAGGCTGATCAGTCTTTTGATGAGGATGATGATGACGAAGATGAGGAAGAGGAAGAAGATGTCAAAACATCAAAGAAAAGACCTGCCTCCTCCCCTGCCGTCAAGTCTCAGGTTTGTGTTACACGCTTTACTGCTTTACTTTCACATTTGTCCAAAAGTTGCCACAACAGACTTTTTTTTTTTATCTCCTTTATAGAAAAAAATGAAAATGGACATAGAGGCGGAGGATGATGAGGACGACGATGAGGATGATGATGATGATGATGACGACGACGACGATGATGAAGAGGATGATGATGATGATGAGTGAGTGTGGCGGTGCATGCACCATGCTCGGTTTGGGTGCTTTGTGTTCCCCTCTCTTTGCACCTGTGATGGGAAAGCTGTTGAGCTGTACAGCTGTGGCTTTAGAGCTGCCAAGTCTTCTGCGTGCACGCTGGCGACAGCCATGGCCGGGGTCATTATATTTTCAGGTTGCGCATCTGTACATCTGTCCATTCTCATGAAAACAATATATGTCTGTAACATCTGGAGGGAATTTCATTACATTTGATACAGATGGCCCACTTGGACGATGAAGATGAACTGAATAGATTTTGGTGGTCAGCTTCACTGTGACATCATAATGTTTTCTGCCCATTATTCAACACATTAACAGCAGGGCAGCTTGTGACCATATTTCACATTTGGTCAGATACTGAATTGGTGACACCAGTCTTGGGTGCCCACCTTGAAACTGCTGATTGTATAACTCTCCTGTTGCTGCTTGGCTGAGGATGTCGAGCGCATTTTAGAATTTGTAGCTTATTTGTATTTTCAGCTTTATTGGCTGAACATGTGAACAAACACGAGGTTCACTTGTGTTTGACAGGGACACTTTGTATTTTTTTTTTATTTTTTTTTTCAATTTATAACCATTTATTCGTTTTAGGGATGATGAAGAGGATGATGAGGATGAGGAAGAAGAGTCTCCTGTTAAGGCAAGCACCTTTTCATTCTTTTTACTGTAAGACCTTCCAGACCTCTTTCACTAATAGTCTGATGATTTATTACAGGCCAAGCCAAAACCATCCAAACAGCAAACCCCTGCTCAGAATGGCAAGAGTTCTAAGCCCAGCACTCCAGCCCAAAAGCAGGTACCAGTGAGATTTAATAAAATAGACTTTTTTTTTTTTTGACAAATTGCCAAGACACGCACACATTGTTTTTCTGAAATCTAAACTCATTGTTCTTTATAGGAAAAGACCCCTAAAGGTAAAGGTGACAAGGCTAAAACCCCACCAACTCCTAAAGCAACTTTAACACTTCCTGAGATTAAAGCCAAGATGATGGAGTCAGTGAAAAAGGTTGGTGGCTATTTTTAATTTGTTTTATTGCAATCATTTTCCTCCATTTGAAAATGTATGAATAATGTGCCATGAATAACAAAAAAACATTCTCTCTTTTGTTGTAATTTTGTCTTCTTTTTTTTATTATTTTCCAGGGAATAACTTTACCTAAACTCCAGCCCAGGTTTGAAAACTTTGTGAAGCATGGCTATAAAGTCTCTGAGGCACAGGTACAGTACAAGATTACAGTTCTTGCCAGTCAGTTAGCTGCTGTTGTTCTAAATCCATTTTTCATTGCCTGTGAACAGTTCCAAAAGACATGTTACGTAAACATTTTTGGAACTGCTTTTGCTTCTTATTCCTGAATTTGACAGTTTTAACTGCAGACGCTTTGACTGAGGCGGTGGTCATGGCTAACTACGCCGTTTAGACTTCTCCTTAACAACTGTCATGTGTCCTAAATTGTATGTGATTGCAGTACTGGCTAAAAACTGATGAACTTTCTGATTTCAAGAATTTGACTGACTTTATGTCTTTTATGAAATCTTTTGACAAAATAGTCATCTTTCAGACTAAAATTCTGATGGTATACATTTTTGTATGTAGAAGGTCAAACCTGGCTCTCATGATTTTGCTAGCCTACAAGTTGGGATCTCCAAAGTTATCGACTCATCAAACAGTGAAAGTAATATTAAGTAAATAAACTTAAATCTTCGTAAACAGGCTAAACACAGAAATGCAGAACGCAGGAAAGAATTGAGAATGTTTAAATGGCTTTGTCCCTGCCACATGCGACCGTCCTGTAAACTGTTTTGTTGTTTCTTCAGGTTATTGCTGAGCTGTGGAAGTGGAGACAGACAGTGAAGGATGCTAAATAACAGCCTCTGTAGTTTTATTGCCTCTTTTAATGACTTCATACCCATCACAACTCTCAAACCCTCTGAAGCCAAACTCTGTGCCTCACACTTCATTAATTCTAAGTCTAGTCCAGCTTTACCTGCCCTCCTGTACGAAGAGGCTAGAGACATTTCATTGTCCTTCCTCCTCCATCCTTAAGGCAGGGAAAGTTTTTGGTTTGTTGAATAAACCCTGGGAGAGCCAACTTAAAAATTTGCATCTTTGTAAATGTGTAAATGAAATACTGGCCAGTTGGCACCTGCGTATGGAGGATATCTTTGTGTTTTTATACATGTATAAAGTGTAAAGGCTGATTTGATGTCATGCACGAACGACAAAGTGCACCAGATTATTCCACACACTTGAAAGCACATGCAAGACTAAGAACAAAACAGCTCAAGAAATCTCACATCTCCTTTCAACAGCCAATAAAACATGGGCTAATGTTGACTACGGTCTAATCTTCTGCCAGCTTTGGCAAACATCTGCAGAAATGGTCACAATATTGATACTGACTGAGCAATATTGATTTGTCTAGTAACAACATGAACATGAAAATTTTGCACTTTTTGAAATGCTTTGAATGTTTTTACTGTTGTGAGATTCCTAAGGTAAAGATCCGTGACAACAAATTGTCCACTTAGTTTAGGCTTGAAGCATTGTATCAAAATTCAAATTTTTGTTCGTAACTATCCAAATAATTTTACCGTCCGGAAATCAATTTTGTATTAAGCATCAAGGTGCATCAGCCTTTGAGCAGCACAAATGAAGCAGCGTATACATTTCAGATCGAGCTGTTTCACTTCTTTGTGTTAACATTGACTGCTAATAGCAAAGAGCCCACTTGTTACATATTTTCCATGAGTAACAGAATGCGGGAAGGAATTTGCAAATGAATTAAATGTTTTATCCCCCCAGTCACAAGTTGCTTGTAACTCTCTAAACCAGGACTTGTAGGTGTCAGGTTCTAGGAAATCCCTGTCTGTACTCAGGTTTAACAAAGCAAAAAAATGTTGTGCTCATTCACCATTTGGAATAATAAAATGTTGATGCTTGAGGCCTCTTATAGAAGATCATTCCATGTTCTCAAGAAAGAAGTGTAAGTTTATACCTTCAAATATGCTGTGGGTTTGGATGAGCTATCCCAAGATTAATTAAATAAAATGTGAAAGTTTTGCCGTTCTGTTTCTCTGCAATGAAAATATTTGAGAATTTTGCCCATTATGAAAATAAATAAAATTAAACTGATGATGTTTCTTTCTTTTTTTTTTTTTGATGTACAGTAATCTTAGTGTTAAAATGTTAAGCACAGAAAATATTTTAGTTTTGATGTCCAGTGTAGAATTCAAGATATATTTTGAATTTTGTGCATTATAGTGTGACAGAAGGCCATGGAAGGTGCACTTTTAGTAGAGTTGAAGATTATTCTAAAGGTGCATCCTGAGATGTTGCATGATTTCTCTTTTGGTCATGAAGTAATTGGCACAGTCACTGCTATTGGAGTTACGTTTTCACTCTTCGCTCTCGTGTTTGCACCCAGCAATGCTGTTTCTTTCAGTACGATGTCCTGGTTGCGTGTAACATAACAGACCTTTTTAGCGAGAAAAGTGCAGAGGATTATGGTTTTTATTTTGCCTCCAGATGTCTCCATTGCATTGTTCAATGTCTGAATGTTCTCTTCTTCTGTGCTGCATAAACTGGCTAACATGGAGTGTAAGTTGGGTTGTTTGCATTGTGTGACCCTTGATCAAATAACTTTTTTTTATAGTCATGAACTCATCTGACAACACAGTCATTCTTTTCTGTGTTTTACAGAGTTGAGAGAAGGTCATTTGCAAGCAGGATTTATTGCATTTTGTTTTGTGGAGCTGCCCTTGTTCAACGTGTTGTATTTTGCAGAAAAAGCAGTCGCCAACCAAAGCAACTGTTCACAAGAAAATTACACGTTATCCACCCAAAGTGTAATTTATTAAGCTACTTTTTTATTGAACAGCTCACTGGCATGTGGAGGCGTACAGGTGATTAAAAAGCATGGAGGAAGGTACTTGTATAGAGGAGAAGGAAGTACGCAACTTCTCCTTTCCCCTCAGATTAAAGCTGCGCTGAGTTTGCTCCAACTGTTGATTCCTTATGCTGTGGTTGGAGAGTTGTATCTAATTTCAGAGTAATTCAAGTTTTGGGCAGATGGGGCACATTTTACCATTGCAGCTATGTTTTGTGAATTCAGGAGTTAGTGCGTGTTTATTTGAAAGCAGTAGTGGCCTCATTCACGTGGTAATAATGTTCCAATAAATGTCCACTTAGAGTAGTGAATCATTTACTGTCAGGATGATAAAAGGGTGGTGCGCAGTGATAGTTCCCTGATTTAGGTGCACTCAGACGGTTTAGGCCACTTAGTAGAGAAATTGTTAACAGATCAGACCTAAAGGGAGGAAAGAAAAATAATTAGAGGACAGTAGACAGAAGGAGAACAGAAGAAAAGGAGAACCAGAGCAAGACACTGCTGGGTCTGATAAATCCCAAGAATTAAAGCTTGAAGGCATATAATGACCAAGTGAGGAGAGATGAGACAGTGGAAGAGGCATGAGGAATAAGGTGAATTTACTCTGCACTGTAGTGAAATGCTACTACAAGGTTTTTCCCACATTATCACAATAATCTATACTAGATTCATCCACACTGTACAGGTATATACCCTCAGTAAAAACAGTTTTGTATACTGACCACAAGGTGGCACTAAAGCCAAAGCAACTTTCATTTTGCTAGCCATTATGGCGCAGTATACCTATCAACCCACAGGAAGATGGCTTCCAAGCCAAAGTAAAATGAGGCCCTCATTTCATCACATTTGTACTTCCGCATGCAAATCATCTGTTGGCCATATTAGGTCACCAGCATATAAATACTAATGTACTGCATGAAGGAAGTGTGTTCATACTTTCTATATCTGCACATGCCAGGTGTGCTTCACAGCATGCAGAACAAATGTATGTACATGTATTACATGAATTTTTTTGTACTATTATTGTATTTGTACACAGGGCCAGAGTTTTTTTTAATTTAATTTTCATATTTTAAATCTATTTTTTTTCCCTCCTTTCTTAAATGTTTCAAGATGTTTAAACTGCCCATTTTTCAAATATTTTTATCTGGTAAAAACACTTTGAGCTGCATTTTCTTCACACAAGTTTAGTTGTTTTGCATAAAAGATATCAGCACAAGACAAACAATAAATTTTCCACTTTTATTTTATGTACAACACAAAAAGTCTGAAAAAAAAAACAAAACAAAACAAAACACAATTTAAAAAGTTTTTAAAACTGAAAATATGATGAGTGCAGCAACAGGTATCAAGAGTTAAAAAATAAAACAGGAGCAATAAGCCAAGCCCATTCACACAAACTAATTACAGAACAAGTCAAATGGATTGTTCAAAACATCTGTTGCTGTATGCACAGCAGCAAGAGCATTGGCAAGCTGAGCTAAATGAATCACATTACTGTAAATTATAGTTACATTTCACTCCAGCAATTGATTAAAATAAAATAGCATACAGTGGTACTGAATGATGTGTCACATTCACAAATAAAAAGGCACAAATACATGAAAAAAAAAAAAAAAAAAAAATTAGCAAATTGCCTCTTGTGCCAGATGTTTAGCCGGTAACGAAAGGTGTAAGAGTTGCCGTTTGCCACATCCGATTTTTATTCAGTGCATTCAAACTGTTTTCCCAAACTGTACATTCAAATGCACTGTACACTGTAGTGGGCAGAATGTGAAATAAAACTTTTACATTATCATAGGTGTTTCATATTAATTTTAAATTAGTGCTTTGCAGGTATCAACTAACTGAAAAGTATACTGCATAGTATACACATGAGCAAGCACTGACTGTAGTTCCAGATGGCAACATCAAAAAGTTCTTTCAGACGTAAACAGCCATTATTTAAAACTTTAATAATGCATTTGCTAAAATAATATTACAGTAACATTACAGGATGGCCCCAAAGAAACTAACATAAAAAAACTGAACTACTGATTGCTTCCTGGGGTATCTTTTTACAATGTTTCAATCTGCTCTCTTGAACAGCATGAATATCAAAGCCTGTAACACAAAGTCCTGTCCAGTTTAAACATAGTCCCTGGTGGTGCTGGGGGGTTTGGAGGTGGGATACTTTGGTGTAGACTTCCCTCTTGGGCAGGATGCTGCCAACATGGCACCTCCTACTACAGTCAGGAAAGCTCCAGCCCAGGCAATGAAGATGGCAGAACCAAACTCATACCTTCAGAAAGAGAAGTTAGAGTAAATCAGAAGGGCTTCAGAGAGTCAACAAACAAAATAAATGTGTGCAATACAATCCACAGGCCACATGAAGATATCTGAACAGAGAAAGAAGTGGGAGACAAGCTTAAAACCCACAATGTTAAATAAAGCCATGCATGTAACATGTTAAAGAAACATTGTATTCTGCTAAAATCACTTACTTGGTATTGACAGGGGTGAAAGGGTTGTAGAAGGCTTGGATGATGTCGTGAGCGTACCACGAGCAGGCGACAACGGAACACAAAGCTGTGGGGAAGCAAAAGAAGAACGTCACTGAAACTGTTCACGGTCCATAGAGAAGAAATACACACAAAAAAAATATTAAAGAGTTTCTTACCTCCGATCAGAATGATAATTCCTCCAGTCATGGCAATGCGGGACTTGCGTACTTTGTCATCTCCTCCGCAGGTGGTGCACTTCATTCCCATGCAGGCTGCGCCCAGGCCGGCCACTGTTACAATAATGCTAACAATCATGAGGGCACGGGTTGCCTGGAGGGCACCTGGATAAGAGGACAGGACAGGGTTAATCCATTAACTACCGTTACAAGAATCTTTATTTATTTGACAGTTGGTGCAAGGGTTCAAAGGCATGGCAAAACTTGACAGGCTTTACTGAACTGAAATAACAAAAAAAAAATGCTATTGCCATGTGAAATTAATTTCTGCACTGATTTGTGGTGATAAAACTATTAAAAGCCTCTGCTTATTTTATTTTTTTCTAATTATTTGTTCCTTGAGCCGGGTCCTGCTCAAGGTTTCTTCCTGTTAAAGGGGAGTTTTTCCTTGCCACTGTTTGCTTGCTCGGGGGTTTAGGCTCTGGGTTTCTGTAAAGCACCTGGAGACAATTTTGACTGTATAAGGTGCTATATAAATAAACCTGAATTGAATTGAACAAGTCAGCATTTGAAAGAGAAAAAAAAAACAACTTTGTAAACAAGTACTGTTGTTGTACAACAGAGTGACTTCTGTCTCTCGTGTCTCATTGCCGCTCCCTATAACAACACACCACAGAAACTGGCTCTAACCGGAAGCCTGAGCACTAAAGAGGGGGTGGGGGAGTGGATGCAATGTGTGTGTCAGAAACTGGTCTAACCAGGTTTCAGGTTTCCGTATAAGGAAGACACTCCCAATTTCAGGTGCTCACAACCAGCTTTTCAGCAGGTGGACATTTCAGAGCTTCAGACTACCATCTAAAAAAACAGACAGCCCCTTTTTAGAATGTGAAGAATTCCCAGTGTGGCTTCAACTGAGAGTCACAGTCTAGTCACACTTTCCCCAGATTTGGTATCAATTGTTCCTAAACTTCAGGTGTGTGTTTGTAGATTTTGAGCAGGTACTTCTGAATAATGAGACTTTATTTGTGCACTTGCTCCATATCTAACCACAAGTTTAATCACACAACGTTTATCAAAGTTGGTTTGGGTTCATGTTTGGAGAGGCGATAAAAAGATACTGTGGAGCGGATACTTTATCAAATGTTTTGATAAGTTAATACAGAAGAAAAAAAAATAAAGCCAGAGTTAAGAAAATAAGGCACATAGGATATTTGGAGGAAATGACCAGTTTGTGAACTTTTAACTTCTCAGTCAAAAGTAACTAAAAGCTGTAAGTGCATTTTCGCAAACATGGTGAGTCAGGAAAACCACATAGTGTGGGACTGGTGTACAAAGCACCTCTTGACATTCTGGCAGTTTACGCCTGAGGGCAGTCTATCAATCAGTTGCTTTTTGAAGCATGTAGGCTACAATTAAGAATCCAACTGTCATGCTACAACTGACCCATTTAGCCACCGCTGTAAGAAACTGATAAGAATCATAAAGATAAATACAGTACACGGACTTGCTGATTCATGATTAGGGAAATGTAACAATTGTTCTGACATGTTCATTTAGTTTTCTTTTTTTTTTCCGCTCAAGGCCTACGTGAATATGAATGAATAGTCATTTCACTTTATATTTCCCTGAACCATCCATTTTGTCACATACCACAGCTGGAGGGTTTTTTTGTTTTGTTTAGTTTTTTTAAATTGGTAAACCTGTTCATTATATAAGTGCTTAAAATTATGAAGCACTTTCCTGACAGTATGTATTACAGACAATAAATCTGGACCCAAAATGTAGAAAAGAATGCTTTCCTGTTCAAGAGATGCCCTGTAGGCCAAAGAGAAACCAATTGTTTGTGGTTGGTGGTATTCAGACCTGTTGACTAAACACTGGCTCATACAGGTGTTGTTTTAACGTTTAACTAGCTATGCTCTGTAACGTAGCTCCTATGCATGGAGGAGGGGTAGCCTTACTGACAATGGCTAATCATTGCCGAAGTGTAAAATTGATGCACACATTCTCGCCTATCAAGAAGAATTTGATTTTTTATTTTAAATAAATGATTTCTGGTTGCTCTCTTCAGGTTGCTCTGCTGCGCAGGCGAGGCCTCATAGTGTGGTTTAAACGAAATAACTGCATTCCGAGTGAATAAAAGAAGAGTTAATAAGTGACAGAACCGGTTAGCCAAAGTCACAGGAATCCTGCAACAGCTAAGGGTTGTAAAAGACAGCCCAGAAGGTAGTCATAACCGTTCAAATCGACGGAAATTTACCATTTTCTATGTTCCAACAGGTGCATTTTTGTTACATCATTTCCGGTTACCCGCTGACTACAGGTTTTTGCAGTATATCGAGTAAAAGCTAGTTAAAACCAGTTTCCCAGTGGTAAATGATACAATAGGCCTATTATGTGTTCAAACTTTTAGGGTGAGGGCCTATAGAAAAAAAAACTGAGTCGCTCAAGGTAACAACAGCTTTTCAAGGGTTTTTCAGATGAAAAGGCTCATGTATAATTTAATAGTTTAACTAAGTGCGTCTTATTTTTTTTTAACTCGAAAAAAATTACAAGAATTAACGACGACACAAAATCTGAAACCAGCGTCTGGGTCACTTACTGTTGAGCTGCAGGATTGAGTCGTACACTTTGCACTGGATTTGGCCTGTGCTCTGAAACGCACAAGACATCCAGAGTCCTTCGTACATGGCCACCGCTGTGATGATGTTGTCCCCAACGTAAGCAGACATCTTCCACTGAGGCAAAATTGTGCCAACTATCAATCCAATTACGCCCAAAAGGGCAAGGGCGAATCCCAAGATCTGCAGACCGGAGTTGGCCATTTTCACTTGTTCTTCAGCGACTTGACGGTGATTCAACAAAGACGACGTCCACCTGTTGTGAAGGTACAAATCCCGCACTCCTCACTACCTGACGGCTTTAAGTTTTCTTTGTTTCTCACAAAGTTAGCTCCTTTGATATTATCTATATGTGTATAACTCAGCTCTCTGATAACGAGTTCGCAAACAACTATGATACTACACTTTATACAGTCTCTGGGTGACCCTTAACGCACCTGTTCCTTAGCCGCACCTTGAATGAGAAGTGATTAGCGGGAGCGAGCTTTTTTAGGCGGTTTCTGGTACAGGTGGGCGGGGACGCGCACGCAGTTTCGACTCATCCACCGTCGGCAGGAAGCACCTGAAGTTTCATGATGTCAGTGTTTCCTGAAACGGACGCTATACATGGTTACGGTTACAGACACAATAGATAGGTAAATAGATAGACTTGATGTTTGAAGCACTGTTAACCTACAAACATGTAACAATAATAATAAAAAACCTAATGAAGTTATTTTGGTCTGTAATAATTTGGCTTGTATTGTTTTAATAATCAGTAGTTAATGATACATAAAGCCACCTGAGGTTAATATTCTGTTTATAATAAACTGTAACAAATGTTTAAATGTAATGCAATTTGGTAAAACCAAAATGAAAGTGGACACTTAATTGCCAGGATTAATCATAGTCCTGGATATTTAACTACTGTTATGCTTAACAGAAAAACATTGAGAAATTCAAAATTGTAAGACATTATGCAATGCTTTCATAATATTTTACATTTATAATAATTACATGTCAGATATGGCTACAATATGTAACAACATAGTACATACAGTATATTGTGGACTGTATTAGATAAGAAATCCAGACTCGTGAATAAGGTCGCTGCTTTCACCCTAAATGCTTATAATACTACTATTTTTTCTATCATCATCATGAATGAGTAAAGCACAAAGGAGAGAGCCATACTTCTGTTATCACTGTCTATTAAAGCCAAGACACAAAGCCAATAAATGCAGTATGTCAAGTAAACAATAACAACAGCATAGCATCCCTGTTGGCTTATGAAAACCAAAATGGGTTAAAGTTGTAAGTGGAAGTTGAATGTAAAGTTAAGTTCCATATACTTGGAACTTAACTTTACATGAGTCAAAAAACACATTACATTGTGTAATGTGATCACAAGCCATTTCTCAGTCTACTGCCAGGTTTGTATAAATTATGAAATCATATCTTTAAGTGAGTAATTGTACTCATTTGAACTTTTTTTTTGTTCATTTATTTATACCCATACTGAATAAGCAACACCTAAACATGGCAGCTGGGAACCATGAGCTGAGGTTTCTGGGTTTTTATGAAATAAGAAAGCCAAATTAAAATCCTCCCAGACACATAATTTTTTTTTTTTACAACCCAATGCTAATTCCAAATTTAAAAAAAATAATAATACAAAGAATAATATCACATTATGTCACTTTCATGTGTTTGAATTACAGGTCACATTAAATGGCTGTCTTTACACTTCATTGACAGAAAAATGTACTTTATTCACCATAGGGCAGGTGAATTGAATTGAACTCAACCCTGCCGTGGAGAAGGTACATTTTGAAACCAGGCTAATCAGCAAAGGTCGGCAGGAGTGGCTCACGGCCTACATAAGTTAAATGTTAAGCTAATGAGTGAGTTCTGAGAATGAGTTAATGAATGAGTTCTGACATAGTAAATCCATCAAATCAGAGGTACTATAGACTTTCAACAAAGCCATCATCAATAAAGTCACAGAGAAAGCAGAGTATGAGTCAGGGAGTCAGGTTTAGCTGTTGTATAAGTTAGCTGAAGCCTGATAAAAAACAGCATTTCTTTTTGTCTTCCTCATAAATAATTATTCTGCTTTTCTGTCAGTTTTGTAATCATTCTCTTCCATTAGTCCATACTCTGTTTTCACTTATCACTCTTCAGTCTATATAAAAATAGTAATACCACTACAATAAAATATCTCTCTTGAATCCTTTGCTAAAGTAAACGCCTTCCTCCTGAAACATTAGCTAAAGGTGGAGATCTAAGAATCAATCCGGAATCATTCAGCTTTCTTCTCAGGAGCACTGTGCCCTGAGGCACAGTTTTCAGATGACAGTGTGTTCTGACTGGTTCGCAATGACAACATGAGAGAAAATCCCGGCTTTCATGTCAGTTTTCAGCTGGATAGAGATAATGTCTTTTATGTCATGTTGGATTTTTGCTTGAAAATTGGATTTTCAAGTTGAATCTTTATTATATACAACATCTACATTATAAATGTAATGGTGAATGTCGGGAATTTAGCACATGCTAATGTGATGATGTCCGTAAAAATCAAGTTTCCATTTTGATGTCATTCTGTGTTCTGCAGTTATGGTCTGCACAATCGCCTCCAGTCTGCCAGCAATGGGGGCAGAGTTACAGTTGGAGTCGATTTAGTTACTTCACCAGTCAAACAGGTTTCATGAAGCAGCTCGTATCTCAGCAGTTCTTAGAAAACATAAGATATCATACGAAACACTAAACAAAACAATTTCCACGCAACTTTAACAAGCCCACACATGTGAATTTCTCACACACTTTTACTATACTGCATGACTGCTTCTATGTGCTGTGACTGTCAGGTTGTGAATGTACTGTGATACTTGCGCAACACTAAGCATTTTCAAATTGATACCAGCAGTCGCTCTCTGAGTCATCATATGCTGTAGGTAAGACATGATAAGCAAGGAGTAAATATTTTTTACTTGTCACAAGCTTCTTGATCTGTCAAATGACTCATCTGAAGTGAAACAGATGACACTGAATGGAGCTATTTAAGCATGTTTACAGTGCTTCACAGGGTGTGTCCACTCAAGGTCTGCTTCCTGAAAAAACACATTTTTAAAGTTTGATTTTAATGGTTTGTACTGTTTTGTTGGCCCTAGGGGAAACTGACCCTCAAAAACAGAAGAGCAGTTATAGCATTTATGACTTTACTACAAAAGTAGGTCACTTGCCCATTACACTAACAGTGACTTCAGTGACATCGGATTCTAAACACGCAGACAGCTTTGCAGCTATAACAGATTCCACGAGATTTTGTTTCTGTGGAAATTTTTCGATACACAATCCCCATTCCAGTTCATCCCAAAGGTGTTGGATGGAGTTGAGGTCAGGGCTCTGTGTGGGCCAGTCAAGTTGTTCCACACCAAACCCATCCAACCATGTCTTTATGGAGCTTTGCTTTGTACAATGGGACACAGTCATGCGCTGATAGAAAAGAGCCTTCAACAAACTGTTGCCACAGCATAGCATTGTCCAAAATGTCTTGGTATGCTGAAGCATTAAGTTTCCCTTCACTGGAAGTAAGAAGTCGAGCCCACCTCCTGAAAAACATCCCCATGAAGAGGTGTGTCTGAATACTTTTGTCTATATACTGTATTTTGTTTTCAGTCAGATCATGTATATCTGTGGACAACGTACTTTCATATAACTATTTTACTCTTCAAAGTACGCTATTAGACGTTTCCCCAGTCACTAATGAGTTGAGTGTTAATCTCACTGAACAATGTAAGTTATTACCTACATGAAAATCTTTCCCCAAAACCCCTTTGATATTTTGTGTCATCATTTTTTGGTGGTTAACCACTCCTTTCCTCTCTCAGATGTTTTCCAATTAGGATTTAACTTTGCCAACTGACACTTGTGTGTTGATGTTACCGTAATGACTCGCTGTAATCCTTTTACCCTGAGTGTGCATGTTGTGCCATCATTTTAGGGAGCAGGCTGTAAGACAAAAGGTTAAATGAGGCTGAAAGAAACAAACATAACTCTGAAGTGCAATGCTGTCACCTGGTGGTTACTGTGAATATAAAACAAAGCTACAGAAACGCCCATCTTAGGACTAAAGCACACTATGTGCTCTGTACTCATTCTGTACAGAAGGACCAAACATCCATGTTTGAGAGAAATTTTAAATAGATTCCTGAAATAATCTTTGAACTCCCAATGTGTCACAGGTATTTGTTCATTTTTGTGTTTATTTAGAATCAACCGTTGGTTTGTAGCTGAAGTATTTGTGAACTTTACTTATCAAAATGTATTGTTACCATGTACTAACACTAACTATCAAAATTGCTGTATGATGAAAACATTAAAGAATAAAGCATTTCATGTGCGGTATTGGGGGCAACCTTGAGGGCTATAATCTCAACCTTAAAAGTGAAATGAATAAAATCAAGTAAAATATAATTTAAGAATTGAAACCGCACCATCAGTTTGTACACAGATCCTATATAACGGTTCCCAGGTTTAAGTTTGTGAGCTACAAAACTAACATTAAACAGTCAAAAACAGTAAAATAACAACTTTTCATCTTTTAAAAAAGGTTTTTTCAAGCCCAAAGAAGAAGGGTCACTGGGCTGTGAAAAACAAATGAAGGTTGTTTCTTTCATTCTGCTGTACTTTCTTTTTCTATTTAATATTTCCATTAAATTTACAAATTTTCTCTTATCAGTAGTCAGGCAGTGGTAGATAAAAATGTCACATGGCAGAAATAATAAATTAAACAGTAAGCAATTGGACATCATCAGCAGCATCATCATACGGTTAGTCTGCTTTGTAACAATTACAGAGACATCATTTTCATATTCATTGCCCTCGCTTGCATGCTCTTTGGGTGACTTCATTCATCATATCATTATTGTTCAACCGTCCATCCATCTAATGCAGTGTTATTGATGTTAATATCAATCAAACACCATTTGAAATGTGTGTAGTCAGAAGAACATTGGGATTCAGTGCTTGGAATAAACTTAATTAAATGCAACACATGCACGTAAAATTTCCAAGGTTGTGATTTTCCCACATTTATTCAAATTTAGCATGTAGATGCCTATAATGGAAACATGCGCATACTCAGGGTAATTGGTTCCTCCAGCTATCGTGAGAACTATATTTGGTTTAATGCCTTAATCCTTATTTGCTGCATTAGGAAATATAAAGCTCCATTCAGTCTGAGTGCAGACTGCGCCTCTCTGTGTGGGTTTACTGAGAATAATCTTATATAAATGCACAAGTCATGCTTCCATGAGATTTGAGATGCCCCAGTAAAGCAGAAGAAGGATCAGAGGAAGGAAAGAGGACCATCTGACCCTGACTGAGGTCATGCCTCAAAGGGGAACTCGTTGTGAAAGTCAGTGACAGCGCAGAGCACACAATAATCTGCTCACATCAGACGCAGCTCAACTTCAGCTTGTTCTGGAGTATGACTTGTAGCTTAATTATCCCAGTCTGTGGGACATCAGCCATCATCCATTTACCACGGCTATCACTGAGAGATTGTTATGTCTAATTGACTTGTAGGTTGTGAACTAGAAGTAATTACAGCTATTCATCCGGCTGATGCATTTCGGTTAAATAGTCCTGGTTCTTTGATAAGATAGATGACTCTTGAGTAAATCAGACAGATGTTGGTTCACTAATCTAAGACTAGATGAACACTTTTTGACGGACTCCAAATGTTTTTGTAGTTTTTTTTTTCCCCTGTTCTGCAGACTTCTATCATCTTAATAGTTTTGACATTTTGAGCAAAGCCTGAAAAAGCCCTTCATCCTACACAGACTTTTCTTTACAAAAATATTGCAAGATACAAAAATGCACAAGGTCGTGTTTCGCAATTTTTTTTTTAGGGGTTTAAACTGTAGCTTACGTGCCCCTTACATGTGGGTTATGTCCCCATGCTTTTACACTCTCTGTCACCGGGTGGCACTGTCAGATGCATACCAGTATGTGGTATCCTGTACAACAGATTTCAGATGGCGGGCTAACAACTCAAATTGGTGGAAAGAGGCTAAAGAATTGCTATATTTTTGAATGAAAGAAAGCAGCTGAGGAAGAAACAGATGGCTGCAACATCTGAGGGGAGTGGGTGGGAAGGCAGTGGAGGTAAAATGTAAAGGGCCTCACACAGTGGGACAGCTTTGGAACTGGCACCAACTTAATTTAGCGAAGTTAGCCCAGCAATTAACTATAACCCTAAAGAAGAAGGAGTCAACTCACCTGGGAAACAACCATCTTAACTTAAGTTTAGCTAGTAATCCACACCATTGTGAGTGCATTTTGAGGATTTCTACTCCATCTGCTCAAAGCCAAGCACAATTTATGTACAGATTACCATAAGTGTATGACTTGCAGGTGCTTGTTTGTGTGGTTAAGGTTTGACAGAAGTGGTTGAATTGGATGATAAATACAGCATTTCATTAGAATATGTCAGAGGAATCTGATGCGCTGAGTGCAGTTTCGTCTCCTTAGATGTTCCTCTGCCGCTGACAATTTTTTTCTTTGATTTGACTGATTAAACTATTTAAGAATTATTTTCTCAATATGTAGGAAATTGTACTGATATTTTTGACAAATGCTAGTGGCACTGTCTTGAAATAAAGCTTTATATTTACAAACTAATTTAAATGAAAAGTTTAACATGCTTATTAAAATTATTGAGAACAAAATAGCTTGAAACAAGAGAAGTATTCTAACATAAAAACTTTGTGGTAAGAAGAAATATATTATGCAGACAAAAGTATCCAGAGACACCTCACGTCCAGCACAGCTGCCTTACCTCACTATTGCTCCACTGCACAAATGGGCAAAAATTCCCACAGAAACCAAAATCTTGTGGAAAGTCTTCCTAGAAGAGTGGAAGCCATTGTAGCTGCAAAGCTGTCTATGAATTTAGAATGTGATGTCATTAAAGTGTGTGTTGGTGTAATGGTCAGGTGTCCCAGTACTTTTATCTGTATAGTGTAAAAACAAGCAAATATTGCCTTCATTTCAAATATTTTATCTTACATTTCAGTGTTTGCTCAGCAGGAAAAACATAGGTGGACTTAACACTAATGATGGCTCAGTGACAGTGAACCAATATGCCCAATAGCAGGACATCCAGGGAAACACCATCACACACCTGTGAGTTTTCCTTTGGAACATTTAAAAATGCCTACTGTTTATTTGTCATATACATTTACAGGTACAACAGCAGTGAAAAGCTAAAAATGAATGGAAAAATAACACTCATTTATTGTCATTATATGGTTAAGCATTTATGTTTTATAGAAACTGTATTTATGGTTCATTTTATTGTTTTATTATCAGTGGTAAAAGGTTCATGAGGTTCATACAATCTTAAGGGATTAATTATAGTCGTTTTACTGTTAAGTGCCACCGTAATAAATCTACAGACCTAATTTGAATTAAACTGATTATCAAATCCACTACCCATTAAAAGGAGCTCTGTGAACATCAGTATGTTCAGTGAACGAGTGTGGATTAGTTACTTATTTTAATAAGTTTGATTTAAGCAGTGACAAGGCAACCTCTTGGCCAGTGTTTAAGGAACATTCGTAAATTTGCCTCAATATATACTAAATATATGAATGCCTCTCATGGCAGCCATCCAATATAACCAAGCCATTTCCTAAGCCATCTCCTGTTGAGCCACTACCTATGTCACCTTATGTCACCCCTACAGCTCATTTGGGACCTCCAGTGGCTTATTTTAAACACTGACATGCTTTCTAGAAGCAATCATAGCTTCAATTTTGGTGTAATATTGCCTCATTTAAAAAATTTCCACACTGTTCAATTATTGCAAGCTACAGCTCAGATTTTGGGAGGACAAATGGGCAGGTAAACTACAGCACCTGTATCCAAAAGGAAATTAAACGCAAAGAAAGAGCATATAAAGAGACTTTAAAGGGAATGAGAAAAAGAAGACAAAACATCAAAAGGCACTGCTTACAATAATACAAATATATGTTATTTTATTGAATAATATTCCAGAGTAAGACATCTCCTTTCAATTCATGTAGGAGTTATTGTAGAAATGTACACAGATCTGATGGCAAACATGGACAGAGGGTGAATCGAGGGCTTTTATCTGTAGATACAGTCAGGGAGTCATCCCTAATGAGCCAAAGAACAGTGACGTATGCATGCTTTGCAAAAAATTTCCCATGTCTGTCTCGACATTGAGCAGTTATTGTAGCAGACTGCTGGTTGCCTTTGTAGCCTGCTAATCCTGATCGTAGTTTGTTGTCCTGTTGAATTTATTTCCCTTCCTTGAGTGCAGGCTGGCAATTCTCATTGCATATTGCTGGTCTTCATTCCTGTTTCCTGAAGAGGTCAAAAAATCCAGTATGTTCCTGCTGCTTGCTTTGGCTCTTATTGTAGTCCAACATGTGTCTTAATCCCTGGTAACACTCGGGAGGTGCCTGAGGATTCAGGCCTTCTTTCCTGTGGCTAATCGTTGTCAAGGCCCATTTTTATGGCTTCTTTTTTTTTTTCATTGTCAGTTTTTCGGAAGACAGAAAGATTTTAGTTAAACCAAGAGACCATAAGAGTAGGAGAGAGTGGTTGTGGGAACTTTCTGGAAGACTTGCGTGACCATAACTCTGAGACCAGCAAGGTCATTGCTGTGTATGACAGGACACATGTTGGCTTTAGGAGTTGTTGTCCTGCTGTTTTCACTTGAATGCATTACATCTTTTACAAACACACACAACTCAGTCGCACAGTGGGATTTAGTTTGGGTGAAGTTCACTCAGGGTGACACATCAGTGTGGATACAGCAGTATAAAACCAAAGACACAAACACATCAAATAGGGAGGAATATCTGGAGAAGAACAAGTCTTCCTCCTGCCTAGGAGTTTGCTTTAGAAAAGAAACATGACAAGGTAGAACAACTGAAAAACAATTAAAAACATCAACACTGACTATTTAAATACATATCTGAAAAAAATAGACCTGACATAGCACATTAGTTATACACAATTTGTATTATTAACAAAACATACATGTAAGCTGGCAGCATCCCGTATGTGTAGGCCATGTGGATATTGCATGCTGCTATGTTGTAGAGAGATCAAAGGGAAGGGAAGATCTTACAACCTTCATGTTTTTAGCCTTTCTCAAAGAGCCCATTTCATTAAACTAGACCTGCAAAATTCAAAGTATTTTGACAACTGAATAATCACATCAGTCATTTCTCATTTCTTTTTTTGCTGTTTATCTTTGTCATTCGTGACAGTAAATGAAAAGTCTTTATGTTTTGGAGTGTTGGTCGGAAAAAGAAGTAATTTGAAGGCGTCCCTTTGGCCTCTGAGAAACTCTGATGGGCATATTTAATAATTAATTAGTTAATTTCTTTATTAATTGTGACTATAATTGTCAAGGTATGGAATAATGGAAATAATCATTAACTGAAGCCCTAACTTAAATAAAATAAATAAGGTGCTTTAAATGCTGTAATAATAATTGCAAAATAAATGACTTCTGTGTCAAAAATGACTGCTTAATTAGAAATATTGTGATAGGGCTCAACCCTTTTGAACACAACCTTTTTTGGCACATATTTCATGTTGTAATTTAAGAACGGATTTCGATTATTTAATTCAATTGCAACAAACAGTTCCAAAAATTAAGACTCCACAAGAAACTGTAGTTCAGAATTCCAAGCATGATTTTGGGTATCCAGTATATTGTCATATATTTACTGGGTAAAATTCTTCTGTACTGAATACTGTCATATCCAAATTTCGCTTGTGGTAAATAATTCAATAGGAGATCACCAATCAAGGAGCTGTTACATTTGGAAGTGTTCCACACAAACCATAACAAGGAATCATAACCACATTTGGAAGCCATCGTGTGTGTGTTATCATCGCATTACAGCATGATGTGAACAACCAAGCCTTATCATAACATGTAGGAAATCAAATAATTAAGCAGCTTTGACTGTGATTGGATTGATGTTTAGAAAATAATTCCTTTCAAACCAGACTGTTTTTTGTGCCCTTCATTAACTGTGTTACCCTTCAGCAACCAAGTGCTTCCATTAGAGGGAGCCACTTATACACACATTTTCCCCATAAATTAAGGAACTGCATGGTACATATTTCAGTGTGCATATTGGTTAGAACACACTGGCACAGCAGCACTGTTTGGGACAACATACTGATACTGAATGCAAATAAGATGTATGAGAAAATAACACTGAAACAAGGGTCTGATTTAAAGTTGTATCATTCACCAAAAGACCAAAGCATCACCGGAAATGTGTTCATTGTAAACACCTTAATTAAAAATGATGGTAACAAAATGCTAAGTACAGACTTTATAAAATCCCATAATCAAACTCAGAATGATCTCATGTTAATTTGGGCTATGCCAAAGGAAAACCATGTTGTTATTCTGCACTCAGTAGTAGAATGATTAGAATGTGATTAGAATGCATTGTTGATTTTTTTATAATACACTTGAAATCAAATGTTACCAAGGTTTATTCCAAAAAGTTTCCCTGGATGTTGGTAGTTGTTGTACAGTGCAACAATATTATTTAATCTCCACTGCTCTGCTCAAACATTGGTGTTGACTTAGCTGCAGTTTAATATCATTATTGCCTGGATTCCCTGTTTGTTTTGTTGTTATCTCTGAAAAACCTTGAGTTAACTTTTAAATTCAAGCAATGCCCAGCGCTTGTAAGGTGCTGCGTGCTTCCAGTGACTTTTATCAGGCCAAGTTTATGGACATGGTTTCTGTACTGCCTTTAGCAAATATCTCAGAGGATAATATGGCTGCTTATCCTTATGTTGTTTCAAACAGGAGCAAACGCGTTTGTCAGGTCCAGTGTAGAGGCCCTGAGGAAAAACTCCTTCTGTCATCATCCAAATGGGTCTTGGTTGAGTTTACAGGTGGAAATCAAACAACAACCCTCTGAGTTCATTATGAACAAATGGATTTTGCTGTCTCTGGCAGACCTCGGGGAAATTTTGGTGCCCATCGCAGGGTGGCTGTTCTCCCGTTTGTGTTTTATTGAGTCTATCGATCATTGTTTCAGTCTCACGCCCTCTCTTTTTCTACTCGTCTCTCTGTCTTGTCCTACCTTACTCTGAATCATGTACACAAACACACACACACATACACACACAAAAACACAGACTTTAAAAAAACATTGGAAGTTTACACCTACACGGGCAACATAGTGTTGAAAAGAAAGTTAATGGGCTGTAGCTGCTGTAGGCTGTGGTTAAAGAGATGTGCGTAGGAAAAGGATTACGACTTTAAATCTCTCATGCGTGGGCACACAAACTATATTGGCATTTTTATTTTCCATGTTACCACCTCGCTGTTAGCTTTGCACCATAAATGTATTGTCAATGGAAAACAGAACACTGTCTTCAAATTGCAGTAACAAAGATCCTCTTGACACCTCTTTTATTCTCTGACAAACTTTTTGTACTGACCTCACGTGACCTTTTTCTTCCAGAACTTTTACATTTCAAGAGCAGAACCAGTTTCTCTCAATGACTGCATGACAAAAATCCTACTTTCTGTTGCCCTCGTTGCACTTGCTTGTCCGCGAACCTTTCAACATCCTTCACTTTGCATTCATTGGAACAATGTACCGCTCTGTTCAGATCTCCCTGTCTTACACTCTGCTTCATTCTTCACTTCATATTCAACATCAGACTACTTAACATTCTCTGGTCCTGTTTGTCTACTTGCAGTGTCACCATCTGACAACTTACTGTGGCATTCGTCAATATTACTGTAGTAAGGACTGGGTGCTTTTTGGGAAAGAAATCTATGTGGGTTTTGGATCTCTCTGATCACAATTATATATGTTTACCTATTTTCTGTCTTCCTGTCATTATATCAATCTACTAATTTTTGCTATTTTTCAAGGAAAAGTGTTCTCACTGTTTTGCACCTCCATGCAGTGAAGTGTACAGTAAATAAAAAAAGAAATGCTTTTTAGGCAGAATCTGCCACAAGGACAACATATCCAAATTTGAACTGAATGGCATTCTTTCTGGAAAAGCCCAGAAAATTGAAAACTTAATGAAAAAGTGCAAAGCCCTCCAACTAATTTCCTCCATAGACCCCGTGTCATAAATAGCGTACAGTGCCTTACATGCCGCTTTGTCTTACATTAATTATCATATCCACATGCTGCACAAAAACCCTGCCAAGAATTTTGCTTATTTTACTGCAGAAATTCCTTATCAACATTCCTCAAGAATACACCTGCTAATCCTTCACTCTTTCTAAATAACTGCCTCCGTACACTGACCTCTTTACAATTCATCACCCTATTTCAGGCTTCCTCTAACCCTCATTGCAGTACACTCATGCAGCCTCTGTTTCACATTCTGTATCCCTCCTTCACATTATGTTACCATTAAAATCAGACACCTTCCCGGTGCTTTGAACCTGCTAGAGGTTATCTGTGACTTTTAGCGACCACAGCATTTTTACAGTTTGTCTTCCACCTCCCCCAGCGTTGCTCTTCCTGACTTAACATGGGATGGTGTCCGTATTTGTTGGTGGTATCCATGGATGTCTGCTTTGACTGAACATTGTGGTGACATTTATTTCACTCAGTGCATTACCAGGACCGACAGCACCCTACAGCAGCCAGCAATGACATGACAACAACAGCTCCCTTTTAGAAGCCTCAACTTCTATAAGGTCATTGCACAATTTTTCTAAAATTTTATCTGATTGAGAGACCCTGTGCACATAAACACTATATTAAATTAATGAAATACCTCCTGTGGGTTCCCCCAAGTATCCCTTATTCACAGATGCAGACGTATCAAACCCACAATGTCATATCCTGTCTGAAGGTTGTGATAGAGGTTACCCACAGTATCTCTATGTATCCTCAACACAGGCACTCATTCACACACAGAACCTACAGTGCCTCCATAATGAACACACCCACACAGGGGTTAAAACGCAATCACATCAATACATTCATTCAAATGACTACATTTTTTAGGGTGATTTTTCCAAGGTGATTTGATAAAGCTAGCAAGTGGATAAGCTGCCAGACATCCTCAGAATAACAAGTGCTGCAGCTCAGAGGCTCCTCTGCCTTTGATGTTTGCCTTCAAACCTGGCTTTATGCTGACAGCAGATGCTGAGTGAAGTACACACTATTGCTCCCTGTTCAGGTGACTGAGTTCAGATCCACCCTGGATTTTAAATCGCGACCCAGTTGTTCACTTGTAGCCGTTTAATGGGCTAGTGCAATGTAATAAGTGGTCACCTGGTAGAGATGGGACGGCTGGCAACGGAGTGATGCTCGCTCTCTCACTCATTCACACACTTTTTTTGTTCTTCACTGAGAATTATCTTCTGGCTTGTTGACATACAAATATTGCTCAGGTGTTTTGACTCTTTTCACCAAGTCTGGTGTAAAATCTCCTATATTTCCTATATCTCGTATATACTCACTCTATTTTATGGCTCCTTCTCCCAGGAAGAATAGTTTTTAGTTTTATTTATTTTACATTTTTATATGACACTTATTCAAGCAGTGGCTCTCTGAGCTTTGTAAACGTTCTACTATGATTGTGTTCTGGAGTTGTGAATTTCTGGAATTTCCACTTTGTTATTATTTTGACCTCATTATCATCATCATCCTAATCATCTTTTACAGGCAGCTTATACATCAGTGTCCATCTATGTCAACAATTCCAATTTTTATTACAGGATTGGATGAAATATTCCAAAGAGGAAGAATTGTTTTAAGTTTTGATGTTATAAACTCGTTAAATGCAACTGTTATTTGCCCACACCTGTTCTCATACACTCCTGCTCAGCTGACCTGACCTGACCTGACCCAGGATTCCTGCGGGTATCTTTCGTCTCTGAGCTGTTTCATCTCACTTTGAGCTTTAGTTGACCTTGGTGATTAGCTTAGCTGGTCGGCAGATGGTGGGTGGAAAGCTGGCAGAGCCACACTGTCACCAACTTTAGGGCTCAAGAGGGGACCCGTGGGTGAGGATTATGATGCAGAGTCAGTGCTGGAAATGCATGAGTGGTGGATATATAGTACAATAGAGAAGGCGGTCGGTAGGCAAGTGAGAAAAGATGAAATTGTTAGTGGGACAAAGAAGCTTGGGCTTGAAAAAAACTGAAGGAGGATGTGCATTAGGACATCACAGGGGGGCATAGAAAGAGACTAACAGTGGGAGGGGGAGTTGGTAGTCATTCTGGCTCAGGCTCTGGGCTTTCTTTCCGTGGTGACAGGTGAGGGGGAGACACCTCTCTTAGGCCTTCTTGGCTGCTGATGGACTGCCGGCCTTTCTATCTTTCAGCATCTTGTAGTGCACTTCTTGAATGCAGTGGCCAGTGAGGGCCATTCCCACAGCCACCCGCAGTGCATAATGGACGGCTGTGTTCATAGTGTCACTGCTGCCCTTTGTCCCACCCTCAGTCTCCAGTGCTATGAGGCATCAGCCTTCGGAGCTTCTTTCCGTCCATTCTTTAGGGACGGCGAATCTGACGTCTTCACTGTCTTTCGAGGAGGACTCACTGGTTCACTGGCGAGCTCATGTAGCGATGGCTCCTTATACATTGCAACTGCATGACAAAGAGAGAAGATACTGGTTAACAATTAAGGGGGTGATTAATAGCTAAAGATAAACTAGTTTGAATTATTCAAAATTAACATAAAGGACACAAACCCTCTATAACTTTAGGCAGGAAGTGTGCAGCGCCTTTGGTCTTCTTTACCCGGTTGCCCTTCATGATCTGGCCATCACGGTTGATACCAATGTACCAGCAGCGACCAGACTGGGTCTGGCGATAGAGCATGGAGGAGTATGTAACGTAGTAGTTCTCAAACACACTCTCTTTGAACTTACACTCAGGAGTGAAGTGCTCCTGAAAAGAAATATGCAAGAGTGGAAAGGGAAAGAGGTGGCTTATTAGCAAACAAACCAAGAGAAGAAGTAATGTGCAAATGTCATGAGAAAGCTGTAATGTTTTGTTCCAGTCTTTGAACACGTAAGCAAAGAAATTCATGGAAACAAGCATCGTAATATATTAATTAGGTGACTGTTTCCTAAGGGAAAGGATGGATAGAATTATCTGGACTTGTGTTTCTTTGAAAGCGTGAATTTCCTGCTCCTTTGGGACTGGCAAGACAAGGATGCATACTGTAAGTTGAGAAAAAGCATTAATATCTCTGGTAACACATCCCCAAAGGAAAATAGCAGAGGAGATGAAAAGCACTGAAATACTGACACACGAACACAATAACAAATCCAATCTATAAATGTACGTTGGCTGTAAATGACTAACCCTGACATAACAAACTGAAGTGACTGCTTCAGAGGCATCTCAAGTTCAGAAAACCAACTTGGAAAGCCTATAATGAACAAAATCAGAACTAGATCAGCCTTGAGCAGGGGTACATGAAGTATTCAGATCCTTTATTTAAGTAAACGCACTTACACCACATTGTGAAAGTACTCCTTTACAAGTGAAAATCCTGCATCTAAAACCATAATTTAGAAAAAGTCTGTATTATCAGCAAAATATACTTAGAATGCCAAGAGTAAAAGTACTCAATCTGCATTAAAATTGTCCTTGTCAGTGTTTTACTACATCTGATGTATTTAGATCAATATTACTGCTGCATTAATTTTTATGTTGAGCTCATTTTAACTACCTTAAACACTGTTGGTAATTTAATGTACAGCAATCCATCATATTCTATAAGATGATATGTTTGTAGTTTGAGAAGCATTGTCTTTAAAAAAGTCAACTTTTCATGAGCTCAGAACAACTGTTTTCAGCTTTGTGACAATGCCTTCTCATCTATTCTAAGAGGGGTTTTAAATAGCTGAAGAAAGCATAAAGGAACATAAAGGAACATTGAACAGAAAGCCAATGAAAATTGTAATCTGAAAAGTAACCAGTAACTAAAGGTGTCACCTAAAGACAAATGTAGTGGAGGACAAGTATGATATGTGCCTATGAAATGTAGTCACTCAAGTACAATACAGTACTTTTCTGCAGTGTGCATAGTCTTGCTCATTTACTATGTTATCATAGCTGTATGTATGTAGTATTAGTGTCTCATATATGTTGGTGCTGTGTTTATAGTTAAAATAGTGACTTGGTTGACATTGTACATTGTAGTACATTGACCAGGTGCACTGGTTGCTCAACCTGGTAGAGTGTGCACCCCATAGACTTGGGATCAAATAAAGCTCCTTTTGCTTGTTTGGTCAGTTATTATTAATTATATTATTAGGTTAAGCCAATCAATTGAACAGTTGATTGATTAATCAACTAATTGATGGAATTTCACTTAGGTGGGAAAAAAAGGTTAAATGGAAAACTGACTGCTTGGTGGAACAACTCCTAGACATCTAAGATTTGCAATTATGGTTTGTAAGTTGTTGTCACTTTATTTTAAGGGGTCACATGCTGAAAATATTGGGAACCACCACATACAACCACAAGCAACAATAGTATAGTTCACCCCAATACTCCCAACAGAGCATTATCCACTTAATATACCAGGCTACGCTTGTACTGCCAAGTGTCTGTGACTGGCTAAATCTGAATAGACATTTCAAAATCAAATTAGCAAAACTTGGATAGAGTCCAACAGTATAGCCAGTTATTGTAAATGATCATGTTCCAGCAGCACTTCCCCTCCCTCTCTGTCCTCAGCATAAGGACTACTGAACCCTGCATAATGTTGACTGGTGATATTAACCAATAGCGACAGATATACATCTCTCTTAGTCTCCATCAGGGTCTTGACAGGGTCCTTCCCCTGTCAGAGAGCAAAGCCAATCTGCTGGATTGATTAAGTGAGAGCAGCAGGGCAGAAATGGCTGAGTGGAGATTTTCTCTGAGATGCAGGACGACAGAAGAGGGCCAGACGATCACAGCTTGGCATAGAGGGGCTCTAATAAGGAGCCAAAAGTAGATTGAGAAGGTATAAGAGACCTCCAGTTTCACACTTATCACAGATCATCACCTTTCTCCTTCACAGGGAGCTGTCATCCTTTAGCTGAGAAGGCAATTCAGGACTCTGTGCCCTTTCTCCGTCCACTCCTGTCCTGCTGCAGTTAATGTCCTTTTTTTTCTATCTTCCTACCATAAAAATAAACAAAACCTTACTCTTAACTCAACAAACTCTTCCACTACCCTGACCATCACATCCCGGAGCTATTTTAAGATCCTCTGACAGGTTTGATATCTTCTGCTGTGCTAACACAAAGAGGATGGGATCGATAGATGATCTGCTTCATTCATTATTAATCAGGCCAGAGAGCAAGAGGGGTGGGAAGTGCGGGAGACAGAAGGGGAAAGGTAGGAGAGACAGGAGAGAGAGAGGAGACGATCACTCGGAGAGGACAGAGGGGTTGCAGGGTAATAAAGGAGATTAAGAAGAGAGAGAAAAGGAGAGATCTACTCCTTTGCATCTCCCCGAGGACCAAAGCAGGGACGAGGGCTTAAGTCGCCAACAGCCCACAATCGAACATTCATGTCCCTCTGGAAAGAGAGCCCATCACTCCAGCAAAATACCCTTCAGCTCAACCTCTGAAATGACACCAGTGATAACCCCTCTCCCAAGTCACCCTATAATTACCCTTCATAATCAGTCCCCTGAAATTAGCCTAATGATAGAACCCACATCTTCTGTATTTCAGTCAAGAAGTCTCCAAAGGTCTGGAGGAAAAAGAATTACACTGAGAGAGCGGACAAGACAATGAAATAACTGTCCTGAAAATTCAAAGATAGGCTGAAACAGTGATTTTTCATGGTAACCAGAATATGCCTGTCCCTAACTGATACAAATATGCTGCTGTAATTACCCCCATCTCTAAAACTCACCTTCAATTAACCTCCACCTCAGCAGAACTACAGAGACCACCCTGGGTTTACTGACCGCAGGTATCACCACCGAATTTACCTGCGCAGATGAATAATTGCTGAGGATGTGTTGAGGGTTGCACATTTCTATGAGCGATGAGGGAATATTTCACTTTAAATGGTGGTGTCCGGACCAGAAATTACATAAAAACCTCTTCTTTTTCAACTGTGACTTATAGAGAGACTTAGGTGGCTTCCCTGCTATGTGTCTCAAGCCAAAAATGAATTTAAATGAAAGCAGACGAGAAAGGTAATATGCAGTATCCGTGCTGAGAATCCTTAAGATGGGAAGAACCTTTTTATGATGCAGAGCAGCACCCCACCCCCCCTCCTCTGCCCACACACACAACCTCCTTCCTCATCTTTGATTACATCTATTCTACCTGCTTCAGGAAGCTTAACTCTCCATTCACTAGGATTACACTTACCACCAAATAAGGACAGCGGAGTACTAATAATTATAGGCCAGAGTTCCCTAAATCTGACATCTTTCCCTGCATATGATTAGGATATAAGAACAGGAATGACAGTTATGATGAAAAAGAGGACGCACATCCATGAATAATATTTAGTATCTTGTTTAATTCTATCATACATGCATGAGCATGAAATTTGAGCTAAGACCCCTGAAAATGTAGCTGTACTTCTGGAATTCAAAATACGTATTAGCATAACTGGCATGTAGTCCCCTATTTTGACAGCAGAGGTCACAGTATCATACAGGCTTCTTGCATCTATTGGCTGTCCCATCAAACTCCTAGAGTAATCTATGGGAAGCTGCGAAATCTGCCCAGCTGCAGTAATCCCCCCCATATTTCTACAGTATTGCTTTACTGCTGCGGCAACCCACTCACATAACAATGTGAAATGCAAAGCTCATTCATAGCAATCCTCTGTAACACACACACACGCACATAATCCGTGTGTGAGAGTGTGAGTGTATGCAATGCAGATCGCCACCGGCAGGGCATGTTGCTGATGTTGTTGTCGAGGCCAGATGTAGATGCACTATGACACGCCACATTACGTAAGTCAATAGGGCATAGACGTGCTTATTAAGAGGGGCTTTACAGAGGATGAGAATGGCAGTTAATACTGTCTAGCACCACACATGTATGGTCTGTCTCTAATGCTTTATGATAGCACAGACAAGAGCAGAATAGATAGTAATGCGTGGGGACTGTGCAGTGCTGACTGACAGCTGGAAGGCCCCTGTCAATATAATGTGGCTGTGACAGGAGTGGCAGCTGACATTCCCTCCTTGACCCTCAGTGACAGAGGTGACACATTGCCTGCTGCCTTTATGTGAAATTATCCTGCTTTTAATTTCCTACAACACAAAAAGCATCAGCTGATTGTGTATCATGATCATCACCACAGGACTACACTCTAATAAATCCCTGTGGCAGTTTTGAAAGCAGAGCACTGTTATAAGGTACATCATGAGTCAATCAGAAAGAATATTTTTTGCCTTTCTGAATTGCTCTTAATTGGCTGTCTGGCAAAGTGTCTGTCATTTGACATTGCATTTCCACACCTCTTTTCTCTTCCTCCAGCCAATTATTCTCTGTGTGACTTTTTTCTAATGTCCAAATTTTATCCTGTCCTGTGATAAAAATGATCCTATCTTGCTGCTGGTGTTGTCCTGCATCACAATGCAATCCTCCCGTTAAAAGAATAGAAAGGACATAGCTTTTCATCAAAGAGTCTGTCTTTTTCTTTGTCCCCGTCCTCTGTCTTTCTGTCTGTTTTTGTCTATAACGCTGATAGACAATAGTATTTTTTGTGTGGTTGCCCTTTGCTTATATCTTTTAAAGGTCCATGTGATTGTGTGCTCTCCCAGCACTGAGACACTGGTTGATTTAGAGTAGAGGTCGGCCAATAGTGGAAGCAGTGATTTGGAAAAATCCGATAGCCAATTAATAACACAATATCATATGTGCACCGTTAATGGGAGTGTTGGTAGTCAATGGTGCGCTTGCTTTATCCACAGCATTAAAGTAGTTTTATTAAAAAAAAAATCAAGTTTCTAATTAATGCTATGAGTAACCAGCCAAACATTTGTGGCAGCCGCTTTTTGCTTTTTTGCTTATTTTGACATTTAATCATCAAGATTACAACAGAGGAGTAATATAGACCTGCACAGTGGACTTTACTTTCTTTTTGCTATCTGATTGTTACGCTGCTTCATGGTGGAACACTGCTGATGAACTTATCTCAGTGGAACAGTTGCATGGTTAAGTTATTGACATGTTACTCTTGATACTACAGTCTCAAAGTGGATTTGCCAGCTCACCAAAGCTTTACACTGTTAACTTGTGTGCCCATTTTGAATTTTCAGTACTCAGTACTGCCTGTTTAAAATGTGGTCACAGTAATGACACAGTAATATAGTTAACACTGATAGCAACAAGCATTACATTAGCAACACAGAGACTGCATGCCATTTATTTAGCAGTGCAGCACTTAACTTCGGTCTAATAAATTAATAATGTCACACAATCATTGACAACCTACAGTCACCAACAGCCTTACGATGCTTGTAATTTATGACTAAAGCTCTCTCACATAAAGCTAACTTTCATTTAAATATTAATTATCTCAGCTACACAAAATTACTTTGAACTGGTGGATGGAATCCCCATGCAATGCCGTGAAGTACAGCCTCTGGTTGTGGCTTCGCAGCCATAGACCACTACGCAGAGCCAATATATCAATATCGATAGTTCGTTGATTGGCCAAAATGACGTATTTGAACGATCACTAATTTAGAGCTTTAGCAACCAGCAACCAGATTCTCACAATGTGATTGCTGCTTAAACCTGTATAAACAACTTCTAGAAGCTTTGCAGCTGTAACAGCTTCCACTCATGTGAGAAGGTTTTCTGCAAGATTTTGGAGTGTTTCTGTGGGGATTTTTGCCCATTCATGCAGTAGAGCATTTATGAGGTCAGGCACTGATGTCAAGTTCTTCCACACCAAACTCATCCAACCATGTCTTTATGGACTTTGCTTTGTGCACTGGGGCACAGTAATGCTGGAATAGAAAAGGGCCTTCAACAAACTGTTGTCACAAAGTTGGAAGCATAGCATTGTCCAAAATGTCTTGGTATGCTGAAACATTAAGATTTCCCTTCACTGGAAATAAGGCACCGAGCCCAAAGCCTGAAGAACAGCCCTGTCCCAATACTATAGTGTAGGTATGTCGTGGTTGGTTGTTTTTTCCATCCCAATCCTTATCTGAGTCCTACCTAATGCTTATATTTACCTGAAAAAGTTGCTGTTCATGTTTACAGTTCATGTCAGTACAAATCCTTTTTATACATGTCACATCCCTTATTATGCCTTGAGGGAACTTCATATTTGGCAGAAATGTCCAGAACTGATTAGATTTTAGTGGTTAAAGGTCACTGCGACCTCACAAAACACACTTTTATCCATAACTCAAGAGGATAAAATTTATGACTAAGATTATGACAAAATTTTATACAAATGTCTAATAGGATGACATTTAGCGATTAAGTGATGACATTTTATATCCAAAAGGTCAAAGTTCAACTTCCTTGTGACATCATAATGTTTTCTTCTGTTACTCAACACCATAACTCAGGAATAAAAGGGCAGATTTTGACCATATTTCATTTAGTCAGTTGCTGAATTGGTGACACTATTCTTGGGTGCCCACTTTGAAGCTGCGCTGATTGTACAGATCCTTTGTGCTGCTGGGCTGAAGATGTGTGTGAAGCATCCACAACTGTAGGTTTTGTAAAGCATTTGTAAAGCATTATAGTCCACCCCAAGTTTATTGTTATCATTATTTGTCATTTTAACCAATAAAAGCGACAAACAGCGCTGGTTAAAGTTGAGATGCAGCGTCTTCAATGTTTTGTGCATTACCTTGTCCTGATAAGTAAGAGGGATTCTTTTGCATCTGAATTTGTAAGTCTGTGTATTTTGCCAGCTTCTTTGTCTGAACTTACTAGTCACTCATTAGTGCCCCCTAATAATTTGTAAAATCACAGTCTATATTTTCACTTAGGCATGCATTTGGTTTGCACAAAAAATGGTTCTCTGAAAACTTGCCTGTCAGCATTCATGCCAGCCTCCTTCAACACAAGCACACAAATTTCTCTCTCTCTCTCTCTGTCTATGAGGAGTTTTTCCAGAGCACATAGATTATAAAATGGGGCACGAATGAGCCAAGCTCTATTTTTAACAGCAGGATCAGCCATTTCCTGTTGTCACCTACAGGTACTGAGGCTGAGATTTATGTCTGAGACAAGGCAGCATTGGACTTTCTCTGCTTGTTTTAGAGCCACAGCCTGACCACTATGTGTGCACTCAGAGGGCATAGACAGAGGGATGCAAGGAAAATCTGTGACTTATTCATGAGAAAAGAACATAATTACCCTCAGTAAATAGCAGAAGAGGCAGTACATGCATGAAGATGAGAAAATTGCTGGAAGGAAGCTACTAGTCAATCTGTCAGTTATCTCAACTGTTCTGAGAATGACAACGATGAGCTTAATTATCGTAAACGAAAACATTCTTCGTCTGTGTCACGCGCTCTCTTGGCATGGTTTTATATGTAAAAACAAATATGAACGTGCTCTTAGAGCACAATGATATGTATAAGTACCATATCGTGCCACCTGCACTCCCTCCTACACTAGCAAATTACTACATCAGAGACACTACAGACAATAACATGGGAGTCATAAAATCAGACATGCATGATATTAAACAAGAAGACAGTTGGTCTATTGTGCAGCGCCTATATCAACACATTCTTCTAACTGTATCATGTATATGAGTGTATGTGAGAGAGAGGAAATTATCTGAAAGAGGTCAGTGTGAGATGCAGCACAGCTATTGACTGGTGCTGAGGAAATCCCTTCTCCTCTCCGCTCACAGAGGCACCAAAGTCTATTGCATGCTAATCAGGGGCTCAGGGGATAATAGGAGATGGAGTATTTGCTGTAATTCAAGATTTAACTCTCACGTGTAAAGATGAAGCTCTTTTGCCTTTGCATCTCACAGGCATCAAACTACTTTTGTATATAATTTTTGCATTCTTTTGAAACCACAAAATAATAATAACAAGAAATATATACATCCCTATATAGGAATGTGTCAATGGATATATAATACAGATATAATGTAACGGGCACAGACAGCTCTGAATTCACAAAAATGTTCCACTGTGTGTATGAACACGCACATATATTTACATTGGGTCACCTGACCTGACCATTACATCAGCAGGGAATTTTAATGATATCACAGTCTGAATACATAGACGGCATGGCAATCGTAACACCTTCCACTTTTCTGGGAAGGCTTTCCACAAGATTTTGGAGTGTTTCTGTGGGGATTTTTGTCCATTCATGCAGTAGAACATTTGTGAGGTCAAGCACTGATGTTGGTCCAAAAGGTCTGGCTCACAATCTCTGCTCCAGTTCATCCCAAAGGTATTGGATGGGATGGAGGTCAGGGCTCTGTGTCAGCCAGTCAAGTTCTGCCACACCAAACTCATCCAACCACATCTCTATGGACCTTGCTTTGTGCCCAAGGGCACAGTCATGCTGCAATAGAAAAGGGCCTTCCCCAAACTGTTGCCACAAAGTTGGAAGCATAGCATTGTCCAAAATGTCTTGGTATGCTGAAGCATTAAGATTTCCCCTCTCTGGAGGTTAGGGGACAAACCCAACCCCTGAAAAACAGCCCTGTCCCAATAGTTTTGTTTATATAACCATAGTATATATATATATATATATATATATATATATATATATACAAATATATATAGAGGTGGGAAATGGGGAAATAAAATCACTCAATAAATACACACTTTATTTCTTCCTGTAGAGCTGACATGCAAAGCAAGGATCTGCTGTCAGTCAGCCTGATGAAGCTAGTGTGTTCAACTGCTGTTCTCTCAGCTCCCCAGGAGCTGCTAAATGCAGGTCGGAGTCATGTGGAATGAAAACCAGGCTACTATCTCCATGGTGATGTCAGTAACACTACTCAATCACATTACAAAACAAAATATATCTGCTACATAAGAAAATTCTCAAGGTGTGCATGAAAGAAAAGTGTCGAATGACACTCTACAACGGTGTGGAGTGCCCTGCCCATGAATCAGACTTTAAACTGGCTGAACCACCTACCGTTACAGATTCACTGGCTGCTGAGATGGGTGACAACACCTTGTTACATTAAATTAATGGATTTACATAATGTGAAGCATTTTAACAGTATTATTAAGCTAACACAATTTCACAAGCGCTGTCCAAGGTGCTGACTGGACGAGAACTATCAGTGAGTGCACAGTTATAATCACAGTGATATCTGCAGTAGTGCTGGGTACTGAAATTGTTCCTTAAAGAGTACCATTGGAATTAATTAAATTAATTGATCAGTTAAATTTCCGTACCTGGGAGAGCATCTTGCTGAGAGACTAAGAGTGTAGAGAGAAAGATAAAGCATGACTGTGTTACAATAAAGGAATCACCTGCAAAGCTTGTGCTGCTAGACATAATTTAAAAGGTAGTATAGCCTACAGGGACTAGTAGAAGTAAAGTGAAATATTTGTGTGGGTATGGCTCTTTAAATCAGAGAAAATAACTTGTTTGGGTGGGTGGTGTGTGGATGATTTATGCATACATAATAATGTAGATGAACTCAGAGCCAATCTGCATATCACCGGTACACTAGTGTTAGACAATTGAAATGATCCTCAAGAGCTTTGCAGCACTGACTGCAAAACAAGTTCTTATATTATATACAGTATATACAGTATATAGTATATACACTTCAAAGAATTCCCCATCACTCTGTTTCCCCTCCTGTTACTGCTTCAGGCATTCAGTCCTGATTGTCCCAAAAGCACCTGGCACAATGTTAACTTTTGGAAAATGGGTTAAAAGTAAAACTGGACAAAGTGAATGAATGTATAAAAAGTAAAGGGGCTGTAAAAGGTACAAAAGTACTCATCTAAAAACGATTCCCTAAACCTGGACCCAAAGTCTGTCAACGGCTGCTGCATTCAAGGCACCCAGGGTTTTCCCACCATAGTTTTTCTCCCACTCTTTTTCTTTCTCAGACTAAATGGAATACAGAGTTTAAATAAATAGTCTCCCTAATAAATTTAAATAAATAAATAAAGAAACATCCATTAAGGTACAGCATTTATTGCCTGTGCTTCAACTGTACTGTACTTGGATGCACCATAGCTGCTTTCAAGTTAACATTAGAACTGCAACAGTCCCAGCTTGTACTTTGATTCATTGTATTAGATGTCCATCCATCAGTCACGAGAGCGATAGCAGATGGATATGTCGTGGACAACTTCTGCTTGTTAATAGTGAGCTGGTATCACTTGCCTGCTGAAACGTGAATAAGAGGGAACTTCACACCTGGGCTCAGTTACTTTCAAAATGTGGTTAAACCCATGTTTTCAGAGACAGCGGAGTGTGGTCACATACTCAGCCTTTTTTGTTCTGTCAAGATCATGTTAGTGACTAACATTCAGAATTCCAGATGTGTAAGCTCAGTGAGCCACTGGGCTTGCAGTATAATGGTGGAAACCCTGAATACTCATGGCGGCAGTCTAACTGGTTGTCACCCTATCTTTCACCTCTGCGTGTCTCACCTTTCCATCTCATTCACACACACTTAAACATACACACAGAGCTACCACACGACTCATTTTCCTGTTAGTCTCTGAAAATCCTTAACTGCTGCTTATGTTAAAGCAATTAGTCTCTTGTTGTTTTCTTGGCTTTTTTGTTTCATAGAGAACAGAATTTACAGTCATTTATATGCACACATGTAGACAGACATGTACAGCACAAATACATACGCGTGTCACATAATATATATACATATTTATAACATGGTAAAATACTGTCCTGGTTGAGATATGTGATCAGATGGGTATCTTTAGGGCATACTTACCGAGGTATAGAGGTATCCTTCACTGTTCATGGCAAGGTACAGCCCTGTCTTCGCCCCCTGGATGGCTACAATCCGCAGTCCCACCGGAATTAAGTTGAACTGTGCTAAATTGAGGAATTAAGTAGGAGAGAAAGGACATGACAAAGAGGGAAAAAAAAGAGAAAGTCACAGAATAGAAATGAAATCAAATTTCAGCATTATATAGCAGCAGAGTCTACTTTTCTGTCTTCACTTTACTCTGTCACTGCTGCATGTTATATTTCTGTAGAGCCTAATATGTTCTGACCTTACAGAGTTTACGGTATGTTTATGTAAACACTACATCATGTCATCGTCATCATCGCTGCCTCTAAATCTGGATCATAGTAGAGATAGATAGATAGATAGATAGATAGATAGATAGATAGATAGATAGATAGATAGATAGATAGATAGATAGATAGATGGATAGATAGATAGATAGATAGATAGATAGATAGATAGATAGATAGATAGATAGATAGATAGATAGATAGATAGATAGATTTGTTTGTGCAAGCGTTTGTGCATATGAGCAGGGACACAAAAAACTGAAAAGCTTGACGTGAGGTTCCTCTCTATTAAAAGACAAAATAACAAACTCGAACTAATTTGACAGGTGAACTGACAAGGTCCTGATTTTTGAATTGACTTTGCCATAGAGTCCCCATAGCACAGTGTGACACCTGCTGTGGTTCTGTTTAGCTCAGTGCGTACGGTGCTGCATTTGAGATTTGCCTCCTAGTGAGGGTATGAGCTGTTCCAGACTTAGCTATAAGACATTAAAAACTGCAGGTTTTGCATGCATTTAAAAAACTTTGGTTTCCACCCTGTTCCTCTATTTGGTGCTAGAGACTTGACTGTGTGTGAATAATTTTGTTGAAATTACACAATATGACCACAAGCAAAGACATGTAGGCTATACACAAAACACGTACACACACACACACTCACAAAATGAACTGCTTTCATCCCTCGTGCTGTCCATGGTGCCGTCAGGCTGCATCTGCAGGTAGTATCCATGCTGGCTGTATAGCCGGGTAACAATGCCCTTGAGCTGTGGCTCTGCAAGAGAGCACAGGAAAACAACATTGTGTTAGACAGGTGCCGCCGCCAGAGGTCAAGAGCAGAAATAACATTTACTGATTTATAGAACCTGAAAATGAAAGGGTGAGTCAGATATGTCAGTATTTTGAGATACAAACCACACAGGAGTTTTATTGTGTGCAAATTTAAAGATAGATCATGATTTGTGTATAAATATCTAAAACATTTTGTTAGTTCTTTTGCATGAATTGTTTATTTATTAGAAATTTGATTATAATATATATTATATATATATATATAATATATAACTAATGACATTATCATGATCCACAATTGTTGTTTAGCATCACTTGCAAGTGTTAGCATGTGTTAGCAACACACTAAACTAAGACATGACAGTATTAAAAATACCCACTAAACATCAAGATATTAAGATTGTCATTATGAGCATGTTAGCATTTACCTCAAAGTCCACAGAGCTGTTATCACTGCTTTAACAGACTTCACGCTTAGTGTAAGTTATGGTTATAAGTAATACTTGACTTTAGATTCTGCTACTTAATTTCCAGAATACAACTAACATAAGCACAAACTGTCAGTCTAACTACAGTAATACATTTCTTGTATTAAATCATTTAATAATACAAGTGTCACATGAAAGGCCCATTGGGCATCAGTGTAACAACTTTAGGGAAGATGTCTGGCAGAACAGATGATAACTGCTCTCTGACATCATGACCATAAAAGAGGAATACTTATCCAACTTTCACAGTAATACAAGAGAATGCTGCTATTTGTGTTGCATATTTCTTTTTAGAAGTAAGAGATTTACTCTCTAGGGGAGAAAAGATATAAAAACATGCAGTACAAAAGAGGAGAGTTTAGGCTTTCAGAATTCAACAACGATTTCTTAGTTAATTAGTGAATTGCCCAAGGTACAGTTTTGGACTAATTCACCTAACACTGGGGATTCATAACATACAGTGAATCTGAAATTATGTAGTAGCTAGTAATTGAGCTAACTACAAAAAAAAAAAAATCACGTATTCCTTAACCTAACACATTAGTCCACTGTCTTGGTATTTTTAGCAGGAGCTGACGCCATCAGAGGACGAAGTCAAGTGAGAGAGTTAGTCTGTCTCCGCTAAATAAATGATATATAATCAAGGGGGCTGTGTGGTGCAGGAGTGGATGGAGGATGAATGGAGAGGTTGAATGTTTCATGAGCGGAGTCCCTGCAGCCTACTTTGCGTTCATTTAAGACACAGACAGAATCTTATCAGCAGCTCTCAGACATCACCAGTGGCCCCCTCAATTACACCAACTGCTCTCTGTGTTGTGGAAATCTAAGTTGTCTCTCGAGCTCAGCACCTCGCTGCCTTGGACAGGCTGCTCCGACAGCAAGGAGAACCCTTTAGGTCCCCTGACTTAGCTTAAAGCTCATTCAGTCCAGTCAGTCAACTGGCCAGTCTCCTTTGGTGCAGCTTTAATAATGAAACAGTTCATGACGGGGCCTCTGGAGGTGTGAGGCTCATCTGGGAGTTCCCCCTGTGCTAAACTTTGCCCATGCCCTCGCTCACACTCCCCAGGGAGGGACCGTGGGCTCTTTGCAATCTGCCTGTCTTCTTCGGACTAGCACAGGGAGCTCGAGAGTGGCAAAAGATGCAGGGATGAGATCTGTAGGACAGTTTCCCAGAGGAAATGTGCCAGGGCTGAGGCATCAGTGAAACAGTGACCCACTCCCATTGTTATATGCAAGCATCTGCAGCACTACCCGTCCTCGCTGTTTCAAAGCCGCTTGTCAAAACATTTCAGTGTCTCTACTCACGCACTTTCTTCTTCTTTCTCCCCTTTTCCATTTCATATCCTCTGAGTTATGTATGCTTTCATCGCACCTAATAACTTCACACATCACCCAATCAGAGCAGGGAAGCTGTTCATTACTCGTCCCCACAGATGCAAAACACAGAGATGAGAGAGAGCGAAAGAAAGGGAAATGGGAGGATCAGGGAGAAGAGAAGCGAGCAGAGGGACAGCGGGGGAACAGAGTGAATGAGATGACACTGTCATTTCATTAAGAGTGACATCTGTATGTGCTCAAGAAAAAGCATGTTTAGGCAGAAATTCAATAGAGAGCTTGTGCAATATGGCTGCAATCAAAACTCCCATGCTTGGTATCAGGGGCACTAAAACTAATGTTTCACTTGGAGGAGCTGGCTCGAACTTCCCCATCACAGTACATAGTAAATTTTAATCCAGTGTAATGAAAAAAAGATTGTGAGAAGTGAGATTCATGTGTGTTAAAGCACAAAAGAGCCATACAAATATTGCAGCTTGGAGCTATTTAGACCCTGTGCCATATGTTTTAAAGTGCTTTGCTCTAGAAGTCAGTGTGTCTTTATTGCATTATTCTTGTTGTGGCTCATGTTTTGCTACTTAGACTAAATGTCTGCAACTTTTTCAGTTTCAGAATTTAGTCTAACAAGCAAAGCATATTACATGTCAATTTGGCCATGTTATAACCAGTCAAAACAAACCTGTCAAAATAATAAACTGACAAAACATGTTTATCAGGAGGAGTCTTAAATAAGGCTAATAAAACCATTTCTTCAACATATACAGCTGTATTTGCCTGTACATTAGAGATCAACTGATGTGTTTGTTTGTTTTTTCATTTTTGGGGGGGGTTTTTTTAGGGCCAATGCCAACCAGAATCAGAAATAAAATGTTGAATATCAGACCTGATAATTAGCCAGGCTGATAATCAGTCTGTCCCTCCTGTGCACCCAACAGTACATGTAATCAGAACTTCCTTGACTTAACTTTCGTAGAAACTTTCTGAAAAGGATTAATGATGAGATCTCAGAACATTTACCGGACAAATTATCCTTAGCCAGGTCCACAGGTTCATGATTTTATACCAGCAATATCAGTAACACTGACCTAGTAAAATTAATACTAAATTAACTTTTTTTGAATTGGTAGTTTACAGGTAGTAATTTTGTTGTGCTATCTTTTTTCTCCAAAAATCTGTGAAGATTTATGTAGGCATTTAAATAGGTGGCAGCTAGATTTTAGCTGTAGATTGTGCACAGATTTTTTTGATTTTTCTTATTTTTTTGGTCCAGAGGAATGAATCACTGGAATTTATCAGGAAAAGGGAAATGTAGTGCATACCATAAAATGGTTCCAGGATCAATGAATAGAGATAAAGTGGCTACATGTAATCTGCTAACTCAAACAAGGATATAGAGCAAAGGCATTGTGTTTTCTATTTTTTACTTTTCTTTACATGCATGCATACTGTAAAATACTGTTCTTTATGTGCTCTAATAGTTGAGTGCCGCAAGGCTTTTAATGACACACAGATGAACAAACTGCATAATCATTACACTAACTCAGTGTCATCAAGTAGCAGAGATGCACTACATCTCCATACGTATTCTGCCAACTGCTCCCCTCTCAATGTCCTGACAACATATGTGTCTGCACACACACACACACACACACACACACACACACACACACAGAGCAAGAGAGAGAGAGACTTTTTCTGCTGCTGTTGTTCATCAAAGTTTCAACAAACATGTCACATTGTTACCTAAGTAACGTGCACCATTCATCACAAAGTAAAATGGAGTATGGAAATCAAACCCTCATCTGTGTTCACTTGTGCATATGACAGGCTTTGTTGCATTTTGACAGAAATTAATGTAACATCATTTCACTTCAGTTATTAATGCACCGGACACCCGTGATTAGTGTGTGGCTTGTGATGTCTTCCTATATGATACCCTTTTCATCTTTCAGTCTGCTACATAGTTCGGATCAAAGAGGGGCTCAAGAGATCTTGTCTTCTCCGATGACATCATCATGAGAGAAAGTTCTCTCCAGAATCTCAGAGCACATGTAAAATCGCTGGACTCCCCTTATGTGGACTCCAAGCCACACAAGAGTGAGCGCAAGTTACCAGGCAAGCCAACTTTCTTTCCCCTTCATAAACCCTAGAGAAGCACACTGACAGATAGTGACACACTGTGACAGCAGCCTACCTCTGGTTGGATTAGCAAAGCACACAGAGTTATTTCCATGAGCAAAAAGCATCTGCTTGTTTCACTTGGATGCATAGTGTGCTCAAGTAGTCTGTACTGCTCCACAGGGGTAAACACAGGAGATGATAACTCGGAAAGCTACTAACTCAAAGGTCATGTTTAGTGATTTGGCTATGCGAGGGCATACTTGTATTCAAACAGTAAGAGGATATTTTATATGGCAAGGAGCCAAAAGCAATCAATGTTTTATAAGAACATAACCAAAATAAATCTAATGTTTGAAGTGGTATAATTCAGTGGTGGAAAATAGTACATTTACTCAAGTACTGTATTTAAAGGCCCCGTGACCCTGACAGGTAAGCGGTATAGAAAATGGATGGATGGATGGATGTATTTAAAAGCATAATATTCAGAATATTTCTTGTGCTGTTTGCAAACACAGTTTGCTGCTCCTCAGCTTAACTGTTGATAGATAGAGAGGTAGAGGGAGAGAGGGATAGCAGCAGTGATCGAGTAAGCTACACGGTAAATCACAAGAGAAAGAGCAGACAAACAGTGAGAAATTAAACGTTGTTTTTTTGATTGCTGGACAGTAGTTGTGTTCTAAAACACAAATAAACACACCCACACCTCTCCACAAGCCTTTGGATTTTGTGTGAATACAGCTGAAGTGCAGGCTTCATCCTGCCTCTCTGCTCCTGCCTGTCTCTGTGCAGCTCACACAGAAAGGGAGACAGAGACAGTGAACTTGGTCGTTATGTTAATAAATTAGCTAAATAATAGATTTAGTTGATAACACTTGAGATTTTGAATGCTGGACTTCTGCTAAGAGTACTGTGACTGCCCTTCCACTTACATTAATATACTGGCACTTTCACTCCACTGAAGAATCTGAATACTTCTTGCACCACTGTTATCAAATACTAATAAGAATTTTCATTCAGTGTAAAGTAGGGCTGAAACTTAATGACTTATTATTAAGAATGTGTGCATTTGGTCGTCTGGTCCTTGCTTCCCTCGCCAGTCTGCATCATAAATACTAACCAGTTATTGAACTGATTATTATTATTATTATACTGTTAAATTACAAGCATAAGCCATTTCTTGAACTAAGTGTATGTAGGACACCACAATAGTCCATCAGGTGTCACCTTTGTGCTTTGAGTCATTTACAATTTTAGCTAGGATGGACAGAGGAATCTTGCACCGTTGAACTGGTGAACCGTTTGGCTGTATGGAGATTTATGAACAATGGTTATGAATTCTTACATGTGACACACCGAAGAACATTAACGGTGAGCAGTAAATATGGCTCAGATGTCCAATTTGACTCAAATAATCCATAACTGAAGAATTCATGCTTTATGTAGTCTTCACTACATACTCGTATATTACTGTATATAAGTTAAAACTGATATTGATATAAACTGAATATTCAAGGACCAAAAAAGGAGTATGGTGAAACTGTGTTGGAAAATTAAACTTGTATTTTTTTAGGGTCAGGATTGGATCTTATCTTCAGTTCAGATGAACAGGCAAATATACTCTGTTTTCTCCTTTAAGCAAAGTATTACATTATTCTTAGGTGTTATATAATCAACCATGACCATACAGTAAATGGATCAGCACTTAATCCCACAATAAATATCTTATCAGGTGTGAGACATCTACTGAGAGGTGCAGTCAGTCTGTTCTGCTGCCAAAAGAACAGCAGGGACTGCACGTTGTGGTCGAAGGTGAGCGTGCCTACATCTGCTTTGCAGAACGTTCACTAACTATGCCAGAAACACATCCTGCAGCCTCGACTGTCTTGGGTATTTCCCGCAGAGAGCGGCTGTGTGACTACATTCATCACTCCTGGGACATATCTGAGCTTGAGTGACAGAAAACATTCGCTGATCCAGGTCAGTGGACTGTGGGTCAAAGAGGGCTCCCTGTCTGTTTATGTACATCAGCGCACAGGTGTTGTCAGCGCGCCCGACAACATGTTGACTCATCAGCAGGCCCATTTCCAACTGACCTCTCCCCACATGGATGGACATGTGACTTACAGTTGACAAGTGGAAAAGCAACTGTTATGCCTTAAAAAATGTAGCTTTAAGAGACAAATTATATCGACTGTAAGTGAAAGCCAGATTTTCCTATGGCAGTGTTAAAAAACGCTCACATTATCATATCATTGCATCATAAGCACTGTATCTGTAACTCATACTGTTTACGTAACAAGATATAACTCTTCCAGTGAAATGAAACTGAACATTAGTTATATGATTAATTCATGACAGATTTTCAGAGACCTGCGGTGTGTTTATGTTGTAGAGTAATATGTAATTTGCAGTTTTCAGACTGAGGTAAATGGATTATTAAATAAGTGTTGCACATTTTTTGAAAGCAGGAGAGATTATAGTCAAAAGTGATTATTTATTTATTTTTTTTATTAAACTGGGTTTTCCTCTAATCCAAGCAGTAACCTCTACACAGCATACACAGGGATGCCCCTCATCAATTTACATTCAGTACTGATAATCATTTTGAAAATCACCTGGGGGAGATGGGAGCCTGGTGTTATAGTACAGCCATTCACACTGCAATTATGTGTGTGTCTGTATAAATGAGGTCAGTGCACATAAGAACCCAATGTAATCACTTCATGCATCACGGCTGCCATCAAGGACACTTAAACCCGTTGCTGCAATGTAATTGCTCTGAAAAATAAGCAGTGGTTGAGGTTTATCGCTAATCGGTGTAGTGTATGGCTCACTGTTGGTTATCATTACACTAATGTATTTATCGGGCTTGATATGTCACTTGCTGATCTCCCTCTAGCCAAGCTCCTCTTGATAAGGTTGGAGGTAATTACTGGGGGCCTGCTTGATTGAGCAGCCAAGGGCATTTTTCTTCTGCTGACCTGAACGAACCAAACAACAGGGGTTTTCTTTGACTCTTATATTTTCAGGACTCCCTGAATCTCCCTTCATCTCTCATCATGCTCTCTTTCACTTTCAGCTGCTCTATCTATACCTCTCTTGCTCAGTCTTCTTGTATGCATGTATACAGTACGTGTGTTTGCATGCATGCATGCACGTGTGCATGCGTACTGCATATGCAAGAAAGAAGAAGTCTGTCTCTTGTGTAGCGTTTGATTCTGCGTCTAATAAAAGAATACGGTTCCTCCTTTTTTTTTTCTTTTCTAAACTGGGCCATGAGCTCTACAGTGCTGCTAGTAATTATCAACCTTGTGGGAAAATATAGAGGGGGAGAGAAGGAGAGGAGCAAGGGGGGATTGAAGTCATGAAAGCTAGTTAACAACATGGAGGCAAGACTGAGGAGTGCTATATGTTTGTCCAGAAATAAAAGAGGGAAGGATAGCAAGAGAAGGAGAAAAGGGCAGTGATGGAGTGATAGAGTGATACTGAAATACAGAGTGTGACAAGTGTGAGAGGTTTGGAGAAGAGACAGGTGAAGACAGGTTGAAAAAGGATGTTGCAGAGGAGAGAGAAGAAGGATAGTAAGACAGGGGTGAGGTTAAAGAAGGAATAGAAATGAATGAGGTGTATCACATCCCCTGCAACTCCAACAATGGCTTCTTAATTTAAAATTCAAGGCTCCATGAATCATTTCACGTGACAGTGGCAGCGGTTCACATAAGTGCGACAGAGTTATAGCTGCTTATTAATGGTGCTGACAGGAGCATGTCAAACATGAGTAGAAGCAAATAGCACTCTTGCTGCTTCCCTGACACACATTCAATATTCACATATGTGCCTCATTAGCGTTATGACAGGAACATATCAGTGACAGTTAGCGACACGCTCAGTGCAGGACATTCAGTGTGATGTGGTGCGGTGACATACTGCAGCCTCACAGCTTCATCAGTAACATTACAATAACAACACAATTCTTCAGGTAGGTTTACTCATCTGTGCTTTCACATGAGCTACATAGGAATACGCTCAGAGCAAGACCACTGAGCCTAACAGATCCCAACAAACTTCACCTATCCTTTCTCCCACGGACCCTCCAGCAAGGACACAAATAGGCACTTTAATATATGCAGAACAAACACAAACGTTCCTCTGCACTCCCATAGGGGTCCAGGCCTCTGTCAGATCGCGTGATGATCACACAAGTAAGCAAACAACTAAGCTAAACGGCACAATGATGGACAAAAAAGGATCCTGAATTTGAACTTGCACTGATTTTCTTTCTGAAACACTTTGATATGGTCCTTCCACGGTATGCTTTTCCCACACAGAAAGAAGAAAAACATGAATATTTGAGAGCAGCCTGAGATGAGAAGAGAGAATCCATTGTAGATTTTTAGCAAAAAAGTGTGACAGATCAGGTTTAGCTGACACAGTCTTATGACAAATACTAGATCTTTCAAACATCATTTCAAGATTGTACATGATTGTAGTAAATAGCGCAAATACTGGAACTTTTCTACTGCCATTGTCATTGGGCTTTACTTTTGTTTCCTTTGTTGCCCCTCTGCTTCTGTTCCAGACCCTAAATGTTGGGACTGCTCAGTAGGTGGTATAAAATCCCAGTCTCAGGTCCGTGATATGTTGATTTCAAAATATATGTGCTGCATGATCATAATGTGTTTTTTGCTACCTTTACATATGTCCGTATAAACTTTAGATAGCGTTCAACTTGTCTGGCAGCACATTAATAGTTTAATTACACTTCCCACTAACATTTAGGTAGCGTTGATATTTTCGAAACGTCAGTGTATAAAAATTCCAACAGTGTTGCCATATGGTGTTGACTCTTTAATGAATTTCCAAAAGGTTCTGCTTTGTGGAAAACAAGGCTGAACCTCTCTTGTGGTCCATCCCCCGTTCATGACCCTCTTCCTCTCGCCATTCTCTCTACCTCTATATCTCCTTTTCTTCTCATCATTACCGCTATATGTGTCCTCCATCTTCACTGTCTTTCTCTTGTTAGAGGCAAATTCAATCTGTCCTTGTCAGCTTTAATCAAAGTACCCACAGATTCAATTTAGCAGGTATGTGTGGAAGGTTAAGGTGGCATCTTCAGGACAGCTGCAAACAAAAGGATCTTCTTCCTATACACATCCCTCCATTGCCTCACTTTGAATAAGACGTAAGGCCACTGTCAACAACCCAGTGTGAGACTGTAACTGTATTAATACTCATAGAAAAAGACACTGATTCCCTCTGATCTCCTCATGTCCACTGACCCTTTACCCTTAACGTTTGATAAGGCTTTAAAATGAAAACAAATAGATCAATAAATCCCTTAATCTTTAATTTTACTATATAAATGAAAATTAGAGCTCAAAACTTTCATGTTTCATTGTGGTTTAATCTGACATACATCTTGGACAAAGTCCAAAGGAAGAACTAGATCACCTACTTCTACGCATCTGCATCCCCATCCCCATCCTTATCATCTGATACCATTTGGTACTCGATATTTAAGATCCCCCTGATGAAACAAGGGCTGTTCAAAGCTGAAAATCCCCAGAAATGGGATGACCTCAATCGCAATCAGCCATTAATCTTCTGAGTGTCTTGTCTTGATGAAGACAAACAGAAAGCTGTTATTTGGAAATCTCTCAAATTTTGATTAGGGTTGTATTTCGTGTGAACATTTTCAATAAGAAATTGTTACAATAACCTAGTTTCTGGTAATAATGAAACTAAAGAGTAGTTTAGTACCTTACTGTCAAAAAAAGGTGTTTTTTACAAAACCCTGTTTAACCCTGTTTGTAGTTTTTAATTGTCAAATGGCTTGAAGAACTATACCTAAAATTGACAAAAGTTAGCTTTTAATCAGGAACTATTTGAATACTCTAGTATTCAGTCTGAACTTTCAGTACTTAACTCATCTTGGTTGAAAAGTTGAGTGATTTTCCTAACATTTACTGTCCGCTCGACACAGTTAAAATATGTTATACTTGAATGAATATATTTAGCACCCCTGAAATTTTGATACTGCACACATTAAAAAATGTTCAGTGGCAATGTATTTCATATTTTTACTTGGGCACTCGATGAAGTTATAGTTTGAGGTCTTGGATATATAATAAAAAAGTCAACAGTGACTTAAGTCCTTCACTTCCCCTGACCATATCCCTATCACACGTGTGGTCCAAAAAAAAAAGGCCATTGGCATGACGTCCAACTCTAATGCCTGTAACATTCATCAAAAAGAAGAAAAATGCTCAGTTTTCAATTAAAACAACCCACTTTTTAGATAGATTATTAAATAAGAGAAGAACTTAATGTTGTAAGGAAGTTGTGACAGTGAACACCCAGATCCATGGTTTCCCATCTCATGTTCTTCACCACATGCTGCCTCTATGACAGGCTGATCCACAGCTCTTCCCAGTCCCACCCCGCCTTCCCTTTTAATCTCACTGCCATCTCTCCTCTCTTATCTTCCTGTATTTTTGATTACCTCTTTCTCTGTGTCCACCCCCAATCATTGCCTTCCACCTCCACCTTTTGAAACAGCTTTTCAGTCATCAGTAATATCTTTACTTTTCTCTTTAAATTCTCTGTTTACCCCCCAGACTCACCCTCACCCTCTCTCTCTCTCTCTCTCTCTCTCTCTCTCTCTCTCTCTCTCTCTCTCTCTCTCTCTCTGTCTCTGACCCCTGTCACAGTCAGTGAAGTTCTGATGAGAAGCTACCTAACACTGCATTGTCTGATCAGGTGTTGTTGAGTAAGCGAGTTTGTGGCCCTGATCTCTCGGGGTCAGCTTAATGCTATCCTCTGCTGGATCTCTCCTTGTAACCTGGTCTGCTGCTTGCCAGCCAGGCCCTACATTTGTGCTCCGACTGTCAACTGGCTCCTTGGATGCTTACTCCTACAACATACTACAGAGCACGTCCATGCCAAACAGCCCACTCAATGCTACAAGATGTCTAGGTCTGCATTATATTTGCATGCATAAGTTTCCTATGACTAGCTTAACAGTGTTGCTATTTTTAATGCATATTTGTATTTTTATAGTATTAGTGCTGTAAAGATGGGAAACATTCCTACCCAAGTCCAGATATTTGCTGAAAGGCTTCTTTCTTTGTTTCACACATCAAGCTAATTTTGGATTTAAATATATACAGTATGTGTGTGTATTTGTGTTTGCACACGTGTCTGTGCTAAGATCATGTGCTCATTTGATCTAACTGAGACAAAGACACACGGGGCAAGCAGCTCGATATTTCTCCTTTTTCAAGTCAGGTTCCACCTTGAACAAACTAAGAGGGTGATTATTGATCAATCGCTATACATTAATGAGCCAAATTGATCTGAAAAGAATGCAGCAGTGCAGATTACTGACAGCGGGAGAGTTTATTCATTGATCAGGGCAGCACTTGAAGGGGTCTCTTGTATAGTGGGGAACAGTCCAGGAAACAGAGAGTGAGTTGATAAAGAGGGGAGAGGTGGGTAAGTCAGGCAGATTCTGTGGTTTGTCAGGGATCTCAGTTGGTCTGAGCTTTGTGCCAACCATGTGTATTATCAGCAGGGTTTATGTCCCTCCTGTCATTTCAGTAGCTCGTTGCTTTATCGCAGTAGTAAATATAGCTTATGTGTGCTGGTGTGATGCTAATATGACAGCTGACAAAAAAACTCTTCTCTTAAAAGAAACACTGGAAGAGAATCTGCAGAATCCTGTAACGGCTCTGCTGTGTGGAGAAAATGTAGAAATGTGATTTCTGGTAGCATGGTATTAATTAGTGCAAATAAGAATGTGAATTTGTTACAAATGGTATGTGCTTGTGTTGCGTAAGTGTTGAACTTTTTAAAATGTCTTTACAGTAAATATCAAGTCAGTAGCTTCAAATAAACAGACATTTCTTACATTCCTCTCAGTTTGAAACTATATAGCTCTGTTTTATTTATTCCTGTAGTAGGCATTATTCTTCCTGTAGGTGGCAACATTAACAGGTGTACACATACAGGTACAGCAGGTTAGCATAAGTAAAACAGGTCAGACGTTACCCAACTAGCTCCCTCTTGTGGAGAAACTGATAAGCATAAACAACAACTATTGACAACTATTGCCAGGAAATTTATGATGCCCAGGGGATGAGGCCTAATAACTTTAGTGATCCTATGATTATCACTTTAAAGTTCCAGTTTGTCCTATATATTAGTTCATGCCCAAATGCCTGCTGAGCTATGACATTACCATCAACTTTGGCTGATACTTGGTTTATATTCAAAAATGTTAGCAGGCTCACATGCTACGTTGAGATGATGAACATGTTAAACATCAACATATTAACGTTGTCATGCTAGCATTAACATTTTGCTGTTTAATTTAATTAGCTGCCAGCAAGACTGCAGATTTAGATATTTGACTTTAATTTGTACAATAATACTATAAATAATAAAATGCATAAAAATAAAATCACTTCAGTCAATTCACAGTCACTCCCTACACATAAAGAACATAAGATTCAAATTCACAAATGGTGGACCACAAAGTTCAATGCTCAGTATTACTACAACCCCAGAATCGAATGTGTATCACACAGCGCCTTATAGCTCAAACAGCAAATGGAGTATCTCAGAACAACATTGATTCTATTCCCCAAGCACCATAATGATAATAATTGTGACTGTATATGAGAATGGAGCCTTTTCATTCATGCGTACAGTCAGTCCCTCTACCACTGCAACGCCAAACGAACATCTGGTATTATTACCACATTCAAACAGGGATTGCTCAGACTACATAGAAGAGATATGAAATAACGCTTCCATTTTTGGAATAATTAAAGCCAGGAGATATTACAGTATGTTCTCAATGTCATATTTGCACTGTATTTGCAACACAGACATTTTTGTAGAGGTTTCAGTACTACTAAAATGGATGTGACTGACCTGACAAAATAATCAACAGGATGCTGATTTATTTTGGTGACACGATGATTTAAATGCACTGAGCCAATACTAACAAGTCTTCATACCATACATTTGTTACCTAACAATGCCACAATCTGATCAATTTACTTATGTCATTTCATCCAGACAAATTTCAAGTGACTTGAAGTTGGAGCAACAACGTTCACAATAAATACGGTACAAAATCTTTTCTTCAGCACGTCAGTCTTTTGACAATGTGGTGGACTAAAGTGTTTTTGAATTACAGTGCTGTTTGAAGCATGGTAGACATATGTGAACAGAGTGGTGTAAAATGAAATGAAAGTCCTCCTCAAGCACAAAGCTCTGGTCATCACTCGTCATTCTCAGGTTCAGTCATTAGCTCTGGATGGGCACTCTAAATTCATTGTTTCTTTCCCAGTCAGCTATGAAAGTATGTGGCCTCTTTATGAAGGATGTTTGTTCAGCAACATTTCTGTAATATGCATGATTTAACTTAAGTATACCACCCGTACTAATTGTGCATGAATAAGGCAAACTTTTACTCAGTCATGAATTAAATAATTTAGGAGTCTACCAGTCACACCAAAGGAGAAAAGAATAATGCACAAATTAAGAAATTACATTATTCTGTCTCTTCTGATTTACTGCAATAGTGCATTTAGGAAAAAAGCAATTATGGAAATTAATACAGAGATGTTTACATATTAAGAAATTAAACAAAAGTGCTTACTTTCCATTGAATTTTCTAGTTAAGACACTTTATAATTTATGAATAGCAATATGTAACAAGAATGTAACAGCACCTGCAAGCACAGCACCAGGTACATCATGTACAGTTTTAAATGTACTAATCTGAGTTGTAGCATGTTTTCTTTTCCACTGACATATTGCACTTTGGTAAGAGAGAAGGTAGAGCTGGCAACACATCCCATAATTCTCTATTCAGAGCGTCATTGTTGAAGTTCTGCTTTCAAAGAGAAAGTACATCAGAGAACCTGACAGTGTTACCCAGCACAGGATTTTTATATTTATATATATATATATACAGACTTGGTCTTGTTGCAGGTGTGGGTGTCAAGACAGCATCACTGTGAGATTTAGCAATGAAATGTTTACATACATGAGGCAGAGAGACCAGTCCACCAGAATTTTCCTTTTTGTGATTCATCATAAAAATTCCAGAATGTTGTTATCAAAATTTGTACATGTTGCCACAAAAATGACCCAACAAGTATTGGATTAATTCAAAACAACATCCACTGAATTATATATGTAAATGTTGTTGTTTTTTTTTTTTTTAATTTCCCCCTTCCAGCCACAGTTTGTGCTTGTGTGAGTGCATTGGTGTGGATGTGTGTAACTGACTTGATGCAGCATAAAGTCAGTTAACACATAAATAATAATAATAAATATCTTAATGTCTACAAAAACTAGTCAGCATAATGATAGATTTGTGTATGTACATCTGCCAAGATTTCAGGTTTGTTAACCTACAATTTGTCCTTATTTCATTTGCATTTATTTGTGTTGCAAGGAATTTCACAATCTGCAGATATGCATAAAGAGAGCTAATTTCACAGTTAATTGTTCCTGCAGGTTTCTGCATAATTTTATGAATGGGAGTGCAAAAGCTCCGTTAGGAAATGGAAAGTTCTTTCAGCTGAGTTTTTCATTTATTCAGCAACTTATTTTATTTTTACTTTGCAGAGCACAGCAATTGGTATTGATCATCAGCCAGGTAAAGTTCTAAGAGGTGAAAACAATAGCTTGTTATGAACTATGACAGCAATATTTGTCACAACAACTTGTGCATAAAAGCTAGCTGTTATGATGGGTAATTCCTTGTTCTTCATTGGAAGATGTTTTGATACAACATTGATGTGTAGTTTCAAATGCATAGGAGATAATAATGACATAATAATATGAAAATATTATATATATATATATATACTGAAATAAATTGCATTACAGTTTGACATTCTCTTGACATTTTATAACAAAGGTTAATTTTATATTTTATTAATTGTGAACATTTAAAACTCATTTGCTCCATTTTCTGTCATTTCATAAGTAAAACACACTTAATTAGCTTTCATTTCCTATCAAATATTCAACTTATGAGCAAGAAAAGGAACAATGAAAGATGAAAATGATAGCAGTGACTCACCCGGTCTTTTCTCGTTTCGACCTTTTCGACCCCCGCATAGTCGTACTTTGGAGATCAGGACCAGGATCTGTTTCTGGCACAAGGACTTGTTGCTCTTAGGACAGGGCTTGCGCTTGTTGGCTACTGGTCGGTTGGCTTGATCGTCCTTGACCGCCCGTTTCTGTCTAATGAGAGAGCTGGCAAGAGCTGCCATTTTCCCCCCCTCTCACCTTTGGGAGGGGGGTATCTTCCTTCCCAGTACCCCCTTTGCTGCTTTGGTTTTTGCTTCTCTCAAAAAAAACTAGAGTAGGACGAATGATTTAGAGAAGCCCCCTCAGGGGAGATCGGGGCGTCTAAGTGGGTTAACAGTGAAGAGTTTAGTTTGAGGGTTCCCTCGGTGAGTGAAGAACAGGAAGACATTCAAGTTCACCCGCAGTCCAATGTAAAGCTTCCACTCTGACCAGAAATAAAAATCTGACAATAACAGAGCACGCAAAAAAGTGCCACAGTCACATTTTTAGTTTCAAAAATAACAGATCAAGGTTAGGCTGACTACCCTTCTTCCCCACTCATCTTTCGCATCAAAATGTGCCTCAGTTGCCAAGTTCAAAAGAGAATATTGCAAAAGAACTAACCTAGACAATACAAGAGAGAAGGAGCTCAATTTATTTTACATATAAAAACACTTTTACTGAAGAAAAGTGAAATCATTTTGAATGCTAGGAAGCTCTTAAAAGCACAGGAAAAATCAAATTGTTTGTCACCATTTGTGCAGCCCACGGAGGTCCAACTTTGACTCCCATTTAAATGTGGCAGCATGGAATAATGAGCTGAGAGTCCAGGCGGTAATCCAGCAGACTTAAATCCAGAGGTAGAACAGCAGGCGGGACACTGAGGGTCTTTGTGGGGATGAAGCCGGGAACAGAGCAGAGACATGGACACAGACAGAAAGAGATTCCTCTTCTGCCTCCGATGGCACGCTCCTTTCCCACAGTCCTCACCAACCCCCCCTCCCCCCCTCCTCCCTCCTCTTCCTCATCCCCCTCCTCCTCCACCCATTCAAAGTCAGCGAGTGGTTGTGAGAGTACGTGTGCGTGAATTCCGGCAGCCACCATCAGTAGAGGTGACATTCATGAGAGAGAGAGAGAGAGAGAGAGAGAGAGAGAGAGGGAGATGGAGAGAGAGAGAGAGAGGGAGATGGAGAGGGAGAGAAAAACAGAGCAAGGGGGGGGGGGGGGGGGGTGAGGCTGTAATGTGTGAGAATGAGGTTCACTGTGAAAGGGAGGGAAAATGTGAGAGAGAGAGAGACAGACAACAGCCACTTGACAAAATCACTGGCTACAATTCTGTTATTTTACAGTAATGTTGCCCCTAAAAAAAAAACTACATCATTTTGACTGCTGAAATGGAGAGGCAGGGGGAGGTGGGGGGGGAGAGAGAGAGAGAGAGAGAGAGTGCTTAAGGTGCAGATTGTGACAGTTCTCTGTCTCCTTGGGAGGAATAGCATCACCATGTGTTACCTTCCTGTCACATGCATCCACGAGCATGCAACACAGCAACGTATTTTGAAGTGGTGTCTACCCTGCTGTACAATTGTGTGTCTTCTTCATCTCCCTTCCTGACAGCCGTTCATACAGTAGTAACCTCCACAGCCCCTCTGTGATTTGTTTCCTTCAGCTCCACACGGAGTCAAAATAAATAAATAAAATAAATAAAGTCATTTTGGCATTTAGTGTCTGACATATCTGACTGCTGGCTTACGCTAACCCCAACAGAGAAACATGAGCTTGGACAGATTGAGTTAGACAGCTAAGCTAACCCTGCCAACACACAAACACACACACACGCACACACACACAAAAACTCCTATAGCCCTTGCTCTCCCTCAGCCCCCCTCCCCACCTGCAAAATACCCACGAAAACAACAAGCAGCCAACAGTCGCACATTTTGTGGGTTGTGTTCATGCTGCACCCTCATTTGTTTTACTTCCATTTAGATACAACTTCTAGGGCTGACATAAGTGATTTCTCCAGTAATTTAGGACAAAACAGACTTCCACAAGTATCAGTAGAGAGCACAAATCATGCGAAGGTACTTTTGCACCAAATAGTGGGTTCTAGTAAATGATAATGCCCTGCAGTCAAGCATTTCTCATTTGTAGGGTCGCCACAAAACAAGGTACACGCTTAGTGTTTTCATCCAGCAAAACAAAAACAACTGGATTTAAGACAACCATTATGTTTAGAGTAATGGAATATCAAGCAAGTCTATTCAAACATTTACATTCATTTCCACAAGGAAATTCCCAATGGATGTCTGGCGACAGGCACTGGTCCACCAGTCTTAACTGCATTCTTATATGTAGCAATATGGATGTTAGTGGTAGGGTCGTGTATAAATTTCTGTAGGAATACATTTCTTAATCAGGGCCATGATGTGAAAAGCTTATTCACTGTCAAAAACCCTGTCATTGTGTGCCGCTAACTTGGAGCACAAACAAATATTAAAAACACTATGAACATTTCTCGTCTCCCTCCTCAGACTCAAACCCAATAAATCAACTTATCTGAGAGCCAATCAATCCAATTTTATTTGGCATGGCACCTCTTTTACAAGCCAATTGCCAGGGAAACCAGCAGTGGAAGCAACTTGAAAATGCAAGGTCGATTCAAATCGTTTCTAACAATGCCGAGCAAGGTCACTGTCTGTCAGGGCTTGATTGACAGGTGACAGCGGCTGTTTGGTCTCCACGGAGGGACGAGGGCATGGCGGGGGCGGGTGACAGGGAACCACAGATGAGATAATGCAGTTTGTATTGACAAGGAAACAGAAAAGATATTTTCCTCCTTTTCTAATGATTTGTTTCCCCTGCAGAGTCTCCAACAATCCTCGGCCACGCACTTGCCTTCTTATTCTAGGCTGCGCCTCAATCTCCTAATGGATGTCACATTATGCCCATTGCCAAAGGTTGTTCTGCTTTTTGCTTTCTCCAATCCCAAGTACATGCCAAGATACACCAAAAGAAAACTAAGTGGGGATTCTTAGGACATTAGACATTAGACAGTCTCAAGGTTAAGAAGAGTTTCCATCATTTTAATGAAATTTCATGCCAAAAACTAAGTGGACTAATTAAGAGTAAAGCCACTTCTCATGTCTTCCCAAGAGCTGCCACCTATATGGACACACCCCAGCTAACAACTAAACACCCATTATGTCAGGACTCTATGTTACTGCCATTACTTATTTCCAAATGATTAGCATATAAATGTTAGTATTTTGTCTTGTTCAAGTTGTGCACACCTAGCACACTTTTCAAGGAGGTTCTTAAACTCACATCTAATCACATTCAGAATTTTCTTTGTGGCCCACCTTAGCCTTCATGTGATTATTGAGTACTCTTTGCTAAAGTGGAAGGGGGGGAAAATGACTAAATTAAAATGAAAACAAGAAAATTAAAAATAGCAAATAAGCATTCTTTTACTGGTCCATATATGAATTCTCATCATCTGAATAATGCACAAAAGGGGATTAAATGCAGATGTTTTGCTTAAAACAATCCGTGCCACAGTCCCTGCATGCGTATAAATTTACATGGAAGCCGAGGGTATTAACAGCATATCCTCTTCGAAAGTGCTTTATGGTGAAATGTTTTCCCTGTATAATGGTTCCCAGGCTTTGGTGCATTTCATGTTACCTAACAAAGGCTCTAATCTTTACTAGATGGGATAAACAGAGGACTATGTAAGAGTTAGAAAATGGGGAAGTGCTTGAAGGACAGTGTTTCTCTATCCATCCCAATGATGGAAAATAAACAAGTACAGTTTTATTCAGAACCAGAATCAGAATACTTTATTGATCCCTAGGGGAAATTGGGTAAGGTTCTCTACTCATCTCTACTCTACTAGAGTATTTCCATTTTATGCCACTTTATACTTCTACTATACTACATTTCACTGGGAAATATTGTGCTTTTTTCTCCACTATATTTACTAAAATGTAGAGTTGCTGGTAATTTCTGCTTAATATTTTACATTTAATATTTTACTTTGAATGTTAAATGTTTCTTCATCTAATTATGCTTCTTATTATAAGCGAGTCCTATATGGATTTTGTTCATGCTGTTTTTGTCTGCTCAAAAGACACCCACATGCTCCTGGTGAAAGTAGTTGAGCAGTGGTAAACACTGAATAAATAATACCAAAGAAAAGAAAAGAAAAACTTGTGAACTGTGAATAAATTATGTTATGTAGATAAACTGGACTGGAAACCAAATTTTTAAGGCCAATAGACCACCATGGTCTCTCAAGGTGGGGAGCTTAAATGCAGGCATACTGCTGCGTTTCTAGTCAGATTGCTATTTCACCACTTCCCATTCATCAGCTCAGAGGCCATATTTCAAGATAAAACAACATATTGATAACCCATCAGCTAAATCAGAGAGCAGTTAACATTGGCATTTAACCACGCAGCTAACATTACCATTTGATTTATGACACGATATGGTGGAAAAGTTGTAAACACACTGGATATAATCAAGCTTGCAATGTAATGTAACGTTATTTAATGAAGCAGGCATGTCTTCCCAGCCTCATTATGCTGCGCAAAACACTCACTGCTAAAGTACTTGGGACACACTTGATCTGTATGAATGTTACACAGAAATATGTGTTCCACTGAACATTATGTCACATGATGTTACTATTACTGACTTAACCTGAACATTTCTGAAGTCAGGTCAAGACAGCAGTACAGTAAATGTAACATAAGGTAAAATGCTGATCACGTTTTCAGCAGAACAATGATTTTTACTGTGGATGCTTTTAGTACATTTCGCTGATAATTCTGCAAGCCTCTCCACTTTGAGAATTTACTGCCTTTTTTGTCCGTTTTATGCAATAATGAATTGAATATTGTTAGGTTTTGGTCTTCAATTGCAGGATGTCACCTTGTGCTGTTTCTTATTCTGTAAACAATTATATAAATAAATCACAGTGACGTCATCAATAATAATAATTATTTCAGCCCTACACACAAAAACAAATGTCTGAAAATTAAAACATTTATGTAAACAGACTGATGCGCACACAAACACTCACAAAGCCGCAAAGAGTTAAGCACATCAAAACAATTGGCCTAGTTCTGTCTCTTTCTCTCCCCTCTCTTTATCACTCTCTCTCTCCTTCAGTCCCCTCTCAGCTCATCACGCTGTCCACAGATGACAGGAGGTATTCTTTGTTAATCCCCTCCATTATGCGACCATGTGGAATCTGAGGCCTGTCTCTTGCATACAGAAATAATATTTCCAATGTCCATGACCCATGGGTGAGTTGCTCATTAACTGTGAGCAGCACGTATCATTCTCAGATTCATTCTTTATTTAGCCGTGTTCAGATCAGTCTCTGTTAATTAGGTTTTAATCGTGAGAATTACTCAGTGTGTGAGGGAGATGTGGATTCTTTTTCATCCTGTGTACAACTGCTCTTGATTTTGACTTGCTACCACAGTGCTTGCCTGAAATGCTTTGCTTTTAAGTCACGATAGTTCTCTGTGGGTTCACGCAAGTAACCCGTTTCACACTGTCATTTGTTATTCTAAAAATGTAGATTATAATCACTTCAGGAAATCAGTAGACCCAACACGCACAAAATGTGAAACTAATAGTCAGAGCAGCCTCCATTCGTCTATTGTCAAATTACTTACATTTCACTCTCAGATTGCAAGCATTCAACCTGAAAATTATATTAAACTTTTAACTTTTCGGAAGTTATTCTGTATGAATAAACAGGAAAATGAACTCAATTCTTCCACATTCTGTTTGTAAGTAGAGTGTTACCTGTTCTCATTGCCTTCATCTTGACTGTTGCCTGAGGTTAAAATCTCAGCAGGTAAATCTGTAGGATTAAACTTGCCTTTCTCAGAGTAAGTTAAGTTTGCTTGTTGAATGCAGATTTTGGAAGTTCCTCAGTGTTAGTGCTGTTAAAGCCTGCCATGTTCAACCATCAGTACTCCTCCAACCTCCTCCACTCTCTCTTGTGTGATTGCCTTCACCACTGGCAGCTACTGGTGCGATGACTGATAGACCTGCTCATGTGGACTAAGATAAGGGATACTCTGTGATACACTGTATTCGCCCTGTGTCTTCTCAAGCATCGTAAAAATTATTAAACTTTTTCTTACCTTCACATGAAAAAGTTATACTTTCCAACTAGGGTTACCAGTATTGACGATTACCGTGATATTTTAAAAATAAAATATTGATATTGTGTTAATAATACAATAAAGATAATATCACATAAATAATATAGAACAGATTCACTCCGATTACAGACTCTCTCCGCCTCTCTAGACTGGTATTATAAGTATAATTCATTTGCCAAAAAAGAGACAAGTTACAATAATGATTAACATGTAGTGAAAATCTGATATTGTAACAGTCCTGATTTTAGCCTGGTATCACGCCAAATTGTGTGATTAAGCAGCTGGTGTGCTGTGTCATTGTTACGTTTTGGTCAAGGTAGCAATAAAAGATATGCAGCGTTTTAAGTTTCTGCTGATAAATTGGCTAAGTTAGACAAAAATACTACTTGGTTATGTAGGAAAATATTGTCGCATGTGATGTAAGTTAAATACATTACGTTACTATGTGACTTTATGCGTGTGTCATAAGCTAAATTAAGTCAGCATTGACTTTTAGTTTCCCATGGGACACCACTCCTCGCCTCCTGGGCAAAGGTCCTGTTTTTGACCCATTCGTCTAATATAGAGGTGCACCAGTAGCACGCAGCAGCCACTCCGGACAAGAAAATGGTGCTTTTTTTTTCTTGTGACCAACTTTATCAGGGCGCCAAAAGAGCTGGTGTCCATGTCTGCAATCACCAGACTATAATACACTGCAGAAATCAACCAAAAACCATCCTGCATGATGATCTGCTGGAGAAGCTCCGTGATCTCGGCCTACTACAAAGACCAGGCCCCCAGACCACAGTGTTGTCTGATACCTGTGGCTGGCAAAGGGGACATCGGAAGCAGTGTGCAAGGAAGCGGAAGCACAGCAAGAGGGCTTAAAGCTTGGCTAAAAGCAAACCCTAGCCAACTGGCTCACCCATCCCTCTTGCTCTCCAACATCTGTTCCCTGGACAATAAACTGGACCTCACAGACTGTACAGCGTGAGTTAAGGGACTGTTGTATCTTTGCTTTCATGGAGACATGACTCAACGACAGAGCTCTGGACACCTGCATTCAGCTAGACAGGCTCACAGACTCTTATTCTGTGCTGACAGAAATGCAGTTCTGTGAGGTAAGGCTCGTGGTGGTGGCTTGTGTTTACATCTACACAGGATGGTTGTTGCTGGAGACAATCACTGTCAGATGCAAACCTTTTTATTGACTGCGGGAATTCATCACTGTCTTCATAATCAGTGTCTACATTCCCCCCAGTGCTAATGCAAAGGAGGCACTCTGTGAACTCTGTGGGGCCATTAGCAAATTGCAGAATGTTCACCTTGGCGGACTGTTTATTGTCACCAGAGATTTCAACCATACAAATCTCAAATCAATACTCCCTAAATTTCATATGGACTTTGCAACCAGAGGGGTGAATGCGCTGAATCATTGTTACACAAACATCCTGACACATATTGTGCAGAGCCACCTTGGACACTCAGACCACATCTCTGTTATGCTAATTTCAGCATACAGACTGCTCCTCAGATGTGTCAAACTGGTTCTGAAGCAGGTGAAAACCTGGCAAGCAGGAGCCATCTCTGCTCTTCAGGACTGTTTTGAGCTCACTGACCAGCACATGTTCAAGGGAGCTGCATCCGATGGCAGCAATGCGCAGCTCAAACCACATTATCAAGTTCGCTGATGAAACGATTGTGCTGGGTCTCATCAGAAATAATGATGAGTCAGCATAGAGAGGAGAAGTGAAGTGAAACAACTAGCAACCTGGTGCAGAGCCAACAACCTGTCTCCGAATGTGGACAAGACAAAAGTGATGGTTGTTGACAGAAGAAGAGATTGAGGTGACCATGCTCTTCTGGCCATCAACCGATCCTCTGTGGAGATTGTCAAAAGCACCAGATTCCTTGATGTCCACCTGGCAGAGAATCTCACCTGGTCCCTCAAAACCACCAGCATCAACAGAAATGCCCAGTAGCATCAGCGTTTCTTGAGAAGGCTGAGAAAGGATCATCTACCACCCCCTGTTCTGACTACATTCTACAGAGAGACTACTGGGAGTGTCCTGAGCAGCTGCATCACTGCATGGTTCAGGAATTGCACCGTCTTGGACATCAACCACCTACAGCGGATAGTGAGGACAGCTAAGAGGATCATCAGAGTCTCTCTTCCCTCCATCACAGGAATGCACCACACAGTGCATCCCCAAAGCCAACAGTATTGCGGATGACACCACTCATCCCTCACACACATTCTTCACCATCTTGCTGTCTGGTAGGAGGTACCGAAGCATTTGCTCCACCGCTGCCAGGCACCAAAATAGTTTATTTCCCCAAGCTATCAGACTCCTAAACTCACAGGAACAGGACTGACACATACACATCGAAACAAACATACATGTACACTACACACAAACACACCCGCACACCCAAAACTTGAACGCCTCTGCACTACACTCACTTTTGCAACCATATACGAGTGTCTTATTGTATTGCAATAAGATAATTATTGTCTTGTCTTGTCTGTCTTGTGCTTAACTGTGTATATACTATGGATATCTGTACATATTATTTATTTTTTACTTTTTTTGATCTTTATTTTATTTTAGTTTTGTGTAGTCTTCTGTGTAGCACCATATAGCATTCTGGAAGAACGCTGTTGCATTGCTCTATGTACTGCTCATACATAGCTGTAATGATAAATAAAACTCTTTGAATCCTTGAATCATCCATATCAACCACCTCTTGATGTGGACTTTTTTCACGTTTTACATTAGGGACGGTAGAACACCTACAGATGAGAGTACTTGTAAGCCGAGGAATGGCAAAATGTGACACTGACACAGTATTTGCTACTGCATCAGAGAGTCTGTTGAGTGCTTTGATGTGAGACTGGGCTGTACTTTCATGTTTGTCTGACTATGACAGACATGTTTTTATTCTGAGCATATTCCAAACACATTCTAGTTAAAAGACCTTAAAATGAGAATCATTTTAAATAAAAAGATTGCACTTAAGTTGCAACTTGCTTGTTAAAGAAGATGTAGCTGTGCCTTGTTTCAGTCCCTTAGCCTGAACCAAACACCAAGCAGTAAATTGTTGAATTATTTATCCTCTGAAAATAATTGTCGCTTAGTATTTGGGTCATTTAATTCAGTCTAATGAGATCCATTTTCAAAGCTCTTAACTATGTCACTTAAAAAAGCTGCCTCTAAACTTCCAAATGTGTTTTGTTTCAAGTCACTGGATTCATGTAGAAGACAAGTTTAATTATACAGTCAGGCAGACACAACAGTAATGTTCAGTCTGATTAATGCAAGCCAGGGATGATCTCTGCAGTTCAGTACTCAATCTCTTTTTCCCTGTTCCACAATCTTCACCCCTCATTTCTATAAAATGAATGAAAACAGAAATAGGCCTATGTCAGATTAGGATGACCTTTCATTTCATGGATTAGGAAAGGAAATGAAATGTTTGGGTTCAAATAATGACTCCTGATTTATGAACTAATCTAGCTAGAGCAGAATGTCATCATCCCTCAAAAACTGTTCTCGGTAAACACAAACAGTGTGCAGTAATCAAAGTGTTTTCATGTGGGCACCAATGTGTGGCAATAATGACGTTTTTTTTTTCCTATAATGTATTCGTGCATATACCAAGAGGATCCAAGGAGATTCAGAGCTAAGCGGGAAGGCAGAAATATAACAGTTGTATGCCAGCAAAATTAGGTTACATAAGTGGGTTTTGAGATTGGCTGTGTATTCAATATAAATATTGATTTTGTGCTTCTGGAGGTCTCTCAAGTGTTCCATCAGTCTTCACTATGACATATACTGAGGATTATAAGGATAACTCATTCAGAATAGCTCATTTAGGATTCAGAACACATTATTTCATATCATCTTCTTCATATCGGTTTCAGAAATGTTTTGATTTTCTAATTGTGTTTCTGCTAGTCATTTTGAGGGTGAGAGTCTAATGTAGAAATGTAGCTTGAATGGTACAGGAGAGAAGTGGTAGGTAAAAGCTGGCATGACCATGAGGTTATCAGATGTGCACCTCCCATCACAGATGTTCTGCTGAATTAGGATCATAACACCTCTAGAAGGCTCAAAACTAATCTCTGGCATCCAAACAAGCCCACCTGCTCTCAACTCTGAGCAGTTCCTGTGCGTTTTTAGTATTATTTACACCTTTGTCAACCAATATAATAATATCACAATTGTGCTCCTTCTCTATGCTGAGAGTATAATTATTTGTATTCATTAACATAGCATTAATATTTTTTAAACAAAGGCTTTCATGGCTTATATTCCAAATCCATGATTCTGTGGCTTAGTGAGTCAGTGAAACAGCAAATGGCTGGACTGAGAAGCACAAACAAACCTCCTCACAAAAAAGATCAGTCAGAAAAAGCACTTTTAAGAGGTATTTTTCTCTCCATAGCTGAGCCCCTCACAATACAAAAATATTAAACTAAATTGGAATGAATAAATGTTTATCTAGCTATGCTAACTGTATGACTTAATGTCATTCTGTTGCAACCAGATGGGCCACCACTTTGGTCTGTATTAAAATATATTGAGGCAGATACCCAATGTGCTCAGATGATGAATCCCAAATAGGTTTGGTGATTTCATAACTCAACATGTAGCATGACAGAAAAAGTCATGCTTGGAGGAAACTGGTGGATGTTATTGATGTCCCTTCTGGCAAATTTTAATAGCAAATTGATGATGATATGGAGAAATCTTCATTTTTGGGTGTGTGAGTTGGCACTGTGTGGACCTCCATAATTAAATTTGGCGGTCCTTAATATAGCTGATCAAGACATATTGGATATTTTCCTACAGAACTAACTGCAGGTTTTGACAAAACACGTACAAAACTAAAGACACACCAAACTGTTAGCGTTTACCTCAAAGCATCGCCTCACAGAGCTGGTACCATACCAGTTGATGTCTTATCTGTGCTTCACTGTACTTCAGTTTGGCAGACCTTCTGTTTAATCCTGTATGCTTTCAGATTGTTTCTTATTAGGGATGAATGAGTTCACCATTATCTGTATTGGTATCCCTTCACCCAACTAAATTATCTGTATCTGTATCTATATGCAGGGCTTAAATTGGAAGTGGGTGATGCTTAAACCAGAACTGGAGAGGGAAGTACATGATAGGTGTGCATACTAGGCAGACAGTGCGGGCATGTCTTTGCAGATGAAGTATCTCTTCAGTTTAGCAAGTGCTTGGTGATCAGGTCAGATAATGACCAGCCAACCTATTTTAGCACAGCACTCCAACCTTTCCACAGTCTGTTGCAGTATAATCTTGCTGTGGGGTTCTTTTTCTACCCCATTCCTCTGTGCAGTGTGTACAGCTCATCTGTGTCATTGATACTGCTGGCATGGGCTTCTGTTTATGGTCACTATAGAGTCTATTTCCAGCTGTCACACATATCAGGTGGTCACAGCAGCCATTCAACAAATCCACTTAAAGCCTTCCATACCCATGTAATTATTTCTAGTGCTGCTTTTGATATCCCTAGGGTCGAGTTAGAGGAAAGTGAGGGTAGGTGATAGCACATTTGTCATTATTTAGTTTTTAACCTTTATGTACTGGGGGTAGTTTCACTCAGAGCAGCACTCTCTTTTTCAGGAACACAGTGCTCACACTCACACAGTTCAAAACACCTGGAGGCTGCTCAGTGTAACCAGTCCGAGCTGCTGGCCATTGGAAAAGCTGGGGGTTAAGGGCCTTGCTTAAGGGCACTTCAGTGTTTGTAAGGCAGGAGGTGCAAGGACTGATTTTTTTATGTCCCCATCACAGAATGTGTGGCCATTATTAACCTACACTATTGGGCCAAATATCAAGACAGTTGTGTTTTTGAAACCACAGGCCTTGATTCTGCTTTCTTTTAATCAAATATATATTGAGAGCTTTATATAAAAGCATTAGCGGCTGTGAGGCTTAATGCAATGGGCATTTTCAGTCAGATTACAGTTGGCGACATAATGTGTTCACAGTGAGACGGCACATGCAGGATTATGTTACGGCAGAGTGCTGAAAAAGCTCATGGACTTCTGTGAAACAAACATGACCTTTACAGATGTGGGGAGCTATGAGGGCAGGGCAGTGAGAGGAAGAGATAAAACCAAGAGGAAAATGGCTGTGGTTGACCTTTAAAAGAAAAGATAATCAACTACAGAATGGATGACAATTTATTTAATTAGGTTAACAGTACCACCATTTTCAGGTGTCTATTGAACATGATAATGTCTATGCTTTTTTGTTATTAGATGGATTAATAATTGAAGATTTAAACAGATTCACTTAAACTAAGGGTTGGAAAATATTTTTGGTTTCATTCGCAAGTTTTAGACATTTAAAAAATACAAAGGGAACAAGTTATTATCTAGTCTTCTAGTGTTCCTGTTCCTGAAAACTATGACCACATAATCAAAATTACTTTTTATTCTTGCAGCCATTTGGATTCAGCCTGTGAATTCTGTCCTTTAGAGAAATGTGAAAAAAAAGGTTCCAGTTTTCAAAGGATTTCATGCCAATGTATTTGGTGGTGGCAGAAGCAACAGTAAGTTGACAAACTCAAAATAAGATTACAAAGTACATGTTTGTTTCGGGCCTTTTCAGTCTCTTAATAGAGAACATTCTGTGATGCACAACTGGAGCACATCTGTGGCCTGCAAGGGCATGAAACTCTCTGTGCTGACTCACAATGAACATCTGTTCTTGGATAAAAAGCAGGCGTGGGCGATCTGGCCCAAAAAAAAAAAAAAAAAAAAAAACACTATTACAATCTATGTAATTGTGATCTTGATCCACAATGTAAATCCTTTTTTCCCAATGTTGAAATGCTCTGTAGAGTATAGCCATTAAAGTATGCTATGAATTTCTCCATTTTCACTATCAAAACAGCATCTTTTTTAACATAAGCTTCTCATCTCCCACGTCATGCTGCCAGCTATAACTTAAATTGCATTTTTTGCAAGGAAGAGTAAGGGTTTTTCATCCATTCAGCATGACCATGTCCATCTGTCTGCTGGCATGTTCACATAGTATTTATTTACTATTGCTATTGCTTTGCTTTGTGCACTGGGATGCAGTTATGGGGCGGCACGGTGGTGCAGTGGTTAGCACTGTCGCCTCATAGCAAGAAGGTTCCAGGTTCAAGTCCCGGTCTGGGCCTTTCTGTGTGGAGTTGTGCATGTTCTCCCTGTGCCTGCGTCGGTTTTCTGCGGGTACTCCGGCTTCCTCCCACAATGCCAAAAAACATGCACTGGCTGGCGACCGGTTCAGGGTGTACTCAGCCTCTTGCCTGTAGTCAGCTGGGATAGGCTCCAGCCCCCCCGTGACCCTGAGAGTGGTATAGAAAATTAATGGATGGACACAGTCCTTCCCAAAACTGTTGCCACAAAGTTGGAAGTATAGCATTGGTGTGTTGAAACATAAAGATTTCCCTTCACTGGAACTGAGGGGCCTAGCCCAACCCCTGAAAAACAGCCCCCAAAAAGACGTGTGTCTGAGTACTTTATTTTTTACTTTACTGTGTTTATATAGTGTAGCATATTGTGTTAAATTAAAGTTGTATATGATAAACTAAAATGTTCCTGAAACATATTAAAATTATAGTATGGGCTTTCAAATATTAGATTTTCACCTCTTCGTCCTCATTGTGGATAGTGTGAAACTAAGTCGGAGAACAACACAGATGACCTGTCAACCATACATAATATTTAATGTCATACAGTTGCCCCCATTAAAGGATTGATGATATTATGAAAGGGCTTGGAAGCTGAAGCAGCTAACTATCTGTTTCTCTTCACCTTTAGCCGGTCGTCAGTGCAGAGGTCACTTCAATCAAACCAGTCTTAATTGCATCTCTTGGTGAATCCCAGAGACTCCTCTGCAGCATGGTAGATAGCTGAGCTGAGAGTTCTACATTTCACTGCTACCCTTCATAACAGAGTACTCTTTGATGTTGTAGAGCTCCGCTGCAAGACAGCCTTTGAACCAGTGGGAAACTGCAGTGGATTAATGGATATTGCAGTCAAGTCTCTTGCTGGGGGCTTGCTTGTGCTATTATGAACAGACCATGCAGATCTTTGTTATTATCAACTTACCACAAGCCATGCCCTGTATATGGCCCAGGCGGAGGCAATGCCATGAGCTCTAAAGTTTGTTTTTTCCGATGTAAAAGAATGGCTGTTGTGACAAGGCATTGCTCAAGGCAACTGGAAACAGGGAGACACTGTTATTTATGTTTCAGCCTCCATGACTGTGTGTATTGCCAGAGTCCACATGGGCACTGGAGCTGTACTAAGGACTGTAACAGCATTTGTAAGTTGTGTGTAAACAGCAGTATGTAACTAGATTATGTCTTTTGCTTGACAGGACAGGGAAAGATTATAGCTGTTTTCAACACAATCTGTCTCGTGGAAAACCAATCTGACACTGACTTTGCATGAAAAACACACAAGACACAAAAGATGCATGAATGTTCAAACATTGGCATATGATAATTCATTACCTGCTGTGATATGAAGACACACACACATGCTCTATTACACACTCATATAGAGACAGACAGTGGTAAAAATAGTTTTCTGTTTGCTCTGTCTGATCTGCCTAGCAGGCCACTGAACAAGCACTGTCCCACCTGTGAAGCCCAATTAAATGACATGCAAGAGGAAACCTAGTAATTGCCCCAGCAAATCGCGAAAGCGAAGCATGAAATGTTGAGTGGCAAATCTCAGGGAGAACATTATATTTCTGTTGGGTAGTGTTGCTGAAGGCTTTCCTTTATGGGTCTCAAACCTGCTTGGTTTAAGAATAGCTAGTTATTTTTGATTGCAAAAATGCCAGGTTTTATATAGTTCAAAATTTCTGTCAGTGCTCACCATCCATGTTTCACCATGTGCACTGTGCTCAGAGATTTCTGCTGCACGGTGCTTGTGTAGGGTAAGTTTAATTTAGTGGCCAGAGCAGGCTGTTTATCTCATGTGAGCCAACTTTAAATCCGGCTTTAGGTGCATTGAGGAACATGGCATTGCACAAATTGAACTTGACTGTATGTGTGTGTTTGGTAGGGGGCCTGTGCCAATCCCCGTCATGTAATTCAAGTTGAACTAAGGGAATACATTATGGATCAGTTCTGGGTCTGCAGAGGAGCCAAGGCAAGGCCAAAAACCACTCAGGCTAAGGAAGAGAAGCCACAGTAAGTCTGATTATTGTTGTCAGCTTCATGTGCTGTTTTTCATGTAATGTAAAAAAAAAGAAAAAAGAAAAAAATGAAAATGAGACAATGACATGCCCTAACTTTACCACACAGAGATACACAGTAGCTTATCCCAGCATGCTCTGGTCAACTTGGCAGTCCATAACAAGGCCAACACAGATTAATATGATCACATTCTCACCTCTGAGGAAACAACACCTTCCTGCTGTGAGGCAACAGAGGTAAGTCAGCGACCTACCATGATGTTCCAAATGGTTCAAAATGAGGCTTAATTAACACCTGTGCTGTGTAGCCTGCTGATGGGAAAACTCAGGAATTATGCTTTAACGGCTGTTGCCTTCATGAGGACTTTTCCCCCCAGCCAACCTGGATGAATCATATGTTATGTATGTCTTCATCAGGCTGAAATTTGACATTGGATATTTGAGCTCATGTAGTGAACTAGTGTATGTTGTCTAATACTCATGCCCCCGGTAATCAGCCTTTGGATTTATATCCATGCCGCCACAGGCTAGGTGCCTTTGAGCCAAAACTGCAGTTTAATCCACCAACTCTGTCCTCTCAATTCCCGTGGAGGACAGCCAAATCCTTGTTTACCCCTAACCCTCATCTGTCACCACATTAAGCCTGTCTCTCAACAGAAGCCCTGGCACTGCCTGCAATTAAAATATTAATATGATACCTTTTGCTCTCACCATTAGATATGCAGAAATATCCCCACAGATGCTTCTCTCTCACACCGACACAAGGGGATGTGTGGTATGCAGAGTGCAGATGTGCCCTTGCATGTGTGTGCCTCACACACACACACACACACGCAAGCACGTAGACCAAGTGGATATTTATGTCAGCTTATCAGATGAGACTAAAGTGTGGGTGTGAGTGCCCTGACTGTCTCTCAGCAACTCTTAAAGATGTTGTGTCAGTCCTCTGTTGGGCTCCTACATTTTCTTGTGTCTCATGTCATACAATCAGCAGAGCAATTTCCATGCATGACATGGATTATCCAAAGAAGGGAATGGAACAAATTTAAACAGGACTAATGCTGTGTCTGAAACCATACATTATGCACTACATACCCAATGTGCAATCTATCATTCAGCATACTTTTTTCATGTGAATGAACAGTTGTATGTACCTTTTCAGACATACTGTACTAATCATGTCACTTCCTTTGAGCCTACTCACTGGCTGGCATCACTTAATTGTGTAGCCCACGCCAACAATATGCTAATTAGCAAAACACATCATGCTTAGTGAAATGAACCCTTAAACTTGTGGACTTGAGGTATTACTGACATTACACCACAGATGCACTGGTCACTATCTGCTGTTGTTGGTGTCAGTGTTGTCAGTGGGCACCAATGCATTGCATTCTGGGACATTTATACCGGTGTAGTGTTCAGAAGATTTCAGGCATCTCACATACTCTTTTAGCCTACTAAATAGCATGCTAGCACTGAACGTTGGACACTTTGGACACAGCCCATGAGTCCTGAGGAACAGCAATGCTTTGAGATAGCTAATAAAAGTATTGGCCTAATTGAATTCTGACCTGACGATAGTACTAGAGGGAAAATAAAGAGATCATGAAAGTTACTACAATTCAACTAACAAGTCCTCCAGATGAAATGAAAAAATATGTCATTTGTGCATGTCCCCCAGATTGACACCAAATGTAGTGAGCACTCATCTCCCATGGTGAAGTCTGATGTTTTCTTTACTGAGATATTTCACTGGATGAGTGACCTCTTTGACATTGGATCACCATAAGATTCATTCTTCTTGGATTCATTCTTGGAACCATGGACATCTACACCAGATGTCAAGGCAAATTATAGTTTGCTGTCAAGAGCCTAAAAACAAAAAACGTAAACCTCATTGTCACGCTAGACAAAATTACTCCTTTAATTCTCCATGCTAATGCTAATTGACAAACATAGTGTTGTTTGCATTGCATTGAAAGTCATAGCTTTGAATTCTTCCTTCTCTCCACTGGAATATGTCTAATGTTGCTAATACAGACACAGAAAACATACATATTGATTTGATAATAGAGAATGACTTCAGTCCTGCACAGAGATTTGCTTATAGTGATTAGTCGTCCTCATTTCTGCAGCACATGAAATATGTGTCAGTATAACCCTTGCAAAGTTGTGTTTGTCACCACTATGTGAGGAATGTAAGATTTCACTTATAAGGAAAAGCACATATTGTAGCTCCTGGTTTAAAATTAAAACACTAAAAATTTACATCGTGGTAATATGGGAGGTAATAGCCCACTGAATCTGACTCTAAAATGGACCTCATAAGCATTTGGCAATAAGCAGACATTATTCTTGAGTCACAGATTGGTGGAAAGAGGGGCCATAAAATGCATTACACTCAAGACTTTCTTTACAGTAGACTTTAAAGAGAGGAAGTCCATTTTCCATTAAAATTGACAGTGCATTAAAACCTGGGTTATTCCTTACAACTAAGTATAAACATTTAGTGCCATCACGTGCTCTTTTTTCTTTTCATACCTACTGGTTACTTTTTGTTATTCACATTAATGTTGCTTTTTTGGATCATGTGAGAACATTCTGGTCTGAGAGGGCTTCCTCGACTAATTACTGCCCTTGTTTTCGGACTGCAGCCTATCTTGTGCGTCATGGCTTAAAGAATAATTTGTCACACTCCACTAGGAGTCTGTCTGTTTTCTTCTCTCTCAGGCTTTCTGTCTCGTTATTTTTCCTCTCTGCCTGTCTATGCGTCATCCACTGTATGTATATTTCATTTTCTTACTCCTTACTGTCGTATAGTATTTATATTCAATTTAAAGAGGCCAAAGATTTAGAGCCAATCAACATTTCAGATTGAAAAATGAGCTTGTCTCTAATTTGATTCTAAACGTTTGGCAGTAAAATGCATCAAACTATAACCACAGGAAACCTCAGTAAAGTCAAGCTATTATATATCTCAAGCATAGTGCATCCTCTTGAATGATCAGAAACAGCAGCAATGCTCACAAAGGGGATCTAAATTTGTCTATTTCTGGTGGTGCACTTTAGTTAATAATGTAGTGGGGAGAAAATGTTGCACCATAGACTGTGATGGTCTCCTGCTAGAGCTGTTCAAACAGTAATAATATGGAAAAGGAAGCAGGATGTTGGAAGGATTGGTCGAGAAGCAGGTCAGTAGAAGGGAGATGACACTAGCAGAGAGCAGAGTAGGAGTCTTAGAAGAGTGAAAATTGATGGAGGATAGAAAAACTAATTATGGCTCTTAAACCATTGACTAAATCAACTTTTGCGCAAGAGGTATATTTGAATGGCAAATGATACTGTTTTACTTCTTACAGGAAGATGCATGCAGGTCAGTGAACAAACCGCATTAAAATTAAAAAGGGCGATTAGCTTATTTATTACAGTTTCACTTAATCTGATGGAAAACTAAATTTGTCTGAAATGAACCCTGCTTCACCTATACATCTATGGTGCAGAAACATCTTTATAATCCAAGCTTCCATGGGGAGTGGCAATAATTGCTATCAATATACTAAATCAAATCAGGTCAAACAGCACAAATGCACAATATTAACAGTCAGTGGTGAACAACAAAACTATGCGCAGGATTGCACAACAAAATAAAGCAGTTTCTAAAAATAATAGTAATAATACCAAAAAGAGGAAGAAAAACTAAAGAAGTAGAACACTAATAAGAATAATAGATTATAAATAGTAAAATGGTAAAAACCAAAGGCCATTGAAAACTTACATCCTGAATTTGCTCTTAAAAATGTCAGTGGAGGGGGAACATTTGATAGCTTTGGGGCTGCTATTGCAAAAGCACACTCTCCCTTGCCCACAGGCCTTGTTTGTGGAACAGTTAAAAGCAATTGTCCTTAGGACCTAAAGAGCTGGAGTAGTGGTGGAGGATTTCTGGGATGTACAGGGTGTGCCAGTAATATTAAGAGCAAGACAGGAAGAGTAGGACAATCCCATGTGTATACATTTACATAAAAACTAAGAAAGAGACAAAAAATCTGAAATTAACCATTCATTGTCCACTGTAATTTTCCCATAAAACCCCATCTCTTTTCATTTTCTCCCCAGAAACTACAAATACCCTCACTGTGGTAATGGAGACGAATGGGTACAGCCAACAAACAGACATGGCAGAGCTGAAGATTAACCATTATGAATGCTGGTGGGTGCGGCATGCTGTGAGTGGGTAGAAACAAGGACGCACTGAAAGATGGATAGATTTCATTAGGTGGTGGAAAGGAAGCACTAAGTTTTGAGGTGAAAAACACCTTCATACATCTGTACAAAGCCCACCACCCTCACCCCCTCCAAATAGTTAGAGTTTAATGTCTCTTTCTCGGTCTTAGAGGGGGATGGTCATGTGTAGCACAGTAGCCTACACAGGAGAATAAGAGGAAGTCTCTTCGTTCCATATGAAATTAGAAACTGTGTTCCTGCTGTTCATGGTTAACAAAAGCTGGTTGTTTGAGGCTGTTAAAACATCTAAGACAGTGTCAGATAGCTTCGGTGCTTCATGAGGCTAATTGACTGCAAACAGGCTCTCCTGCTGGCTGGGCCACATCAGCTCGGTGGAAACAGCGTTGAGTGACGGGGCCCAGGATGTTGTAGTCAGTGGACGGCTTTGGGGACAGGGCAGAGGACGTGGCTGGTTGTGCTTATATAACTTGAGCTGTGTAAGATCGGGGCATCCAAGCCTGGAGACGAGAGACAGAGAGAGACAGACAGTGTTTTGTGAGGGTGGGGGATGGGTGGTGGTAGTTGAGGGGGTACAGCAGAGAACATTCCAGGAAACTCAGAAGCATAATCTTCTTATCCATGGCAGATTGGTTCAGTGTGTGATGTGCAGCGTGTGGACGTGCATGTGTGTGTCCGTGTGTCTGTGTGTGTGCATCCATGTGTGACTTTATGTTTATGCTTGAGAATTTTGCTTGTCCTTCTTTGCATCACTCCTGCTCCTTGCTTTTCTTTTTTTTTTCCCATGTGTTTGACCCTAACCTTCTCCGTCCTTCCCGACACACTCTCCATTTCATCACACACACACACACACCCGATCAGGATCCGCTCATCTGCTTTTCGTCCTCATTAGTGCCTCTTTTCCTCTGTGTCGGTTTGTTCTTTCCCCACGATCGCAAGATGAAAGTGACCCAACCAATGCAGAAGGCAGAACGAAGGGAGGTTTCTCACTGAGACTGCTGGTGTTCCTCTGCCCCTGGCCATGGTGGGGATTCGTGTGAGGAGCGGAGGAGGGTGGGGGATGCTGTGTGGACCAGATTCTGCTGATTGTAGGAAATTATATCCTCTAATTTCACCTGCAACTCCAGGAGAAAAAGGCCTGAGGGAGAGAATGGGATAAGGAAGTACTTCATAGAGTGATAAGAAGAAAACAGAGAGAAACAGAGGGGGTAAAAGAGGGAGAGAAGTTGGACATAGAGGATGTAACACTAGAACAAGGTTTGGTCTGAAGCCAATGAGGAAAGACAGAGAAAAAAGAAGAGAGGCAGCCACTCAGAAGAAAAGTGGCTCTGCTAAACCAAACCATGTCCTTAAGGATCACCCATCCAGCTTTAGCACACACACACGCACGCACACACTCTTCCATGTACGTACACACAGCACTTACCCACCTATACCCCCACTTCTCATCTTAACACCTTACTAAAGCACCATTTGCCTTGCCGGTCCCTGTGTATCCTCCCATCTTCCTCTTCGATCCTGGTTTCCCTCTCCTCCTTGATAGTCTTACTCACAGAGCGTGACTATCTCTCACTAACAGAGCTGCTACAGGATTAGAGAAAGATGAAGACAGCGGAGCGCAGTCAGCCAGCGCCTCCTGCTGTACACGCAGCGTAACTGACTCACAGGTCTGCTGCATCCTTGAAAAACGCAGCAAGGGCATTTCCCCATTCAGACAGCAGTTTATTCTTTTGTTCATGTGAGGTTTTTGTAATGTGGAAAAATAAATCCAGTGCACATAGGCATGGACAGGATTATTGTGAAAAAGAAAAGAAAAAACACATCTTGATTATTATCCTTTCATACTGTGAGTTGTGGGTTATTCACTGTGTGGGACAAACTGTATTCCCAATTATCATCCGTAGCAAGATGAACTTCACAGTCTTATACTGATTTATGATATGCTCACATGTGATTGGACCCTGATGGTGACACAAGTCGATTAAGCTTTGTAGTGTCATCTGCTGATTGCTTGTGGTGTGATCAGGTTCAATACATGCAACATAATTTCTGAAGAATTAAACAACTCAGCTTTGTTGACCATAGTGTGTAATTAGATGTAGGGCATCGGTTAGAGGACTAAACATATAGCTTATTGACCACTATTTTCCTAATCGATTTACTGTTTGAGACATTTTTCAAGCAAAAGCATTTGCTGCCACCAGCTTCTTAAATCTGAGGATTTGTGTTTTTCTTCATTCCATGTTGTAAATTGAGTATTTTTATGTTTTGAACTGTTGGTTGCAAAATACCACCTTGATCTCCATGATCTTTTGATTTCTTTCAAAATGATTTTGTAATTATCCCTCGATGCAGCCTTTCTTGTTATTAAAGCCAAGTAAAGGACAAATGGTGACCTTAACACAACACAACACTTCCTTTCAGTGTGGAAATACAGAATCAACTAAAGGAAGGAAAGTATTTAATTCAAATGTACCATCTGTTTTACTAAAACAACTATTAATATAACACGTTGCTCTGCTCAGAACATCGTATTGTAACATGATTTCAGCATCCGTGTTTAATCCAGTCTGAATGGATTTCAACTGATTTAAAAGGTCTTTGGCAAATTTGGATACAATGAAGAAAACTGGGACGCGGCGGTACATGCAGTGCTGTCTGTGTTTCACTGTTCTGAACAGCAGCCTTACGTGGAGCTCCTCGAAACCAGACAGACGTTTGTTTTGTTTTTTTTAATTCAAAGACTGAGAAAGCAGAGTCTTCTCTCCAATATTTAATGCTCTCTGAGATCTTACACATGATCCAGTAACCAGAGCTCTCTCATCTGTTGAACTTTTCATGTGGCATGTGTTGTACGTCAAGCCTGAAAACATACAGACAGAAATAGTCAAACATGTACTATCGCTCTTTAATGCAAAGTCCTTGCTGGACCTTTGTTATTAATCAGGAATCTATGGGAGTGAACAGTATGAGCCAATGCTAAGTAATTCAGAGAGGAGAGTTTGGGGGGCGTGGAGGGGAGAAGAAGCTGAACGACGGAGAGTGAGCTTGGCAAAGCTACAGCGTTTCACTGCAGAGGTTTTAAATCCTTTAACATGATTTTCCTCATCCTATTAAAAACATAGCTATGGATAGGAGACTGTAAAGTGTTACGCACAGGAGGGAGGGGGACCAAGTGAGAAGGAGAGAAAGGCAAAGCGAGACGCAGAGAGATTAAATGGTTGTTAAATATAGGGAACAAATCGTCATTGCAGTCCCGTATCTATCTGCAATCAGGCTTCTAAATGTTCTCTCTATCCTCTCTTGTACATTAAGCTGGGTGACCTTTCACTATTTGGACTCCTTGAATATCATTTCTTATCCTTCATATGGACACCTCCCTTTGTTTAGGTTTTAGACATGTCAAAGTGTATCTTTAGCATGCTTTAAAGGCATCACTGGTGTACTTCTTTACTAAAAGAATGAGTAATACTGCTTAGAGCAAGATCAGCCTTTTTAGGCACAAAGACCTGCAGTGATCAATGTTGGCATGTGTATGGATGACAACACTTGAATTTTTCTTAGGATACGAATGGCATAATCGCATAAAGAGTTGAAAATAGTGTCAGACTCATGGGAAGAATTGTTAGAGGCATTTTATGTAATGGCCACTGGTTTCCAAGTCACAAAATATTTAGGACTGGTATATTATATTATGAACGTGAGTAGTGATGAACCTGAACATCTGAGTCTGAGCTCTGGCTTCACTGAGCTTTATGGTGAGTTTCAGTTCTCATAGCTTCCTGCCCAGTGTCAATTGGCAAAAAGACACAGTTAGTGGCTAGCAGCAGTACATCGTAGAGCATTTATGACTGCTAGAGAGACAGCTGTCTCCCCGAGGAGTTGGTAGAGACCAAAAACAGAGCTTAAAGGGAGTGATTATTGGAGTAAATAAATATATTAAATTTATCAGGTGGTCACTGAATATGTAAATGAACTTCTGTTAACAGATTCACTGTTTAAAATTAAAAGACACTGTGTGTCAATGATGTGTTTTTGTCCCCCTTAAAATCAGTTATGTCAGATTTACTTTACTATTGCTGTGCAATACAGGACAGTGTGATACAGTACACTGGAAAAGTGTGGAAATACTACACAGTAGGTAGACAGTAAGCCAGATAGCCAGACATACTGATGAAACCCTATGTTCAGTATGTGTCTTTGGTTAACATGCATCAATTGAACACAAATGCAGGATGGTGGAAACATGATAACACCACTTTTTTACTCTTTTATCAGATTACTATTCATCCATTCATTTTCTATACCATTCATTCATGTAGGGTCGGGAGGCGACTGGAGCCTGTCTCAGCCGACTAAAGTCAAGAGGCGGGATACACCCTGGACTGGTCACCAGTCAATCACAGGGCTGACAAACAAAGACAGACAATAACACACACACACACACACTCACTAGACAATGTAGAGTGGCAAATTAACCTAACGTGCATGTTTTTGGGATTGTAGGAGGAAGCTGGAGTACCCAGAGAAAACCCACGCAGGCACAGGGAGAACATACAGTCTCCACAAAGTGGAGTGTTCTGAAAATTTCCCATTAATAATTCCAATCATTATGATATATTGGAAAGTCGTGGGCTTGGCTGATGGAATTCAGTGAGTAATAATTGTTTTTCTTTGCTTTATCTGTTAGTTTGCTATCTTGGAACAACTTTTCATGCACAATTGCCTGCCTAACCAACAGATTATCTTTGAATTAGCCACATTATATTCACAGCATTAAGAAGCACCCACCAAGGTTTGGTTTCAGCTCGGTACACTAGTCATTAGTTTTTGGTTAGAGAAAATCAAATATTGAAAAAAGAGAAAGAGGAGAAATGTCAGACGGTGTATTGGCGAGGATAATGGATTGGCATCAAATCGCATTATCACTCTCAACACAGGATACTTAAGAACAGGGTACAGAAATAGTCGGAGGTGAGCTTTGCTTCAGCTTCCGTCTGGCGTCACTATATTCTACGACAATATATGACATAACACTCTGAAGGTGTTCACCGACCTCCTCTGACTCAGGTTATTCATATTTCTCTCTGTATGTCCTACAAGGGCTATCAGGATAAAACTCATTCTCTTCACGGTGTCTTTCCTGAGGCACTGCAGCTGTTAAATTAATGGACGGCGCTACAAATTAAAGGACTCATTAATCTCTGTTTTGCATGCTGATGTTTTGTAATTCTTTTAACTGGTCTTAGTTTCTTCATTTGTGACTTGATGATTTGATCTATACATTGTTTTCTGAGTTTTATAAACCATATCTCACAAGCTTCTCATCAGCTCAATTAGTCAATTAATCATCTGCAAGCACAGTAAATACAGTAAAAATCTAATGAATATATATATATATATATTTAACTGATCTAAGATTTTTTTTTGTTGATGATGTCTTTTAATCCCAATATTTAATCAACCACTGCCAAAATGTCTGTAGCTCTGTAAATGACAACACTGTAAATGTTAGTCTGTATTTCACTGTAGCTCTCCTCCACAGATGTCACCATGGCAGCTTGCCGATGCAGGAAACTGAATCCAGGTGTTCATGTAGAAAGAAGGACTTTTCTACTACACCATCACTGTGTTTAAGCCAACAGTGTGTGCATTTCAGAGGCCTGCAGACTTTTCAAAGGGAAAAAAGGTAAGGATCCCTTTATGTTGTGCTCGGAATTGGGCCGTCGGCCGGAGGAGGCATTATAATGACACTATATATTCAATTCCAGCTTATGACCTTTAAAAGTTATAGTCCCTTGCTTTTAAAAAGCAGTGAATGCCGACTTGAATTTTGTCCCCTTTGAATACTTTGTGGGGACTTCACACGAATACAAAGCACATGCAATACACATGCTCTGAACTCCCACAGATGCAATGTCAACATGTGTCCAGCAGAGTGAGCTGTTCTCCAATAACTGAGCAGTGGAAATGCATTACCTCTTCGTGAATGCATTTTGAACTGCATCCTGTGACTTGACTCAGTGTCTTGATGCACAGATTTGTTACTTTCAGTTACTGCAGTCTCCCAGTGTCCCTAATATTAGGTGCAAACCTGATTTTTTTATATATGTTCCAGCGTTCAGCCTTCACACCACCATTGTGTTACCAAGAGAAATTTATATTACTCAGTGTTCTGGTACATTTTTAAGTTTTGGTTTTAACAAAGATTATTAGAGCTGAAGTTCAAAGATGTTAGTTGAACTCAAGATCATGTTAGGCTGCAGTATTAAGTTTGCATTTTAATATGAATACCAACTTCTCACTATGTTTTACCCTCTACTGCCTCATATTCTTCTGGCAGTTACTTAGTGGTAGCTGACATATCATTAGAAATATGAGGAGATTAGCAGTACTGACCCTGGATATAAAGCACTTTTGTAGTTTCACTGAAAGCACATCAAAACCACTGAACCAGTCTTCATCCATTCTTCCAGCCACCTTCCACTGCAGTTCATCTCTAACGATCCAAGGGCACAGGAGTGATACGCACAGTCATGATTTAGGAAACTTACAGTATATCCTCACACTGAAAGCAAGCCAAACCAGCCAGCTTCTTAATTCAGCAGCACACAGTTTCACTGTTCTCCCACTGAGTCAGGTGAAAAGTTTGATCTTGTGATGCAGTAAAGAAAGAAATGAAACAAAACAAAACAAAATGCTCTCTCCAAATCGTTGTTTCTCCAGAGGCGGTCTGGACAGATACTGCTTTGTTGTTTATACTTAATAATATTCAGTAAGCAGGTGGTACTCCTGCAGCTGTGGACCCTTTCATCTGAATCTATGAGAGGTGGCCCAGGCCCCAGGGACCTTCACACCTATAGTACCTCCCCTCTCATTTCAGCATGACACTGAGTTTTGCTTTGTGCACTGTACTGGGACTGTTTAGAAACTGTTTTCGTCCGTACTGACCCACAGTAAGAAGTTGTGGTTGACAGCCTTTGGCTTTTGAGTGAGCTTCTTTTCTTCCTCTGTGTTCAGTTATTATGTCAGTTATTTATTTATTTATCAAACGTGCTGCATGTTGGAAGCAGTGATGTCATTTTTATTAGCTCTTAGTTTTACATCTTTCTAAATGTAGTCACATTTTACTTGTAGCTTGTCTTTTGGATTGAAAAAAGAAAATTCTGACAAATAATATTTTATGCCAAATGTGTTAAGACTTTTCCCAAAGCACTTCCTGAAAATAGCTGTCCTGTGTTCACCTATAATCAGTAAAACATCAGTTATTCAATCCCCTTTTCAATGGTTGGAGACAATTCAAAACAAAATTTAAATGAAAATCCTGTTATTGAAAAACTGATTTTTTTAAATAACTTTTTGCATTTTTGTAAAAATGCTGAACTAAAATACTAGGTTTGGTTCCCAAGAGTTAAAGCTTCTTAATTCTAAATTGTTCTAAGTTTAAGATAGGTATGAACAGACAGCAAGTAAGAGAGAGAGAGAGAGAGAGAGAGAGAGAGAGGGGGGCATGGTGACGGGTCCTGCTGCTTCTGATATATGACTGGTCACCTGAAAAACAATGACCAGCACCTATCTGGTGTTCAGATATTTTCAACTAAAAGCTAGCGTAGCGCCAGTTTGTTTGGGACGGCACCAAGATCATCTCCTCTCATGGGGCTTTTGTTTGGTCCACACCCAAATGTTGTGTTCAGATCTGCCCAGACATCTCACACCTAGGGCAAAAATGAAGCAGAGTATGATTTGACTTGACTTGACTAAAAGCACCCTGAGATTAAGCTTGGGAATGCATGAAATTTGTTGTGAAATATCAGATTACAGGGTAACAGCGCAGGAAAACTAATGCTTTTTAGGTCCAATCAAACTAATGGCTATAATAATCAAAATACACTCTGATATCCATTTATCTTTCCATCCATTTTCTGCATCATATTGTGGTTTGGGCTGTGTGGGCAGCAAGCTAAGTAGCTGCACCTCCTGGGACATGCCCAGGCCAAATAGAACAGTTCATCCCCCGTGTGTGTTCTGAGTCTTCCCCAGATCACCTTAAAGTTGGACATGTCCAGAGAACATAAAGGGAAGCGTCCCAGGACCCAGATAAGCCTTATCTGGGTCCGTTCAGCACAAAGCCACAATGGTTCTGTCTGTCTTTCTAAATCTGAGTCAGTCTGAGTGAGTCAGTTGCAAAGACCATAGATCAATGACTGGTTAAGTAAGCGTCCCCCTCATATTCCCCCTTCACCTTCAAAAACACCTGCATCACCGTGGATGTTACACTAATCTGCTCTTGGATCTCATGTTACCTTCTGCAGTGAACAAGATGCCAAGAAACTCCATACTCGAAGGGAGCAGCAAAACAACTTACACCACCTCACATCAAAATAATCTAGATGGACAAATGGCAATACAAGAGAGAGGAAAAACATGTATTTTTGATTTTAGGCTAAACCGTCCCATTAAGGCTACTAGAATTAATGTTTATGACTGCTTGTATGTGAAAGGTGTTGCTCAGGTGATGATCCCAGGGTAAATATGACACAGCTCTGCAGTTTCCTTCAGCTCTTTAGAACATTTTAGCATCTTTTAGCTCATTGTTTCAGTTTTATGGCCTGCAGTGTTACTAGTTTGGTTCAGACTCACTGATCTCATCAGTTTTATTTCCAGATGCAGCAGGCAGCTGTTTTCAGAGAAAAAAAAGCTCTGAAACTCTGCTGCTACCTGCCTGGCTCCAAAAAGCAGACAGACAAAGTGACGAGCTAGTGATTGTAGAGGGGCACTCAGCAGCTAAAGAGTCAGATATTTCCCACAGGAGGTGGTGGAGAGCAAAACTGAGCTGAATATTAGGTTTATCCAGTATTTGGTAGTGGGGCACAATGCCTAAGGTCGCCAGTGTTGCTTTGTGTATAGGCTACTGTGTAAATAATATTAAATAAATAAACCTTTTTTTTTGTACAGTGTTGTATTATGAAAAGTCCCCACGTATCAGAATATCAGGAAATTATAGGAATCTATAAGACATGTAAAATAACGTGCTATAAATAGTTCAGTATAAATACTTTTATTTTATTATTGTTTTATATATTTATTTTATTTTCGTAGCAGTAGCTTTTGATGTCATAACTATTGCCAGCTTAGTAGTGCTAAAGACGTCATTACATATGTTGACGTTGTGAAACGCATCGATCTCGCCAAAAAGGTAAATAATAATAATAATAATAAGAAGAAGAATAAAAATCTGACGTCAGACTGGTGCAGATCCTCATCAGAAAACACTCAAAGAAAATCCCTTCTCTGTGTTTCAAATGCTGAATGTTTTTCTTACACGTGACGATTCCAGCACGGCAAAGTGTCTGTTCCTTGAATTATGCGTCGCACCTCCTCGTCATGACAACTAGCTGTGAGATTGAAATATTGCAAGTGGTGTCCTACAAGCGAGAGAGGGAGAGAGGGAGGGAGAGAGAGAGAGGGGGAGACAGAGAGAGAGACTGTTGAAGCACAAGCCGTGGGATCATCTTCAGTGCAGGCTTCGGGCTTCAAAATATCACTGCATCCTGCATACTGAAAGCTTTTTTTGGTGCTATTCTAAAACCATGAAGGCTAAACGAAAGATCCCCGCGCAGTTTCTCACTCTGAGCGTCTACTTTCTGCTAAGAGCATCGGATACCAAGTGAGACCAAGAGAGAGAGAGAGAGAGAGAGAGAGAGAGAGAGAGAGAGAGAGAGAGAGCACCACGCAAGCGCGCAAAGAAGAGATTGGACACCTGATTTTTTGTGGTGTCCTTAGAGCGCTATTTTACATTTTAAGGCAAATAGTCCGTGTTTTTTCAAGGCCCTCGCGGTGCAGTGGGCCAGATACCGTGGATTATTATCGGGATGGACAAATGGGGAAAAGCGGACCGATCACTGCGTTGACTTTTGAAGCAACGCGCATAGTCTTGACGCTATAGCGTTACGCATTTATTCGGAGCGTTCCCCCCCCCCTCTCTTCTCTCGTTTCAATCATAGCAACTCGCCGCTGCATCTCAACATTATTATAAAGTCAAATATCTGTGGATACGGAACGGAGCAGGGTGTTGTCAGAGAGGGATGAGAGGAGGAGGGGGCAGTATGAGGTGTGCTTTTTTTGGAAAAGCCGGAGAAAGACAGACGCCGAGAAGGTGTACCGATGTGCGAGAGCCTGCGACGCGTTGCCCTCCCGAGAAATAATTGCGAGCAGGGAAGAAATGGCCTAGTTACAACATCATCGACACACCGGCAGAGGATAGAAAAGAAGAATCGTGTTTAGATGGACGGGCCATCATCATCGTCATCATCATAATTCCGGTGCTCGCATCGAAGTCTTTTAGGTAAGCCATATGTTCTCCACCACCTCCTAAACGTGACTGGAGATTTTCCTGTCTAGCATGGGTTTCATGTGTGCGCAATCCGTACGCTTTGGTGACTTCGCACATTGCGCACGTTTTCCATCTTGACGCACTGTCACAATTGGGGAATGAGATTTCAGTTAGAAAAAAAATAAATCCTCGTGCCACTTTGTTGCTATAGCACATATTTTCTTCCTTTCAGAGGGAGCCTTCGATTGGCCTTGCCTGTTGATAAGCTGTCACATCTTGACACGATCAGTCCACTTTATGTATTAAGTATCAGTATTCTGTCATTTCAGCCATGCTGCTAACAAGATGATATTCTTGTGGTTTAATTGGTTTCAGCTCATCATGTGGGCTGTCAGTCAGACTGGGCTCAACTGGGCTCCAGTGGTGTCCCGTTCCCCTTGGTTGTGAAGGCACAGACTGTTCAAATAATGTTTGTATTACATTTATTGATTACATCTTAAGTATTACCACTTAATTAGACACACATGCTGCTATGCTGCAATATAACTAATCCCAACCAGAGTGTGTGACAGGCCTTGAACTCAGAAGACGTCCTCTCTAATGAACAAACCCCACAACAGCTCAGAGACACACACAGTATGCACGAAGACTTGCACATGCACACAGAGCCCCTGCCCTAGAAGATGCTGATAGGATTGTGAATTAAATGCACACACTCTGATGATCCAGGGAAGGCTCCATTAATATTCAGTGGTGGTTGGGCAGTGCTCAGTTAATGGCAGACAACAGGACCACTGTTCTGACAGGTCACGGATGAGAAATGGTATATTTTCATTTTTAGGGGAATAAATGTGTTTTTTGTTTCACAGACACGGCGCCTGTAGCTATGGAGGAGTGACATTTAAAATCCATCAGAAAACCAATAAAGCCATTTTGTAGACTTTTGCAGAATTTGTATTACTTTCGTTCATGTTCTGTTGGAATAGCTGTGATTGATTTTTTTTTTTAGGCCGACATCGTGTCGACCTGGTAGCATGGTATTTGGAGATTTACTCAAATACAACAGAACATGGCTGAAGACCTTCATGGGCTTCGTATATATCATGCGTTTGCCCAGTTCAGTGCATCTTAATCCAAATTGTGTCATTATGCCGGGAGAAAAGGACATGGTGTAACTGAACAAAGCATGGAGACCAAATTGGGATTTACACATCTATTTGGAACATTTTAAATGTTTATTTCTTCCACACTAATGAGTTGATTATATGTTTCTGAAATCGATCCATTTTATCTCTAGTTAGTCACCAGCCAGTGGGCCTGGAAGATTTGGTGATCTCTGTGATTGCTACCATTTCCAGATTACTTCATCCAGTAAACTACAGTACAGGGCCAATGAAGCTGATATTATGGTGAGCACAGTGTCATTTAGTTTCCAGGGAGAAAATAGTAAAGATAAGCGGAATTAAAAAGAAAGAACAGTGGCTTAATGGATTGGATGACAGCATGAAATGGACACTAACAATCCAGAACAGAACGTGTTTAGTCCTAATGTTTAATGAAGTATGTCTGGGTGATTTCCGAGGGCGCAAGGTGAAGTATCAGAAGGTGTTCAGTGTGATATTCTTTTTAGTCCAGACCGGAGCTTTTTAAAAGGGTTGATGTCCAACTGTTGTACAGGACAGTTGCTATGTAACTGTGTTGTATTTCTCAATTGATGATCTTATTATGTGTCTACGTAAGTACAGCAAATGAAACGTTTGAAAAACGTTGATGTAACATTTTCATCTGCATCTTTTCTTTTTGCTGCTAACTGACACAACAGATGCAGTACATGGACGTGGACTGAAGTGTGCAAAGTGTACTTGTACTTAAAATAACACATGGGTAATATGTAGAACATGAATTTGGCAGTTGGTGAAATGGCCCTTTAGTCTGCTCTTTGTTGCTGCAGTGCTGTGAGGATGAACAGAGTTTGTTCACTTTAAAAACAACATTTTTTGTCCCACTGAGTCAACAAGATTTGCTATTAGACAGACTGAGCTAATATAAGAACTTACTGTAAGTTAGCTGTCTGCCCTGCAGGCCGCTGCTGCGTGCAGGAATAGACTGCTTGCACTAAAGCACTAGAGCCATAGGATGGCCTTTATAAAACTCAGGTAGTGAGTGATCTTGAGCTGAATTGTCATTTGTTTCTTCATTATTTGAGGCCATCTGAGTAGAAACAAAAGTATGACTGAAAAGTGTTTTTAATGGGCTTAAGTTATATAATGTATGTGCAAAGAAAAAAATGTGATTATGCAGGGATTTATCAAAAACAGCTACAGTTTTATTTTATTCCAACTGAGCCTACATGTTTTATTTCAGCTTGTTTACTTCTCTGTTTACTTTCTTCTGTGCTTTGGTTGCTGTTTTTTGTCACTGTACGGTATGAAGGTAGGTAATACTACGGATAACAGTGTCTCAGTACTCACAAATTGCTGCTACCAGAGAATCTTTTCTTCTGTGTGCAAGTATATGCAACTCCTCATACATAAATCCTTTCAAGCAGTACAATGTCATTGTGCTGCCATCACATCAAAAGGCCATAAAATAGTCTTTATAAGTGAGTGGTCACTTAGCAATGATGCATTCACATTCTTAAAAGTGAAAAAATATTATACATTCTCATATAATTATATATTCCTATTTAACAGAGCTGCACTCCTTTGTTCAGCTGCGGTTCCTTTGCGATGTGATTTCAATGTAAGAACGGCAGATCCAGGCTGTGCCTCAGAGAGGAGGTCTGGCTTTACTGTTCTTCACCAAATATCATCTTTGTACAATTTATAAAGTCAGTCTAGCATTTAAAGACTGATTATGTCTGAATAATGGTGGTTCAATCTCAGTGTCCACTTTATGGTTGAAACACTGAACCTCACAGAATGTAAAGGGTGCCACTCGGGTGGGCAGCACCTGCATGACATGAGTGGAAATTTAAGGGATTTAAGGGAAGTATTATCCAGAGCCTTCTTGCAAGAACCTTTTGTGATAACCTTTTGTTATTTATTTATTTATTTTGACGGAGGGTACATGAGTCTTTGTGTGTGTGTGTGGTGTGAGAGACTTTCCTGAGCTCTGAGAAGTTGGACATTTGTATTGGGTACAACCTGTTGCATCGCTGCCACACCTGCAGCGAGTCCCATTGACTTGCTGTCCAGAAAGCTGCACATTTATAGCATAAAAAAACAGACTGATTAATCACATGGGACATCACAGATTGTTTTTGAATACGTTTGTAAAATTATGAAGAAATAAAAGGTAGGCTGAACTATTGCAGACAGGCAATCCATATTACATTATAGAGCTTGTTACTATCAATACACCCTCCCACCATCTGAGCAGCTTGGTTTCTCACCAAGCTACAGCATCTTTACATAAAACATAACTGTGTTCTGTCTTAATAGTGTGGCTGCTGCAATGGAAGATTGCAAATTTTAATTTCTTTGTGAAGATCTTAAGTCAGAGAAGAGGGAGGTTAAAATGACCCAGCTCTCAGCCACGTCACAACCAAGGAGGAGAAAAGCAAAAGAATAGTTTGACCTGACCCATTATCCGTGAGCTCAGTAAAGCGGGAGAAACACCTGTGCAAATGCCATGGTAACCATCTTGTGTAACCTCCTTTGAACAATAACAAAAAAGTCATCTAAGAGATTAGCCAGGATAAGTGGCATCCTGTCTTGTGAAGTCTGGCAAGAATATCACACCAAAACCCATTAAAATATCTAGTAATTTAATGTGTCTTTTATTAGAGACAGAGGCACAAGCCCATTAAAATGGGACATGTGACCTTTCCTGAATCGCAAAGATCCACCTTTCAGTTTCATCAGACATGATCCATTAAGCAGCTCTAACATTTAATTCTTTATTTCTTTGTTTTGGGTGGGTGGGGGTGGGTGATGCACAAGGTGGAACTTCCATTCAAATATGCCATGTGTTCTTTGAAAAGAAGCGGTAGTGCATCATGGAGTTACACTAATCATAATTCACCTTGCTGATGACATAGCACACACATTAGGCAGCTGGTGCTCTTTAGAAAGGTGTGAGCAGTGTTGACATCCATTGGTGAAATATGCAGTTTGAAATGTAGCCTGTTAGTTTCACTGGACTAGGATACAATGAGGAATTTTAATACCTGTTTAAATAGGAAGTGTTAATAACCACATCCTCCATCTTTCTCTACTAGGGTCGATACCGTAGAAAAAATCAGTCACTTTTTCATGATATCATAGTAATTACACAATTATTATTGCTATTGTTATATTATTATTATTATTATTATTATTATTATTAGAAGTAGTAGTAGTATTTAAATTAAACAATTAATATCGGTGACACTGAAGCAACGAAAACAGCATTATCTTTTTGGTTGAACCAATACTTTATTATTATTTCACAAAATATTATTATGAATGTCCTTTATTTTTAATAACTACAAGTACAGCAGAACAGTATTCAATATATGTGCAATACGAAATCAATGCAGTAGAATTCAGTGCCGTAGATAAGCAAATATACCTGGTATGATAGCTCTCAGTTTTCATAACCCTACTCTCTTTGCTTAGTGCATAAGTGAACTGTCACTCTGTGCAAAATAAAAAACACACCTGAGTGTGTCCTTGTCTGGTGCTTGGCAGTGCACTCAATGCCTTATGGAATCTCAGTGTAGGTAATATAAGTTTGGAGACATAACAGGGGACAAAAAATGAGTGAAGACATACATTGGTGGAAAACCAAAAGGCACCGTGTGTGCAGTGCAGTCACTGGCTGGGTGAGCTGTCTGAATCATTATCAAGATGAACCGAAAGGCAACATGACTGGAAGTAAGATGTTAGACAACGTAATCCACAGACATTTTGAGACATAGCTATGATCTGAGGCAAACACTGACAAGTGCTGAAATGAGTAACCCTCTGAATAATACTGAGGCCTGAAAAGGCTTTTCAAATTCTACCTGACATTAAAAATGGTGGGCATTTTGTCTTCACTGAAAGGTGTAAAGACAAGCATACAGATACATTCACAATATGTAATTACAGAATTACACCTTGTTGTTCAGAGTAGAGAAATTCAACTCAGAATCGCAGTGAACTCTTGATGGGACAGTTTTAGTGGAAGCAGACTCTGGTAGGTTATTTTTTATGGCAATAATCACACTGATGAGGAGCTTTGACACATCACTGCAAGTACCAGGAATCTTGAATTGAAACATGTTGAAATATGAAAATTACTACATTTTTTGTTGTTTTGATCTAATTAAAATGTTTGAGGTTCCAAAGAAAACAATATACTTTAACTTGTGGTGTTAAAGTGACTGCTCTGTATAGGTTTTGTGCAAAATATCATTCACGCATATTTCATGTCTGTTAATTTTTTACATACTGTTTGCTGGGGCATTGCAGTGTGTTACATTACATCAGCTGGTTTGTCCATGTGATTTCTGTTGTCATTATTGTTAGTGTGGATTGTTGGATTGCTGCGTTGTGGTTTCTGGACCATTCAAATCAGAAGGTCAGTTGCTCTTATGCCCATAATTTCATTATGAGGTAGATGTAAAGAGTTCTGATGATCACTGGGCTAGTCATCTGAATGAAGAATTATTGTCTGCCCTCGTTAATTCAAAAAAGTTTGTGTCTGTTCAAATAAACTGGGTTCCACTCCTCCCAGCTCCCACTCTCTAACAGATACAATCACAATGACTATGTTCTCAAAAGGCCAAGACCTCCAGTTTGAAGGCAGTAAACCTTAATGTTTAGAAGCAGTGCAAAAGGTTGCTCTGCAGGTTTTACAGACAGTTGCAGAATCTGTAGGCTGGTGCGAGTAGATGATAAAAGTAGTAGTAGCAGAATAAAACTGATTTACCTGGATAATAATTGGTCCTCTTATCATCTTGAAATGAATTCTTTCCCCACATGTAGTAATTTACAGTATTCCCTATGACCTATTTAACAAAATCCATCTTCTACTGCATAAGGAATTCTAATTAAGTGTGAAATGTGTTGTTATATAAGGGAAGCAGCAGTAGCTTTGTATTATAGTACAGTGGGAAAATTACAAAAATGGAATTTCCGAAATTAATGTTGGCTTATTTGTTATACTACTTTAGCTGTCAAGCTACAGCAACTGCTAACATGCAAACAATTAGACAAGGGTTAGTCAGTCAAAATAGCTTTATGAACTTTTTTTTAGTTTCCTCAGTGCTTGGCCCTTTACTCCCCTACAGGAATTTTATTTTCAGAACTTTACGCTATTTCATTCGAATAAAGGGTTACTGTGCGTGAAAGGCTCTCGAAGCTTGCAAGCCTGCTAACTTTCAGTTATTTCAAGTTAGACAGAGAGGGAGAAAAAAAAGCTCTCCGAGCCAGAGAGCTTGCTTTCTTACTGTCAGTGAACAAGCAAGCTTGGTTGCTAACGGGAAAATACTGTCACACAGTTTAATCAAAAAAATTACTTACTGTTTGCAAACCATTTCTCTTGGAGCAGTTTATACAGAGGTGGTTAAATAAAAGTGGATGGAGCAATACAGCTAATAAGGTGGGATAGCTTCTTTCAGTTTGAGCTTTCTGCCTCTTTGTTCCCTCAAACCTCAGCACTGTCAGGACAACTTGCTGTTTCTCACTGGTCCAAATTTGCACATTAAAGTTCACCAAAATTGATCTCGGCATGAAAAATTAGCAAGGAATTACTTTGCCCTGCTGAGTAAAGTCACTGTTTGTGGCAACTCTGTTGGAATGAACATCGATGTGCTAAATGCTGCTGTCACCAGGCCTTAGGAGTGTTTTTGTCTCATGAAAAATGGCTGCTGGTTGCTTGAATGCAATTTGAAATCTCCAGTTGGTTGAATGACTCATATTTGGTGAATATAAAGATCAGTCTTACCATATAGCCAATTTTTGAGCAGATCCATATTGAGCACAACCAAGGGGCTTACTCTGTGGGCTACTTAGGCCACTACTCTGTACCGTGATATTGCAGGCAGTTCTGTCAGACTCTTATATCAAAGGATTCAGGGTGATTTACGGTATTGCAAATAGATATCTGGATGCACTTGCTGGAAAATGCTCTGCATTTGAAGGCAGCATGGTAGACTCAGTGTGGCATACGACCCGTAACAGAAGCAGTGACATGAATAATCACAGGAGTTAGAGTGTGAACTTGTCAGATTATCAAGACAACCTAATTACCTTGTTTTAATCTGATAGGTGATAGTAAGAGTCATCTGATACTGATCAGTTAATGGCATGCAGGGAGCCTGAGCCCTACGTGAACCAACATGATTCTCCATTTTGCTGTATTTTGGACTTTGTCAGGTTTAATGTGACTGCATTAAGTCTCATACTTTGAGGTTTCAGTGCCAGTAACGTGTTGTGTTTGTCTTGTGAAATAGCCAATAAGGATTAATTAGTTTAAGAACAGAAAAAAATCATAGATATATCAAAATTTAGCAAGCTACTGTGCAAGGTCTCATCAGCCATTTGTGTTTTGAATGATTTGTGCATTTTAGTTAGTACTGAAACCCAAATTGCATTTCCCATCCTTCATTCAGCTGACCTCAGAGCAATGCTATTGAGGTAAAGAAACATTTTTGCACAAGCCAATCATTTTGGCACATACAGCTAGTCTCAGGGCTCTACTTAAGCTAACTTATACATTATCAATGCAACCACCCCATCTGTCAAGGTACACTTTCCACTGAACGTGACAGTCCTCTTAAGGCAACATTTAAATTGCAGCAGCCGTTTTGTGTTGTGGCAGCTTGAATAGCATGGCAAAGCAAACTGTATGTATTACCTAAAATGAATGATGATCCTGAGTCAAAACTCCTCCAGTGTGAGGCAATAAAGCAGGCTTATGTTCCAGGGTGTGTTGCTGAACTTTTCTGGCTAGAAAAAGAATCCCCTCCCTGATCAGATGAGCAGTGTGTAGCTCCAGGACCAACTGCATGACTTGTAGATGATTGTATTAGCCATTATTCTGATTGCCTGTGGTCAGACACAGTACACTTGCCATTAGTGGTCAACCAATGTAGGTTTTCCAAAGACCGATGCCAATATTTAAGGAGCAAGGCGGCTAATTGCCGATCTATAACACTTATATCATGCTGTTGTTAGAGATGAGCCTGAACACCATTATCAAAAGCAAGCTGTCTTAGACCACACGTGGGTGAGGCAAACTGGAAGTTAATTTAAGCTTGAAATTAACATGGGTTGATCAGAAGTTGCTATATTTATTGTTTATTTTTTTAAAAAGTATTCAAAGAACAGCCTAAGAATGGAACTTCAGATCAATTTTTTTCTCACAAGACTAAGAGAACTATTTATAGAAAAGGTTTTTTTTTTGCAAACTTTAATGAATAAACTTCAGTCAGCTGCCCAATGAAGATTATTCTTCATCACAAGTACAAATATTGACACATTTTACCCAGATGAAAAAATTGCTTCCATTTTATTTTATTTTTTAAACAACCCGTGAGGCTGTTGTAGGTTTGTCGACTTGACTGCACCAAGAAGTTCCTCTTGGTGTCCATGCACTTTGCCATAATCATCGATGTAGACATTTAGGAGGTGCACCTGAAAGCACCGTGAAGTCAGTCAGTGATTGGGCTTTTTCCATAACACCATGCTGCACATGGTGCTGTGTGGACATTACCCTACTGAAAAGGTGGAGTTTTGCAGCATCTCTTCAAGTCTATAGAGAGAGGAGGTAGTTATTTAATGTAAATACATGAAATTGCTGTCTCAGAAAAATGCCCACCATAAACACTATCCATTATGGCGTTTGATTTCATGAAAAATCTAGCGAATATAACTTGAAAGTTAAGGAAAAATCTAGTTGAATACTAACATTTTAATCTTAACATACAGGCAGGGCTAGGAAACTAAAACTCTTAATTAACAGCAGGAAGAATTTGCTAAACAGATCAATGTGTTACTAAATCCTATTCTTCTAAACAATTGTTTTAGAATTTTGCTTGAAATATTATCTCAATTTTCCTTGGTTGGTTTCTACAATGCATCAGAATGTCAGAGGTTGCTTTTATCTTAGCTGATGGTATTCAGAGTGTAACGAAACAAAACCGCTTTTCACAACAACAGCATGAAAACAGAAAACAACCAAACAAAAATGTTTGTTATTCTTGGGATCCCCTGTCGATGCTGTGGGAGTAACTGCATTTACACAAGTCCTCCGGTTTATTTTCAGAGAAAAAGGGTGGAGTGTTGCCAAAGAGAAAAAACACTATGCAGGTTATCCCAGCCTTTCTGAAAACATTTTAATTATTAACTTGTTTGAATACTGCTGGACTACGGTGTATTGCCACAGCAGTTAGAAAGCTGGGTGGATGCCAGATACTTAGAGAAGAATATGCATTAAATCAGAAAGGGAGACAGTAACGTGTTGGTGTGATCATATCAAAGATAACTTCAAGTATTTGCAGTTCACGGGCTAAAGCTAATCATGTTCCAACTTTCCACTTCCCCTCACAATTCTTTCAACCCAGTGGAGCTCAGTCACTGTGCCTCTTAACGCTTTCATGCATGATATCCTTCATAGTAGACAATTAAACATTTAAGTTAATAAAACTACAGAAGTGATACAGACAGGCATGGAGGGAGTTCATAGTCTTATCTGACCAAATGCATAGATAAAATGATACTTGGGAAAGTTATATGAGTGTTATAGACTGCTAGGTGTCTCTATACACAATGGGCACAAATTTAGACCTTTCAACATAAAATAACTTAAAACTATGAAAAAAGATTTCTCTCCATATGAAATATGTTTAAGGGTGTTAATTATGTCAGTGGAAACCATACCCTACAATTTTCTCTTAGATCTACAGTGGGACCAACCCTGATATTGATTTCACAATGTGAGATTATATTTATTATATTTTTGCAACATGCCTTCTTGTATTAACATTATATTTAAACCCTGCTGCTTTGTTCAGTACTAATATTATTTAAAACATTTTGCCTACTACAAGTTGTTCATCGTCTGCTCTACACAACGCAACAGTTAACATCTGTGATGTAAACTTTTCATTACTCGCTATATTCTGATATGAAGTACTGTATAGCACAAACCTACCTTGCATTGTGAAAAGTTTTATTGATAAAGGTCTGAATAGTGCAATGATTATAGGAGCCAAGGCGATAGCTGCTATATTCATTACTGTTGCCAAGGCAATGGTTCTCAAATGGCAGAAAGGCTGTTTGTGTGGGCTGGACAATAATTCTAAATGATTGTTCATTATGAATTCTAAATTTAAAAAATTAATAGTGACGTTTTTGTTAATTATGTATTCTTACCAGAGAACATCAATCCAGTCATTTTACACTGTACACGTAATGCATAATGCAAATCCCAAGCAGCTTCCCGTATTGGACTCGTAGACAAACAATAGTTGATAAACCATTAAAATATCATGCAATACCAAATACACATTTTTTCCATAACATTGTTTTTGAACATCCGGTGTTAAGTATTTCAGCAACAAATGAAATCACATAATTCAGATTACAGTGCTATTATTTAGGTAAATTAGATTGAATATGCTAGCTATAGAGGTACCAGTGAAGATAAAATCTAATGTGTCAACAAAAAGTAGCTGTAACTAGCTATTTAAATATAAAACTGAAACTAGTCTGTTCATAACAACGTATTGCAAATTTATTTAGGAAATACACATACCTTAGCTATGTGATCAGAACTCTTTGTAAATACTTTAGTGTCATCTTTATAGATTCCTATAGATTGGATTTCCCCCTAAAATGTGGGATCTCCTGTGGGTTTCCCATTTTCTGTTATGGTGTTGGAAAGCACTATCCGTTTCCAGTGTTAGCTATGTAGCTGCAGTGGAGCACTGATTTAGCTGCTAATAGCTGGGTCCGCTAGTTTTGCATTTGCATGCTAGCTAAACTAATATAACTTTATCTCCCCACCTTTTGAGTGCAGTTCATCTTACTTGATCTTATAGCTCATACTGCTTCTCCAGTGTAGCCTTCACCTGCCCACACTGATGCAGGACCCAGACTGCAGTTGCTTTTCCTATCACCCCTCTGACTGCACACTTCTGTAGCCGCAAGTATCACTGTGTAAATGGGCTGTATGATGTTAACCTTGTGTGCTTTTTTTCAGCCTAGTATTTCTTTGTACTCATATGATGTTATGTAAGAATGAAGCAGGTGTGGCTGACATGTGTCTCTCAGCTACTCACTCCTTAAAGCATATTGCACTTTTCACCAGGGACTGGGAGGATAACAGGTAACAAAATATCTAACTACAATATGCTTTGACCTCATCCAAATTTAAATGGATACTAATGATTTATTTATACAAAATGAAATAGAAATTCCCCAAACAATCACACTTTGGATGTAAAATTACAGAACGCAACAGGCCGGACTTGTTTTGATTACAAGATAGGAGCAGTACAAGGGCATGCTTGTTACTGTGACAACAGAGATTGCAGTAATACATCAATTAAGCTTACACACAGTTCAAATGAAAGTGATTTCACCCAGCAGGGGTATTTTTGATTAGCATGGGCACAGTTTACATAGAGAAGGATTTGGCATGATTAGGTGCTGTGAAATGGCAGGCTTTTTTATACTGTTTTTGTTGTTGTTTCTTTGACTTTATCAAAAAATGTTGATGGAAGTCTCATTATTCACTATGTTACCTAAAAGCATTCAGTCCAATGTTGGCTCTTGGTACCACTCACCTCTTTGATATCCTTGTAAACAAATAGTCCAAATCCCCTCATGTCCCTTTGACACCAGAACAAGCTTAAGAACAGAAAAATGAGAGATGAAATCAGGTTATTTTAGTCCTGTTGATGTAGACAGTCAAGTGTTAACTTGACTGTTGCAAGAACTAGATTAATGTCTTTACAGACATTAATACACTCACTATCGTGTAGGCCTGTCAATTGCCCCAATATCAATGTTGATTATTAATGGACTGAAAATAGCTCTGATTCATAACATACCGCTGGCAGGAGATGTGATGTGTAAGATATACACACTTGCGTGCAAACTCTGTTACTTTTTAGATTCTCTGTTCTACAGAACTTAACAAACAAGTTTACCTGACATCCTGCCAAAAGGTAAGTTACTTATTAAATCCAATAAAACCCGGAAACAACTATGAAAATATTAGAAATATAAAAAATGCATGATATTATATTGCTCAGAGAAGACAAGATTATTGCCTCCAGGAAACAGATCATTTGTTTTTAGACTGTGACTTATAAAACCACAGTAAACAGCCAAACTGCTTCTCTTTTGACTCTCTGAAACTGAACTGGTTTGAAATGAGTAGCAAGGGCAAGTTGAGGCCTGATGGCAGTTCACAGTGTTAAATATGTACAGCACAGTCAGAAACTATTGGAACAGAGACATTGTCTGATTCTACTCCAGCACATTTAATGTGAAGGGAAACAGTGGCTGTGAGGTTAAAGTGTTGCCTTTTTTTTGTTTTTGGACGTAATATCCCATTTGTACAGCAGCCGGAAGGACATTGATCCAAGGTATCCGAGGAGTTTGGTGGGCAAAACATCAGTCAGACTTGAATCCGACTGAACACCTGCTGAATACCAGACTGAAGATGAAAGGCTCTTAAATAAGCAAGAAGGCACCTCTAAAAGTGACATTTTTAACATTCTGACATTCTCAGTTACATTTTACTTTAATGTTTTTATTCCCAAACAGTAAAAGCTATTAATGGTCAAATCTTAAATACAATGTCATTTTTTTTTGTCTGGTAAATCATGAATTTTGCCTTCTAGCTCAGCTCCCACAACAGTCTGGTACAAAGGCCCGCATTACTGCTGTCTGCTGTCTGTCTGTCCTTGTCACACTCCATTTTCTTTTCACTCATGAACATAACCCCAACATACCTGAACTCCTTTGTGAGAGGCAGCAACTCACCCCCAACTTGGAGACCACTTTACTCAGATTCAAACCAGTGCATGCTGAAGGGCACAGAATGATGTAGCCAACAGAACTATAACATCTGCAAAAAGCAGAGATGCAGTTCTGAGGTTCCCAAACTGGACACGCTCCTCTCTCCAGATCTGTCTTGCATCTCTTTCTCGGATATAAATATATAAAATCTAAGATAGAAAAATCAGCTACTCTGGTACCTCTCATATTTGAGTTGATGCTATCAATCAGAAAGCAAGGCTTTTAAAGGTAAATACAAACAAAACTTAATTCATAAAAAAACAGAAAACAATCCATCTTAATTTGAATGAAAGTACGACTGCTGGCTCTTTTTGCTACAACTCAAATGATTTAATGTTTGCTGATAAAAAAAAAATATTGTACCGTGAAATTAATATTGATATCAGCTATAATTCTTTTGATAATCCTGGACTTGTTTGACAAGAGTAAACCAGAATCTATATTTACGGTGCAAAACATTAGATTGCAAGTTAATCCACAAGTGAATACAGTTTGTGTAATACAGCTAACTAATCCTTTAAATTTCATGTCCTATAAAATATTCCTTCAGTTTTTTCCTTTGAGTATCTAGTAGCATGTAGTGTACACTGACAGTGCAATCCTGTGCTCAGCAGTCAGGTCAAGATATTTTTTTCATATCATTATCATAAGATTATCATATGAGTAGTAATTTGTATAGTAACTTATCTCAGTGGGTTTTATTTCACCAACATACTACATGTTCTATGAAAACATCCTTCAAATAAAGGGAGAGGGATTTGCCTTGTCAGTTGGATGCAAGCTGTCATAGCCAGTAATGAATTAGTCATACCTGCACATTGCCAGCAAAATGTTCATAACACATCCACATGAAGAACATGAGACACACATTGGGACAAGTGTGATACTTTTGGATAAAAAGACTGAGCAGGGTATACAGACGTTACAGCATGATGCAAACTTGTGTGATGTTTCGGGGCTCTGGCTTGGTGTCATCACTTTTCAATGATCACATTCAAAGTAGGCTGCAGCAGCGTCTGCCCCGTGGCTACGTTCAGACTTAGGAGTTTCCTGTCAGCCTGAGATCCTTGGGCTCTTTTGACTCTTTCTCAGTCTGGAGTCAAGAATAAAGCTGATTGCAGTCTTGCTAGGGGGGGCTTAGCGTTGAACGTGGCTGCCTGAGGAACGTAAGCTAGTTAACTCAGTGTTATCCTGTAAATCTCTTTTTAAATTGCACCCCTCTGGACATGCTTTTATGTATTGTCTTCATCTTTGTAACCACCTTATCTATTTCCTCTGTTTTATTTTTTTATATTGTACATTTGAAATGGATTATCATCAGCATCAGGGTTATTATTTGAATTTCTTTTATATTTAACAGTATATCAGTGAGACTGGGCTACCATGTGAACATGGTTTAGCTGCCTTTTCTATTTAATTTAGTGGGCCATTTTATTCTAGAATTAGCTTTAAGCTTGAGGCAAAGCAGCTGTCGGACTGCTTTCTCAAACTGTATGTACAGCCCGCAGACACCTGCACATGCTAACACAGCTAGCATTTCACCTAGATCATCACTAATTAGTGTGTCACCAGATTGCGCTCACTACTTGGCTTCATGATGACACATTCTTCCACTCACAACTACAAAACACACATAAGCAAACGGATTAATAAAAGTAACAACTCCTTAGAGGCAACAGTGTTCATCTAAATTCTTAGTGTCTTGTCAGTAGCTGTCAAGATATCTTACTCTGCTTGTGCGCTGGTGAGCAGAGTTTTAAGATAAAGGGAGGTTTCCATGTGATCCACAGGTGTTAAGGAGAAAGAACGGTGGCGACCAGCAGCAACATATTGATTTTCTGGTCCAGCAGTGACACAGGACCTTTTGTCCAGCAACTCCTACCTGCTCCTGCCTGCTGCTTTATGATCCTTGCTGCCTCGTTTATAACCCTTTTAATTGACTGAATTCATTCATTATTCTTGATAATTTATGAACTCTTCCTCATCTTAAGCCATGTTTGATTTGAGTAAGGGTACCTTGATGAGGATCACTGATTGTTGGAAATTGTATCAGCTGGTGTCAAACACTGATCACAAAGCAAAATGTTGCTTTTTTTCTTATCATCTGTAGTTGTTAGTTAATAGTGACATAAAAAAAGTATCGTTGTGTTGAGTAAATAAATAATGATATCTGTTTTTGCTTGAAGTTATAGGTTTAAAACATAATAAAAAGTTAAATTGTAAAAGCCAGAATTAAGAAAAAATAAACAGTTTAGGATAAAATAAATAAATAGTAAGGAGTTTAGTAACAAAATTTGGTTAAAAAAAATGCATACATACATAGATACATGAAACTCTCTGCTGTCTCAGTCTGCTGAGGTCTTTGTGTGCTGAAGCCACTACTTTACCACTTGGTTAGTGCTTGTATCTAGTTATTTTCATCTCTTGCAGAGGTTTGCTCAAATGTACAGATAGATAGCACTTCAGTGCATGTATTTACAGTAAACTTGTGGTGTTCTCTCATCAAAATGGTTAACACTTCATGTTCTCCTGAACAGAAACTCCGCTGTGTGTTGAGTTCTGCTGCAAGCTATCCGCTCCATTAGCTGTTAGCTCCCTTAATCAAACACACCACAAACTAGCTCTCCTCCTGCTGATTTCAATGCAGATTTGTCATGCCCTCATGGTTTAATGAGAGCAACATATTGTGAGATCCTGCCAGCAAGCCATTTATGACTGAGCGGATAGATGGACTGGTACTGCAGGAACTTTTTCATATTTTTGGAGGCCTCACTATGAATAGTCGGTCAGTGATAGTAACTAAAGTAACATTATGAGACAACATGCTCTGTTATGGTCAGCGCTTAGTTCAGTTTGTCATTTGCTAAGCAATAGTGTATTTGTCCCACATTTTGTCCCAAACACACACATTCTTTGTCCCCTGCCCAGTGGACAATGCAGTGTTGTCCGAGCCCTGCAATATGTAGTAGGTATTGCATTTCGATGGCACGTAGAGAAACTGTCTCACGTATTTATCTGATTGGTTGTACTTGTTGTCCTCTATAAAAACCACCGATCAGACCATTCCGAATGAATATCGACCGATGACGATCAATTGCAGCACCCTTAGAATTGAGCTTGAGGCCTTTGCTGCTCAGTCAGGATCTGCCCAGCAAGCTGTTATCCCTTTTCATTGAGATGTTTGCAATCATTTCTCGGGTTAATAAGCGTAAAGTGATTTCCTTCTGGAAGGTTCCACATTTTTCTGGCTGTAGTCTGTTCAGAATGGGGAAGCAGTGGCAGATGGAGCAGCCATGGTATCTGACTGAGCTGCTTTCTGAGTCTGGAGAGCTCATGATAAGTAGAATAAATTGTGGTATGAAGGAGATGATGGTCTTCATCAACTCTAACAGCACTGTGGTTCATTGTGGTTCAAATGAAATTTTGCATTTTTTTCTGATAGTAGCCCTTGAGCAAATGCCATGGGTTCATTAAAAATGACAGGTTTATCCCCTAAAGTTCAACATTAGCATGGTTGCAAAGTTGTCATTTGATCTGAGGTCAGAGCATGAACAAACCCCATGTAGTGTCATGTAGTGTTAATCCTTTGGTGGGAATACAGTAAGTGTCCTCAGAGTATTTCAAGATTGTGTGATCATACGTTGTTGAGCATAACAATGAATATTTGTTCAAAATTGAGTGAAAATTTTGTCATAGTTTGTTTTTTATTTTTATTTTATTTTTTTCGGAGGTGGTTTTGTTTTATAAGATATCTTGTGATGCAGTTCTAGTGGTCAGATGGCCTTGCGGTAGTGCAAGATGAAAGATCCTGAAGATCACTAGAAATCATCCTCTGGGCATAGTAAGTATCCATTTTAAATTTCACGTTGGTCTGGCAAATAGATCCTGAAGTATCTTGCTTTACTTTTAGAAATTACCATAGAATAGATGAATAGAACTATTCTACTGAGCTTCTTCTGAGCTAATGCTAGCAAGCCACCTGTCCGTAGATATGCTAATGTGTTGTCTGTTTTCTATCTGTACTGAAACTGATTATTAAAGTGAATGTCCATGCTCTCTTTGGTTCGCGCATCTGGTACTGAAAGTCTCTAGCTGTACTGGATAATATGCATAATATGGATATATGCATTTTAATATGCATAATAATGTCAGCTTTGCAGATGGTGGTATTTTATGATTCTTGCTCAAATGTGTTGCACAAGAGGCGCTCAGATATAATATTTCATCACGTATTATGTATATCATGTTTTATCTTGCTGCATTTTGATATCAACATTATATTATTATATTAAGATATGTTTTTCTAATTTGAATAATAGGGGACCTCAAACCTTAAAAAATGAGACTTTATTTTTTGGGCTAAATTACTGCTCATTGTATAGCCAAAACTGATGTCCAAATCGACTGTCAGACCAACTCTGTAAGGTTCAACAGCTACAAGGGCAAAGAGATTTACTAGATTTCTGTAAAAGCAATTCCATAACGTTTCTTACAGCAAAGATCAAAAAATATATGTAATGGGTGCACTATGACTGGATAAAATTCCTTGTCAACCTGATAAATATGTTGCGGACATTCTTATCAACTACATAAAGATATAGCTTTAATGTAATATAGTGTAATGTAGCTTCAATGTTGAAGCAATTTTTCATCTCCACAACTTGAAAGAATATATTACAAAATAAAAATGTATCTTCTCAGAAGGTTCAACAGTGATCCTATTACAATAATCCTAATGTGGTTTAAAGCTCAATTGACATAAAGTCTTCTGAATCTCTGCCTATTATCCTGCAGCCCTCCCCTTGTCTTCAGGGGCTTCGCTCTTCATTTAGTGACATGGCATATTGTTGAAGACAAAAATCTTTTAGGGGCTTGAATGTTTTCTGTATTTAAAAACTCTTTTTCAATCAGTTGGAAATTTAGTGATGCCATTTTTGCCAATTAAACTCCGAAATTGTGACCTAAAATGAGCTTTGACTTTACTTGAGTTGACTGGTTGGCTCTCAAATTAAATGAATCACATATGATTGTTAGTGACAAGAACAGGCTTGAAACTGGCCTCTCTGTACTGAAATTTAAAATGAACTAATTTACCCAATATGATAGGACTGTGAGGTCCTGCCAACAAGCTGTTTATGACTGAGGGAATAGATGGACTGGTACTGCAGAAACATTTCAGAATTTTCGTATTTTCTGAAGGCCTCACACTGAATAGTCGGTGAGTAAAGTTTATTTGTGCCACATTTTGCACATTTTGTCCCTGGCCAAAGAGACGGTGCAACACTGTTTGAGGCTTGAAATTGCCCCGTCTGTACTAAAATTTAACTAATTTACCCAAATCTTTCCCCTCCATTGATAGTGTTGCGTCAGCATCATATAGTTGTTACAGATTACAAAGGAGAGAAACTGACTTTTATAGTGGGATTTTTTTTTTCCCCAATATTATGCTGCACTTTCCAGGAGTGGCAGCCATTTCTTCCCTCATCTCCTGTTTCTGTATCACCCTGTTCTCCCTGGCAGTCTGTACATGGAGACATTGGGGCAGATTCTGGGTAGTTTCAATGTCTGGTGTGAAAAGAGGATGAGGCCCTTTGGCTGAACCTACATGTACAGCCTGACAAGTCTAATCTTAGCTCCAGTTCTTCTGTTACCCTCTTACTTCATCAACAAGACGACTTATTCATCTTGTCTAGTTCATTAAAGATTTATGGGAACATTAGGGCCTTTAAACATCCATTTTAATCAAAACTGCGCAAATCGTTCTCACTATCTGCTGAAAAGAACATTCCTAAACCCACGTCTTCCTGCAGGCTACCATGCGTCGTGACACGATGCCCATTAGCAGTGCATTACATTTTACATCATACAGACCGGCTATGACTATGTTTGGTGCATGTTTGGTCCCTGAAATTCAAACTTTGTAGTGAAATCTACCAAATCTACACAAAATACAAAACTCTTTAACACATTAAATGCCCATTTCAGTTTAGTCACGGCAGTTAATTTTGGACATACCTACCTTATTCCTGGTCCCGTGATAACTTACATGAATTATGAGCACAACTTCACCTTTCTTAGCAATAAGATCAATAAATTAGCTAAATGTGCTATTGTATGTTATCCATGGTCTCTTCTTCAGGTAGTTCTTCCAACCACTGGCAGTAGAAGGCAGACGTATGATCAGATTATTCAGTTTCAGGTGTGATGGGCTGTTTTCCCACATTCGTTACATCCCCAGGACCTCCAAGAAAAGGCAAGACACCTGTAGCAAATGGCTCTTACAGATACCTGTGCAGTGAAAGATAGAAGCAATAGACTTGCCTATAATTAATGAAAGTTATCATAGTCAACCTCTTCCCATACAGGAGTTATCTTTCTGTCTAATATAAATGCATAGTGACACTTTTTCTGTATCTAGACACTGTTGGTTGCAGGAGAAGCCAACATACAGCCATGAAAGCTTTGTTTCATTTTTTAATTAAAGGATTCCTTTTTCTAAGCACAGTGACTGTAGATAGCAGATGCCCAAGATTAGTCAAAAACTCAGCACTCTGTTTCAAGCTTGTTAAACTGCTTGTCATCCACAGATGTTGACTAGCAGAGGAGAGCAGCTTGACAGCAGAAGTAGTGCATGCAGTTTTAACACAAAGTGGAAACAAAGCAATATGAAATCCCAAGTCAAGCAATTTCACCAACATCACCATCCTGCGAAAGTTTTCACAAACCACTCCATTCTGTTTTAAACACACACATAAAAGTGTCCCACTGGCAGAGGGACATTACCTTCTGAAACAGCTTCAGCTGACAGGACTACCTGTTATATAACACACAACAGCTTAAATCAGCCTGGTGATTTGTGTGTCAATTTATCCCATTTCATGCGTGAAGATGCACGCTGGATGCTGTTTGAGCTCACGGATGGTTGACATGAACAGATGTTAGGGATGTTAGGGAACTGCTATTTGCAAATCACATATGAGAGGTTGAGAAAAGACCAATTTGTGCTTACTGTAGAATCTCTCCGCACATGCAACATCTGATGCCTCGCTGGATTTTACACATGTGTGTGTACATCATTGTTAATGCATGCAGGGAGGCAAGCATTACAGAGAATATGTGTAGACAGGCTACACCTACACCTATGCTATCCCAGCCATTATAGACGTACTGTGTGGGTATCCTTGGACCTACTCTGCATGTTGAAGGTGCTCTGACCTTGGCCTTGTGCTTTATGTTCAGTCATATTTACTGAGTAAATACAAGCACAGATTGCTTTTTGAAAATCAAAATGGGTATCTAACTATAGCAAATGTAATCAGTGAGCAGTGACAGCAGCTCTGTGTAGTTCAGTGTTATTGAACCCACAGGCTTTAGACTGGATTCTGTATAGAGCATACTGTACAGTTATTGATGTTTGTGTGGTTGTACTTACAGTACTTCAGTCTGTGTCTGCATCATTTTCAGTCTTCCTTTTGATGTATTGATTGTGTGTAATTTGTACCCGGAATATCAATACCACTCTTGAATCTGTCTATAAAATATGAAGCCACAGCCTGGTAACTTAGTTTAGCTTTAAGACTGGAAACTGAAAAAAGTGGCTTAGCTTGCATGGCTCTGTGTTTTCAAAGGTAAGAAAGCCAGCTAACCAGCAGCTCAGTACTTGACATATCTTGCCAATTTAATCCGTGCAAAAACAAAACTGTCTCCTTCAGATTTAACACAGAAATTAGACTGATATCAATCTTTACAAGCTAACTCTCTTTAAGAAAGGATATAAGCTTATTTCCCAAAATTGTTGAACTACATAGAGGAAAGCCAAAAGGAGATGAACAATTTGGGAATTTGATCACCCTCATTTTTTTGTTTTTTATTCCAAATGAGTCCAGTGGCTTTTCTAATTCACGCAAGTTTACCCACTCACAGCAATGTGCAGAGAGCCATGTACTGTGTATAATTCACATTAGTCTTTTTTGTTGGATTTTCAGCTTGACTATGTATGCACACTAACTTTTTTGATGATAATTTGGGGTTTCCTTACACATCTTACCTCCTCCTCAGAAGCAGTAGAGTTGTCATAAGATGGAGTCACTCAGAAGGCTTTAATGAACTGAATATTTTTCCAAACAACTTGTTCCTGCTTTGTCCTTAAGAAGCCTTTCACGTCACTAACATCCTGTAATGTTGCACGCCATATTTCCACTTTATTTTGTTGTCACCCCATGTGTTTGCTGGCTGGCAGTGGAGTGTAGCTATTGCAGGATTGAGGATGGAGGGATGAGGCAGCATTCACCCAACAGTTAGCACCACGTAAAGCCTTTATCACACCTAAATGGCTTCATCTCCCAAAGCCAAAGTGAGATAAGCATTGCCCATTCATCTGTAATGATGTAGAAGCACTAACTGAACTGCGTTGAGAGGGACACAGCGTGGATAGCTGACGACGTCATAGGGCCAATAGGGTTTTGTTTGTTCACACAGAATGATAAGTTAACATGCTTTTTATTTGTTTGGTTTCCTCCATGGATTTAAGTTGATTACAAGACAAGTGTGTTTACACTTCCCAATACAGCAATTATCTGCAAGATGAAACTAGTAAACAGTGGTCACATTACACCGTGGTCATTGAAAAAGTTTCCCTGTGGACTGCAAAGTTCAAGTTCTTCTTAACTGGAGACGTAAAACCAATTCAAATGTATATTTAGGCCCTTTCCACAGTTTGCACCCCAGAGTGCCCCTTGGTGATGTAATCACAAGTTTATAATGCTAAATGCAACTGTGTGTTTTCATTCAAAATGTTAGGGAGGCATCACACAAACCAGTTTTGCAGATGTGATATACATAGTTCTTTGCATATCCAGAAATGACACCACATGTGACAAAAGAGTTTACTCCGACTGGATAACACCAATCCACATATCATGAAAAGTGTACAATAGCTCCAAAAAATGTTAGTTAATAGAAAATCAAAAATTCCATGCGCTTGAGTTTCGGTGGTAGTTGTTAGTGAGTTAGCAATGAGCTAGTTGACTAACATGACAGTCAATTGTGCCAGCAAACGAGTAATTGGTACTGATGGATATATTAAATGCTCTTGTGATGAACAAAGAAGAATGCAACACAGCAGCGTATTTTTCATGGTTTCATATTCAGTATACCCATCTACCTTCCATTTCAGACATTGCTTCTGCAGCAGTGAAGTCTGAATTAGCACAACATTTGAACTGTTAGAAGCAAGTCTTGGGAACCTCTGTAAGACAAGCAGAACGTGTTAAATTACTGCAATTAAATTTGGAAGATAGCATGACAAAGTTTTAATTGAAATTCAAAGAGAACTTGGCCTCAGCAGGAAAACACGGCTAAGAGTCTAGAGCTACACTCAGGGCTTCTGTCAGGCTGCACGTAGGCACACCGTGCTAGCTTGCTCACAGTGACAGTGCTAACAGGCTGATGTTAAGCAGGTCTGTTGGCTCATCAGTACTGAACTCAAAGTGCAGCTGAGACTGTAGCAAGTCTTTGCTCATAAACCAAGGTGATGGTGATATACTCCTCTTACCTTTGACTGGAGAGATAGGATAGAAATATTAACTATAAAGTGCAAGCTACATCAGGAAATCATCAGGAAAGTAACATGTATAGATATATAGCCCGCAGGACATGTGGCCGTGTTTGCAAAACTTCTTGAGGTGTTTACCATAATGCAGTTCACACACAAACCTGCTAGGGTACAGTATGTCGGGAAACAGTGTAGAAGTACATGAAACAGAGACACAAGGTGACAACATTAAGAACAAAATAACTTGCAGAATTTCATTCTAGGTGGATTCTAGGTCATTCTAGGTAGCCACTGATGATGTCCTCAACCATTTATTGCTATTTTGTTTTTGTGTGTTTTTTCTTTCCATTAAAAGCACAAATGCCTTCGGCCTCGATCACTTTTTAAAATAGATTTAATAAATTAAAAATTGAAGTATTTGATCATTACAAGATTCAGTCATTTCAGGTAGATGAAATCTTGTGGGCAAATTCTACTGCAATCCATATGTTAAGTTTTGGATTGATTTTCACATTGATTATTCACATTTAAAATAAATGATTGTTGCTGAATGATTTTTTGCTGTGTCTTAATCTTTGGTCTGCATAGTTGACTTCTCTGTTGCTGCATTTCTGGGTATTTCCAACATTAGCAGTGCTGTGTCACAAAAGAATCAAATTTTAGTGAAGCAACTGAACTGTAAGTGGTTAAATTCTTGTTTAAATCAGTATTTCAGGTTAAAACTGGTAAAAACAGGTTCAGGTTAATTATCTTGAAGACCACTACATCATATGATATTATAGATATAGACCTTGGTGTCTGTTGGGGTAGAAAGAATATCAGACTTTTGCCTTGGGTTATTATGTACCACAAAGGAGTCATCTGCAGTCAAGTGTCATTATTCCAGACACTTCATCTTAAGGAAAATCAGCTTAGCCATGTTGTCCTCTTGTGCCTTTTTAAACGTGATGAAAGGACTTAAAGAGCGCACCTATTCACACACACATTGACTCAAATCCTGTCTGTGTCTTCTAGGTGTAATTGGCTTCCCAACTGCAGTTCTGGACCCATCAAGACTTCCAAAGAGGAAGGTGGATGAAACCTGATTCTACCTGAGAATGCTACCTGTCCCTCTGCCTCACCATGTCACTCTAGGAAAACCGTTAAACTGTCCCCGTCCACAAATCCTCTTTTTACCTTGTTATTTCCCATAACCCTCTGAGTTTGTGATCCCTCTCTACGCCAAGCTGAAGTCCTACTGATGACTGAAAGAGCTTTCATTTCGGACATGTTGTTTTTTCCTCTCAATGCTGCCAGCCACCAAGGCTATGGTGGCAAGCGTCATTATACTTCCCAGCGGGTTGCTAATCACTGTCTGCTGTTGCTACTGGGACTAGTGCTACACCTCACCCTTTCTTCATGTCAACGGGTTGACCTGAAACACCCCATAGTTTCCACAGGCTATGGAAAGGTACGTGGCATCAGGAGGGAGCTCAATAATGAGATTTTGGGCCCTGTCGAACAGTACTTGGGCGTGCCATATGCTACCGCCCCTATCGGCGAGCGCCGCTTCCAGCCTCCTGAAGCTCCAGGCTCTTGGCAAGAGATTCGCAATGCCACCCAGTTTGCCCCAGTGTGTCCCCAGAATGTGCATGGGGTTTTACCTGAGATCATGCTACCAGTGTGGTTTACAGATAACCTGGATGCTGCAGCGACCTATGTTCAGAACCAGAGTGAGGACTGCCTTTACCTCAACATCTACGTACCCACCGAAGACGGTGAGTGAGACAAATCTCTCAAATGAAATACAGGAGAAAATGAACTTAGTCTTGGCCTGTTAGACTATTCCTTGCACTTAGAGTGGGTCAGAAAATGGTCAAGTGAAATCCCAGGTCCGCCTCGTTGCATCAAAATGAGGGAAAAGATCAGTTCTTGCCACAGGTGTTTCAGAGTGTAAGAACAGATAGTACCTTTCTAATGATTTCCAAATTTCATTTGTGTCTGCACTTCAGTAGTCTGGAAAAATCACTCTGATCAGTTAGCTGGGTTATTTTCCATGCAAAAAGAGCACTTAACATGAGCCAGAAGACACGCAGGAGATTGCCGAAGAATATATTCTCTGAGCAATTAGACACACTTAACTTTTATTGCTCATATTTAATTAATTTTAACATTTTATCACATATTCAAAATTCATATGGAACATCTACCAACTAGCTGCTTTTTGTAGCAATTAACTACTCAGTGACATGCAACACATTTTTTTAAACCAAGCACGTGTATCATAGCTTGCTAATTTGTATTAACTTGCTAACATTAATCTTTTGCATGAGAAATGAAGAGTAAGTCACATTTGTGTTGAGTGCCAAAGTGAACCACTGATGTAGTAAATTCACTGACACTACTAACATTTTTTTTTATTTAACTCTGGAAAATAGCAGAATCTCTCAAACAAAAGATTCACAAAATGTCTTCAGATATGTCAGATGATGAAGAGGATGCAGCTCAGTAGAGATGAAACCCCAATTTCAATCATGAGTTCCCACTAACATATATCAAATGCAACATTTTAAAAACTCATTAAACATCATCAAACCAGCAGGCACTGTGTGAGCTCGTACAGTCAGTATTGGGTCCATCTGAGTGTACATGGAAAGGTATGGTTACCTGGACTAACATGCAAATTTTTATCATTTCAGTTAGCTGAAGGAAAGCATTCATATTGTCATACACTGCATTATTGCTAAATATAATGATGAATATAATGAAGATAATGACCCACTGCAGGATTTTAGTTACTGGCAGACTTGTGTCTTAACCACGATTACTTTTTTGTATTTGTATTTGTATCCCCTCGGGCTATTACACATGATGTTAGATAGAACCAGGACCAATAGAATGGGATATGAACACGACCATATAAAGTGTTGATCTAAACTGAACAGTTCCCAGGTTGGGTATAGGGTTATATGTGAAGACTCCTCCCGTTTTCTATCAAACCAACAAACAAAGTACTGTAATTAAATGTGTTTCTAAAACAAAGTGACCATTTTTGTGGATACATGGTTTGACAGGTATGAGACATTTTGTCATATTCTTCAGGTTTGCATTGCATGGATGTTGCACTGTGTTTTACTGTATTTAGAGTAAAATTAAACCTTGGCGCCACAGTTTTGTTGATAAAAATATAACAAATACATAACCAAAGACATGCCTCTAAAAGAGGCTGTTCTGTTCTGTCCTCATGGGAAATCTGGGTATACCTCCTGCAGCAGGGCGGCATGGTGGTGCAGTGGTTAGCGCTGTTGCCTCAGAGCAAGAGAGTTCCAGTTCTGGGCCCTTCTGTATGGAGTTTGCATGTTCTCCCTATGCTTGCATGGGTTTTCTCTGAGTACTCCAGCTTCCTCCCACAGTCCCAAAAACATACACATTAGGTTAATTGGCTACTCTACATCGCCCCTAGGTGTGAGTGTGTAAGTGTGTGTGATTGTCTGTCTTTGTGTGTCAGCCCTGCAATTGACTGCCAGCCAGTCCAGGGTGAACCCCGCCCCTCACCTGTAGTCAGGTGGGATAGGCTCCAGCAACCCTGATAGATGAGCGGTATGGAACATAGATGAATGGACCACTTGCAGTAATGAACCTGTGTGGAGAGAATTTGAGAAAGCAGATGGGAAGGTAAAAGAACAAAGAATAAAAATCTTACTTTGGAGGCAATGCATATGCTACTGATAATAGTAAGCAAGTTTGATGATATAATGTTAAGAAGTCTTTGATTAATTGGCTCACCAGAGAGTACTCAAGAAAACACAAGTTTAAACAGTACTCTTGTTGCTCATACTGTATATGAAGCTCAGTGTTAACACTGAAACTGAAATCTGAAACCAAACCCTTCTTAGCCAGACTGATGATTTATCTTATTGCTGAATTCTTCCCAACAAAAAGATTTAACAGAATCATTGCCCAAGATGCTGTTAACAAAAGATGAGAAGCAGGGATTAAAAGGAAATATTGTATAATTATTTTAACTACTCTTCATACAGTGCATACAGTACATTGGTAGTATGAGAGCTCTGCAGTTACTGTATGTATGCTGTATTATGCATATGTCACATACTCACCGAGAGGATGATGTACAGTTTTCTGTGTTATTCCCAGGAGAGAAGGTGTGCAAATGAGTGAGACAGATTTTACATGTAGCCCTGTTTGCTTGTCAGAATCTGTCACTTATTGTCAGGGGTCATTGCTTACACAAGGCTGATGCTGTCCCTGAGGACATGTTTTGCCTTGTGTGAGAGAGAAGTAGAGACTGAAGGAGAGTGAAGTGCCCCTGAAATCAAATACACTACATTTTGCACATAACTGCTGTCACAATCCTGCAAACAGTATACATGGTGGTGGATGCGTGATTAGCAGCGGAGGACATTCATTTTCTATAGCTAAATATTACGCAGCAACATTAAAGTTTGGGGAAAAAGAACTTGTTAGGCATTGTTTGTTAAAAGTTTAACGCCCAAGCTAGTCTGCGTCTGTAGGACTCACTCTGATGAAGATTTGATTGATGGTGTTCTCTTTACTTATAGGTATATTTTAAGCTTGGAGATTAAGGTGAAGACAGTCCTGTTGCTGGGTGCAAGTGGTCATTTCCTCAAATATACTGCAGAGTCTGTACAATGTATGTCCTGATGGCATAAAACATGGCAAGCAGTATCTAGTGTTCCACTTGTCTATAGTCTTGCTTCGGCTTTGCATTAATGTTTTTAACCCCACTGGTGACATGCTGTATCTGTGCCATGAACAAATTGTCTGCTAAATATCAACAGTTGTTTCAGTTTTTCCTTAATAAGACTCTAAGGACAGATTTGTCAGGTGCTGAACAAATTTGTCTGCATAATAAATAGATAAAAGTGACTTGATTTAGCTTGTGGGTTAGCTTGCTAAATTGGAATCAGTGAGTGATGGTCAAGCAGCATGGTACTGTGCTGTTTTTGGCAGCAAGCAGCTGCATTCCCACTCATGGCAGATGTAGGTGGACCAAAATGTATTGGCAGCACAGAATCCAACTGCCTGGTTCAAAATGTTTTGGTGCCAAGTCTGGTCTGCACAACTTGATTTTGACACCTGTAATCTCCAGAGGTGGCCTCCCATTGTACCGTAAGTCATGGCCCTACCTAACATAACTATTCAGACCTAGAAATACTGAACACATTCTCTGCATTATTCTTTAAACAAAACAAAATTCACAATTCTCTTTTCTTTTTGCATCTGTTCATGCCTGACTCTTCTCTCCTCCATCTTTATGCAAATGGTGGTAGAAGGGGTCACTGTTCTGAATGCAAATGAGCTTTGTGCTCTTCCGCACCAGGCCACTATATAGCCGGCTGCTTCTTCTCCTCAAATGAAATTCAAATAACTTTTCAGAAATAACACATATTTATTTGTGGATTTAACACTGTTTTTATACTGTCTCTCATTTATCTCTTCCTTACTCCATACTTCCTACTACAGTGTTCCACCCTAACACTCCTGTGTGGTCAGACTTCCAGGCAAGAGCACTGCCTCTCTGCATTCCTGTTTCCTCAAGACACTCCTCAGCCAAGAGCTGAAAATCTTTCATTTTTATTGCCGCTAGAGCAGCCATTTACCATGCTCTTTATTAAAAACCATATTTCAGGAGGCAGGACAGTGGAGGCAGGGATGGAGCTGGAGGCTGGGGCGCAGCAAAAGAGTAGAAGAGCAGAAGTATAGGACTGCATGTGCAGGAAGCTGCTGCCTGGATGCAAGGGGTTGAACCAAAGCCGTGTCTGACACCTTGTCAAGCAGACAGGCCACCGCAGACATGACATACTGCAGCTTCATCCCGTTTACTGCACTGAGGAAATCGAGAGGGACGGGAGACAGCTTGCGCTCTGGCCACTCGCTCACTGAACCGAAAAGAAATGCTGTTGACTGAGAGATGGAGTTGCATTAGGTCAGCCAGTACTGGGACAATCCAAGCTAAATGCTCCTGTGTAGGCCAGTGCATTTCAGTGACCAGTGATCCATTACATCATGTGACAGTCAACCTACTGGCAGGCTCCAGAGGCAGACGGCAATGATGTTTTCGACCCTAAAAAGTGTGTGTTTGTTTCCCTTTGACTACATCCTAATTTTGGTTTAATCCAATACATTGTAATACTTCTTCAAAAGTTTATTGTCACAAGTCAAGAGCAATATGAAGCTATGAGCCATTATTTCTTTGCAAATCTTAATGGAAATAATGTGTTTGTACTTACTGTCCATTATTTCTTTATTATCCATATACAACCAAATATCACACTTGTGAACTTGCCCACCTTAGCATGTGGCGGTGCTGTTTGTTGTTAGTTAGCCACAGTACACTAACAACAACAACTGCGGTCCTGAAATGATTATTCCATAAGTCAATCAGTTAAAATATTGCTGACAAAAAAACCCTGTGAATTAAGTCATTTATCAAGCTAAGGAGGACATGGAGTGAGGGAAGAGCACACAGAGGATAGGGCCAGATGGAAGCAGGTGATTCGCCGTGGCGACCGCTGAAGGAAACATCCGAAACGAAGTGAAGATCAAGCTATAATCTCAGATCTTAAACTTCTCAGTTTTACATCATTGAATATCCATGTTTATTAGACTTCTTTTAAGTTGAGGTGCCTGTGTGAAGTCTTAAAAGTGATGTCTCATGGTCCATTACAAAGTGCTGCTGTCTATTTGAGTGGAGCCTGTTTTCACGTATAGGTTAGCTCTGTATTAGGCATTAGAAAAGAAATGAAATCAGAGTCTCCATTAAGCACCGAGGTGTGGTCTTAGAGTGGTGCTAAGTAGTAGGCAAGTGCTGACAAGACGTAGGACTAATGTGCCTTTTTTATCCATTACTGGTCTGTGTAATTGTTTGCACTGTAACCCAGGACCAACAACTGTACTATCTCCCCCTATGGCAGGAAGTCCTCTCTGAATCAGGCGCCTGCATGGGGCTACTAGGAGGATGCAGCAAATCCATTCAGCATTGATCCTTTTCCATTTAGAAGGAAGATAAACATTTTATATCAGGAAACCATGTTCATATAGAGAGATGGGTGAAAATGCAGTATAATAATGGTGGAGTGCAGTGATGCTCTGTTTCTTCTTTGTGTTTTTTCAGAAAATCCATATATACATGTACATGCCATCACTGCACTGGAAGGTTTTCAGCAGAATGGTAGAAACAGACATGTCAGCAGTACACTGGCAAAGTGACGGACCCCTTGGCAACCCAGCATTGAGTAATCTTTAAGATGAGAGACTCAAACATCTGTGTACTGCTGGGTGGATACAAGGAGGAGGGCAACAGAAGATAAAGGCACTGTTAGCATGCTTTGTGTAGCATGTGGATTTGTAGTGTGTGGGTCTCCGTGCATATGTGTGTGTGAATGTGAGTGTGTTTTAATGGATTTGTCTAAGACAAACCTATGTAGACAGTGACTGAGAACGACACAAAATGCAACGGTAAGTGTGAGCTGATGGAAAACTCCATTGACAGAAAGCAAGAAAAAAACAAATTAATGGGATCCTTATCAGTTACAGAGGCTGACGTGCCAGGGTGTTGGTCTTTGATAAATGCTTGTTACTGGCTGTACCCTATGGAGCATTTAACAGGCATTACCATTAAAGCTTAATGTGGGGCTCCTCTTTGACCTTGATGAGGGGACTCCTGTCACAAGCCTTCACAGGTGGTGTAAATATAAAAACAACATCTCCCTCTTTGCTAATTTGGTAAGAAAGATTTCAGGCTGAACTCCAGCATCTCTCTGTGTATGAAGTGCGTACATGGTCAGGTTTTCAGGATGAGTATCTGTGCCTATGTGTGTCTTCAAAGTTATGTTGTGACAGTCTAGTCACTCTGGATCGTGTTGGGGCTTTTGCCTTAGGACTGCAGCCCTATCCTGAGCTGGAGCAGGATACAGAACATCTTGGCATTCCTTTGCTTTTTCCAACCGAAAAGAGTGATGACTCGATTCTGCTCATTGATTTTTCTTTACAAAGCAGCAGTGTGTCAGGACTGATTGGGAGAAGGGTCGAGGAGAAGTGCCCCCTGGGGTCATTTACGAGGCGGTCCGTGACTAGATCCTAAGCAGTTAAAACAGATGAGTTTGGGGTCGTCTTTTTAGGAAACGGTGTGTAATCCTTGTAAACATTTTGTCTTTGGCTGGTCACAGTCAACAAAACTGCTCATCATTTGCTGTTTTTCTCTTTTAATCTTCTCTTGCTTTTCTGTTTTGTCTTTGTGCAAATGCAATATTTTAGGAATTTTGTCCCATCTCACCCCTCTTTTTCTCTGAACCTCAGGTCCTCTCACAAAAAAGCACGATGAGTCTACAATGAACAGACCAAGGGATGAAGGTACTTTAATTGCATGTTTTTTTCTCTCTGCTCGTGCTCCATTTTTCAAATCTGTGGGGACTGTAGTGTTTGTATTTGTAATAATCATCTTAGATTCATCATCACTCTATGAGCACATTGCATTGTCTTTTCTTAAATGTCTTTATCAGCACGCAAACCTGCCATTCCTTCTCATGGGCATGCTTTCATTTTAGCTCCATAGGAAGTAGTTGTTTTTCATTCTCTCCTTTATAAATGCTGCTCTTTGGGTACCTGCATGGGAAGCTAATTTACTCCCCTCTTTCAGTTGCTATGTGGTTGATCAGCCACACACTGATGTTCTGACTATCCTGTCTGATGCATCACTGAAAATCAATATTCAGTCCTTTTTCACCTGCATTTTTAGTTTATCCTTGCACTGAAGTCCTCATGAAATTGTCTACTAAGTTGTTGTCCTTCATAATGTTATTGGACTTCCTGTTCTTCATTTTTAAAGGAAACTGGATGATTTCTGCACATTTCTGCTATTTCAAGTTCACTGCAGTCAAATGGAGATGCTCTCATTACTCTTCACTGACGCAGCCAAAATTTGTGCAGACAGTGTGTGCATCTGTTTCTGTACACTTACCCTGACACACTGTATTTTACATAGCATTATGCAGGCAAAGTGTGCATTACATTTCCATTTTAGCATGTGCATCTACTCAGGCACAGTGCATGAGCAAGTCTACGCGTGAGTGCCCTAATTTGTGCCGATGTGTGTGTTTTTTGTTGTTGTTTTTTTTTGGGGGGGGGACTCTGTGCTATTTGGGTATTGAATTCTCTCTCTCTCTCTCCGTTGCATCTCTAATTGCTATGGTTTAAAAAGAGACAGATGTAGCTAATCCAATTGTGTGGTCTCTTAACGGTGAAAACAGAAGGAAGGATTCATGCAGGATTGCCTAGAAGAGGAGCCGAATGATAGAATAGAGATGAAAGAAAAGGAAAAGCTGAGCAGGGCAAGAGCACAGGGGAGGGCAATGAGGGGGAGAGAAGGGAAAAATAGTCATAATGAAGACAATGCATGATGAAATGACATTTATGGAGCATTGAAAGTGAGGGAGATGTAGAGAAAGAGAGACTGAGTGGGTGGATGAGTAGGAGACTGGTAGAGCTTGACATTTACGCTGACACCTGATGGATCTTGACATGATCTGGAAGGCTCGGGTAGGACTGAATTCCTCATCTGATTGCTCAGGTATGGATTGGACGCAGGCTCTCAAACATTGTTGGAAAACACTATTTTTAGCATCTTGTTTATTTGAAAGTTATTTGCAAGAAACCGCATTGCTTGTGCGTGGGTTTGGGTGCAAACGAGTGCTGAGTCAGGCTGAAACTTTTACATCCAAATCAATTGAGATTTCCATAAGAGAAGGAATGAGAGAGAACCAGAGTAATGGGGAAAAAAGTAGACATTTTCTGTTGGGAGGTAAGACATTACATGAAGAATAAATGTGTGTGTTGGTGGTGGGGGGGGGCATTGAGGAGGATAGTATCAGGTTATGTTGAAAAGAGAGAAGTGAATAATGTGCCAGTGTTTTGGAGGCAGGCAGGCAGGAGAGACAGTGAGCTCCTTGTTGGCCATATAGGCCTTGGATTTGGTCTGAGTGAAACACTTTCACCCTGCGACCCTGCACCCCCGTCTTTTTGTACTGAGCCCCTGACAATCATAGCAACATTTCCCTCACTTTAACACACATCCAGCACTGTCTCCATGTTTTCCTTTATCTTGTGCTTTTGTTTGTTTGTTTTATCTAATTTATGTGTGTTATTTTTTATGTTTTAAGTCCTTTTCTATGCTTTGTTGCATAAATGTGATTATCACATGCAAATGGTATATCACCAGTGGACACTTTTCCAGACAAATGCTTGTATGAACACCTGTTCAGATTTTCAGTAAAATAAATTAGACAAATATTCCTCTTAAGCCCACTCAGTCTAAGTCTAAAGGTCTAAAACTGTTGTCAGAATAAAGTGTGTGCAAGTGATGAGATAGACAGCAAAAAGGTTTTCTACTCTTGCACCATTTGGACCTTTTTCTTTCCACCTTTCATTAAGGCATTGTAGGTATGCATTAGCTTTTTATCTTTTATTCCAAACTGAGTGGATTTTTATTTCCATTTAGCTTTTTTTTTTTTTTTTTGTATGACTTTGGACTTTTGAGGTATCTTTGAATTACTGGGTTTAGAGAGTATAGTTTTGTGGTTCTGAATTATCAGGAAAAGGAATCTTTTTAGTCTGTCTTTTATCCTCAGTTTGACAATTTACAATAACAGAAATGAAACAAAAAGAGTTTTGAAGTCAAAAATCACAGTTTGAAGTTAGTTTCATAGTTATGCACTCCATACAGCATTGACCTTGATACCCTGTAACACTATAAAACACGTTATTATGCTGTGAACTTGTGTACTCTTTGTGGTAAGCAACTCGGATGCACCAATGCATTGAGTTAGTTGTTAAATTAGTTGATCTATCAGAGTGAAAATTGCAAGCGTTACTGTCTAGCACACTAAAGTTGGAGTAAAAAAAGAGCAAAAATAAACCCAACAGTGACATCATATTTCATCCTTTGAAACCAATGAAAGAAAGCTTCAGTGGGGAAAACAAGTCAAGTGAAGCAGAGACTAGCGTGAAAAGACATTAATGGCAAAATCTGTCGACCAAATGTAAACAAAAGAATCGTCCCACAACCTTTTGGAAACTCTCCTGCCACTACTTTATTTATATACCACTTTACTCACAATACAGCAGTGCAAATACAAAAGGTATTGACAGAACACTAAACACTAAAGGATTACTAAATTTCAAGGGGATTCAAAGTGTGTTTACAGATGTTTGGGGAGTATAATCACATATGTGGAAAGAGTTGTAGAAAGCTGTCACTTGAGTCAACATCAGTTGGGTCTGAGCACTAGAAGTCTGAAAATACAATGAAACCTGGGGGTGGGCAGTTAGAAAGTAGTGAGCTTACCAGACCTCTGTAACCAACCCTTCTCTCTCCTCGCTGCTCGCAGATCAAGGCTGTGTTAGCCGCTGCTAACAGCTACCGGTGGCTGTAGGTGCAGGTTTTGAATGGAAGAAAGAATGTGTGGAATAATAATGATAATGTAACTTTTGTTCTTTCAACATATAAATTAAAAATACTACATAAATATGTGTGTGTGTGTGTGTGTGTGTGTGTGGAGAGAGAGATACTGATTTGGCCTTCAAAATGGCAGCTATGTCACTGCCAAAGTTTTTTTTCTCTCAGGATTTAATTTATGGTATAGCTGTTCCTTTGAGTGGCGCTGGCGATGGCCTGCTGTTACGTCACTCCTCTATACTGTCCTGGTAATGCCAGGATAATTGAACTTGTTTACATATCCTCTGGGAAATCAGCCGAGGTTCAGAGCAGAGAAGAGATGGAAAGAGGAGCGCGTTGGGGTGTACGACTGAAATTCTTTTATTTTTAGCCAGTCTGCTTGTGTCATGCATCATATGTATGTGTGAAGCCATATGTGCCATTTTTCCATGCTCACTTGTGTGTTTGCGTGAGTGTATATGTGTGTCCGTGTGCGACTGTGAGTGACGCACCCAAGTGCATGTGTAACCTGAGATTCAGGTGGTGATGCAGGCGGGTGTGCAAATACGTGAGTAGAATTTGTTACCAAGGCAACAGGCATTCAGTGAGTCTGTGCAATGGGATGGCTGGTGCAGTTCTATTAGCGAGAAGCAGTTTCCATAGCGACTCAACATCGCAGCTGCCTATGCAAGAGTTTGTGTGTGTGTGTGTGTGCGTGCATGTGTGTGTGTGTGTGTGTCTGTATGAATACGGTGTAAAATCTGTGTGAATTTGAGTATTCATTAGCGTACCTCGAAATGTATGACTTGCTTTGTAACATTTCATATTTTTTCATCCTTGCTATCATGTCTTTTTGCTTTGAACCTCCCATCCATGTCTCTACCCCTGTCAGTTTTCTCACACTGCCCTATTTTCATCTCCTTCCTCTCCCTGTCTTACTTTCCTCTCTCTCTCTCTCTCCCCCCCCCCCCCCCCCCCCCTCTCTCTCCCTCTCTCTCTGTCCTCTCTCTGTCTCCTCCATCTCTGAGTGCTGAAGCTCATCAGGGTAAACAGATGCTGTGGCTGTTATTTATGTTTCCACTTGGTCTGGCTTTCATACAAATTATCCACAGGCCCTGCACAGTGCAGACGCTCAGCCTAAATGGGTTGCTCTGGCAGCTCTCTCAGCCTTATCCACGCTCAGACACTCAGACCATACCACAGACGCTGCGAGAGGGGGTTTTCACGAGGCGAAGTGGTGGGGGGGCACGCAAGCCGACAGAGTGAACCATAGCAACACACTGATGGGCACAGAGACACCAATAACAGAGAGGGCATCAGAATTGGCTGCACCATTTGCTCCACACATGGAGGGGAATAACAGTTTAGGAAGGTACCATCACTGCACAGGACAGGGGAAAGAGACATCACTGAAGAAAATGTAGAAGATAAGCCCATGAGGCAGACATGAAATACTTGCTGCCAACTTAAAGGTGGTCTGCTGAAAATGTGTCATACTTCTGTTTCTAACAGATCACTGACTGTAGGAAGTTAGAAGAACCTGCATGTGGATCTTTTTACTTAAAAGACTGCTGCAGTTATACAAATCTAGAGCTGTCAGTTTAAACTGGGTAGACTACTTGTTGCTTGTGGACAGCACAGCTCAGCAGGAGCTCCATTGGAAAGGCTGTGAGTGTGTGGTAAAGAAAGACCTGAGAATGAATGAACATGGAAATAATGCTTGTTTGTCTGTACTGTGCAGATATTCGAGATCGCCGTAAGAAGCCGGTGATGCTGTTCATCCACGGAGGCTCCTACATGGAGGGCTCAGGGAACATGTTTGATGGCAGTGTCCTTGCCGCCTATGGAAATGTCATTGTGGTAACCATGAACTATCGGCTCGGCGTACTCGGTAAGTTCGGTGTGCCACATCCTGCTGCTGTTATCAAGCACGGGTGCATCCGATGTGAATATTTAGGAGACTTTGTTTGGCATGTGTCATCTCACCTCAACCAATCCCTGTGTGTCAAAGAGTTGATGTCCAACAAAATACAATATGTTTTAGAAAAGGTGGTACAAAGCACATAGAAAGCTGGCTGTTTGAAAAATAGCACTCTGTGAAAAATAGCTATTTTAGAAGACATTATGATTTATGTCTTCTTCAAATCATAAATCACTGTTGAACGCAGAATGCACTAGAATGAAAATTAAAACCCCTCCTTTGCAGGGTCCTGTATTCCTGTGTATTGTCCTACTCTAATATCAAAGGGCATTTGAATGTCAGTTTACTCCTGTAATGGTATACACTGTTAAGATGTTTGAGTTTTTGACATAAAGCTGCAACTCGTCTCAAATGATAACAGGAATGCTGACATGCTACAGCAGAGAGAACATGCAAGGGAAGTGCAGGCAGTCTGCACAAGAGAGACAGGTATAAATGCTGAATATCTCGAGAGAGTTGTTGAATAAGACTATGTTCCATCAAAGCCAAAGAAGAAACATCAAATAAAAGCATGTTACATACTGCTTTATTATATTTATTGTTTGTATTTTTTTTTCAGCATGTGAATACCATTTATTCAAAAACATCACCTATCAAATTTTGATGCCGAAATCACAAAACAGCACATATTATATCAGTCAGTGCATAAAACATGTACACATGCACATCCATATACTCTAAAGAGTGGAGCAGAAACTAGACACAGGTGAACTTAGTCAGGATGGAGTAGACAAAACATACATGCAATGGAAATGGGAGCAAAGGTGGGGAACAAAATAAAAAAAAAGGAAATACCCAATAAAACTGAAAAAAGAAATCTCCAAAGAAACTGGGCAAGATTTGTCAGGTGCTGAAGATAATTCTAAATACACTTTGCACAAATTAATGCAGTGTTTCTGGCTGTCCGCAAGTCATGCTGTATATCATAAATACATAAATCACAAGGCAGTGTTGTAAACCACACAGAAGGAATGTTAAACACCAACCACAAAACATATGGTGATCCCAAAGTGTACTGATATTTCTCTTACACCCCCAAGATGCATATGCAGAAAGGAAAATAACTTCTGTTGTAGCAGTCACTGTAGAATAAGACCAGACAGCATAAAATATAACTGAAGACAGATTTTTTTAAACTCAAAAAGTAAAATTAGTCTTTAAGATACTAATGCATCTTTAAGGCTTAACCCAGCTGAGTCTAGGACCTGAACCCTTCCCAAGACTCAAAACCATTTTTTTTTTTTGCTTGGTTTCATCCATTGCTGACTGTTATATCAAAGGTTCTAACCAAACATTAATGCAGCACAGCGGCAATGTCTCTTTTCTCCTTCCCACAGCTAAAAAGAGACTACGGCTGCAACACTTGCTGTAACGGGCGCACATGCAGACAACTGGTGCAGTCACAGAGTAAAGGGAAATTTTACATTACATTTGAAAATAGAAAAAAAGAAAACCTGGCTGAACACTGACATGTCCCAGCCAAGTAGTACCAGGATTATGCTTAGGCATCAGAAGTCTAATGCATACCTGATAATGCAGACTGCATTGCATTACACTATATTACTGGTGTGACATGTCTTTGTACAATAACAACCTTAAGGCAAGGAGTTCTAAAGTGTTTTCAGTCTTGATATCACACACAATGAGATCTAGTTACTCCTCAGTTTATCACCTGTGCTGCCAAAGTTGCTCAGACTTGGCCTGAGCAAAAAGACATCTGACTCACTATACTTTAGAGACACCACCGATCGCTTGGTGCCTCTGGTGGACGTTCAGCCATTGAAAACAGAACTGAAATGTGTGTCTGTTGCTTTCAGTGTATTTTGGATTAAAGGGTATTCTATTTGTCCATTCTGTTGGAGATTTGCAGAGCTTGCTTGGCCTCTGAGTGTGGGCTGAGCTTTGTGTGTGTGTGTGTGTGTGTGTGTGTGTGCACGCGTGTTTGTGTGTGCACCCAGCCCTTGTGCTGCTGGATATCAGTGGAGTCAAGTATTTACATTCGCCTTCATCTTTTGGAGGTGTTTGCACACAGACTGTCTGTGACTGTCATTGCGGTTGCCAGTTTGAGTAATCAGATCTTGTTTATTGCATCACAGCTGTTTCAACATATCAGAATAATGATAAACAGAGAAATGGGAGTAGTTTAGGATGCCGTCCAAGGGTTGCAGTGAGTATTAGCAGAGGGTAACATGATCCAGACCGTTATTGACAGTGCCAGTGGAGAGGCACAGGGACAAGGACAAACTCAGAGTCAGTGAAATGAGGACCTGGACCTGCAGCTTTATCCTGCTTGATTTCAGCTTATATGTGGTCTTTTACACAGCTGCCAGACAAATTATGGCCATTAAGAAACCAAGTATGAAATCCAGTCAGATTCACTAAACGTAGTGTTAAATAACAGGCCGATCGAAGCGCTATTTGGCGATATCTTTGTTGCAACCATCTGGACCTTGTTTCCAAACAGTGGCCTGGCCGATTCACTTTGATATTGTTGCCATGATTTGTTTTGCAGATGTTTGAAATGCACTCATGCGTTGCACGGTATGTTTATTGCACCGAACCTCCTAACACACACAAAATACATACAAAATGCATGTACATGGAGGTGGAGAACGATCCTGCGGAGTGATTATGAGTGATGACGCAGTGTCCTCGATTCCTTGAACATTGTTGAAAATTTTGATATGTGGGCGAATGTGTGCTCTCTCCTCTCTCTCTTTCTCGCTCTAACTCTCATATGCTTTAAATGGGTTACTGTACTAAGGCGATAATCCATGTGTGTATTTGTATGTTTGTGTAGCATAAGCATGCATGTTTGTCTGTGTGTGCAGCAGCATCTCTTTGTGCATGTGACAGTGTGTAAGTGTGTGTGTGCTCTACTTGGTTGCGTGCCATGCGTAAAATATATATATGAATAATGCACCATCCATCTTAATTTTTAATAGCAGTCCTCTCTGACACTGAATTTGAGTTCAAGTGAGTAACACAAGCATACCATATTTTTAATAGTTTTATGTTCTAATCTTTAGTATTATCCTGTACTTACACACACAGGAGCTTACAAATGCCAGCCTCATTTCATACAATGCCTGCGCCTTTAAGAGAGTGATAGGGAGTCAGGAATAAGGGAAGAAGAGAGAGCAGGGAATAGAGACAGATGAGCGAGGGAGAATCATACAAAGAGAGTGAGGGAAAAGGAAACAGAAGGGGGAGATGGGAACAGTCTAAAAATAAATCATCAGAAATGCTTTTTTTATATATCTGCAGTGATGCAAAGTATTCATTCAAATAAATACTCCTGTGGTGTGACCACAGCACCCTCGCATTATGGTTTTATGCCTTTTGCTTTCACTCCAGTGTGACACGTTCATATGTCATTTTCCAGCAAATGATACACTTTCTGGAATCGTCTTGTTAATTTAGAATACACTCTGTAGTTGTGGAGTGAAATGAGTGAATGAGAGGAAGCATTCACATGTCCTGGTTCAGAGGTTTGGTGACAGTTGAGATTCCAGATTGCCACTCGGCTCACCTTCTCCTACCTTCCTCCTGCTCCAGGCCCACAGAGCCTTCTGATTTGTGTTGCATAGCCATCTGTTCAGACTAATTAACTAATTAACTAATTAATGAACTCTGGGGAAAGGCCCACCATCGTGGGCTCTGAGAACGAGAACATTTTTTACCTCAGGAAGAGAGATGAAACACTTCTTCTGGAAACATTTCCCTGCGCTTTCTGCCCAATTTCAGCTTTTTACTTGTAAGGAAGAGCAGTCTCTTTAATAGCACATACCTGCACATTTAATAAACACACTGAATAAAAAGATTTCTAAATTTCACATTTGTTTGGTTATCTACCTGCCAAATTTTTCATATTTGCAATCGTGCTGGTTGATGTTGTGTGACTTAACATCACTGAGTTACTCTGAACTTTTGTGTCAGAGATTAAGAAGAGGCTTTTGCTCTGAAAATTAATTCAAACATTAATATGTTTTTTTACATACGCTTTTAACAGACACACTTCCAGCAGACACAGAGTAACATCAACAGTCATTGTGTGTCATGTTTCAGGCGAGGACAGTATTTAATCTCTTTTTAGCTCTGGTTTGGTCTCCACCATCTGCTGGGAGAAATATGTGGCTCTTCAGCTCATAAATGCTCCACCATGTTAACCAACTACTGTCTAACGTTACTGTCTGCCATTTGGTGCTGGGCAGAAAGGGCACATGGAGTTCATCAGACCATTTCCATTAAAAACATCTGCTTGCTGAAACTGAAAACAAGATTGATGAGAAAAGTGTGACATCTGAAGATTCTGGTGATAAATGTGTGTGTGGTTGTTATTATAAAAAATACTGATTAGAGCAGCTTTAAGGTTGAAGCTTTGTTCATGTTCTTTCTTATGAAAAGTAGTATTGTTAAAGTCATTTCCCACTGGACTTCAGATGGTATTGTTAAAAATAGTGAGAGACATATTGACATCATTTAATGTCTGCTTTTGGTGAAGGAATTCTTACTGGCCTCTTGTGGTCATCTAAACTACCGTGCATTCTTCTAAGTTGTCCATACTTTGTTTAATACTATTACTTCTACAACTATTATTACCCCAAATAATAAAAATATTTATTTTAAATAGATATTTTTATGTTATAGTACTATTCTTGGAATTACAGAATGCAAAGAAAATGTATTCGCTCTCCTTCATTGTATCCTCTCCAGTTGTCTTGTACAGATCAGTCAATTAAAAATGATGTATCCAAAAATACTGTGTTTTGTGACACACTAGTCAACACCATTTTATATGTTACATAATGAATATACAAGCCCATGCACATGAAAACAATTTTTAGCATGAGTCAAGTCAAACAGTATCAGTGCATCCACAAATACTACTTAGCTCAGTAAGCCCTGGGCATCAGTTCAAATTGTGCTGCCCGTTGTTCTCCAAAACATCCCTTTAAGTATGACATAAACAGTATTTTTAGCCAACACAGATTCTGCTGTCAATTAATTTCAGCCTGATGCCTTCTCACAACTCAGCTGTCCCTAAATACAAATGAAACACACCTCCCACTCAGAGCCTCAGCCTTCCTACTCTGCAAGCAATCGTTAACACTTATTTCCCCGCATTTTGCCTACAGTGCACTGACTGCGATGACAGCACAGGAAAGCATAATCATTTTGCTTGCGTGTCATTCTGATTGTGCCTCAGTTTATGTGCTAACCAAGATTTTAGATCTATAAATTAAATGTAAAAATTAGAAATGATTTATTCCCTTTGCAGAAGTAGCTACTATATGCTTTATTCTTCATCTGCTGTCTGCGCCTTATTGCAAGTGTGATTGTGGAGAGTGTAATGAGGGAATGTGATGAATGAGACTGTGAAATTGCTCGTATGGAAGCTTCACATTCTTGAAAGAAATTAAAATGTGGCTTCCAAGCTCACTTCCATGAGCGCTTATGACTTGTAGGTATACTGACCAAAACTGGACAAGTCAAATGCAAGAAAGGTATATTTTTATCTTATTAAATGCGTGTAACATTCTGGTAATAGTTATGTTTGATTTCGACTGGAGGTTTTCAACCTGTCAGGTGAGTTAAAGGGGCGGGGGGACTGTGTGAGGTGAAATATGCAATTTGAGTCCAAAGTTGTACTCCTTCTGGGAGTCATAACACAGTCAAAACACGTGATACAGATTTTTAGACTGATTTACACTTTCCCAGAATATTGAGGTCTGCTGTGAACACACATCATCACTTTTTTTAAGATTTCTTAGATGTTTAAATAATGTAGTAATAGCTGTCTGTATTTCAGTGGGTGTTTTACAAACAAGAACTGCTAATAGCTAATTCAGCATCAGAAACTCCTGATTTAGGCACAATTTGGTATCCTTTCCTGTTGAAGACTTTGACTTTTAAACTTTTAATTTCTTTGTAATAAACCAATGACTAAAATACTTCAGGAGGAGCATAGCTGCAACCAAATAATCTACTCCAATCTACTCCACGTAATCTACTCCAACATCCCGAATATGTCTCACCAATAACTGCTAGTCCAAGAAGTGAATATGGACTACTGTTATAATATCCAGACTGAAATAAATCAGCAGTCACATGACACCTTATCCATCAATTGACATGTTGAACGTATACATGTAAAGGTATATATGATTAATGAGTATATATCAAAGCAGCGTTATGTCGGTATCATTAGCTTTGTGATTAAAGGTTGTCTGTGAAGCTCTGATTTAATTGATTTAATTCATTCCATTTGATCAGTTTATAATTCTCGCTGACTGTGATTTTCATCAGTAATCGCTTGTTTCCGAAGAGAACATTTTTGAAAAGCTTTGAAACGTCTTTGTGTCAGTGTGAAGTTTGAAGCATTGCTTTTCAAATTTGCATGACAGCCTAGTTTTATTGCACAGCTTGGTACCATTTGAATGGGTCTTTGAGAGTAAAAAGTGAGTGAGATGAGTAAGGTAATAAATACAATGACACAGGAACCCTTTGGGCGTTGTACTGAAGTGACATTAGTCCAGCAGGAGAAAGCAGGAAAGACAATCTAATTAAATTTCTGGGTGTACCTGATGTACAGAGTGATGCATAATTGAAGTGGACCTGCCAGCAGGTGAACTTCCAGTGCCAACGAGGGGACTTAACAGATTTGTAAAATAATGTTGATAATCCAAGAAGAATGTGTAGGAGGTGACGTACAGCAAGGATGGAGCTTGTAGTCTCAAGCTAGACTGGAAAAAAATTAGCATCAAATTATCTGTGGTATAATAACTGTATATAACCGTGATGACATCTAATTCCTTTACTGAGCTCCGTAACACTGTGCTTATAAGAACATCAGGTTTCCTTCTTTCATATGGCAACACAGTCAGACATTTACAGCTACAAGTTTCACAGTTTTGTCTGTCACAGGTGCTACAAAATGGGAAGTGTGAAAGATCAACTTCTACCTTCCAGTGGTGGCCCAACAGTGTTTGTGTTGCCTGTGCTGTTAAAGAAATGGGAAGACCCTCCGAAGACATGTTTCTCATTCTGTTTTTGTATTAGTGAAAGTTCTTAAGACAGAGAGAAATGAGACTTATCAACTGCGTCTCAGCTGCGAGGGTCTCGGCTGTTGTGAAGTTCAGCACCACGTCCAGCCCTGAACCACAGGAGATGATGAGGGTCGGCTGGTAGGCTAGGTCAGTGTTTCCCGACCTTTTTTGAGCCGCAGCACATATTTTACATTAGAAAGATCGCACGGCGTGCCACCAGGCAAAAATGTTTGGATCAGTTGGCCACTCCGCCCGCCACCGCACGCCGCTCTGGGCGGTGGGTGAAGCCGGATGGCGCGGGACAGCGGTTGGGAATCACTGGGCTAGGTTAAGTGAGGCCTCAGATGTACTACTTTGCATACGAACCGCCTTCCACTATGTGCAGACAGCCAAGAGGACTTAGGAACATTGATTTATGAGCATGTTGATAAAAACGATTTAAATTTGAAAATGTCTCCTCGGCACTATGAAAGATTGAAGCTTTTTGTCAGGTGAACAACGCCTCTTAGCTGTGACACAATCACAATATATCACAGCCTGTTGTGAGCCATTGCTTAAATATATAATCTCATTATAATTGAAACTGCATTCTTGTTCACTGGACTATTGCACATGTTGTGACATTGCCCATCAGAGTCAGTGCTTTCATAGACAGTAGCACTTTCAAAAGTCTTTAAAAATTGGATGTGAAATTATCAGCACCTTCTGCATATGATACAGAGATCATATTCATCCACAGTTGCATTCATGCGAGGCAGTTAATCCCCAAGGTTTCCTCACAATACTGAATGATCAAATCCGCTGTATTCCAATCATCAAAACAGATTCTTTAGCCTTCAGTTTGCAGGAGACATTCACCATCTGCTATGTTTTTTCTCCTTTTGTGTAACAGTGCCTGTACTTTTGCTTGATTAATTTAGTGACTCATACAGAAACATTGGTGTGTTTCCTCTCTTCAGTCACCTTTTCTGTGTATATAAAGAGGCAAGATCTTCCGTCTGATTTTTGACATCTCTTGTCATCTCCTGTGTGACATTACCATTGAATTATATAATGTGTCCTTCAATATTCTCCTTTCACCTCTCTGTCGTGTGGGATCTGACAGTAGCTTTGGGCAATATTTAGTTTAATACCTGTCTTCTGTCTGATTTTTTTTTCATCCTGTCCTCCTCTCCTCTGTGACCCCCCCACCACCACCTCTCTCTCCTCTTGTTCTTTATTCTCTGTCCGCAGAAATATGTTCAGTGACCCACTGCAGTCATTCTGTTCAGTCCTAAAAACTAGTCTGCAGATGTGTGTTCCTGTCTCAGTAGTCAGTCAGATGACCGAGCGCACTTGTGAATGGTGCAGGCTTTTTACAAAGATGGTCGACAATAGAGGTTGTACTTATTCAGTAGTTCAGTATTCAGTATAGTACACTAAGAATAAATAATCATTTTACTTGCTTGCTTGCTAAAACATTATGACAGCTGGTCAATGCACCTCTTGTCTCTAAATAAATATATAAAATCCTCCTGACACATGTATGTTTGTATGTATCTTTACATGTTCCTGTAAGACACATCAGGAAGTAGGAAGGATAATATATCATCCTGCAGATGCAATACTTTATTCGTATGGGATAATGGCTTTTACCATGACTCATCTCATCAGTGAAGAAAACACTAAGTGCTCCAACTTTTGCATTTAGTGGTAACAGCATGCATTAAGGTTTTGTCATTTTATAAAATACACTTTTTTTGAAAGATTTTTTGCACAGTGACAGGGAATATATATGAGCGCAAGCAGCAGTTATGATCTTGAGGGACTTTGTGCTTTAAATTTCCCTCCATCAGTTTCTCACTACTCTTCAATTTTCTGTCATCCAGTCATTTTACTGTCTTCAGCTTGTATCTTTACTTAGTGGTTGATGACTCTCCTCACAGTTCCTTGGCCGTTACCTAAAGCAAGTGTTGAATATGCATGAGTTCAGCCTCATAAACTGCTGCTCTCAGCGCTAAAGTCAGTAGGAAGCCCAGCTCAGCAGATGGGGGGAGGGGGAATCAGAAAGAAAACTTACTGAACGAGGAAGAGAGGAGAAGGAACTTGTTTGACTTATCTTCAGTGGTGGAAGATAAACCAAATTTCCTCTCTTCATGTTGCCCTTGCAAAGACAGTGACAGGAGGCACTAGCTCAGGCTAGCATGCAAGTTCACATACTGAACTGTGTGTCTGCATCGCCATGCGTGCAGCTTTTTGTGTACTTGAACGTGGAAGTGCTGGAATGTGTGTATACAAAGTGCTTTTGTGAGTGTCTGTCCATATCATTTTGCTTGAAGCTCTGGACAGTTGCCAGGCAACTGTGGCAGGCAGCTCAGCGCTCGGCCGGGCAGCCACGCAGCAGACACTTCCACAAGCCTCTGGTTTTGACAAGCGGCACAGGTCAGCTCTGATACGTTACCAGGTCAGAGTCACATCAGTGTAAGAGCCAGCCAATTGCTGGGATGATCTAATGATAATACAATTACACAGTAACATGCAAACTGTATCTTGATTACCAGGGGTAATGCTCTCAGGTTAATATTTCTGTGACAACACTGATATTATTTAAATTAACAAGATTTCGATGTTTTTTAATCGTATATCCAATATGTGACGCTGCATCATGGAAGTTGAGAGTAGCTGTGGTTTCTAATAGATATGGTAATCCTATTATCACAGTTTAATCAAGCAGTGGTTTCTTATGATCGTTATCTCATTATTATTAGATAAGAAGAAAGATTATTGTTTTCTCGAGACTTGGTCACTGTTTGTGGTTGAATGTTTTGCTACTATCAGACTTACTAAAGCATTTATTTGTTCTGTGAAGATAAAAAGATATTCTAGTTGTGATTCTGAGATTGTGTGAGAGGAACATGAGCAAACATGGCTGCCTTTAGCGTCTATGTTTGTACAGCATTCAGGTCACTGCATCTGTGGACCAACATGAAAACATTTTCATCCCTGGGTGGACATCCAGATAAAGGCACAGGCACAGGAACATTTTTATAGAGGCTTACTTTAATCTAGCATGATCAAGCATAAATACTGTGCATACTGTGGGGTGTTGGTCCAGCACCAAGCACAAAGTTATTATGTTACTTAAGTTGTCATTTTCTTTCTTCTGTTTATGGGCAATTATTTTGGTCAGCCAGCAAATTTTTTTTTATGCTTCATATTTTGCCAGTAATCTTTTCATTGATTAAATGTTAGACGTGAACATGGGCTAAACTATAAAATGTAATTAGCTAAAACTGTTGATCAGGGGTGAACCTATCCAAAATGGACACCATCACTGCGTATTACTATTATTTATTTATTTTATCAAATGTAAACCACAGCAAATAAACTATAATGTATAATGACATGAAGTATATTTAGCAAAAAATGTGGCTGACACTCTACAATATGAATCATAATTAAGTCAGATGAACCCACCAAAAATACTCCAGGCTTAAAGTGTTATTAAAAGTACAGTACAGTGTAAGTATAGTGAGGAGTGTGGAATGAGCTGTGTGTGTGTGTGTGTGTGTGCGTGTGTCTGTTGTAGAGAGGTCAGGTTGGCAGGTGATCTTCACCACCATCATCATCATCATTATAACTTATATTGTCATCAACAATAAAACTTAATTTGCCGTTGAACACCCTTGAGAATGTACTGACTTTTTCCATCTGTCTGTGTGTGCTCTGTCAGCTACAAAGATTATATACCAAAGGTGCACTGCTTAACTCAGTCAGTCACTACAGTCACTTTACATAAGACATGCAGAGACACATCATAAGTGTACCAACGCACTTCAAGTGGACACACTGACAAAAGGCATTTTCAGACCAGAGGAAGCTTTTCATACTTCCAAGAATTTCGCTTTTTATTGTATTGGCAGCACAACAAGGTACCCTCATAGTTCTTACAGCTCAGTTTTGAGGAACTTTTTTATCTCGCTCTTCAGAGTAGATACTCTCCCAGCACAGCTATAAGGGTAGCTTTAAAAAAATGGAACAAAATGCAGACTAAAGACCATCAAATTGTTGTTTTCGTATGTCACACAGAAGTGGCGCCACGTCACTGACGTCACGTCACAAGTGTTGCTACTGGCTGTGTGAAGGCAAACCGCAAACTCTTAAAGGTATGTAGTTTTCAGTGGAGCTCCCCAGCGGACAGTTGCACTCAAAGAGTCCACAGAACTGGGTCCGAAAACGCCTTCTGACACCAGAACCTTGTGTATGGTGGTATGCTGTGAATATGCCAGGTTATACTGTTCATATCCCTGCAGAAGTAAACATTTATTATTGAACCAATATGCTCATTTATTGGATATATGGCATAGTTGCCATAGCTGCCATCCATGGTTTGAATAACTATTCCACTCACAGACTGTCACTGTATAACACGGCTAAATGACAACTCAGTGGACTGTTGGCTTCTAAAGGCCTCAGTACTTTGTTCTAGCTGTTAAATCTGCAATGGAAAAGATGAAAACAATGTCGAAGTCAGAAATTATTTGTTGGAGACAAGAAGAGAGCTGCTTCTTCCTTGAAGCTGCTGTTGTCAATATTTTTGGTTGTATGTGATACAGGTTGCTCATAGTGATGAAAGTCACTTTGTGCTACTGCTCTGTCAGAAATGTAACAGAAGAAGACAAGCAATCACTGGTGCTCTACTTAAACAAAACAAATATGTTTACCCTTCAAAATGCCTTGGATCGCCACATGAACTTCATACAAATCAGCTGCAGGAAAGGCGGACTCCACCACCGATAATGCTGATGGCTATATGGAGAGAAACTAACGAATGGGAATACATTTAAACTGTCAGAATAAATGCCAATGTTGGGTTTACAGCCTGTCTCTGGTTATCAAATTATCAAACTGTATTGTTACTGTAGTTTTACGTGAGGAAAAACATAGGTTCTGGTACCAGTTATGGGCACTGCTGGGAAATTACATTGATGCACATAAAGTGACACACAAAATGTCAATAAATAAATAACTAAATAAATAAACAGAACTAAGCAGCACTGTTAATATGACACATTCCAGAGATGAGTAGGCAACCTTGATGATGGGAGCAGACGCTTTTTCTTTTATTTTTCATCACGTCCTCTACCCCTACAACCACTATGTCCTTTACTACAAATATTTTCAATGTTTTCTGGGATACTACAAATATTTTTGGATGTTTTCTGGGAATTTAATTAGTCTCATATCATCAGCACTGGAGAAGGACGCGCAGAGTTGTAATGAAGAGCGGGAGGAGAGGAAAGAGATCAGGATGGGAGCCATTCTAGCTCCCAGCCTTAAGGCCGTTCTCAGCCAATGTCCTGTCGCAGGAAAATGAAAAGGACGAAATGAGACTCAGGCCAAGCAACAAATAAATAAAATAAATAAATAAAACAGAGACCTTCGTGGCCGCATCTTTACAGAGACCTGTTTGCACATCTGCATGCCAGATCAAGCTGTTGCACTCGACAGGAAGAACCAAGTTCTGAGCTGACAGGACTCCAGCAGGAGGAGGAAAGACAAACTGGATGGACAATGTTTCCCACATGGCAGAGTTTCAATATGAAGATGCCGACCACATTACCATCAGCATCTTGTTGCTACATTCACCCAGATGCATGTGTTTAAAAAATGCACAACAGAGTTATTCCTGAGCTGTATACATTTAGATATGTATATGAATAACTGGATGTATTGCTGCTCTATTTTATTTCCTTTTGTCCAGTTCTATTCGACATTGGCTCACTTGTGTATATGTTCTGTGTGTGTAGCATGAAGGGGACTACAAACTTTCAGTTTGTTGTGCAACTTTAATAGTGTTAACACCAAATTGTGCGTGTGCGAGTGACATTTTGTTCAGTTTATTTAATCTTGTTGTGGGTGTGCACCTACTGTGCAAATGTGTGTCCTGGAAGTAGGTGAAACATGCCTTCTGTTGCTCTCCTCCTCTCTACTGACAAGTTCTCTTAACTGTGTTATATTTCCAGCGTGGGTATTAAAAATGAGTAATTTGGCAAGCTTTGTGTGTGAAATCTCCTCAGACATGCAGTGAGTTGGAGGCTGAGAAGTTCCCAATAATGACAGGATGCCATCTTCTGTTTATTAATATTTTTTTCTTTTTTTGCTTCAATAAAGGCAGCAAACACACACAATGATGTGTGCCCCCTGAATTTCTGATCTGCTCCTCTTTCCAAACACAATCAGTAATTTTTTTTCCTCTTTTCCTCTCTGTGTGTGCAGGGTTTCTTAGCACAGGGGACCAGTCTGCTAAAGGGAACTTTGGCTTGTTGGACCAGATCCAGGCCCTGCGCTGGCTCAATGAAAACATTGGCCACTTTGGAGGAGACCCAGAGAGAATCACCATCTTTGGCTCAGGAGCTGGTGCTGCCTGTGTGAACCTTCTCATCCTCTCCCACCACTCAGAGGGTAAAGTTCTTTCATTGTCACTGACACATCAGTAGTCAGACTGCTAACCCTGCTCAAAGAGGGTTAGCAGTTCAAGACAGTGCGGACAGTGTATTATTAAATTAGCATCTTTGTTATTTCAGCCTTAACAAGATAAAAATATATTATATATATATCTATATATATATATATAGATATATATATAATATTGTGAAAGGATGCAGTATTCAGAAATTAATCATCCACTGTTTGAAACAATTTAGGATATATTATTTCAGTGCATATATCAGTATTTTTGCACAGATTCAGTAATTTGAAAGAAAAACATTGTCAATCTGGACACAGCTGGAGTCGACAGATGGGTGAAAACAGTAGGTTATTTGCCATAACACCATTACTCACCTTGGGACACAAACCCTGTAATAATCCCAAATAACGTCATTCCACGAGGGACAAAGATCACTGGACTGCACTGACAAAATTGTCATTCTCCAATAAAACTAATCCTGTCTGGACAAGGCATTAGGAACGGGTGCAACATGTATATATATATATATATATATATATATATATATATATATATATATAACTTACTTTTATATCTTTTCTCAAACTTCACATGAAGAGCGTCAGAAGCACTTCCTTGATTTATTATTGTATATATATTCAGTATCATCACTCATTGAATTGCATTAGTTTTTTTACGTTTTGCATTCGTTTTTTTTTTTTTTTTTTGCGAATATTGTTATTTTGATTTGAAGTAGACACATTAATAACATGCCGCAGTGATGACTGGATGAGAGACTCTTTTAAAATAATTCCATCTCTTTAATAGATGGAAAATACTGTCCCCCTTTTAGTTAGTAATCTTACAAACTGGGCTTCGAAGAGCTTATCCAGTCTTCAATTTGTTTGTTTGAGGTTTCTCTAATGTCACAGGCAGGTGCCACTGGTGCGAACTTTCATTTAAGAAGTTTATTGAAAACACTTACTGCATTTTTTTTTTTTATATACAAATACAAATGCAAGGAGTGTATAGTAAACCAGTGGTACCCAAAGTTTTTTAACCACAGCATCCCTACCTAATTTAAGGAACATCTGGCTGAAAAAAAGGTTAAAAAACAAGGAATAATTCATGTAGGCTACTACAGCCTACATGACTAAAAATGTTTAAAGCAGGGTAACATGGGAAATCTTGCTATGCAGGTTGCAGATAAAAGCTGAACTTAAACTGAACGATGAATTAACGTAAAGTGTGCTGGTAGGTTACATTCATTTCTTTTCTTTCATTTCATTATGTGCAAAAGTACAAGTTGCCAATGTTTTAGGTTTTCTATGAAAACACACACACAACATTATGTACTGGTTCTGTTTTTTCAACCGTGTCTCTTAGTTTCAGGAAGCATTCGGTGTCTTTGCTGACTTCCGATGAACGTTTAACACATTTTAATTTAAGTAATTGACATTTTTAACTGCCAATCGGTGTGTCGGACGGATAGACTCCCCTACCCACCAAAAGGAAAGTGAAACTTGATTTTACCTCTTGTGATTACTAGTCTAACAGTCAGTCTTTCTGACTTCCAAACCGTTGGTGTGTGACTGAATTTTTAACAGAGTTCTTTATGTTTTGCATTATTACTCCTCTGTTTTGAAACATTTGAATTTAATTGAAGTTAATGCAAATTTCATGTGGTCGTCCATGTGAAAATATCCAGTAAAAATACACATAAATATTACAGTGCCCTTGGTCCATCCTCAAGGCACCACCTCTGGAACCACTGCAGTACACTACTTATTAAGGGCTGCACTGTATTTTTTTTCTTTTGTTTGTTTTTGAATTGCAGATTTCTAAAATACCCACCAGATGTTTGCTCACTAATCCTCTGATCTTTGCTACCAGAGCTCACAGGGTGAATGGCCCTTAATACTTTACCAAGAATTCAGGTTATGTTATTATTGATCTGTTAACCTTCACGCTGACAGACTGACTTTGGACTGATAAAGTAAAAACTTTTTGAAATCTGATGGGAACACATGTCTTTTTTTCTCTCAAGAGTTGGAAAACATTCAAAAGGACATGGAAAAGCATTTCAGTAATTAAGTAAAACTGGTCAAGTTGTTAGCTGTTGTAAAGTTGCCAGCTAATGTTGGCTGTAATTGCGTGCTGTACAAAAACAAAGAGAAATACTCACATGAGGGTTTTCTGGTTTACCCTACAATCTGTTGTATTTAAAACATACTTAATCTTGCATATTATATCATCACTGATGGCACTTTCATTTTCCTACTTGTTGTATTACTACAGTCTCTCTTTTTTTTTCTTTTTGTTAACATTGGATTGATTTGGTCAAGATTATGCTTATGGTTTTCTCATGTTAGCAGTTGGTATAATGTCAAAAAATTTAAATTGAATATCCACATTGTCATTATGGGTTGTTATTCACAGACTTGTGGCAAAAAATCCTCTTATACTCCATTTTGAAGTCAGGCTGTAAAACCACAGAGTACAGAAAAAGTTGGAGGCTGGTGTGTGTGTGTGTGTGTGTGTGTGTGTGTGTGCTGAGGAGAGATGAGATGAGGAGTAGAGCTGGAGCTGCAGCTGAGAGGCTTCTTAATTGATTTCACAGGGAGAGGAGCGGGGGTGGGGCACATGCAGAATATGGGGGGGCTTAATTATTAATGACAGAATCTGCAGATAAAACAGAGGGACAGCAAGCCACTTTACATAACAGTGCAGCGGTGCAACAGTGCGAGCAGTTTTCTGTCTCTCTTTCTGTCTTTTTTGCTTTATCCAGTGGAGCCATCAAGCCCACTGCTGTGCGTAGAGTTGTCACCATTTTTCTTGCCGCTGTCTCCCGTTGTATGTAATGGAAGCACTTCATTTTACTACCCTAATATTCATAAAGATTTTCTGCGGCTATTAAACCAGCAGAATATCTACTTCATCTTGCTTCGTATGTAATACTCTACAATTGCTCCTCCTCCAACATATACATTATTAAACTCACACTGTAAGGCCTTGAAGGCCCCATCAGCTGCTAGCAAAAGTATGTCAGAGGGAAAAAAACAATACTGCACTGAGAGAGAATAAGTGATTGTGTGTTTTCTCTTGAAGCTATATCTACTATATATGGTCCTGCTCTGTGTAGGCTTGTTCCAAAGGGCCATCGCTCAGAGTGGCTCGGCCATCTCCAGCTGGGCAGTCAACTACCGACCTGTGATGTACACCAAGATCCTGGCAAAGAAGGTTGGCTGCTCTCTGGGGGACATGGCTGAGTTAGTGGACTGCCTGAGGAGGAAGAGCTTCCGGGAGCTAGTGGACCAGGACATCCAGCCAGCACGCTACCACATTGCCTTTGGACCTGTTGTAGATGGGGACGTGGTGCCCGATGACCCAGAGATCCTCATGCAGCAGGTCCAGGCTGATTTCGCTTGACGTCCTCCAGTGATTTATTAAATTTTTTCTTGGATTTGGTGTGCAGGATTACTGCTGCATTCTGTGCTGTCATGTCATGCTGTGTGTGTTTGTTGTGACACCAGGGCGAGTTCCTGAACTACGACATATTGCTTGGTGTCAACCAGGGAGAAGGCCTGAAATTTGTGGATGACAGCGAGGGAGAAGACGGAATATCAGCAGCCTCATTTGACTACACAATCTCAAATTTTGTGGACAATCTGTATGGATACCCTGATGGTCAGATTCTCCCCTGTTTCACCCTGAAATTATTAATTAATTTAAAGCTGAAATCTTAACCCTCCACATATTGTTGGTCTCAACTGTAGTGGAAAGTATTGTTTACACTACAACAATGTTGGAAGCAGAAGCACTGCTTTACTGAAATCCTTTACTGTAGTAAAATCACTACCATGCACCTTTAAGTCATGTAGTGGAAACTCTGCTTAGAGGTTTAAGTGTTTTTTAATGTGTAGTTTAATGTCTGTGACCTACCTGCAAGAACTTTCATTACATTTACATGTTTTTTATATTAGGTTTTTATTTGTCAAGTAACTTTATAGATATGTTACTGTCATATTATTTACTACAAATAATGTAGTAAATTAAAAGTGCAGCATTTCCCCTTTTAATTGTAATAAAGATGAAGTATGAAGTAATGTAAAATGGAAATACCCGAGTGAAGTACAGTTACCTCAAATTTGTACAGAAAAGTGCACTACTTTAGTAAATGAAGGGTTGTGTCAATGGCAGAGGTAGCTAATCTGCTAGCATGTGAGCTGCCATTATGAAGAGTTATAAATTACTTCTTTGGTAAAAATAAATGGAGGTCAATGAATAATCCTGCAGCAGGTCGATTAGCGTTGGCATGTTTTTCCCTTTGCTGTAGACATTCATTTTGCACACATGTTGTGCTCTTCTTCACTGATTAACTTAAAAGGACAAGCTAGCAAGGCTACTTAAAACCAGCCTCCTGACGCCTTCATTTTAATGTGTCCTATGTGATGCAAGTCCCAAACAATGAGACAGGAAATTGAAAGAAAAGCTAACAACACACCATTGTGGAGACTACATACATTTGCATAATATTTTAACCATAAAAGTTACAGATTTGAGCCTTTAGTCCTTTCACATAATGTTTGCAGGTAACTGAACACTCTGTCACTGCATACATATTTATATTGCCTTTTGTTTCCTGCAAGGTAAAGATATCCTGAGGGAAACCATAAAGTTCATGTACACAGACTGGGCTGACAGGGACAACAGTGACATGCGTAGGAAGACCCTCCTTGCTCTATTCACGGACCATCAGTGGGTGGCCCCGGCTGTCGCCACTGCCAAACTGCACGCTGAGTTCCAGTCGCCTGTCTTTTTCTATACCTTCCACCACCACTGTCAGACCGAGGCAAGGCCAGACTGGGCAGACGCAGCCCACGGAGATGAGATCCCTTATGTGTTTGGGATCCCCATGGTGGGAGCCACTGACCTGTTTCCCTGTAACTTCTCCAAAAATGATGTAATGCTCAGTGCCGTGGTCATGACATACTGGACTAACTTTGCAAAGACAGGGTTAGTATAATGCCAAAATCAAGAATTGTTTTCCCATGGTAAATACATTTATCCCTGTGTGCAGTATTTATAAGCTCATATCTAGTGATTTTACTTTTTGTACTATTGTCCCTTTAGCCTACCAATGAAGTCAGACTTTGGTTAAAAATTTTGGCAAATCAACTGTCACATTTTGAATTATTGAATTTCTCCACTGGCAACAGAGATTATACTAAGCTAAGAACTCAGTAGTGATTGATAATTCTTACCATAAAATAAAAGATTCTGGTTTTTGTCTTTTCCAGGGACCCTAACCTACCAGTTCCTCAGGACACCACCTTCATCCACACCAAGCCCAACCGCTTTGAGGAGGTCATCTGGACCAAGTTTAGCTCCAAAGACAAGCAGTATTTGCATATTGGCCTGAAGCCTCGTGTCAGAGACAACTATCGGGCCAATAAGGTAGCCTTCTGGCTTGAGCTGGTACCGCATCTCCACAGCCTCCACAAAATCATTAGCACCATCACAACTCACCTGCCACCTGGAAGCACCAACCGCTGGAAAGGCCCTCTCGTCCCTGGCACCCGTTCCACACGCCACCCTGTAATCTCCACCTATCCGCCTGATCCTGAGCCTGATGGTTCAGAGAGACCCCGATACTCACCGTTCCCCAGTGAGACAAGGGACTACTCCACCGAGCTGAGCGTGACAGTAGCTGTGGGTGCCTCGCTTCTTTTCCTGAATGTGTTGGCCTTTGCCGCGCTTTACTACAAACGGGATAAACGCCATGAACTCATGCAGAGACGCCACCGCCGACTGTCCCCGCAACGTGGTACAACGATGGGCATGGGTGTTGGCATGGGAGTCGTAGGGGCCCCACCGCACAATGACCTGGCGCTGAGTCAGGAGGAGGAGCTGATGTCACTGCAGATGAAGCAGCAAAGAGTGGAGCTGGAGCACGGTACACCCCTCCCTTCCCGCGGCGTCCATGGTGACCTGGAACCCCTGCGGCCTCCTGTGTGCCCACCTGACTACACACTGGCCCTGCGGCGGGCACCGGAGGATGTGCCTCTGATGACAGCCAATACCATCACCATGATCCCCAGCACCATCAGCAGCATGCAGCCCCTACACCCCTTCAACACTTACCCGCCCGTCCCGGCTCCCTCTACTGCACCTGTCCCCAGCCACAGCAACAATGCCCTGCCACACCAACACTCCACCACCCGAGTATAGGACCAGGCACAACCCGACTCTGGGCTTACAGAGACGCACCACACAAACTGCTCCATACAAACTCCATTCTCACCGCCCTCTGTTCTTCTTTACTATACCTTTGTCTTTTGTCATTAAGCCCTCAAATAAAGCTGCAGTTTGTAAGATTTTAAGCAGTGAAATACCTCTAAAATATGATCATAAATCAAGGAGGAGTTGATTCCAATGGCCTGTCATTATAGGTACATACTGCTTTGTCTCACTCGTTCAGTATTAACGCAGCTTTAAGCGTGTCGCTCTCTCTCTCTCTAAGAGGTAGTGAGCTAATCACAATCAGGCAGGCATCTTATGTGTAGCTTGGTTGTTTTGCGCATGTGTTGTTGTGTCAGTGTAAAACTATGTTTGACATAGAAGACATACATTCATTTTCATTCATTTAGTGAAAAGATAATACAGTAGTGAGCAGCTTTCGATGAGGCAACATATGCCCCAACAGGCTGTCTGTCACAAAGCGGTGATTTCTTGAAACTTACAAATTGCAGCTTTAAAGGCCCAATCTGGAAGTGAAATTTGGCGCCCTGTATTGAGCTCTGTGTCCCCCACAGCTGTCTCTGTGTCCTGATCTGGGAGACTTTTGTTCAGCTATTCACAGCACCGGAAGTACAAGGATGAACAATTTGACAGTTTTTCACTGATTTTAAAACTTACTTTCTTACGTCTGCAAATCTGTGTATCTGTTTTCAGTCATGATGTGACCTAAATGCCACAAATGCAACAAGTCCTGCTTTTTAAAAAATTTGTACACTCACAAATGCTGCTTTCAAGACATTTCCAGATTGGGGCTTCAACTGTTGGGCGGTACAGGAAATAACTGAATCATGCTCCTTCTGTGGGATGCAACCTGGAATCCAGGCTGCCCGTTAGAACTCTGTGCATCTCCGCCACACAGGCTCTAATCATGTCCATTACTTTATTTGTTGGTCACTCATTATCTCTCATTTAACTGCTTCTGTCTTTTTTGCTGCTGCATCCGCCCTTGTAGCTTGTTTTGTTAAAACACCGACGTAATCCATTTCCATCTTCACTTGTTTTCCTCTTTCTCGCTGTCACTTCTAGACTCTCTTTTCCTTTTGGAGTCTTTTATACAAAAACACAAATGTAAATGATGTATTATTAATAAATTGTAAGGATATGAATGAAAAAAAAAAGATATTCTGATATCTCGTTTTTACCAGCATTCTTGGTGCCAAGTACTGTGATAAAGTTCCTCTTTCACTGGCGTCCAGTGGACTGCCTGGAGAGGTCCATCCTGACTGTATCTTACAAAAGGAATTACCATCATAAAAAGTGCCAACCCCTTCATCTTTCGTTTTGATCCACACACTTTTTTTTTTTTTTTAAATTACACTCAATGTTGCACTGTGGCTGGTCTCTTCTTTAAAGGGAAATCAGATTCAATATATTCTCATTTAAAAAAAAAAAAAAAAGAATATAACGTTTTATTAACTACTTTGTTGTCTGGGATATTTGCATGATTTTTTTTTTTTTTTTATAAAGAGTGTGGACAGAGATGCTTGTTTGTTTTGATGATTTGCCTTGTTCTTCATTTTTTATGTTGAAAATCATTTTTCATTTTCTCTTTCAATATCAGCTGCACTTTGTGGTACTTCAAAAAGGTATTAAAGTATTAAGAGATGAATATTGTGTAAAACTATGATTATAACAAAGAGAGTAAATATTTCCTCTTTATTTTTTTCATTTCCTAACACTGAGGCTGTGCCGCAAAACCTACCAGAAAGACTGATGAAAGCCTTTTTTCTTTCCTCCCTCTTTTCGCTCTCTTTATCTTTTGCAACTCTGAAGTTTGCAGTCACTGTATCTCAATCTCACCTGAAGACAGCACTTTTCGAATTTCAAAAAAAAAACAAAACAAACAAAAAAACAAAACAGCTACTTTACATAAATAGTCAAAATAAGGTTTTTGTCTGTGACTGACATTAACCACATGCTTCAAGTGTTTGAAGACTGCCTGACGGTTCTCTTTTCGTCTGCTCTTTTCATGTTTTCTGACTCTCCCCTCTGCAGGGTGGGAGACAGGATAAGATATATTTATGACGGTCAAAAGGTGAGAAAACCTTGTATGCGAGTTTTACATCTTTCGCACAACTGAACACAGGGATGGGTCACACTCTGGACAATCTTGGAAAAAAAAAACAAAAAAAAAAACACAGTGACATTAGGACAACACTGGACAAATGGCGGCAGTGATTCGATGGTGATGATGAAACAGCTCCTTGGCTACACTATGATCTGTCACTGCACAGAGGATTCATTCTAAAAACCTGATTTAAAAAAAAAAAATCTTTAATGACAGACATTACTCATTCACCATATACCACAAAAGCAAGGCGAGCAGGATTCGTTCCACCCCCTTGTGACGTTCTGTATCCTGTCTGCTTAGGATAACGACTCTCTGGAGCCAGACTGCCATCCCTCACACTGGTCTGGAGGGAGCCGTGAGGACAAAAGAACAAAAACCAACACACGAAACAAACTGTACATTTTTTAAGTGTAGGAGAACAAACTGGAATTTGTAAATATTATGTTTGTCATTTGGTTTGAGTGATTGGCCGGGTCTTTTCTTTGTGACAACAGGTGCAAGTTTAGATGACTTACGTGATTTTAGCACTCAAGCGTATGTTTTATTTCCTAGATCCTCAAGGACAAATTCCAATAGGATACGGGCACATGAGTTCATACACGAATAATTTTTTAAAAAATCACAGCTGTCTAAAGCATAACGCACACCTGGCAGTATCCCATCATTCATGAAGGCAGCTTTTGAGTGAGACGAGCCCTGTCATTGGTTAAAAAGCCAAAGAACAGCTGCAGAGAGAGACGAAGGAAGGGAAAGTAGGGTGATTTGGGAAACGATGCAGAAAAACGAGAGAATACTTCAGATGAGCTCAAAGCAAACCACAAATCAAGTAATTTTACTCGTGATGCTGTTGGATTTAGCTGTGAGTGTCTCACGATGTCTTGAGCGTTGTCATACAATATAACCCACCCATAATTGGAAGGTTGTGAAATGCTTTGTACTCTTTTGGTCTTATTTCAGACTCTAATAATGGTCGTTGTTTTGCTACCTTTTGCAATTTTGTCGTCACATTGTGTTTATGGGATTATTGACCCTGTTTGACTTACCCACGCTTCCAAAACAACATTTCTAAGACATTTTTGTGGGTTTTTTTGTTTGTTTTTGTTTTTTTTTTTGTTGTTTTTTTTTTTTTTGTTGTTGTTGTTTTTCTGGAATTAAGGGTTTAGACAGCCAACAGATAATGGAAGCACACTCACCAAGTTTACATGTTTACACTACAGTTTTGATGTTGGCTTAAGATAAGGAAAAAAATAAGAAAAACAAGAAGCATTACAAGGTTCCAAATATCTTCTTATTATAACATTTCTTGCTGGAATGCTACAGTGAAGGCTTGCACCTGTTTGTCTGTTTCATTTAGTCTGATTCAGTAACCTGCTTGAAGCTCAAGATACTGTGAGAGAGCATTAATGACCAGAAGGGGTTGAAAGAATTAAAGTTAATATTTCTATTTCAAATAGAGGCTATTACACACTGTATGTTGTGTATCTGAACTGGAAAAAAAATTAAAAGACATTCTTAAACAAATGCTTTGCTATTTTTGTCACATTGTCACATAAGCGATATTACATTTTCTCACCACACTGGCTGCTGTATTGCCCAAAACAAGCAACTTTCAACTTTGTTAAAAGCAACATTTTTTGGTTTATTTTTTTCCTCTTTTTTTTTTCTTTTTTTGAGTTTTCTAGCAATGTTTGGTTAGGTTTAGGCAGGGAAAACAAAGGAAAAGATCACTCTTAGATCAGCAAATGCAATGTCAACGTCACAATGTCACCAAGTGCTAGAAAGGCTTTCTCCCATGTGTCTGCTCCGACAATACAGCAGCCAGTGTGTTCACGTCAAGGCCCGTAACCTGACTGTGCAGCTGTACACTTGGTATTTCATGTCTCATCGGTCACTGCAGTGATGTGACACAAACCATCTAAATACATCTGGGCTGCTTTGACACACTTAACCTACTGAAAATGTTTGAAGTGATGCAGACACCCGCGTTTTGTACATAATTTTCTTTTTTTCAAAGGAACCAGATGAGTAGCTTGTGAGTAGTCAAGTGTTGATCAGCCCGTCACTAATTAGCAGGCAGTGAGTTGTTTACATGAGCAGCAAATACAGTAGCAGTTTGGTCTGTAGTTAGCTGCTACTGTGTGTTCGGCTAGGCTATCCTAGCTTAGCTGCTAACTTTGTGTTTTCAGGTTACCATCTGGTATGCTAAAGTAGGGTTGGCTTGGGCTGCCAGAGCCATGTGATTCCTGCCAATATTTAAACTATTGATTACTGGAGTGTTAAATAAGTGATGATTACTTTTTTTTTTTGTTTGTTTGTATAAGAAAAAAGAAAATGATATGACTGTTACAGCATATAATTATTTAGGATAATCAGTGTCGCTCTAACTGCGGCAGTCATTCCTTTAGTGGGGAAAGCCACTTTATGAAGACGTCATAAACAGCTCTTTTGTTTGTCGGGTCATTTGTTGTTTTTCAGTATAAAGCTTCTATTCACCATACAGTGTAGCCTCCTAAAGCTCACCTTCTCGTGATTTCATTTTGTAAGCCACACAAACTGAGCTCTGACTTTCGCTCCATAATGTGTTTAAGTTATCTATTTAAATCTCAAAGCCTAAAATAACTTGGTTGCACCAGTTTTAAGGGAACGCCCTGTATCTCTGTTTGTTCAGCTGTTGGTCACAATGAATCAATAACACACTGGAACAGACTGATGTGCTGGTCCTGTTGGAGCACTTGTCCAAACGCATGGCTTTCCATTCATTCAAGGCCTGACATGACTGAATCTTTTTTTTCTTTCTTTCTTTCTTTTTTTTTGTTTTTGGCCACAGACACATTTATTTTTGTGGAGTGGTGAATAAGCAATCACATTTCTTCTTGTATCTACAAATTTTCATAGAAACTACATCTCAGATATGCATAAACTACAGGTTGTGAACTTCTTTTCAAAATAAAAAATGTAGAATCACCTCATATAACGGATAGCGAGTACCAATGAGTGATAGACACAAGAACAGGCATCTCAAACTGTTCCACTGGAGAGCCGGTGTGGCTGCAGGTTTTCTTTCCAACCAAGTAGCAGCACACCAGACTTGACTCATTTAATCAACTGATCTCCGTCTTCAGACAGTTGATTGGTCAAATGGTGTGCTCTTGGTTGGTTGGCACAAAAACCTGCAGCCACTGCGGCCCTCCTCTGGACCAGTTTGAGATGCCTGCACAAGAAGCATCATTTGGTATTGGTTGAAAAAAATATCCCTATTGCACAGATAAAAAAAAAACGTTTTAATAGTTTTTAATAGTTTAATAGTTTCCTGGAATAGCAAATTTTGAGTTATTGCTGCAATAAGAAGCAAGATATTAAACCCCACTGCATGTGTCTAATAACTCTTGTGGGTGATGTGCACTGCAGGCCTATTAATCCAAATAATCTTTGCTAGAACTTCAACAGATTTATTGTAAATAGATTGCACAAGTGTTTAGATGATATGATGCATATGATAATATCACAGCATTTGTCTTTTGCACTCAACCCACATACCTTGGTAGATAATCTGTTGGTTAACAGAGAGCACAGGAGATGCTCATCCTCCCTCACTAGATGGCAGTGTGGTGCAGCTCTGTATAAATGACCTGCTGCTGCTTCCAACCCAAATCTACCAGCAGCTGCCCACAGAAAGTGAACTCAGACTTCATTTTGGCATCTCATTCTTTAGAACTGCAAATAGAAATATCATTCACAAGATGTTAAAGATGATCTCCATGTGTGCATTCGGTAATATTTGAACATTTCTTTTATTTTTCATGGTATATCCAGTTAGTCTTCTCACTGTCTTTAAATAATGAAGTGTAGATGGTAAATTTGGTATTCTCAGTGTTTTACATTAAAAACTTAAAGAACTGTATAACAAATTAATGTGACTTTGCATGGATTTTTTTATATTCAAAAGACTTTTATAACTAGTAGATTAACTAAATGATTAAGGACCCTAAAACCCATAAGACAGCTATAAAAGTCAAATCTAATTTGCATAACTACACCAAACTTTCAGACTCACATATGCTGAAGAGGATAATAAAAGGAAACTGTTTCAAAGCTTATCACAGCCTTACATTCAGGTTTTGCAAGAATTAAAAGTAAAGCACTGAGGGGCAGCTTTAGTAAAAAATGAGGACAGGATGTTTGCTCTTTAAGTCTCATAGCAGTTTTGTGATTTTTTACACTGCAAGTATGTATTGTATGAATGATAAGTAACACAATGACAGAGCAGGAAATTAAGATGTTTTATTAAACGAGTTAACCTCCCTGCATGGTAGCTCTCCTGTAAAATGTGTGCCATGTTTATGTTTGTTTGGAAGAGGAGAAATAATGAACTGAAGAAAGACATTTTAAGAAGCACAGTCAGGCCAATTTTGACATTAAATTAAGATTACAGAGAATTAAGACAACATCCTTTTTTTCCCAGCAGAAGAAAAGAAGCACAAACATCTCCTGCAAAGTTGCAGAAACGTACACACTTTCAGATGGTATGCTGGAGGTAAAGAGGAAGAGGTGAGGGGGAGATGCAGTTGTCGTAGAAGATCTGAAGATTCTGGTCAACATCCATGCTGTTTTTCAGAAGAATCTCAAGTTCTTGGACCGGCATCTCGTGAACGCTGTTGCCCTCTTTGGCGTTTTTGGCCATGGCCGCGTAGGTCGGGAAGAGGACGCGGACGACGTGCGGTGCGTTGCGGTCGTAGTCGGTGCAGCAGTAGGCGGACCACACGTCTTCAGGGATGGCCACGCGGTCCTGGTTGTTTCGGCGGATCATGTTGCCTCTGGTGGTCACTCCGGTCACGATGAAGGCCGTGCCGCGGCAGAAGTTGTTGAGGCGGACGCGGATCCGCTCCTCGTAGTCGCGCCATGGTCCGATGTTGAACTCCCGTATCTCTGGGACCACGTTGGTCAGAGAGTAGGTGGCGGCGCGGTCGTGTGGGGTGGACTGATGCTGGTCTGGGTTCAGCTGACCTCTCTCATACAGGACCACATCAGAGTAGTCATCCAGGACAGCCTGGCTGTCCTCAAACTTCATGTGCAGGTAACCAGTGGGGAAGGGCAGCATGTTTCCATTTCCGTCAATTTCTGCCAGCTGGGGAGACATACAACAAAAGTGCAACAGTGTTTTTCATTTTATTTTTTATATGATGGGAAATCAGACAGTTTCCCCTCACTCTGGAGCAGACCTACTGCCTTCTCCAGCTGCTGCCAGCTCCTCTGTGAAAGCTCAGTTCATTGTGTTATAGTTCAGTGGGGGCTACCTGATTTAAGTGAAAGACAAGCCTTTTCATGAATTCAATTTTTCTCATTTCTGAAGAGTGAACTTGAACTATGACTCAAAGACAAATCTCTGACCTGTGGCTCATACATCCAGGGGTAATCCACACGTCTGTCTCCCTCCGTTTTCTTGAAGGAATAAGCCGAGTAAACTGGAATCCGCTTCTGGGGGTCGTACAGGGTCACATATCGAGGTTTGTCTGCGTAACGTTGGCAGATCTTCTTCAGTTTGGTGTCGATGATCCCCCGCGGTGGTGTTCCCATATACAGGGAGTCCTTGCACCTCTCAACGTGATTAAAATCTTGGACAACTGTTGCCGACACTGGAGGCAACAAACAGATGTTCAAAAGAGCATAAACCAAAGGTGCCAACATATTCATTCTTCTCTGTGTCTCCCGCTGTGGCTTCTGCAAAACACTGAGAGAAAATGTTTGCAGTTATGATTTAAATGTCACAAAATAGATATGCAAACCAACTAGAGCGTGACCAAAAGGCAGACCATCTGACACATGTGGGCGTGAATGTGCGAGTCATCGCATTGCCCTGACTTACAGTTCTAAAATAATATGACAAAGCTGTTTGTTCTCTTGAATATTGTTTACATTTCCCGTTTTATCACTCTTTCTGATGTAAAGCTACTGTGGCAGACTTAGGGATCGTCTGAGGTTAGGTTAGATGCATCAACCTCTTGGCTGTTTAAAGCAATTTGTACAAGTTTGTCCCTGTGAGTTCTTAATAGGTTTGACCTGTGCAATCAGTATATAATTTATAATTTGTGTTCAATCACGCTCAGATGTTAAGACAACAAGCTACTGGATCATGAACTCCTCTAAGTTTGCAGTTTTCTCTGTCACATGTTTACCATGTTATTACTCTGCATATCCACCTTTAGGCCTCAAGTGAAGCCTCCATTTGGCACAACATGCAAAACTCAGAACTCTGTGCAAAAAGAAGTCGCCCTTGCAAAAACATTTTGACTTTGCAAGATCTTTTTTTTTTCCAGTGATGTAAGAATATTAGTGTTTTGATGTAGAGAGGAGAAAATTCACTGTCATAGAAGCCTGAATTCTGCTGAGTGTGGTGATGAAAGACAGGACATTGAAAAGGGATATCAGCATTCAGTTCTCAGTGATAAAACTTTAAAATGCAAAACTGTCTAATCTGTCTCAGTGATGAACAAAAGACCTAAAGTGACCAGTGTGGCTCAGAGGTAGTACGCAGTGTGAATGGTGGATAAGCCCATGGGCAAAAGAGAGATAAAGCGTGAAGGTTTAACTACAACATAGTGACAAAGAATGTATGTCTGTTCGACTCATGTTTGCCAGTACATAATCAAAGACAGGAGTTAAACTTGAAATATAACTGAGGAAGGAGACAGTTAGCAGTGGTCAGAGACAATAAATGTTTTAGAAGCTTTTGTGGTGATGAGGTTTATTTAGAGCAGGGGTGAGAGATCCTTGTTGTGTTTTGCATGTTGTTGTTGTTGTCAGTCATGAGCAAAAACTTTATATATTATAAAGTCAGTGTAAAGGTACTGATGACCATCCATCCATCCATTTTCTATACACTTTCACACACTGATGAACATGAAGAATAAAAATAAGAACAAAATCCAGTACTCCATAGGAGCTGAAGAAAGCTAATTTGCAGTGAAGTAGACTGGGCATTTCATAGCAAATGGTTCAATGTTCTGCCAAAATGGGTGCTTGACCTATTTTGGCAGCTCATTGTGTACAGAGCAATTAATCCATCTGAATCGCTCTTGCTGTTTTTTTTTTGTCCTTTTGGTCCTCAGTCCTTCATAACAGCTTGTATGCTTTCTGCAAATTCTTCTTCTTTAATTACAAGAATTTGATAACTGGCTGCACGGTTTCCTGTTTCCAGTACTGCAAGGGATGCTTGCGTGTTTTCTTGATTTTGCAACAACTTGGAGGTTGCATTGACCGTCCTGTGAAGATCACTGATCGATTAACCCACACGTTCCTGTCAGTGTCCCTGATCTTATCACACTCTGAAGAAGGTTAGATCATTTGTCTCTGTGAGAGCTCAACACAAAGAAAACATCCTCACCGGTTTGAAACAGGTGTGCAGCATGTGCTGTGAAAACTGATGAAGATGTTTTCTGAATGTGCCTGATTAGCATGTGTTTTCTTAAGCTGCAGTGCGTTGAGCTCTCAGGACCAAAGTATCATTATCTAAATCAATGATTCTCACCCATTACTCTGTGCTTTCAAGGGGGTATGCAGGAAGATGGGAATAATGAGCAAAAAGAAGAAGAATGAAATTCTAATTTGATAAAAAAAAAATAAATAAATAAAATCTAGGAGAACATGATAACTAGCAAGTGAGCAGAGCAGATGGAACACTTAGTGGAAAGAAATGAACATTTGAAATAGTTAGCTAAAAGCAACCAACGAACATCATAATGGTAGGAAATTAACAGATTAAAAGAAAATCCTGAGTAGTATCAACATCGGTTCAGATCAGCTCACTTGGAACAGGACTAATGGTGTGAATGAAGGGTACTTGAGCTTCTTTGACAGGGCTGTCTGACACAAAAGATTGGAAGACACTGATGTGAATATCTGTAATGTTAAAGAAATAAAAATGTGCTTCATATCGATGGCTGGGGTTTCTGGTGCTGTCTTGTACTGCCCTCCTGTCTTATGCAAATGGAAAGTGTTTGTCAGATTAGCTGGAGAAACAATCCTTCACTGCCCTAGTAAGTCAATTTGAGTGACTGAGAGTTGTTATTCACTGAGGGAGCAGCTTGCCTCTCTGATCTAATCTTGAGTTATGACAATCATAACTTATGTAGCTCGGGCTGATGATGCAGTTATGTGAACAGACATTTTTCAGCTGTCAGCATTTTTACCAATTAGAATTATAAATTCAGAACAAGTGCAGAGCGAGCTCAGCTGCCCTCTGCTGCTTCACATGGAGGCAGGGCGCTTTGCTGCTGCTGAGTTTCGGTTCTGTAGTTCTGAAATGTGACTACTGCACGAGTTGACCATGCAACAGACTTTAGTTGTTTTTTTTCGTTTGTTTCTTGGGGTGAAGAAGATGTCAGGTCAGTCTCTGTGATTACAAACATAATCATAACAGAGATACATTGACAAATTAAATTAATAATTGTTTCTAGTACTGGAAGCCACACAGAATGGTTTGTTTTTGAAATATATAATATATGGAGTATGAAAATGTAATGTAATATGGAATGACAATATAATGTAATATATACTTAATTTTCTTTACCTTTTTTGCTGTTTTGTCACCTACTCTACTATACTACAATGAATTAAAAAGTTTACTTTATGTTCTGTAGGTTCATAAAATCCAGTGTGTTGCACTGCAATAACACATATTGGCCACTCGGAGGCAGTGTAGGCTTGTTTGTTACTTGTTCCCATTTCCTGCTCCATGAGGATAACTACATTACAGTGTGACAACCACTTTGTCATTTTTAATTTTGAAGAACAGTGATGTGTGTGAAAGCATTCATCCAGAGATTTTTAACGCTCGATGACAGAGATTCTCTACACTGACAGATAGTCATTATACAGCCTATACAGCATTGTGCTAAAACTATTTTTCTGATATTTAGATTTATTTCAGTTTTCAAAGTTCTAATACAGATCTATGTTTTTCTGTACTCAACCTATGTGTTTGTATTTAAAGTGAGCTATCTTCCTGTTTTGGGTAGCTCTGTTTTTCCTTTTCCTTTCTTAAGTTTTTGTTTCTTTGTTCTTTTCTTATCCCTTAGTTTACTGTGATAAGATTTTGTCAAGGTTGTATTCAGAGCAAGAACGTTAGTGGTGGTTAAAGAAATGGGTAAAAGAAATGTATACACATTTGTTTTTATGTTTAAACTAGATTTGATCAAATATTACTTTAAATGAAATCAAATCCACGTTTGAATGATGCTAACGTTACTGTATCATTACATCCCCAGCATAATGGCTTTTTGCTTTTTGACAGGAATTGTCGAGATAGGACAGATGGTCTTTTTACTTGTGAAACTACAGGAGCCAGTTTCTAGGCCTTCGCTGAGCCACCAGGGGGCTCAATTCAGCAGCCATTCTGAAGCCATGAGGATGTCCCCACTTAGTTCTGCACCAAAGCCTGCTGATTGGTCCAAATATCCACATGGGCCTGAGCGTTGACCAATAGAGTTTGGGTTGAAGCTGGGCTGTTGCTAAGGCACTTCAGAGTTGAAAAATAAATAAATAAAAATCAGTGAGGAGGCTTCTTCCACCATTTCACTCTCGCGCTCGCTCGCTTCTTCATCATCTGTGCCTCCGTGTTCACCTCTCGCTGTGTGCGCTCAGGACACACTGCTCAGCCTGCTTTTTTATTGGTCGCTGACGGGTGAAATGAGCAGAGGAGTGACTGGTGGTTTTGCATTGTGAGCCACAAGGACCCTCCCTCATGAACCTGGAGCTGTAGCCCCACCTCCCCCTGGTTATCCTGTCACTTGACATTTGAGCCGAGACAACTTTGGCAGCGTTTCTGTTACCATTTCATCCAAAAAATATACCTGGGTGTCCAGCGCCGTGCTGTTAATGTGGCGTAGCTTATGTTGTGATTGTGTGACGCCTTTCCTCTTTCATTAAGTCATTAAATGCCTGCTTCGAAATATGTTCGCTGCTCAGAGTGCATTCAGTGTAAAATAGCACCAGCAACCATGTCTCTATCAGCTTGAGAAGACTATTTTACAGCTGTGGAGGGGTTTTAAAACATCTCCTCTACTGTACTGGCGACGTTCCAACTCTCACTTACCCTCTCTTACACACTGAAACACACACACACACACACAGGAAAAGGGAAATAAAGAGCCCCTCCATGCCTCTGTCTGCTGCTTTTCCCCTCCTCTTGCCCCCTCTTGTTCACTGCAAACCGTGATGGATGAGAGATTCTCCGCTCTCATTGGCTCACGCCTTGTGATTGGCAGCTTGCTGGACCCGCCTCGCCGGTCTCTGTACATGGATCGGTCTGCTGTTAGAGCCCGAGCATCAGAGAGTGGAGTGGAAACAGGAAGAGGAGGAGAGGGTAAGAAAGGAGACAGAGAGGAGAGAGGATCGGGTGAGACAAGGTGGTGAGGAGTGAAAGAGAGGAAAAGGGGAGCAGAGGGGCGTGTGGACTAAGGAGAACAAAGACAAAGAAAAAAGAGGTAAAAGAGAGAGTGCGACTGAGCAGCTTGATGTGTTATTTGCTTCTGGCTGAATGGAAATGTGTTGTATGTGTTGTAGTGTGCAGTGGACAGGAAGTGTGGGGTCGTTTTTCAGCTTCTCCTCCTCTGTGTTTGCCTGCATTTGTTGATTTTCTGTGTGTCATTGCTCTGAACGATCTGTCTTGGCTGAACGTGCTGCAGTGTGTGTCTGCAGAATGTGCTGCACGTTCATGCATGAAGCCCACACACACACACACACACACACACATGCACACATGTGCACGTGCACACACGCACTGCTCACGTGTGGAAACATGGTGCAGGAACAGAGATGTGAACTGTGGTGGTTACGTTTGTGGTCTATGGAACGTTTAACTGTTGGACTATCAGTTTGTGTGTGTGTGTGTGTGTGTGCGCGCGCGCGCGTGTGTGTTGAGGTGTACAGTAGTAAGAACGAAGCTACAGTGTGATGATTAATCTCTATTTGGAGTCATGTCCAAACTGTGTCGCTCACCTTACTTGACTCCACTGAAACTTCAGCTCTGTCAGTTAACCGCCTCTTACACAGACACCTTTTGGCTTTGTTGTGTTTTTATAAAACAATAGGCTCAAGCATTTATCTGTGTCGCTCATTTTCGGGTTAAAATAGAATAAACAAAGGGTATCTATGGTAACTATTGCTAATGTGCAACATGCACCCAGCGCAAGCTTTCAGTTGATATGATCGCCAGCTTAGGTAACCACCTGGACGTGCAATTCTAGGTTACCATTCCTCACACAAGCCAGCTGTCTGATGCACACGCACAGACACACACACATGTGTGCTTCCAATGCCTTCTTTGAACCTGTTAACCCCCCTTAATGTCTTTGTTCACAAAAAGCTGTACATATTGCATTGTTTGCAAAAGGCACCCCTCTTTCTTGTTCTTGACCTTGCCTTGGTACATTCCAGCACCCCTCAGAGGGCTGTGCTTTATGGAGCATACACCGGGAGAAGCTGCTGTTATAGAAAGGGAGAAGGGGATAGAGCAGAGGGAAGCAGGGGCTGCAGGGATGTTATTTTTAGAAATGTGATTGATATTCGCCTCATACTGTACGTTCCCTCTCTGTGATTGTGATGCTATTTCAGGCTTGAATCCAATAAACTCATGTGTGTGCATGCATTGGGGGTCTGTCTGTACATTGTCGCTCCTCGTCTCCTGCTTCCCCTCCATCTGTTCTCTTCATGTCTCTGCTCCTCGTGTTAGATGGCCTAGGAGCCACCAGAGATGGGCCTGGTCTGGTGCAGCCCATCTTTCCTTTTATGGTATAGATCAGTATCCTCACCACTTACACACACACACACATACACATAAAGTCTGAGGAAGAGGTGCACATCTGCAGTGGTTCCCCGCAGTTCTAGAAGATCTATATGTTGTGAGAGGTGCACAAATGTGGCACACTGTTAACTTGTCCAAATGAGGACCAAATTGGATTGTGGTTGCAAAACAGCAGCAACTCGTCGCTCCACTGTGAGTATTTTTATATTTGCCAGACAGAGAGGTTGTATAGAGGTTGCAGGCATCTGAGAAAAGTGAACTGAGAAAAGAAGATAGAAATGTGGAAGCATACAGACTGTCCTATAGACCCTCTACAACCCCCCGTCTCCATGTCAAAATCACACAGGCGCTCTAACGCTCCCCACCGTTCTTGAGGCCTTGCTCCCAGCTCTGGACTAAATGATATCATCGGTTGCCAGGGATACAAGGACACAGCGTGCAGAGAAAAGGGAGGGTGAGGCACAGGCAGAGCCATACACATAGCCTGAAACAGAAAGGAAAAGAGGCTGAGATATTGGGTATCAAGGAAGAATGGAGCCTTGTTGAAACAAGTAGTGGAGATAGCAAAGGTACAGGGCTGTGAAGAGGAAAGACAGAAGAAAGGAAAGCTCACCAGCCTGTCAAAGGTTACTTCCTCTCCCCTCACTCATTGCTCTCATTTCACTCTCTTTCTTTGTCCGGAGAATGTCAGGTTTGCAACAGTGCTAATGTGTGTGTGAAAGTATGTGTTATAGGAAATGAGAGATGAGTGTGGAAAGCAAGAGAGTGGCAACAGCACCTGAAGGATGGAGGAGAGATACTGTCCTCGATTGGAAACAATAAAACCTTGCTGTCTTGTACATCTGTGCGCCAACTGACTCTGGTATTTCCTCACTGTCTCTACTATGTGTGTCGGTGTGTGTTCGCCAGCGAGCGGAGGATGAGCGTGTCTATTTAAAGGCATCCGAGACTGCACAGGTCTGCTGTCTTGCTATTCCTGACTGGCAGCATCATCAAATTTAGACCAGATTCTGCCTCCCCCTTTTCTCTCAATATAAGTATCAAGGTAAGATTGGTGACACAGATGCACGTGCACAGACACACACACACTTACAATTAGGTGAGTAGCAAAAAAGGATTGGTGTGTTTAGATAGCTGTATGGGGGTTTCAACAGAGACTTGAATGGATGCATGACTTTCCTTGGTGACGGATGTTTTCAGGCAGCAAGCTTAAGGTGTTGACTAAACAGCTACCAGCATAATAAATATAAAATTTCATCTGTAAAGCATTTGTGTACATATACTTAAAAGGAACAGAAGTATTAATGGTATATTTTTATACAGCTGATATTTAAGACAACACATTCCCTTATGGTAGTGTTTGCATTCTTTTCTTAAAGTTACCTCTCCGTGAAGCAGAAAGTGTAGCCCAACAGCAACTTAACCCCTTTTGCACATGACATCATTTGGCCTTGGAGCTAAATTCCAGATGTCTGCAATTAACCCTGCACACATGGGTTTAATATTGGAAGCATAGAGCCATTGTTTTGTAGAGTCAAGTTTAAGCTGCTGTTGACTGAAGGTTCCCCCTAGAACATTGTAAGTGTGTTCCAGTGTGCAGCGACGGGGAGGGATGACAGCAGATGGTATATCTGCTGTTGTCTGTGTAGGGTTAGTATCACAGTTAGGTGTCATGTCAGAGAAAGAGGAAAAGTGCAGCACTGTGTATAAAACTGTTGTAGCACAGCACAAACCCTGAAACACAGTTCACAAGTTGTTGGCATGAATTATGCACCAAGTAAACTTGTTTATTATGATTCGGGATTGACAGTGTTGTGACACTAACATAAGTTGCGGGAGACAAATGGGTCAAAGTCATACAAGCAAGATCACAAGCGAAGAAAGCTTTAAAGCAGTTGATGAAGAGGTTATTTGAGCTTTTGGCTGAGAATTTTAGAAACTTTGAAAGCTCTCAGAAAGCAGATTTTAGTGGAACAGGAGGTGATATGAGGATTAGAGTGGATATACCCAGACATGCTGTGTCTGAGCTACATGATGGCATACAGCACTGCATGCTGGGATAAACACATGCAGTCTTACTCGTCTGTAGCTTGTTTTAACAGTGTAATATTGACTGTTCATGGAGCTCTTTTGTGTCCTCTTTTTACTCTAAAAATAAATCTAAATGCAGTTGACTCTAAAAAGCCTGAAGCCAGGGCAGGAAGAAGAATCGTCTGGCTTCAGTTGCTCTAGCAACTGGTTGGAAATGGACTCTTGAAGAGTTGGCTCGCTTTGCTCATTCAGCACTCACTGAAAGGTTATTACGGTTCAGCAGCAACATTCTCACTCTCACCACAAACAAACTTGTAACACAAGGGAAGTGGTAAGATATGCACAGTTCTTCATGCTATCCATAAATAGCTATGGGAAATGAATGCATAGAGGAGCAACCCATCTTAAGTGGAGCTTCAGCTTGAGCATGCAGAGTTTATCTTTACAAGGTCAGTTCACTTCAGCGCAATGCACTGAGTGTTGAAGTGTTTGCCAGCAGCAATGGAGACAGTAAGGGATCTTCACTGTCTATGATACGACTGTATGCAACAATTCTATTTTAATCGAAGGAAAACAAACTAATCAAAATCAAAAATGCGCAGAAGAGGCCAAAGCTTACAAACTGTGAGCAGAAATAAGTGAACAACTCGAAATTTTGTAAAGACACAACCAGCTAATCGCATCACCTGGTTTAGTGGCTCACTGGTCCTGTGCCATAAATGACTGAGATAGCAGCTGATGGACTGGATGGAAGATGTATGCTGTTAATTCATCACAAGTTCTGTCAGAAAAATAAAAAAATCAGAGCTCAGACTGTGCAGTGAGAAAAGTAGCACAGCAGCCCACACAGTATTTTTTATTTTTTTTGCTCTGCTTTTCTTTGTTCTTAAAGCGAGGTTGCCATGTTCTTTTTTCTGTCACTGGCTGGCCACTGGCTGTGGTGACTGCTGGGTACCAGTGATTAGAGAGAGGCTGAATGCACAATGCAGCTCTGGCTGACTGATGATATGACCACTCAACAGATACAGAGCGGCAAAAAAATACAGTGTGGTCTCAGTGTAAATCACAGTCTTACTTATTTAGCAATTAACGTGTGAACATGCTATGGAAATGTTTCTATCCTGTCGTGTACAGATTATCAAATGTACCTCTTATCATCGTGTCATTGTCGTTGCATCACTGTCTGCAGGCTGTTTTTGCTCTCAGGTGTGACGTGGAGGGCCTCCCAAACCAAGACCAAGACTGGTAACTAAAGAACATGTGTTTTTGTTTCTGTTCTAACCCTGCATTCCATTTGTACTCATAAGTCCTTTTCCGAGTTGTTTTCCGACTTCCGAAACCGAAAGTGACAAATCGAACACCACCTGAGCTCATCAACTTGGTTGACCTCAGAGGACACCTAGTTTCCAAACCAAGTTGGCTGCCCAGATCACAGACTGTAAAAAAAGCAGTGGTTTTGCATGTTTTTTTAGCGCTTTTGTCTTTTTTGTACCCAATTTAGTAAGCCCAATGCAATCCCATCTTACTGCTGCCCATAGACATATAGCTGTGGTCCTGCTAGATGTGAAATAACCGCAAAAACCGTGTTGTTTATCAGCTGGTGCTGCTTGTAAATGGTCGATGTTGCTATAACAACAATGGCTGAATAACTTTACAAACAAGCTGTCTTGTGTTGTGGCAAACAGGACGCATCCAAGTCGGTTTTTAATGGATGTGATGTCACTCCTAGCCCAGAGTTACGACTTACGTGTACAAATCGAATGCAGCATTTGTATCCCTGTTTGGCTGTTTACTTACAAACATATTGTAGTATGTGCACCACTGTAGCACTTTATCATATCACAGTAGTACTTACTATGTTAAAGTTTTACAGTTCAGTACTGCAAAGGCAGTTATATGAAGGTATATTGTTAGCAATGTTGTGTGAGAAAACAAAGCTCAGCAGTTATTGCAAATGTCACAGATAGTAGAATGATGAAGATGTAGATATGCACTTTGATAGAGACATTCTATGTAGTCAGGTTTTCTTGTAATGAGATATCACATTTATTCATCCATTCAGAACCTGAACACGATTCACATTGAACAACACACCTGTGTTTCAGGCTGCATGTATCACCCAGCAGAGCTGTACTCTGGCCGTAACACATGGGACTCCTACCCAACTGGAGGACCTAACAGAGGACAATGGGCTCCTGTAAACAATCGGCCCTGGAGCCACACACAGAGGTCAGCAGCAGGCTCATACACACTTACTCTTTCTACAGCGTTATCTTTTATTTCTAAAAGGACAGTAGATTCCTCTTACAATCCAAAAAACATGCACATTAGGATTATTGCCTACTCTACATCGCCCCTAGGAATGAGTGGGTGAGCGTGTGTGATTGTCTGTCTTTGTGTGTCAGCCCTGTGATTGAATGGCAACCAGTCCAGGGTGAACCCCGCATCTCGTCCATAGTCAGCCTTTGATAGGCTCCAGCTCTCCTACGACCCTGCACGGATAAAGCAGTACAGAAAATGGATGGATGGATAATGACATTTTCCCTTCATTTTTTAAGTGATCATGGAGTATGATGTTTATTCATGGCCCCAACCAAGACTTCTAATAAGACTACAGTAACCATAGCAGCCAATGGGTATATTGTTTGTTGTGAAAAGTAAAGAAAGTACATTAAAAATACCTTGCACGCCTAGAGAGTTGGAAAAAAGTCTCCCGAAAACAGTTTAAACTAAGTGAGTGGATAGTGAAACAACTTGAGGCTTGAACTTCCCCAACAAAGGTCATTCCAGCAGGTGGGCCTCCAGCCTTTGTTGTCTGGGTTGATTCAAGAGAAGCACCACTTTAAACGACTTGCTTATTAACTGAAACTGTGATGAGCATATTCATGAAAGGCTTTACTTCAGCTGCAGCTGTGAGCATGAGCCCATCTGTGATTTAAACAAGCAGGACTCCACTGAATGAAGCTGTAACTTCTTCAGCTGCAGCTGAGAGAAGCTTCAATCTAACTATTCAGCTGTGGCAGTTGAGGTTGGCGCTAATGAATGTGATTGTATCTGTAGCTGTAGCTGTTTTGGCAATAGTAACAAGACTCAAAACTCCCCAAGAGTCATATCACTGAACTATACACAGTAAAAAAAATCTCAGAGTAGAACTTTGTATGAAGTGCCATACAGCACAGTAGGTTCTGTGAAAATGAAATCCAATCCACAGTTCACCTTTCAAAGTCAAGTTAAAGACAGACAGGTGAATATATATATATGTACGTATGTATATGTATATTTCCCTTCACTTAAAACATGAAGTAACATCTCAATATTGAGTCATGCAAAGGTTAGTGATTATCAGCAAGGAAGGATTTTGTCATTCAAATGAAGAGCTTGCATGTGGAAAGTGAAACTAATGTCTGTCAACAAGGAAAACATGGTTAAAAAAATCATTTTTGGCTCTAACATGACTTCTAGCAACTAGCAGCAAGGTTTAGGCTCCTAGATTTTTTATATTCTCACATTAGCTATATTTTCTCTGCTGCATTATTACCTTGAGAGCTCTTTAGACTTTGTGCATGTTTTTTTTATTTGTTTCTACAGATGCCAAGAAGGGCGCAATCAGTCACATCATCCATCAAGCCGTCTTTATAGTAGGTGAGTAAAAACATCATTCATTTGCTGCATTTTGCGTTTAATAGCACATCTTTCTTAAAGTTATCTAATGCCATGCTTTTTATTGAAACCACTTTGAAATATGGCTTTTAAAACAGTTGGAGAGTCAACTTCACTTGTACTTGCCACTTAAACAGCCCAAAAAATACAACACTTGATGCCATCATGTCTATAAATATTCATTAGGTGTATAAAGTCCCATTTGTGTCAGGTTGTGGCATCATTGTTCTGAATAACAATGATGAATTCATGATGCCTGTGGCTTAGTTCAGTTGTTCTAATGCTTAGGGGGGAGAGAACCCTCAACCATGTCCAGGACAAGAGTCTCTCTAAGGGCCACAGACAGCCTCTACGTCTTTGGGATGGTAAAGAGCGACCATTTGAGGCCCAGAACTGGCATCACAACTCCACACAGTCATTCCACAACCGGGCTGGCACAAACAACAGTTATCTAACAGGACCAGGAGATCGCTATGCAAACTGGGACAACAGTGTTAACAACTCTGTGGTGAGACCTGCAGATCTGGAATAATATTACTACCAGCAGAGTCCATGTTGGTGTTGGAACTAGAAATATTTTTTGGATTACGAGTATCTCCTTTTCTCTTTTTGATTGCATAGCATGGGGGTCCTCGTCTACATCGCAACAACAGAGAACTCCAGTCCCCGCCAGAGAGATGGGCCCCCTCAGACTGCCGCAGGAGCTTTCCAGGCAGAATGATAAACAACAGACCAGGACCCTGGAAACGGCCAGCCCCCCACCAGCGGCGAGACCAACTGCACCAGCACAGTCTACCTTCACAGCACCCTTTAGGGTGTCCAGCCAAGAGGAGAAAGGACTCTGGCCCTGACCAGGTAAGATCTGTTGGCTTGGTACAACAAACTTTGATTCTTTTGTTAAATATATTCGACTTGTCTGTAAATAGCCTGTCATTTCTGTGCAGAAGCACCACCCATTGGTACAATCTTACCACTATGACAGAATATTTATGCTTCTCCCTTTAGTCATCTCATCCTGGATCAAGGCCTTTGCTTATTCATGCCCCATCACCACCTCGCCACCACCGCTGTAATCAAGATGACTGGAGGCCTCTTAATGACAGGGGGGGTCCTTGCCACCACTCTGACCACAGGACCTCAACAACACAGCAACTGGTAAACTTGTATAATGACGTGATTACTAAAAAACTGGCTGGACATTGTTGATATTTATTATTGGGTTTGTTCAAATTTGCAGGAAACCTCTAAACTACGAGCTGGAGGACATGGCTTCAGTGAAAGTAATCTAGCAGCTCTAAGCCAGACATGTGGCAGCAGACCACCACATCATGGAAACAGAGGGAAAGTCGACCGGAAAATATTGTCTTCACCAGCAGACCACACCCGTGTGCCTTACAGCCACCACAACCATCATTACCATTATCAGCGGCACACAGGCCACCCCAGAGCCCTGCAGCACAACTCGTCTCTACGCCCTCTTGAGGAGAAGGACTCACGGAGCTATCACCACAAACAAAGCACAGTGAGAGTTACACATGCGGAAAGCATTAACACACAACACTATGTATGTTTTTGGGATAAATCCAAGTTTTCTGTTACACTTTACTCTTACTAAATAAGCAGAGCATGTCCAAATCAGGATTTGCTGATTAATCAAACACATGGAGGTAGTAAATTAGACATGATAGCTCTCAGTATCTCTTCCTTTTCAAAAAATGTGCCATGTCACCAGGCTTAAGTTGTTTTTAATATTATTCATTTCAATATGAAAAGTGCATGTTTATGCTTTTCAGTGCCCTATCCCTGAACAAATGTCAAAATAAATGTAATACTACTTTGCAGGAACCTCAGCGCAGTCATCAAAGGGTCATTTCAAGGGATCCAGCCCCCTCCAATTCTTCTGGTGCAAACTCTCCTCCCTACCCATCGCTCCTCTGCAGTACTAAAGATGGAGGTTCTACTGCCAGCAGTCCAAGTGCTTCTTCCAGTCCCTCCTCATACATGGTGGCCATTGGCAGAAAAGATCCATCTGTCATTCATCAAAGTAGTTCTGGTCTCATTGGACAGCAGAAACTCCAAGGAAGCCCTAATCACATCCTGAGACCAAGCTTGACATCTACCATGCCTCTTACATCTCATGCTGGTCCAAAATCCAGGTTTTCAGATGTCAAATACAGGAAGACCTCACAGCCCCTCTGCTCACGACAGTCCCCTCACAGCAGATCGAGAGCAAACAAGCCCGATAAATGTTTGGAAGAACACAAAAATCCTGAAAAGCCAGTGAAAAAGGAGAGAAAAGGTGAAGTTCAAAAGGCAAACAGAAAGGGTGAAGAAAGAAAAAGGCGGAAGAAAAAAGAGGAAAAAAGGTTGTCAGAGAGAAAAAAGAAGAGGGACAAAGCAGCAAAGAAAGAAAGGAAATTAGGTTTAAAAAGTGAGCTCACAGAAAAGGAAATGTTTACATCTATTTCAATTTCTAACTCCTCAGGAGACACAAAAATAAGTAAAATGGAGACCTTAAATCTGTCCCCAGAGAATCAAGGTCAGTCAACACCTAAACACAAGCACAGGTTGAGGAGTGAACGAGCAGAGAGGACACACAGGGTGTCCAAAGTTTCTTCTCACAGCTGCACTTCACCACAGCCATCGTCAAAATGTGAAGATCAACAAATGCCCAAGAAGAACAGCAGTCCCCCAAAACCACCTGTCAAGGAACAGTTGATGCAGTCTCTTCCCTGGAACACCAGTCCCAACCAGACCAGCAACAAGCAAACCATTGTCTCATCTCAACTAGAAGATGGACCAAAAGCAAAACCAGATGATACACTCCCCTCTCTTTTGTTTAAAGCCTTGGCACCTCTCACTACGGCATGTTCCGTTAGCTTAGAGCAGCCCATCTGTGGCAAAGAAGGTGGCCAGGGAGGGGCTCTCAGTGCCCCAGACCTGCAGCCTGTGGCTGTTATGGGAAATTTGCAGGAACTAGGAGACAACCTTGCAAATACTCCTCCTGTTCTCAGCTGGCAGGGCTCTCCAGTATCAGCTCTGGGAGAAGATGAGGAGGAGCTAGAAAAAGGAGTAATAAGAAGACCTGTCCTCCAGCCCAGCCCCACCCAGTGCTTTTCTCCTCCTCCTGTTGACGATGAGAGATTTGAAGATACGAATAAAGAGCCTTGTGAAAGTAACCTGGCCAATTATTCCAACAATGACATACCAGAACAAGTTGCTGAGGAAGAAAAGGAAGAAGAGGAGGACAGCAGTAAGGAAGCTTCTGGCTCTCTTTTCCCCGAGTTTCGCCACCATAAAACAGGTTTGGATGACGTCTTCAAGAGCCTGGCAACTTTTCTTGGAGGCCAGAGGGTCACATGCCGAGGTGGTCCATTTGGGGGGCCTCCTGCTGCCTCCACTAGAGGGGTGAAGTACTCCTCTTCTCTTGCACTGGGGCCAGACATCCAGTGTCATGAGCATCAGGATTTCTCCCTCAAACCAGATCCCACAGCATCTGCCCAACCTTATAATCGATCACCAACTCACACTACCTCAGACACACTTTTAACATCTCATAGTCCAGCAGATCTGAAGGAGCCTGATGCGGACATCGCAATGCAGAAGAAGCAAGAGGAAACTGAGAATGATACAAAAGAGAAACCAGAGGGTAAAGATACAGAGCTTCTCAATGAGCGAACAGAGTTATCTCTTCTGGACAGGTCACTGAGTGCAAAGCTGACACTGACCACAACACATACAGACTCTTTGACCAGCCTCATTACTGCCTCTACCAAGGAAGAGGGAGGAAACAGTGAAGAGACACAACACAAAGGTACTGACAGAAAAAGAAAACAAAAGGCAGCAGATGTAGGACATGAAGGAGAGATCAAGATTAAGATAAAGACAGAAGAAAGCAGTGTTGTCTGTCCTAAAATCAAAGCAAATGAAATAAGCAGTTTGGAAGAAAGAGATATTTCATCTGTCATCTCCAGGAACTCACCAAGACTTCTCAAAGATGGTATGATGGGGCAAATTCCTCAGGAAAATCAAACTCTGCTTGGCAAAGACAGCCAGAGAGAAAAAGACAACACTGAGGGAAAGATACTAACAGAGAAGACAGAAGACATTGGTCAGTCAGAAAATATGAAATCCTCAGCAGCTGGAAATGCAAATACCAAGTCCCCTAGCTCAGCGTCAACCGTAACAATCAATGCATCCAAATCATATACGTCACCAGCAAGTAAACCTCCCTGCTCGTTAGCTCCCGTGGACCCACTGAAACTGAAAGCATTGTCCATGGGCTTGTCTAAGGAGATAAAGATCCTCTTGATTAAAGTGGAGAGTGCTGGAAGACAAACATTCAACATATCAGAGGTTGAGGGGCAAAGAATCCCACTTTCTGAGATCAGCATCAAGAACACGGCCACTGAAGTGGTCAGAGCTTGCAAGTGAGTACTCTGAAAAAGATGCTCCTCATCTGGGCATCTCATTAATTAACAGAATTCTGAAGGGAAATTTTCAAAGTAAGGCTTACATTAAAGTTATTCTTCTTGATGTATTTTACTCCATGATCTTTTTCCAGGGAGACAAGGGTGAACGGGAAATTCAAGGAGTCGTTCCTGCTTCCCACCTTCTCTGTTAAGCCAAACATTCGCAGTGAGATCCCCATTCCTCGCGAAAAGCTTAACCCTCCTACACCAAGCATTTATGTGAGTACAAGTAGCATCCTTATATACTGAATCCTAAAAATGAGTTTTTAGCCATGGTAACAGAACAGTTATGTCAGTCTGTAGGTTGATCACGTCAGTTGGTCCACCACTTGGAGCTGAAATATCCCAATAATTAATAATAATATTAATTAATAATTGCAATGTATTGGCGAAATATTCCAACATTCAAGTTCCAAGTCTAATACTTTGATATGTATACTCACAAAACCAATTCCCATCAGCCTCAGCTGTACTTTTTGTTCAACCTTACTGTTATTTATTCAGCCTTACTTATTTATGTCATCACACTAAACCCTGGTGAACATGGTTAACATATATATAACATCAGCTAGCATGGTTATTAGGGCCATTTTAGTAAACATTCAAAAGAACTTCTGTGCTTAAGTGCAGCCTCACAGAGCCCATAGCATGGCTGTAGACCCTTAGTCTTATTCTTATTTTATTAAAAGTCTGTCAAGCTCTGCCAAAATTCTACTGAAATATTGGAAATCTTTTGAATTATTTCTTGGACTGTTTTCTTTATAGCAGGCAGAGAGCGCTACCATAACATACTTTGTTTTTCAACAGGTTTCCAAACTTCTGTCAGTATTTTTCATTTGTTTTCAAGATTTAAAATCAATTCCTTTGTTGTGTTCAAAAGTTCATTACTGCACTTTGTTTTTTCTGCAGTTGGAGAGCAAGAGGGATGCGTTCTCTCCAGTTCTGCTCCAGTTCTGCACTGATCCCAAAAATGCTGTCACTGTCATCAGAGGCCTTGCTGGCTCTCTCCGCCTTAGTAAGTTTATACACCATGTTTGTCTCAGATTATTTATCCTGCTCCATTTACTTTATTTAGCCAAACAGAATTTATCAAACTCCAATCACTCTAAATGAGCTGTTGATTACTTACATATTGCCATTAATTAGGGCTCTTTTTTTGGAAAATTGTGATGTAAGTCGCAGGGAAAGGGAAATAATTAGGAATGACGGCACTGATTGTTCATATATTAATTAAGCATATCATTAAACCGTGGTTTTTATCTTAGCTGTGGTGTGCATTTTGCACATAATGTTTTATACTTTTGAGGCATGTCTTTAATGAAAATATATGAAGGCCATCTTTGTGCTCTCTGGGGCAGCCCTTTATCCACCCTCTTTGGACACTGTTCTTTTGCCAGCGTTGTGAGAACAATATGCAAATGCAAGAAGGGGGTGAAAATTTGACAAACGTGTTAAAAAAACAAAAATTGTTGGTTCTAAGAAGTGGTGTGTCTTGAAAATTCTGTTTAACCGACATGCCAGTAGGGCAGCATATAGCACTACATTTTCACAGCCACATCACAAACACAGTCATTTTTGTATTTGAATGCAGAGGATTGTTGATTTTTATGCATTTGAATATTCCAGTATAAGTCTTTCAGTATAAACTAATATTATTCCTAATTCTACTCCTTTATTCTCACATTCACACTTTTTGTATGAAATATGTTAAATCAGAAATTAAAGTAATGAATGCATCATCATTAGGATAACCTTTTTTTGACATTCAAAAATCCCACTTTCATTGGAGATGTAGAATAGAGTAAAATTTAAATAAAATTGAAATGAATCTAAAACTGGAAAAAAAGAAGAAGAGTTTGGAAATTTGTATTTATCTAATAATTATCTCTGTTCTCTGCTCTCTTCTCCCTATGTGAGATCTCGGTCTGTTCTCCACTAAATCTCTGGTGGAGGCCAATGCAGAACATGCTGTGGAAGTGAGGACTCAGGTTCAGCAGCCCGCTGATGAGAACTGGGATCCCAGTGGTTCGGTGCAGACGTGGCCTTGTGAAAGCAGCCGCTCACACACCACCATTGCCAAATATGCTCAGTACCAGGCCTCCAGCTTCCAGGAGAGCCTGCAGGTAGACATTTTCTCTCATGGCAAACACTCTCATACAACTGGTTGAATGTATAGTGGAGATGGGGATGGAAGTAAAAGCATTATTAATTGACTTAAACCAGCCTGTTTTGCAACTCTCAGCCAAGTGGAGTCAAAAACCAGAAATGCTTTCTTTACAAACACTGGGCCTCATTTAAAAACCACTTGTATAAATGGATTTTTTTCTTATGTAGCATGTATTAGCCATTTAAGAGAATTTATCACCAATTATCTGGTAATGGCAATTGACTCATGCTGTAGTTGTGAGTGAACTTCACAAGTGGTTCAGACCAGATCGTCTGCCTTTCTTCAGAGATCGAATCACCTGAAATCATAATGCCTTCATCTGAATGAATTTGGAGTTTAAATATGATGCTAAAATGAGATAAAATGAAATAGATAGTTAGACAAACTAAATAGAAGATAATATTGCAGTTGCCGTTCTCTGAACATCACCAAGAATATCATCAACTGTAGCGTCTAACTTCATGTCAATGAGTTTGTCTTCATTTCTGCCTTTATTTCTGTGAAAGTCCTCTTCTGTAGTCTTTGATAACATATCAAAGACCAGAACCCAAAACAAGAGTGGAACAGTCAGCTCTCTTTGAGAGAGTTGAGAAAGTTTGGTGAATCCAACTTGGAACACATGTGTGAGCAAACCTCAAAGGCATAAGAGGTTTAGGAGGAGAAAACAAAGGTTTTCTTCCGTGAGGCCCATTGTACACCAGAGAATAAGCATAATGTACTCCAACTGTTGGCTCAAAATAAAAAAAAAAAAAAGAATTCAGAATTCTTTCTTTGCATCTCCAAGGTATGCTACTGCTAAAGCTTTCACTAGAATTCGAAAAGTTGCTTTTGATGCTGCTGGAGAACTGCATACACAGATATATACTATACTAGACACTTATACTTGAAGTACGCTGTATCTTGTAAATGCTCTTGCTATTGTAAAACAAGGTTAGAGTCCTTTGTGATGTTTTGGAATTGTGTCATATACTATACCACTATTGCAGTACAGTGTAGTTGCTATACGACACATATGTTTTCCCACAGTTTGTTCAGCCCTTTGCACCACAGTGTTCCATTATTAAACATTCTTCCCATAATGCTGATAAGTTCAAGCAATTTCCAAAGAAAAAATACAGTGTATGATCCAATGAAATCCCCACGTGGGGCAGGTAAATAACGATCTATTTCACAAAATCTTTTTCTAGGATTAACCGTGAAAGTGAACTGTGTAATGATGCATCCATTTTAGTTGTTGGCCAACCTGTGAGCTAAGCTCATGTAGATGTGTTATAGGAGGAGAAGGAGAGTGAGAATGAGGAAGAAGGAGAGCAGGCCAAGTCCTCAGACGCATCAGCCACCACAAAAGCTGGTCTGACACTAGTCAACAGTAAAGGTGCTCACATCTCTAACAAAGCCCATGCAGTTAACACCAGCGGCACTGCCAGGTTAGCACAAAACTATGATCTGTTTGTATGAAGAATTCACTGCTTTACTGTCTTAACAACTCTCAACTCAGACTTTGTTCTTGTCCTCAGCTCAGAGCAGAAAACAATTGGAAAAATCATTAAATTTGGGACCAATATTGATCTCTCTGACCCCAAAAGGTGAGATTTTTCTTTTACAAAATTCTCTAAGTGCGCTCACTTGGAGTTCTTGTCATTTCAAATTACCCATCATATATGTTTATCAGGTGGAAGCCTCAGCTGCAGGAGCTGCTGAAGCTGCCAGCTTTCATGCGTGTGGAATCCAGCAACAACATGCTTAGTCATGTCGGTCACACCATCCTGGGCATGAACACTGTCCAGCTCTACATGAAGGTGCCAGGCAGCCGCACACCAGGTCGGCATGTGTGCGACAACACAGTCGGGCATTAGTGGTCCTCTGATTTTAGAGGTGATGAATTTTTTGAATAAATGACGCTTAGAAACGAATACACTGACTGTCTGCTTGTCTCATCAGGTCATCAAGAGAACAACAATTTCTGCTCAGTCAACATCAATATCGGGCCAGGTGACTGTGAGTGGTTTGCTGTCCACGAGCACTACTGGGAGGCCATCAACAAATTCTGTGAGAAGTGAGTGAAGAGGCTGTTTGCCTTAACAACAAATGTTCTGGGGAACTGCAGAATCTTTGCATGAATTTGATGGATTATATCCCTCAGGCATGGGGTAGACTACCTTACAGGCTCCTGGTGGCCAGTCCTGGAAGACCTCTACAGCTCCAACATTCCTGTGTACCGCTTCATTCAGAGGCCGGGAGACCTGGTGTGGATCAATGCGGGGACTGTACACTGGGTCCAGGCGGTGGGCTGGTGCAACAACATCGCCTGGAACGTGGGACCACTCAACTGTAAGTTACAGGGACCAGAAAACAATAAGAGCAGCTTAACGCTTGATATCTGTGCTTGAAATATGAAGTTTAATAAGCTGCCTGCTTTGAGCCTCAGCGGTGTTTCTGTTCTGATTGCTGTCTTAGCATATCAATATCAACTCGCCCTGGAGCGCTTTGAGTGGAACGATGTGAAGAAGGTAAAGTCAATCGTTCCCATGATCCACGTGTCCTGGAATGTAGCTCGCACCATCAAGATCAGCGACCAGGATACCTTCAAGATGATCAAGTAAGATGTCTCTTTGTGCATGTATATGTGTGTGTGTGTGTGTGTGTTCACACTATCTTCTCCTTGCAGACACTGCCTGTTGCAGTCCATCAAGCACATCCAAATTCTGAGACAGCAGCTGGTGGCTGCAGGGAAGAAAATCTGTTACCAGAGTCGTGTGAAGGACGAGCCAGCCTACTACTGCAACGAGTGTGACGTGAGTCCCTCCCCGCCTAACCTCACTCTCAGTGCAGAGAGTGAATTGCACACAAAATGATATGATGTACGCATGTGCCTGTGCAGGTGGAGGTGTTCAACCTGCTGTTTGTGACCAGTGAGAACAGCAGTAAGAAGAGCTACGTGGTGCACTGTGAGGACTGTGCCCGAGTTAAGAGCCCGTCGCTGGCGGGAGTAGTGGTGCTGGAACAATATCGGATGGAGGAGCTGATGAAAACCTACGACAGCTTCACACTGGTCAGTTTCACTTTCTAATATTATTATGATAGTACAATAACAGTTGTGACTCTGACAAAGGTTCTGAGGCTAGATCACATCTGAAAAGGACTCCATACATGAGTCATTCCTCTGCTGTGCAAAGGTGTAGAACAGTATTACAAGTCACATATCAGATCTGCCAGAAACCGAAAATCATAACTCAGATGAGTTAAAGAACAGGAACCATTTTGGAACCATTAAGATTTTAGACTGATTTCCTCTCTTTAAGTCCCTCACTGGCTGTGGTTATGTCAGTGTGATATGAACATCAGCTTTAAGAGTCTTGAAGCTTAATAGAAATAGATGATCCATTAAAGTGAACACCTGTGTGTTTATTTGTTGTCCAAGCTTATATTATTGTTGTTTTGTCTTATCTTATTAGTGAAGAGGAAGACACTTCAAAACAGCCTCTGATCACACCTGCACATCAGACAGTCAGAACTGAACTTTCAAAAAGCAGCAATGCAAGCTAGCACTTAGATTACTTTAGTGTAATCCCCACCCAGAGCAACTTTCAATGAGGCAGCAATGTGCCTCCCGTTATGATCTTAACCATACATGTGCTCCATTCTAACATTCTATATAAGTGAGTAAAGATCTGGCATGTTGGTGATATGTTAAGCTTGTATTTATGTCCAAAAATTAAACATTGGTGTCATTCACATCCAGACAAAAATCATTTTACAAAAAAATGGAAAATAGAGATAGTAGAAGTTTTATTTATTTTGTACTATTACGAGTTTGTCCATGTGTCGTTTCCATTGTTTCTAATTGGTCATTGGCTTCTGATCATTTCCAAATCATAACTTCATGTGCACACACACACACACACACACACACACGCTGCTTTTTCAAGTGACGAGCTGAGCTTTGTCTCTGCCTCTTTTTCTTTCCCTTCAGGCTCCATCACCCTTTTCAAAGTGAGGACTCCTCCCCTTGTGTCTTTCAGCCATAACCAAAACTCTAATGGCAGCACAAATGTTGTCTTCAAGGCAATCTATTCCTGAAAAACACTCTGTGAATCAGCCAATCACGTTTACTCAGTATTGTTTACATCACACAATAAGGTATGGATATTCAGCAAATCCAACTATAGCTCACTGTCTTCCCCATACCAGCTGCTGATTGGACGTGTGTTTTGAAATAGAATGACTAGACTGGTACTTGTCATGAAAAGCATTTCAGATGTGTACTAAAAAAATGTGAGTACTGCTAGCACTGAAAATCAGGTTATATGTTCAACGGACTCTGCTGTGATTCAAAAGCGTCAAGTAGCCGGTTCTGTGTATTAATTCAGGTACTTTTATGCAAATTCAGTAGAACTTTTTTACACCAATCTAGTTATTCTATATGTCCATGAATTTGCTGTGCTTCTGTTGTACCAGCAGGGGAATGGCTTCACAGGAGAAGTAGCTGACTGTCACATTTGGCATTGTATTGGTTCCTGTTTTTGTTTGGTATTCAGGTAAACTCTGACATTTGTAATTCCTGTCTGTATACTCTTTGAGGTGCTATTCCAATCTTATTTATTCTCGTTAGATACTTAAAAAGTTTAACCAGCCTAGAAGTACACCACATTGGCCTTGCGAACTGTATTTAGAGGAGAGGTAATTAGAGGATTAAACACCCATAAATAAGGTTTTATGTAATTATATATAAAAAAAAAAATAAAAAATGTTAACAGTTTCTCTAAAATACGGGTTTACTAGAGGACTAATATGGTTTCATTCTTAGTTGGAACTCAAGTATGTAGATGAAAAAAATCCAGTGTTTTGTTTTCCAGCTAAATAGTCGATGGTGTGGTTTCTTTGATACACCCACAAAACAGACAGAGTGTCCTTCTATTTTTGGAAGGGGAAAACAATCTCAGTTTTATACCTCTTTTGTTGCTATGTTCTTGTTTCTAGATGACAGAGGAAATAAATAATTGTAAATTGTGAATGACTTCATGGAATACACAGTGGTGTGCATAGACAGGCTACAGAAGGGTGGGGACGGTGGAGGTCGCCATTGATGTTTGTGTCAATGAAGTGCCCATTACAGTCTGAAAAAAGTCCAAAGAGACACACAATCATTATCTTATAATGCAAAAACCAATGAGGCCGAACAGATGAGCAGAATGAGTGGCACCTCAGTGTTTTCACTGTGCTGCTGAGGCTCAGCTTCATGCACTGCCAGGGGGGTTAATATCACTCTGTTTCCTGCTTAACGTGTCGAGGAGCACATGCATTAAGACATGACAAACTTGGCCTTCAGACTGGGTAAAAGCGCTCATTTTGTTGAGAAAAGTCCAACTTTTGGTTTTAAATTTTGTTGTAATTTAAAGCAGAGCCTTACGGACACCAGATTTTTGCGGCAGATACTGATAGAAGTTTAAAAAAAAGTTTGATAACGGTGGCGTATTAGGGTAATGAGGCACAGGATTTATGAAGCCTGGAAGGGGGTAATGTTCTGAGAAAATTTTTGAGAAAGTAAAAACTCATAGAGAATATTACCCTTTACCCCCCTTTTTTTTAGAAATAAAACTTTCATAACTGGTGACATTTATTTATTTTACAGCATAAAAATCTACTTTTCAGTGCTCTCTGGTGCACAAACCCTGTAAGTAATGGAGACGTTGTTTAAAAAGGGTCTCAAACCTTGTTTGGCATCGTGCTAGCTGCAATTTCTCCCTACCCGTCAGCCGACCTACACATAGATACATGCAATAAGCTAATGTCGGCTGATGTATCGGCCTGGCCCTTATTGTTCTAGCTGTACTTCAAAGAACATTCAAGAGCTGATTCCGGCGTGAAATCTGATGTTTAATTTGTATTCACATCAAATCTCCACTAAGGTCATCTCTCAGATCTTACCCCTGCACTCATTAGTCTGTGCACACCATTTACTGTATATAATGTATCTGTTTTCAGGTTTACTAGAAGACTTATGTAGTTTTGTTCTCAATCAAAGCATCTAATTTGTATATGGTCAAATTTGTTCACCTCAGTCTTTTGTTTTTGTTGTTGCTATATTATAATACACCCTAAAAAATATACTGTTTCACTCAAGTTTAATTACTGCAATGGGAAAATTTTCCCACTTTTATACCTCTTTTTGTTGTCAGTTTCAGTTTTTTTTGCATTACAGAGAAAATGGAAAAATGTAAATTGTGACATTATTTATACTGTACATGGTTGTTTTCTTATATATTTATTGCATATCAAAGGGTACTTCACTTGATAAGGGGCTACAAGGTACTTTCAAAATGTAGTATGGTCATAATGTGTGGATAGGGGAAGTGCAATCAGAGGGCAGTTTAAATTCATGGTGCTAGACCCCTCCTTGCCTCAATGCCCCATCATTACACATCAACATATGAAGTCAGTGATACAACTCAAACCGACCGATTGGTGCTTAGAACCATTTCAACACAGTTGCTTGTAACAGAAATGGAATGATGTCTTTGTACTGTATCTAACAGATAAATACAAGATCTTTTAAAGCGTTTTGTTTTTTTCCATTGTATGAAACTCATAATCTTGTGAGGCATTAGTGGTTTTATGATGAGCATTAGCAGTAGTTGTAATTCTTGACACTTTTGCAGAGACTTTTAGGGACGTGACTTTTGATGACTTTTGTGTGTGTGTGTGTGTGTGTGTGTGTGTGTGTGCGTGTGCGTGTGTCTTGTCCTCATTATTAGTATTATTTGAAAGGTTGTAATAATGCTCTCTTTCCTCTTGACTTGTTTGATTTATGCTGCATTTATTGTTTCAAAAAGAATTCACATAGAAGACAACCTGAGCCAGACCTGTCTTAAATCCCTCTGTGATATTTCTGTGACATATTGTATTGTTGTTCAAGAAAATAAAATGTTTTGATAAATTATTCAACAAAAAGGTGTTGCTTTTGATTTCCTGTCTGTAGTCTCAGCAGTTGCTTGCGTTCAGGGGAGGTGACTTGATCGTTGTCAGCTGCATAGATGGAGTATGAGCAACTTTTTTTTCACAGTTTTATTGAAAAAACATTACTGAATAATTCAGTACATTTTTCTTTGAAACTTTTCTGATGAATAGAATGTAAGTATGTGGAAAATTTAGTAGCAGACCTCTCTTGCAGAGACGCAGACGTATGCAGACCTCTGCTTATTGGCCATAGGCATATCAGTCAGTCCACTGCTTTGGTCCAGACTGAAACATGACACACGACAAACACGATGAATTACTTTGAAAGTTGGCACAGATACTCATGGATTACCGAGGATGAATCCAAATGACGTGCCCTCACTTTTTCTCGAGCATCACCACAAGGTTGACATTTTGTGTTTTTGAGTGAAATGTCTCAACTGTTAGATGGACTGCCATGAAATTTGGCTCTCACATCAGTATGAAAATCAGTATAAATTGTCAAATCTTTGGTGATCCAGCCTTTATCAGGTCAAAATATGAATTTGTCCAATCAGCCTCAGCTCTGCTTTGTGTTTAGTATTAAATAGCAAATGTTAGCATGCTAATAAGCTAAACTAACAGAGTGATTGGGTTAAGTGCACCTACTTGCCATCAGCATGTTAGAATGTAGCTGAAAGATCTACTGTCTTCACAGGGTTGCATGACTGTAGATTATTCATCATATTTTCTGCTTCTGTCATGCATGTGTATGTTTTGTCTTTAGTGTTCACATGTTCTGTGTAGGAATGTAGGTTCCTACAATGCAAGGGAATGGAAAATTAGCTTTTAGTTTTAACTTTTTATCCTTAACAATATTGTTTATGTTAGGAATGCAAAATTGCAAAAACAGTCTTGTATTTATCCTTATTATTGTGATATAAATCTGTCTAGCAGTAACTGTGAGAAGATGTATAGGCTACAGTCAGAATGAGCCGATAGGAGGCTCCTTACTCTTTTTTCGGTGATGCAGTTCAAACGTGTACATATTGCAGCTGCCCTTTAGTTACCGTCTGATGGCCACTTGGTGGCTCCACTGGCCTAGTTTGCTTAAGGCTGCCTTCAGGGTTGATGTTGAGCAAGAAAAGAGCATTTATTTCCCCCCACCAATATTTTCTGATACCACCTTGTCAAAACTGCAGGTTGTATGCTCCATTTAATTAAGAAACAGTAATCCAAAAACAACAGAAAGTATTCTGATGTCAAACTAACTAAAATGTCTTTTTTCACTTTAGACAGTAGTGTAGCCTTGACAATTTGACCAAGGTGGGCCAAACTGACAAACAGCCAAACTGAGCCCACAGCTTATCTAAACCCAACCATACAAATCAACTACTAATCTAACTAAATGAAATAAACCAATAATGACAAATGTAGATTAACATTACACTGTTTTTAAAACAGCAACAATACCGGAGGCATCACAAGCCATCAGACTGTCCCATAACCTTTTGTATGTATCTTTTTTTATGTGTAAACCTTTTTTTCTCTCTGGATGCTATTTTTACCATATTTCTACCTTCATCTCTGGGGTTAGAGGACATGTGATTGCCAAAACTGCAGATGCAGGGACATCTTGTCATAGAACGTGGACACAGCAGCGGATATCCGGGTTCCAAGGACAGGAAAAACGTTCTTCCTCTACCAGCCCCCCAGACATAGACATGCACATATAAACAGAATACTGTGGCATTGTTAATGGCAAAACCACTCATTGCTCCCATATCTGTTTTTACCCAGAGCACTAATGCCTCAGACTCTTTGATCATTTCTCCTTATACCAACTGTTAAAATACCCTTATTCTCTCTGGGGAGGGTATATATCTAAGAAATAAATAAACAAAGATGTTCAGAGTGGGCTGAAAAAATGAGACTTCATATCAAAATACTAATTTCACCCTTTGAACTGAGCCCCTCTGGTTTCTTATCAGTCCCATGATAACTTCTTTTCCCCACCAAATTAGTCATCGTTCCCCCACTCCTCCCCATCCTCATTTCCTTATGTTTTCTGAAAGCAGAGCTCTGTTTTTCATCAGAAGGTCAAGGGCCAATCGTCTCTCATTCCTGCTTCTGAGGCACTTCTTAAGCAACCCAGGTTTGCCCTTTACCATCTTACTTCAGAGCTCTAGCACTTTGGGTTGTTCTGTCTCATTGTTCTCACCCTCATAAGTATAGTATGTACGATATAGTGTCATAATGACTGTAGTACGGCCTACATCTTACATAACAGTCAGTCCTATAGTCACAAAACGGCATTAGCAGTTTGCAAGGCATTTTTGCAGAACCGTCACTATAAAAGCAACTGAGTTGTTCTTGATTTTGAAACCCACCTTATCAGTATTTGACAGTGGAGTGGAGAAAGTCCTCAGTGAGGGTGTAAAATGTTGTGGATTGGGCAGCGCACCCTGACTTCTCTAATCTGTCCAAATAAACACTCTTCTTCCCTCCCCCTGGTTCCAGAGGTTATCAGAGAAACCCTCCACTGCTCCCCTGCCCAGGCACTAACAGCAGCCTTTAACACAGCCCAGTCCGCTTTCTCTGCATTAGGCATCAGAGGCAACACAGGATACACACTCACACACACATGCACACATTCATAAGCACTTACACACTCAATCATATCGCAAACTGGAGTCAGAGTGAGGAAACAGAATGTCAGGGAAGGAAGCGCTGAAGCCAGTGGGAAAGCAGAATTTGTCTCAAGTCTGCTGAGCTCTTGTCTGACCCGCTCCTTTACAGGTCTGAGGGAAAAGTCCAGATTCATAACAGGCACATATCTCATGATATATCTGGGAATCAGACAGAACACAAGAGGAGAATATTTTAGGTTTTGTGAAGTAATAGAGAGCCAACTTACATTTGGATACCACCTTCAAGCTCTGGATTTTCAAACAGAGAAGACATACATCAGGAGGAAATTCTTGAAATTCTCTTTGTCTCTGACCGCTCACCACTCTTCACGTCTTTCAGAGTCCCATCATCTGCTGCCACCGTCAAACTGCAGGAGGACACATCATCGGGTTAGTGAGTACACCTTTATTTTTTATTATTTTTATTTATTTATTTATTTTTGGAAAACCATGTTGAAGTTACAGAACAATGCTAATCCTGACCCCAACAAAAGGGCTCAGTTTAGGGGAACACATGATGCAGGTATGTCATGGAACTCTCTGAATGTTTTGTTAATGTGTGATTCTGGATGAGTTTGCCTTTATTTTTGGTGCTTGTCAATCAATAAATAGAATGTTACCATCAGCAAAAGGCAAATGTTTGAGCTGCTCAGTGATTGAATGGAAGATTTGCTGACATACACTCACAAACAGAACCAACTCAAAATGAAAGCAATTCAGAAACTGTATTTTAGGCCACAGGATTCTTGGCCAACCTATTAAAAAAAGAAACGTCTGATGTTTATTGGTATTTACACATTTGAAAGAAAAGACAATAAAGACAAAGGGCCACATAAATGAAAAAAACACACATTCCCAATAAGAAAAAGTCCTCTGATGGTTTTATACATCCTCGGTTTGCCACTGTGTGACTCTACTCACATTTAAATGCACTTTTGTGTCCATTCAGTAAGCATGAGCTCCATTTTCAAGTAGATTTTCTCTTTGTGGAGCATCACAAGCAAGTGAGCTGATAATGAAATTCACTAAAGTGTAATTTAGAGAAAACCATGTTCAGAGACAGCAAAAATGACCGATTGGTTGCAAAGCACATGTTCACATGGGTCTTGACATAATAACAGTGGCTGCCGACACACTCAAGAGAAAAATGGTGGGACTTGCCGTTGTCATTTTCTCATCACTTTTAATTTGTCATGTGGAAATGTTAAGCTCTGTAGCAGTTGTTGGACAACATTTGTTCTTTTAAAATTGAAGTCATAACATTGTTCTGACACTCAGATCGGTGATTAGTGAGATTTTTCAGAGTTTCCCAGCTGTTCCTGACTCATTGTTCTGGGTGGTGGTTATCCTGGACTTTGGGGGTGGGGGTCAGTGGAGCCCATTTCCTTGCACTTAGTGCTGTGCAGTTATCTGTGTTGACTTTCTGCACCTTTCACCACATTATTTAAGGAACTCGTTGCTTAATGGATTAACATTCTTTAGCTTTCCATATTTGTTAGACTGAAGAAATTCAGGGAATGTGCGAAAGAGAAGATTTCAGTACTACTGAAAATACACAAACATTTTCTGGATGTTTTTTCAACATCAGACACAAGTGCAAACACTTAAAATACTTGGCATCCATTGATAAATACACAGCTTATCTTGATATTGTGATATACAAATTCAGTTTATGCAGATTTTCCTCAGATGCAAACTTTAAGTCCAACCAGCAGGGTTAGGTTCATCAGCTGCATTAAGTTATTGTGCTAAAACTGTGTTTCTTGCCTGCAGCTGAGACCATAAGGAAGATGAGTCTGTCACGCAACGGGACGCTGGAGAAGACAGTGTCTGAGCAGGCCCACTCTGAGCGGGGCTCCCCCTCCAGAGCGGGGTCAGGGGTCGTGGTGCCTCCTCCATACTCCCTGGGGTGCAACGAAGCCACTGACCCCCCCCTGGAGTTACGGGGCTCTTTGGACTGCTGGGCATGCTCTGTGCTGGTCACTGCACAGAATATGATCATAGCGCTGATCAACGCCGGGCTGGCCAGCATTGTGTTCGGCACCATCCTCACCCCTGCTCTTACAATGATTGTATTCGGCTTCCTCTGCCACTCCACGGTATGACTCTCCTGTGGAAATTTTTTCCTTCGTTGTTTTTACAGACAAAATTGTGACTGGGCACAGGTTATAAGTCAGTAATGGAAGCAGTAAGTGAGACTGGTGCTCACTTAATTCCAAACTGCATACTTATAGTACATAGTCATAAGAAAACATGTCGTAATGGATGGTTTCAAAGGTCAAGATACAAGAACTCGTTTGTGCTGACAGGAAGTAATGTAGACTGTCAATCAAACTGGGATTTTAGGAATGCCATTTTTGTTTTGCCAGTGATTTGATACTGTTTTCCAAGATCTTAGTGGATCTTCCCGGTGCTTAATTTAAATATTTTGCAGCTGTTTGCACCAAGCTGCTCTGGTTTTTTTGTGCAATGCATTGTGGGACTATAGTGTATCCCAAATGCACATAGTGTGTGTATTCTGGCATGTGTGTGTCCTGTATATTCCTTGATTTTTTTTGCATCTCCTCCTTGCTCTCCAGGTGCAGCCTCATGGAACATCTCTGTATTGCTCAGACCTGCTGGATGACACCGCCTGCGTGGCTCTGCTGGTCGTGGGCTTTCTGCTGCTCACTCCTCTGCTGGTCCTGGCACTCGCTGCCTACTGCCGACTGGCCCGACACCTCCAGCTGGGCATGTGTTTCATTCCCTACAGCCGCGCCGTCTATAAGAACCTGCCCGCCTCACACCACCGGCGGGACGCAGGGGGCTGCTGTGGTCAACAGGGTGCTTCAGAGAGGGAGGGAAAGGGTAGTGTGTGGGTGTAAGAGAGGAGAGGAGAGGAGAGGAAGGAGAGGAGAGGAGAGGAGAGGAGAGGAGAGGAGAGGAGAGGAGAGGAGAGGAGAGGAATATGGTTGTAATATCTCTGTTTAATGACCAGAATTGGGTTGTTTGAGTGTGGACCTTTTGTAAAGAAAATTGAAATTTTATTTCTTTAGCTAAAGCCATTGTAAAATCGATCCTATTTCACCATTTATAGTCATTGTTTAGTAGTCAATATTGCTTTTGTATACAATTTCAATGTATTAAAAGTGTTTTATACTTTTTTATAATTAAAGTATCGCTTGATCTTCCCAGCTTTGTGTTTCACACCTGCATTGAGCATGATAGACTCTAAACTGAACCAGTCTCATTTAAAAAAAGGAGGTGAAGTTTAAGACACTAATTTTGTCCCATGCAAACTACTGTACAACATCTTTATTGTAAGTCTGTGGGTTTAGACTGCAGCACATGTGTTCAGAGTTATCAGAATGTAAAGGCATAGCATTTGTCTGTGATTTAATTCCACGGACACTTCATGGTTATGGCAGATAAATATGTTTGTAATTTTTTGAACATCTTAATGACTGTGTAACATGGAGGTACATAGCTCATGGGTTATCATCTCTTTATTCACACTGGCCATTCAAGTTCCACTTAGAAGCAGCAAACACACTTTGTGTTAACAGAGATATGTCACAGGCTAATGTTTCCATTCTGATTTCTACATGTCATATATGAATTGATATGTACTTATGCATTTAACTTTTCAGAAATGTGTTCTTATCAAATAATACATATTTTTTTAAGCAATCTAAGAAATTTCAAGTCAGACTAAGTAACTGACTTTGGTATCAAGAAATTACTCAAACCAAAGGAATTTATTCTTGACTTCATTGACCTCTACTGGTGACTTTGATGAATTGCATATTTTTTTCTTGCATTCTCAATTAATGCCAAAACAGAGTCTTAATTTTGAATTCGCTTCTCGAAAAATGTCTAATAATGATAAGTAGTTGAAATAACATTCAATAAAGAGTTCTATTTTTGTGATAAATGTTTATGTTCAGACATTTTTGTTCTGCCCTACAAAGACAGAGAGAAGCAGAAGCAGTGAAGATAAAGGGTTTAAAGTTTTCAGGCTGGACAGCAAACAGTTGAACAGGAAGAACGGTTGTAATTGTTTGATTCTATTGATGATTTTACCACCCAAAATCATTCTCACTGAGCCTACACATTAGCTAAATAATGCAGATACTGTGCTCTTCCTTTGGATAATCTTCACAGATTGCTCAGAGGAACTTCAATATCTATTAACAGCATGTGCAGGAGTTTGATTATTATTTACTGCCCATAGCTGATAGGAAACTTTTGCTGAGTTTCAGTCTATGTCTCTGCAGTAAATGTAGCATTTGGAATTTGTTCTCTTTGTGCTATTCATGTCTGAATTTTCTGTTTGGACCAGAGCAACATCAGCTTGCTTATTTTAAGTCACTGCTTTCTTCTGCTTATTTCTTATTTCTTTTTCTTTCAAGTCCATCAAAGCTGACTCCAGACCAACCAGCAGGTCACCGGGTCATGATAGCTACCAAATATAGAGCAGCTGTGAAGGAAGAGTGAGAGTTTTTTTGTTGTTGTTGTTTGAAATCTATTACTTCTCAGGTTTTACCTCCAACTCATTCAGGCTTAAAAACTCAAGTAAACAATCTGGGATCATTAATATCCATGCAAGGCTTGACATTGTGATGTTAGACTACATAACTAACGGTCAACTCATGTCACAGGATCTAAAATATACATTGCTTTGTTAAAGAAGTGGTTTGGAGCAAGTTCTGCTTGAGTGCTATTACCCTTCAAATCCACTAGATGATAGTAGAGACACAGTTGAAGACAGCATGAGCTGCAAAGTCACAAATAAGTTTGAAATCAGACCACTGGAAAGAGATATAAAACCTTTATTCATATATAAATTACAAATTTAAGGTTCGGCATGTGTTTGTTTTAAACTTGTGTGTTCCTTTAAGATGGTGGATAAAATGTTAAAAGTTAGGTTTTACTGTAATATACCTTTAATAGATCTGCATTTCACATTGTAATGTCTGGATTTGTGTGTTTGTTGTCTTCCTCGCCTGAACAGTCGTGAGGTTAACAGGGTTGGTTGTTGATATTCATTAATAATTTGTGGTGTGGGGCTTTGTACGGAGCTGTGAATGCACCAGGTTCCAGGGTACCACGTCCTTCGTTATCCACTTGACCCATGATAATGTAGTTGAGACCTATTGGAAAGGAAAAAAATGGCCAGCAAGACTGATCAGTATTTTTGAGTCAATGGAAATGCTAACAATCTGCGGTGTGTGTCCAAGACCCTCGTACCTCTGCGTAACAGCGGACATTTCTTGCACTGTGACAACAGCCTAACTGACATGGTCTCTCCAACTTGGGTTATAGTCAGTCGACCTGCCTTATAGGCCTTGATGAGGGAGATATTAACAATAAGAGTGCCTCGGGGCCCAGGGGCCAGGGAGGTCACCTTCCCGGTTATCACTGAAAAAAAGGAGGGCTCAGTCAGAACACAACACTGGAGTGGTTACTTGTTATTGTATATGAGCTGCAGTCAACTTACCAAATTCACTGGCACAGAAACTGGTCTTGATGGTTCCATCTCTTTTACAGGCTTTGGCGCATAGAGGATTTTGAGGCACTAAAAACATGAAAATGCACATTAATTGCACATCTTCTGCACTTTGACACATGCATAAGGTGCACACAACTCCACCCACCAGGTCTCTTTCCATTTGGCCTTACGATAGGCACCCTCCTTTCCTGGCCTGTGGTACCTTGTCCCCGGTCTCTAGTGGGCTTGACTGGTTTGGGTCTCTCAGTAGGCACATATTTGGTGGTGGGGACAGGTGGCTGTGCAGTGGTGGCAGGACGTTTGGGTGCAGGAGGTTTGACTGCAGGTTTGTGGGGGATGGACCTCGTACCAGCTCCTGTGTCAACAGCTGGTACATGAGCACCACGTCGGATGCTGGTATAGTAGGCTAGGAACCCATCAGATGTCACACTGAGGTCAGACACGAACTGGACCAGTAGCACATTAGTACTGGAAATAATGGGCCTAGACAGGAGATAGGATCAAGGACCAGATGGAAATTTAAAAGTAGCTGATTTCAAAATAACTTTAAAGTCCAACAAACCACGTTATTGATACCTATCACTTACTCTGGTGCCTGATCGCCACAGTATCTTCCAATCAGACGTGAATCATCTTTCTCTCCACCATTAAAGAATGCCACATAGTCAAACCGACAGTAGGTATCAGCCTCCAAGACGAACTTATCAAATTTCACCTGGATTACCTGTTACTCAAACAGAAACAGACACTGAATGATCACAATGTGTTTTCCTTGTTGAGTTTGTAAAAGACTTTGAAAGGTATTTGCATGTTGGGAATGAGTGTGCCGCCAACCATATCAGGCTCCACAGTGATAAGCCAGGAGCAGCTGGTTCCTGGTGGGTATTTCTTGTCGGGCCAGTTGGGAGTCTTGATCTCTCCCTGGGCTTTTGTTATCTTCCCCCCACAGAACTCTTGGTCTGAAACAAGCCGTACATATTTTTCTTCACTTTTCACTTTTGAGGTTGGGGATGTTGATCATATGTTACACAGGTCATGTTTATCTGAAAGTTTAAGATATCAGTAGTATGATTAAGAGCTGGTATTCTTTATGTAACTGTTACTGTCAGGAGAAACAAAGATACTCATGAAGGAGATGCATTGTGTAAGCCCACAGGTCCTGAGTTTGCAGACTAAGTTGGCCCCTGCCCATTTCATTACCTTTGTTTCCATATGTATATATAACTAACTGGGTCCATGGCGAACCTGGTCATTTTTGCTTTTGTTACAGCAGAGATAAAAAAAAATGTTTTAAGAGAGAAAGACAAAACAAACGTTCCCAGCTTGAGTCAAACCAGGGATGTTGCAGTTCATGGTTGTCACCAGGGTGACTATGCATGTATAAATAATTTAAATAACAACCATCTGTATTGGGTATTCGGGTTATCAGTCACAGACTTTTTTGCACCACTTTTAAGTAAATAAATCTGATATTTATTTAAAGGATATTTAAACCTTGATCATACCCTTTGTATAAAATATGGGGGAAAAAGCTACATTTTCTGACCTCTGCAATGGGAAAGAATTACTGTTTGATGAAAGACACCAACAGAAGTTTTCACTGCAGTCTTGTTTTATAGTCTTTAAGTAACCTCTTTATGAGCCAGTAACATTAAAAGATGAAGGGAGTGAAATGTCATTAATTTTTATAAGAAAGGTAAACTAAGTTAACTGTGCAAATTACCTTTGTAAAACAGGGACTAGCAGGCTGGGGGAAAGCAAAGCTGCTTTCCCTCAAATTGCTTTCTTCCTCTCTACTGTCTTGCTTTTCTCTTTTGGCAGCCTGACTTTGGTTTCTTGAAAGACATCAAAGTGTTTGATTCTGCTGCGAAAGCATTGGCACAGTTATCACGTTTTGAGACAACCCGTGTGTGGAAGTGTATTAAACCACTTTCAGTTCTGAGAGGCTTCAGTATGTTTATTCAGCCATGGATAATAATTTAGTAACGAGGCTGATGATGTAAACAAATAAAAACTGATAATAAGGACTAAATGTAAATGTAATGTGGAACCAGGGAGGAGTAGAAAGCAAGGATGTAAACAGTACAGTGACTAAGAGTGTTAACAAAACCCTGAAATATTCAGTACCATTTGCAAATGCAACATCATTTATAAATAACTAATGCTTGATTGGTGGTTAATAAATCATTCACTAATTAATATACCGACCAGTTATAAGCCAATACTGAGAACAAATATTGGGTTACAAAGTTGTAAAAAATCTCTGTCCTACAAGCCCTTGCAGGCTGGACACATCTGTATGCACGATATAAAATAACAAAAAGAAAAAATACTCAAAAATGTGAACACATACCATCTATGTATGGTTTGGCTCCACTGAAATAGGCCACAAACCCTCTTCCCTGCGTCTCTGCATCAGACACCATCTCCAACATCATGGTGTTTGTGGTTGAAATAAGAGCGCCAGGCCGGAAAGTTCCACAAAAGCGACCTAGTTTTTGCACCAAGTTTGAATGTCCATTGTAAACATCCAGATAGTCGTAGCGACATTGTGAGTCAGCCTCCAAGTCAAAAATGCGGAAAGAGAGCATGACCACGGTTCCCTCTGGAACCTGGAAACCAGAGAGATTATGAGTCAGACACTGAAAGACTGAATGAGAAAGGAGTCAACATTTAGACATGTTGCGGGTTAAGTGACTCACTGTGATACGCCAGGTACATTTGCTGTTGGGTTTGTAAAAGCTTGGGAAACCCTCACTGCCAACAAAGCCTGAGTCTGCAACCAGGTCTCCTCCACAGTGGAACACCGGCCTATGGTGAGGGAGACAGTAAGACAGTGCAGACAGATTAGTGGTAGTGTAGGACTATGAGACAATAGAAATGCATTAATACAAGTCCACTGAGACTCTCAAGTCCACCAGACAAATGTTTTTGACCGACTTCCTTTGGCGGCCTGTGTCTAAAATCTGACTACTAATGTCCAATAAGATATTGCTGAATTTACTGGAAAAACTGAAAAAAAATCCCTACAAGTTATTAGTCTCAGGCTGTTTTTCCACTTACAATTGATTTCCCTATTTAATGTTAAGTTCTGTTGTAAGAACATATTAAGGTGAAGGTGATTTATATTCAACAGTTTTAAGGTGTTCATTTAATAGCCGCTAACTACCTTGTCAGTGTTTGAACTTCAGTACAGCTAACATTACAATAGTTGCTTAGTTCAGAGTTGGCAGGGTTTTGATGGTATCACAGTATTTTTCTGTGGTCACTCAGC